>NC_133166.1:80910121-83310121 GCF_040802235.1 Manis javanica | reverse complement strand
TGTCAAAATTAATAAAGATCAAGCATAAGTTTATTAACTAGGCTACTTAAGGTGGGCTATTGAAACTATTTCTTCCCCAGCTTGTAATACTTAAAATGAGGAAAAGACAAAAAAAAAATATTTTATCTTTATGTCATTGTAAAAAGTCAGCGACCATGTAGTGCTTTAAAAAGTAAAATACACATGATTCTTTGTACTTCATGGAGCAATATTAAAGTTTCTATTAGAATATACTCAACAATAGGAAAATGACTAAATACATGTAATAAAGTTAAATTTTAAAAATTATAAATAAAATAAAAATAAAAGCATACTGTACAGTCACTAAATACTATGTTATAGAAAAATATTTAGCAACATGGGAAAATGTTCACAATGATTCAAGTCAATTTTTTTTTTATTAAGGTATCATTCACATACAATCTTATGTTCAGGTATCACATGAGCAACATTGCGGTTACTACATTCCCCGTATTATCAAATCCCCACCACATACCCCATTACAGTCACTGTCCATCAGCGTAGTAGGATGCTATAGAGTCACTACTTGTCTGATTAAAGTAAAATTTAAAAACAGGTTAAGAACAGAGCATAGCATATAGAAAATATACATGATAGTGAGAACCATAGGTGCATCTTCCCCATGAAGAGTGTGGGGGCCCGGCCTACGGCCGAGGCTGAGCCCCACTCCAGCTGGACAATGCCCTAAAGATGGCGCCTGCTTCCCTGTTGGGGATTGGCCCAGCAGACTTCCGTACCCGTGCACAGCTCGTGCTGCCCGCTTAGAGTAGCGCGTGACACCTATCCGCTTAAAGGTCACGCATGATACTGTCCCGGATTGGTTGGGTGACTGAATATAAGGGAGCCCACCGGGAGGGAAAAAAAGAGCTTCCCGACAACTGCTGTAACCGCCGTGAGAGATTAGAGAATAAAGCCTAGAGAAGAATCAAAACCTTGGGCGTGTTGCTTCGGTCCCTGAAGGGTCGCGACAAGTGGTGCCGAAACCCGGGAATCGCTAAACCTCATCGCGACCTGATCCGCTGACCCTGGCGCCTGCCGAACATCGCTGGACGCCGTTCGGTCGGCTGGCCAGACCGGGAGAGGGAACCAAGGAGGGTGAGTGGATCGGCGAGTAAACTGAAAGTATACGTGGCAGGGCGGACAGCAGGCAGTTGCGGTGGGTGTTTATGTGTAGTGTGTATGTCCTGTTAGTGTTTGTGACATTGTTTATTATAATATATGGAATGAGGAGGCGCCAGTGAAGGTTCGCAGAGTGGCGACGAAATCAAAAGGTTCGCAGAGTGGCGACGAAATCAAAAGGTTCGCGGAATTAGCGACGTAGTCCATCTAAATCATAACTAGGATACTTGCCCCTTTAGAGAGAGGATGGGGACGGAGGACCAGGATTGGGTTTTTCTTCGGGGCCACTGAGGGAAAACAGCCTAAAAAGGCCCGTGTGGGTACCTCAGTGGCCCCTCACCAAAGAAAAGAAGGAAGCAGCCCACACTTTAGTACAAGAACAGATAGCAGCTGGTCACCTCCAGCCCTCTACCTAGCCATGGAACACACCTATTTTTGTAATTAGGAAAAAGTCTGGCAAGTGGAGATTATCAAAGACTGTTTCTTCTCCATCCCGCTTCACCCCAGAGACTGTCAAAGGTTTATTGCCACAGGGCATGGCTAATAGCCCCACCATGTGTATGTAAAGAAGGCCTTACAAACTGTCAGGAAACAGTTTCCCCTGATAATCATCTATCATTATATGGATGACATCCTTTTGTGTCATGAGAGCAGCAGGGAGCTAGAGACAACCCTCAGGGTCAGGGTATGGTGGAACGCACCCATCTCACCCTCAAGAATGCCTTATATAAACAAAAACGGGGAATAGGAGAAGATTTTAGAACACTGGACAAAAATGGCCACAGTGCAGCAGAGCAGCACGGCCAACAATCCAATCCAAAACACATGCCTAAAGTTTTGTGGAAGGATGTGTTGGAAGGAACATGGAAAGGCCCGGACCCAGTGATAATCTGGACCCGAGGCTCAGTTTGTGTTTTTCCACAGGACCAGCAGAACCCCGTTTGGGTGCCTGAACGTCTGATACGCAGAGTGGAAAACCCCGGAGCAGAGGTACAAGATGATCGCACTGCTTCTGCTCCTGCAGTGGATCCTATCACCATTCCTACGGCAGAGACGCTGAATGGTCTGTCCCAGGCCACTGCCTCGGCAATGACAATGCAGAACGCAACCAACGCATGAACCTTCTTCAAGAACAATTGGACCTCTTGGGGGAGGTTTTGTCTGTGGGCTGCGTCCATTCTTATACGGGGGTGTATTACTGGTATTCCTTTTCATAATTATTCTAAAGCTGCCAACTTGTCCAGACAGTTAGGCAAGATGTTAAACGCCACCAAAGCCTGGTCAGGTGTAGGTGTCATAGGAATATTGCTTATTGTGGGCCTCCTCGTGCTTGGGAGGAAAGTCTGTTCCATACAAAAACAGCAATGGGGAGAACGAAAGGTCCTGTTGCAGGCCATGGCAGTGCTAGAGGAAGGCATCTATCCTAGAGTATAAAACAATAAAGGGGGAGATGTGGGGGCCCAGCCTACGGCCGAGGCTGAGCCCCACTCCAGCTGGACAATGCCCTAAAGATGGCGCCTGCTTCCCTGTTGGGGATTGGCCCAGCAGACTTCCGTACCCGTGCACAGCTCGTGCTGCCCGCTTAGAGTGGCGCGTGACACCTATCCGCTTAAAGGTCACGCATGATACTGTCCCGGATTGGTTGGGTGACTGAATATAAGGGAGCCCACTGGGAGGGAAAAAAAGAGCTTCAAGACAACTGCTGTAACCGCCGTGAGAGATTAGAGAATAAAGCCTAGAGAAGAATCAAAACCTTGGGCGTGTTGCTTCGGTCCCTGAAGGGTCGCGACAAAGAGGCAGGAGCTTTTCCTGGAATTCAGGAAAAATAAACAGAGATTTTCTGTTTCCTTCATGAAACCTGTGGTTCTTCAACTCTGGTTTTGCAAATTTTCATCCTGAACAACCAATACGTTATCAGGAGAATGAAATCTTTCCATTTCATCTACCCACAACTCCTTCTAGAATTGTAAAAATAGATTTGCTACATATATGCTTTCTCCAATATCTGCATTTTCATTATCCAAATTAATTTTATTAGCCATCTCTCCACAGGAATAGAACCACCAGCTTTCTTCTTCTTTGTTATTCTTTTCATTTTTCATTGCCAGTCTTCTATAAATGGAAATCTTTTCTTAAAATAGAGGTCAGTTATTCTGTTTACTTTCCTGTCCAATATCTAAGATTAATATCCAATGGCAAAATAATAGAATAATTATAATTTCTTGGTATTCATGTACATTTTCCAATACTCCAAAATTCTATTGAGAAATACAAAGTGTAGAAAATGACAGAATCCAATTTAGAAAATTCTATAAAGAAAGGAAAACTTAATTTCCTTTCAGAATCAGGAGGTGCAAGAGTTGGTAATGATAGGTAGCATTTATTAAGCACCTCTAGTGAGGACTGGCTGTAGAGGATGGGGACAGTCACACAGACATGACTCTGTTTCCCTAGAATCTTTTGTTCATATCCACAGATGGGAAGGAGGGATATTCCTTAGGAAAATGGTCCTTAGCAGCAGTGAGTTCGGGGCTACAGGCTCCACTGATTCCCCCAGTTAGCTTTTGTCTTCTGAGAGAATATGTCCCTTTACACCAGCCCCAGGTTAAAGAAGGGTAATCATTAGACTGATAGAGCTCAGTGTTTCTCAAACCATATTAAGCTTCTATGTACTTGGTTTAACTTCATAATATGAAATGTCATAGCAACTCATTCAACTGCCTCCCACATGTATATATAGTCTATTTTTAATTGAAACTTCATCTAAGTCATAGAAAAACTGGCAAAATACAAAGCTCAGCTGGAAAGACATATCTCAAATTACCTTTATGGTCTTCTTAGGGAGGAAGGAAAGACAGCACACTATTTCAAAGAAATCAATAAATGAGATGATTGGGCTTTTATATTAAAGAACCAACTTCAGAAGTGGCAAGATAAAATTTCATTACCTACTTATTCTATACCTTAAAAATCTCCTCAGTTTTAGATAAATGTCACCCTATATTACCAAAGAAACTTTTTATACAGGGTGAAATAAACATACATCTGAATCTGCTCTTTTCCCTATTAAAAGAAAAACTGAATTATTTAATAGGTCTAAGGTAAAAGCCTATCAGGCAAAAATTCAGATACTCTACCTTTTGCTCAAAAGATATAATAATACCTCTTGATAACTATTAGAAAATTTCCTTAAAGTGACTATAAAATATTTTTATTTTAACATAATACATACTCTTTTCCAAAAGAGAGTTTTGCCCTCTAGTCCCTTACTTAAGCTGTTATCTAAAAACAACTGATCAGTTTGATTTAAAAGTTACCATGTGTTAACCTTATTACTGCTTGCTTTGATGAAAATCAGTTTTTTAAAAGGAGAAATATAATTCTTCCCACATGAAAGTAATCAATCATTCTGAGGCATCCTGGAGATACGTCACAATTTCATAGAAGGTGCATATTCATTCCCCCTCTTTCAGGTTCCCCACCCTGTCTTCCTCTATCCCTCAGTCTCTTCCCACTCATTTGCACAAAGTATTTTTGCTTTGGAATCTTTCATTCTCAAACTGCCCCTTTAAGGAATGTTACATAAACACTAAGAAAGGGCTGTACATTAAATTTCTAGAGTGCTTTTTTCCCTTGACACTCGAATTATTCATTTGAATAAATTCTTCAAGTACAGACCTCATTAATGATTAAAATGCTGATGAAAGGTATTTGCAAAGAGGAAAAAATGTTATGTTAAAAACCTGAGGTCAAATAAGGATAAGATTTCCTACAGAAAATACACATCCACATTATTTTAGCATTTATGAATTCCATTAACATGAGGCTATCATATTCATTTAACAAATATTCACTGAGTGTCTACTCAGTGCCTTCTATGTGCAGACAGTATTCCACAACAAAATGAAGAAAACAGGAATTTTTCAAGGACAAAACCTTTTTGATTCTTATAAAATTAATCACATTCAGTTTAGTTTTTAAATACGCTCAATTTTTCTACAAAGCTCTTGGAAAAACTTGAGTTCTCTAATTCAATGGAAACCTGACAAGCAATTCTGAAAGATGAAAGCCTATTGTCAAAGCATTTTTCATAACCACAATGAATATTTTTTCCTCTGGAATTAATCTTTAATCATTTAGGAATTGCATGTTTTATAAAATTAATTACTTCCCCTAAACTATGAAAACATGACTTGCAGGAAGGAGAAAGGTTGAAGAAATTGGGAAGTGGAGGAGGGCTGTAAATCTGTATATATGGAAAATACAAGATGTTTCCACTGAACTAAACTAAACAACTCAATTGTTCCAAAAGAATTGTGAACACCTAACAGGCACCAACTTCATTTTCTAGGATCCTCTCACAAAGGCAATTACCTCAGCTGAAGACAAACATGCTCTGGTACATCAATCGCCAACTAATTAGGAATCTACATGCTGGCTATTGTATAGCTCCTGTGCACGCTACAAGCAATCATTGCTGATTGAATACCTATAATGTGCACAGGGCAGTCAGTTCTCTGAGATCCTAATAGTGTAGACTTGCAATCTTCTGTGCCTCCTGCACCATTATGAAATCCTGAGATATGGAGAGAGTTCCTTTTAAAAATGACTGGTACCATCTTGAAAAACCCAAAATTTGTACATAAATGGGGCTGTCATAAAAATTTTGCTTGATTCATTTATTTTAATTTTGATGTATGTACAATGGAGGAGAGAGGTGGTAAACATGGCATCCCCTGAGAAAGACAAATATTAATTTCAAAAATCCAAGGTCTAGTCAAATAGGATAGTGTTAACTAAAACATTAAGGATTTTGGAGTGGATACCATTCATTCACATCAGGAAAGTGGTACCTTAAAGTTCCAAAGTCCCAAAGGGAGAAACAACCTCTAAGCATAATTTCAAATAATCATGAAAGCTTCCATACCTAGAATCACGACCCCTATTTTAACACAAAAACTCAATCTACTGGCATACACAAAGGTTGTAATTTCCTAAAAGCAAGGGACATAACTAAGACATTTAAAAACCTTTGAATTTCATTTTCTTTTTTTCTCTCTCTCTCACACACATGGACACAAATATCCAAAGAGATTAACAAAACTGAATACAACCAAATTCTACAGACAGAATGAGTACCCATTTCTTTGTGTGTGTTTATGGCTATTTCTTTTTAACTTTTAAATAATTAGATCTTTAGTAAAATCCAATTCTGGACACCAGAATCTAGCAATGTTTAAATCCAAGTGAAAATAAAGGAATAAACAAATTCAAATATATCCTAAACTTCATTACAAATAAATAGCTCTACTTCTATTAAAGTGAAAAGAAAAGAGAAGAGAAGAGAAGAAAAAAGAAAGCTAGTAAACCCTCTTTAGAATTGCCTATGTCTCTTTAGGACCAACACCAGCATCCATGATCAATGCTTTGTCTGTTTCTGCATTAATCACTAAAGTAAGCATGTTGATTTGTATCCTCCAGATTATCTTGATGCATATGTCTTTTCCTAACAACACTGTGTGCTCTTGCTGCATTGTGGTCAAAGTTCTCAAATTCTAATAGGTAGTGTAAAGCCAGAAAATGAACCTCAGGATTCACTTTTAAACCATCTTTAATCTTACTTCTTACATATCAATAGACCTACATTCCCTTGATGCTTAATTTTACTCAATGTTTAGGCATTAAATTGCTTTTCTTAATTCCTCTACTAGGTCTCATTAAGTGCTTTATTGCCTCTTCCTGCTTTTATTTGTATAGGTTAATTATAGTTATCACTATCTAGTTTTCTTCTTGATACACATTTTTATCTTCATTTTGTCTCTTGAGGTTTTCTTGACAACAGTAATTGCATTCCATTTCACTGTACTTTTCATTTTAAGATACTCTAGTCATTGCCTTTCTCTTTTGGTTAGTAATACTTATAGAATCTTAATAAGAGTCCCAAAGGCTTTTCTATTGAAACAGAAATGTTCTTACCTTAAGTTAACCTATTTTCATCTCTCTGGCCATTGTAGAAAGGTTCATTTATATAGGCCCCCTAATGATACAGCAAAAAACTTAACCATATTCAAAAGAGAATATGCAAAGAGTTATTTGGGTAATGACACCAAAAACCCAAACTTCTGCAATTAAATTAACCAAAGATAATCATATTTCTATTAAAAATAAAAAGAACTGCTTCATAGAATACAAATACTTTACATATGTGCCTTATAATGCAATATGTCAAAACTAGAAGAAAAAAATCATTTTGAAAATAATTTCAGAAATTATTTTGTCCTAGTGGAATGAGAAAAGACAAGAAAGAATACAAATGGCATGCATACCCTGAAACAAATTGTAATTTAAGAACTACCACTCACCTTTGAATCTAAACAGTTGATGTACTTGGATTTTATTCTTCATCTTATAATTACTGAATCTAATTTTGTGTCCTTATAATAATAGAGTAAAAAAAAACTAAATATTACCTACAGTTCACCTAAGTATAGTTAATAGCTATTTAAAAAAAAAAGTTGCAAAGTACTTACTAATGACAAATGATCCATTTTTTTAGGAAATAAAATACGTTAATGTAACACAAAAGTCCCCCCAGGGGAAAAGATACTGATAATGATAGTAATTTTAATAATGGCTGTTAATGTTAAATGCTTACCATGCACTAACTATGCTTTATGCTTTGGGCTTTACATGCAATAATTCTCAGAACGACCCTATGAGGTAGGTGGTATTATTATTCCCATTTTACAGATGAAGAAGCTGAAACACAGTGAGGTTAAATAAATTGTCCAAACTCACAAAGCTAGGAAGAGGCAAAGCCATCTATGCCAGAAACTCAGGAAGTCTGGCTTCAGAGCCTGAACTCTGAACTCCTATGCTATTTGTTACAATATAAAAATTGTATTTAAGGCAGAGGGCCATGGCTTGGCAAACTGGAATCCAAACCACTTTAGTTTTCAACTGTAGGAGTTATATAGAATTTCAAGTATAGCAACGTTAGCATCTAATCATATTACAAACATTTTATACTATTACCTAGTGACAAGGCTAATATTTACTAGTCAACAGATGGTTGAAAGCTGTCTTAAAATGATGCATGAGTATTACTTTGAAAATGTGACAATTCAATGTAATGAGTGTCTTAAATAAGCATAAGCAGAGGAGTGGCAGACAAGAGAGCTCCGCTATACTTTAGATCAGAGGTTCTCAAAATGTGGCTCCCAAGCCAAGAACATCAGCACTCAGGAGTCTGGCTCCAGGATAGAAACTTATGTGTGATTTTTCAGGCCTACCTAAAGGCAATTACAACGGCTTCATCAGGCAAATCTTATGGGGAAAGTCACACTCCCAAACCGCAGACGGTGCACAGCCAAGGTACTACAGTCTCCAATTTTGTGTCAAGGACTCAGGCACCCTGGCCAGCCACGCTCTTTCCCCTATTTACATCCCTAGGCCAGGTGCCCTCATTCTTACATCTCTGGCAGCCTGAGTGGTGAGGTAGACACCCTGAAGACCTTTTTCCCCACTACTCAGTACTTTTCTGCTCCTAATCTTCTCACCTCAGTGTCATCAGACCCCATCTGGAGCTTTCTGTTCAAAGCTCCCTCAACAGTGAGACAAACACATGTCTGTGCTTATACACCTGACCTGCAACCAGTGTGCCCTTACATGGCGGAAAATGAAAAAGAGGAGTCAGTGTTTACTCCATTTTTAGACTTTTGCTTATTCCATAGAAGTAAATGATTAAAGGCTGAATTAACTCATTCATTTTTGGCTTGTTGCCCTACCCCAGTTGGACTGAATAAGAAATTCTGGGGGTGTAGCCCAGCAATCTGCGCTTTAACAAACCCTCCAAGTGATTCTGATACAAATTTTAAGAGCACTGCTTTAGAGAACCAGATTTTAAGAGCAGTGCTTTAGAGAAACCCTCTCCCCTCTTTCAGGTAAACAGATGACTCCAGTTTATGTCTTGGACTATTTCCTAAGAGTATGAAATGATCAACCAAACTCTTAGCTCAGAAACTTTTGAAGGAAATAACCTAAGATTTATAACTGCTTCCTTTATCCATTATCTTTCCAAAAGTGTGCTTTAACCTTTAAGATACTTATTTTTATTTATTTTAGGAAGTAAGATAAATTCTTTATATTAAGAGAAAACCATTTATACCTATACCTAAAAGGTGCATGCGAATTGGCTTAAATGCAGCTGAAAGCCACATTTTGTCTGTGCATTATGTTAGATTGGGCTGCTGTAATATAGACTGGGTGGCTTAAACGACACTTATTTCTTACAGTTCTGTAGAGTAGAGTCCAAGACTAGGGTACCAGCATGATCAGGGCCTGGTGAAGGTTCTCTTCCTGTTTACAGATGGCTGTCTTCTCATTGCATCCTCGCATTCTGAGGATAAAGAGACTAGCTCTTCCTTTTCTTATAAGGACCCTAATCTCATCACTGGAGCCCCACCCTCATGGCCTAATTAACTCCCAAAGACCCTTCCTCCTAATACCATTCTACTGGGAATTAGGATTTCAGCATATGCTAATTTAGGGCACAGGGGGGAATACAAACATGCATAATATTTACATATCAAAATTAAAGTTCATAATACTTAATCAAATTAAACTGTGGCATTCAAAACTTCTATTTTTCTTAAAAACAGACAGATCTCGGGGGGCGGAGCCAGGATGGTGGCGTGAGTAGAGCAGTGGAAATCTCCTCCCAAAAACACATAGAGCTATGAAAATATAACAAAGAAAAATCTTCCTAAAATAGAGACCACAGGACACAGGACAACATCCAGACCACATCCACACCTGCAAGAACCCAGCGCCTTGCGAAGGGGGTAAGATACAAGCCCCGGCCCGGCGGGACCCGAGCGCCTCTCCCCCCGGCTCCCGGCGGGTAGAAAGAAACCGGAGCGGTATTTTTTTGGCGAGTGCTTTTTGGAAGCCTTAAAGGGACGGGCCCCCGTTGCTAGGGAGGCAGGGTGGCGGGACCGGTGAGCAGGTGCCTGGGACCGGTGCCTGAGGACAAAGAATATCCCGCGTTTCTCCCTGTGGGACCGGCGGACGGGTGCCTCAGACCGGCACCTGAGGACGGAGGAAATCGCACTTTTTTGCCCTTTTTTTTTTTCTCTTTTTGGCGAGCGCTTTTTGGAAGCCTTAAAGGGACAGGGACCCCGGTGCTAGGGAGGCAGGGCGGCAGGACTGGTGGTGAGTGGGTGCCTGGGACCAGCACCTGAGGACAAAGAATATCGAGCGTACTTTCCCTGCGGGACCGGTGGGTGGGTGCCTTTTGGAAGCCTTGAAAGGACAGGGACCCTGGTGCTAGGGAGACAGGGCAGCAGGACCAGTGAGCGGGTGCCTGGGACCGGCACCTGAGGACAAAAAAAAAAAATCGCGTGTTTTTTCCTTTTTTTTTCTTTCTGTTCCCTCTCTCATTGTTGCTGTCTCTCTCATTGTTGCTGTTGTTGTTTTGGTTTGGAGAGTGATTTTTGGAAGTCTTAAAGGGGCAGGACAGGTCACTTAGACCAGAGGCAGGGAATCTGGGGATCTCTGGGCACTCTAAACCCCTGGGCAGCAGGGAGCACAGAGGCCCCTTACGGAGATAAATAGCCTCCTGGCCGCTCCCCATCCAACGGGGCTCCACCATTTTGGAGGAACAGCCCCAGCCAGGCCAAGCCCACAGCAACAGCGGAGATAAACCCCAAAGCAACTGGGCGGGAAGCAGAAGCCCTGTCTGCGCACAGCTGCCCAGCACAAGCAACTAGAGGTTGCTAGTCTCCCAGGAAAAGGCTACAAACCAACAAGAAGGGAAGCTCTTCCAGCAGTCACTTGTACCAGCTCTGCAAACTATCTCTATCACCATGAAAAGGCAAAACTACAGGCAGACAAAGATCACAGAGACAACACCTGAGAAGGAGACAGACCTAACTAGTCCTCCTGAAAAAGAATTCAAAATAAAAATCATGAACATGCTGACAGAGATGCAGAGAAAAATGCAAGAGCAATGGGATGAGATGCAGAGAAAAATGCAAGAGCAGTGGGATGAGATGCAGAGAAAAATGCAAGAGCAGTGGGATGAAGTCCGGAAGGAGATCACAGATGTCAGGAAAGAGATCACAGAAGTGAAACAATCCCTGGAAGGATTTATAAGCAGAATGGATAAGATGCAAGAGGCCATTGAAGGAATAGAAGCCAGAGAACAGGAACGTATAGAAGCTGACATAGAGAGAGATAAAAGGATCTCCAGGAATGAAACAACACTAAGAGAAATATGTGACCAATACAAAAGGAAAAACATTCGTATTATAGGGATACCAGAAGAGGAAGAAAGAGGAAAAGGGATAGAAAGTGTCTTTGAAGAAATAATTGCTGAAAACTTCCCCAAACTGGGGGAGGAAATAATCGAACAGACCATGGAATTACACAGAACTCCCAACAGAAAGGATCCAAGGAGGACAACACCAAGACACATAATAATTAAAATGGCAAGGATCAAGGACAAGGAAAGAGTTTTAAAGGCAGCTAGAGAGAAAAAGGTCACCTATAAAGGAAAACCAATCAGGCTAACATCAGACTTCTCAACAGAAACCCTACAGGCCAGAAGAGAATGGCATGATATACTTAATACAATGAAACAGAAGGGCCTTGAACCAAGGATACTGTATCCAGCACGACTATCATTTAAATATGATGGTGGGATCAAACAATTCCCAGACAAGCAAAAGCTGAGGGAATTTGCTTCCCACAAACCACCTCTACAGGGCATTCTACAGGGACTGCTCTAGATGGGAGCACCCCTAAAAAGAGCACAGAACAAAACACACAACATATGAAGAATGGAGGAGGAGGAATAAGAAGGGAGAGAAGAAAAGACTCTCCAGACAGTGTATATAACAGCTCAATAAGCGAGCTAAGTTAGGCAGTAAGATACTAAAGAAGCTAACCTTGAACCTTTGGTAACCACGAATCTAAAGCCTGAAATGGCAATAAGTACATATCTCTCACTAGTCACCCTAAATGTAAATGGACTTAATGCACCAATCAAAAGACATAGAGTAATAGAATGGATAAAAAAGCAAGACCCATCTATATGCTGCTTACAAGAAACTCACCTTAAACCCAAAGATAAGCATAGACTAAAAGTCAAGGGATGGAAAAACATATTTCAGGCAAACAACAGTGAGAAGAAAGCAGGGGTTGCAGTACTAATATCAGACAAAATAGACTTCAAAACAAAGAAAGTAACAAGAGATAAAGAAGGACACTACATAATGATAAAGGGCTCAGTCCAACAAGAGGATATAACCATTCTAAATATATATGCACCCAATACAGGAGCACCAGCATATGTGAAGCAAATACTAACAGAACTACAAAGGGAAATAGACTGCAATGCATTCATTGTAGGAGACTTCAACACACCACTCACCCCAAAGGATAGATCCACCGGGCAGAAAATAAGTAAAGACACACAGGCACTGAACAACACACTAGAACAGATGGACCTAATAGACATCTATAGAACTCTACATCCAAAAGCAACAGGATATACATTCTTCTCAAGTGCACATGGAACATTCTCCAGAATAGACCACATACTAGCTCACAAAAAGAGCCTCAGTAAATTCCAAAATATTGAAATTCTACCAACCAATTTTTCAGACCACAAAGGTATGAAAGTAGAAATAAATTCTACAAAGAAAACAAAAAGGCTCACAAACACATGGATGCTTAACAACATGCTACTAAATAATCAATGGATCAATGAACAAATCAAAATAGAGATCAAGGAATATATAGAAACAAATGACAACAACAACACTAAGCCCCAACTTCTGTGGGATGCAGCGAAAGCAGTCTTAAGAGGAAAGTATATAGCAATCCAGGCACACTTGAAGAAGGAAGAACAATCCCAAATGAATAGTCTAACATCACAATTATTAAAACTGCAAAAAGAAGAACAAATGAGGCCTAAAGTCAGCAGAAGGAGGGACATAATAAAGATCAGAGAAGAACTAAACAAAATTGAGAAGAATAAAACAATAACAAAAATCAATGAAACCAAGAGCTGGTTCTTCGAGAAAATAAACAAAATAGATAAGCCTCTAGCCCAACTTATTAAGAGAAAAAGAGAGTCAACACAAATCAACATAATCAGAAATGAGAATGGAAAAATCACGACAGACTCCACAGAAATACAAAGAATTATTAAAGACTACTATGAAAACCTATATGCCAACAAGCTGGAAAACCTAGAAGAAATGGACAACTTCCTAGAAAAATACAACCTCCCAAGACTGACCAAGGAAGAAACACAAAAGTTAAACAAACCAATTACAAGCAAAGAAATTGAAACAGTAATCAAAAAACTACCCAAGAACAAAACCCCGGGGCCGGACGGATTTACCTCGGAATTTTATCAGACACACAGAGAAGACATAATACCCATTCTCCTTAAAGTGTTCCAAAAAATAGAAGAAGAGGGAATACTCCCAAACTCATTCTATGAGGCCAACATCACCCTAATACCAAAACCAGGCAAAGACCCCACCAAAAAAGAAAATTACAGACCAATATCCCTGATGAATGTAGATGCAAAAATACTCAATAAAATATTAGCAAACAGAATTCAACAGTATATCAAAAGGATCATACAGCATAACCAAGTGGGGTTCATCCCAGGGATGCAAGGATGGTACAACATTCGAAAATCCATCAACATCATCCACCACATCAACAAAAAGAAAGACAAAAACCACATGATCATCTCCATAGATGCTGAAAAAGCATTTGACAAAATTCAACATCCATTCATGATAAAAACTCTCAGCAAAATGGGTATAGAGGGCAAGGACCTCAACGTAATAAAGGCCATATATGATAAACCCACAGCCAGCATTATACTGAACAGCGAGAAGCTGAAAGCATTTCCACTGAGATCGGGAACCAGACAGGGATGCCCACTCTCCCCACTGTTATTTAACATAGTACTGGAGGTCCTAGCCACGGCAATCAGACAAAACAAAGAAATACAAGGAATCCAGATTGGTAAAGAAGAAGTTAAACTGTCACTATTTGCACATGATATGATACTGTACATAAAAAACCCTAAAGACTCCACTCCAAAACTACTAGAACTGATATCGGAATACAGCAAAGTTGCAGGATACAAAATTAACACACAGAAATCTGTAGCTTTCCTATACACTAACAACGAGTCAATAGAAAGAGAAATCAGGAAAACAATTCCATTCACCATTGCATCAAAAAGAATAAAATACCTACGAATAAACCTAACCAAAGAAGTGAAAGAAAACTCTGAAAACTACAAGTCACTCTTAAGAGAAATTAAAGGGGACACTAATAAATGGAAACGCATCCCATGCTCATGGCTAGGAAGAATTAATATCATCAAAATGGCCATCCTGCCCAAAGCAATATAGAGATTTGATGCAATCCCTCTCAAATTACCAGCAACATTCTTCCATGAATTGGAACAAATAATTCAAAAATTCATATGGAAACACCAAAGACCCCAAATAGCCAAAGCAATCCTGAAAAAGAAGAATATAAAGTAGGGGGGATCTCACTCCCCAACTTCAAGCTCTACTACAAAGCCATAGTAATCAAGACAATTTGGTACTGGCACAAGAACACAGCCACAGACCAGTGGAACAGATTAGAGACCCCAGAAATTAACCTAAACATATATGGTCAATTAATATTTGATAAAGGAGCCATGGACATACAATGGCAAAATGACAGTCTCTTCAACAGATGGTGCTAGCAAAACTGGACAGCTACATGTAGGAGAATGAAACTGGACCATTGTCTAACCCCATATACAAAGGTAAACTCAAAATGGATCAAAGACCTGAATGTAAGTCATGAAACCATTAAACTCTTGGAAAAAAACATAGGCAAAAACCTCTTAGGCATAAACATGAGTGACCGCTTCTTGAACATATCTCCCCGGGCAAGGAAAACAACAGCAAAAATGAGCAAGTGGGACTACATTAAGCTGAAAAGCTTCTGTACAGCGAAAGACACCATCAATAGAACAAAAAGGAACCCTACAGTATGGGAGAATATATTTGAAAATGACAGATCCGATAAAGGCTTGACATCCAGAATATATAAAGAGCTCACATGCCTCAACAAACAAAAAACAAATAACCCAATTAAAAAATGGGCAGAGGAACTGAACAGACAGTTCTCCAAAAAAGAAATACAGATGGCCAAGAGACACATGAAAAGATGCTCCACATCGCTAATTATCAGAGAAATGCAAATTAAAACTACAATGAGGTATCACCTCACACCAGTAAGGATAGCTGCCATCCAAAAGACAAACAACAACAAATGTTGGCGAGGCTGTGGAGAAAGGGGAACCCTCCTACACTGTTGGTGGGAATGTAAATTAGTTCAACCATTGTGGAAAGCAGTATGGAGGTTCATCAAAATGCTCAAAACAGACCTACCATTTGACCCAGGAATTCCACTCCTAGGAATTTACCCTAAGAATGCAGCAATCGAGTTTGAGAAAGACAGATGCACCCCTATGTTTATCGCAGCACTATTTACAATAGCCAAGAATTGGAAGCAACCTAAATGTCCATCGGTAGATGAATGGATAAAGAAGATGTGGTACATATACACAATGGAATACTACTCAGCCTTAAGAAGTGGAAAAATCCAACCATTTGCAGTAACATGGATGGAGCTGGAGAGTATTATGCTCAGTGAAATAAGCCAAGTGGAGAAGGAGAAATACCAAATGATTTCACTCATCTGAGGAGTATAGGAACAAAGGAAAAACTGAAGGAACAAAACAGCAGCGGAATTACAGAACCCAAAAATGGACTAACAGGTACCAAAGGGAAAGGAACTGGGGAGGATGGGTGGGCAGGGAGGGATAAGGGAGGGGAAGAAGAAGGGGGGTATTAAGATTAGCATGCATGGGGGGGAGGGAGAAAGGGGAGGGTGGGCTGCACAACACAGAGAGGACAAGTAGTGACAACATTTTGCTAAGCTGATGGACAGTAACCGTAATGTGGTTGTTAGGGGGGACCTGATATAGGGGAGAGCATAGTAAACATAGTATTCTTCATGTAAGTGTAGATTAAAAATTAAAAAAAAAAAAGAAAGAAAGAAAGAAAGAAAGAAAAGGGGGATTACTCCTTGACAGGATAAAACTATTGGTAAATCAAAGATCAATGCATGCTTTAAATATCCTTAATGTTGATCACTTAAAGGGTGTCAGATGATCAGCTATGGAGGTACTCTTTTCTGATAATATTCCTTTCTCTTAATTAAAAAAAAAAAAAAAAGCAGTTACTGTGTGCTGACTTCCAATGAGTTCTGCACAATGGTATAGAGGGCATGTCAAAGTGTCAGCAAAGGGTCTGTTTGTTTCTATGCAGAAGATCAAGGCCTAGCATGGATACCCGGAAAATGAACTATGATACGATATGAGGAGGAGCTTCCGCCATCAGCACTCTCTGGAGGACTCGTGCTGGGGGATGATCATCATAAAGCCTCCACAGGGATCCGGATGATGCTGCGGTTGGGGCTGCATCCAGCCCACTGTCTCCAGGACTTGCCATAGGAATGAGGAGGGAGATGTCTAGGCTGGCATGTGCATACAGTGAGACAACGAATTTGACCGGATCTGTACTGTTGGAACTCAACCAGGAGTTGGGAGGGGTGCAAGTTGTAGCACTCCAAAATCTCATGACTATAGACTATCTATGGTTAAAAGAACATATGGGATGTGAACAGATCCCAGAAATGGGCTGCTTTAATTTGTCTGATGGTTCAAGTACAGTTGGACAATATCCATCATATCATAGACAAATTTTCACAAATGCCTAGGGTGCCTAAATGGTTTTCTTGGCTTCACTGGAGATGGATGGTAATTATAGATTTGCTTTGTTTATGTCACCATATTCCTATTATGTTAATATGTGTGTGCAAATTAGTTAGTAGTTTAAAACCTATACATACTTAAGGTACTCTACAAGAAGATATGTCAAAGAAATAATCAATCCTCCCATGTTTCCTTCATATGCTACATCTGTAGCTTTTCTTCTTCCTTCCTAATTACAACCCTTAAATAGAATTCGTGCCTCATATCGAATTTACTGAGTATCATAATTCCTCCAGGTGGTAAAGATACCTCGAGACAAGTGCTGGGCATAGAAGCCACAGGGCATAAATCTGCAAAGAAGTAAAAAGCTAACCTTTGCAAACAATATGGCTTCTCTCTCACTTACCAACTTCACATTTCCCTGTATGGCCCCGGAAGATGACTGGTTAGCCAGAGACGGGTAAGATTCCTCAAGGGAGGAACAACCTAAGACAGGCACAGTCGCAGGGGGGCCATCAGGTGAGAATTTGGGGATCAACAGAGGTGAGGCTCAGAACCTCACCCCCCCTGCTTTGAGAGAAATCTTCTGCATCCGTGGATGTCTTGCTGCCCTTGTCTAGCCTGGATTAATACTTAGTCCATAGGCACACACCTGATCATCTGATCATCTACATTTGCCTTCTTACAGCACTAAACTATGTTTTCTACCTTTATCTTGCATCTACCTACCACTTCAGCATTTTATTAAAAATAAAAATAATAATAACAATAGGAGAAATGTGGGATCAACATATAAATCAAGTACAAAAATCAAACGAATATTCATATTTGACCTGATTGTTTATAGGTCATAATGCATGATCAAAACCGAAAGTTTCTGTGATGACTGCCCTTGTACTGTTCACCATGTAAGAATTTATTCACTATGTAAGAATTCGTTCACCATGTAAGAACTTCTTCGTTATGCTTCAGAAGATTGGAGACTGACGAGAATTAGGCTTGAGATGGATTAATGATTGTACATTGAGCGTTGACCCCCCTATACTGAATTTTATTGTTGTTAACAACCATTTGATCAATAAATATGAGAGATGCCCTCTCAAAAAAAATAAATAAATAAAATAAATAAATAAATAAAAAACAGACAGATCTCCTTTCTGGTTTTCATCATGCTGTGAGCATGACCTAAATGAATCAAATTGTACTAGTTTGTTAGAAACTCCTTGGTAATAAGCAAATGAGTAGAAAACATGGTATCTTTGAAAATTACCAGGGCATCAGTGAACTAGGATGACAAGGAGTTAACACAGTTCATTATGTTTAACTCACAACCAAAAATAAAGTTTTAGAATGGAACGTTTGTATCAAATGCAATGCAACAAGTCAGAATATTGAAAAACTCTCATAAAAAAAAAGGAGGTTCCTCATATTGTCTTTGACATTTGCTTATTCATTAGTTACAGTTTAACTGCTTCTGATTTCAAATTCCTTCACCTGTTTTTAGCCTCCTTCTAACTCCAACTTCCAGAGGTACCCAGTGTTTCAAATTCTTGAGCCTTATGAGATCTTGGTATACAAATCAGTTTTCTAAGTTTTCCCCACTGCCAACTTATAATTTAGCTTTCTCCGGTCTGTTAAGTTAGCACTCATGGATCTGCTTTCCAGATTCAAAATTTTATAACTTACCTCCTCTCTTATTTTCTTTGTCCTTGTGAGTTTTTATTTTAGAATGCCTTTATTTTCCTTTTAGAAGGTTTTTGAGAAGGACCTGAGCTATCAGCATGTGTCATGCCCAACTAGAATTCCTTTTTATGTTTTTGCTGTATTTCAAAATGCTATGTATTTGCTATATTTCAAAAATTCACAAAGCAAGAAATTACATTTAGATTGTAACTGTCCCTTTCCAAGCCTAGCTTTCTATAAGCTCCTATGTATCAGAAAATAAGCCATGGAATAGTAAAAATTTAAAATAAACTGTAATTTCATGTAAATTAAACCAACAAAATCATACGACATTTCATCATGATTTAAAATGGACAGAAGTTTTTGCATAATTTAGAATATGACTAAATAATCTGCTAAATTCCTTTACATCCAATCAAAATATTTTTTATGACTGATTAAATCAAATGACTTTCTTTAGTCTATAATATAAATTCTTTATTTTCTGAATAAATGTATTTTATTTGCCACTATCATCAGCTCACTGCTATATTTCAGATTACCTGGACCATCTAAATTCTAAGAATTTTAATACATTGCTGTATCAATTCATTTTGTTTTTGATAATAAAACCTTTTTAATCAGATGTCTAAAGGATAAGAAAGCCTAGATAATTCACATGCTATTTTGAATACAAAAATTCTTTCAACGTTCTGATAATATAAAATACTAGAGTTGTGAACAACCAATCTTTTAAAAAATAAGGAATTAAATGTGAAGCAGTTATTTTGTGGGGGGTTTTATGGCAGTCAAGAAATTACTGATAAAGTGAAAAATAAGTCACAGTTTAAGTAATATTTGATGCTATGAAATACTGAGTTCTTATCATCAACTGATTTTATTCCTAGTAATTAACATGCCCTCTGCACCAAGTTGCTGTGGAAGCACAACTTCACTGAACAAGAAATTCCTCAAGTTCTGCCATGAAGAATGTTGCTGACCTGAAATCTTTATTGTGAGAACATGGAGAATATATAATTTTCCAGTTCATGAATGTATAATCAATACCTGGAACTGCTTTCCAATATATAATAGGAGTTTTGCTCTCAAGACACCTGAGGCCTGAGGCTTCTCACTTCCTTAGCCCTTTCATAAATGAAAACATTCTTGATAAGAGCCATTTCAGCAGGGCTCACCTCAGGCAAATTGGCTCCAACTATAAATAGTAAAATCTGCCATCTGCCTTTCTATTCTTGTGCTGAATGCAGTGCTGGCATTGTGTTCACACTTCACTGGTGCCAGGCCTGATGCTGTACGGCCAGCAGCAACAGAAAATAATAGTGCAAGACAGAGATAATGAGGTGAAGAACAGAAATGGTACTACTATAATTAACTGCTGTTTTGATATTCACCACAATAAGGCATACACAGTGGGTGGAGAGAGCCGAAAGCCACATTTTGTCTGTGCCTCATACGTGGGTTTGAAATCAGGCTGCTGTTAAAGAAGAGTCCAGTGATTTTTACATCGCTGAAGATTAATTAAAACGTAAAGAACCTAAGCAAGTTAGCAATATATTCTTATCATGTTAGCAAGAGGCTCCATAGTCGTACCATGTATTTTTTATTCTAATGCTATTTAATGAGGCATTTCTTTCTATAATCATGGTCATTTTCCTGTTCTGTTTTAAAGAGATAAGCTCCTTAGTAATAAAAATAAGCTCCCTTTTTCTGTACCTGACCCTTCCCACTCTCTCTGTTCTGAAACACCATGAAAATGCTCATTTCATACATAACTCCCATTATTTCTCTTGGGATATTTTGAATCCTCAACTATAGTATGATAAACAATTCTTTTCAGTTTTGCCATTACAGACACCTGACCTATTTTAAATAGAGAGTGACTATCAAAGCAGTTATTTGTACCTTGGAATTGAAGAGGAATGTAGACAAGAATATATTGTATATTCCTATATTAGTAACCCTGTTATTCCTGTATCAGTAATTACTGAAGCCAGTAAGCCTATTTATATAGCTAACAGCCAGCTCCAGGAGGCACCATTCACTCCTAGAGTAAACGTGGTTCATATAGAATACGAATGATATCCCCTAGACTTGTGCAATATGGCAGTACTAAATATATGTTTAATACTGATGATATGAAATGAAAAGAGTTGATAAACAGTCCAGTACTATGGCTCTCAACCCTGACCATACATCAGAAATACCTCAAGATATTTAAAAATACTCTTGTCTGAGCCTCATCACACGCCAGTCAAATCAGAATCTCAGGTGACAGGGTCTTGGAATTGTTTGCGGCTTTGTGTTTGGCACGTTTTCTTTCTTTGTTTTTAACTTCCCCAAACAGCATCCAAACAACCACAGAAAGAAAATGTATTTTTTACAAGTATAGCTTAAGGGACCTATAGGACAACATCAAGCAGAGTAATGTACTGTTGAAGTCGTAACGTACAACCAGGACTGAAAACCACCAGCCAAATGCTGTAAATACCTAATCCAAAGTTTTTTAAGACAGAAATGAGTGATTTAACCCTCTGACACCATAAGAATTTTTACCTGGAAGGCTGGTCCATGATGTACCTGACCCTTCCCACTCTCTCTGTTCTGAAACACAGATGGCAGCACAGAAAAATCCTGAATTTAAGTCCTCCCAAGGACACAACAAATCTACAGCTACATATGACACAATGCCTTCTGAAGAAGGCCCAAAAAGTAGCTGAAGAGCTCCTTCAAAAAAAAAAAATGATAGGTCCCACAGAGAGATGGGTTGGAGAGGCAGAGACACAGTCTCACCAAAAACTCCACCCCTGGCATGATGTCCCACAGCTGTGAAGGGATTTCACAAATTTGGAGTTTCTTCCTGAGGACGAAGGGCTTCATGCCCCACATCAGTTACCCCATACCTTGGGACCTGCACAGGACAGACGAGACCCCAAATTGTCTGGCTTTGAAAGCCAATGGGGCTCAGCCAATGAAGGGCTGTAGGAAACTGAGATACTGCTCTTAAAGACCATGCACACATATACACAGACTGAAAGAGAAGGGATGGAAAATGATATTCCATGTAAATGGAAAGCAAAAGAGAGCTGGGATAGCTACATTTATATTAGACAATAGAGACTTTAAAATAAAGACTATGGTAATAAATAAAGAAGGACATTACATAAACATAAAGGGGTCAGTCCAAGAAGAGGATATAACATTTGCAAATATTCATGCACTCAATATAGGAGCACCTAAATGTGTAAAGCAAACGTTAACAGACTTAAAGGGAGAGACTGACAAAAATACAATTGTAAGGGACTTTAATACCCTGTTTACATCAATGGATAGATCGTCTACAAAGAAAATCAGTAAGGACACATCAGCCTTAAACAACACACTGGAGCAGATGGGCTTCACATATATAGTCAGGACATTTCAACCAAAAGCAAAGAAGATACATTTTCTCAAGTGCACATGGAACATTCTCTAAGACAGATCACATTAGAACTACAAAAGAAGTCTCAATAAATTCAATAAGATTGAAATCATGTAAGCACCTTTTCTGACAATGTATGAACTAGAATTTACAAGAAAAAAGCTGGAAAATTACAAATATATAGATATTAAACAACACGCTGTTGAACAACGAATGGGTCGATGAAGAAATAAAAGGAGAAATAAAAAAATACCTAGACAAAGGAAAATTGATTCAACATACTACAGACTTCAGGATTCAGTAAAAGCAGTTCTAAGAGGAAAGTTCACAGTGATACAGGCCTATCTCAAGAAACAAGAAAAATCGCAAATAAACTATCTAACTTCACACTAGAAAGAGAAGAAAACTAGAAAGAGAAGAAAAAACGAGGCCTAAAGTTAGTAGAAATTTAATTTCATTAACAAGATGAAACTAAAAATCATATGATCATCTCAATAGACACAGAAAAGGCATCATACATATCTCAACATTCATTTATGAAAAACTCTCAACAAAGGGGGTATGAGGGAACATACCTCAACAGAATAAAGCTACACGACAAGCCCACAGCTAACATACTAAACAGTGTAAAGCTGAAAATTTGTCCTCTAAGATCAGAGAGCCCAGAAATAAACCCACACATATATATATGATCATTTAATTTATGACAAAGGAAGCAATAATATACAATGGGAAAAGAACTGTCTCTTCAATAAACAGTGCTGGAAAACTGGACAGTGACATGCAAAAGAATAAACTAGACCACTATCTTCTACCATACACAAAAATGAACTCAAAATGGATTAAAGACTTGAGTGTAAGATCTGAAACCATAAAACTCCCAGAAGAGGCAGGAAGCTCCTTAACATTGGTCTTGGAAATGATTTTTTGGATTGGACTCCAAAAGTAAAGGCAGCAAAAGCAGTAATAAATAAGTGGGACAACATCAAACTAAAAATCTTCTGCACTGCCAAGGGAACCATCAATAAAATGAAAAGGCAATCTAATGAATGAGAGAAAAATATTGCGAATCATAGTCCAATAAGGGGTTAATATCCAAAATATATAAAGAACTCATTCAACACAATAGCAAAAACATAAACAATCTGATTAAGAAATAGAGGATCTGAATAGGTATTTTTCCAAAAATACATAGAGATGGCCAAAAGACAGATGAAAAGATGCCCAATATCACTAATATCAGGGAAATGCAAATTAAAACCACAATGAAAATCACCTCACACTAGTCTGAATGGCTATTATCAAAAAGACACTAACAAGTGTTGACAAGTATGTAAAAAAAAGGGACCACTTGTACACTTTTAGTCAGAATGTAAACTGGTTCTGCCACTATGGAAAACGGTATGGAGATTCCCTAAAATATCAAAAATAGATCATATGATACTGTAATTCCACTTCTGAGTATTTATCTGAAGAAAATGAAAACACTACCTCAAAAATATACATGCACTCCTAACTATTTCCAGGTTTTAGATGCAGTATAAGTTTGCTGGAGTGAGCCTCTGAAAAACCTGCCCTTCATAGGTTATAAGATTCCCACTGTGGAGGTTAATTGATACAGTGTTCCAGTGAATAAGTTTGCAGATACTCCCTTTCTAAGAATCAGCCCACCAGTATATATATTAACCTTTGTAGTATAAAAGAAAGGACTAGTTTTGTGAAGACTTATAACCAGGAGCTGTATCTGGTTGACCCCTTCATACCAATTCATCCTCTACCCACAGAATCTGAATTTCTCATTGCATCTGTATCTATATTGTTCTAGGTACACCACATTCCTTCAGAGTTTTACTCATTGACTCTTCCCCAGCCAGGTGACATCCTTCTTCTCCTGCAAGATCAGAGTTCATGTCTATTGTAATAAAGTAATCTTGCTTATGAAATAGATTATTTTTTAACATTTGCACATGCCATCCCCTGGCTTTTAATACATTTCTTTGATTTATTTCCTAATAGCCCTATCTGTTTTCTAATGTTCCTCCCCTCATTTCAACCTCTACTTAAAACTCATAATCTTGATGAAAATGTCTTGATCAAAGTCCAGTAATTAGAAGGAACAGAGTCCACTTAAATTAGTATAGGCAAAGGGGATTTACCAAGAGGACAGAACTCTTACTTAGAACCCAAAGTCTGGAAAGAAGAACTGAGTCCCATGAAAGATACCTTCCAATTCCTTCTTATATTCATTTACTTTTCCATTTATTCAACAAATATTTATTGAGTACCTGCTATGTGCCAGGCATTGCCTCAGGAGCTGAGCATAAACTACGAACAAAACAAGTGAAAGGAAAATCATTGCCCTAATGAAGTTTATATATTAATATGAAAAGACATACGGATAAAACAGAATATAAAATAAATATGTAAGGGGAAAAAATCACTCCATTTGACTAAGGTATGGCACACGTGTAAAAAAAGGTTAAAGAACTAGACTAAGACAGACACTGCAAGTGAGACTGAAAACTGTGGTCTTAGATTAAGATGCAGTAAAGACCCCAAGGAATTTTTTTTAAACAGGGTAATGGCATCATCAGACCAGGACTTAAGGAAGCAGATTATGAACAATGGGTAGAATGAACTTGGTGGTGGGGTGTGGGGGTAGTGGGCAGGGCAAATATAGCAACAATTCTTACATTCCTGGTGAGATGTGTGGGCCTGAACCTTAGCAATGGGCAGTGAGAATGGGATAGAGGAGGTAAATAGGGTGATGGCTGTTAAAAGCAGGAAGGACATGACTTTCACTGGATATGTAAAAATTTTTAAATTATAAAAAGTGACTTGTAAGAGATGGACTGGAGTCGGGGGAAGAACTGAAGACAGTTTATTGAAAGATGCCTGTATTTAAGGTTTGAGAAAAAGGGGTAATAAATGATTTCTCAGAGAATTTAAGAAGAGCATTAAAAAAAATCAAGCAATCTCAACTTAGATTACCACAGTGCATTTTTATACATTACCTGAGGAAGAAAGGAGGAGGAGGCATAGGGGTTAGGAGATTATATATATAAAAAAACATAAATTGGAACATGACAAAGGAGAGGTAAGATGAATGTTTTTAATTTACAAGCTGTTACGTTACTAGGCCACATGTACTTCCCTTCTTCATAGGGATATAGATGTACAGAATTCAATTTACCTTACTCAGTAGTACCCACTAGGCTAGTTTTGACTGCATAGAGATTTCTAGGCTAGAGCTCACCATTCTGAATGTAAGCCATTAAACCAAAAATAAAGAAAAGGTATCAGAGCACAAAGTTTTCATCATTATTCTTCAAGCCTTAATTACCTTTCTCCAAAACTGAGACTAGCTATTTTTACTCAGAGATCTTCTAGCCAAATATGCTCTAATTGCCTTGCCCTGAATAGACTCTGCTCATTCCTATTTATACAGTGCTTTGAACGTTTAAAATTTACCAGTAATTTTTAAAAGATGGCATAATACTATATCACTCCAATTTAATTAAACACAAATGTGCTCTTTTTTCATTCCTAACGAAATGAACACAACTAAACAATTTCATGTTTTAAAGAAGCACTAAAACAAGCATTGCTTGTAAATAAACAGGCATTGTTCTTTAGAGTCATATAAGATGTCTAATGTCATTATATCCAGGGTGGGAAGAAAATAAGTTTTCCAATAAAAGTATGTGGCATGTATTCAGAAAGGACAAACATTTCTTTGAGATATCCTCATACTACACATGTATCACAGATATATTACTGAATAACTTTTCTAAGGAATATGCTGTAACTATTTCTCTAGCACTCCCAGGAGCAAACACCCCACTCAAACCGAGAACTGGGGAGAATATAATTGAAAATGGCATGCCAATTCACCATTTGTCATCAGCTCTTAACCACTTTTCCTCTGACTAAGGTACTATTTAGCTAAAAAGCAATCAAGACTCTTCCAAAGAGAAGATTGCAGAAATTATGAAAAACTATATTAAGAAGAAAATAACCCTGAGATTCAAGAGCAAAGTAAACTGCATAACTGTATTGGTTAGGGAAAAAGCTGAGACCCATGAGCAAAGCAAATAACAGATTTACTAAATACAGGCCACAGCACCTGCAAGTCCACTACAGGAAACCACATTTAAAAAAACCAAAGTTCTCTGCCATGGTGGTGGAATTAACGAAATAAAGAAGAGATGTTGAGCCCTTGTTTACAGCAACCTGCTTCTGAAACAGTATAGGGAAAATATGGGCTCCCCTTCCAACAAAGTGGCAAGTGGCAGAGTCTTTGTTATCACCAGCACAAGCCACACAAATGAGAAATCAGGAAAAAGAAATGCTTTTAATTCTTTCAAGATGTCATGCAGTTGCTTTTTTATATACTTACAAATTTAAGGCTCATGAAACACAAGTACAACATGCTAATTCATAGGTACTGAAAACACATTCATGCCTTTACTGGCATGACTGCTGTAGAGGATAAAAAATTGAATAAAATGTGGTCTCTGCCTTTTAAAAAACTGTAACTGTGTAAGAGAGATGACTATCTGGTGAATATAAAATGTAGTACATAAAAATACTTAATAGTAAATCAAAATTCACTGACATTTTATTACCTACCATCAGGTCATAGGATTTACTGACCCCCAGGGGCACTCATCTGATTCACTTTGAACCAGTTCACTAGATTATGGATTATCAAGGCCATTGCAACTCTCATTTTTTTCCTCTCTGGTCTTTTTACTATTTGTTCCTCCAAAAGAGTCAGTTTTGTTTTGGTTTTTTGGTTTTCTTTCTCTCTCTACATTCCTCTCTCTTCCATTCACTTTCCCTCTTCTTTTACCTCTCCCTTTCCTCTTCTCTCCTCTTCTCTCTCTATCTGTCTGTCTCTATCTCTTTCTTGATTGCAGGTATAGTAAAAAGAAGTTGCTGCATGAAAGTTGTTGAAACTACTGACATTTAAGAGATGAAGGTTATCTGCAAGAACCAATTACCTACAACAGCTGTCCCCTAGAAGCGGATAATAAAAATCGATAGAATAGGGTATTAGGAAATACTCCTGCTTTTCATGTATATTTATTTTTTACTTTATCTTTGATATACAATCTCATATTGGTTTCAAATGTACAATATAGTGGTTCAACAATATCCTATATTATTAAACCCTCACCCCCATCAGTGTGATTACTGTCTGTCAACAGAGAAAGATGTTACATAATCACTGAGAAAGTTCTACTACTATACCAGCTTCCATCATTGTTCAAAAATTTAAGTTAATGAAAAATTCATAGTATCCTAAGAATTCTACAATGGCATTTTCCTCAAAAAGAAGGCATAGACATGCTGCCTAAAGCAATCTACAGATTCAATGCAATTCCTATCAAAATACCAACAGCATTCTTCAATAAACTAGAGCAAATAGTTCTAAAATTCATATGGAATGATAAAACACCACAAATAGTCAAAGCAATCCTGAGAAGGAAGAATAAAGCAGGGGAGAATTATGCTCCCTGACTTCAAGCTCTACTACAAAGCCACAGCAATCAAGACAATTTGGTAATGTCACAAGAACAGGCCCATAGACCAATGGAACAGAATAGAGAGCCCAGATATATGCCCAAGCATATATGGTCAATTAATACACAATAAAGGAGCCATGGATATACAACGGGGAAATGACAGCCTCTTCAACAGCTGGTGTTGGCAAAACTGGATAGCTACATGTAAGAGAATGAAACTAGATTATTGTCTAGCCCCATACACAAAAGTAAACTCAAAATGGATCAAAGACCTGAATGTAAGTATGAAACCATAAATCTCTTAGAAAAATATATAGGCAAAAATATCTTGGACATAAACATGAGCAATTTCTTCATGAACATATCTCCCCGGGCAAGGGAAACAAAAGCAAAAATGAACAAGTAGACTATATCAAACTAAAAAGCTTCTGACAGCAAAGGACATCATGAATAGAACAAAAAGACATCCTACAGTACAGGAGAAATAAAAGACATACCCAATAAGAGGTTGACATCCAAATTATATAAAGAACTCATGTACCTCAACAAAAAAAAGCAAATAAGCCAATTAAAAAATGGGCAGAAGAGCTGAACAGACACTTCTCCAAAGAAGAAATTCAGATGGCCAAGAGACACATGAAAAGATGCTCCACATCGCTAATCATCAGAGAAATGCAAATTAAAACCACAATAAGATATCACCTCATACCAATTAAGATGGCCAACATCCAAAAGACAAACAACAACAAATGTTGGCGAGGATGTGGAGAAAGGGGAACCCTCCTACACTGCTGGTGGGAATGTAAACTACTTCAACCATTGTGGAAAGCAGTATGGAGGTTCCTCAAAAAGTAAAAATAGAAATACCATTTGACCCAGGAATTCCACTCCTAGGAATTTACCCTAAGGATGAAGGAGCCCAGTTTGAAAAAGACATATGCACCCCTATGTTTATCACAGCACTATTTACAATAGCCAAGAAATGGAAGCAACCTAAGTGTCCATCAGTAGATGAATGGATAAAGAAGATGTGGTACATATACACAATTGAATATTATTCAGCCATAAGAAGAAAATAAATCCTATCATTTGCAAACAACATGGATGGAGCTAGAGGGTATTATGCTCAGTGAAATAAACCAGGCAGAGAAAGACAAGTATCAAATGATTTCAATCATCTGTGGACTATAAGAACAAAGAAAAAACTGAAGGAACAAAACAGCAGCAGACTCACAGAACCCAATAATGGACTAACAGTTACCAAAGGGCAAGGGACTGGGGAGGATGGGTGGGAAGGGAGGGATAAGGGGGAAAGAGGGCATTATGATTAGCACACATAATGTAGCAGTGGGGGGACATGGGAAAGGCAGTATATACAGAGAAGACAAGGAATGATTCTATAGCATCTTACTACGCTGATGGACAGTGACTGTAATGGGGTATGTGGTGGGGACTTGATAATAGGGGGAGTCTAGTAACCATAATGTTCAAGTAATTGTACATTAATGATATCAAAATAAAATAAATAAATAAAAAGAAGGCATATATACTATACTACATACTGTCCAAATGGGTTTATTTTTCCCCACTGAAAACTTCTGGAAGCCAGAACAACCAAATGTTTTAGAAACATCTACAAAAGGAAACTGTTATGCAACAGAAACATTTTAACAAAGTACCCTAATTGTTAATATATATCTGCTCTCCCAAAATGTTTTTTTTTATAACCAATAATGACAACTTACTGTCATTGAAGAACTAAATCTTCTCACAATGCATTATGTACCAATCTGAAAAGTAACTGAAAAGATTTATGAAGATACAGGGAGGAAAAGCCATGTGATAAAATTAAATGAGTTACAAAGATGGAGTAGTTAAAAAAATATAGAGTCTCAAAGGATGTGAAAGTTTTTGGGTCTTTCCCCAGATTTAGCCCCTGCAAAAGATTTTGACTCATAAAACATTAACTAAAAGAAGCACATTTACAATAGCAAATGCTCATTCCTCAGTTTTGATCAGTAACATTGCTTTTCTAATTGTCTGTTTTAATCGGACAGTTTTCATTTTCTTCCACTCAATTAAGGCAATGGACTATATAAAACAAATTACAAAAAAGCAATTTGGTTTTTAATTTAAGCTTCAGGAAAGAATGTGGGGGTCTCAATTCATCATTTCTATTCATCCATCAACCGGGTCTACCAAATCTTTTACAGAAACCCAAGTCCTAATGAGCACTGAGTTTTCTCACCACACCTCATGGCTGTTGTGCCTTCTCTCCTTCTCAACCCCAGGCTGAACTTTGCCAAGATATAAATCCATGAATGATAATACTTATATTAGAGGGTTATGGCCACCATTAAATGACAGTGCATGAGAGCTACATGAGGCAGAGGTACTTCATAAACCTTAGTTCCTATTTTTCCTTTTTAACTCTACTTACTACATCTCACTTTTATAATAACACAGTGACAACACTGTGGTTGTCTACCAGTTCCTTTCACTCTGAATGCTTGCAGAGTAGGAACTCTACATAGTTCCTGGCATAGTAGGAACTCATCTTTGTATCCTCAGCGCTTAGCATGGTAGCTGGAATACAAGGGCTCAAGTGAGTCAACCATATTAACAGAACCTGTTGACACCTGAATTGACTATACATAAGCAGCAGGATGTAATAATAAAATGAACACTGTTCTACTTAAGAGGAAACCTGCCATAAGCAATTTACATTGGGTAAATCACTTAACCGCTCTAGACATCATTTCCTCACATGTAAAATAAAAGGTTTGGGTGAAAAGAACCTAAAATTCCCCTCCAGCTCCAAAATTTTGTAATTATATGACTGTGACTCTAAACAGAAGTTTACATCCAGAAGTTATGAGGGCCTACAACTTATAATATTATAATGCATGAACTTGTAAATTATATATTATAAATATAAATTATAAATTATATACTATAAACATAAATATGAGTTATAGATTTATGATTATAAATATAACATGTTACATAATTACAAATACAAACTATGTATTTGTAGCATTATAAAATATGGACTTAAATATGATAATATAAGAACTTAAAGAAGAGTCTTAGGAATACAGATTAAAAACAGAAAGAAAGCCAAGAAAATAATAAGTGATACATGTTTCAGGGCTGCTTTTATTTCTTCACATTGAACAACACTGTAAATGCTGCCTCTCTACTGCTAGCAGCAGCTACCATTTACTAACCTTCAACATGTGCCAGGTACTGCATTTAACTCTAATGTAAATTTTATAATTTCATTTTTATGAGAATGCAATGGGATAATTACTATTGTTATGTCCAAGAAAACTGAGGCTCAGAGTGGTACCCAAGGTCACAATTGCTGAAGCTGAAACTCAAGTCTAGGTTTGACACCAAAACCTACTACAAAGAATCTATGCTTCTAGATAGCCCTAACCTTTCTAATTCTATATAAAATATATAACCTCACCACTATAAATATCTAAGTATTGACCTTGAACAAATAAGAAGCATGACCCACATAAGAGTCTTTTCTATACCAAAATATACTTCTAATATTCCTAAATGTTCTAAATCATACAATTGTATACACTAATTTGAAAATCTTTGATGAGTATAAGCATCTTTCTACTGTGCTATTTGAAAATTATTAATTCACATAGACATGATCAGGGGTTTTAAACTTGAATTTCTATGTTCTGCAAGATTTCCTCAAGAATATATGAGCTATATTATATCCTAAGCTACTTCCTAAATTATAATGCATTATGTGTGGTAGCCGATCTAGCATAAAGGAACTCTGTTTTCATTTTTCCCAGTTCTACTGTGCACGTTGCACTGTGACATCTTAACCTTTCGTAAGATTGAAAGAAAAACAACTTTGCGTGAACAACTTATTAATGACTAGGAATCCTATTCCATTTATAAAAACTAACTCCTAATACTATCCCAAAGGAATTTAGAACATAAAGAAAAACTGTTGCAATACAATCCATAGCACATCATCAATTAATATTGGCTAAGAGACTGTTCCTCTGTGAAGTCAGACTTTTGAATTGACAAAAATGATAGAAATCAATGATAATTACTAAACCAAATTCATTTCATGGTCTGGCATTAGATAATAGATACCAAAGAGTCAATTCTTGGATTTTACTAAGGAGAAAGTAATACTAAAAAATCACAATTAAAATTTTGTTTCAGTTAGAATATGCTTATTCCTCATATCCATAAGATTCAATAAATCTTTTCTACTGATTAGATTTACTGGAATCTACACAGGAATAATGGGAAATAATTAGAAGGAAGATTATAAAACATATTTGATTTCAACAAGCTCATTCTATCAGTTAACACAGCTAACCAACATGTGCATACTACATACTAATCACCAGTAACCAATATTTATGGAAGCACATGCATATTTCCAAAAACAGGTTTCATGTAAATTCGTATATAACCTGACTTCCTTACCTGTATCATTACATTGTATCTTACTTGGTCAGTTACCATATTTCAATACTAAACAAAAAATACAAATCAGTTAGTTCAAACCTAAAAAATCTTAACAGAGCTAAATTATGACATCTTTCCAAAGCATGATTCATTCACAACTTGAAAAATATGGAATAAAAATATAAAACTATTTTTTCTCAAATGTGATGAACTAATACCCATGAAATTAACAGGATCTTGAAATAAATCAAGCCTGTAAGGTAATGTGCTTTCAGGAATTTTATATTCCCTTGTGGGAAATACTGCAGTAATCACCATGTAGTTAAGACCTCTGAGATAGAAATCAGTTAAGTAAAATCACTGCGAAGGCAGCCACTGCCAGAGCTACTAATACTGTAACATGTAACTCCCTGACATTAATAGAGATACTCAGCTACAGATGAAGTGGCTAATCAGTTTTTTCAGTTAGGCAAATCAATAACCAACCTACACAGGATTCTTGGAATCTTTTGTCCAAATGACAAGGCTGCTGCTCTTTCTAAGCACTCTTTGTTGGGCTAACTGAAAGAAAAAGAGCAAGGGAATCAGCGAGAAGCTGCCAATGACAAAATGGCAAAGAGTGGGAGGGGAAGAAGAGCATGAGGTACAGGCTCAGAGCACCAGAAAGACTTCAGGTGATAAAAGGAGGGAAAACAGAACTCATACAACATAGAAGGACTAGAAAACTAATGGGACAAGGGGGTGGGGGAATTCACACAAAACATAGGGGAAGTATGAAGAAGGGCCAGAAGCATGAATGGGACGCAGTGGGAAGCAGTACAGCTTCCTTGTTAAGAGCATGAACTCCAACGTTAAATTGCACTTGGAAGTTCCTTAATTTCCTTGTGCCACTTTCTTCATATAAATGAACTGATCCTCACAAAAACATTCAGTATGAGCACAGTGCTGGGAACACACATAGGACTCATAAGTGTTCATTATTATTATATCTAATAAAAGAACTACATCCAGGTAATTGTGATATGGTGAATATACAAATGGAATAGGATAGCTACAGGTAAACAGAAGTTACTATATTTATACTCAAAATTTCACAAAAAATAGCAGAAGCAATATAGAAGCCTATATATGTTGCAGTCATGGTTCACCTTCCATGTGGTAGAAGAAACCAAAGATACTCTTCTGTAGCATATATATGTGGTGGGGAGGGTGTGTGTATAAGAAAATATATATGCTATGACTCAAATTGTATGAAGAATATAAAATTTCATTTCTTTTCTACAATTTATGTAATTGTACTCTTAAGCATCCATCTCCTCTAACAGTGATGAGTGTGAATAGGGTTGAGGGTTGTTACAAATTTATCAACTAAAGACAACTCAGCCTCTCCTAGTTTAAGCAATCTCTTTCAGGTAAACAGTCATTCAATTAAAAGTTCAATCTTTAAGGAATCTCTCCATCCCTCTTCTTTTCAGATGACAACTAGTTACAAGGAAGAGGTTGAATTGTCCCATGGCCATGGTAAAGGGGAGATGATGATGATCACTTTACAGGTCAGGCAACTGACTGGCTTCACCTTAGACATTTGCCATTCCACCTAGTTGCTGTGTCCTATGCTTGCGTCTGCTGAGATTTAGCCAATGTTGGCAGTTGATGACCCTGAATTTCTCTATGGACTCCTTGAAACTTGCTCTGGTTTTGAGGTCCTCTGGTTTTAAGTCCAGGTACTCTGCAGCAACTGGGCTGTGTTTACAGGCTTTGGCTAGTCTACGGTGCTCTTAGAAATTCTCTATCCCTAGAGAGTCAGCTTCCTCAGGCCATCGTGCTGTTCTCAGATTCTCTCTTGAAACTAACTAGTTGTTCTTAGTATCACCATCACCAACATCAGCAACACCTCCCTGTCACCTACTTCTGATTTTCAGTCTCTGAAAAGCTGTGTAGGGGAATAAAGACACTGACCCATGGCTCTCCTCAGCACTAGGGAGTATTTCTTCTTCTGGTATGGCGGAAGTTGCCCACCTGAGTCCTTTATACACCACTGCTTATGATGAAATGATGTAGAGATTTTCAAATTCTGCTCAATACACCCTGAGGAATTTCTAGAATTTAGAACATCCTTATTTCTCTCAGAAAATCCATACAGCCATGACTACTATTTTGTATATACCAAAAAGAAAAAGAAGAACATTCAATTTAAAACTCAAGAGTTAAAAAATATTAGATTTTGACCTAGCAATTCTATTCCCAAGAATTTATCATACTGATTAACTTGTGTGTATGCAAAATGTTGTATAGTCAGGTTTATTTACTGTAGCATTATTTGTTAAAGCATACGATTAGGGACTGAACAATCTGCCACTCAGTTATGGTTACTATAGCTGATAAAAAATATGAGGTAGTTTTATAAGTACTGATAGGGAACTACAGCAAAGACATTGTGGGAAAAGAGCAAGGTATACAAGAATGTAACCTATATCTTTTGTATGCACAGAACTTAATGAGAGAGAGAAAGAAAGGATGGCCGCCAGCTGGGGGCAAAGGAGGGTGATAAGATTTATGTAAAATTAAATGCTTCTGTACCTTCAGAATTTTGTTACTATCCATGTATTTTACATTAAGAAAATTATTTTTCAAAAACCTGAGAGCTGAGCAAATGACTCCTTTGAAGCTACATCTACTCTTATCCTTAAATAATGCATGCCATGATTTCATGGGTGAATAGGAAAAAAAGCCCTGGAACAGTAGGGCAAAGGCAATACATGGAACAAAAGTGTATTGTTTTAATATTGCCCCAAAATTCCTTATATCACCATAGAAACTAGGCAAAGTTCCACTCTCTGACAGACTTCGATCCCATGGATTTTTGAGGCTGGAAAAAGGAAAAATGAGATTTCACTGTATACATCTCAGAAGGAGATCAGTGTCCATCACCATCACAGGTGGAAAGAGTCCAGGGACTAGAGTAAATTCTCATTACATGCCTTATAACTCAAGCTGGACAGTCTCTCATGCTTTGAGGAACATGGCACCTTCCTAGAACAATTTACATCTCTTCTAAAAGGAGGAAATCGGGTGTATTAGGGTGATAAATGGTAAAAGCTAAGCTAGTTCCTTACCAGAGTTGTTTTCCCACAGAAACTGAGCATTCCTCGGTAGGTGGGACTTGGAAAGGTATATAACACATGACTCACTCTCCCGTCTTGACGTGTTTGTGTAGACAGTAAAAGCCTCTCCCCTTTTCCTTGGCTATGGAAAGGGTGAGAGTACCAGGTGTCTCCTATAGCCCTGAATAACCCAGGTTCCAGGGTAAAAGACAGCCACTGTGTGAGGAAGACAGAGGCATTTTTAAATAAAGTGTTTCTTTAAAACAACCTTCTAAAAGACCAAAGATTTTGGCTGCTAGGAATTCTTTCTATTGGAGAAATTAATTTTCACAATAACAGTGAAAAACAAGGAAATAAATCAGCTTTATTAACTTTAATTATCCAAACTGGAGGCAAAACAACCTAGTGGTTAAGATTCTGAAGCCAAATATAGAAAGGCCCAAATCTCCAGAGAATCATTTCATTTCAGTGGAAAACGATAAAGCCTCTTGTAAATTATAACTACTTTGTGGAAATTATCTCAGAGGAACTTTTTTTCCCTAATAAAACAAGAACAACAACGATAATTCAACTGAGGATGAAACGAGCAGTGTCAAAGTCTACCAACCATTTCTGCAGTGCTTTAAATAGCAGCAAAACAGAACAAATTTCCTTCCCAACCTTGTTCTTATCTTATAAGAAACAGCATCTATTGGCCCAAGGGAAAACAGTACACAACACAAAAGCAGCCTGGCTGAAGGTGGCTGTGGCTTTATCTGCAGGAGCCCATCAACCAATATAAACCCACTTAATTCTATATAAACCCTTCTAAGCCTCCAACAGAGTATTATTTTCAAAAGGAAAGAAACAGATCAATACCATTCTCTCTCTTAAAAAAAATTATACACAATCAATGTTCTAAATATACGTTCTCAAAAATACTAGACTCTGAAGATGAAAAGTCACAGAAAAATGAAATTAATTCTTGAAAAATAATATCAAAGTGTAAAATGGCAACTCCCCCCAAAAAAATATTTAAATTCAAATATAAAGGTGAAATAGTCTTGAGATTAAATGTCAAGTTCAAAGTTTGGATAAACTTCAACAGTTTATTTAAAAATAAAGTAGATTTTACTATTAGAGATTGTACTCTGCCTATAATACTACCATGATGTTTAATACTGGAGAGGGTCATGAACTTCAATAAAGAAGCAGATAAAGAACCTAAAAACAATATTTTATATCTACTTAGATCCAATATATTATTTTTAAAACATTTAAGATTGCTACTATATTTCACAAATGTTATTCAATAAATATTTATCAAATACACGTTATGGCAGGCTCTGGGAATGTGATGGTGAGCAAAAAAGGGCAGTGCCAGACCTCACGGAGCTCACGGTCTAGTGAGAAAGACAATTAAATTGGTAATAATCCTGCAGTGCGTTAAAGCTATGTTGGAAGGCCAAGTGATATGGGAACACAGAGCAGGTACACCCGTCTTTTACACGGAGACTTTAAGGATCACTAGGACTTCACTCAAAGGGAAAGAGGAAGAAGGTGTCATGGAGAGGGAGCATTATTTGCATGAGAGGAAGGGCGGGGTAGAATGGGGGTAAGGAAGAAGAATATAGTGCATCTGAGAAACTAAAAGCAAGTCATTTCTTAGGAAAAGCAATAAAAAAACATTCTTTCACTCATCAGCTCTAATTGTTCATTCATTCAATTAATATTTATTAAGCTCCGATAAAGTTAATTTGTATATCCAGAACCACAAGATGGAGTCCAGCCCAGTGATCTGGTCCATGTCAGAAATCTAGACCTAAGTCAAATCTACAGTGAAGGAAATACCTTACTGAGAAGGACACCTAACACCCACCCATCACAAACCTCCAACCCCAGTTTAGCGGATTTACCCCGTCCTAGAAAATAGGACCTGCTAGCCTTAGAAGGAAATCCCTGACTTTCCAGTCAATCCTGCCCTGTTCCTGAGTTAGCTCTTCTAATACATTATAAAACTCTCTTGCCCAAAATCCTTCAGGAGAACCACTGCCCTACTTTGGAAGGACTGTATTTTCCCAATCCACGCACTGTTTTCCCTTGAATAATGGATATCCAAGTCATTACTAAATTGTTTTAGCTTTATTTAACAACAACTACTATTTAGCAGCCCTGTTCAACAAAGGAGCTGTCTTTATTTTATTCAAATTATAAAGCCTAAATAAAAGGAAATCAATACATCTTATAAAGGCTATTTCTTATTGAAATAAAAACTTTACAGAGAATTCCCCTGAAAAACAACCAAAAAACAATTTTATTGTCAGACTGAATAAGCTCCCTGTGAAGGAATGAAGCCTTGAAATAGTGGGTTATTTATTTTCCTGTTTTTCTTATCTTATTGCACCTGAACTTTCAGGATGTGTGCAAGTATCTTAGAGTTCAGGACGCCAGAAATCTAACCCAGCTTTCACTGGGCTGGAATCAGCGGGTCAGTAGGGCTGCATTCCTCTGCAGACTCCACAGGGAGAATCTCTGTTTTCTGAACTTTTTCCACCTTTCGAGGGCTGTCTATACTCCTTGCTTGTAGCTCCCTTCCTCCATCTGACAATGGCTAATTAAGTTACTCTCCTATCACATCACTTGCCTCTCTCTTTTGCCTCCTTTTTATATTTTTAAGGACCCTTGTGATTATATTGGGCCCACCAGAAAAATCCAGAAAAATATATTTTAAGGTTAAGTGATTAGCAACCAGCTACCTTACTCGCTCTTTGACATTTAACCCGCCATGTTCAGAGGTTCTGGGATGAGAATATGGACTCTTCTGGGAGTCATCATTCTGCCTCCCACAGTACATTAAACAAACATTTAAGGTTACTGACTATGCACAGCATTGAAGGATGTTGGACTCTCTCCTCCTGTGACTTTTATCTGCTAGGGTAGGTAAGAAATGTGTACAAAATTATGCTGTCAAGGAAAAAATGTACCCTAAAAGTACTATAGAAATAAGAAAGAACAGTTTTGGGTCAGCAGCTTGAAGGGATGATGATGGCATATGAAGTAGGTCTTAAAGCATAGGAAGGATCTGTAACAGGTAGGGATGAGTATGGGGTAATATTTCAAGTGGGGGCTTTGTGTGACTAAGTGGAAGTTAGATAAAAAATGGGAGACATATTTAACAAGTCTCATTTGGAGTAAGCAAAGAACACTCAGTGGGAAGCAGCAGGAACTGAGGATGTCAAGGAGAAAGTGGTCAAAAATTCAACTGTGGCAGAGATGAAGGAACACAAAGACACAGAGGCCACTTTTAATTAGAGGCTCACTGGTGATCTTCAAATGTGCACGCTGTCCAAGTGCTGGTGGAAAGAGCTGAACTGCAACTCACAATCCTACAGATTACAGCAAGTGCAAATGATTCTTTTGATAAACCTGAAATTGAAAAAAGCAAAATATATTTTTAAAAAGAAGTTTGAGAAGATACCAAGATAAAAGGTTTAGTAGTCCACAGTATGCCAAGTGGAAGTAGTCAATGCAACTGAATAACGAAGAATACAAAGATCAGATCAAAAGAAACAGGTTGCAACCCTCATGCCAATACCTAAAGGCAAAAAACTTTATAGTAAAGCTGCCTACAATGTTAAGAATCTCTATTCTAAAATTTTAATTTTGGAAGGGAATGGTGAGGCAAGATTCACCTACGAACCTCATTTTACAAATGGACTACTGGATTATCTCCATTAAAAACACTGTGTTTTCACTCTTACCAGATTCCAATATGAAATTTCCTAGAAAATTCCACAAGAAAAATTACATAGGCTCTCAGCAAAATAAGAACTCCAAAACAAAGCCTATAGCAGTAACACTGATTACCCAGCACATCAGAACAACGAATTACTTTTCCTCAAAGCTTTAGTGATGGTACCCCTTAGAAGAAAAAAATACATTAACTGCTTGAATTCTTAAGACAGGAACTTCCAAAGTCTCTCCTAAATGTATAACAATAAAAACATGTTTTCAGTGTACTGGAACAACCTAGTGACTTAAAGACACAATTTGTTAAGCAGGAATCACACGTCCTTAAAGTTTACATCATTAGAACTGTCTCTCTTTTAACATAGGTTGAAATAAGATTTCTGAAGGTGTTATTCTTAAAGTGTAAGTAACAGTTATTCTATGCCCATCTTTTTTCTCCCTCCTGATAATATAGTCTTTTAAATGCCTCTATTTAAATAACCAGTAAAAATATAATTAAATATCTTACCATGTAGCACTGAGAAACTATATCTGACTTAAACACAGGTTTATTACCTGTTCCAAGAGCACTCTTGTCTGTTGCTACATCTCACAGGAGATATGAAACAACACTGGCACCAAAGGAATTACGAGAACAGTGGTGGTAAAATTCTGCCACGTAAGAGCAGGTGACTGGACAACAGAAGGTCTGCTGAATGTGCCTCTACACTAAGATATTTTTCACATTTTTTTCTAAACTTCCTGAAGATGCTTATAGATGTTGAAAAAGTGGATTACAGAAAACATCAGTAATAGTGAAGAAACAAGCAAAAATAAAGAAAATGGCAAATATAAAAATTGATTCAAACAGAATAAAATATACAAAGAATAAGAACTATCAAGCACTGAGAACATTAATAGCAACTTTTCATTTTCTAGTAATTTCACTTAGTGAAATCAACTATAAGTCATAGTACCTATTAACAAACACACAGAATGATAGGAAACATTAAGAGTCCCTGAACACTTAAAAAATGAAGGGTACCCCATGCCTGTCTTGAAGATAGTTCAGGTTCCATTCAGGTCACTGCAATATGCTGAGTATCACAATAAAGTTAAAGTCAAATGAATTTTTTGGTTTCTCACTGCATATAAAACTTATGTTCACAATATACTGTAGTAGTATACAATAGCACTATGTCTAAAAATGTACATACCTTATTAAAAATGCTCTATTGCTAAAAAATGCTAACCATCATCTGAGATTTCATCAAGTTGTAATTTATTTGCTGGTGGAAGGTCTCGCCTTGAAGTTGATGGCTGCTGACTGAGCAGGGAGGTGTCTGCTGAAGGCAGGTGTGGCTGTGGCAATTTCTTAAAATAAGACAACAGTGAAGTTCCCAGCAACAACTGACTCTTTCTTCATTAATGATTTCTCTGTAGCATATGATGCTGTTTGATAGCATTTTACCCACAGAATTTCTTTCAAAACTGGAGTCATTCCATCTCAAACCTGCCACTGGTTTATCAACTAAGTTTATGTAATATTCTAAATCCTTTATTGTCCTTTTAACAATCCTCACAAAATCTTCACCAGGAGTAGATTCCATCTCAAGAAACCAGTCTTTGCTCATCCATAAGAAACAATCCCTTATCCATTCAAATTCGATCGTAAGATTGCAGCAATTCAGTCACATCTTCAGGCTCCACTTGTAGTTCTAGTTCTCTTGCTACTTCTACCATACTTACAGTTAATTCCTCCACTCAAGTCTTGATTGAGTCTCTCACAGTCATCCATGAGGATTGGGATCAACTTCTCCCAAACTGCTGTTTATGTTGATATTTTGACCTCTTCCCATGAATCATGAATATTCTGAAAGGCACCCTGAAGGGTTACTCCTTTCCAGAAGGTTTCCAATTTACTTTGCCCAGATTCACCAAAGGAATAATATCTATGGGAGCAATAGCCTTATGAAATTTATTTCTTAAATAATAGGACTTAAAAATCAAAATGACTCCTTGATTCATGGGCTGCAGAATGGATGTTGTGTTAGCAGGAATGAAAACAAGATTACTCTCATTGTATATCTCGATCAGAGAGCTCTTAGGTGACCAAGTGCATTGTTAATAAGCAGTAATATTTTGAAAGGAATCTTTTTTTCCAAGCAGTAGGTCTTAATACTGGGCTTAAAATATTTAGTAAACCCTGTTGTAAACAGATGCTGTCATCCAGGCTTTGTTTTTCCATTTCTAGAACACAGGCAGAGTAGATTTAGCATATTTCTCAAGGACCCTAGGCTTTTCAGAAAGGTCGATGAGAACTGTCTTCAACTTCAAGTCACCAGCTGCATTAGCCCCTAACAAGATTTGCAGCCAGGTACTGACTTCTCCTCTCTAGCTATGGACGTCCTAAGTGGCATCTTCTTCCAATAGAAGGCTGTTTTGTCTACAAAGAAAAATCTGTTGTTTATGTAACCACCTTCATCAATTATCTCAGCTAGATCTTCTGAGTAACTTGCTGTGGCTTCCACTTCAGCACTTGCTGCTTCACTTTATATTTTTATATTTTAGCAACAGTTTCTCTTCTTAATCTCTGGTAGCTTCAAACTTTTCTTCTGTAGCTTTCTCACCTCTCTCAGCTTTCATGGAATTGAAGAGAGTCAGGGCTTTGCTCTGGGTTAGGTGTTGACTTATGGGTATGTTGTGGTTGATTTGATCTTCTATCCAAACCACAAAAATGTTCTCCATACTAACAATAAAGCTGCTTCTCTTCCTTATTCATGGAAGTGGCACTTTTAATTTCCTTAAGAACTTTTCCCTTTGCGTTCACAACTTGGCTAACTGATGCAAGAGGCCTAGCTTTTGGCCTGATTGGGCTTTTCACATGCCTTCCTCACTAAGCTTTATCATTTTTAGCTTTTGACTTAAAATGAGAAACATGTGATTCTTCTTTTCACTTGAACACTGAAAGGCTCCTGTAGGGTTATTCACTGGCCTAATTTCAATACTGTTGTGTCTCAGGGAATAGGGATGCTCAGCGAGAGGGAGATAGAGACAGGGGAATGGCTGGTCAGTGAAGCAGTCAGAATAAATCCAAAATTGATAGTTTGCCATCTTACGTGGGTGTGGTTCATGGTGCCCCCAAACGGGTACAACAGTAACATTATATTGTTATGATGTGATGATCACAGGTCACCATTTCCAATGTAATAATAAGAAAAAAGTTTGAAATACTGTGAGAATTAGCAAAATGTGACACAGAGATACAAGTAAGCAAATGCAATAGGAAAAATGCAGCCAACAGACTTGCTTGATGCATTGTTGCCAGAAACTTTCAACTCAAAAAATGGTAATATCTGTGAAGCACAATACAGCAAGGCACAATAAAATGAGGTGTGCCTGTATACTTGTGAAAAGCATCATTTCTGACTTGCTCACTTCATTAATTTCAAAGTATTTTAATTTGGAAGGTTTTGTTACGTATCTGAGAAAAATCCCTGGGCAAATGAAGCTTCAACTATAATAATAATATTTCATAAATACAACAGAGTATTACTTTAAAAAGATTTCAAAAATGAGCTCTAAATACATGGAAAGTGGGCACAGTAGGGATTATCCAACCAAATTTCTGATTTGTGAATGATCTTTCTGCCTCAGTTAAATGAGGTAAAGTTATTTACTTCTTACTGTTCTCCTAGGTAACATACTACAAAAGAGTTATACTCCTGGGACAATTACTCATTTAAATTAATTTCTAAATATTACACCTAATTTCTCACTGGCTCTTCTGAGGAACTTGACAGTAGCAAGCTCTCTTAAGAGAAACACATTTCTGCCCAGCTAAAAGGCATTTCCCATCCTCATTTGTAATTAATAATTGGCCAAGTGAAATATAACTGCTGCTACTGAAGTGTAAGTCAAAGTGTTCTATGACAGTTAAATGGAAAATCACCTTTAAAAAGAGGAAACCATTTACCCTACTTTCCCTCCTTCCTCTGGTTAGAATGCAGACTTGATGGCTGGAGCTTGAGCAACAATTCTGAACCACAGGGCAGACCCTATGGGATGGCAGAGCAGCAACAAAACAAGTTTAGGTTCTTTACATTATGAGCTGCCTCACTAATCTTGGGTTATCTACCTTCAGACTTTATTTCCATGAGAGGAAAATAAACTTCTACCTTCTGTAAGTCACTGTTATTTATAGTATTTTGCTTTATGTAAGTGAACCTAATCCAAACCAACACAATGTTCATATCCTAACAATTACACATCTGGCATATACTCAAAAGTTTAGACCAGTGCTGTCCAACACAGCTTTCTGTGATGATGGAAGTGTTCTGTATCTTTGTCATCTAATCCAGTAGCCACTAGCTACACTTGAAATGTTTTTAATATCTGAAACAGAATTAAAAATTTTCTTTCATTTCAATTAATTTAAATTCAAATAGCCACATGTGGCTCCTGTATTAGCCAATGGAGCTCTAGGCATCAAAGAGCATCAAATTTGCAACTGAGTTAATCCAAGATAATATGTAAATCCTCCCTAATTTACATAAAACAATACAGAAAAATTCTAAACACTATCTCATTTTCATAAGAGACATGCCTGTAATTACATTTTGCTAAACAATCTTACTGTGTCTAGCTTGAGTCATACCTGCAGAAACTCAGAAAATGTTAATTGTGAAGATGAAGATCACTTGTCAGTGGGTCTATGTCTTGCCAATGCGTTTCAGCCCTGTACAAGTTCACTATGGATTCAATGAAACCAAAAAAATGACAGCGGAACATTCCTGGGGTAAAAGGGTTTATATCGAACTTTATTCCCACTGTGACAGGTCAGTCTCTAGAATCCCGTCCACCTCAGGGTGAGTCTGCATGCAGCAAGCCAATCTCTGCCTCTGGGCCTCTCTGCCCCCACAGCTGTCTCAGTCTCTGTCCTTGGCTCTGCCACTGCTCCAGCCTCTGCTCCCCTGCAGCCTTGCAGCAACCCAGAGCACTGGGCGGAGCTCCTTATAGAGAGTCAAATACAACGTATTGCCTACATATGTATAGTGAGCAAGCCAACCAGGGCCAGGTGAGAATCCTGGCCATAGGAACCTTCATTTTCTCCACAGTTTATAACACAGACTTTCTACTTTAGTACAAAAAGATATCCTGATTTTCTTCTCAGTTAGAAAGCCACTGCTCTTAAAATGTGACAGGATTTAAGTACTTTTTACATTTCCTTTCCATTCATGTTCCCTTAACTCAAAGCAGCTGGAATACATAAAGGAATATCTATAAAAGTGCAATGCCTTTTCAATTTGTTAGCAATTGTCCTAATATCATAGGTCAACATAATATTGGAGAATATCGAAGCAAACTAACTCAAATTTTGATAAATCTTCCCAGCATGCAATGAAAAATTCTTTGCTTTAACAACTACCAGGTAGTGCCTCCCCAATACTAACAACCTTTGTGTGTTAAGAGGTATCAATATTATGGATTGTAAAGCACAGTTATTAGGTTATTAATAAACTAGAAAGTTCACAACAGAAAGGCACCTCAGAAAGGTCACTCAGTTTATATCCTCATCCCAAAGAGGATTATGTTTTATGTTAATTGACCCTAGACATGTTTGTCTATCTTCTTATCGCCTTTCCCTTCAGGCAGAATTAATCTCTCTGTGATCATGAAGTATTTTGTGTGATAGATATCCTTCTCACACAGCACTCACTATACTAGGTCATGTTGGTTTTTAAAACTGTTTCTGCTCTAGACCTTGAAACTCTCAAAGGCAAAAGAGACCTCAAAGAGGTACCAAAGTGGAACAAAATCACCCATAGGTAGCACAAAGAAATGTGCTCTTGAGGGCAGAAGAGCAGAAAAGGTGTAATATAATCACAGCTCACTAATCCCATGTTTCTATCCAAGGCTGGCCTTGGTTATGATCTGCTTTAATTCAATTCAAATTGAAATTCATTTTTGGGTATACTTATGTTTGCTTAAAATTTCAAATCGCAACATCATATGCAAATTAGTGAATAAATGAGATAATAAATTTAAGCATATGATGGATTAAGCCTAAAAAAAGCTTTTAAATCACTTTGGTTAACATCACAGTTTCCTGAGCACAGTATTCTAAATGGAACTCACTGTTTCTGATAAGATTATCTAATAATGGTAACCTCTGCACAACGCTTTTGTTTTAAATAATTTGTGCAAAATAAATTAGGTGTTATATAAATACCACCCACATTCTTAAAATAGAAAGAGACATGAGCAGATAAAGAACCAATTTTGAAGTCATGAAAAGATGTCATCTTTAAAAATTTACTTTGAAAGACTTACTTTTAGAATTTAACTGCTGTCAAATTAAGATGACAAACAACGCATTAGTTACCTGAATTCCTGGTTTTTTTTAAATTTGAGAATGAATTCTGTGTTTTATATATTGAATTCTTATCTGATGGTTTCAACCCCAGGCAAGTTCACTATGGATTCAGTGAGACCAAGAAATGACAACAGAATGTTCTTGCAGTAAAAGGGTTTATATTTGACTTTACACTCACAGTGTCAGTCAAGCACTAGAATCACATCTGCATCCATCAGTCTGCAGGTCTATAATCCACCTCCGTCTCTGCTCCTGCCTAAAGCACTGGGCGGAGCTCTTTATATAGTGACTCAGTCAATAATAGTTCATTGCCTACAGGTGTGAAGCATTAGTCTAGCAGGCCAATTACATTATCATGTGGTTTGGGGTCTGGTGAGGATCCTGACCATAGGAACTTCCATTTTCCCCACAATGAACAGGCCAAAATATTGTGACACTAGGTAAATAAAATAGCAAATAATATTAAAGATAAAGATGTAGCTTAATGAATGAGCAAATACCCTGGTCAGAATATCCAAGAGAAAAATCAGTACTGGCAATCCATTCACCATAATTTAATATACCTACTCACCTATTACGTCCAACCAATTATCCAATTAAGACCCCTTCAGTGTTAATTAGGGAGTAAATGAAGCTATGGTCTCCCACACTGATGTATTATAATAAATTATGCATCCTCTGCCTGAGGCAATGGAAAAGACCAGAGAAATATGCAAAATTATATCCCTGCTTCCTTGTTAATCAAATACCAAATTGGCATTCACAGCAATCACTTTTCAGATGGGCTTTTTATGGTATCCTTTGCTTTAGAAAGCTGTCATTCCAGAAATGACTATGAATTTCCACAGCAATTCCAAACTTTAATTTCACCTGTACCAAAATCTGAGAAATTTTGAAAAATGCAGATTCCTGGGCTCCAAAGCCCCATTAAAATGGGCCAAAAAGGAGTGGTGCCCAGACATTTTTAGCCAACAATCTCCCATGTGATTCCAGTGAATGCTAATATTTGAGAACCACTGCCTTAGAACAAATTATTCCTGTGATACTTGGTATATAAGTATGTCCCTGTCCTAGATCAGGAGCAATGGCATCACCTGGGAGCTTGTTAGAAATGCAAATCTCAGGCCCATCCCAGCCCTGAAGATTCAAAATCTACATTTTAACAAGATCCCCAAGAGACTCATTTACATTGAAGCTTGAGTTGTACTGGTCTAGAGCAGTTGCTCTTGTCCTGATGCACCTTGAGATGCTCTTGTTCTGAGGCACCTTACATCAGTCAAATAGCAAAGTATATTAGAGAGATTGTGGTAAACACCTGAAATTTACTTTATAGTAAAATAGGCAATGTCTTGCCAGTGGGTTTCAGGCCTGGGCAAGTTCGCTATGGATTCAGTGTGACCAAAGAAATCGACAGCAAAATGTTCTTGGGGTGAAAGGGTTTATTATCCAGCTCGTTCTCCGGGGGTAGGTCAAGCACTAGCATCTCTGCCTCAGCCCAGAGCACTGGGCCGAGCTCTCTATATAGCGCAATAGCTTATTGCCTACAGGTGTGGAGGCGGCAGCCCAGCAACAGGCCAGTTACATCATCAGATGGTTTAAGTTCAGTGAGGATCCTGGCCATAGGAACCCCAACTTCCCCACAGACAATCAAAGCCAAAGCTCTGAAATGCACAGGGAAGATCCTGAATATCTTTTGGTGAATTTTAAAATGTTCATGATAATACCATTTCCATTCTGCCCTACCAAGCATTGCATTAACCATGGAAGACAGAAGTCATTCAAAATACAACTGAGAATAGACAAAAGCCAAAAAAGAGAGGTTTCATAAGCAGCAATAGTTTGTGAGTTGCTCTGGTCCCCAAATGAAGATCCACTCAAGATAAAAAGACTAATAAAAACCTTATTTAATTCAACACATCCTCAACATTGTTTTCCCATGTATGAATGCAGATTGGAATTGTGGATAAAATGAGAGTTCCTGTGGCCAGGATTCTCACTTGGCCCTGATTGACTAGCCCACTGCACACCTGTGAGCAATACATGGCTGTTGACTCTATATAAAGAGCTCCGCCCAGTGCTCTGCGTACAACACGATGGTACGGCTGCAAGGCTGCAGGAGAGCAGAGCGGAGGCTGGAGTGGTGGCAGCGCTGAGGACAGAGGCCCAGAGGATGACTGTGTGGGACAACTGTGCAGAGAGGCCGAGAGGACAGCTGTGTGGGCAGAGGGGCCCAGAGGAAGAGACCGGCTTGCTGCGTGCAGACTAGCTTTGAGTGAATGGGATTTTAGTGACTGACCTGCCACCTGGAAATAAAGTTGGGTATAACCCTTTCATGCCAAGAACACTTTGCTGTCAACTTCTTTGGTCACATTGAATCCATAGTGAACTTGCCCAGGACTGAAACTCATTGGCAAGACAGAATGTAGTTTGTTATTTAATAAAATGACTTGCTGAGAAAAAAACAAAATATTAAGAGACAGTCCTCCTTGAATCTTTTTGTTGTTGCTATTTTTTAATACAGTAGGGCACAAATCAGAGAGAGGACTGAAGTCCAAAAAGATATGCTTGAACACTAGACAGACAGAACAGTAGGTAACATGCTGTGGATAAAGTGAAGGTTCCTGTGACCAGGATTCTCACCTGGCCCTGATTGGCTAGCTCACTCCACACGTGTGGGCAATACATTATTATTGACTCTATATAAAGAGCTCCACCTAGTGCTCTGGATGACACAGTAACACGGCTGCAAGGCTGCAGGGGAGCAGATATGAGACTGGAGTGGTGGCAGTGCCGAGGACAGAGACGGAGGCGGCGCGGAGGCGGCGGCTGCAGGGGTGGAGAGGCCCAGAGGCAAAGACCGGCTTGCTGCATGCAGACTCGCTCTGAGTGGATGTGATTCTAGTGATCGATCTACCACCATGAGAATAAAGTTGGGTATAAACCCTTTCACCCCAACAACATTCCACTGTCATTTCTTTGTTCTCATTGAATCCACAGTGAACTTGTCCAGGGCTGAAACCCATTGGCAAGACATATGCATATTCCATATTACTCTGCCTGACAAAATATGCTGCCTTATAAATAACATTTCACATAAAAATGACAATGTATTTTCTTCATCATAGAAGCATATCGAATTAGTTATAAAATTTACTACTAGTTAATAACACTGTCACCACTCAACAATGAACAATGGGAATACTATCCACAAAATCAATTTACTTACAAAATGTTTGTCTTGTCAATGCATTTCAGCCCCAGGCAAGTTCTCCATGGATTCAGCAAGACCAAGGAATGACAATGGAACATTCTTGGGATAAAAGGGTTTATTACCCAGCTTGTTCTCCTGGAGAAAGGCTGAGCACTAGAATCACATCTGCATCCAACAGTCTGCAGGTCTGTAATCCTCCTTCCTCTCTGCCTCTGTCAGGAGCACTGGGCAGAGCTCTTTATGTAGTGACTCAGTCAATAACAGCTTATTGACTACAGGTGTGGAGCAGTAGCCTAGCAGTGGGCCAGTTACATCATGAAGTAGTTTAGGTTCAGATGAGGATCCTGGCCATAGGAACCTCAACTTTCCCCACAGTATACTATGCAGATTTGACATAAATACTCTTTAAAAATATCTTTGGAGAACTGATCTCTAAGCACTCATTTAAACACTGATATCAAAGCACTTATGGAAATCTTATTAATGTCAATATAGTAAGTTCTATGCAGCATCAAGTAAAAAATAAATGTGAATCTTTTCTTTAATAATTTTTCTATTACTGCATGTTATGGCAGGTTCCCTGTTGTATACTACAATATTAACTGATCATTACCTCAGCTTTAAACATAAATTTCTATCACAGGTTATGACAATATTAGTAGAGAAAATATTTTGCCCAGATGTCCAGTACCTCTCCCCTGTCTCAGTACACTGGAAACTTGAGTTTGAAAACAAAGCTACAGGAAGCAAATACCAGACAATCATGTGAAATAGCTACCACTTACTTGTTGTCTTTGAATCAACACTACACTCAAATATACACTACTTCCTTCCTCTTCTACTTTCTATGCTAGAAACGAGAGGAATACAGTGCTTAATTCATCGCTCAGAAGTCCTAAATGTTAGACACTGATGATTACTATGTGCAAATATCACAACAATAGCTTTAACCAAGAAAATAATAGCTCCCCGATGCTCAGAAGTACAGTGGAGGAATCTGCTTATGAACAACATAACAGTAGCTGCAACACTGTTTGAACACATACTTCAATAGTCTGGCTGCCACTCAAACATATAGATTAGCCGCAGAGATTTGTGAAAGAAGCCTTCCCAGTAATAACTTCTACTTTTGTCTGGTAGCCAAAATAATACTTAAATTATAATAATCTGGCAGAGGTCATATGCACAGCTTTGCTTTCTCAGCACACTCAGTTCTGCTCTTGCAACTGTGGTACTTGAGCAGTACCATCCTTGATCCAGGAAAGAGGGAACACTGCCGAAGACCCTGTATTTCAGAGGAACCTAGGTAACACACATACCCCAAACGAAATCTATGAAAGAACATGTGGGTGCCTTCTGCCACTTGGATCTGGTGCTCAGACTGACACAGTGTGGCCTGTAACCCTGAACATCTACTCTCACAAATAACACACTTCAAGCCACAGAATGATGCTTCTACACACCTCTTGCCCTTTCCTCCTCAAAATAAAAAGGGGATTATGTCAGAATGCCCTAAGGGTTTGTGGGTACACTGCTGCTGAAGACAGAGATAGATATGGCTTTGGAGCTTCAGGAAGATTTAAGCAATGAAAGCACTTAGATAAAAGAGGAATTAATTAACTTGTCAGATCCTTCTTCTCAGATATCATGAATGCAATAAATCCTTGCTTAACCAAGTATCATTTCCCAATGGTGCCAAAGTCCATTTTCTTGCTTCACATTTTAATTTGTGGTTCTGGAGTTTACTCACAAATTAACAGTATTTGCAAGAGTTGCACATAGTGGCTGAAGAGTATTTTACAATATTAAGGAACTCATAAATATCTTGTGTTTTGTCTTTTTGTGTGTGTGTGTTTTGTCTTTTATATCAGTAAATAATTCTGCACATATTAAAGAAAAATAATCTGAAAATAATTATTTTTCAAAAAATGTTTAAATTTGCATTAATTTATATTTTTGTAAGAATGTATTCACATCTTGATAAAATATGTGAAATACTCAGGTAGTCAGTAAACTGCTCCAAAATTTACTATTAATATCTTATTAATGAAATAAATACAATTAAAATGAAAACAGTATAGGTATAATCAACTTTTTAGAGTACTTAATAGTTTTAAACTCAAAATACTGAAGATTAGAAAACTGTGATAAGTGAGATTTTTTTTCTTACATAGAAACGTTTTCAACTTTTGTGAAAAGTTCCCCTTATAAATTATTATGAATGCATGAAAAAGTTAAAATTGACTCTGACCTTTCCAAGATCACACTAGCTAACCTGTGTTGGACCAAAACAAAATTCCTGTCTCCTGACTCTCAGCCTAGTGCTCTTTCAATTTCAAATTAGGAAGATTTATAAAGTTCATCTTACATGGAATATACAGGTTTACACTTTAATTTCTTGACCTGTAGGTAATTTATATACAGCAGGAAGAAAATGGCTAATGACTTGATCGGCCTTAAGGTGCCAGGAATCTTTGCTTGGTATCCTTACAAATAGAAAACATGTAGTCAAAGTCATTATGTTTACCTTAATTGTTTGCCCTTAGTTGTTTGGCACCCATCACTGCAAGCTTTTAAAAAACAGTATGGTATGTTTAGCACTTTAACGATAAGAGTTGCTCAAAACAAACTGATGTGTAAGTCCAAGATATTACTGTTAAATGCCTTAAAAACACAGTCATAATGTCTGACAAGATACAGTGATTGGGAAAGAAAATCTAATCAGTCATTCAACATACATAAAAAGAAAAATTCACAATGGGAATCTTGAATAATCAAGCACCTTGCTATTTCAAGAGTGATCTCTGGATAAGAGCATGAGCATCGAGTAGGAGTTTATTCACATAAAGACTCTCAGGCACCAACCACCTCAGACCTACTAACTCTGAACCTGTAATTTAACAAGATCCTCAGGTGATTCATCCCCATGTTAAAGTTTTAAACACGACTGACCCTGCAGGCCGTCACCTCAGCTTGTATATGACAACAGCTATGATTAAATATTTATTGACACATATTGTACTATTAGGCACTACACGTGTTATTTACTTATCACAACAAAATTATAGATATTATTTGCCTTTATAGATGATGGAAATAGAGGTCAGAGAAGTTAAGGGACATGGGTATGGTCAATTTCTAATTAGTAGCAGACCCTGAATGCAAAGTCCCATGTTATTTCAGTTATACACTGCCTCTCTAGCCACTGGCCTCGTGAAACAAGAAGCACCCTCAACTGTCATTTGTCAATGTCTTTAAGAAGTACTAAGAAGGGAGTAAAGCAACAGTATCATGACACTTACTATGGGATTCTCTTTGATTAATCAAAGCACTTCTACTATGCCTGGTTTTACGGTGAGTTGACAGAGAAAGTTTTAAAATAGTGACAATCTAGTTGGTGAAATAGAACTAGCTCACATAAACTAACAGAATCACCATTAGAAATTAAAATAGAAAAAGTACAAAATGACACTTTACAAACTAAATATATAATTTCCAAATAAAGTACTGAATAACCTTTAATGTAACATTTATTAACTACATAATAATATGGTAAGATTACATTAGGCACTAAAGATCTAAAATTAATCTTAAAAAATAGACTTTCAGGTTAGGGACCATGAGCACAAAGCATTTAAGTATGAAACAAACTGATCAGGATTACATGATACATGTACACAAAATGCCACACAAATAATTCCACCACGCCTCACAAAGGAGAGAATGAGGTCAGCCAAAGGTCTAGAAAAGGCTTGGCTAGGCCATGAAAGAACTGATGGAAATGGATTAACTCCACAGGCATTAATTTTCTCATCTATAAAACAAGGGAGTTTGCAGCGGTCAGTAATCTCCAAGACCCTGTAACATTCTCTGCAGGAGCCTCAGGGTTCCTCAACCTGCTTCGATCAGAGCAGCTCAGCCATTATATGTTGTATACATTATCTAAAGAACATTTTGTTGGCTTTAAAATAAAATTGGAAAACTCTTTTAAATTCCAGCATTATGTAATTACATAAGACAAATTATGCTTCCTTCAAAGAATGTCTAGTCTGCCAGAAAACTAACTCTATTAACAGCTCAGGAGCATATGAAGTAAGAGATCATCCCAAGGAGAAAAAGGGCCGAAGTGCTGCAGGAAGGGAAAACACTGTCAGGGCATCTTGTCCTCTGGATGCACTTGAGCCTCCACTGAATCTACCTGTCAGTTGTAACTGGGACTTGCCCCAGAGCTCTGGACATCAGATGCTACCCCAAACACAAGAAAACAAGATGCAACTTGAAAAATCTCTTTGAGACACTTGAAGTACAGGCAGGAAAGCTTTGGGAGTCATATTCTGGATTATAACTAATCCACTTTTGTCATGGTGGGAAGAGCTGGATTTTTACTTTGGTGATGAAGACCAGAGCATGCTTTTGCAGAGCTCCAGGGAAAACAATACACACCTGGCATACGAGGAATTCTGCACATTAACATGGCTCACAGTAGTCCTTTGCTGTCAAGAGGCAGTCCTCAGAGCAGAAATGTCAAATAGCAGCAGCCTCCCAGGAGGCTATGGCAGACATCCCCAAACTGCAAGACAGCCAGCACAGAAGAAAAAGAAAGGCTGGTAGTACCAGCTGGGCTCTGGAGTACACAACATTGATATGGCAGAATCAGAAACCTACCAAAACCATGTGAATATGCCTGTACCATGGTTCTGCCCCTGTTATGCTTAGGAAACACAATTTGGGGGCTGGTAGTTAAGAAAGGAATACCATACTTCTAGAAGATACAACAAAAAGACATGATTGACCAAGGATATTTCTTGTACTTAATTTTTTAGAGGGAGTAAATTTGCTAGTATTATCATTCTTACTGCATGAAGTTCTTAGCACTACTTTGGAGACCATGAAAAATTACCTGTCTCCAGTTATTTAAAAAAGATTCCCCCTTTGAATGGTAGGCCTCTGACATCATGACAAATCAGAGAACAGGCCAAATCCTCTTTTATTTAATTTTATATTTTTCTTTCCCCATGATAATTTTTTATTAGACTTACATCTTCATCAGTCAGCTGAAATGGGCCTTTATGTTTTTCTTGTTTAACATCAGTAACTGAACAGCAAAACCTTGGATAAACATTTAACACAAATTCATGTCACAGAACTCAAGAAATAATCTTCATTTTCAAATTTCAACTAAATATTATCCTGAATATGGTACTAGATAATACTGCTCTTCTTGCTGAGTTTTTCAAAACCTAATGGCTTACCTCATGGCTCATTTCATATAAAGAAAGTTAAAAGTCCATTTAAATAGGATGTAGATTTTCACAATGAATTGCTCAAATGGCTCTCTTGGAAATTAAATTAACACAGCCCATTTCATTTTCAACATGTTGACATTTTAGTCCAGTCTGTTACTTAACAAGCAAGCAAAAAACTTAATCTCTTGGTAAGTTCTAGAGTCCTTCCAGAAACTGAATAAAAATTTTAAAACCTTTGTCTTGATAACATCTGGCAGGGGGTAGGGAAAAAAGGTAACAATATGTATGTATGGAAAAGGACTAACATTCCTACTATATAAGGAACTCTCACAAATTGATACTAAAGAACAATCTAATAGAAATACAGATTTAAAACATATATTTGATAAAATAATGTGCAAAAGATCTTTAACTCAAAATTTATCATAATATGGCCATACTTCTTTAACCTGTCCAGGAATTTTTTACTGAAGGCGTCATAAATATATTCTTACTATATTTGAGAAGGTAATCTAAAATACTGCTCCATAGTTTGATATTAAAGGAATGGCAACATTTGACTATATTCAGAGTTGTTTTATCTTCCAAAACTTGTCAAAAGCATCCTTATGTGTGACCAACTGAAGGTAATGATAAGGGTTTAAATTTGTTTCTATTATGCATAATTCATTAATGAAAACAGAGTGACATATATGCAATTTTCTCTTTCTAGTTTAAAATATTACTGTGCAGAAAAGAGTTAACATAGAAGGCCTGAGACTGGTTTTCTAGAAAGGCCTGCTGCAAGGTTGGCCATTTGCTGGCATCTGGAAACTCGAATTTGGGGAGGGTTCCTACCATTCCCTAGCTGAGAAATACGGTTTACTGTGCCTAAACTGTTTGTACAAACAAAAGAGTTAATGTTGAACACCTACTTTCTTTCTGGGAGTTTGGACTATTGCCACATGCTAGGCAAAGGGTGTATGTGTGACTAACTTTAGAAAAAAAAAACCAAACATATTTCCAGGCTCAGGTGAGCTTCCTCAGTTTGCACATGATGCTACCTGATGCTAGAGGCACTAAGCTTGTCCTGTGCAACTGTATGGGGAGAAGACTCTTGGAAGCTTATACCTGGTTTCTTCCACACTTTGATTTCTCACTTTCCTAATTTTGTTTTGTATACCTTTTACTATAATAAATCATGATTATGAGTATGACTGTGTGCTGAGTCCAGTGAGTCCTATTAGCAAATCACCAAATCTGTGGTCGTCTTAGGAACTCTCAACACAATTATTCTTTTTTAAAAAAATTGAAGTATTGTTGATATACAACCTTATCTTGGTTTCAAATACATAATGGTTCAGCGGTTACCCATATTATTAAATCCTCACCCCCAACTAGTGCAGTTACTATCTGTCAACATAGGAAGATGTACAGAATCATTGGCTATATTCTCCATGCTGTACTATCATCCCTGTGGCCAACTTAGATTAGATTAAGAATTTTTGTGCCCCTTTATCCCTCCACCCTCTCCACCCACCGCATTCTCTCCCCCATGGTAACTACCAGTCACTTCTAAGTGTGAATGAGTCTACTGCTACAACACAATTACCCTTAAAACACTTTGGGAAAAGTGGATAAATAACCCATTTCATGACTCATAAGAAATCTCTTCCTCATCTTTTACTCCCTGTATGTTGTTAGCCAACAAATCCTATAGACTTTTTAAAAAATAGTATCACTTTCTTTCCATTTCCACCATACCCATCTCTGATTTCTTTCTGGTCACCACTCCCCTTGCCACCTCAAGCTCTGATTATAACCATGGTTTCTCTCTCAGTCTGTTCTAGCTGCCATAACAATCTAACACAGTCTGAGAGGCTTAAACAACAGAAATTTATTTCTCACAGCTCTGGAGGCTGGGAAATCCAAGATCAAGGTGCTGGCCAGTTCAGTTTCTGGTTAAGAACTTTCTTCCTAGCTTGCAGACAGTTGCCCTCTTGCTGTGTCTTCACCGGGTAAAGAAAGCACTGGAGTATCTCTCCCTCTTCTTAGAAGGGCACCAGCCCTAATGTATTAGGGCCCCACTCATATGACCTCACTTAACCTTTACCACTTCCTCACAGGCCTGTCTCCAAATACAGTCACATTTGGTGTTAGAGCTTCAACATGAATTTGGGGGACACGAGCATTCAGCCCATGCAGTCTCCTATCTGGTCTGTCTGCCCCCTGTAGTGAATTCTGCATTCTGTAGCCACAATAAGCTTCCTAGGAGACTGTAATCATTGTGTGTCTCCATGCTCGAAGCCCACCAAGGAAGGTCTCTAACACATGTGGTATATAGAGCAACTGCTTTAACCTGGTGAAAACAGAGCCAATATCTAACACTTATATGGGATCTGTTTTGAAGGTCAATAAATTAAAGCAGTTTGTTCAGTATTTAGCTCTGATTTGGATATGTTCAAGTCCTTTTAACATAAGTGCCTACTATTAAATTCTAATAAATACCTACTTTTCTAAGATTTTGGATAATTTAGCAGAATTTCTAACATATGAAGTAGTTATCACCTTCCTAAATAAATTATCCTCTAACAGGTATACTGTGTATTTGAACACAAGTTGAGTATTTTTACCTTTCTTCTCTTCTAGAAAAGGTGAAAGCTGTTTTAATACCATCTTTACATCATTAGTCTGAGTCACATCATAGGCTTAAATTTTTAGTTGAACTAGAAAGGAATATTAATTGTTCAAGACAACTAATATGCCATCAGTGGAATGATCACATTCAATCAAAAAGAACCTTCAGCAGTAAGATAGCTAAGTGCTGAGTATGACTGAATTTAAACACAAAAAACTGCATACAACAACAAACTTTTTAAATCCTAGTAAATTCTTCCCAAAGAAATCCCTCATATTAAAACAGTATCAATATATCAAGACATTTTTTTCTCAATATCTGCTATGCATAAGCCACTGTGCTAATTTGTAACTTTGAGGGATACCCAAAAAAGCTTAATACAGATTGTCAGCCCTCTTAGCTCCTGACTAGGAATATAAGACAAATACACAGGCAAAAACCCAACTTTTGAGGATAGTTAACTTGACTAGGACACAATGTCAATGAGGTCATGGATTTAATCTGTGTATGCTAACTGGGGTGCCCTCTTCTCTAACTAAACACTGCATTCTAGAATGTCCCTGAATTCAAGGAGGGCCAAGCATTACAAGATATAAAACTAATAAGTCATCATCACTTCTGGAAAACTAATTCAGCATCATCATTTGTATTTACTTTACTGATACAAATAAGTTTACACAGAATGCACTATGTAAATTTCTTCTTAACTGAGTTTTGAGAGATTATGAACAAAGAGTAACTGATTTAAGCCTTGAAATTCAGAATCAATTTCTAGTTGATGACAGAGAGGTTAAGAAAGTAGATCAAGACAAGAAATGGTACCTTATCTCTGAGATGGGGTGCTCCTGAGCCAGGACATGTGGGTAGGTACCTGCTGACTTGAAAGATGACCTACACATTTAAATTCCGATGTCTAATTTCCTAAAATTCCATGGAGTTACTAAAAGGTTGAATAAAATAATATATATGAAGATATTTTCACAGTGTTCATCATATACTAGCTATTATAAATGTTATTTGTCTTCCCCACTAGAGACAAGTTTATTCTCTGTGCTAACAGAGACCTGAGAACCACAGCTAAATACCCAGGCAATTTCCAACTTTACTTTCAACAACCCATGTCTGCGCCTCATATTAAAAGATCAGTATTATTGATAATCTTTGAGGAATTGTGGACCACCAGGAAGATGATAAATAACTAGAGAGAAGACAAAGTTTAAGTTTTCAATAAGGAAATATGGATTTCAGAGATGGTAGGTTTGACGTTTCATTTAGTAAAATTCTAGACAGGTGGGCTTATAAGACGTAAAAAACAAAGATGTTTCCCTGTGTCCATCCCTAAGTAAAAATGGCAAAAACCTACCACTGTGTATGTGCACCTGCATTTAAAGGGTTTAAATCAGGAAAGCTCAAGACAGAATATATTTAATTTCTGTAGGGCTGACAACTCCAGCTGCTGTTTTGATACTTATTAGGCTCTTCTTCATATGAAAGGCACTACGGTAGGTGATTTATTTTCGTTATCTCATGTACCCCCAATGAAGCAGAGAACCAAGAGTCAAAGAGGTTGTTAGGTAACATACCCAGTATTACACGGATAACAAGAGACAGAATGAAAAATTAAAACCCAAATTAGCTTGACTGTGGAATTCAGGCCAAAAGACTATGTTTCACTCCCTAGCAAACACCTCATGAAATAATTGAAAATAAGAGGGAAAAAATTGGAACTAGATATTAACACTAGATAAAATGGGAACTAGATAGTAAGTAGAATTAGAGGTAGATGAGCAGCCACTCCCCAAATGTGCTAATTAAATAAAGCAAAATCCATTTGGAAGGAACCTTTTTGCTAAATTCTGCTCTTGGTACTCTTCTGTTTGTATCATTATTCCTGTCCTGAAAGATAACAGAGAAGGTATGCTGATCAAATTTGTAACAAGATTCAAAAAGATCCCATAAAACTAGAAAGAGGGTCTAGTAAGTGAGATTAAATTTTACAGGGATGACTGTAGAGTCCTGCAATTAGTTTCAATAAACTGATTTTCAACTTCAAAGTAGAAAAGATCTAGTTGAAGCATAGTTCAAAAATGGCAGGCATTAGCATGTCAGAAGCCCATCACAGACAGGCCTTTGCAAAGTGCCAAAGGCCATGTGTGTTGCTGTGGTGGAGGGCGACTAAGACATTTGGAAACCAAAGTATATGGAGAGGTAGCCTCCCATCTCCAAGCCTTCTCTATCCTACAACCTAGCTTTATTTTCTTCATGGCATTTATATCACCCAAAATTATCTTTTTTTTACTTGTCAATGTCTTAATTTGGAATACTTTTGTTTACCTCTACTTTATAAGCCCTGTTGAGAAAAGATAATTGCTCTTCTTCACCACCGTATTCCAAGTACTTCAAACAGTGACTTGCATCAATAAATATTTGCTGAATGAATGAATGAGCAAAGTACAGAGAAATAAAGATTTTTAATATGGTAAGAGAAGGAAGATAAAAGCAGTTTTCACATATCATAAGAACCAAGTCAAAAAAGGAGATGACTTACTTCTGTTTTTTTCCAGAGAGATGACATAGGATCAGATGGTGGGTATTTCAAGAAAGATTTGGGCTCACAATTAGGAAGCATCTTCTAAGTCACAGAGCTGTCCAGCAGCTGAAGAGGCCACCTTTCTAGTTATGAAAGAATTCTTAAGCGTAGGAGACTGTGTCTGTAAGTCATCCATCAGTTAACCTAAAGCTTCTATGTGTCAAAGTACATTAAGAATGTAATAAAAATATACACAAACATTGAAAGAAAGTGTTTAAATGGCTACTAAAGTAAGTAACTAAAGGCTACTTACTTTAAAAGACAGTAAAGAAAGAGTCATACAAATACGATTCCAAATGAGATGGCAAATGAGAGAGAAGGAAGTCTTTATAGTCTTTTTTTAATGAGCATTTATTAAATACAGAGCTGAAAGCTGGAAATCTAGGAAGACACTGGTACCAGTGAAATTAAGAAGAAATCAAAACAAAAAGAAATGGTCAGTTTAAGGAATAAAAGTTGGCAGTAATGAATGCCCTTAGGTATATCAGACTAGAGGACAGGTACAAGGCCAGATTTATAGAGCTCCATTTCAGAATACTTAGCAAAGGGGTAATTCAATCCCTGAGAATGGATGGGCTTTCTGTGGAAATTGAGACAACAGTAAATTAGGGACAGGGAGAACACAAAATTTCAGCTCTGTAAAGATCATTTTTAAATGTCATCCAATCATTCATTTGTCCTTGGGCAGAACTGTACTTAAATAAAACCCCAAAGGGTCATTATCTTTTATCTTCTTAAAAATCTAACAGGCATTCTTAAAAACCTCCCTGGAAAATATGTTCCAAATACTAAATGTATCTAAACTGCACTAGTGGGGATGACGATTTAATAATATGGGTAACTGTTGAACCACTGTGTTATATATTTGAAACCAGGATAAGAGTGTATATCAATGGTACTTCAATAAAAAAAAAGGTTTCTGTACTAAAATCTGACTATATTTTAAATGTAGCTATGGAATTCAAATGGTAAAATTCCTTACAGTAAATGCTATCAAATAATCACATATTAGATTATATTTTTATTTGCTTAATAGAGAAGCAAAAGAGGACTTAAACATTTTTTTCTTAGTCTTTAAAAAATTTTTAATTCAATAGATAGTGTAAGCTTAGAAAATGATATGTTGTCTCCTGACAAGTCCAAAATATCTATTTGTATTATATCAAATTGAATGCTTTCAAATGATGAAAAAAGGTTTCTACATTTCCTTAAATGCCCTGATGTTCTAAAATCAGCAGCATCTTTCTGTATCAACTTAGACATTAAATTCATGAAATTTAAATCATGAAGATTAAGTTTTTTCCAAGTTGTGTTTTGTTGTTGTAATTGTTCATTCTATTTTCAATGTTACACAATCATAAGCAAAGCTAAACATAAAAATTAAAGGAAAATTAGTTCTATAAATCGTATAACATCACTATAATTTAGCCATTTGGGAGTCTGGGACCTACAAAATTAAAACTATTATGCAATTAGTAATCAGGAGGAAAAAGGAGAGGTAAAGTTACTACGTTTCTTATCAAAATTATAAAAAAAAATGTTGTTTAGAAGAAATCAACTTTAAGTAGTCAGGTAAGGTATATTTCAAAGGAAAGTCTGCTGTTACAAAAAAATAACAGGTCTTATCTCATCAAAAAGGCCTACATTCAAAATTGTATCTATGAGCATAAAAAGAGCTGAATGACTTCCCTTGAAGTATGCTGTAGGAAATGATATCCCACCAATATCCTACATCACTTACACTACATATATATTCTAGTAAATGTCAACATAATATAATGTACAGAAAAGAGTTAACAGAGCCCGCCTGAGACTGCCTATCTTTAGAAGAGCCTCCGTGCTAGGCTGGCCCTTAGCTGGCTTCTGGGATTTTAGCTGATAAACAGTTCCCTACAATGATACAAAACTTCCCCTAAGTTGTAAGAGTCATTCATTGTGCCTGGACTGTTTGCGCAACCAAAATGGTTTATGTCAAATGTTTGCTTGCCTTCTGAGAATCTGGAATTTTGGTAGACGCTAGGCAGACAATGCATGCGTGACCAGCCTGCAGTAAAAATCCTTGAGTGCTGAGTCTCTAATGAGCTTCATTGGTACACACAGGACTTCCCACTGCTGTCACAACTTGCTGGAGGAATTAAGTGTGTATGTGTGCTCCACTGGGAAAGGACTCTCAGAAGCTCCTGTCTAGTTAACCTTTGCTAAATTTACTTTATAATCCTTTTGCTGTAATAAATCTTAGCTGTGAGTATGACTGTATGTTACATCTTATGAGTCCTTCCAACATATCACCAAACCTGGGGGCAGTCTTAGCAATCCTTAGCAAAGATACTTCAAAAGTGATTTTTAAACATCAGTTATCTGGATTTATACATTAATGATGTTTACCACATTTGCAGATTGCAAAACTTTAATGAATATATTGGAAGATACAAAGAAGTTTCAAAAGGCTGGGACAACTGAGTCAACTCTAATATGATGAAATTTAAGGGGGGTAAGATAAAGATAAGGTCTAAAACTGTGTTTTAAGAAAACACGAACTATTGTACATGTAGGGAGAAGGAACATACAATTAAACAGGTATGAAAAAGACTAAGGGATTTATTGAAAATAAGTCTAATATGTTAAATGGTAAGATATAACTACCAAAGATACCTAATTTACTTCTGTGCTGAATAAACAGCAGTATGGCATATACAAACCAAGGGAAAATGATAATCCATTCTCCTCTGCCATTGGTTATACCATATAGAGAACATTATACTCAGCTCTGACCACCATATAAACAGGGATATATTAGAGCACATTCAGAGAAAGCTGGCTATCAGCTTAATAGTTTATAAGGAATGGTTCAAGACTCAGAGAAGACTGGAGATAGAAACAGTGGTTCTACAATGTATACAGAAGGTTCTTGGGTAAAACAAAAATTTTAATTTTTTCTGGTAAGTCAGAAAGACATTCATTTCAGCTGAATATAAATAAAAATTACCCTAAGTCCAAAGCTACCCCAAAGAGTATTTGACATCCTTTAAAACACATATTTAAAGCCTACAAGTCCCCTGAATGTGGATTTTGGAAGGAAGAATTCAATTAGAGTGGATAGCTATATAAAATGACACCTATTTTGATAACTTTTCAACTCTTCTAATATGCTCTTTTGCATAGCCTCTCCATTTATAGATTACTAAATTAGCAGAGGAGAAAAGGATTTTGAAGTAATCTTCAGTCCAACCACACCATCAACTGAGTTGGAGGGGTAAGGGGAAAACACCCCAAAATACAGTTAATCCAGACAATTCAATTTAACTCAACTCAACAAATGAATAACTTAGTATACAGACGACACTTGACACTCAGCTCAGTAAATAACTGAGTAGCCACTATACACAAAGCACTCAGGAATCAGAGCCCATGAGAGAAACAAAGGGAAAATCGTTGAGTTCTCCAGAATGGTAAAGCCACTCACCCAACTGCCACTGCTCCAGTCACCACTGTGGGCACTGTACCCATGGTTCTGCGTGCCAGGGAAATTTTAAGTATCAAAACCATACATGGGGTCCTCGGTCCTTAACAGCTAAAGTCTTGATGTCCACACACAGTCCAAGGATACAGGCCTCAGAAGTCTCTGCTAAGGAAAAGGTAGTAGGGATACTACTGCTATGATAGCCGCAGAAGAATACAATGGAAGAAATGTTTGACATCTTTCTCAAACTCCAGTATATATATGTGGCTGTATGGCATACACAGTGTATAATGAAATAGGCAGTGTTGAAGATAGCACCAAGATGGGAGAACTGCATTGGCAGAATTCAATGTTAAAATAGCAAATGGTCTTAAAGCAGCAGCACAGAGCACAAAGTGAACTAATAAAAGTGAGATGATATGAGCTCAAAGACTTTTGAAATACAGAATGTGGGCACTTTGGTTTAAATGAGCCTCAGCAGATGCATCCTAGTTAAATTTTTCTTTTCTTTTCATGCAAGGAAGAAAAATACCACATAGACCCACATTAATGAAGCAACATCCGGCGGGGGGGGGAGGGAATAAAAATCAATGCCCTTTATCTACTTGTTAATGTAGAATTGCTGCTGGCAAATTTGTGGTGAAACAACATAGTTTGATAGTTGCTGGTGTGAAGATAAACTGGCTCACTCCTTTTGGAAAGCAATTTGGCAATATGTATAAATAATCTTAAAATATCTTCATACAGTTTGACTCAGTATTTCTTTTTCTTAAAAACTGTAAGAAAATAATATAAAATGGGGACAATGTTTTATTTATACAGATGTTCATTAAAAGTATGTAATAACATGAAAAAATACTTAAGATATAAACAACTACATTTTTAAAAATCCCTTACACAGAAGAAACCTTAGTCCGTAGTGGAAAACCAGAGGAGAAAAAAAAAAATGAAGAGTTGTTATAGCTAATTATACATGGGGAAGTGGAACTACGGGTGATTTATTCTCTTTTTAACCTTTCAAATATTCCCTATATTTCCTTAAGAGTAATATATTTTTAAAAATTAACAATAAAAACAACTAAAATGAAACGTGACTGAGGACAAAAAGAGGGGAAATTGGTTAATTAAAAGGGATGAGAATTAGGAGGCAGAATTTGGAGATAAATTTACAGTGATTAACTATAACTCATCCTTTTACATAATAGTGTGAAATTAAAAGGTCTTAACTATGGAAGGGCAAGTTGGTGGATATACGAAGAAACAGGCAATATCTTAACATTCAAATTATCTCTATAAGAAATCCTTTAGGGCTTCTCTAAGATCCCCCAGTCAGTCCACTGACTCTTCTGAAAAGGCAGGAAGACTGAATGATCCTCGGAGTTCTTTCATTTAAAATGAAAATAACTGAAGTTCTCCCTGAACAAACAGCCCCAGTTCCAATGAATGACATAGTTTCAACTTTTGTAAGTAGATCTGAAACAAAATTACAAACTACAAGGTAGCTTAAAAGATTACTCACTAAAAATAGTAAATCACTTAAAAAAAACAAATGGCAACATATTTAAAGTAAATCATGGCTTGATAAAATGATGAAGAGATCTAAAATACTATTTTCTCAGAAATCTTAAGCGATTTTTGAAAATATTTACATTGGTTACTATTACACTGATGGCCTTGGACCTCAAGTTTTTGTTTTTCAAGTTGCAGTAATGTTTCTCCTTTCTCCACGGGCCGTTGGTCTTCATATTTTTATTTGTATTTTCATAACAAAAAGTTTAATATATACCTCTTTGAGAAAATCAAAGAACTATATAAATACAATTACATTAAGATAACTTGGTAGATATCATGTATCAAACTCCAAAAAAAAAATACCAAATCATGGTCATAAAAACAAAATTGTTCTGTTTATTATTTGACTGAGAAAGATGTATTTGTCAGAGAATAATACTTAAAAGACAATTTTTTAGAGTTACTTTTCTACAGTGTACTCCAAATTTGTGTGCACAAAACTACACATGCATGGGAAGAAAATATCTATAGTTTAAAAGAAGAGCTAAATGTTAGTACTAATACACAGATTGACATGTTTATTTCATAAATATACATCCTAAGAAACTGTGGTGTGCCAGCATAGTTGGAGCACCACTCAGCTATAGAATACTAAGAACACAGCTATCTAATGGAATGCTAGAGCCAGAGGGGTTAGAACAAGAGAGCTAGAAAGGACCTGTCTAGACACCACCACCTTCACTCTCTTTAAAAAAGAGATAGGAGCACTTTTCAATTCCATTTTCTATACCAGATTACTTAACATTTTACTGAGTATTTACAAGACAACACTTTTGGGATACAAAGATGAGGAAGACATACTCCAGGCTTTCAAAGAATTTGCAATCTAGAGGAATTTTAAGAAATACTCCTTTGTATTTAGAAATTAAATTTTTACCAGTTAAGTTTAATGTCAGGAATTTCCAGTATAAATTATACACCTTTGTACCACTGAAAGATTAATAAACATTCCTCAACTTTTCTTGATGTAAAAAAAAAATCAAACTAATGGAAACCTGATAATTTACTATTTTTTAATATTCAGTTTTATATGAAATCATGCTACTCATTTATTTAGAGAAAATATATGATGAAGAAATCATTAAGATGTTCAGCCAGACTATATTTTCAAATGATGGCTCTCCTATCTCAGTGACTTTGAACAGTACCTAGTGCATAGAAAGCATACATAAGTGCTTGCTTTTACTCTACTGACCAAATGAAGTGTGTCTTCAATATAAACATAAAACTCACGTATTCACTTTCTCACCCATTTCACTACCCTTGTGGAAAACCAGAACTTTCTTAAAGTTTAAAACACCATTAGCTAAAATGTCTAAAACCATAAAATTCCTTTTGCTGTAGTAAACTCTTAGCCATGAGTGCAACCATATCCATCCATTTCCTAACTTCTAAATTACAAGAGCTTAATATTATATAATAATGCAGAATTATAAATTCTCCTAACTCATATACATTTTTGTTGCATACAAGTTCAGCTCCAATGCAGTTAGATTGTCTGTTCTTTAGTTTTCTTTCTTCCTGCCAATTAGAATGCTACAAAAGAAACCTGCTTATTTATGTCAATTTCTTCACACTAAAAGATTATCTTTTATTGAATAAAAGTTTCACAAATGCTTTTGAGTTTAAAGATTATATCCAATGTTATGTATTATTTTCTCCATAATTAAAAATAATGTTTGTTTATACCACATTAGCAGTTGAATAAAAAGACTAGGAAGTAAGATTCATATGCAAAGAACTTCAGCAAAATAGGAAAAAGTATAAATATAATAAGTACATTAATTAACTATAAAAGTTAAGATTAATCAATTAATTTGAAAGAGTAGGTATGTGTTTCATTTTAAGTATTCAGTTGACAAACCACTGGAATCACAGAGGAGGAATCAATATCTAGAGTGTTACCCATATGCCAGAAATTTTCCTGATTCCTGTATGAATCAGACTGAATTAAAAAGCACTCCTTCTTATGAGATCCTTAGCAATTATAAAAGCAACAACATTCTATTATTACATGTGCCATATAAAAGATATTTTAAATATCTTATATCGGGGTCAGGAAATATTTTTCTGAAAGGGCCAGATAGTAAATATATTAGGTTTTACAGTATATAAAATCTGTCACAACTACTTTGACTCTGGCATTGTAGTTAGTATGAAAGCAGCAAATGGCAACAACATAAATGAATGGGTGCAGCTATGTGTCAATAAAACTTTCTTCACAATAGTAGGCAGTGGACTTTGATCTGTCAACTCCTACCTGCTACTACATTTATCTATATGTAGCCCATAATCCCCTATTAGTCCAAATGCTCTTGGAGAACTGAAAAACTTTTTTACTTATAAATTTCATTATCTTGCACAGAATTTAGTACAGTCCCTAACACAGTTAAACAAGCTTATAAATACTTAATGAGTAAGTGATTCTATTAATAAAAATATAGGTTCATACCATACGATCAGCTTGACTGAAAGGCAGACAAGTTAAAACCTACCTGTCATAAAGATAAGCCCTCATAAAGTGAGATTCACCTGTAATCAGGTGACAAATAGGAAAAACAACTCGAAGCAGCAGTGGCCCAGAATGGTACCTGAGTTGGCAGAATGTGTCCCATGTGCAGTCTATCAAGCCACTTCAAAGTTAATATTCCTTTCCCAGTCTCAAAGCTTATACTTTACACCTAATGATTTTACACTAATCAGATTTAATCCATATAAAAGAATATTTTTTTAATAGACTGCATCCCAAAGTTACTGTTTCTCCCCACAACATTTTTGTACCACGTTGAACAATGAACATTTATTTCCTTTCCCTTCACTTTAATAATTTCTCAAATATCCTAAGGTGTCATCTGAGACTACAGCATCCAAACACATGACTACATATTTAATTTTATTCATCTTTTTAAATGCATCAATCCCTCTAATTCTCCAATCTACTGCATTGTCCCTAAGATTTTTTTTGCAATCTTTCCCTCAAATTCTGGAAATTAGAAAATCTGTCCCCTTACTGGCTTCCCACAACTTAGTAAGTTACTCTTTGGACTTAAAATTAGGGTCCATGAGTATTACAGGATAACATTTTATGCCCTGCACATAAAACACAATCAACAAATACTTATTGTCCTAACTTGTCAATATGGAATGCAAACATACTTGGATAATTCAGATTTCAGTAATTTGGATTTGCAATGATTCATCTTGGAAACCCTCTTAATGAGTACCATAAGTTAAGTAGTCATAAACTGTCATGGAAATTTTAAATATTTAAGGGAACAAGCTTTTCAAATAACTCAGTAAATTATTTTATATTCAAATGGTGCATATACTAGAAACTAAGGAAAGGCTTCACCTCAGGACATTTATAAGGCAATCCTGTGTTAGTCTAATTAGAGTACCTTTAATTTTTCTGTAACCATATTATTTCATTGAAAAAAAACTGAATTATATATTTAGAAGTTTTATTTAAAATATCATTAATTCAGACTGATCTGATTCTGAGTACTATTTTACAGACTATACACATGATATATGACTTCAATAACATTGCAAATCCATTACAAAAAACACTCAGAGCATAAAGTGCATGACAATGACGTTTCCTTTCCAAAAGGTCTAAGTGTATGATTTTGAACATTTTTCATCAGTAAGATTATAATTTTTTAAATACATGCTAGTACCATTTAATTCAGTCTATGTATTTCTTAATACTTGCAGCAGATGACTGTTATGTTTTAAAAGAGGTAAATTGTCATTACTCTCTAAGGACAAAAATTGTTTAAGAAATTTCAAAACAATGAGCAATACTGATAATACATCTCATTAAAATTTCCACCATCTCAAAATCTCACCTTCAACATACAGTTAATTTTAAGGTAATCTTTCTTACTTCATAAATTAAAATACAGAATTTCACATGGAATTTTTCTAGCATCAACTAAGTCAGTCTTCATTTTCTAATGGAGGAAGAAAAGTCAGGTCACTTGACCACCAGCCATCCATAAGTACATTATTCAAGAACGTTATCTCACAAGCAAACCTATTGCTACATAAGACATATGATCAGCAGTATGTCTAGCATGATCTTGGTAGGGTCACTGAAAAATCTTACATCAGATTTCTGCATGTGAAATGAGACAGCGCTTACTCACAGAAGCTGTTAGAATACATCTAATTCATAATGTCAAAGGCATCACACATGTTCAAAACCATTTTAAGCTTCTTCAAACTGTAACTTACAGCATTTTCTAACCATTTCTTAACCCAACATTTCATAGGAGAGGTGGGTTCTTGACTCCTTTTCCTCATGATGCATTGAATCGTTTGAACATACCCCACGTTAATATTCCAAAACTGGAACGTCATGGGTAATCTTACTGAAGAATGTTCCTTCAAATCCTAATTGTTTTTTTAATTAAAGATGTGTATCTTTATGGCAAAAGTAACTAAATACCCTTAGAATGACTACAAATTGAGAATGCAGGGATATTTTCCCCCTATGTTTATAATATGGTAAAAGCATTAAAACAAATACACACACACACACACACACACACACACACACACACACACACACACACACACACACACACACCATGTTAGCACTGGATGTCCTGGACTTCGAAATCTATGAAAGCAAATCAAGATAGAATTGTTCAGAAAATTTTAATGGTTTGTTCAATCACAAGTGTTAAATCACATTTACAACAGAGAAAGGCTGATATGTGAAGTTTGATGACTGAAAAACAGAAGCCAGGACAAAACCCATTAAGTAACATTACATTCTAAATGTGAATCTTCAAAATGTACTTCTCAAGATTTATTTCCAAATAAATATACCTGGAAATCCAGTAAAGTTTTTTAAGATCTTGTACATGTAGGAAGTTTTTTATTTAACTGCCCTGGACAATGAAGTAGGGAGTGAGATAAAACAAATCCTTAGGATGTCAAGTTTTTCCTCAAAATCTATTTGAAGAGAGAAAAAATTGAATATGTATCTATTTGTAATTTTTCATTTCAATACAAGTTACATTTTAAAATCTAATTTATGGCACAAACTTTGCACGAAAACCTATGTATATGTTATACAGTAGTTGTTTTCTTCTAAACAAGAAACTATGTTCTATTTTGAAATTGATAACGTCAAGCAATTCTAAAAACTAAATTTTGAATCACCTTTCCCTTGCCAAATGACAAATATAAGAAAAATCCAGGGGCTTAGTGCTTTTGTAACAGAGCTTGCTTTGTCTTTCTTTCTACCATGTAAGGATAAAGAGAAGTTAACTTTCTGCAATCTGAAAGGGACTGTCACCAAAACCCAATCATGCTGGCTGGCACCCTGATCTCAAACTTTCAACTTCCAGAAACATGAGAAATAAATATTTGTTATTTAAATCTAAAGGAAAAAAAGAAGAAAGAAAAGAAAAAACCCAAATATAATTCATCTTGTTAACATAGTAAAACCGGAATTTTGAGTATTTTTTTACCTCCTTCACAAATTATCTTTTAATCTTCTCCAAATCTATCATTTATAGTATCATTTTTTTAACCATTTTAGCATTTTTAATCATAACACTCCAGAAAGAGTAAATGGAATAACTGAGGAAGCTATTAGTATAAGATGTTAAGATCTAATAATAACTATTTTAAACTTCAAACTCTACTAGGATTACAAATAAATGTTTTTAAATTGTGTTTTACATAGAGAATACATATGAATACTTGTTTGTATCAAGTATAACATCAAACAAATGCACTGGTTATCTCTTCCTACCATCTGCACTGCATTCAAACATCTATTCTGAATTTTAAAGAACAGGCTATGTAACTTTATACATATTTTTTTTGTGTGGGTCTCCCAACTAAAATAATGTCACTACTTTGAATTTATAAAGTATATTTGGGCAGTTTTAACTGGCCTCATCATCACTTACACTTACTTAAGTAGAAAACATAAAAGAAAATTAAGAGTCAAAGTTCCTAAGTAAACAATGAGTGTGATATCTCTTGCATAAAGCAGCATTTTGGGAAGTTGTAGAATTTAGCAAATATTTCCATTAATAAGTTCTACCATCATGCACTCCATTTCTTGATATTTATCACCTACAAATTTTAGAAATTTAGAATCTCAAAACTAATCAGCTCCCATTTACTACAGTGAAAGTACTGATATCACATAAGCCTTTTGTGTTAGATATCTTTCAGACAGCACCTCAGATTGCTATGCAATTTATTCTCATCATCACCTTCATGGGGAATCATAGGTAAAAACAGGGCCTGGCACATCACTGTTATTAATTATCATTACGAAAAGCCACAAGAGGAAAATGCAATAAACCCAGCCTCTGATTTGTTGTACAGAGGATCTACTGAGTCTTTTCTAACTCTATTTACACATCAAACACAGAATTTTATACTAAAAAGTTATAGATCTGATCTCTGGAGATGGGGAAGTGAAAGCAGAACCTTGCCTATCTGTGGAATGCAGTTTAACACACCAACTGGACCCTATTTCCCTAATGCAAGGCCATCCTTCTGTTACATAAGATGTGAAAAATGCTAAAAGGTACCATCCGCGGTACATTAGAAAAATCTACGGTGAGTTTCAGATTCAGCAAATAACACTTCAAACTGATTGTGTTGAAGCAAAAATAAATCAAGAACATCTAGTATCATGAGAAGAAGGGTATCATATTTCTCTGAAAAATTTACCTGAAATAAAAAATATTAAAGAAGTCAGAAAATGATATAAACTATCTTCAAAAGAAAATAGTATTGAGACAAAATTAGATGTTACTCTTAAATCAACAAAAACTGTTTCATGAAATGTCAAAATATTTTTTAATAATAAAGGGAGAAATGTGGGATCCACATATAAATCAAGTATAAAAATCAAACGAATATTCATATCTGACCTGATTGTTTATAATTCATAATGCGTGATCAAAATCGAAAGTTTCTGTGATGAATGCCCTTGTACTGTTCACCATGTAAGAACTTATTTATTATGTAAGAATTCGTCCACCATGTAAGAACTTGTTCATTATGCTTCAGAAGATTGGAGACTGACGAGAATTAGGCTTGAGATGGATTAATGATTGTGCATTGAGCATTGACCCCCCCTATACAGAATTTTATTGTTGTTAACAACCATTTGATCAATAAATATGTGAGATGCCCTCTCAAAAAAAAAAATTTTTTTTAGTCAGCACTCTTTTCAATAAAACAATTTTCCCAATGATATAAGAAATAAAACCTAATTATATCACTTCTAATATTTTAAAAGACAACCACTTTTACTATTAAAGTTATGAGTGTTTTAGATTAAAGAACAAAACTAGCACTAGATAAAACTTTCATTTACAAGAGACACTAAAAAAAGAGAATCTTTTCTTTCCTCTTTCTCAGCACTTTGCCTTCCTCAATGTATATACATTTAGTTATAGAGAATGCTGTATTCTATGTATCCTTCTTAATTCTAAAAGTTTTGCTCGGGGAAAAAAAGCAGCTGTCAGAACCTATACATCAGTATATTGCATTAACTCAGTAACGTAAGACCCCGTGCATTGCAATGGTGCTTCCCAACATCAGTGATGTTATGCTTCATGTGTTATACTAGCAAATTCCCCACATCTTTATCTTCCTTATCTATTTCTCACATACTTGAGTATTTTTCAGGTCTAATGATTGGCATCCAGGTTGGAGAAAGAGGAAAGTCCTTTAAGGCAACAGATATATTTATTTCTAAACTTATATAATTAATGACATGTGAAGACTGAATCTGCTTATTAATCTTTGTTTCTTGCAGGTAACACATATATGACAAAAATACCTTAATTTCTATTTAGTAAATGAGGAAAACTAAAATGCAAAGACAAATGGCAAGACATTCCTGAACAATCCTTTCCTACCACTGCCGACCTGATGAAAGAAAAATGTTTACCATATTTAATACAATAAAGTAAGGAGGTAGGTTAACCTCAAATCATTCCAACACTGGCTTGCTGGATATCTTTAATCTCAAAGACGTCTTCATGAATAACTATACCTGGGAAATGAGCTTTCAGAAATTATGGAAGTTTTCTATTTTTAAAGACATCTGAGTTTTAGCTGAAATCTGAGTTCAAAAAGACTTGGGGGAACAATACTATTTTAGAAAATTCTAATACTCCATGGATTAAATCTGTTATAAAATACTGAATCTGAATTATTGATCTTTAAATTGTGATGGCAATAAATATGGCAGCCACAAAGGTAATAAGACAGCAGTTACCACATTCTGAACATTTCCTACGTGCCAGGAGCTGTGCTGAGCATGAGCACATAGACTCCATCATCTCATTTAGCCCTTAAATCCAGCCTAACAGGAAGGTACAAGTCTCTGGATTTTACTGATGAGAAAACTGAAGACTCAGAACATTGAGGATCTTATCCAGGGCCAGTTTACGAAGGCCAGGATTTTAGCACAGGTTTCACACAGTAATAGGTTATAAAGCTTTCCAACACTATGTAACGTTAGAACCAACTTCACAGATAATAAGCTTTAGTAACAGACTACATTATTGTTTGGCTGTCATTTGTAACCAAATTGGATAATTATCATAAAATTCAACATAATGATGAGAACAATGACTATGCTTTCTATTCTTAAAACACATTAATCTAAAAAAAAGAGTAGTTTCAAAATAACTATTATCTCATTACATAAACACGTATTAAAAAATGTCAAAACAAAGTTAAGTGGCTTGCCCTGAAGTCACACATGAAACATTATAATAAATGAAGAATCTAAACCTAGAACTTACTTAATAGAGGCTTCCTTATCAGCCTTCAGCAAAGCATTCCTGTTCTACTCTTCTTCAAAAAACACTTTTTTGCAGTAACAAATTTATAGAGATTTGAATATTCAATGAAAACTTAACAAAAATGAACAAAAGTAATGTCCAGGAAATGCCATGTCCCAGGGTTTTGGTCTGATTACAGAGTAAACTGGCAAGTTTGGGCTTATCAGATTGTTGTTTTAATAAAAGAGAGTTGTAAGACCAAGGAAAAGAATACAAGACAAGAACTGAAGCAAAAGATTTAGGTGAGAAAAAAAAACTCAGAGAAATTTTGTAGGGAAAAGTTACAGTCAGAGGTACAAAGATTTGAAGGTGTATGGAGAAAAAAAATGGCAGTGTGATACAGTGGTCAAGTGTACAAGCTTTGGCCCCAGCCCAGCTGAGTGTGAATGACCCTCTGCCATTGACTGAGTGACCTTGCATAAATCACCTTTGTTTAGTTTCCTCATCTCTAAGGTGGAAATAATAACAGTACCTACTTGTCTCAAAGGGCTGCAGTGAGAATTAAATGTTATAATTTATGTAAAACTTAACACAGTGCCTGGCACATCACTGTTATTAATTATCATGAGGAAAAGCCAGATGAAGAAAATGCAATAAACCCAGCCTCTGATTTGTTGTGCAGAGGATCTATTGAGTCTTTTCTAACTCTATTTACACATCAAACTAAAGGAAATCAAAATCTGACTCCTAAATAATACATGTAATTTTGAAAGGTCTGTATATGATAACTGAAAAGTTAGTAATATGTTTCCTTGAACTTCATTTGCCCAGAACTGGTCTGAACTTAGAAGGCACAATTCAACTTATCTAAGATGCCACTTACAAACAGGGAAAAATAACTATTATAAACAACCCAAACCACAGAAATGTGAAACAATTAAATTTTGATCCCCAAATAAGTAAACTCTTGTTCTAAGTAAATGTTTTATTAAACTGAAGCAAGTCTGATTTTGATATATAGAATATTATTTTATTCTTTATTTTAAACCTTTCTTACATGTTTAAAAATACACATGGGATCATAACAACCTCAATAAAATGATGACATTTCTACTGAAGGACCTCTGAAGTCAAACCAGCAGTGTACAAACATGATTGGCTTCCAATATGAAGAATCATAGGCACATTTCATTAAATGCATTTCATAAAACAAATCAAAAATGCTGAGAAGAAAAATACTCAGTAATTTGATATAAATTTTAAAATATATGTCAGGCAGGAAACTTATGGTAAAAAAGTAAGATTTAGATGTTTTACCACTCACACCTGCTTCATTACTAATTCCCCAAACACCATTCTGCTACATCTAAATCCCTGACAATTTATTACACAATTCCATTTAGCACACTAAAAAATAAGTTAATCTCTGAATTTGAAAACAGATCATTACAAAAGACAATACTAACAGCTCTTACCTGTATTTAATAATTAAGTATATTATATTCTCAGTAGCACTAAAAATGCAGCTTGGTATAATATATCTAAATAACAACTATTTTCTCTTAAAAGAAGTTTTTGTATATTTTTCTCCAATGTTGATGATTAGGCAACATTGATCTATATATTGTGCTAAGAAAACATTAGGCACAGATCACATAATATAACTTACATTTTCTTTGCTGTAAAAATACAGTATGTGCAAATGCGTATCACACAAATGACTAGTGGACACAATGGTCAGCTTTGTAGAACACCAAAAAAGGTTAACATTTTGCTCTTAAAAAGAAAGAAAAAAGGACCCACCAAGTAGCTTGAAGAGCTATCCTTCACTTCTGGGTGAGTACTCTGCATCTGCATTAGAAGTATTTGTGGATATTCTTGAAAAAATGACAGCAACAAAAAAAACTAGCAAAAAAGACATGACATGAGCTAATTTAAAAAGAACCCAGTAAAAATATTTCCAAAAGCCATTAAACATATTTAACACAATATCTCAAACAGGCTATGGATTGCTTTGCTGGAAGCAATAAATTCTTAAACATCATGATTGCTTTATGTAGTAGATTCTTTCATTAGCTAAGACACTTCAGGATTAAGGTACCAAAGGATGCAGACCAAAAAAAAATGGAAAGAAAAAAAATAGGCTGTTAGGAAGGGGGTGGGGAAGCATAATTTTATCTAGAAGAAACAAAAACACTGCTTCTTTTTGTTCATTGCAGAAAATTTGTGCTGCAGATACTATAAAAACACAAGGAAAGGGTTGTGTGGTAGGTAGTAAAATACAACTCTTAACTATGCTTCCTCCCTGGAGAGACCACTTAGGGGTTGCAGATTTGTGTGTTTTAAAAGTATACTTTGATGCAAATGATTATACTTTGCCACATATATAATATGTAGCATTTTTCTATAAAGAGAAATTTACATAATTTCTGCAACACAAAGAGAGTGAGTGAGAGAGTCAGAGACAGACAGAATGAGAGACAAAGACAGAGGAGAGAATTCAGTCGGACAGAGAGAGAGAGAGAGAGAGAGAGAGAGCACGCCAAGGGGCTGTGCTCATGTCCTGTGGAAGATCTGAGATACTTTTTTCCTCCTCAGTGCTTAATTTCTTGTTACTCCACATGTATACTCACACAATAATTATCTCAGGAGATTATCCTCTATACATCCTTTTTTTTAGATTTTTTCCCATGACAAAAGGAGAGAGAAAAAGAAACTTTTAGTCCCTTCATCTCACAGTCAACTATTCAAATAAATATTTCTCTAGTGGCAAATTTCCAGACAAATCAAGAGTATGATCCAAAACCACCGTCAGATTACATTTGATTTACTGTGTAGTTCTCTTCAAATGGAGCAAGAGTTAGCCCGTTTCCTAGGTTTGGGGTCTCGTGCTTCCTGACCCTTCACACACATACAAGATGTGCACATTGTCTCAGACAGTCTTCGGAGGCCCAGCCGGAAAACACTGTTGGAAAGGCTGTATATTACACAGTTACAAAAACTGTTACTTATAGCAAGCCAGGTTGTCAGGAAGGACAGTGTTGGATTGTCCAAAACCCGGGAGCTTTCTAGAAGAAAGTAAATGATATAGGGGAGCCACAGCATGTAAAACACACTGGTTATCCGAAACAGAACCATGGCATAGCGACGGTCAGGGCTGTGTCCAGTCTCTCCAGAGGCATCCACCTCGTGGCTAGGGAACCGGGCCCTCCGCTCATTTATCTCTTTGGTGTGCTGACGGCAAATTTTGAAAATGTGGAAGTAAGTGAAGCAGACAACAAAGGCAGCAGGCGCATACAGCAAACAAACAATAAAGCCAGTAAAGTAAGCACTGGTAAGCCAGGAGGTGGCACACCATTCAAAAATGTCACCGTGGTAACCAGGTTTCCCCCAACCAAAAAAAGAAGGCAAGAAAATTAGGCAAGAGTAGATCCATATTAAAATAATGCAGATTCTCAGGCGGCAAGGGGTGACCAGTTGATTGTAGGAAAGAGGCTTGGTTATTGCAAGATAACGATCCACACTTATACAGGCCAGACATGCCATGGAAACACTTTTTAGGACGGAGATGATATATCCAAAAACCTGGCAAGTCAGTGACTCGTGGACACCTGTGGAGTAGTGGAGAAGTGAGAGAGTAGGAACCAAGCAGCTAACTCCAACAAAAAGATCAGCATATGCCATCGTCTGAATGAAATAGCTGGTAGTATAATGGTGTAAAAGTGGAGCACAGTGAAAGACAAAGATGACTGTTAAATTCCCAGCAATGATGAGAAACGTCAGCAAGACAATAACAACTGTCTCAAAGATGCAGACATCCACTGTACTGTAGTGGCCAAAGCCAAGTGGGCAGGAGTGACGTTCAGACACATTCACAACGCCACTGCTCATGTTCAAGATGCTCCATTCAGTCCACCTGGATTCATTCATGGCTTGTAGTTAAGGGACCTGCAGCCCTGGCTACAGCAGGCAGTTGCCCTGCCCGGCATCTGTTAAACTGTGCCCATGAATGTCTCAGCATCAGTTTCGGTGGACAGCAGCAGAGCTTCTGTCGGGGCTGAGCATCCCAGAGAGCACTAAAGCCTCTTCATCAGCCTCAGTGCAGCGGTGACACACCTCAGCTTTGGGCGGGGAGGGTGGGGCATAAGCTAGACGGAAGGTGAAAAAAGGTCACTGATTAGCTTCTTCCAGGGTTCCCACACAACTTTTTGCAGACACAAAGGACACAAGGCAATTCTAGAGAATATGGATTTCTTACTATCTTGCACTATGAAAAATTAAATCTGTAAAAAGAAAAAGAAATCAATTGCCAAGGGAAGAAAAGCTTTTGTAAGCTGTTTGTTCTCAGAAAAGTAGTTTCTTAGGGATCAACCAGAAAAAAATGAGAAAAGAAAAAGTCTTAAATTGTCTCAGGTTTCTTGTTTCAACTATCATCAGAGGTAGACTCATATTTTAGAACTTGAATTAAGATCTCAGATTTGGTTGAAAAGCTAAGAAAAAGTTCATAGTGGCAAAGAGTGTCTTTGGGATCAGTTCAGAGTTTGATGCTGGTGGGTCAACTTTATGATCCATTACTCTCTCATTTCTTTAAAATGCAAGACAAGCCCCAAGTAAGGTTAATTCCAAAAGACTCATCTTTATTTAAGCACAAAGGAACAGAACAAAGGTAACAGACTCCAGACTGCCCTATAACTCTCATGAGAAAAAAGCATATTTACAGTAGGGAAGATAATATGCAATATATTAACACCTAAAAAAAATGATAAACTTCTGAATTTTTAATTCTGCATGCATTTTTTAAGCATTCCAATGAAAACAGTTTTAGTCCATTACAGTTCAGTTACTGGTGCAACCACCAGCAATGTAATACGTACTTCTTCCTTTTCAAAAGCAAAATAAATCACTTTTGCAACTAATTTTGCCATCAATAACTGAAAATAACTTTATCTGATATGCCACCTTCCTTATGTAATGAAGCATGATCACAAAATATATAGCTTAAAATTATTTCTCATCTGTGCAATCACACCTATATCTAGTATACATATATAGACATAGATGTAAATACATATGAAATTGAGACAAAAGAAACTTCCCTATATACTCTGAGCTTATGTGACTAGAAATGCTGCCATTATTTATTACTTAAGTATTTCTAGTAAGCTTCATAGTCTATGTTTCTGTATCTTTTCTATTTTCATTAGGTGATTAACACATTAAATCATTACTTTAACTAAATCTTCCAAAAATGGAAAATTACCTTGTTTGTTATATTTGCCGTTATACAGCAGCCATATGTTAAGAAAATGACTCTTCTATTTCTGTATTCTATTTTGAGCAAGTGCTCAATTAATGCAGGGGCCATTAGGTAGGTTATAAGACGGTCTTGTTTTAAAATACCTCTAAAGCATCAAGATGAGTTTAAATCCTAGAGTTTGAAATACTGAAAGGCTGGCAGGATAAAATCCATCCAAAAGGCTTCCAAGGTCATTCTGGTATCAGGTTAACATTTGTCAAAAGTCTTTTTTGAAGTACAGGTATTTCAGAGAGTCTCTTGTCAGTCTTTGTTGCATACCTTCTGAAGAAATTACGTGCTTTAGAAATAAAACATTTCCTTCAGGAACAATGCAGCAGCTTAATAGAAAGCATTCTTCTGAAAGTTATTTTCTCATGCACCATCAAGTCATTCAGGCAAGTCCTTCTTTTGTAATAGCCACAAGATATTCCTCCTTGTACATTCCTAGTTTCACTTATCACAAAACAGTTTTCTCGTTACAGGAATAAGGCAGTGCTTCTCACCTACATCCACTCTTATCAGCTGGTAGGCTGGGCTGCTTGATTCATAAGTCCGATTTACTGGGATGCAGTTACCAGGATGCTGTCAGTATAATTCTTCACAATCTCACAGTATCACTGTCTCCACCTGAGCTGAAGCCCTGCTCCTCCTCCTCATCCTGAGCTGATGCAGAAGAACTCACCATCAGAAAGGTGACTCGGTCCTCCTGCCCCAATCAACAGCACAGCCAATGGCTACTGCAGCTGAAACTGTCACTAGGTAACAGTTGCCAGGCACATGCAGGCTTATAGACTTACACGGCAAGCTCCGATCAAGATTGACAAAAGAGGACAATGGAACTGGCCGATTCTTATAACATAAAAATGGCATGTATGGATTTCTAGAGGTATTCTCCTTATAGCATTTGTAAAGATCATTTCCCATGGACAGGACAGACAAAGCAACTGGGATACACCTTTAAGCCCAATAGAGAAACTACGACAAGGCATTATGACACTAAAAAGTCAGCAGTAATCTAATGCTCACTGGCAAAAAAAACTTATTAATTATTAAAAATCAGCTAAGCCTTCATGAACTCAAATGATTTAGCTATAATTTTTACTCTTTCAAAAAACAGTTATAGTTCTGATCAGAAGTTAAGTCATGTCATAATCTCTCCAAACTTTGCCACACCCACACTAAATTGCTGAATTTGATGTATTTAACAGTACAAAGCAAGCATTGGAACTAACACCTCTCTACTCAAATTTAGGGAAATATTAAGGTCAAATACAACCCCAGAAAAGTAGGCATTAGAAATAAACAGAGTAATTTTTTAGTCCATTCTTTGGTCTAACATGAAAAAGAGATGAAGAACTTTGTAGTTCAGTACGTGGGCTACCCATACCCAAGTTAGAAAAAAGCAAATTAAGCTCATTTATTTGATGAAAGTTAAAAACATTTCTACTTATTTTAACTTACTGTAGGCAAATACTCACTATTTTAAGCATATTTCTTACAGTAATAACACTTTTGTTAAAAGTAACTTAGAACTACTTTATAAATTTTTTCAGAATTTTATCAGGAAAATTAAGGTGAAAATAGAGGATTATTAACATTTACTGAGCACATTCCATGCACCAAGCATTATGCTATGTGCTTTTTTTCTCTCTTTAATACCTTAAATCTCTATGAAGTAGGTATCCATCGTGACTGTTTCCAAAGGAAGAAGTGGGTACTAAAGAAGGTAAATAAAATTGACCTACTATTACAGACTCATGAAACCAGGATTAAAACGGGTCAGAACTGTCACTCTTAACACCCACACTGATGAGCCCCTTCTTCCTTCCCTCTCCTTTCCACTGATGGCTGCCAGTCAGGAAATGTCAAAATAATTATTTAGGATTTCAAATAAGGATTTCTAAAAAAAAACAGAAAACCCTCTTCTTTCCTCCATGGTGAACTCTTTCATGAAAACCACGTTATTGTTCAAATCTTCAGAGATTTAGGTGAAATACAGATGGGAAGCACATTTTTCATTAGCAGAAAAATTTATAAAATAAGAATAACAATCTTAGAGCATGTACCATGTTGACATTTAAAGTAAATATTTATATTTCATATAAAAAGGCTAGAAAGTCCTAAAAGCATTTTGACTTTTAGGGATTCCTAAAAGCATGACAGTCAAACAAGATTGGATTTAACTAACATTCTCTTTTACAATAATAATACATATTCAAAATAAAAATCACACTAGATAAATATTCATGAATGTAGACAGGCCCCTCATTCCCTAAGAAGGAGAGTTAAATACTAAGCTTTACTACAAAACCATTGAAAAACAAAATGCTATCTATTTATTAAAGCTACCTCAAGTCACCAAAATCTAAACACATCATTTTACAAGTACAGACTTCACATATTTTGTTAAAAGTTTTGAGTTGTACTACACCTAAAATCAGGGAAATGGCATTAAAAAAAACCTCATTTAGTAAAATTCAAATACTAGATTGCTTTACTTGACACATTTATTTTCAAAAAACCACCACTGGCAGGGAGTTGGGTCTAAGAACACTCAGAATACAATCCATATTGTTCATGCTTCCCTAGGCAGATAGTAATAGGAGAGGGAGGGTTCACAAAGCAGTGCCACTGATCCACAAAGCTTCCATCTTTCCTTCCACCAACTTCCAAGAAGCTGCTAGATTTTCTCCTTTTTAGAAACTGAGTCCCTTTTCTTCCTTTCCATTCTTTTTTCTGATCTGATTATAATAAGGACTAATTTATAATGTGAAACTCTAATAACAGAAGAGCATTACTATCATATATTTACACAGCTCATTACATCAAGCATTCTTTGCTTTTATAGCAAGCATAATTCTCTTCATTTTAGGTGTCATTAGATGTTTTATTTTTGCCACCCTTATTACAATTGTTATCAACCACCCCCTCTCTTTTCAACTGATGAATGCTAGTCAGGAAATCTCTAAGAGGGATCATTGTTGGGATTATTTCAGAATTACTTCTAACGGCTAAAACTGTAACTTCGAGATGATACACTACGGGTGTTTGAATTTGTATTTATACTGCAAATGTGTTTTACACATTCTTTTATACATATCAATATTTCATTATTAAACATTTAAGCAATCTGAGCAGCTACTCAATGGGACCTAAACAACAAAGCAAGAGAGGGGATACTGGCCATCAGTGGTAAATACAGTAAATGAATGGCAGTGATCAACAAATCGAACTACACAACCAATACGACATCCTAAAAAGTAAACAAATATAGGATGAAATAAAAGTTTTTAAAATATATTTTTAAAGGTACAAAAAGTGATGAATTTGGAATTTATCTGTTTCTTCAACTACTCCTCTCATCTGTTAACTTTTCCCCATCTGTACCACCACTACCCTAAGCAAGCTGGCATCATCTTGTGTGAACTACTGCAGTGGCTTCCAATGTGGTCTTGTTGTCTGTGGCCTTTCTTCAATCCACTATGCAGAAAACAGAATATTCTTTCCGAAATGCAAACCAGATGATATCCCTCCCCTGTTTAAAATACCTCAGTGGTTTCACACTGCCCTTAGGATAAATTCCTAAAAGGTCTTTAAAATCTGGTCTCCCTACACCTATCCAATCTTACTTCTCTTCTATATTGTCTAGGATTACCTAAACTGGCTCCACCTCCCCCCACTCCATCCATCCCCCAAGTCCCACATTTACCTGCTGCTCCCTATTTCCTCATGATAGCTGTACCTCATGCTTGTTAAGCCATGACACTCATTTAGTTAATTCAAATGTAGTCTTTAATGTTTCAGTGCAAACACCACTTCCTCTGGGACACCTTCCTTTAACTCTCAGATCAGACAATATACCGCACTTTCACAGTGTGTCTATTACATACAATTTTGTCTTCCAGACTAGACTGTACGCCCCATGAAGGTAGCAACATCTGTTTTGTTGCTCATTATAGCTCAAGTGCCTAAAATACAGTGATGGGCATGGAATAGGAGCTGAACAAAAAAGTGTTTAATATAATTTTAATATGAGGAGTATAAAAATAGCTTTAAGAGTCTACAAAAAAAAAGCAGAAATACACATAACCAGTTTTTTTGTGAAGCTCAGAATAGACAAGGTTCCCTTATATAACACACAAGCTTCACAAGAAAGCTATAAAATATATCACCAAATTAAGGGGAAAATAATTAGCCTTCTAGTATATTCAAATTAAGGGTGATATTATTCATTGTACCTCTACCTAAGCCAAATTCAATATGAATATTTGACTGGTGCACTGAAAATCATATCTAGCAAGTGGTAATGATTTATTTACTTATCATTTTAAGAATGACAAATGCTGCAAAATGCAGTATCAGGGTCTTTTAAATGTACTATTAAATGTAGTATCAAAGCAATTTGGTCTAAATGCTAAGGAAAAAACAAACCTCTGAAGAGACACATAATGCAATCCACTGGTTTAGTGACCTCTCACAGGCAGAAAACAAGTTTATATTGTTGACTTCATTATGTAGCAAGTTACTAACAATTAAAAATATTTAACAATATTAAGTTAGTGGCACTACAGGAGAAAACTTCCTCAACCTGAAAAAGACACACTGTGGGAAACCCTAGAGCTAACATGACATTTAATGGTGAAAGAGTAAGTCCTTTGTCCTTAAGTGTCCTTAAGACTTAAGCAAAGGTGTATGCTTCTACCACTTCTATGCACATTATGCTGGATATCCCAGCCTGTATAATAGACAAGAAAAAGAAATAGTTAAGCTATGCCAGAAAAGGAAAACATGATTGTATACATAAGTAATAGGTTTAAAAATCTACCCAAAAGCCCATTAGAAATAATGACTACAGAATACAAGGTCAGGATATAAAATACCTTGTCAAAATACAAGGCTGATATAGAAAAATCATTGCATTTTTATATATTTGCAACAAACAATAGTAAATGAAATTTAAAAACAATAAACCATTTATTTTTGGTTTACTGACTAAAGAAACAGAAAATACGGATAAATTTAACGAAAGATGTGTAAGACCTCTACCTGAAAACTAAAAGACGTCATTGAGAAAAATTAAAAGGTCCTCAGTAAATGTAGAGACATATCACCTTAATGGATTAGAAGACTCAATAATGTTAAGAATTCTCAAATTGATTTATAGATTTATTGCAATTTCAATTAAAATCCAAGCAGGTTTTCTATAGAACTAACAAGTTGACTATAAAATTTATATGTAAACACAAAGGACTGACCTAAGATATCTAAAACAATCTCTTGGGAAAGGATTAAAAAAAGTTGGAGGACTGGCACAATCTGATTTCAAGACTTACTACAAAGTCTCTAAAACAAGCCCAGGGGAAAAGAAAATCTTTTCTTTAAAGGCTTAAAGGTTACTAGAAAAATATGGACATCTGGGGAAAAATTCAGACCCCCCTCCTCATACCATACACAAAAAATTGAAATGATCATAGATCTATATATAAAAATTAAAACTACAAATATATAGCTTCTAGAAGAAAACATCCTAGCAGGAGAATATCTTCATATTAATGACATGACAGTAGACAGAGATTTCTTAGGATACTGAAAGCAATAACTATAAAAGAAAACTTTGATAAATTATACTTAAAATCAAAATTCTGATTTTCAAAAGATACTAAAAAAATCTGTAGCCAAGTCAAAAGACTGGGACAAACTATTAGCAAAATATATATCTAACAAAGGACTTGTATCCAAAATATATAACTGACTCCTATAATATGTTAATAAAAATGCAAATAGCCCAATTAAAAATGGGAAAATATTCGCATAGACACTTCCCAAAGGGATATACAAGTGGCCATCAAGAAAACAAGAAGTGCTCGGCATCAGTAGTCATCAAGAAAAGGCAAAGTAAAATCACAAGATACCATTACATACCCACAAGAATGGCTAAAATACAAACACTGATAAATACTGTATGTTGGCAAGGATGCAGAACCATTGAAACTCTCATAAATTGCTAGTGGCAATATAAAATGGTCCAACTTTAAAGACTTTGAAACAGTTTGGGAGTTTCTTTTAACATTAAATAAATCTGCCCTATGACCCATCGAGTCCATCCAATAGAAACAAAATCATATATTCATGTAAGGCTTGTATAAATATTTACATAGCAGCTTATTTTTAATAGCCAAAAACTGTATCTTGAAAGCTGTGGGTTACATGCATACAAGTCAAAACTCATCAAAATCTACCATTTAAGGTATGTGCATTTCACCTATTATGTAAGCTCTAGCCAGAGAATAATAAAACTATGATCACACCAGCATGTTTTAAGTGGTCCATTTCTCTGTAAAACCACCAAATTAGAGCCTTAAATTACTTGAGTGAACTTAAAGGCACTGCTAGAAAATCATATATATTGATGTGTAAAAAGAAAAATATGAGAATTCTCCGAAGCAATGCCCCATCACCAATAGATACTGAAACGTCTAAAAGAACAGACATTGCTGGACAGAGTAAGTGCATCTAGCTTGAGCCTCCTTTCACACTCTCTCCATCAGTATACCTGACTCATGGCTTAGTGTTTGTGCTCACAGACACAACAGCCCAGATGCAAGTGAGACACTGAGTGAGAAGACTTCTTATTAAATGCCAGTTATACAACACTCTGAGGCTGCCCTAGCTACTGGGAGCTAAGACAGCTCGCTGAGAAAGCAAAACCTTTCAGCAATTCCATTCTCTCAAGTCAATCACAAGGGAAAAATAGAGAAAGAAAATACTAATTAATGTGTATGCTTGACTCTAAGTGGGGAAAAACCCTTAGCATAAAATATATGATTAAATTCATATATCTGGTCAAAAATAGTATACAGAGCAACAAAATAAAACCATGCACATTTTCCCCAAGTCATGTTATTACTTTTAACAAATTATTAAGTTTGAAGACTAGCAAACCCTATGACTTAGAGAAGAGAGTACAGGCTTTAGAATGAGCCTGATTCAGGTCAGCACAGTGGCTGCAGCACTATGAGCATTAACTACGGGACCGTGGGTATGTCATTCTCTCCAGAAATCTCAGCTTCGAACTGTAAAATGGAGATAACTACCTCTTAAAAAGTTGGTTAGGAAAATTAGAAATTTTAAAAAGCATATAGCAGTTGCTCATTCAAAGCTGACTAAGAGTAAGATAAACATATTCTTTACTATCAACAGGCTTTTTAAATCACTTCTCCATAAGAAACCATACTCACAAATAACCTGTTGAGATTAGGAAATCAGTAACAGTACTTTCACTTTGTCATTGCCATCTCCCTCAATATTCCTTTTAAAAAGTACATTCTTAAAAGAAATACAATATCTATACCTGACCATGCATCTTAGAAAGTTTATGTGATTAGCAACACAGTAACATAAAAATTACCAAATCGTTGTCCATAAAAACCTCAGTTGCATGGATCTGCAGTTCCCACATAACTTGAGGGTTTTTCTTCACAAATTCTTAAAATTTTGTTTTATTCTATCAAATTTTACATTTAAGTCTTCATAAGATGCATCATCCACTCTTCTGCCTTCTAAAACTGAGAATTCTGAACATAATTTAATGTTTGCCAGGTAGGCTGGGGTCATCACTGTTAATATCAATTAGAGCACTATGTTTCAATCATATCCTTGTAGCTACTGGATTCAATACACATGTATATACAGATATATATATATATTGAGAGAGACATGTTTAAATTCCACAAGTACTCAGACACCTAGAGAAGAATATATAGCTCCGTACATTTTCTCACTCTATTTGCATAGCAAATATAGCATACTCCTCCTTCCTCTTCTAATTTGCTACTTTTAATTTCTAGAGGCTTAAATATCAGAAACTAAGCTTATAAGAATTTTTTTTTTCAAAGAGTAAACAGAAGTATTGCTCTATGAGTAAAGTGCCACAGCTCAAGCCTGAGTGGTCAGTTATTTCTAGATAAGTAGGGTAGTTACTCTTTTAATATGGCAATAGACCTGATAAATACTCTTAAAAATAACACGGGCAAAAAGGAAATTCCAATTTTTCTTGTATCTTCCATGTAAGAGCTATCCATCAATCATGTTCTTCTCTTTATGGAACAAGTCTAGAAATTAAATTGTTTACTAAGATATTTGTATCAATGAAATCCCATGAAATGTTAATATTATCTCACAGAAAGGGTTCAATACAGCCACCTCTCTTTAACTTCTGTACAGTAAAAACATAGAGGGAACAGCTAAACCTTAAAACATCTCCTATGAAAAGTCTGTTAAAATTATATGAAAACAGAATAGCACAATTACATTTTAGACAATGGGTCCACATTATAGGAAAGAAATGTTGATTCAAATTCATTTTTAATTAAAAGATTTTTCCCTTATTAAAGAAAATTGCTTTTTTTTAAAGATATCTTATTGTTATGGCAACTCGAGTGCTAAAAATAATAAGGAAATATCAAAGTTGTTATAGCAACTGGAATTTTAAAAAGCCATGAAGTGTAAAATAATCAAACCTTTACTTGGCTTGAAATGCAACATCTATGACTCAGTTTTCAAAAGAAAACTCGAAATACACATGCTCTTGTCTTTACAAGTTGTCTCTGGAGTCCAAAAGAACAAAAACCAAGAACTTTAGCATAACAGTTGAACAATTTTTTATATTCCTTATATCCTTCACCATTCTATACAAATTCAACAATATGGCTTTGATAACCATACAAAAGTTAAACAAACTTCATGAATAGCAGGAAATGTTGATTCCTCAATAAATGCATGTTGAACTAAACCCAACTATTCAAAGTTTGCACAAAATCTGGATTTCCTTGTCTTCTAACTTGCTTCTTATCTCTAATCTTTACTGCTATGCTCTAGAATACACTCAAGGTGGATAAGATCTACTCAACTGCCAAAGTGCTTTCTACATATTCATCCAATTAGAGCTCAATTCAATTACAATTTTACTGAAGGCCTATTGCATGCTAGGTATTATGCAAAGTTCTGGAACCCTGTCTCACAGAGATCACAGTCTAACAGAGAATGGACAAAAATAGGCCACCATCACTGGAACATAAAAAGCAATGAAGAGATATAATGAGATTATCAGGAGAAAATTCATGAAGGTCCTATAAGCACTGGCAAAGTCTTTGAAGGATTTAAACCAGAAAATAATATAAATTGTTTTCCTGAGATAGCCAAACTAAGAAATTAAAAAGTTAGATTTACATATACTTTGCATTAGAAAATCAAGATAAAGTCTTTACTTCCATAGTTTCATTTGTTCTTTCTAATAACTAATGACCACGATTTGGGTGATAAATGCAGTAACAGATGGTGCTACTATAGCCCCTTTCTCCAACCTGTATGGACTGAAGAGAACTGGCTGGGAACAGACCCCCATGTATGTTTCTCCATACCTTGCTGCTTTATTTGTACTTTATACCCATCCATCTACTTTTTAATATTTTTCCCCAAAAACCACTGACTTATTTTTATACCAGCAGTTGTTCACTTTGTGAGAAGTAAAGATGACCTTGAGAAGCTCAGACTTGGCTCAATGGGAGAAAGGGCCATCATTTCCCCAAGACCTACAAAGTGAGAGCTGCAGCACGTGCCAGCTGGTGAAGATTCCTGTTGTATTTACATGGAGTCTGATGACTGCAGAAAGTGAATGCTTACAGAAACACAAACTCTTCCCTCATCTACCTTACCCAATAAAGACAATGACTAGTGATGACAACAGCAATTCAGATTCTAAACCCTACATATACAAGCCTATTGCCTTTTATTCAAATGAAATATCTGTTTTTGTTCTTTAAGTGAATATCTGCAATTCCTTGTTTTATTCATAATCCATGCTTATTTATCATCCAACAAAATCTTATTTTTCCTTATTTTTTACAAAAAAGAATATACTCTCAAAAACAACAGAAACTAATTTGATTTCACATAGTTGTATTAAATGCTTAGACTATACTACCAAATAAGTTATTCAACAGTTAATTTGATCATTATACTTAACAGAGGAGTAATTTATATCCATGTAGAGGCTGTACGACTAATTTTCTAATAATTGTTAGATTTCTACTAGTTTATGCCATATATATATGTATATCCATGTATATGTATATAGTATATATTTTATAATATTTCTCAAACTGGAGTCAAAGGAATCTTTGAAAGCATATCTTTAGTGGTCCATGAATACTCCATATTTTTTAATTTTCAATTTTTATTTCTACAACAATCTAAAAGCTTTACTAGAAGTAGATTCTGATAATCTGACTGCATCTCATTATAAAGTATTGTTATGCAATACTGGTGCCAAATTTGCTGAAGCATTTACTATTGTGCTGGAGCCAAGTAGTTCTTCATTTGTTGCAGGCTAAAAAAATAGAACGTTTAAAGAGGTTTAATATGTAAATGATGTACAAAGTGATCACATGACCTAACACCACACCATATGTAAGTTCTTCCAGTGGGCTGGAAAAGTGTGCTGGGAAAACTGAGTCATCTGAAGGCACATGGCCCCATAAGCACTACAAGCTCAAAAGAATCCATAGCTTCAGGATCCTAACAATTCAGTTACAGAATAACAACTTCATCAATAACATTAAATTAATATGGTAAATGGTAAATGTACATCTTTGTTGATTTTACAGTTTATGTATATTACATTTATTATGGTTAAAACAGCTAAAAGTAAAAAGAGTTTATATTTCATTCTATATCACCATCTATTTAAGTAATATTGAAATAATGTTTAAAATCAACACTGGTGGAAGAAGAGTATTGAGGTCTTTGTCTCCCCATGAAATGGTGAGGTATATTATTCAAAATTGAAAACCCTGACACATACAGTTGATACTCAAAAGACATCTTTTAATAATGATTATTAAGTACTCTGGCAATATATGTGAAAGGGAAGCAAAGTTAAAGACAACTATTTAAGTAGGTTGATGAGAAACTAACAGTCTTTGAGTCAATTGTGCCCACTTACAAATCATATGAACAGATGGAAAAATGTTATGAGAAATATAATTACCAGAAGATGCTCATTTATACATACATTTGCTTTTACATGAAAGCACTAAAGAAATGCCTTGATTTATTAACCCTTGTCCACAAATCTTCCCCAAACTCTCTTTCCACCTCACACTACATTGTCAGCTCCTAGACCTGGACAATTGTCTCATTTATCTTTGCATCACTCATGGAGTCTAACACACAGTGCTCAGTCATAGATATTCAGTACCTGTTTGTTGAAAGGATGTTTATGTTGACCCAGAACTACCCCCAAATCAAAGATCTCATAATGCTTTATAAACAGACATGACTGACTTTATAAATGTATCATATAGCTCACTCAAGATCACATTAAAAATATGATGGAAGAGGAAATGTCAACACAAAGCAATGAAATGAAAATGTAACCTTCACACCAAGGATGTATTAACCACAAGATCACAAAGAGTCTGTTGCAGGGTCTAAAATAATTTACCTAGCAATTTAATTCACCAACGAACAAAGGCTGAGTGTATCTGACCATCTTCATAAGCTCTTCTTAAGTCTTTTATTATTGCTACCCTCAGTGGCATGCCCAGTGCCTGGCACATCATGGAAGGTAATAATATTTGCTAAATAAGTCAAATTTTCCGATTTATGTTCCACTCCTGCTAAATAACAAGACAGAAGATTATTTTATAAAGCTGGAGCTTAATCTAGAATGAACGGCAGGATTCCCTTAAAATATCCAAAACTGGGGTGGTTTAAACTCACCAAGAATATAAAGGTTTTCAAAAGAAAGCTAAAAATATTATACCTTCTCATCATCCTTGGGTCATGCTATAGGAGAATAAAGAAAATGAGAAATCAAATGAATTGGCCTACATCTGCCAGTACAACTTTATTTTTCACCAGGCAGTTTCAAAGCTAAGTGGCTAAAGTGATTAGATAGCACAAGGAACAACTCAAAACACTGAACCTTTGACAGAAATCACTTTTAAGAGACAGGAAAAAAAAAAAACCTAATACGCTGTTTTCAAGACATACCTAAAAGAAGAATGAATGTTACTAAACTGGCAGAAGTATGGTAAGAAAATATCTCTATTGAGAAGGATTTGAGATCAAAGAAGAAAATGTGTTTAAATTAGAAGACTTAAGTAGGGGTCAGCAATCAGCTGGGTAATTTTTGGCCCTCTAAGCAGCACCATGCAACAATGTTTACAAACTTCTAAGTTGGAAGACAGTGACTTTATATAAAATGAATGTTCTCACACACGTATACACATATACATAGAGACTAAATGTCCCTGTTAGTCTAACACTGACATCTCCACAATGCCAGCTTCAACCCAGCAGAGCCCTAGATGTTTTCAGTAATGACCATAAGACAGGCAAAATCTTGCTAAGTGTAGCTCAACAATATGGACTCACATTACAATTGTTACCATCCTCTGCTTTTCCTTTCACTCTCTCCTAGCTATCCCTACTTTCAGCTGCTGAAATTACCTGTATAATAAGCAGTATAAAATAAATCATTTGGAGAAAGTTATTTGAAAATTGAATCTTTTCTGAAAAAATATAATTCTGTTAAAAGAAAAATATGCCTTTGGTTAAAAGTATATTCTCATAGGATACAGCCCATGATTCTGTAAATTCTTTTTATGTTGACAGATAGTAACTGTATTAGTTGGGGTAGGGATTTGATAATGTGAGCAACTGGTGAACCACTGTGTTGTACCCTTGAAACTAATGTAAGATTGTATATCAACTATATATACCTCACTAAAAAAAGTAGATTCTCATAAGATTTAAATATGCCAATAAGATGCTAGAATTTAAAAATCTGAACACTGTCACCATTTATAATCCCCATTCACACTATGATAAAAGTACTCACAGGATTTTATTCAATACCCAATATTCCAAAATTGCTTATAGCAATGAGATAAATTGACTTTGAATTTTTTTATCATACATAAAGTATTTCCAGTGCAATGCCTTTTAAATACCAAAACCTTGAAGTATTGATACTCCAGCTTCTCAGCAGTCATCATGGCATGAAGTAAGGTGTATTTATGATAGAGAAGTTTTAGAAAATTTTAAGAAACCACCTACCCTAATATGTCTTTATGCTTATAAACTCAATAGCCCTAATTGTTTAAATGCTTACATATGCAAACCTTATCTGGGTACCAAAAGATGGCTGCAGAAATGCAAGGTATTCCAGTTACAGTAATGGGTTGGAATGACATTTTCCTTAATAACTCCTTTTGTAAATGTAGCGCCCAAGCTGAATGTCATTATGGGACTATTTATAATTTAGAGCTTGCTGTCAAGATGATTTTATACCCTGACATGACACTGAGTAGGCTGGAAACAGCTGTATGCCCCAAAGAGAAAGGAAACTATGGGTGCTGTTCAAGAGCAAGGGTATTAAATATGGAGTATTTCTTATAGAACTTCATGAGAATCATGAGGGCTAACTGACTGTAACATACAGTAAAAATGTGCCACTCACTCAATAACAATTACAATAATAAATGTTATCTCACCAGTAATGTTTCTTCCCTCTAAGTAGATGACTCTTAATTATAATTCTAATCCTTTGAGCTTCCTAATAAACTAGATGTATGCATAATTAAAACTAAGGTCTTAGCTGTGTACAAAATGGGTGTTAGGAAAGTTCAAAAAATTTTAGACAAGCCATGTACCCAGTATCCCTGAAAAGTCTTTATATTTGTCAATTTTAACTTTGCATAAAATGGTTTAACCAACATGAACAGAATCAAGAGAAAATTATAAATTACTAGGTAACATGAGGATGTACCACATTTGTGGAAAACAGCAGTCTAAATCCCACCATTTATTAAAGACTAGTGGATAGGACAATCAGACGAAGGTGTTTGTTTTTGTTTTGTTTTGTTTTGTTTTTACTTAGCTCTTTAAAAGTATATTAGAATAAAAATAATTAGGTTCTGCCTAATTTGCTTCTTACATTTTGGGGGGTTTTCATAAGCATCCAAGTTTGTGGAAAATTCTGAATACAATTACTGGCAATTCATGTCTCAAACAAATGTTACTAGAAACTAGAGAAGACATCAGATGGCAGGGAGAAAGTCTCTTGATCTCTCCCAGTCCCAAATGCCTAATATGTCTCATTTACAAAATGAGATGCTTACCATGTGAAACATGCAATAGCAACACTGGATGCTTTTTAAAGTTCTAGAGAGCCCTGAAATGTTTACATTCACAAGAGTGCCTAGTAAGAATATTATAAATGTGGTTTTGGACACAAAGACTGTAGATACAATAGTTACAGAAAACTACTGATAAAGAATAACACATAACAGTATCTGTTGGTTATACAGGTCAAATCCTGTTTACAGCGAATGCCATAACAAATTCAACAAAGTGAAAAGATTCAACATGACAAAAAGATTCCCAAATGCTGTGGCTGATGACCTACAGATCTCAAATAATATTCAGTATATAACAGTATTCCTTACCAACTGAAAGAGAAAAAAAAAAACCTAGAGAAAGCCCTTTATTATTTGCATGTCTTAACCAACAAAACCAATTTTAAGTATTTGGTTGTACATGTTAGATGATAATCATGCTGTTGGCTTATTTTAATTCCATAAATATGCATTGTTACATACTGCAATTTTATAATAATAATAATAATAATAATAATAACGCCAGTAAAATGTTAATCAGGGAAACATAGGGAACATAAAGGTGTGCCATGGGATATGTATGTGCTGGACAATTGTATATAGGTCAATAAAATGCATTAAAGGCTGGAATTTATTCCTGTTTTTATTTCATAGTAGCAAATGAGACATTGCAGAGTGTGACTTCAAGGATATTACTGCATTGAACAAGGCTTAAATTACTGAGCACCTTCTTCCAGCACCTTTTTTGTTTCCCTCCTGTGAAACAAAAGCCAACTGCAGCCTAATTTTTGTTTAAAATATGGTTATTGTTTATTTTTTTTAAATACAGCTGTGCACACATGGCTGAGATGCCTTACATCGAAGTCTGAAAAGTACTTGATAAAACTTTTCTGGAAGTCAATACAATGTATATTTTTATCATTATCAAAAGGCATTTAGTAACTAAAGAAATACAGAAATGATCTGGATTTTAGGGAGGACAGGAAGGCTAAATCTGCATTTTCCTAATTTTATATCAAGGTTGAGAATGGAAAAGAGGCAGAGCTTAAGCTATGAGCCAGTAAGTAAAAGCATGAAGTAAGAGTAAGACATAAAGTTTATCTGAGAGTGAGGCACAGAAAGGTTACTCTTTTCACACCATAAGTATGTCTTGTTCTAGGCCAACACCACTGCACACAGTAGCTTTACACCTTTTTTTTGGCAGTGGGTCAGGAAGAAAAGTAAAATATATATATATATATATATATATATATCCTAGATACAGGGTAGGCCATAAGAGCACAGACATACATTTGTATTCATCATTTAGTAAACTTTTCTGTGAAAGCCTACAGTATACCATGTTTTCTTCCTGAAATCCTTTGATTTTGGCCAAATACATCTTTCCTTGTGAATGAAAGTGACTTTTCCTTTAGGAACAAGGATGCTTTTACTTCTAAGCTCATTTGCCTTTGACCTACATATCGCAAAATAAACATTTTTTTCTGTTTCTGAAAAGAGGGAAAGTTTAGTTGCAAACAGATGTCATATATAAATCAAAAGTAAAATGAACACTCAGTCTACCTTCTGTACTTAAATTACCTAGAGAAGTTTTTCCAAAATTGGATTTGAGAGCTTGGCAGAAGAAAGAATATAGTTTTTACAGAACAGTACTCAATACTATGAAGGAAGGAAAGGGTATGGAGAAGGAAGGGAAGAAAGGCAGGGGAGAAAGGAAGCAAAAAGGAGGAAACCTTCAAAAGACCTCCAAAAAGGTTATACAGAATGTATTTTAATCCCAAAGCATATTACTTAGCATTTAAATAGCCCCTTTCGGCCAGAAGTCTTTTAAAATTTTTCATCATTTAATTTAAAATTCAAAGTAAAGATACACGGCAGTTTGGAAATACTACACAGTTCATTCTGAGAGACAGAAAAAAGTTTTAATCATAGTACATTTTTCAGAAGAAAATAAAGAATAAAATAGTCCAAAAGACATCAGGAGGTACTGCCAAAAGATTTATTTACCTCCTTATCTGCTGATTCAATAAAGTGTTAAGTGTTTCCTACAATGTCATATGCAGTCCAAAGATAATATGGAAAAATGTAGGTGAGATAAATGTATTTTCTATATTGTTGTAGTCACCTATAAGCACTTTGGAAATACTATGCAGTTCATTTTGTGAGACAGAAAAAAGTTTTAATCATAGTACATTTTCCAGAAGAAAATAAAGAATAAAATAGTTCAAAAGACATCAGGAGGTACTGCCAAAAGATTTATTTACCTCCTTATCTGTTGATTCAATAAAGTGTTAAGTGTTTCCTACAATGTTGTATGCAGTCCAAAGACACTATGGGAAACTGTAGGTGAGATATTGTTGTAGTCACCTATAAGCAAAAGAAGTGCAATATAGAGAACGGACTCGGAAGCATTAGAGACCTAGGCTATCACTCCAGATATTATCATTGTCACTTATGTATCCCACACAAATACATTCTTGTAGCTTTGGGTTTCTCATCTGAAAAAAGGGTAATATATCGATTGCCTTGCTTATCCCAGACAGTTAGGTGGAGGAGTAAGTGAGGAAATATTTATGAAACATTTTAGAAAAAAATTGTAAAGTATGCTAAAAATGTCACTATTTTTACCAATAATACTTCAAGAAAAATATCTTAAACCAGATTCTAATCAAAGAAGAATGGATACCTGACCAATATAAGAGTATTCATGTTAACTTCCCTTAGGCCTCTATTTTCATATCAAATAAAAGGGGGGAGAATAATCACTGGCCTAACTCAGTATTACATAAGGTTTTCATAAGGGTAAAATCAGAAAATATATAGAGAAAACCTTATAAACTGTGAAAGGTTATTTCTATGGACTAAATGTTTGTGTTCTGCTGAAATTCGTATGTCAAAATTCCAGCTCCCAAGGTATAACATTAGAAAGTGGGCCCTTTGGGAGATGATCAGGACCCTTATAAATGCTCCCTTGCCACTTCCACCCTACAAGGACAAAGCAAGAAAGCACTATCTATGAACCAGGAGGTGGGCTTCACCAGACAATCTGTCAGTCCCGTGATCACAGACTCCACAGCCTCCAGAACCACTAGAAATTCATTTTTGTTATTTACTGGCCTACTTTACGGTAGGCCTGTATGGCATTCCTACTTTACGGTGTTTTGTTATTATAGCCCAGACTAAGACAGCTTTGAAATATAAATTATTATTATTATTATTATTATTATTATGAACCTTATTTTTTATTATAAAAACTTTTTTTGGAAGTTGTTCAAATGTTTTTAAAAAATTACTTAAATCTTGATCTTTATTAATTAAGCACAGGCAATGTAGACACAAAACAATTCTCACCCAACAGACAGAGAAGATGTTCCAGTTTGTTACATTTCAATATACAAGCCTCCAAACTGGAAGAAACCACAGAAAACTCTTTTTTTTCTTATGAAAAGTAATTCGAAGCATGTGCTTTTAAACAAGACAGCTCTACTGCTTTACTATGACTTTGGGCAAATTATAGAAAATCTCTGTGCTTCAATAGCAACCTTACAGGGTAGGATTAAATGATGTGATACATTCAGTAATAAATACTCAAAAATATTAGCCATTATTATTACACATCATCAAAGCCATTATAAAATTTCTGCCTCCTCAGAATAGTACTGCAATAAGCCTCAGAAGAATCATTTTTGCTTTTCTTCAAAAGCACTAAAGCATGATACACATGGGAGTTGTGCTTCTGGTATGACAGGATAATACAAGCTAACAGACCAACTATACACTCTAAACTAACTACAAAAAAACAACTCACTGAGGGCTCTGGAGGGAGGAAAAGAACAGGTTATGTCCTAGAGAAGCTGATCAAACTTGGAGAAAAGGAAGAGCTGAGATAAGCCTGCGTTTTTTCAGCTTTGGCATGGGGGCAGGCGGCAATCACAGTGCGAGGCAGCCTGGCTTTAGTTCCAACAGAAAGCCCACTATCTTTCCTGACTGAGAGACCAGGGGCAAAGCCCAGGGTAATCACAACTGCCACAAGGTGAGGAAGAAAATAATGGAAAGGAAAAAGCCAGAAAATGAAAACCCTAAATTCTCTGTATAATATCTGCCCCAGGATCTGAGGAGACAGTATCAACAGAATCCCATTAGTAAAGGAGAGAACTGGGGAGTAAGAGGTGGTTGAAGAAATAATGCCCCAGATCTTTCCAAATTTGGTGAAAGACATGACTTTACAGATTTTAGATAGCATGTGGTCCCAAGCAGGACTAACACAAAGAAAACAATGACTAGACATATCACAGTCAAACTGATAGAAAACCAAAGCAAAAGAGAAAAATCTTGAAAGCGGACAGAGAAAAACAATATATTATATACTGGAGAACAATGATTCTAATGATGTCAGACAAGCTATGTAATTTGTGGGTAACAGTACAAAATGAAAACATGGGGCCCACTGTTCAAAACTATTAAGATTTTCAAGACAGCAACAGAAAATTTAACCAAGCACAGAGCCCTTCTAAGTATGGGGCCCTATACAACTGCACAGGTCACATAACAATGAACTCAACTCTAGAATAATTTACTTTCATCAGGAATTATGGAAGCTAAAAAAATAGTTAAACAACATCCTCAAAAACTGTCAACCCAACAGTTTATATCCAAAGAAAATATCCTTCAAGGGTAAAGACAAAAATAAAAACATTTTCAGGTAAAGAAAAACTATGTTGTTATCAACAAACTTGTACCATAGAAATCCTTAAAGAAATTATTTCAGCCGCAAGGGAAATGACAGCAGGAACTTGGATCTTCAGGAATGAATGAGCAGCACAGAAAAAAAGCAATAAATATCTGGATTTTGATCTTTATCCTAAATACATCACTGAAAGGTTTTTTTAAAGAGTTCTCTCACTGCAGTGTGGATAACAGGCTGCAGGAAAGCGGAGGTGTGAAAATACGTAAGTGGGAACACCATTTAGAAAGCTACTGTCATCGCCTTGGAAAAAGATGTACGCAGAACTCTAGCAAGAGCAAAGAAAATAGGGAAAGCTCATGATATATGTAACATAAAATCTATGCTCTTCCCAACTATTCCAAGCCACACTCAATATAAGGCAAAAGCAAAGTATTTTCTCTGTTTATGACACTGGCAGCAGACTAAGCTTAGCTGAAGCTTCATTCTTTCGTTCTGTCCTAGAAAGGTCCCTAGAAATATGTTCATGTCATTATATGCTTTTATAGAATTTGAAAAAAAGAAAAAAGATTATTTTCCTTAAAGGGCTCCTCCCCCCAAAAAAACTGTATATGCTTCAGGCTCAACAAAACCTGAATCCACACTGGATACTCAGAGAAAACTAAGTAACATAAAAGGAAGGGATGAAAGATATATTAGAAATGAAGATGAAAAGCAATTTTATAAATCATCTTGAACATTTAGAGTAATATTAAACATGTCTTGAATAACTGTCATTTAAAAAGCACTCCCACAAATTAAATTAGTAACATTCAACCTAATGTTCTCCAAATCAACAATCCAGATTAATATATTGCATAGTCGAATTCATGGTCATAGATTCACATAATTATGTCTATGTCAGTGCTCAAATTTGTCACAAATAATATCTGAACTCCTTTTCTTCCTGGGAGTGATTTTTAAAAGCTAATATAAATACAGAAGCTCTTTGAGTGAATGCATTTCGTATGCCTCAATTCATTTCCACAACAAAGGCACTGGCCAGGTTTTCCTGAAGACTATCACAGTATCTTTCTGTCTGGCTACATCTTTACCCATTTCCAAAAAGGAAAAAAATAAACAAATCGCCCTCCAATAACCTTAAATTATGTGTTAAGCTACTATCTCCATGACAGAATTTTTTAAATTAGTGTGGCTTGCTCTTTCACTTAAGGACTCTTCTCTCAATACAACCCGACAGAAAGAATGAGAAACGGACTTATCATCCTGGGGAGTAAAATGTATTGTGGTTTTAAATGTGAAGGGTCGAGCAGTACAGGAATGAAGAGTAATGGAAGTAAAATTTAATTCTTGTTCTTTGGACTCAAATGGAAAACCTAAAAGGCTCCATACATTTTGAGAATTAAAGAAGCCTGAGTCAAAAATGAAAGCTGACAGCCAAAACTCAGGAGAGAAAAACCGTTCAGAAAAATAACTTTCCACTTCTTTGATTCTCTGACTTCCCTCCCTTCTTTTCCATCAAATGAAAGCCAAGTATCAGATGATTTAGATGTTATGTAAAGCAAAAATTAAGAAGAAAACCCATGAACTTTATAAGGCAATTATGTTTAGTCCATTTTTATGGTTATTTTATATTTATTTATATTGCATTCTTTTGATAAGGAACTCTATTTTAGCTTTTAAACTATATTGTCTCATCTGTCCATTTTTTCATAATATAATAGAGTTCAGTTATAAGATCTCTATTACAATTAAGGCTATCCAGGATTATAGAAAACTTTTCAAACTACTTTATAGAAAATAGTAAACTATGTTGTAACTTTTCAGCATATTTATTGTTCTTAACTAAAGTAAGTCAGAAGTAATTAAATGCATTCACTAAGCTTTGAATGAATGAAGTCATTCAAAAAAATATTTCAGAAACATTTTAGGGTTTAAGGTCTAGCTAGGACCGACCTTTGCTACTCAAATTCTCGTTCATAGACTAGTAGTAGTGTTGGTAGTAGTCTAATAACACCTGATGTGTTATTAGAAATGACACTCGTACACCCCACCCCAGACCTACTGAATCAGAAGATTCACAGGTGCTCTGATGCACATTAAATTTTCAAGTCTGTACTAGATGTTTCTGGCCAAAAAAATGCAAAAGTAAAATTAAAACTGAATGTAAATGAGCCAAGAACAGATTATCAAGAACTGACTCGGGGATTTAGTGATTAAATCAAGACATATGAAGAGATGGGATTTAGCATGTTAGACTGTATTCTAAGGATATACTCTACATAGGATCAAAGTGACATGATGGTGGCTTTTAATTTTACTGCCATATTTTAACAGGACTAAGCACTCTTAAAACCCTTTGAGTGTCTCTGAAGCATCACAGAATTCTCCTTAGAGAACTCTTAAAATTACCAAGATGAGCATGGGTTCTCCTGTTTTCCATGAATGTTTCACAGTAACAGGCATTAGAGAACATCTCCATTTCCAGAATAAAAAGTATGGTCATGATCTACTTGCAACCATTCTCTCAAAGTATTAGTATGCCACCAGAAGACCCTATATTCAAGAATTGCCAGTAACTTAAAACACCACTGATTTTGGTACAAACTGGATAAATTTAGCACCAACAGAATCTTTCCTCTTATAAGGTAATAAAATAATTCCATGTAGAGTTCTATAAACAACATCAGTGGATATAAATAATATCTATTATGTTGAGGCTCTCTTGTCCCCTCCTGGCATGAGCCAGGAGCTCTGTTCTCTCACTTTATCTCTAAATAAAAATCTCTGCCTTGCTCTCCTAAAAAATAAATAAATGGTAAATAATAATAATAATATCTACTACCTTGTTGAACCTGAACATGACCTGTTACCTGAGAAAAGTAAGTGACTTGAGCATCTAATCTGGGTAGTGTGCAACATCATGTTGGAGTGATCCACAGCTTTCATGCACTGCCACTTGTGCACCAAGGATGGTGAGTACCAACACAGGTGCAACCCAAACAACCAGCAAAACAAGTTGTGCACATGTGCTATCATGCCTCAGCATTCGAAAGGCCACCTCTGGAAAGTCAGCAAGTTGCCTCTTAGTATTTAGTCTCTAAAGGTACTATTTAGTGACAAAAACTTGGGTAAGCCTATAGTTTTATCACAATATAAAGAAAAAATACTCTCTATGACTTTATGCTAAAGCAATGTTCAATGAAAAATATTAAAAAGAGAGTTAGAAATTAGATAAATTACAGGTAACTTCCATTTATATTTCCAGTTATGACACGCATCTTTCATTTGACCTTGGACTGAATATTTAGACTTTTAGATATCTGCATTAACTATAATACTATTACTTGAAATCAATCAAATATACAGATAAGTCACAATGATAAATTAATAAATGTTTCTAAAGTCTTAAATTAATATATTAAACAAATGACAATACTTCAAATAAGGTGAATGTTTGAGTAGCTGAGTTTTACAAATTAACACAAATTCACATACCCAAAGTTTGAAGGAAACCCTAAATAAAAATAGGAGATATGAAGCCTGAATAAAAGCTATGGCTCCTGACTTTAATGTTTTGTTCAAGATACTGTCTTGTTCCCATCAGACGCATCACATCTATTATTTAGGCTAGTGGCATCTTGGGGTTAGTAAGTTTTTCTTTCTTTGTTTAAACAAACTATGAGTAAAATAGGAATGCATCTACCTTTAAGAAGCAATTACTCCATCATGCACAAACTGTTTGCCCTGGCTAAGCATACCATAAAGCTTGTAAATATTAGATTGTAATGTACCAGCAATTTGTACAAGATTTACTATCTTGAACTGTAACTGCACTGGAATAATAACACAGAATAAATTGACCCCCAAAGGGCCACAATTCAAATCAGCTTCATAAAAATATACTCAGAATCTTCTATGCACCACTGGGTGAAGGTAGGAAAATGAGAAGGATACAAGGAAGAACAAGTTACAATTTCAACCCTTATTGAAAGGTAGCTTTCCATTTCTCCTCTTCTTAATTTGTGCAACTAGCCCATTTTAGAAACTAATAAACTTCTGTATATGTGTGAAAAGATAAGAAGCACAATTAACAAAAGCAACATTAAGAATTTATAAAGTTCATAGTAGTAGTACATATGATCAATTACCTTTTGGGAAATTAAGAAATATCTGATATGCTGGACATAAGAATCATGGGACAATTTCAAACACAATCATTTGAAACAACAACACATATATACATAAAGCACAAACCTTGCGAAATTAACATACTCTCTTATATAATGATTCTCTAAGGAGACTTCAGTTAAAGCAAATAAACTTTAAACCTACCAGAAATGCCAATATGATTTAAATATATAAATCTAAATCACTAATAGTTGTTGGATATTTGTTTATTTTGATCTTACATGACATATGCTTGTTTATACTTATATATATCTACATACATGCCCAAATGTTGTCTACTAAGATTATTTCTAAGTAGCATGGTTTGTTCAGGATTTAAAAACCATGGCAAGATTACAAGTTAAAAAACTTTGCAGATCAACCAAAGTATTCTAACTCCAAAATTATTGGTACTATGTAAATTTATAAATGAACAGAAGTCCATTAAAAATCAAAGTTTATCACTGCTTAAATAAAATCTGCTAGAAATCATTCTTAATGACCTCTTTCAACTAGGACATAAGCAGTTAAAGAATGCTGCTGGAGAACAAGTAGCTAAGTCTACAGTTCCTTTCTGTAAAACAGTCTGAGCAGGCAGCTGATGAGCAGTTTCCTTTCTAATTAGAATCATTTCCTGATTAATTAGTCCCAGAACACTTAATGCAAGACTATACTATGCCACTGGGATGAACAATTCTCCTCATGGTACTTCTAAGTATCATCTTCTCATGAGGATCAAGCTCAATCTATTCTCTGTTCAAATGGGAAAGGGTTTATTCACAGAAGTGAGGGGGGAACCTATACAGTTCAATATCAAGAGATACATCATCAGCCTGAAATGAAAAAAGAATATGTAAATTATCTAGGGGAATTCATGCAATCCCAAATTTCAAGTTCTGGTAGTTTTTCTTTACTCAGAAAACCTCAGTTTTAAATAGCATGTAGTAAAGATCAATTTCTCTCTGACTAGGTGATCAGCTCTATGGGACTGAATGAAACAGAAATTTTGTAAACGTACTCAAATCATCACTGCACATACTTGAACTTGGAAACCTGTGAAAGTAAAGACCTGAGGTTCCCAGAAAGTAAAGTAAAAAAGCTACAGAGACTTTGATTAAATTATCTGTATGAAGAGATGCAAACTTTAGAGTATCTAAGTACCAACTAGACAGACATATAGAAAAATTAAGGTATGCTTTCAATTAAAAATTGCCATTATGCTTTTCAAACAGAAACTGAAGCTTTATAGAATTAAACAGAATTGTTCCTTTTCACATCATCTTTGCAGGTATCAAGGTAATAGCTTCATGATGCTGTCTTCAAAAAATCAGTCATCTATTAAAAGATTTAAGTATTTTCATAACATGTCAGAAATCAGCCTCTTAAAGGATGGAAGTGACTGAATTATTCTAACAGTTATAACAAGTAAAGTTCTCTCTTATGGAAGAAATTATGCACATACATAATATTCTGACCCAGAAATTTTAAAGTTTAATGCAACTTTTACCTAGTCTGCTCATCATTCATTAGGAATTAAAATGTTTGCATTGCATGTAAAAAATTAAAATCTGTTGTGTGCTTAATAGAAGGTACTGACAAAATAAATATTGAGTTTAGAAAAAGTAAAGGCTTAATATACAGAAAAAAAGAGTCAAATGAAAATTACAATAAACTGTTATGGTATACTATCCTTTTAAAATTGCAAAAAGCTGAATTAATTATAATACTTAGTTTGAAACATTCTATGGAATAAATACATATAATTTAAGCCAAAAGGCTTACAGAATAAAGCTTTAAAGTCTAAAAAAGAGTACAGCATCAATAATATCCCCAACATGGTATTTATGTAGTATCTTCCTGAAGAAACTCAAGATATTTCACAAAGGAACTGAATTTTTCTAAGGCCTGCAATAACCTTAAATTTACTCAATGGTCTTTTGGTTTCTCCTTTTGTTTATTTTTTTCTATTTTGGAAAAAGGAAGTAGGAAGTGGGATATAAGTTTGTAAAAGGACATAGACTCCACACCATATTTTCAGGTATTTGTGTGTGCATATTGACATTCATATCCCCATTCCATGAGCTCAAAGGAAGTAATTATTTTATCTCACAGTGAAAAAAACTGAATATATTAAAAAGACAACTTTTCAATGTGATTTTTTAGAAAGTAAGACTTCAATTAATCAGTTCTAGTCTATACCTTGAAATGTTCTATTAAAAAAAACATTCATAACTTCTAATCCAATTCTTCAATTACAATGCCATAGCCAATTAACCCCACCTTTGTTTTTTTTAAAAAATGGAGCACTGACCTATACAGTTTAATTCATGTAGTCATTCAACAAATACTTATTAAGGGCTAGTGCCAGGCTCTGGGGATACAAAGTACCACAAAATGACAGTTTCTCTGTGGTGACACAGTCTGTCCAGTCAGCTGAAAAATCGACTAAAAGCCATGCGAATAAACAAGCAGCCTAATCTGAGAAATTCAACAGGGACATAAAACCTAGCAAATATTGAACAACACATAATGAAAAACACTTTTCAGAACTATGTTATGGACAAATAAAAAAGGGGGCAGGCATTAAAGAGAATGGTAAATATGATGTAAAGACAAAGAAATATAAACTATAGAAAGATACAAAAAGAGAAAGAAAAGATAGAAGAGATTCATAAAGTAATCGGGCAAGAAGCTGAAAAATGGAATGGTTACCAAAACACACACAAATATGCAATATGTTGGGAGGGTACATTTTTGGTGCCTGCCTCAGAGGCATCAGTTGCGTGTCTCTCTTTTTAAACCTTGACACTAATTAATAGTAAACACACCTAAACATAAATTGGAAAGGAAAACTAAATCAAAGCCAACAGCAAAATCCCTGGAGAAAACTCATCAAAATGTATAACCCAAAAAAATAAAAATATGCTCTAGAAAAACATGAAGAGAAGGTTAATAAAGTTGTTATAAAATTGGGAACTAGGATCACACTGTAATCCCAAACTCTTGAAAGTTTGTGACACTTAAGAGAAATATCAGTGCTTTCCTCTGATCCTTAATTCTCTAGCTATAAATGTAGCTGTTTGATACTGAATGATCCATGCTTAACAATAACTCAGAAGTCTTCCCTCAAAAGTACTTCTAATTCTATAATGTGAAAAATGAAGATAACAATAGAAAAACATCTTTTTCCTCAATTTATCTCAAAACTTTAACTGTGCTTAAAGAATAATGAAAACTATGTGTTACTAGTAACAGAACATTATCACTTACGTACATGAAAATAAGTAAGAATATGCATTTAATGTTTACAGAAATATGTCAGTGGGAGGAAATTTTTCAGCTCTTAGATCCACTATAAATGAGATTTTTTTGCATGTATGTATCAGTATAGATATAAAAGAAAAGAAAAGACCTCAGGGCATAAAAGAAAATTTGATAAGAATTATGCTATGAAAAAAATAATAAGCAAAGATATTAAAACATAATAAAAACCATTGCTGGGAGCAGGGACTGAAGATGGTGGCATGAGAGAGGAGACAGAAACCTCCTCCCAAAACAATATATAATATGAAAATAGATAAAACACATCATATCCTGAAAGAACAACAGGAAAGAAGGCTTCAGCAGACTATTTACACCTGGGGAAATCAGAAGACCTCAAGGAAAAGGGTAACATATAAAAGCTGTGATCTGGAGGGACCTAAGCCCTTCCCTCACATCAGCTCACCAGAGGGAAGAAGAAAAACAGAGTGGGGAAGGGGTAGAGGCGTAGGACGGCTCAACACCCAGCCCTGGAGACCTGCTCTGGGAGCACGAACCTACATTACATGGTGCTCTGGAGATTAGTGGGGTTGGAAAGCTAAGACTGGAGGAATACTTGGAGAGACTGAGATTCCAGCCATTTGCAGAAAACAAGGATCCACATCCAGTTGCTCTGAGACAAAAGAAAGGCAGGCAGTCTGAGAGACTTCCTAACAGCAAGAGGGCTAGTAAAGGGACAAGGATGCACAGAGCTTGATACTTAGGAGAAAACACAAGTGGACAAAATTGTCCAGTCACACTCTGCCCAGCAGGTTGGGAACTTTCAGGAGCTTCAAGTGCTCCATGTCCATGGCTGTCTACATAGCTCTGAGGCATCCCACTATGACAAACAGGCTGATGCATGTTCCTCCCAGCCAGCACTGGCTCGCAAATTGGATGCCACTGCCATTGGGCAAACCCAGCCAGGGGATAGCCCTGCCTTCAGAAGCTACAAGTGAAAGCACAGAGGATTCTGCCTGCCTGCTCAGCCCACTGGCTCTGGCAGTGGAGACAGGCACTACAGCCAGGAAACATGAAAGACCTCTTTTCTTCCAACAGGCACCAGCACCGCTCCCCTGTGACACCCGCCATTGCTCCAGGGGCTGAGCAACACCCGAGAGTAGAGCTTCTGGGCACTAGAGGGTGCCTCCAACAAATAAGAAACGTCAAAGGAACCTGGTTCAAACCAAAATTCCACACACACCAGAAAGAGGTCCAAGTGAAAATGAACTCATCAATCTTCCTGAAAGAGATTTCAAAATAAAAATTATAAAACATGCTCATGGAGGTACAGAAAAATATTCAAGAACTCAGGTAGGAATTCGGGAATAAGATACAAATGTTCAAGAATACAGTATCTGAAATAAAACAAACAATGGAGGGATTTCAAAGTAGATTAGATGAAGTAGAAGAGGCAGCACATGAAATAGAAATTAAAGAACAGGAATACAAAGAAGCTGAGGCACACAGAGAAAAAAGGATCTCTAGGAATGAAAGAATATTAAGAGAACTGTGTGACCAATCCAAATGGAACAATATTTGTATTATAGGGCTACCAGAAGAAGAAGAGAAAGAAAAAGGGATAGAAAGTGCCTCTGAGGAGGTAATTGCTGAAAACTACCCCAATATGGGCAAGGAAACAGTCTCTCAGACCATGGAAGTCCACAGATCTCCCAAAATAAGGGACCCAAGGAAGACAACATCAAGACATATAGTAATTAAAATGGCATAAAGGTTAAGGACAGACTATTAAAAGCAGCCAGAGAGAAGAAAAAGATCACATACACAGGAAAGCCTATCAGGCTATCATCAGACTTCTCAGCAGAAACCTTACAGGCCAGAAAGGAGTGGCATGACATATTTAATGCAATGAAGCATTAGGGACTCAAACCAAGAATACTCTATCTGGCAAGAATATCATTTAAATTTCAAGGAGGGATTAAACAGTTTTCAGATAAGCAAAACCTGAGAGAATCTACCCCCCACAAAACATCTCTACAGTGTGTTTTGGAGGGAATTCTATAGATGGAAGTCTTCCAAAGGCTAAATAGCTGTCACCAGAGGTAATAAAACCACAGTAAAGAAAGTGGAACAGTTAATTACTAAGCAGATGTAAACTTAAAACAACTACCCCCAAAGTCAGTTAAGGTGTATACAAAGAGTATAGAATATAATACCTAATATATAAAGAAATGGAGGAGGAAGAAAAAGCAGCAGAAAAAAATAATAACCTTTAGATTGTGTTTGTAATAGAATACTAAGTGAGTTAAGTTAGACTGTTAGATAGTAACAAAGTTGCCCTTGAACCTTTGGTAAACACAAAACTAAAGCCTGCAATGGCAAAAACTACATGCCTATCAATAATCACCCTCAATGTAAATGCTCTGAATTCAACAATCAAAAGACAGAGTCACTGAATGGACAAAAAAACAAGACCTATCTATATGCCACCTACAAGAGACTCACTTTAAACCCAAAGACACACCCAGATTGAAAGTAAAGAGATGGAAAAAGAAATTTCATTCAACTAATAGAGAGAAAAAAGCAGGAGTTGCAGTAATGGTATCAGACAAAATAGACTTCAAAACAAAGAAAGCCACAAGAAACAAGGAAGGACATTACATAATCATAAAGGGGACAGTCCAACAGGAGGATATATCTATGTACCAAACACAGGAGCACCTAAATATGTGAAACAAATACTAACAGAATTAAAGGGGAAAATAGAATGTGACACATTCATTTTAGGAGACTTCAACACACCACTAACTCCAAAGCACAGATCAAACAGACAGAAAATAAGTAATGAGACACAGGCACTCCACAACACATTAGAACAGATGGACCTAACAGACATCTACAGAACTCTACACCCAAAAGCAGCAGGATACACATTCTTCTCAAAAGCACATGGAACATATTCAAGAACAGATCATACACTGGGCCACAAAAACAGCCTCAGTAAATTCAAAAAGATTGAAATTATAGCAACCAGTTTCTCAGACTGCAAAGGTATGAAACTAGAACCAAATTATTCAAAGAAAACTAAAAAGCCCACAAACACATGGAGGTTTAACAACATGGTCCTAATTAACCAATGGATTAATGATCAAATAATAAGAGAGACCAAGCAATATAGGGAGAGAAATGACAATAACTCAACATCACAAAATCTGTGGGATGTACCAAAGGCCATACTAAGAGGAAAGTATATTTCAATAAAGGCTCACCTCAGGAAAGAAGAACAATCCCATATGAAAACTCTAAATTCACAATTAATGAAATCAGAAAAAGAAGAAGAAATGAGGCCCAAAGTCAGGAGAAGGAGGGACATAATAAAGATTAGAGCAGAAATAAATAAAATCAAGAAGAAAAAAACAATAGAAAGAATCAATGAAATGAACAGCTGGATCTCTGAGAAAATAAACAAAACAGATAAACCCCTAGCCAGACTTATCAAGAAAAAAAATAGAGTCTGAACACATAAAAAGAATCACAAATGAGAAAGGAAAATCACTACAGATACCACAGAATTACAAAGAATTATCAGAGAATACTATGAGAAATTATATGCTAACAAACTGGATAACCTAGAAGAATTGGACAAATTTGTAGAACAATATAATCTTCCAAGGCTGACCCAGAAAGAAAAAGAAAATCTGTACAAACCAATTACCAGAAACAAAATAGAATTGTTAATCAAAAAACTACCTAAAAGGGAGTAGAGCCAAGATGGCAGCATGAGTATGGCAGCAGAAATATCCTCCCAAAACCATATATATTTTTGAAAATACAATAAATACAACTATTCCTAAAAGAGAGACCAGAAGATACAGTACAACAGCCAGGCTACATCTACATCTGCAAGAACTCAGTGCCTCACGAAGGGGGTAAGTATGGGAGAATATATTCATAAATGACAGATCTGAGAAAGGGTTGACATCCAAAATATATAAAGAGCTCATACACCTGAACAAACAAAAAGCAAAAAATCCAATTAAAAAATTGGCAGAGGAGCTGAACAGACACTTCTCCAAAGAAGAAATTCAGATGGCCAACAGGCACATGAAAAGATGCTCCACATCGCTAGTCATCAGAGAAATGCAAATTAAAACCACAATGAGATATCACCTCACACCAGTAAGGATCACCACCATCCAAAAGACAAACAACAACAAATGTTGGTAAGGTTGTGGAGAAAGGGGAACCCTCCTACACTGCTGGTGGGAATGTAAATTACTTCAACCATTGTAGAAAGCAGTACAGAGGTTCCTCAAAAAGCTCAAAATAGAAATACCATTTGACCCAGGAATTCCACTTCTAGGAATTTACCCTAAGAATGCAAGAGCCCAGTTTGAAAAAGACAGATGCACTCCTATGTTTATCGCAGCACTATTTACAATAGTCAAGAAATGGAAGCAACCTAACTGTCCATCAGTAGATGAATGGATAAAGAAGATGTGGTACATTTACATAACAGCATATTATTCAGCCATAAGAAGAAAACAAATCCTACCATTTGCAAAAACATGGATGGAGCTAGAGAGTATTATGCTCAGTGAAATAAGCCAGGTGGAGAAAGACAAGTACCAAATGATTTCACTCATATGTGGAGTGTAAGAACAAAGAAAAAATTAAAGGAACAAAACAGCAGCAGAAACACAGAACCCAAGAATGGACTAACAGTTACCAAAGGGAAAGGGATCGGGGAGGATGGGGGGGAAGAGAGGGATGGGGGGAAGAAAGGGTGCATTACAATTAGCATGTATAATGTGGTGGGGGGCATGGGGAGGGATGTGCAACACAGAGAAGACAAGTAGTGATTCTACAGTATCTTACTATGCTGACAGACAGTGACAGTAATGGGGTTTGTGGGGGGGGTTGGTAATGGGGGGTGTCTAGTAAACATAATGTTCCTCATGTAATTATAGATTAATGACACCAAAAAAAAAAAACTACCTAAGAACAAAACCCCTGGACCAGATGGCTTCACCACTGAATTATATTAAAGATTTAGTGAAGACCTAATACCCATCCTCATTGAAGTTTTCCAAAAATGAGGAGGGAATACTCCAAACTTATTCTATGATGCCAGCATCACTCTAAGACCAAAACCAGGGAAAGACACCACAAAAAAAAGAAAATTACAGACAAATAGCCCTGATTAACATAATTGCAAAAATACTCAACAAAATACTAGCAAATCAAATTCAAATGCTAGGGATGCAAGGATGGTAAAATATTCAAAATCCATCAACATCACCCACATCATCAACAAAAAGAAGGACAAAAAGCATATGAGCATCTCCACAGATGCTGAAAAAACATTCAACAAAATTCAACATCCATTCATGATAAAAAACTCTCAATAAAAATGGGGACAGAGGGCAAGCACCTCAACATAATAAAGGCCATATATCACAAACCCACAGCCAATGTCATACTTAACAGCAAGAAACCGAAAGCTTTTCCTTTAAGATCAGGAAAAAGACAAGGATACCCACTCTCTCCACTTTTATTCAACAATTCTTGAGGTCCTAGCCATGGCAATTAGACAACAGAAAGAAATAAAAGGAATCCAGATTGGTAAGGAAGAAGTTAAATTGTCACTGTTTGCAGATGACATCATTTTGTACATAGAAAACTCTAAAGAATCTACTTCAAAACTACTAGAACTATTAACTGAATTCAGCAAAGATGCAGGATACCAAATTAATACACAGAAATCTGATGCATTCCTATATACTAACAATGAACTAGCACAAAGAGAAATTACGAAAATAATTCCATTCACAATTGTGTCAAAAAGAATAAAATACCTAGAAATAAACATAACCAAGGAAGTGAAAGACCTATACCATGAAACCTACAAGACACTCATGAGAGAAATTAAAGATACCAATAAATGGAAATGAACCCCACACTCATGAATAGGAAGAATTAGTGTTGTCAAAATGGCCATCCTTCCTAAAGGAAATCTATCAACATATAAACACAATCCCTATCAAAATACCAATGGCATTCTTCAATTAACTGAAGTAAATCATTCTAAAACTCATATGGAACCACAAAAGATCCCAAATAACAAACGCAACACAGAGGAAGAATAAAGCTGTGGAGATTACGTTCCCTCACTTCAAACACTGCTACAAAGCCACAGCAGTCAAGACAATTTCGTATTGGCACAAGAAAAGATCCACAAACCAGTGGAACAGAATAGAGAGTACAGATATTAACCCAAGCATATATGGTTAATTAATATACAATAAAGGAGCCATGGATATACAATGTGGAAATGACAACCTCTTCAACAACTGGTGCTGGAAGAATTGGACAGCTACATGTAAGAGAATGAAACTGGATTATTGTCTAACTACATACACAAAAGTAAATTCAAAATCAATCAAAGACATGAATGTAAGTCAGAAAACCATAAAACCTTTAGAAGAAAACATAGGCAAAAATCTCCTGAATAAGGAGCCAAGATGGCGGAGTGAGTAGGGCAGTGGAAATCTCCTCCCAAAACCATATATATTTTTGAAAATACAACAAATACAACTATTCCTAAAAGAGAGACCAGTGGATACAGTACAACAGCCAGGCTACATCTAGATCTGCAAGAACTCAGCATCTCATGAAGGGGTTAAGCTACAAGCCATGGCCCAGCGGGACCTGAGAGTTCCCCACACCCCAGCTCCCCAGTGGGAGGAAAGGAGTCAGAGACAGGAGGGAGTGAAAGCCCAGGACTGCAAAACCATCAGTTCTAGTAATCCACACCGGGAACACAGACACAGACTGCACGGTGTACCGGTTATCAGAGAAATGTAGAAGCAAAATCTGCAAGCAGATCCCCTGCAACCAGCTCCCTTGGGACAAAAGAAAAGTGAGTGCCTTCTGAAAGTCTTAAAGGGACAGGGACCTTACAGCTGAACGGAATCATCTCGGCACACTCAGCCTAGCAGCTGGGAATCCCGGGGAACTCCAGGCACCCTAAACCCCTGGGCGGCAGCGCAGGTCCAAAGGCCCTCACGGCAATAGTCAGCCTGCCAGTCATTCCCCCAGCCAGCATGGCCCCCAACACAGGGGCCCAGTAGACTAAGAGTGGCCATGTGAGCCAGTGGCGGTGGCGGAGTGGCCAGAGAAAGGCCACGGCCCCAGAAGCCACCCCAAATGTCCTCCTGGAGTGCAGCCGCCTGGGCCAGACCCAAAGGCCGCTACCAGGGTGCAGCTGCTTGGCGCAGGCAGAAGAAACTGGGGCAAGTCACGAAGGGGCGCCGCTCTCACAGAAGAGCACATACAGCGCGCCTGCCAATCCCCCCAGGGCTCTGGGCTACCGTGATGGCAACCCCGCCCATGGCACCTTAGGGGCTTAACCCAGAGGCTGCTCCAGGAGTGCAGGTAACCAACAAAGGCAGCGGAGAAGGGCAAGGTGACCAGCAAACAGGAAAGGACTTTGTTCTTCCAGCTGACACATATGCTACCTACCTATAGCTACCTCTATCGCCATGAAAAGGCAGAAGAATTTGGTAAAGTCTGGAGTTACCCAGACAACCCCAGAGAGAGGCCCTCAGGAGATAGATTTAACCAATCGTCCAGATAAAGAATTCAAAATAAAGGTCATAACCATGTTGATAGACCTGCAGGGAAATTTTCAAGAGCTAAAGGAGAAAGTAGGGAGGGAGAATACAGAAAAAAAAAATCTCTGGAAGACTTAAGAGCAGACTGCATGAGGTGCAAGAGGCTGTTAATGGAATAGAAAACAGAGAACAGGAATACAGAGAAGCAGAGGCAGAGAGAGATAAAAAGATCTCCAGGAATGAAAGAATATTAAGGGAACTGTGTGACCAATCTAAACGGAACAATATTTGCATTATAGGAGTACCAGAAGAAGACAGAGAAAAAGGGATAGAAAGTGTCTTTGAAGAAATAATTGCTGAAAACTTCCCCAAACTGGGGGAGGAATAAGTCTCTCAGACCATGGAGGCTCACAGAATTCCCAAAACAAGGGACCCAAGGAGGACAACTCCAAGATATAATAATTTAAATGGCAAAGATCAAAGACAAGGACAGAGTTCTAAGGCAGCTAGAGAGAGGAAAAAGGTCACCTACAAAGGAAAACCCATCAGGCTATCATCAGACTTCTCAACAGAAACCTTACAGGCCAGAAGAGAATGGTATGATATATTGAATGCAATGAAACAGAAGGGCCCTGAACCAAGAATACTGTATCCAGCACAATTATCATTTAAATATGGAGGAGGGATTAAACAATTCCCAGACAAGTAAAAATTGAGGGAATTTGCCTCCCACAGAACACCTCTATAGGATATTTCACAGGGACTGCTCTAGATAGAAGCACTCCTAAGGCTAAATAGATGTCCACAGAGAAAATAAAATCACACCAAAGAAAGCAGACCAACCAAATACTAACAAAAGGCAAAAAATAAAATCAACTACTCATAAAAGCAGTCAAAGGAAACACAAAACAGTATAGAATAAAACACCTAACATATAAGGAATGGAGGAGGAGGAATAAGAAGGGAGAGAAATAAAGAATCTTCACACTGTGTTTATAATAGCTTAATAAGAGAGTTAAGTTAGATGGCTAGATAGTAAAGAAGTCACCCCTGAACCTTTGGTAACCACGAATCTAAAGCCTGCAATGGCAATAAGTACATATCTTTCAATAATCACCCTAAATGTAAATGGACTGAATGCACCAACCAAAAGACACAGAGTAACAGAATGGATAAAAAAGCAAGACCCATCTAAATGCTGCTTACAAGAGACTCACCTCAAACCCAAAGACATACACAGACTAAAAGTCAAGGGATGGAAAAAGATATTTCATGCAAACAATAGGGAGAAAAAAGCAGGTGATGCAGTACTTATATTAGACAAAATAGACATCAAAATAAAGAAAGTAACAAGAGATAAAGAAGGACATTACATAGTGATAAAGGGGTCAGTCCAACAAGAGGATATAACCATTACAAATATATATGAACCCAATACAGGAGCACCAACATATGTGAAACAAATACTAACAAATTAAAGGAGAAAATAGAATGCAGTGCATTCATTCTAGGAGACTTCAACACACCACTCACTCCAAAGGACAGATCCACCAGACAGAAAATAAGTAAGGACACAGAGGCACTGAACAACACACTAGAACAGATGGACTTAACAGACATCTACAGAACTCTACACCGAAAAGCAGCAGGATACACATTTTTTTCAAGTGTACATGGAACATTTTCCAGAATAGACCATATACTAGGCCACAAAAAGAGCCTCAGTAAATTCAAAAAGATTGAAATTGTACCAACCAACTTCTCAGACCACAAAGGCAAAAAACTAGAAATAAATTGTACAAAGAAAACAAAAAGGCTCACAAATACATGGAGGCTTAACAACATGCTTCTAAATAATCAATGGATCAATGACCAAATTCAAATAGAGATCAAACAACATACGGAGACAAATGACAATGACAACATAAAGCCCCAACTTCTGTGGGACGCAGCGAAGGCAGTTCCAAAAGGAAAGTACATAGCAATCCAGGCCTTTTTAAAGAAGGAAGAATAATCCCAAATGTATAGTCTAAAGTCACAATTATTGAAACTGGAAAAAGAAGAACAAATGAGACCCAAAGTCAGAAGAAAAAGGGATATAATAAAGATCAGAGAATAAATAAATAAAATTGAGAAGAATAAAACAATAGAAAAAATAAATGAAACCAAGAAATGGTTCTTTGAAAACATAAACAAAATCAGTAAGCTCCGAGCCAGACTTATTAAGAGAAAAAGGGAATCTACACACATCAACAGAATCAGAAATGAGAAAGGAAAAATGACAACAGACCCCACAGAAATACAAAAGAATTATTACAGAATACTATGAAAATCTATATGCTAACAAGCTGGAGAACCTAGAAGAAATGAACAACTTTCTAGAAAAATACAACCTTCCAAGACTGACCAAGGAAGAAACCGAAAATCTAAACAGACCAATTACCAGCAAAGAAATTGAATCAGTAATCAAAATCTACCCAAGAACAAAATCCCTAGTCCAGATGGATTCACTGCTGAATTTTACCAAACATTTCTGAAGACCTAATACCCATCCTCCTTAAAGTTTTCCAAAAAATAGAAGAGGAGAGAATACTTCCAAACTCATTCTATGATGCCAGCATCACTCCAATGCCAAAACCAGGCAAAGACCACAACAAAAAAGAAAATTACAGACCAATATCCCTGATGAACATAGACGCAAAAATACTCAACAAAATATTAGCAAACCAAATTCAAAAATATATCAAAAGGATCATGCACCATGATCAAGTGAGATTCATCTCAGGGATGCAAGGATGGTACAACATTTGAAAATCCATCAGCATCATCCACCACATCAACAAACTGAAAGACAGAAGCCACATGATCATTTCCATAGATGCTGAAAAAGCATTTGACAAAATTTAACATCCATTCATGATAAAAACTCTCAACAAAATGGGTATACAGGGCAAGTACCTCAACATAATAAAGGCCATATATGATAAACCCACAGCTAACATCATACTTAACAGTGAGAAGCTGAAAGCTTTTCCTCTAAGATTGGGAACAAGACAGGGATGTCCACTCTCCCCACTGTTATTCAACATAGTACTGGAAGTCCTAGCCCTGGCAATCAGGCAAAACAAAGAAATACAAGGAATCCAGATTGGTAAAGAAGAAGTCAAACTGTCACTATTTGCAGATGACATGATATTGTACATAAAAAACCCTAAAGACTGCATTCCAAAACTACAAGAACTAATATCTGAATTCAGCAAAGTTGCAGGATACAAAATTTGTTGCTTTCCTATATACTATGCTTTCCTATACACTATTAATGAACTAATAGAAAGAGAAATCAGTAAAACAATTCCATCCACAATTGCATCAAAAAGAGTAAAATACCTAGGTATAAACCTAACCAAGGAAGTGAAAGACCTATGCCATGAAAACAACAAGACACTCTTAAGAGAAATTAAAGAGGACACTAACAAATGGAAACTCATCCCATGCTCTTGGCTAGGAAGAATTAATATTGTCAAAATGGCCATCCTGCCTAAAGCAATCTACAGGTTCAATGCAATGCCTATCAAAATACCAACAACATTCTTCAACAAACTGGAGCAAATAGTTTTAAAATTCATATGGAACCACAAAAGACCCTGAATGGCCAAAGCAATCCTGAGAAGGAAGAATAAAGCAGGGGGCATCTCGCTTCCCAACTTCAAGCTCTACTACAAAGCCACAGTAATCAAGAAAATTTGGTACTGGCACAAGAACAGAGCCACAGACCATTGGAACGGAATAGAGAGTGCAAATATTAACCCAAACATATATGGTCAATTAATATATGATAAAGGAGCTATGGACATACAATGGGGGAAATGACAGCCTTTTCAACAGCTGGTGTTGGCAAAACTGGACAGCTACATGTAAGAGAATGAAACTGGACTATTGTCAAACCCCATACACAAAAGTATATTCAAAATGGACCAAAGACCTGAATGAAAGTCATGAAACCATAAAACTCTTAGAAAAAAACATAGGCAAAAATCTCTTGGACATAAACATGAGTGACTTCTTCATGAACATATCTCCCCAGCCAAGGGAAACAAAAACAAAAATGAACAAGTGGGACTATATCAAGCTAAAAAGCTTCTGTATAGCAAATGACACCATCAGCAGAACAAAAAGGTATTCTACAGTATGGGAGAATATATTCGTAAACAACATATCCAATAAGGAGTTAATATCCAAAATACATAAAGAACTCACATGCCTCAACACCCAAAAAGCAAATAACCCGATTAAAAAATAGGCAGAGGTTCTGAACAGACATTTCTCCAAAGAGGAAATTCAGATGGCCAACAGGCACATGAAAAGATGCTCCACATCCCTAATTATCAGGAAAATACAAATTAAAACCACAATGAGATATCACTTCACACAAGTTAGGATGGCCAACATCCAAAAGACAAGCAACAACAAATGCCGGCGAGGATGCAGAGAAAGGGGAACCCTCCTGCACTCTTGGTGATAATGTAAATTAGTTCAACCATTATGGAAAGCAATGTGCGGGTTCCTCAAAAAAGTAAAAATAGAAGTACCATTTGACCCAGAAATTCCACTCCTAGGAATATACCCAAAGAAAACAAGATCCCACATGCAAAAAGACAAATGCACCTCTATGTTTATCACAGCACTATTTACAATAGCCAAGATACGGAAGCAAGATATGGAAGTGTACATCAGTAGATGAATGGATATAGAAGATGTAGTACATATACACAACAGCACATTATTCAGCCATAAGAAGAAAACAAATCCTACCATTTGCAACAACATGGATGGAACTAGAGGGTATTATGCTCGGTGAAATAAGCCAGGTGGAGAAAGACAAGTACAAAATGATTTCACTCATATGTGGAGTATAACAACAAAGAAAAAACTGAAGGAACAAAACAGTAGCAGACTCACAGACTCCAAGAAGGGACTAATGATTACCAAATGGGAGGGGTTGGGGAGGGCGGGTGGGAGGAGAGGCAGAAGGGTATTGAAGGGTATTATGATGAGTACACATGGTGTGGGAGGGGTCACGGGGAAGACAGTGTAGCACAGTGAAAACAAGTAGTGACTCTGTGGAATCTTACTATACTGATGGACAGTGACTTCAGTGGGGCATGGGGCAGCCTTGATAATATGGGTGAATGTAGTAACCACAATGTTTTCTTTGTGAAACCTTCATAAGAGTGTACAGCAATGATACCTTACTAAAACAAAAATATAAATAAACCCTTTCACATCCCCCCAAGAAAAGAAACCATTCCCATTCGAAAGAAAAGGGAAAATAAAAGGTACATTTTCTTAAAGAACCTTTCAGTAATTCTTAGTGTCCTTTAATAAAGACCTTCTGACAGTTAAATTTACAGTACAGCACAGTGAGTAGTGTTTGTTCTCCTTGCCCACCTTATTTTGGTTAATAAATTTTAAAGAACTATAAATTTTCTTCAGAAATTTTTGTAAACTGTATGGCTGCATCAGTAATGCACCAGGACAAGAGTCTGTGGTTTTTATAAATACCAATGGTACAGACCCAGCTGGAAAAACCCCATTCTATCAAAAAGCTCATTTCTGCAGCTAGACAAGGTGATGACAGAGAACGGAGCAGCCATGTAATTTATTGAGAATCTTGCCTCTCAATGGAACCTAGCTCAAGTGTTATTTGACTAAGATATTTCACTGGAATTTTCAAAAATAAACCATGTAAAGAAAAAAGCAAACATCTACCTGGCTTTATGATGTACAGACATTAATTGTGAAAACTTACCAAATAAAAAAATACGTAACTGATACCATAATCTGATGTTTCAATTAAATATTCACTAAATGTCATTCAATCCTAAGAAAAATGCCAATTTAAACATTTCCTTTTAAGAATATCCAGTAATTGTAGTTATAATATGTTCCACCAAAATAGAGTAAAAATTTTTTCTTTAGCTACATGTTTTATTAAAAGCCATCTATTACAATAATACAGTGGAGAACAGAGAGAAGACAGGCTTTCCTCTAAGCAGTACTAATAATCCGAGAAGAATAAACACAGTGAGGATTTATCTATCCACACAACCCTTAAAGAAAGCAGAGAACTTGCAGAATCTTAAAATAAGCCATTCTCATGGCTTGTTTTTTTTTAAATTTCAAAAAAGATTTTGACACAACTACCAGAGTAATATTTGCAACTATTGCCTTTTTTGCTCTCTGATAGAGGTTTGAGCACACACTCACTATAGTTTATAAAATTGGACTTCTTTGCACGTTTATATAGTTTTATGGTTAGCCAATAAATGCTATTGTTCAGTTTACCGACTTTAAAAATTAATATGCTATACCATCCTAGCATAGAATGTGGTACACAGTAGGCGCTCAAACATTTATGGAATAGACACTATAATATTACTTGTTAAAATTCTATCACATCAACCCTAGGTGACCAATTATTCTCTTACGATATCATTTTGATATAATGCTTTCTGAGGTTTTTCATTTCCTATATTTACTATAACAATAAAGTTTTATTACATTCTTCCCATTTAATAAGGGGACAAACACTATCCATCAACAGTAGACACAGTTGGCCAATTGGGGTGGTAGTGAGAGAAGGAAGAGCACACAATGGCACTTTCTAATGCTCCCTGGATAATCCAAACTAGCAGCCAAATTATAACATTAGTTACTCCTATACTGTACTCCTTCCCCTATCCTGCTCAGACATATTTAAGTGCCACCTCAGACATCAGCTTCCCTGTGAAGTCTTCCCTGGTTCACCCAAGCAAAGCTGTCACTTTCTCTTTTGTATTCCACACACTTGATTAAGCTACCTATTATAACTTGCATATTATATTACACAGTATATTATAACCTATAAGATACTCGATCTATCCATGAACAGGCCTGGGCTTCCCCAGGCTACATGCCTCAAGGGTGTGACTCTTTTGCTCCACATTGCCCTGGAAACAAGAAAGAATCTGGCCCATAAAAAATGCTCAGTTAAGAGTTATTGAATTCTCATAATATAAGTTGGTAACATGGATGGTAGTACAGCACAGAGAATAGAGCCAATGATTCTGTAATATCTATCTATATCGACAAACAGTAACTGCACTAGTTCGGATGAGGACTTAATAATGTGGATAACTGTTGAACAACTGTGTTGTATACCTGAAACCAATATAAGATTGTATATCAACTATACTTCAATTTAAAAATCTAAAAAAAGTTATTAAATTGAGTGAATTACTAAGTACATGAGATTAATACCTGCCTTGCCATCCTGATTATATCAGACAGTCATTAGGAGTGGTTTTTAGAGACTATCATTTGACTTTATGATAAACCTGAATATGCAATGCATAATCACTAAAAGAATAATTCATATAATCACTGAAAAGTCAAGTTTTAGGATTCAAATGTTCCATGCTATTTACCAGTCAGAAAAAAAAACAGAAAAAGACATCTGACATTTCAAACTTCTAAAAAGACTCTTTCTCAGTTCCATCAGCTATTATTCACATCGTGTGCTCTTGTGAAAATTATGTGACTGCAAGTTGCCTAACACACACACACACATTAAAGTAGAAATATACACTGGCACTAATATCCATTATTACTATTATCATTTTCACAATGTAACATCATATTAGTTAAAAGAGTTAAAAGAGCAGAGCTAATCTTGAATGCTTACTATGTGCCAAGCACTTCATCATTTTACTTGATTCCCACAACTGTGCCAGGAGGTACTACTATTTATCCCTACTTTACGAATGGTGGAACTGAGGCTGAGAAAGTTGGGATAACTTCTCAAGTTCACAAATTAGTATGTAGGAGGGATGAGACTCAAATCCAGGTCAATTCAGCTTAAATCCTTTAGAAAGAAAGTGTGCGTGCTTGTGTGTGTGTATGTGTGTGTGTGTGTCCATGCACCTACATATACACTTCTTCAAGAGTCATTTGGAATTAAAACAAGAATTCAAGTAGTGGAGGGAAATGGCTTATGATGACACTTGTGAAAGCTTATCAATTAAAAGCTTGTTTTGATTTTAAAGTATAAAGTATGAATGCTATAAATTAGATCACTTCTACAAAAGAGCACAGAACTATATTTGCTCTGTTACATGAATAGTAATCAGCAGACTTGATGGATAACTACACCACACACACCATGTAATTAAAGTACGCATACAGCCCTGCAAAGACACATAAAATTCAAGTTACCCTAAAACATACACAACCTTCTCTATGTCAAATGGCTCATAATATGTGAAAATGTGATCATTACTCAGGTGCTCCTCAAGCCAGCAATAAAGATTTAATCCTCAGTTCAAACACTGTACATTCTGTTTGCTTGTTTCTATATGGGCAGCAGGGTCACAATCCTTTTATCATCCTTTCAGATCACCGCAAAAGTATGAAGAATGCTAATTTAATAAGAGTAATAAGAAAACTCAATGATACAGAATTTAAGATTTCGGAAATATGTGGTACAAGTCTGATTCGTCAACCATGGCGGTGCCCTCGGCCTCTGATAGAAGTCAAAGCAGTAGACAGACAATGATTGAAGCCTCAAGTCCACTTTAAAATAGGTAAAGACCTATCGTAAAACAGATGATTTGAAGTTAGGTGCTTTAGAAATTTACTATTATTGATTCTGTAAAGGACTGTTTAGATCTTTTGTATCACTTGGGAGGTTTAGACGTGTTTCCTGATAGAAACAGAATAATTTCTGAAGTAAATTATAACTTTCCATACAATGAACAGCATACAGTAGAGAAACGGGATAACACTGCTTTTATTTCTTTAACCTTTTATTACCCTTTATGATTAATGAGGGGAGAAATACAGAGCAAGAATTTTTTCTCCACAGGATCTTTAAGACAGAATGTAGGACCCCCTATGCCTTTCATTTGTTTTCAAGTTTTCTTATTTATAGGTCCAAATATTGACTCCATTATTTACTAACAATGTCTCTTAATTTCTCTGCACCTCCTATTTCCTTGGTGGTAAAAATGGGAGTTACATCAGTGAAGCTGTCAGGCTTACATGGAAAGAACACAATGAAAGCATTAGACAAAATGTCCATCACACATTTCATTAATCCTTCACCAAGTATTTCCTAGCATCTGCTGGCAGGCAGTCCTAGTGCTGAGTGCTAAGACGACACCACTAAGCAAAATACACACACAATCCTTACTCACTTAGAGTTTATAGTCTAGAACGCCCCCATGGGTCATACTGAACTTCCCACAGTTTCTGACCATGGCATTAACTTTTCACAACTCTGTGTCTTTATGCAAGGCATTGCTTCAGCCTAAACATCCTACTATTCATTGCTCTTAGGCAGAACTGGCTGCTCTAGTCTCTGTGCTCCCTTACCACTTTGCTCATACCTGTAACAGCACTGAACCATGTTATCATCATTTCTCTGCTTCCCACCTCCCCCACTGGACCGCAAACTCCTACAAGGGCAGGGTAATGTTTTACTCTTCTTTACATCTCTAGTGCTCAGCATAGTGCCCAACACAAAAGATACCTTAATGTTTGATGAATTACAGAATGAATTAGTCACACAAGTAGATAACAGGGCATTGCACAAATTTTGTTTTTCTCCTTTCTCTTCATTTCTCAAATGAATGTCCCGAAACCTGCCCAGACCTAAAAAACCCACAGTAATCTCCTGATTTCCTAGAGTACTGTTCCATGCCACTCATTTAACATTTAAGCATACACTGCCTTATAATTTTCCTCATCCCCTATCACTAGTGCCTGCCATGTGTTTGGCTTGCTCTGAGTAACACAGGGGCAGAAAGGTCACAATCTTATTCAACTTAGCTCACTGAGTCCTCACAACTCTGTAAAATACATATTATCAAGTCCATTTTACTAATGAGGGGATTGAGACTGAGGACAGTTAAGCCACAAGCTAGTAAGCAGCAGAACCTGAAATGTGAACTCAGGGTCTCCCTCCACAGTGAGCACCATCTCCTCCCAAGGTGGAGGTGCCACTTTCATCCTGGCAGGTGCTCCTGAAAGCACCTCTGGATGCTGGAATGTAATGGGTCAATGTAATTCTCCATGATTTCAAAGGAACAGGTTTTCTGACTGGTACAGCTTTTCTGACTGGTACTGCTTGGTCTTGGCTCAGATTAAGGTTATCAGTTAGTCTACAGCTCCTGTCCTGGTTCATCTTCACTTGAATCTAATCCAGAGTTTTTCATCCTTTTTAACTTTTCATCCCCGTAATCATTTCCTACCAGTCAAAAAAAAATTATGAAGCTTTATTTTCTGTAGATTACATTACAGAAAACAAAGACCTGAGAGTGTGAATGTTCCTCACTGTAATCCCAGCCCACTTCCCTGTTCGATATTAGTCTGCAGCCTTGACCCACTGAGATTCAGGGCTACTAAATCTGCATGCCCCACTGGCCACTGCAAAACTCTCTAGGACTATAATTCCTAGTGGCTCCCACCTATTCCCTGACAGAAACAAGAGAGACTACTATATCAGGACCTGCTGCTCCTATCAACCCACGGCTTGTAGCTCTCTCCAGCTAGATGGTAAGATTCCTGGGGAAAAAAACACTGTTTCACACTTTACCAGCTTTACCCACAACCTACACAGTGTAAGACTAACAGTTTGGGGGAGGAAAACAAGTCAACAAGGACCTTGATCCTTGTACAGAGGGACAAAAAAAACTTTTGTCGATCATCCAGTGTATGTCATGCCCTATGCCAGACAGACAGTAGCCCATGAAAAGCCAAATAGCTGTGGTCCTTATTCCCCTGGAGTTTAGGATCTATTAGAGAAGTCTCATCACTTAAAATCGCACTATAACAACCTCCTCTTCTGAGGCAGTGGCTGATATGGTAGTATCATGGAGTCATAAAATCAAATACATCTGAGGGCTAGACAAGTATTATAATGCATGAAGAACAGAGGATAAGTTACAAAGAGTACGAAGTCTACGGCAAAACAGTAAGTACAAGCTTGAGACAGATTCGTTTACTAATCTTTGATGGACTGATGGCCACACTAAGTATATTATAGGTTGGATTCAGCCTTCAAGCTATACGCCACCACGCCTGAAAAAAGGCTTCAGAATGTGCTTTGTTGCTTCGAATTCTGGAGCAGCACAGCACTACCGCAAATCTAATAAGCAGGCTAATTTTTCCTAGAAGCTAAATGCTAAGTAAGTTTTCATAAATACTTAGTATTCCTTCTTCCCTATGTAATGAGGTCTTTGGTAGGAATTTTATAAAGCAACTCTAGTTTCAAGTTGAACCATTTCATTAACTGACCTTGAAATCTTGTCACTCCCTTGGTCAGACAGGAAATATTAACTGCACCAAAAGAAAACACCATGGCCAAGAAATACCAAACATGCAGGCACTTCTTACTTAAAATCTTCTAGGTGTTCATGCTCTTTCTACTGAGCACCTGGTGAGCTCATATGTATTCACCAGCAGAGTACATACATATGTACGCTCTTGGCTACTAGTCCTTCCTGTCTCATTTCTACCTGGAAGCATAGAGAAAGGACAAAACTATTTTTTTTAAATACTGCCATCATTCATGTTTCATTACTATTATTATCTTTGGCTATGAAGCAAGGAAGACAATGGAATTAAACATACCACTATATTTCTTCTCACAGAATGCTATGATTTGAGAGCTTGAATAAAGGCACATGATGAGAGCCACACATTTCTATATTGTTCTGTGAAAATGTTGTTTTTTATAAATGGCACTGTTAACAGAAATAACATTAAAATTTTTCTGTTGTCACTGATTTATAAACTAAATGTAGAAATATTTATTATGCTACCCTAAATTGTACATTGTTAAGTCAATCTCAAGTGGCAATTAGTAAACATTTGCTGTTCTCAAGTAAATGAGCTCCTAAGCTTACATAGTTTTTATAATAAATTATTCCACAACAGATCTCAACTACTGCCACCACTAACTGGCAGAAGCTGTGGCAGAGAAACGTAGCGGTCTACTTAGTATCTGTTCTTTCTTCTTTACTAATAAGCCCAAATTCCAGTGGGTGGAGGACAGCAGCAATGCCCTCATCTTCTTAAAAATGTTTCCCAGCTTTCCATGGAGATAGTGGCCATGCAACAGAATTCTGTTCAAGGAAATGAAGTGAAAGTAAAAGGTGAGAAATATGGTTCAGATATGCCAGAGAGGTCTGGCCTCAATCCAGGCTCATGGAAGGGAACCTCTAAACCCTTGGAATTTCCCAAATTTTAGGAGTGTTCTTCTTACTCAGTGATATGGCCCCTCTAACCATATCTGATAGCTTATGCTAATAAGGTGACTCATGGGGACCCCTAGATTGTTTACACTAATACGAGGACTTGGCATGGAGGCTAGCCACACCAGAAAGACCAACCATGTGAGTGACAGGTAGGAGCACTGAGCCAGGGGATATCAGCCCGACCTCAGGGGAGAGGAGGAAAGAGGGTAAAGACTGAGTTCCAGGTGGGCAATGGTTCAATCCATCACGCCTATGAAACAGAAGCCCAATAAAAACTCTTCACACAACAGCTTTGTGAGCTTCCTGGGATGGGAATTTTCCCAATATGTACCACTACACATTGATGCCAGGAGCGCCACGTGTCCCTGAGGCTGATGCAAGCTTCAGGTTTGGAGCCCTCTCAGTCCTTATGTATCTATTCCTTTGGCTGGTTTGGATTTGTATACTTTGGTCATTAAAAAAAAAACCTGTAATCGTAAGCATAACACTTTGCTGTATTACTAAGGGAATCTAGGGGGGACCCACGAATTTGTAGCCAGCTGGTACAAAGTAAGAGTGGCTCTCACTTGGTCCCCCAACCTTGAGGCTGGTGTCAGAACTTCAAGAAGACTCTTCCCTTAGCCTTAATTTTGGCTGCCTTTGCCTTTCCACTCTGTTGCAACTTCAAAAGTAGAGCAGCCACATTGTGACAAGGTGAAAAGCATATGCCAACTGTATCAGACAGGGTTTAGTTAGGGAAACAGAACCTGCTCTGGGTGAAGGGGATTAAGAGATACAAGTCTCCAGTTTGGAAATAAGTCACAGGGATATAATGTACAACACAGGGAATACAGTCACTAGTATTGTAGTAGCTATGGTGACAGATGATAACTACAGCTATGGGGATTATTTCATAATGTATGCAAATACTGAATCACTATGATGTACACCTGAATTTAATAGGATATCGAGTATAATTATACTTCGATTAAAAATATTTTTTTCCTAACTTCTCTATTTTCCCAATTTTCTACAGTAAGCAATTATAGATTACATTTATAATGAGGAAAAATAAAATAACCCCTTGATAATTAAAAAAAAAAAAAGAGTGTGCTCTAAATATTTCCAAAAGGATTTGATGCAAGGACTTAGGTACTTAAACACTGAAGAACTAGAAGACCAAAAGATTGGGGACACCAATGACCAATGCTAGCTTTCAGGCTTGACACTGCAGCTATGGTCCAGGGAATCAGGAAGTGGATGCTGCCACTCAAAGACAGGCAGGTGACTCAGAATGGAATGCCTAGAGACAAATGCAAAATCTCACAACTGGAAAAGCCCGGGCCTCTACTTACTACTACCAGAGAAAAGTATGGCTTTTCCTCCCTCCAATCTTTACCCACAGAAAATATATCACAGACAGAGCCCAGAGTAAAAGGAGTCTATGAGTATTTTATTCAATAGAAACTTTTTTGCCATTCTGTCTCTTGATCTTAACCTATACTTGCAAACTGTATATTCAAAACTACTGTGGTTCTTGGTATATATGCTAGAGCTTTTATCACATACGCAAACAGGTACTATATTGTCAAGAGTTCATAACTAAAATTGTAGGAGACTATTCCTTATTTTTTTCCCAAAGTTTGAATCTTTAGAGGTATGAATTAACAAAGACTCTTAGTGGAGGACGAGATGCAGCAGTAGCTGCTTATGCCAGGAGAAGCTTGCTATTTATATGAAGAAATTACCTGACACTCAGAGTTACGATCTCCAGACATTTTTGTTCCAATAAGCCCATCAATTAAAACTTTTCTGAACATAAACTTCATATATATATGTTATATATATATATATGTTTTATATATATATATATGTTTATATATATATATGTTTTATATATATGTTTTATTCTTATGAACAAGTGCTACTATGTTAATATAGGTAATATAAAGCATTAGAAATGTAGGTAAGATGTTAAAAAAAGTAAAAACAATGAAAAAATTGCTTCAAAAATACAAAAATATTATTCAATATTGAATATAGGTCATTTTTAAAACTTTATCTTGTGTGATTATTCTATTGAGATAAACTCCACATAATATAAAATTCACATTTCAAAGTGTACAATTCAGTGATTTTTGGTATAGTTACAATGTGCAACCATCACCACTATCTAATTCCAGAACATTTCCCCATATCTGTTAGCAGTTGTTCCCAATTCCTCCTTCCCCCATCCCCTGGCAACCATTTGTCTACTTTCTGTCTCCATAGATTTGCCTATTCTGACTATGTCATATAAACTGACTCATACAGTATGAGACATTTTTAATATGTTGGTTTAGCAGTTTATGAAATGGCAGCTTGAAAACTTGTTTCAAAATCAGTTTTTTCATTTATGGTTTTCATCATTATTATATCTGAAAAAGACTAACAAAGATCCAAGACCCAAGTAAAGGTGCATCTTTTACTCAGTCTCATCCATCAATCATTTTGTTGAAATGTGGCTAGGAAATTACTCATTTTCTCAAAGAATTCTTATGACTAAATCAAAAGGCACTCTAGTTTTATATTTGACAATCAGTTTCAAATTCACTGCGACTACTTGTACAAGTTTTAAACACATTTGGAATCTCTGATTCCAGGTTTTTAAGGTGTTAAGAGTTTTATGATGATGTATATAGTTTTCAATGACAAAAATCATGAAGTGATGTTTAAATTGCCAAATGTTTCAAATAAATGTCCTTCTCCATCACATAAGTTCATTTCCAAAAGTAATTGCTGCGTCATCCATTATCATAACATTAATCCTTACTTGAAGGGACAGATTAGTATGGAGTTTTTTGGTATCTTGATATGTAACATCCTGTGACAACAATCTTTAAACCACTCACCCATCCTATGAGGGTTAAGTTGAAACTAGACAACCTGTAAATGCACTTAATGTAGCACACACAGACTGCGAGAAAATTGCAATATTCAGAGTGAATATGTGAATGTACACAGCACTGCTACTCCACTCCAACTTGTCCAAGTCCCTTCTTTCAGGTCACTCCTGAACCACACTGGACAAGTAAGTGGTCATCAGACCCAAGGACCTAGTGAGGTCTCAGTACCATGGCACAGTACAGCTCAACATCCTCTGTGCTTGTGATTTAAAAAATACAAATGGAATTTTAGATACCACACACACACACACACACACACACACACACACACACACACATACACACACTCACACTCACACACACATACATCAATGGAGCATCTCACATATCCTGCTAAAGAAAACACTAAACATAAAAATGGAAAGAGTTTAAAAAAATTTGAATTTAGCAGGGATTGAACATACCAGGCACTTAGAAAATATTTGTGGAAGGGAGGGAGGCAGTGAAGGAAGGAAGGGAGAAGGAATTAGAGGGGCTAAAAAATTTTAGAAGTTGATGTATCCCAAGGAACAAATCTTGGTTATCAAAAACCTCATTTATGAATACAGAATGTTTTCAAAACAAAATGTTACTACTATTTAAAAATCCATGATTCAGAGTAGATTAAGGAAGTAGGAAGTAAGACATAAGAAGAAAGTCTAGGATCAGTGGTTACCTCTACTATGCTCTAAAATCAGCTTTTTGGACATCGGAGGAAATTACATTTGAACCAAGAACTCCTGAAAGAATAAGGATCTGAGCAGCCATCCATAACATTTAAGTGTAAGCTTACATAAACACAGAAGGTTTTTTTTTTTACTTCATTTTAAATTAATTTAACTTTAAAATTATACTAGAGTACAGTTACTGTGTACAAGTGTAACTATATATAAATTCCATACGAAAAATTAATTGAAAACACTTGAACCATGAATACATTCCAATTTGGTAAATAGTTATTATATAGTCACTTGAACAAAAAAATGAAATCCAAGGCATAAAGTGCTCAAAGATGACTACAGGGCATTGTTTACCACTTTCCAACAAAGGTTCAGTTCAAAAGGCAGAACCACTCACTGCGCAACACCTCACTGCACAACACCATCATAGTTTTTAGAGAAATTCAAAGCATTTCTGACTTACTGGAGCTATGAAAACAGGATATACTATGTTGTCCCATCAGAATAATAAGAAAAGAGCTTCCTACCTTTGTGATAAGAAGTCGGTATCTCTCCAGCATTGCCTGGTTGTCATGGCAGTCAGCTAACAGCTGCCACACCTCTGCCCTCAATGCTTCGGGAACGCCACTCTTCACCAGAGTGGACAGCCCTTTTGGTCGTGCACCAAGGTTACTGTGCCTGAAAAAAACAAGAAAATAAACCACTCATACTCCCTCCCCAGGTGCTCAACTGCTGTTGTTATGGAAAGTTTATGTAATATATAAAGTATATATATTAATGAGTTTATACAAAGGTGTTAGCCTGGGTCAAGAGAAAAATGGGAGGCAGGGGCATGAAATAATGGGATGTCTTCAATTTTTCTTGCTCCTATCTTCTTCATTTGTGAACCATGCTCTTCCACTATGAAGGAAAGCTTTTTTCTTCCTCTCATTAACTTTTTTTTAATCATCCTATGAGCTTATTCATAATAATGAATGTGTGAACTATATATTCCTACACAACATTTCAAGACAAAAAGAACCCTCTGAATCCCCCAAGATGAATGTATGGCACAGTGCCTAAGATTGTGTGTATGACAGTGGATGAGAGAGGGGATGCAGGGAGCGGACCACAGGCTTATCACAACTTGACTATACCCCCTCATCCAAAATGCTCCCTACCGGAAGGTCCTAGCCCTTTCCTACAAAACTTATGCAATTCCGAGCTGGGGGAGCAACATATACTTATCAGCCTTGCCCATTTCCAAGGGTGTTTAGAATTAGAACAAATGCAAGTTATCTCTTGTCATGAAGTCAATGATCACACAGTAGGTATGCTACTATGTTAATCTGCCCAACTGAATAAGAAATGGAATTATAGTTTCCAGGCTCATGAATATAAATTCCTTTCCTCAGCTTTTTCCTGGTGCCTACCTTGAACCTGGAATTAAGTTCTATGCCTTCTGCTCAGAGTTTATCTCAATTTGTGCTTGCTGCTCACATTTGATCTCTTAGAACTGACCATGGTGTAACCAGATGGACTCCAAACCTTGATGTACTCTGGTTTGACCTAACATCCCAGGCTCTGGCTTCAAGTTTTAAGCCTGATAAGTAATAGAATCCATGTATATTTTCTAAAATTGGCCTCCCACCTATTTCACCTACTTCTCTAGCTTATACACATTCTTCCACCACCAGCCCAGACCTCAGTTGTGGGCATGCCCTTCCTCTAAAAATATGTGCTATGCTTTCCCCATTTGTCATAACCTGACTACACTGGAAAAACTGTAATAACTTCCATAATTCAAAAGTTCAACTAAACTCATCCCATTAGCAATTTTAATAAACCATCAAATTTATATCCATTCTGCTTTCTTTCAGCCTCTTCAAGGAAAATTTTATACTGTTGAGTTAGATAACTTATTAAGCTGACAATACTGATAGCCTTGAAGCAAAAGGGAGTAAAAAGAGATAGAGTTTGTATGTTTTAAGAGGCCACTGCACTAGTAAAGAATATAGTTATGCTGCTAAGTGAAAAAACGCAGATTTCAAAATCATATATATGGTATTATTTGAAATATGCATTCTCTCTTTCTCTAACACATTTTGAAACCTGCTTTTAACATGCATAGAAAAAAAATAGGGAAGAATAAAATTCAAAATATCTGTATAGAACTATGAGGGAAAGAACTTCTATTTGCCCATGCTATTTGAAATATTTACAATGATCTTAAATTCTTTTGTAATCATACACAAAAAAGTATGAAATCATTCATGGTAAAATATATATGCACCCCTATGTATATTGCAGCATTACGTACCATAACCAAGATATGGAAGCAACTAAAGTGTCCATCAAAAGATGAATGGATAAAGATTTGGTACCTATATATAGAGAAGTATTATTCAGCTATGAAAATGGAAATCTTGCTATTTGTTGACAACAGACAACATGGATGGAACTAGCAGGTATAAAGCTATATGAAATAACTCAGAGAAAGATGAACACCATATGGTTTCACTGACATGTAAAATCTAAAAAACAAAACAAATGAACATACAAAACAGAAACAGACTTACAAACACAGAGAATGGTAGGTTACCATTGCAGATGGTAAATGAACAGGGAACAGGGAAAACAGGTGAAGAGGATAAAGAAGTACAAACTTCAAATTACTAAATAATTTAGTCACAGAAATGTAAGTAGAGCACACAGAATATAGTTCATAGTACTGTAATATCTTTGTATTGTTACAGATGGTAACTATACTTATGATGAGCATTTAGTAATGTATGTAACTGATGAATAACTAAGTTGTTCATCTGAAACAAATATAACATTGTATATAAACTATATTTCGATTCTTTAAATTTCTCTCTTGGACTTAAATTAAAATATTACTTTGGTTAATTTGGGAAAACCATATAGCTCAATATGCTCCACAAAATACAAGAGAAAGAGTATCAATTATTCTTGAGAAGACTTACACCTGAGTCAACTATTTGACACCTGGAACTAACTTCTTGCTGACTCCTCTTCACTGTGCAGTTGAGTTTAAGATTAGCAAAAGAGTATTATGCCACATGAGAGCCAGGATCAGTTGTAAAAGGATCTTATTCATATTTTATTATTTGGTTCTGATTATATTTTTGAATAGGAAAAACATGTGATCTAAGGGTAGCTGAGTTTCTGTACTCATAGTGTAAAAACCTGATTTAACCAAAAACAACAATGTGTAAAGTACTACGCTCATGTACTCTGAAACTAAATGCAAAATATTGCGAATTATGAGTTCAGTAATGTATAGTATCACATAGAGGAAATTCAAAGTAACTAAATATCTGCTATATATGGAGATCAACAAGTCATTACTGTGTATCTATTGCTATTAAAACCCTAATACCTTCCGTGTAAAAGAAACTTTTATTCAACTCCACATAACAGTCTAGCTCCCATACTGTCTCCTAATTAGCCCATCAAATTTCTCAAAATAGTTGTTATATAAGTCACTATCTCTATTTCTTCCCCTCCCATTCATTCCTCAACTCAGCTCAACATGGCTTCTCTCTCCTAGAAAATAGCTTTCACTTAATACATGATCACTTCCCATGCCAATAAATTAAAGTGCCATTTTTCAGTCCTTTCACTGTTGACCACTTTGTTTCCCCTGACTTCAACTACAAAGCACTGTCTTTCTACCGCCTCACAGGCCCCACTGCTGAATGCTTCTCCTCTATTAATTTCTTAAGTGTTGCTTGTTTCCTCTCTCCACTCTTTTCCTCAGTGATCTGCTTCTCTCCACTCTCCTGAATCTGAGCATTATCACCACACCCATGTATTCTGAGCTCCAGAGGCTCTAAGGCAACCTGCCCAAATCTGAACTCCTATTCTTTCTTCCTAAACCTGGTCATTTTCCAGAGTATCCCATCACAGTGACTGTCCCCACAATCTGGAAATTATTGTTGACATTCCTCTTTGCCGCATAGTTTATTACTGATCCATCAACAAGTCTAATGCATTTTATTTTCCCCAACCTTTCCAAAATCCATGCACTTCTATCTACACTGCTCTAGGCCTCTATTCACTCCTAGAACTTACACATTCTTCTTCAATGTATTTCCAATACTGCAGGCAGAATGAAGAGAACAACTTGCTAAATATTATGCTGCCTCAGATTATGTTGTGCAATGATTTACATAAGATTTTGAATTCGGAATACCTCTCCTTACACATGCATAATCACATTCCTTACAGTTAATAGCCAACAGTTCCTAATGAACATTATCATAATATGATTCAACTTAATCAACATTCACCTTCTAGCTGACCCTCAGCCATCTGTCTAGCCAGGCATAATGAAAAAACACTTTTCTTCTCTCTTAAAAACCTAGTCATTATTTATCTTTATACACTGATATTTAAAAAGAACCAAGTCATTCATAATACTGCATGATTGACAGCTTTCAGTTACAGTTGATTATCCTGGTAAGGATATAATAATTATATTGCATACAGCACCCCAGTACTTAAGAGGTACTAATGGATATTAAACCGATGATACTAGTATCTGTGACCAGGGAAGATCCAAAGAAAAGAGCAGTTTACAGAAAGAATCTTGCTTTCAATATTTCTGATAAAAATATAACTACATATGGCCATTGCTTTAATATAACGCTAACTACAGCTCCCAAGAGACTTGGAAATAGGCAACTAGTTATAAGACATGCTGAATTCTACACTAGAAACAAGAGGGGTATCTATTCAAAAAGTCAAACACAAACCAGATGTATGTTAAACATAGAGCAATCAGATAGTTTTTAAATGCACAAACATAAATTCCACAAGGGCAAGAATCTACGACTTCTTTAGTTATGCATCCCAAACATCTTAAACAGTGTCTGGCACACAGAAGGCATTCAATACATTTTAGGTAAATGAACAAGTACATTTATGAAATTAAATTAATGTGATCAACTATTAAGGCTAAGCAAAGAAAGCAAACATTAAAAGCAAACATTCTCCCTGATTTTAAAAGGATCATAAAGCTGTCATGTATTCATCTAGTTACCTTCAAAGAGGCTTTTTTTTTTAAACAAGGCATATAGGAACTTTTCCTATTTTTTAAAGCTGCCCAGGAGAGAATTTCAAAGGCAAGGTAAAACACCTAACAAAAACAGCAGAGAAATTAAGAATGAGAAGAAAAGCCATGGAATGAAAATGAGTGGTCACTGATGGAGTTAGGGCAATTTTGATAGAGGAGAGGTTGGAAGTAGGTGCTAGAAGGTACGAAAACATAAAGGCAGCATCTTGCCCTATTTCACAAGGTTTTCTCAGAAAACAGAATAGAACTGAAAGTGAAAGATGGGTGGCATCATGCAAATTTGGGAATTTCTCCTTCCTCCAATAATGACAAGACTTATACATGTAAACCTAGGTCTTACATCAAGTTAAAGAAGCTCTACTAAGTAAAAATTCAAAAAAAGAGATAAAGGTCACTGTGAAGATCAAGAGCACATATTGTCTTTCAGTTTGCTTATGGTTTTGCCCATTTTTTTGCCTCAGTTGAAAAATGGAACATTATTTTAATATGAAAAGGAAGAAAGCTATGGATGTTCAGGCTTAGCAATGCTCATCTTTCAGATTTCCTCTGATTTTAGGTTTCATTTTGTTTTCCCAACAGCTTGCTGATGTTCAGCTACTTAAGACACTACTGATGAAGAACGCATTTCTCTACTTTGATAAGAATTATAGTCATGAAGAATACAATCAAAATACCTCCTAAGTGAGTATTGACTTTCTGATAGTTAATAAAGAAAATGAATATGTTAAGGATGGTTTTAATGTAATAAAACAATACCAAGTTTTCAATTCAGACACTGGCTTTGTTTTTTGGTTAGAAAATCTTCCATGGAAGTTAACTTTCATACCTAAGTGTTCAGGGTCAGTACTATATTTCTCTACTCTTTAAAAATCTCAACAGCTTGGCAATCGACAATACAAAGAAATAAAAAGCATTCAGACTGGTAAGAAAAGTTAAACCATCATTGTTTGCAGAGGACATATTACACATAAAAAACCCTAAAGAATCCACTCCAAAACTACTAGAACAACTGAATTCAGCAAAGCTGCAGCATAGAAAATTAATACACAGAAATCTTTTGCATTCCTATATACTAATGATGAACTAGCACAAAGAAAAATCAGAAAAATAATTCCATTTACAATTGCATTAAAAAGAATAAAATACCTAGGAATAAACCTAACCAACGAGGTGAAAGACCTATATTCTGAAAACTACAAGACACTCATGAGAAAAATTAAAGAAGACTCCGGTAAATGGAAATACATCCCATGCTCATGGGGATGAAGAATTAATATTAAAATGGCCAACCTGCCTAAAGCAATCTACAGATTCAATGCAATCCCTGTAAGAATACCAACAGCATTCTTCAACAAACTGGAACAAATAGTTCTAAAATTCATATGGAACCACAAAAGACCAAAAATAGACAATGCAATTCTGAGAAGGAAGAATAAAGCTGGGGGGATTATGCTTCCAAACTTCAAGCTCTACTACAAAGCCACAGCAATTGAGACCATTTGGTACCGGCACAAGAACAGACTCATAGGCCAACAGAAAAGAATAGAGAGCCCTGATATAAACCTAAACAAATATGGCCAATTAATAGATGATAAAGAAGCAATGGATATACATGGGGAAATGACAGCCTCTTCAATAACTGGTGCTGGCAAAACTGGACAACTATATGCAAAGAATGAAACTGGATTACTGTCTAACTCCATACATGAAAGGAAAATTAAAATGGATCAAAGACCTGAGTGTAAGTCAAGAAACCATAAAACTCTTAGAAGAAAACATAGGCAAAAATCTCCTGAATATAAATACGAGTAACTTTTTTTTGAACATACCTCCTCAGGCAAGGGAAACAAAAGCAAAAATGAACAAATGGGACTACATCAAACTAAAAAGCTTCTGTACAGCAAAGGACACCATCAGTAGAACAAAATGGCATTCTACAGTAAGGGAGAATATATTCATAAACAACATATTCAATAAGGAGTCAACATCCAAAATATATAAAGAACTCACATGCCTCAACACCCAAAAAGCAAATAACCCAATTAAAAAATGAGTAGAGGATCTGAATAGACAATTCTCCAAAGAGGAAATTCAGATGGCCAACGGGCACATGAAAAGATGCTCCATATCCCTAATTATCAGGGAAATGCAAATTAAAACCACAATGAGATATCACCTCACACAAGTTAGGATGGCCAACATCCAAAAGACAAGCAACAACAAATGCTGGCGAGGATGCAGAGAAAGGGGAACACTCCTACACTCTTGGTGATAATGTAAATTAGTTCAACCATTATGGAAAGCAATGTGCGGGTTCCTCAAAAAAGTAAAAATAGAAATACCACTTGACCCAGAAATTTCACTCCTAGGAATTTACCCAAAGTAAACAAGATCCCACATTCAAAAAGACAAATGCACCTCTATGTTTATCATAGCACTATTTACAATAGCCAAGATATGGAAGCAACCTATGCGTCCCTCAGTAGATGAATGGATATAGAAGATGTAGTACATATATACAAGAGCATATTATTCAGCCATAAGAAGAAAACAAATCCTACCATTTGCAACAGCATGGATGGAGCTAGACTGTATTATTGCTCAGTGAAATAAGCCAGGCAGAGAAAGACAGGTTCCAAATGATTTCCCTCATTTGTGGAGTATAACAAGGAAGCAAAACTGAAGGTACAAAACAGCAGTAGACTGACAGACTCCAAGAAGGGACTAACGGCTACCAAAGGGGAGGCATGGGAGAGGGCAGGTGGGGAGGGAGGGAGAAGGGAATTAAGGGGCACTAAATTCACAATCCCAATATAGGTAGGTCACAGGGAAGGCAGTACAGCATGGAGAAGACAAATAGTGACTCTATAGCATCTTGCTAAGGCTGATGGACAGTGACTGCAATGCGGTGTGGGGGGGACTTAATAATATGGGTGAATGTAGTAACCACAATGTAGCATGTAAAACCTTTATAAGATTGTATATCAAGATGGCGGCATGAGTAGAGCAGCATAAATCTCCTCCCAAAACCATATATATTTTTGAAAATACAACAAATACAACTATTCCTAAAAGACAGACCAGAAGACACAGGATAATAACCAGACTACATCTACACCTGCAAGAACCCAGCACCTCACAAAGGGGGTAAGATGCAAGCTACGACTAGGCAGGACCCGAGCGCCCCTCACCCCAGCTTCCAGCCAGAGGAGAGGAGTCGGAGTGGGGAGAGAGAAGGAGCCCAGGACAGCTAAAAACCCAGCTCTAGCCATCCGCACCAGAGCACAGACACACAGTGCATAGTGTACTGGATACAAGGGAAATGGGAGAGTAAAACCTGTGAGTGGGTCCCTGCAGCCGGCGCCCCTGGGACAAAGAAAAGTGAGTGCTTTTTGAAAGTCTTAAAGGGACAGGGACCCCACAGCTGGATGGAAGCGACCCAGGACACTTAGCCCAGCAGCTGGGAATCCTGGGGAACTCTGGGTGCCCTAACCCTCTGGGCGGCAGTGCACCTTGGAGGCCCCTAACGGCAAAAAACAGCCTCCTGCTGTTTCCCCTCCGACGTGGCTCTGACATATTGGAGCAGCAGCCTGAGGCAGCCATGCCTACAGCAACCACGGAGCTTAACTCCACAGCAGCCGGGCAAGAATCAGAGGCCCCGGCTGCACACAGCTGCCCAGCACAAGCTGCTAGAGGTCGCTGTTCTTTCAGGAGATGAAGGTCACAAACCAGCAAGAAGGGATGTTCTCCCAGCCGACACACGCGCCAGCTCTGCACAAATACCTCTATTGCCATGAAAAGGCAGAAGAATTTGATACAGACCACAATCACAGAGTCAACCCCTGAGAAGGAGATAGACCTAACCAATCTTCCTGAAAAAGAATTCAAAATAAAGGTCATAACCATGCTGACAGAGCTGCAGAGAAATATGCAAGAGCTAAGGGATGACATCCAGAGGGAGATTACAGAAATTAAACAATCTCTGGAAGGATTTATAAGCAGAATGGATAAGATGCAAGAGGCCATTGATGGAACAGAAACCAGAGAACAGGAATGCATAGAAACTGACGCAGAGAGAGATAAAATTATCTCAAGGAATGAAACAATATTTAGAGAAGTGTGTGACTAATCCAAAAGGAACAATATCTGCTCTGTAGGGGTACCAGAAGAAGAGAGAGAAAAAGGGATAGAAAGTATCTTGGAAGAAATAATGGCTGAAAACTTCCCAAACTGGGGGAGGAAATAATCGTTCAGACCACAGAACTACAAAGAACTCCCAACAGAAGGGACCCAAGGAGGATAACACCAAGACACATAATAATTAAAATGGCTAAGATCAAGGAGAAGGATAGAGTTTTAAAGGTGGCTAGAGAGAGGGAAAAGGTCACCTACAAAGGAAAACCCATCAGGCTATCATCAGACTTCTCAACAGAAACCTTACAGGCCAGAAGAGAATGGTATGATATATTGAATGCAAAGAAACAGAAGGGCCCTGAACCAAGAATACTGTATCCAGCACGATTATCATTTAAATATGAAGGGGGGATTCAACAATTCCCAGACAAGCAAAAGTTGAGGGAATTGGCCTCCCACAAACCACCTCTACAGGGTATTTTAGAAGGACTGGTCTAAATGGGAGCACTCCTAAGACTAAAGAGATGTCACCAGAGAAAATAAAATCACAGCACAGAAAGCAGACCAACCAAATACTAACTAAAGGCAAAAAATAAAATCAACTACCCACAAAAGCAGTTAAAGGAAACACAAAAGAGCACAGAATAAAACAACCAACATATAAAGAATGGAGGAGGAGGAATAAGAAGGGAGAGAAATAAAGAATCACCAGACAGTGTTTATAACAGCTCAATAAGCGAGTTAAGTTAGACAGTTAAGATACTAAAGAAGCTAACCTTGAACCTTTGGTAACCATGAATCTAAAGCCTGCAATGGCAATAAGTACATATCTTTCAATAACCACCCTAAATGTAAATGGACTGAATGCACCAACCAAAAGACACAGAGTAAAAGAATGGATAAAAAAGCAAGACCCATCTATATGCTGCTTACAAGAGACCCACCTCAAACCCAAAGACATGCACAGACTAAAAGTAAAGGAATGGAAAAAGATATTTCATGCAAACAACAGGGAGAAAAAAGCAGGTGTTGCAATACTAGTACAGACAAAATAAACTTCAAAACAAAGAAAGAAGCAAGAGATAAAGAAGGACATTACATGATGATAAACGGGTCAGTCCAACAAGAGGATATAACCATTATAAATATATATGCACCCAACACAGGAGCACCAGCATATGTGAAACAAATACTAACAGAACTAAAGGAGGAAATAGAATGCAATGCATTCATTTTACAAGACTTCAACATACCACTAACTCCAAAGGATAGATCTACCAGACAGAAAATAAGTAAGGACACAGAGGCACTGAACAACACACTAGAACAGATGGACCTAATAGACATCTACAGAAATCTACATCCAAAAGCAACAGGATACACATTCTTCTCAAGTGCACATGGAACATTCTCCAGAATAGACCACATAGTAGGCCGCAAAAAGAGCCTCAGTAAATTCAAAAAGATTGAAATCCTACCAAACAACTTTTCAGACCACAAAGGTATAAAACTAGAAATGAAGTGTACCAAGAAAACAAAAAGGCTCACAAACACATGGAGGCTTAACAACATGCTCCTAAATAATCAGTGGATCAACAAACAAATTAAAATAGAGATCAAGGAATATATGGAAACAAAGGACAACAATACAAAGCCCCAACTTCTGTGGGACACAGCAAAAGCAGTCTTAAGAGGAAAGTATACAGCAATCCAGACATAGTTAAAGAAGGAAGAACAATCCCAAATGAATAGTCTAACGTCACAATTATCAAAATTGGAAAAAGAACAAATGAGGCCTAAAGTCAGCAGAAAGAGGGACATAATAAAGATCAGAGAAGAAACAAACAAAATTGAGAAGAATAAAATAGAAAAAAATCAATGAAACCAAGAGCTGGTTCTTTGAGAAAATAAACAAAATAGATAAGCTCTAGCCAGACTTATTAAGAGAAAAAGAGAGTCTACACACATCAACAGAATCAGAAACGAGAAAGGAAAAATCACGACAGACTCCACGGAAATACAGAGAATTATTAGAGACTACTATGAAAACCTATATGCTAACAAGCTGGAAAACCTAGAAGAAATGGACAACTTTCTAGAAAAATACAACCTTCCAAGACTGACCAAGGAAGAAATACAAAAATTAAACAAACCAATTACGAGTAAAGAAATTGAAGCGGTAATCAAAAAACTACCCAAGAACAAAACCCCCGGGCCAGATGGATTTACCTCGGAATTTTATCAGACATACAGAGAAGACATAATACCCATTCTCCTTAAAGTTTTCCAAAAAATAGAAGAGGAGGGAATACTCCCAAACTCTTTCTATGAAGCCAACATCACCCTAATACCAAACACCAGGCAAAGACCACAACAAAAAAGAAAACTACAGACCAATATCCCTGATGAATGTAGATGCAAAAATACTCAACAAAATATTTGCAAACCAAATTCAAAACTATATCAAAAGGATCATACACCACGACCAAGTGGGATTCATCCCAGGGATGCAAGGATGGTACAACATTCGAAAATCCATCAACATCATCCTCCAAGTCAACAAAAAGAAGGACAAAAACCACATGATCATCTCCACAGATGCTGAAAAAGCATTCGACAAAATTCAACATCCATTCATGAGAAAAACTCTCAGTAAAATGGGTATAGAGGCTAAGTACCTCAACATAATAAAGGCCATATATGATAAACCCACAGCTAACATCATATTGAACAGCGAGAAGCTGAAAGCTTTTCCTCTGAGATCGGGAACAAGACAGGGATGCCCACTCTCCCCACTGTTATTCAACATAGTACTGGAGGTCCTAGCCATGGCAATTAGACAAAGGAAAGAAATACAAGGAATCCAAATTGGTAAAGAAGAAGTTAAACTGTCACTATTTGCAGATGACATGATATTGTACATAAAAAACCCTAAAGACTCCACTTCAAAACTACTAGAACTGATATCAGAATACAGCAAAGTTGCAGGATACAAAATTAACACACAGAAATCTATGGCTTTCCTATACACTAACAATGAACCAACAGAAAGAGAAATTAGAAAAACAATTCCATTCACAATTGCATCAAAAAGAATAAAATACCTAGGAATAAACCTAACCAAGGAAGTAAAAGACCTATACCCTGAAAACTATAAGACACTCTTAAGAGAAATTAAAGAGGACACTAACAAATGGAAACTCATTCCATCCTCTTGGCTAGGAAGAATTAATATTGTCAAAATGGCCATCCTGCCCAAAGCAATATACAGATTTGATGCAATCCCTATCAAATTACCAACAACATTCTTCAATGAACTGGAACAAATAGTTCAAAAATTCATGTGGAACCACGTAAGACCCTGAATAGCCAAAGCAATCTTAAGAAGAAAGAATAAAGTGGGGAGGATCTCACACCCCAACTTCAAGCCATAGTAATCAAGACAATTTGGTACTGGCACAAGAACAGAGCCACAGACCACTCGAACAGAATAGAGACTTCAGACATTAACCCAAACATATATGGTCAATTAATATACGATATAGGAGCCATGGACATACAATGGGAAATGAGAGTCTCTTCAAGAGATGGTGCTGGCAAAACTGGAGAACTACATGTAAGAGAATGAAACTGGATCACAGTCTAACTGCATACACAAAAGTAAATTTGAAATGGATCAAAGACCTGAATGTAAGTCATGAAACCATAAAACTCTCCAAAAAAAACATAGGCAAAAATCTCTTGGACATAAACATGAGTGACTTCTTCATGAACATATCTCCCTGGGCAAGGAAAACAAAAGCAAAAATGAACAAGTGGGACTACATCAAGCTGAAAAGCTTCTGTACAGCAAAGGACACTATCAATAGAACAAAAAGGTACCCTACAGTATGGGAGAATATATTCATAAGTGACAGATCTGAGAAAGGGTTGACATCCAAAATATATAAAGAGCTCATGCACCTCAACAAACAAAAAGCTAATAATCCAATTAAAAATGGGCAGAGGAGCTGAACAGACAGTTCTCCACAGAAGAAATTCAGATGGCCAACGGACACATGAAAAGGTGCTCCACATTGCTTGTCATCAGAGAAATGCAAATTAAAACCACAATGAGATATCACCTCACACCAGTAAGGAAGGCTACAATCCAAAAGACAAACAATAACAAATGCTGGTGAGGTTGTGGAGAAAGGGGAACCTTCTTACACTGCTGGTGGGAATGTAAATTAGTTCAACCATTGTGGAAAGCAGTATGGAGGTTCCTCAAAAAGCTCAAAATAGACATACCATTTAACCTAGGAATTCCACATCTAGGAATTTACCCCAAGAATGCATCAGCCCAGTTTGAAAAAGACAGATGCATCCCTATGTTTATCGCAGCACTATTTACAATAGCCAAGAAATGGAAGCAAGCTAAGTGTCCATCAGTAGATGAATGGATAAAGAAGATGTGGTACATATACACAATGGAATATTACTCAGCCATAAGAAGAAAACAAATCCTACCATTTGCAACAACATGGATGGAGCTAGAGGGTATTATGCTCAGTGAAATAAGCCAAGTGGAGAAAGACAAATACCAAATGATTTCACTCATATGTGGAGTATAAGAACAAAGAAAAACTGAAGGAACAAAACAGCAGCAGACTCACAGAACCCAAGAATGGACTAACAGTTACCAAAGGGAAAAGGACTGGGGACAATGGGAGGGTAGGGAAGGATAAGGGCGGGGAAGAAGAAAGGGGGTATTACGATTAGCATGTATAATGTGGGTGGGGGGAATGGGGAGGGCTGTGGAACACAGAGAAGACAAGTAGTGATTCTACAACATCTTACTACGCTGATGGACAGTGACTGTAATGGGGTTTGTGTGGGGGACTTGGTGAAGGGGGGACCCTAGTAAACATAATGTTCTTCATGTAATTGTAGATTAATTATAAGAAAAGAAAAAAATATTGTATATCAATGATACCTTAATAAAAAAAAAGTCATGTAAGGTCCTATCTAGTAGCCCTAAGACTCACTGACAGCTTCTAAATTTAAATTAGACTACTGTTTAAGAAAAGATATTACAAGAGCAAATATAAAAATTTTGCCAATCCTTGTGTAATGGGTATAAACTTCTCTCCATTAGGCAAAGTTTACCCTTTTCATATGAACTGTGATGACACAGCTGCAATAATGAGACAAATAAAACAAAAATACTTGGCACACTGTAAAAGATCCAGTAAATTTTTTAAAAATCTAAAAACCAGTTATCTCAGTTCTTTAAAATTGTTCCCTCTGATTCTTTCAATTTCTTAAAGTCCACTAATAAAAATGTAACTTGGGAAAATGTTTTATTTCTGAAAAAATATACACACTGAATTACAACTGAGAAACTGATCAACTCTATGTACCTCAGAAATTTTTCTCCATTTGGAACCTCCTCTCCATAATAATTAAAGCCTGTAAGCTTGGTATACACAATTACCTAACTAGTTTTTCTATTAACAGTTTCTTCCTTCTCCAAAGTTACCCTGCTAAATACTAAAAGCATCATAGCAATTTCAGCTTAGAAGTATTTGTTGAGACTGTGTCATGCTGATAACACTGAAGTTCAATGGTGGGCACATGAGGTTTTATTGTATTTTTTCCCCTACTTTTGTGTACATATGAAATTTTCAATTGGCTCTTCAGTGCTTACAAAAGCATTCATCTATCATATCACAATTATCTATTTAAATGTCTACATGCCTCCACAGGATGGTAAATTCCTTGGGGATTGGAATTATCTCCTGTTCATCTATAAATCAGCACTGTCTAGTACAGTTCCTAAGAGATGATTTTTTAAGTTGGATGAAACACTCTTGAAATGGTCAAGAAATGTGAAATTGCCTCAGTATTTCAGTTATTTTGTTAAAATGGTCTGTTATTAGTACACGTTCTTACCCTTCTTATGAACCTCAAAGTTAGGAACTGTGTCTTATCTACATATCTCCTAGAGCTTCAAAAATGCATACTGAACTAAGTTATAAACATTCCGTGTTATCAACAGAATGAAGTCTCAATTTGCAGTTTATTTAGTCATCAAAGTATTTTGTTTTCTTACCCACCATACTGCCATTATCATGATCTCTCTTTAAACTCATACTAGAAGTCTGGGAAGGGAATCAATTCTCATAATTTATTCTCTCTTACTAAAACTTCTACATGCTCCTATAAAAACCAATCCAGCAACTTAGCCATATTACAGAACTGGCAGACTGTCCAACTGGTCAAAAAAGTTCTAGCTCTGAAACCAAACTGTCTGGATTCAAATCCTGGCCATGTGAATTACTTACTATGTGATCATGGGCAAATTACTTATTGCCTATGGTATCTTGAGCAAGTTACCTATTTGCTACCACTGTTACATATTTTTATACTAGCTACCTAACATAGCTGTGCCTCCTCTCTAAAATTAAAATAATAACAGTCCTTACCTCAGAGGGTTGTTGGGGGGACTAAATTAACTAAGGCACCCAAAGGGCTTAGAACAGCACCTGCTATGTAGTAAGTGCACCTGAGTCAGTTGTTACTTTTGTAGCCAGGTGTACCTTTCCTCCTGTTCCAATGAACTCTCTGTGCTCCTAAATACCACTCCTCTCAGTCAACAAGTCCATCTCTTCCTGCCTATTCATCGAGTTCTGTGGCAACTGTGACCTCTTCCTCTGGCAGTTATCAAATTTTCTCATTTCCAACTTACAAACATAGTATGTTGGTCATCTTAATTTTTAGAATAACCTCTTAACTCACATTCACTTAATGTATCCCTATTTCTTATCACCCCTTTATAGCAAAACTACTCTGAAGAGCTTTCTACATCTGCTGATTACCTTTGCTCTTAGATACATACAGTCCAATGGACCTTTCATTCCTACCTCTTTATTATGAGGTTCTTGTTAGGGTCACCAGTGACATCCAAATTGCTGGGTTCAGTGAAATTCTCAAGACTTGCTCTGAACCTGACCTATCAGCAATCGATCACTCCCTCCTTCTTGACAGACTTAGTTCACTTGATTTTTATATTGGTTCTCCTCCTACTACCCTACTGGTTGTGCTTTCTTGGGCTCCTTTGCACAATCCTCATCTTTGCAACCTCCAAATACTGGAGTAGTCAAGGGCTCAGTCCCTGGATGACTTCTCTATCTACATTCACTCCCTAAACAATCTCATCCACTCTAATAGCTTTTAAAACCATCTATACACAATGGATCCCAAAATCATATTTCTATCCCTACTTTCCCCTTGAACTCCATCTTTTATGTAACTAATGGGCCCATTTACTTGGATGTCTAAAAGGCATCTCAACATCTCCAAAATCTTGATTTTATTCTCCAAAGCTGTTCTTCTGTCATGTTTTTATCTTTCAAGGTTAAGAAAAGGAAGGTCTCCTACTTGTTTAAGCCAAAAACTTTGGCACCATCGGTTAGTTATTTCTTTTTCTCAGGCCACACAGAAAACACACCTAAATCTATCAGCTCTCTCTCAAAATATATCCAGAATCTGATCACACGTCACCTTCGGCTATCAGCTTGGTGTAAAACAAAATCATCTCTCTCATGGATTATTTGCAATAGTTTTTAAATTATTCTGTCTGCTTTTATCTGTGCTCTTGTGAATTATTTTTCACTTTGAAGCCAGAATGATGCTTTTAAAAATGTTTAATTCAAAACACCTCACCAGAGCATGACATGATGAAGACACAAAGTGGTCAAGTAACTATTCTAACACAAATTAATCTACTTATAATCTAACAAGAAATATAACTTACATTCAGTTTTAAATTACATCAGTATAATCAAGTACCAAAATATACGTATATAAAATGTTCATAGAATCAAAGGGATAGAAATCTGTAAAAGGCAGGATTTTTCATTCATAGATACTTTCAATAATCTGTTGAGCACCTACAATATTCCAGGCACTGTGACAAGTGTCTGTAAGACAACAGTAACTTTGAAGAGGTCATTTGCTTTTGACTTAACTTTGAAGGGTTAGAATAGAAAAATTAGTTCAAGATAGTGTTCCTATATAAATTAAATACTAAAAATCATAGCAAAGAGAGAGGAATGAGTATGCTAAGGATAATGAAGGCACTAACCTGAGAGGAGAAAAGGGTACACTTCAAATAGCTAATCTCCATATAAGCCATATATGTCATTCTTGATTTTTTTCCTTTTTATTTTCAATTTCTTCTTTCTTTATTTACATTTTTTTTTTAGTTCTGACATGTTCTGTCTACCACACAATATAAAATAAGTGTTTCTTTCCCCCTTCTTTTCTCATTTTTTGATGTAGTGGTAGCATTTTGTTCTTTAGCAACTACAATGCTCAGAGTTAACACTCTCGGCTTTTTTTTTTTTTTGCCATATACTTAAGGTAAAATTTATGCAGTGTACATTTCACCCTTTTTAGCATACAGTTCTGTGAGTTTTGACCAATTCATAGAGTTGTGTGACCCCACTATAACCAAGATATAGAAGAAAAATCTCCTATATCCTTTTGTAGTCAATGTCACCTGACACCTTAGACGTCAGCAACCACTGATACACTTTCTATCATGATAGTTTCAGTTTTCTACAATTTTATATAAATGGAATTAGACAGTATTAGGACATTTGAATCTGACATATTCACTTAACATAATGTTTTTGAGATCCACCATGTTGTATAATAGTTCATTCTTTTAATTGCTCAGTAGTATTCCACTGAATGGCTATACCACAGTTGGTTGACTATCAGAGAGCATCTGGATTATTTTTACTGTGGTGTGATAAAGAACAAAGCTGTTGTACACATTCATGTACAGGTTTTTATTTCACTTGGGCAAATACATGAGAGTGGAATTGGAATTGCTAGAAGTATGTATTCAACTTTATGAGAAAATGCCAAACTATTTTTCAAAACACTTGCACCATTTTGCATTTCCACCAGCAACAAATAAGAGCTGAGTTCCTGTGCACCGTTGTCAACCCTCAGTAGTATTAGGGTTTCTTTGTTGTTGTTTCTGATTTTTGCTTTAGCTGTTTGAATATGTTTAGTGAGATAGTAGTAACTTGTTGTGGATTTAATTGGCATTTCTCTAATGACTAATGTTGTTGAGTATCTTTTCATTGGTTTATTTGTAATCCAAAATATTTTCTTCAGTGAAGTGTCTGTTCATCCTTTGCTTATTTTTAAATGGGGTTGTTGACTTTTTAGTATTGAGTTTTCAGAATTTTTTAAATATTCTGAATGCAAGTCTTTTATCAGATGAGTTTTGCAAACATTCTCTTTCAGTGTGTAGCTTTTCATTCTTTTACCTTATCTTTTGAAGAGCAAAAGTTCTAAGTTCTGAGGAAGTCCAAATGCATCAATTTTTCCTTTTACGTATCATTCCTTTGGTGTCACACCTAAGAAATCTCTGCCTAATCAAAGGTCACAAAGATTTCCCATGTTTTCTTCTATTACTTTTATAATTTTGGCACTTATGTTTAAGTCCAAGATCCACTGTGAGTTACTTTTCAATATGGGGCAAGGTGTAGCTCAAGCTTCTTTTTATTTATTTTTTATCTTTTTCATATAGATACCTGAAAGGACTATCCTCTCTCCACTGAATTTCAATTGCACCTTTAAAATCAATAGACCATATATTTGTGGGTCTATTTCTTTTTGTATATAATTTTGTTGAGACATAATTCACATATCATATAATTCACCCATTCAAAGTGTACAACTCAGGGGTCCTAATATATTCACAAGTTGTGTAGTCATTACCACAATCAATTTCAGAACTTCCATCACCCCAAAAAGAAACCCTGTACCCATTAGCAATCATTTCCCATTTCCCCTAACCCCAGTTCTGGACAACTAATCTACTTCCTATCTCTAAAAATTTGCCTGTTCTAGACACTTCATATAAATGGATTCATATAATTGGTCTTTTCTGACTTGCTTTTCTTAAATAGATTAATGTTTACAAGGGTTATGCATGTTATAGATGTACCAGCACTTCACCTTTTATAGCTAATAATCCATTTATGGATACAACACATTTTATTTATCCATTCATCACTTCATGGTCATTTGTGTTGGTGTTGGCTCCACTTTTTGGCTATTATGAATAATGATACTATGAACATTAGTGTACAAACTTTTGTGTGTACATATGCTTTCATTTCTCTTAGGTATATAACTAGAAGTAGATTTCAATTTCATATTGGAATTCTATTTAACCTTTTGAGGAACTGCCACAATGTTTTCCAAAGTGGCTGCACCATTTTACATTCCCATTAGCAGAGTGAGAGGATTTCAGTTTCTCTACATCCTTGCCAATACTCATTATTTTTTTTTTATAATACGCATCTTAGTGGATGTGGTATCTCATTGTGGTTTTGATTTGCATTTCTCTGATGACAAATGATATTGAGTACCTTTTCATGTGTTAGCTGGCCATTTACATTATCTTCTTTGAAGAAACATCTATTTAGTTGACTCTATTTCTGAATTCTCTATTCTCACAGGCCTTTGTTTCTTATTATCAATAATGTCTTATTTACTGTAGCTTTATGGTAATCCCTGAAATCAGGTAGTGTAAGTCTCCCAAGTTCATTTCCAATATTGTTTTCTACTCTAGTTACTTTGTCTTTCTATATAAATTTTAGAGTCAGCTTGTCAGTTGCTACCAAAAAAAAACATCTGCTAGGATTTTTATTGAAATTGCTGTGATTCTATACTTACAGTATGGGGAGAATTTAAATCTTAACAATAGTGAGTCTTTCATTCCATGAACATGGTATATTTCTCCATTTATTTAGGTCTTCTTTGATTTCCTTCATTACTATTTTCTAGTTTTTCAATGTACAGATCCAGGATATAATATGTACAATTTCTACCTAAATATTTCAATTTTTGTCTTGTCCATTTGTATGTTTTTAAATTTTTTTCCAATTTTTCATTGCTAGCATATAGAAATAAGATTGATTTTCACATATTTACTTTGTATCCTACAACCTGGCAAAAACTCACTTAATTTCCAGATTTAGTTCAGCCAATGAATAATGATGTATGATTGAAAAGTAGAAGGAAAAAAATTTAATTACCAACAGTAGCTATACCACAACTCCTGAGAAATATTAAAAGCAGTCAGGCTTTCTATGAAGTACTAATCTCTTTACAAAGACCAATCATATAGTGTTCTCTCATCAGCTCAAAGGTCTGGTATTTCTTCAGAAGTGAAGAACTAACCAAATGATCCCTCCTTGTTAGATCTCTCTAAACTGTAGCTGTTCTGAGCACCTTCAGAAGCCTTAGTAATCAATTGTGCAGCCCTCTAATTTAGAGGTCTGTGCACCAAGAACTCACAAGAGCTTCACTGAGTTCTTGGATTCCAGTAACAATATTTTTTCCATTTCTTTCCTCTAGTCCTAGAGGTTACAGCTGCTTCCTACTATTTGGATTATTTCAATGTCCCCTGTCTTTCAGCCTTCCCACACACTATAAACCCATCACCTGCGTTAATACCCTTCTGATGGAAACGCCTAGCATGGCTTCTATTTTCCAGCCTGGATTCTGACTAACAATCTTCTTCCTCTGATGAGCACCCCTTTCCCACTCCCAACCCCTAACTGTCCTATAATATTCTATTAACTAATGAAAAAGATTCTCACCTTGACCAAACTACTCAGGCACCCTCTACTTTCTTCTCTAATAGGCCCGGACTCCTAAGTTTTTACCTCTGCAGTGTCCAATTTTGGCAAGAGTCCTATTGAGTTGGTTTAGCTAGCATCCCCCATCCTCAATATCTGAACACCCTCAATTTCTAATTGAGTTCCTCATCTTTCACCATCACCAGCTGATGTCTGATTATCCTAATCTGCCATCAGCAAGAATCCATGTTAGGTGAGTTTAGCTAGGATCCCCCCATAATCTCTCATGTTACCTCTCAGTAATTTTCCATCCACTGACCTCCACCCTGCCTCTTGGCTATAAAATCCCATTTTGCTTTGCTGTATATCTAGAGTTGAGCCCAATCTCTCTCCCTACTGCAAAACCCCAATTCAGTGGTCTGTATACCCATCATAATAGTCCTCCCTTGAATAAAGTCTTCTTTACCATCTTTAACAAATGTCATGACTAATTATGCTTTAACACTAACTCAGGGCCATCTAAAATGGAAATTGTTCTTCTTAAAATAAAAGGACCAGTAACACTAAATGAAACCAGTAAAAATGAGATAAATCTAGATAGGTGAACAGGTAACAATACTCACAGGAATCATTCAGCTTCTAGATATAGTGTAGGGAAAAATGTGAAAGATTCTTGATATGGGCTAAAAGGATTACTGAACAACCTTTCAATGAAAACTGGAGCTTCTGGGAATTACCTGATACCATAGGGGTGTGTGCCCTTGTCTTTGACTAAGCTAATTCTAACAGATAGAAGATGAGGTATAGAAAACTATTAATAATGCAAAATATTTTTGTCCCTAGCTATGCAAATGATCCTATTTCTTGGCAATGCAAATGAGTTGCAGGAAAAGAATACAAATCTCTAAATCAAATTCTCATTTTGATTGGTTCTAATATCTTACTTTAATATCCATTAATTTATGAGTTTAACTCTCTGAGATGTGTTCATTTTATATTTATATGTATAAGATAAAATTAAATTTTCTTTGTTTAATAAAGGGGAGGCAGCTGGCCCTCCATTCCTCCTACGGTATCTCCATAAATATAAGCTGAACACTTTGGTTAGGAATTTAATAAACCTAGTCTCCAGATTTTACAAGAGAAGTCATGAGCCTTCTAACATGGAACTATAAATGTGTATCTCCTAAATTAACTCAGGAGTCTCTCAATATATGTACTGGAGATTATCATAAGGAGTATTTATCTGTCTCTTAAGAAGATAAAAAGAAGTTTTAATTGTTCATTCACCTACTTTACTGTATAAAATCTGTGAAACTCTGCCCAGACTCTGTTATTATTCCTGGATTACCTGCATGCATGGTATTTGGTATACATACTTAATAATATATTGTGTTTTCTAAATGTCTATACTGGTACAGCTGAGTTTCTTTGTTGGCAAGATTTTAAAATTTTACTAACATATAATAGTCATGACTATCTTTATTAAAACTTACTTATATATAAACAGAGTACCATTTTTTGTAGTTCCAGATAAAATATCCCAAAATATAAAATAATAGTTTTTAGAAAGAATATAACCGGCTGAGTTATAGCTTATAATAAGTGGTGAAATGAATAAATCTAAGCTCTACAGACCCTTTTAATAGACTTACTAGAGAAAGGAAATGTGATACTTTAACAATAGACATATACATGTACTGGTAATGATGCAGAAAATTGACTACTCTGAGCAAAATCATGTCTGAGTAAAATAATAAGGTAAATGTATCTCCCAAAGATAAGTTGTGGAAGACCTAGCCAAACACAGAGTATCTATGAACTATTTTTAACTTTCATGTTTTAAAGTATTAACATATTATTATAAAGATATATAAACACAAAGATTTTAATGAAACAAATTAATCAACTATATAAATACATAGTTTTTCAATAAGAAAAATAAATTTTTACCATCTTCCTAGCAGTTCTCCCCAGGAATACAGGATTTTCTCAGGACAATCCTTAGATACATCTCCTGTTCCACTTGAGAGTTCATTATCACTCTCTGCAGGAGAAATATAAAAACATATGTTATATTTGATATTTATATATTATAGAACCAGAAACATGACTATATATCTAATAAAAAGCAATACCTCTGCTTATATTACACCCACTGCAACAAAAACTTCATTAACAATTTATTTTTAATGCTAGATATTTTCATAGTATAAACTTATGAAAATTCTTACCCATGATTTACAAACTATGAAATTGAAAATCAATAGCTTTATCTAAATTGAGTAAAATTGTAAAACTAATGGTAACACAAATTAGAAATGGTAACAAAATGGTAGCACAATTAAAAATTCCTAAATGAGGCTCTACTCACCAGATTAATATTCTCAGCATTATTATTTTATTAGTGAGCCAACAAGTACAAAAATTGAGTCAGATTTTATGTATACATACACATATGTAAACATATAATATGTAAATGATACACACAACTAGAAATCTTTAAAACAAAATTGAGGTTTTAAGGATATATTCATAAGCACAAGATATTTTTGACTAAAGGAAAGATGAAACTATTTGGCCTTTTAAAATGACAACTTCATAAAACATCCCAAAATGTATAATAATAACTTTAGAAGGAATAAAATATGATGAGTTACAGTTTACAATCAGTGATGAAAATGAGTAATTCTGAACTATAAATCTTTTAAGTGGTAACAGAGTTGATAGAGACAGGAAATGCAATATGCACAATTTATTTTATTTATATAGCAAAGCCTTTGACACAATACTACACAGAAAAGGCTAGAGAAGTATTGTCTGTGTGATAAAATGAGCTAGATAAAAATTGGTGGATAGTAAGTAGGAAGGTTTAACCAATGCTGTTACAGTACAATACAGTACAGTAAGGACTGGAATTAAGTGAGTCTCACAGGGATCTATGTTAAGAACATTATTACTTAGCATACTACTAATTGAATGATCCAAGTATAAACTAGTTCATATCAGTGGATATATTCAACACCAAAACACAATGTAATAAATAAAGGTTCATTTAGCGATATTAAAAGATTTGGTCATACACATGTAAAAAGATTTTATCCGGTATTCAGCAAAATATAACCAAAGCATAAGCACATACAAAGGCAAATGCTTCAACATCTTTAGGATCATCAATAGATGAATGGACAAAGAAGACATGGTACATATACACAATGGAGTATTACTCAGCCATAAAACAGAAAGAAATCCTGCCATTTGTGACAACATGGATGGACCTAGAGGATATTATGCTCAGGGAATAAGATAGGCAGAGAAAGACAAAACCATATAATTTCACTTACATGTGGAATCTAAAAATAAAGCAAAAAATAGCAGTAGACTCACATACACTGAGAAGTGACTGGTGGTTACCATGTGGGAGGGGTTGGGGTAGGTGAGTAGGGAGACTGAGGGGGATAAAGAGGTACAAAAAAATTCTCAATCATAATATAAGTTGGTCACAGGGATGGTAGTACAGCATGGAGAATATAGCCAATGATTCTGTAACATCTTTCTATGTTGACAGATAATAACTGCACTAGTGGGGGAAGGATTTAATACGGGTAACTGTTGAACTACTGTGTTGTATACTTTAAACCAATATAAGATTGCAAATCTTCAATTAAAAAAAATTATGTGAATTCACATAATCACAGCCAACAGACAAATCTGCAAGTGCATAGGAGTATATGTGAATGTTCATGAATAGATATATCAAAGATTCCTATTTTTATAATTCATAAACTTTTATGTCTAGATAGATACAAATACAATGTAATGCTTCAGGCATTATTAATGTAATTTGCATGATAATAATTTATATCATTTGAGAATGATAATTTGCAGAGACCATTTACACAGACTAAAAATGTATGCATTAAAGTGCGGTGCTTCTGAAGAGAATCCTTTTTTTTCATTCTGGAGAAAATAATGTGCTCTTTTACTTAACTATTTATTCCCCTATGACTCAAGGGAACCTATGACTTGAATGTATTTTCTTGTAGATATTTTAAATAATATACTATAAAAACATATAGTAAATTCAAATTTAATTAAATTAGGAACTATTTAAGAATGCAGCATTTAGACAATTCTCTTCTTGAAATTTTAGTGAGCTTCAAATTCGTATGTTTTTGCCTTTTCTTAAATAAAACATCATCCACCATGTAATTGGAAAATAAAAACTTACATTTAAAAAAAATGAACAAAAGAACAGTAGACTCATAGACAATGAGAAATGACTGGTGGTTACCATTAGGGAGGGGTTCAGGTGGGTCAGTAAAGGGGATAAAGATGCACAAAATCCCAATCATAATAAAAGTTGGTCATGAGGATGAAGTGCAGCATGGAGAATATAGTCAATATTTCTGTAACATCTTCCTATGTTGACAGATAGTAACTGTACTAGTTGGGGTGAGGATTTAATAATGTGTATAACTTGTTAAATCACTGTGTTATATACTTGGAACCAATATTAGATTACATATCAAGTATACTTCAATTTTTAAAAATCTAAAAAATATTTTGGATGACACCAGATAAAGAAGAATTATGGGGGATATTTTATTCACAAACTGAACATTATTCTGGATACTGGGGTAAAGTTCAGGAGGGCAGACACTAACATCACTGCTCTAGAAATATCACACATAAGTAACTCTCAGCTTGGCAGCAAGTTCATCATAAAAATAATAAAAATGAGAGATTTTCAAAAAGCCAAAGCAAATGAAGTAAATTACTAAGTATCAGAGGAATAATATAAACAGAAACAAATGTAGCTTTAATACTAAAATATCCTAAAGAAGTATCCCATATAAACAACTATTCTTATAATACTTAGAATGTTTCATTTAAACGGAGGCACTTTTGAGAGTTCAAGGACACTCTTAAAAGTTACACTGGAAAACAGGTTAAACTTACACTATCTCAAGCAAACTAGGAGTGCTGGTCACTCTCCTTATAAATTAGTACCAGGTACAATATAAGTACTTATAATATACATTGGTATTCAATTAAGTAGGGTCTAAGATGGTCCCACTTTATACTCTATTTTGCTCCACTGTAAATAATAATATGCCAACATTCAAAGTATTTGATGAAGTTTTACATGCTAAGTGGGAGGACAAAATTTAAGAACACAATGAGAAGTTGAAAGAAAAAGGAAACAAACACTATTCGACATCATTATTCTTAATTGTAATAAAAATCATAAAGTACAACTGGTAAGACTCTTTAAGATTCTTATTCTTTTTGGGAAAGGAATCTCTAAGCATGAAACAAAACTAAGATGCCATAGAAAGACTGAGAAATCTGATGAATAATGATATCTAGTGTTGATAAAAGCATGGGGCCACAGGGAAGAAGACTGATGTTTAAATAAGAGCAATCTTTTTTAATTTATTAAGATTCAAAATTAATATACCATTTGATCCAACAACTCCACTTGTAGAAATTTATTCTCCAGAAATACATATCCAAAGAGAAAAACGTAAAAGGATTTTCATCACATCACTTCTTGTAATAGCAAGACATTAAATTAATAGGAATTCATGGTCTAACCATTCAAAAGAATACTACCTACTAGTTTAAAAGAACTGGTAAATCTTCATATGTTAATATGAAAAACACCCAAAATATATTATTTTACTATGAAAAGCAAGAAAGAAAAGAATAATTTTAAGCATGGTTTTATTTTAGTAAATAATACTACTTATATGATTATAAGACTAAAAATAACTGTAAGATTATATACTAAACTATTAATAGCGATTATGTTTTGGCAGCTAACCATCTTATCACATGGTAAACAATAAATATTTAGGGAATGCATCTTTTACTTTTAAGCTTCACATTTCTGTAATATTCTAATATTTTATAATAAGTACATAATTATAAACATGGGGAAAGGATTTTTATCTTTTAAATAATCCCTATTGCTACATGAAACAAAAATCTATTATTGTAAACCCCTACTAATATGCCATAAAATCATCACTGATAGCAACAATGTATTGTGTCTTCCTAACAATCCCCTATTATTTTCCACCACAAAAAGACATCAGAACTGTAAAAACCTAGATTAGCAGAGGACAGCGACAAGGAGAAGGGAAGAAAACAGGTGCCCTCAAGAAAAGAGCCCTGATGAAAACTAAAGCACAAACAACAGCAAGTCAGGGACCAAATACTGATGAAAAATAGGATGTAGCTGAGGCAGATAGGAATCCCAGGATTTTCTGCCTTTTTAATCTATATTCCAGTCAGTATGCACTAAATTTTACAAACAATAACTCATTTTATCCTCTAAACAACCCAATGAGAAAGTCACTACTAGTTCGCCACTTTAAAAAATGAGAAAGTTGAGGCACAGAGATGTTAAGTAACTTGTCCTAGGTTACCCTGCTAATACTGATAGAATTCACTCAGTTTGAATCCCGTCAAATACTACCTTGCCTTATAGTTTTTCCTATCATGTTTTTTTTTAGGAGGCTGTGCTTGGCATTTAATAAGTGCCACTATCCAGTAAATTCTGGGAACCAGAGCCAAGAAAAGCCAAATGCCTTTAAAGCAATATGTCAAAGAAACACTACATTGGGAGCAACAGATTTAATAGAGACGTTTCAGGGGTGTAATTCCCCTTAACGCTCAGGAGAATAAAAATGAAACTGATACTCCAATGACTTCAATAGTGTGGGCCAGATCTTTCTTGCTTGCTTCAGAAACTACTGACCATGAATGTTTTAAGTACTTATTGGCCATCCTACTACACACAGAGAAAGGAACTGAAGGAAAGGAAAGTTTTAACTATACTTTAATAAGACAGAGTCTCTACATAGGATGAAAGAAATAAGAATTAAAATGATACTGGAGACCCAAATGCAGCAAAAATAAATAAATATTGAGGAGGTTAGCAAGTAGAACATGACAAAGGAAAAAAGAAAGAACAGAACCAAGCAGGTATGTAAAAGGGCACCTCAGGAGGTTTTGAAAAAGCAACTGTACCCCATTCTACATAGAAAAAAAAGGGGGGGAACAGATGACAGAAGGCAGGGGATTCCTATTTTCTTGACTAACCTCTAACTGTCCATCAAAATTCAGGTTAGGGGTTATCTCTTTTGGCTGGGCTAAGCACTCCCCCTCTTGGCATATTCTATCACAGCACTTAACACATTATATTACAATTGTCTATTTTCCTCTACATATTCTCCAATCAGACTATCGAATTTTTTGCAATATTTGACTACAGAATATCGTATTCTAACCCAAAAAGGGGTTGATATCCAAAATACATAAAGAGATCATACAACTCAACACCAAAAAACCAATAATCTGATTAAACAATGGGCAGAGGACCTGAACAGACATTTTTCCAAAGACGATGTACATATGGCCAACATCTAGGCACACAACTTCTAGGCACATAAAAAGATGCTCAACATCACTAATCATCAGGGAAATGCAAATCAGTGAGTTATCACCTCATACCTGTCAAATTGGCTATTGCCAAAAGGGCAACAAACAAGTGTAGGTGAGGATGTAGAGGAAAGGGAACCCTCATGAACTTCTGGTGGGAAAATAAATTGACACAGCCACTGTGGTGCAGTTGTAGGTCCAAACTGGCTGGCACAGAAGGACCCTGGACTTAACTGCTTCCACATACACACAAGTCTACACCTACATACAGATAATTCCTCCAGAACACAAACTGAGGGCTGAGCAAACAGCTGCTGCGTAACACAGGAAACGGCAGGAGACACAGAGACACAGTAATGACAGGAACTCCACCCCATAATGCGGCAACCTGCAGTAGCCAAGGGTATCACCAAGGGACCCAGCACAGACTTGCCTGACCTGGAGTACAGGAAAAAAAAAAAAAAGCCATGGTTTAAAAGGCAACTAGACTAAAAGTGAAGGAAGCCAATTTACTAAAGCATTGACTGAAAGTTGAAGGAACTACTAGGACTCTCTCCAGGACCAGAAGTGCTGGCCAACACCATCGCTTATGTCCCCACAACACACTGATAGCACAGAGGGGAGGAAGGTACAGACATCCACCTCAGTGAGCCTCAGGCCCCTCATCCACACCAGCTCCAGCCACCTACAAGGTGACCTCCATACCAAAACCCCAGTTGGTGTAGCCACTATGAAAGAGTATAGAGGCTTCACAAAAGATCCCAAACAGCCAAAGCAATCCTGGGAAAGAAGAACAAAGCTAAGGGTAGTATGTTCCCTGACTTCAAGCTCTACTACAGAACTACAGTAATCAGAACAGTATGGTACTGATGCAAGAACAAACCCATAGATCAATGAAACAGAATAGAAAACCTAGACATAAACCCGCACATATATGGTCAATTTATATATGATAAAGGAGCCATGAATATACAATGGGGAAAAGACAGACTCTTCAATAACTGGTGTTGTGAAAACTAGACAGCTACATGTAAGAGAATGAAACTGGATTACAGTCTAACCCATACAAAAGTAAATTCAAAATGGATCAAAGACCTGAATGTAAGACATGAAAACATAAAACTCTTAGAAGAAAATACAGACAAAAATCTCTTGAACATAAGCATGAAAATTTTTTCCTGGATACACCTTCTCCGGCAAGGGAAATAAAATAAAAAGTGAACAGGGGCAACTATATCACATCAAAAAGCTTCCAAATAGCAAAGGATACCATCAACAGAACAAAAAGGCAACCTACATTATGGGAGAATATATTCATAAATGACTTATCTGATAAGGGGTTAACATTCAAAATGTATAAAGAACTCATATCCCTTAACATCAAAAAAATGAGTAACTCAATTAAAAAATGGGTGGAGGACCTGAACAGACATTTTTCCAAAGAAGAAATACAGATGGCCCACAGGCACATGAAAATATGCTACACATAGTTAATCATCATGGAAATGCAAATCAAAACCACAATAAGATATCACCTCATGCTAGTCAGAATGGCCACTATCCAAAAGAAAAGAAAGAATAAGTGTTGATGAAGATGTAAAGAAAAGGGAATACTCCTACATTGTTGGTGGGGATGTCAATTGGTGCAGCCACACTGGAAAGCAGTATGAAGAGTTCTCAAAAAATTAAAAATGGAAATACCATACAACCCAATTCCACTTCTAGGAATTTACCCAAAGAAAACACAATTCCCTGATTTGAAAAGACATATTCACCTTTATGTTTATTGCTGCGTTATTTACAACAGCCAAGTTATGGAAGCAACTTGGTGTCCATAACAGATGAATGGATAAAAAAGATGTGGTACATATACACAATGGAATATTACTCAACTATAAAAAAGAATGAATCCTTGCCATTTGCAACAACATGGATAGACGTAGATGGTATTAAGTGAAATAAGTCAGAGAAAGACAAATACCACATGATTTTACTTATATCTGGAATTTAAAAAAATAAATGAACAAACAAAACAAATAGTTTCATGAATATAAAGAACACTTAGTGGGTGGATGTTGGGGATGGGCAAAATAGGTGAAGGGGATAAAGATGTACAAACTTTCAATTATAAAAAAAAATAAGTCACAGAGATAAAAAGTACAGCATAGGAGATACAGTCAATGATACTGTAATAACTTGGAATAGTGACAGACAACAATTACATTTTATCATGGTGAGCATTTCATAATGCATATAATTTTTGAAACATTATGTTATACAGTTGAAGCCAATATAATATTGCATATCAACTACACTTCAATTTTTTTAGAAAAACACTATGAAGTTTCCTCAAATAATTAAAAATAGGACTACTATATGATCCAGTAATTCCACTCTGGGTATTTTTTTGAAGAAAATGAAAACACTAATTCAAAGAGATTTATGCACCCCTCTGTTTATTGCAGCATTATTTACAATAGCCAAGATATGGAAGCAAACTAAATGTCCATCAATAAATGAATGGATAAAGATGTCATACATATACGTGTGTATGTATATACCACAAACACACATATACACACATACTGTGGGGAAGTTAGGGTTGCTATGGCCACAATCCTCAGTGAACTTAAACCACCTGATGATGTAACTGGCCTGATGCTAGGCTACCACTTCCACAGCTTTAGGCAATAAGCTATTATTGACTCAATATAAAGAGCTCTGCCCAGTGCTCTGCGTGTGACATGGCAGCATGGCTACAAGGCTACAGGAGAGCAGAGCAGAGGGTGGAGTGGTGGCAGCGCTGAGGACAGAGGCCTAGAGGATGGCTGTGTGGGACACCTGTCCAGGCAGAGAGGCCCAGAGGATGGCCGTGTGTACAGAGAGGCCCAGAGGATGGCTGTGTGGGCTGAGAGGCCCAGGGACAGCTGTGTAGGCAGAGGGGCCCAGAGGCAGAGAGTGACTTGCTGCATGAAAACTCACTCTGAGTGAACGCGATTTTAGTGACTGACCTGCCATTGTGGAAATAAAGTTGGGTATAACCCTTTCACCCCAAGAACATTCTACTGTCATTTTCTCTGGTCACACTGAATCCATAGTGAACTTGCCGGGGGCTGAAACCTGTTGGCAAGACAATTAGCAAAGTTGGCAGGGTTCATTGTTGACCAAGGAAAAAGACAGGCTGCCCTTATGGGAGGGGTGCTTCAGCAGGTTGTCCCTGTGAATGGGGAAGACAGTGGATTGTCTCCCAGTGGGTATGTGGTCTGAGGTGGCTTGCCTCCTAGAGGACTGGGCCCCACCCCAGGACTGGAGGTAAGCGGAGGTGATACCTGCACAGTAAGGATAGCTCTTGGTATAGTAAGTAGGTCTTTTAAGAGACAGAGTGCCCATGAGGCAGTGGGGACTGTGGGTTCGCTGCTTCTCACAGTATTAAAAAAGTCTACAGAAGAGAAGGACATGCTCCTGAAAAAGACCCAAGAAATGGAGGCACGAGAACGCAAGCTGCAAACTTCTGTGGATTCCAAGGAAGGAAATGGCACTGATGCGAGAGGAGGCAGCAGGAGAACGCCAGCAGCGAGGTGCCATTGAAGAGGTAAAAGATTCCTTACAGAATAAGATGGCAGGGCTGCCAGGTGCTCTCAAGGAGGAAAAGGCCATCAAGGAAAAAGATGAACACCTGAGGGAAGCACAGGTGGAGGTGGCAGGAGAACACTAGCTGCGAAGTATTGAGATGAAGGTAAGACAGCTGCTGAAGATTGAGCTGGCATTGCTGCAAGGCACGGTAGAACAGGTAAAGGCTGTAGCAGAGGAGGCACTCGGGGGAAAGGAGAGAAAGGGCCATCAGCCCCAGAAATAAAGGAGCTGGGGAAGGATAAAGGGGTGGTGTTGGAGGCACTGACCCCTCCTGTACTGAAAGCATGCCCAGTGGTTGTAAAGAAAATAAATACCAGCAGCTGAAAGTTCCCCAAGGAGAGGAGCAGCCCCCTCCCCAGGTCATGGAGCACTCTATGGTCCGCCCCTATACTCAGGCTGAGCTGGTGGATTTGGACTCCCAGTTTAGGCAGAAGGCCTCAGAATCAATATCAGCTTAGTTCCTGCATGTGTGGGACTTAGGGGTGGATGGAATTGTTCTGTCAGGATCAGAGATGGAAAAGCTGGCTTCCCTGACAGTTGAGCCCACCTTGAGGCAGCAGTTATAAAATGCACATCAAACTCCAGGGAATCACTCACTCCTCGACTGGCTTATGGCTGCACTTCATGCTGTGTGGCCCAATCAGGGTGATCTACCATCCTCTCCTGCTAGATGGCAGATGTATGCTCACTCCAACAGGTGTTACAAGAGCTAGGCATAAGAAATTCCATCTATAGTCCAGAGAATTATGGCCCAGATGAAGAGACTTTCACTACTGGAATGAGAAATATTGTGCTTCAAACAGCTCCCACATGCCAATTTGGGTCTCTAGTGGCCATTCTTTCCCTTCACTTAGCCCTGTAGATAAAATGAGAGTTCCTGTGACCAGGATTCTCACCTGGCCCTGGTTGACTAGCTCACTGCACACCTGTGGGCAATACATGGCTGTTGACTCTATATAAAGAGCTCCGCCCAGTGCTCTGGGCGCAACACGGTGGCACAGCTGCAAAGCTGCAGGAGAGCACAGCAGAAGCTGGAGTGGTGGCAGGACCAAGGATAGAGGCCCAGAGGACGGCTGTGTGGGATAACTGTGCACAGAGGCCCAGAGGACGGCTGTGTGGACAGAGGGGCCCAGAGGACGGCTGTGCAGACAGACAGGCCCAGAGGCAGAGACTGGCTTGCTGCATGCAGACTCACTCTGAGTGAATGGGATTTTAGTGACTGACCTGCCACCTGGAAATAAAGTTGGGTATAACCCTTTCACCCCAAGAATATTTTGCTGTCAATTTCTTTGGTCACATTGAATCCATAGTGGACTTGCCCGGGGCTGAAACCCATTGGCAAGACAGCCCATAAGCGAGGTGACACGTACAGTAGCAGACTTAGGAGAGGCTGAAGCAATGAGAACACAGAAAGAAATAAGGTTACTTTCACAAGTCAAATAGGATCTTACTAGAGCTATGGCAACAACTGAAACCAGAGCAGCAGTTCCAGCCATTAAGACCAAAGAGGCAGAGGTCAGAGACAGAGCCACAAGTCCGGCCTGTGTGCCTGCAAGACTTTTTGCTGGAGAGACTGGAGAAGGAGGGTATTATAAGGCCCACCCATGGTTCTTTTGGTTAACTCATTTGAGTAAAACTGGTTTGAATACAGCCAGGATGACCACTTAGTGGCAATGGATCTACTCAGGCTCGAGGGTTATTATAATTTATGATTTCTGTTATTTGTATATTGCATTATGTTGTTGAGTTTGATTACAGTGCTCAAGCTTTCTCACACAAGGACCACTGCAGAAGATTAAGAGCATGTAGATTTTAAGGTGAGAATCCTGGAGGGGTGGAGTGTGGGGAACTTGGGGTTCCTAGGGCCAGGATCCTCACTGAACTTAAACCACCTGATGATGTAACTGGCCTATTGCTAGGCTACTGCTTCCACACCTTTAGGCAATAAGCTATTATTGACTCTATATAAAGAGTTCTGCCCAGTGCTCTGCACACCACATGGTGTTACAGCTGCAAGGCTAAAGGAAAGCAGAGCAGAGGCTGGAATGGTGGCAATGCTGAGGACCAAGGCCCAGAGGACGGCCATGCAGGCAGAGAGGCCCAGGGGACAACTGTGTTGGCAGAGGGGCCCAGAGGCAGAGAGTGGCTTGCTGCATGAAAACTCACTCTGAGTGAACAGGATTTTAGTGATTGACCTGCCACTGTAAAAGTAAAGTTGGGTATAACCCTTTCACCCAAGAACATTTTGCTGTCATTTTCTTTGGTCACACTGAATCTATAGTGAACTTGCCCAGGGCTGAAACCCATTGGTAAGACACATACAAACACACACACACACACACACACACACACACGGAATATTCAGCCATAAAAAATGAAATTGTGCCATTTGCAACAACATGGATAGACCTAGAGGGTATTATTCTAAATGAAATGTCAGACAAAAGACAAATGCTGCATGATTTCACTTTTTTGTAGAATCTAAAAAACAAAACAATAACAGACATATATATAGGAAACAAACTGTTGGTTACCAGATGGGGGAGTAATTAGACAGCAGCCTAATACATGAAAAGGATTAAGAGATACACACTTTCAGTTATAAAGTAAGTAAACCATGGGGATGTAATGTACAAGCATAGGAAATGTAATAATACTGTAACAACTTTGTATGGTGACTGATGGTAATTAGACTTACTGTGGGGAACATGTAGTGTATAATAGGAAATCACTATGTAAACACCTGAAATTAATAGGACATGATCTGTTAATTACACTTTAATTTTTTTAAAAAGCATTCCAGGTTTTTCTTATTACGCACTGATTTGTAAGATGCAGACAGAAACCAACTGTGCAACACCAAAGGAAAATAAAACATATAAATTTTTTGATCAAACAAAATAAATATGTATGATACTTCAATCGCAGTAATTTAAGGACTCTCTCAACTTATGCCATTCCCTGCTTTGAAAAAAAATGGGGTTTATATTAGCAATGTTTTTCATCTTAATCATAAAAGGAAAATTTCAGAACTAATACCAATAGACATCATAAAAGGAAAAAATATATACACACATACACACAAATATCAATCGACATCAAAAAAGGAAAAAATATACACACATACACAGTGCTTTTCTTCTAATCAAGTTAAAAATGAATTACAAAATTAGGGGCAAATAAGCATGAACCTCATTTTTCTTTTCAACTGAAAGATTACTCATAATAAAAAGCTGAAAAGTAAGCACAGATAAAATGTGACTACTGAGGTTTTCAGAGATTTTTCCCTTTATTCTTTTATAACAAATGACTGCTGAAAATAATACAGGCAGCGAGAGACTGCTATAAACTCTCTTCTAAACACATTGAGGAAAAAAAACAACAAAACAAAACTTTACTAATCCTGCAAAACCTACAGGACCACAAGTCTGTATAATGATATCTGTCAAACTAGAATAGTACAAAGTGATTTATTTGATTACTTAGTAGTAAATAATGTCATTTTGAATAGCCAAAAACTTAACATTTATATGACCTTGAATATAATCTCTCACTTCTAACATTAGAGTCAGACTATACTCCTTCTATATGGAAACTGATAAACAAATATAAATCATTAAAGTAAAATAAAAGATCACCCATAATTTCTGAAATGTTATAATATTTCTCACTGTGAAAAGCAAGTTGACTTATTATCGAGAGAAGATTCAATGCAGAGGAGACAACAAACTGCACAATTTCTTCAACTAAATCATCACTGTCATTCTGATCTAATTACAGGTTTCTAATTAATAATCCCTGCAGTTGCTAAGCATAAGTGATTAATAAAAATGTATCATTAATTGTTGAAATCTGTCAACCATACTCAAGAGAACTATGGCAGCCAATACACCTTACTTTTTTTCCCTATTTTTTTTAAGCCTCCCTAATTTGTACAGATAATCAGAATGGAAAGAGGCTAGGCTACATTTAAGGCTAAGGCTCTTAACAATTCTTAATCATGAGGCTAGTATATTTTTTCATGTGTATGTGTATATGTGCATTTCATTTTACATTTTTCCAGGATATTACTGTTAGAATTCCTTTAGATAGTTACATTCAGTTTTTTGGAAAAACATTTCAATTTTCTGCCCATTTTCCTTTTTTTTTTAACTGCTTTATTGAACTATGACCAACATATAAAAAAACTGTAGATATTTAATGTATGTAACTGATGTGTTTGGAGAGAGTAGCATAGCCTTATAATAAGAAAAGTTGAGCAATGTCTATTTTAATGTATTATCTATGATTCTTTTTCCAAAATAAACTGAAGTGTGGTGAAAAAGGAAGGAAGTGTCTGGCAGATGATAAAAAAGACTATATATAAATAGTATAGTAAAGGATCATTTTTAAGCACATCAAAGAATGACTTTTTAAAAGACAACCAATTAACAGAAAAGAATTAAGCTAGAATTGGAGATTATCAGAAGCAAAGAGGAGCAGAGTAAGAACCCATCAGGATAATTCAAATCTAACTAATGGGTAGAAAGGGAGCTCACTAACATCTATCATGTAGTGCTGGACATACTCCGAAGCTAAGTGAGCAGATCACCCTCTTCAACCGTGAGTATAACTCTAAAAGGCAAAATACTCACAAATAAAAAAGGAAGGGGAAATGCCTACTAAACTAGCCAAAGCAGCCAAGTGAAATCAAGTAGTCAAGGAAATAACAGTGAGATCAGATTCCTATCACATTTTTTCATTCACATGTTCTTATATTTCCCCCCTAACAGTCTATACTTCTGAGTATGAATCAAGTTGAGTTACGGAGAAAATTAGGTAACTAGACATGGTAAAAGCAGAGTGACTATGTGTATGTAAGTATGTATATGTGCCCACAGATGAATAAGTACATACACACGTATATATGTATGTGTATGTATATGTATGTTATGTTTGTGGAGAGGGAAAGGAGGAGGGAGGGAGAGAGAGAGAGATGGATAAATGTTTCCAAAATGGGGGAGGAGAACATTGGGAGGAGAATGTAAAATGTAGAGGAAATGGGTTCTTTTTTAAGGGAAAGCGTATTAACAGACAAAGATATAGCAAAGTATAAAACACAATGGGGGAAAAAAGCAGAAACAGCCAAAATAGAAGCTGGCTTTAATACAGACTGACTCTTAGACATAAGGGCTTTAAAATTCAAAAGTAGCAGTAAAAGTATAATTGTGAAAGTAACAGAAAATGATGAGTTTTTAAGAAAAATTCAAAAGTTGGGGTATAAGTGCCATCATGATGGGCCTACTATGCATTTTCTACATGGCTCTACCATAATACATCTCCCTGTAATGGCCTGAATACTTGCCTGACTTTCTTTCTAGACAAACTTACTTGCTTAAGTAAGAGACTATTCTAGTCATCACTGTATGCCTCATCCTATTAAAGTACTTGGCAATTGGTATGTACTCAATAAATGATGAGTGAAATAACACAATTATTCTCAAAACCTATGTATCAACTGCCTACATGACATTTCCATTTGGATATCTAATAAGATCTCACATCAAAACTCTTAATTTTCTTCCCATACCTACATTTGCCTGAATCTCTCAGCCCAATTTCATAAATGAAAGCGCTATCTCACCTGTTTAAGCTGAAAATCTCCAAGTTATTCTTGAAACTTTCACCTTCACCACCTACTTTTAATTACCCAACCCTGCTGACTCCAGCTCCAAAATGTATCTCAAATCTACCTTATTTTCCCATTTTCCCACATATAAATTACAACCCTGGTCCAAGCCTCTGGCTCATTTTGGCAGAGATTTCTGTAAGTCTATATGGTATCCCTGCTTCACTGAATTCTACTCCCCATGTATACAGCTCACATGGTGTTCTGAAACAATGAATCAAACCTTTGTCTCTCCCCAGCTTAAACCCTTCAAAGGCTTCAAAAGAGAAAAAAGAAAAACTCATCACTGTGTCTTCCAGGAACTTGCATCATGTCCCCTGGCTACCTATCCATGTCTGCCTTGTACCACTTTCTTCCTTGCCTCCTACCTTTTGGTCGTCTATCCTCCATTCTCCAAACACACCAAACGCACTTTCACCTTTGAGCCTCTACACTAATTGTTCCCTCTCCTGTAATGCTCCTTTTTCCATCTTCAAATGATTGGCTTCCTTTTGTCACTCAGATCTCAACTTAAATGTCATCTCCTCTGAGAAATCTTTTGCTCAATACCCAGTCTGAAGTAGCTGCCCAGACCAATCAACCAATTCTAATTATCTGAATGGCATAATTAGTTCTTGGTACTTTTCTTGCTTATTTATTATCTGTCATCTCTCCCCTAATTAGAAGTAGAGAAAATTTATCTATCTTATATGTCAAAGGTCTTCAGGATCACCTCCCAGTTCAACAATTCACAAGAAGGACTCACAGAACTCAGTATATAGTTGTAGTTTAACTTATGACTCATTACAGTGAATGAATACAAAGGAAAATCAGAAAAGAAGAAGGCACATTGGGTGAAGTCTGGGGGAAACCAGGTGCCAAATTTCAGGAGTCCTCTCCCAGAGGAGTCACGGAGGACACACATAATTCCTCCACAGTGAGTCACAGCAACATGTGTGAAATGCCATCCACCAGGAAAGCTCATTAGAGCCTCACTGCCTGAGGCTTTTATTGGAGTTGGTCACTTAAGTTCCCTCTGCCTTGCATATACAAAAATTTCAGACTCCAAAGGAAAAAGGTGTTCAGTGTAACCTATATTGTTATACAAACAGGTTAAGCACAGTGAGCCACTCTTCTCCAGGAATGGAGGGACTCCAACTAAAATCTAAGTTTTCAATAGCAGCCAAGGGCCAACCTCACAAGAACGATTTTCTAAGGATAGCAGTCTGAAGCTTGCTATGTTAACTCTTTTCTGCACACTTATTTACTCCTGTATCACCTATTCTAACATACATTAACAGATTTTTTAAAAAACTGCTGTTCTTCACTGACTCTAACATTTCAAAGTGGTTTCATTCATGTTAAGTGAATGCCACATACTAGACAACAGGAACTCAAAAAGGAATAAAATGCCATCTGCCCCCTAGGAACTCACACTCTAGAAGGTGAGAGAAAGAATGCAAAATACCATATTTATAACAGAGTCTTTAAGGATTATTATAGTGGTGTGTTCAGAGCACCATAAGAACAAGATGGCAGAAAGACTAAAACTGCCTCAGTGTCTATATAGGAAGACTTCCAGAAAAAAATCAGAGAGAGAAGAAAGGACCTACTTTAGCTAAAAGTGACCAAAGATGACTATTTGAAGAAGTAACACTTGAGCTCAGAGCTGGGATCTAAATGATGAGAAAAAGGCAGCTAGCAGATATTCTGAGGGAACAAGGAACACCACAGGCAATGGCACTGGGAAAAATCCATTCCAAGGAGCACTCTAAGCACCTAGCACACAGCAGACATTCAATAAACAGTGGCTGCCATTGTATCATGTCCTCTACATGAATTAAGAAACTGACAGTGTAAGAGATTAGACATGTGAAGCCCATGCCACTAGCATGATTGTATCTTATTTGTATCTACCCTATCCATTTAAAAAAAAAAAGACTTGAGGCAGAAGTTAAAAACAGGTACAAGTATAAAATGAAGCAAATATCAATTAATCAATTATTCACTTATTCAAATATTTACTATGCACTCACTAAATGGCCAAGCTTAAAAAGGTAAAACAGACATGCCTCTACACTCTAAGGAATTTATATTCTAGGAGAAAAAAAGGAAATGAATATAGCTACATGAGAACAGAGCAGAATACATGCTAAAACAGAAGTAGGAACAGAAAAGCCAAGGGTTGATGGCCCAAGAAAAGATACCTTAGGTAGATCAGAACACCAAAGCTAACGCAACAAACTACAGGTAAATGAAAAACTAAGCTTTAACCTTCTCCAAAAACAAGACTAAGAGGGAGAAAAATGAAGGGTTTCGTGATGAATCTTACTGGTAAAAGGTTAAAAAATAATTTCACCAAGAGAAATACCTCTTTATAAGTGTGTGAGCAATTCATTTCCTAAACCTTCATACAAAATACCCTGAGTAACATAAATCAAGTCCTACAAGACACTTTTACCACACCTGCAGAAATATGACTTATATCAACCCTTGATTAAAGCAAAAAATATGAAATTAGCTTGACATAGAAGGCCCTCCATTACCCAACCTTTGTACTTTCTCTAATGGTATTTCCTAACATTTCTCACCCTTGCAAATGAACTATGTATAACCATTTTAGTGCACACGTAATGCTGCTTCCCATCACACAGTTCCCTCTGTCCATTCTCGTGCATGATACTTTTCAGTGCACACGGTGAATTCTCAATTGAGGACACACATCTCTAAAGTAATATGGCACTCCATATATTGAGAATTACTGTTGTACATATACTGTTTCAATCTGCAAACATTACATAGGATCTGATATATTAATCTTTTCATGAGTATAATTAAAATCTGTAATACAGTTCTTTCCTTAAAAAGAAAAAGTGAACATGCAATAAAGTCCAGCACACAAATGTGACTTATATGTAGGTCAGACACTCCACTAAATTCAAACTACAATCCATATTTCTGCTCCTCTGCCTTAAAATCACAGTAAAAGGAATGGTAAAATCACAGTAAAAGGAATGGAATCTATTGCATCATTCTATGTTTACAGTGCATTATTCTACTTATGCAAAATATCATCCTCTTTCAAGAATAGTGAGAATGAAACTCAAGATTTCTTTAAGAAGAGTTTTAATCTCTTAATTGATAACACAACTATTATAAATATTCAGCAGAAACTTACTTTGGGAATGACCATGGGTGCATACCCTTCAAAAATATCCAAATTCGAATTATTGGTATCATCTTGTCTTTCTATTAGCGTCTGTACTTCTATAATATCTTCTATTTATTTTATATGTGTCTGTTTCCATCTCTAGACCACCAGCAACTTGAAGATAGGAACAAACCTTAAGCATTTAATACAGTGTATTACATATAACAGGTCTAAGTATAATTGGCTGTAGGAAGGATGGAGAAAAAGAATCTCGAAGGAAGGGTAAGTAGGCCAAGCAAGCTTGGGAAAGGTGGCAACAACTGAGAGAACTAGCACCAAAGAGTCATAAAGGTTATGGGGAGAGAGGCAATTACAAAGACTATTAAGCAGGTTATGGATGGGCAATTATGAAATCTAACACCTTTATTTCTCTGATGTAAAATTTGTTTGTGGTTTTTGTGCAAAGAGAAAAGGATAAATTAAAGCTCAAATTATCTGAAGCCAAATATCTGTTTTAAAATACCACTCAAAAAACTGTAATGTGCTCAAATGGGTACCATTTAGAATTATTGAATATGTACCTGCCTCTACTTACAGTACAAAGAAAGCATTACCAGTATGCTGTGTAGCCCCTCTGCTGACATACACTTTACAAATATTTACTCCTGCTCCAGTATTAGCTGATGTGCTATTTTTAACATGAAGTTTTCAGAAAGCTCAGCAATCCTCCTGTAGTTATTAGAGATATGAGTCACTCAGCTCCCAAAGCCATGTTCCAATCATGAGAACACCGTTATCTCCCAGGTATGGCAAGAGTCATAGTTTCTCCAACTGAAAAACTGAGCTCTTTCCTTCTAGATACTAACTGCTGCTAAAGGAATGGCATATGAATTACATGATCTTTCTGCAAATAGTTAAGCTCTCAGTCCTGCTTCAACTAAAAGAGTTAACACAAAGTAATCAGGAGCCTAGATTCTGGTGCTAAATCTGTCACTTAAGCTCAGGGGTCTCAGTTTCCAGAACTATAAATAAGATAGTTCAGTATAACTAAATTCAAGTAACACTTGTTGAGGTATATTCTGTGTGCAAGCATATGCCTTAGTTGTTGCCAAAATTTAAACATTTTAATGATTTGAGGTTAGCAAAATTTTCCTGACTGTAACAGACTGCACAAAGAGAGCCAACAACTAGCACCTTCCCCATCAGGGCTTTTCATGAGCCACCTACCTCCCCAAGCCTGCCCACAGACATGCACTTGGAAGTCAAAGCTGCTATCAGCAATTTCTGGCTACAACCCAAACCCCAGCATAAGGCCAGTAAACAATGGATGTCTGCACACTTGGTCCCACCTGAAAGGAGGCAGTGCGTGAAGAGAAAAAGGAGATTCAAGCAAGGTCTGAAAAACAAGTAAGAGGTTTTAAGAAGAAAAATAATCACAAACTGTGTGACCTTGGGCAAGCTGCTTATTAACCTAAGCTTCAATCTTTCTATACTAAAAAGATGGATGAAATATCACCTCATAGGGCTGGTGTGAGAATTAAATGGAAAATCTACATTGTTTTTTATACACATTTTCCAGTATAACTAATAACTAGAAAGTAGAATTATCTGCCTTGTGAATCAGTTAAATCTGTTTCAACCCAGACCAGTCTACCTGCCAGGTATTAGCAATTCTACTTCAGGACAGGGCAAGCAGTAAATGACTCTGAAGATCTCCTCTAATTCAAAGATTCATGGAAAATACTTAGCTGTGTCGGCATCAACAGGGTGTGTGAATGGTCGCACTAAGGTGGTCACTACAGTCTTTTACTCTGAATCCTAATCACTAAACTGGCAGCAAATGAGTAAGATGGCCACACAAGGCCTCCTAAACACAAGGTCTCTGAAGTGGCCTTTGCAAAACTGCAGACAGACCTTCTGCAGCTACTTCTGAAATAAATGTCCAGAGGCTAGAGAGGGCTCACTTCACAATATGAAGAACAGCTCTAAAATACAGAAGAAAGTCCCAGGATAAATGCTCAATGAAAGTGAACTCTTATCATTGCAATTATCACATCACAGGAACAGTCTCCAGGGACCATCACAAAAATAAGTTTCAAGTACTATGTGCTTTCAGGCACCCTATACATCTTAACACTACTGACAAACTATAGGATCCACACATTTCACTAAAGGTCATTCTCCAGAACATTTTAAGTTTCCTCAGCCATTTGAAGCATGATTAAGAGGTCTGGATCATGAGGGGAGAAGGGGGATAAAAGGGCACAATAATACACAATCACAATATAAGTTGATCAAGGGGGCTGTTGAACCACTGTGATGTACATTTGAAACCAAATTGAGATTGCATACTAACTATACTTTAGTAAAAAGAAAAAGAAAAAGAAGTCTCAATCTAACACAAATACATTTTGATTTATTTCCACCACCCCAAGTAAAGCAGGTACTGAACAAAGATGAAGCTGATGGTTTAGGGGCTCCAGAAACATGTAGGAGGGAGGGAGAGAATCCTAGGAGAAAGCAAAAATTCCTTCCCATCAAATAGGATGGACTATTTCTGGGTTTCCTAGTAGTTCTGATATGCATATTCATGATATGCTGGTATCCCACAAAATATATACCTTTCACCGGGTAAAAATCCAGAAAGAATGGGTGTGATTGGAAATAAGAAATGGTTTTTCGTGAATTTTCCCCCACACTACAACAAAAATAATCCTTACTTTCTTCCTGACTTCCCTTAGACTAATATGCAAACAGATACATAAAACAAATGATATTTTTAGAATTTGACTATAGGTATTATAAAATATTAAATCTCTGACAGCAAGACCACCTTAGATGAGGTTTAAAAGTCATATAGGCACTTACAAAATGAAAAGCTATTAGCCTAATAAACATAAAATATGCTCAAACTCCCTCTGTAATAATAGAAAGGTAAACAAAATGAGATCCTACTTATCACCAATTAGAGTGATATTTAAAATATTTAAAAGGCTGATAATATCCTCTGTTGGTGAAGGTATGAGGGAAAGGATGCTCAGGTACATGACTAGAAGGGGCATAAATTTGCAGTCTACCTAGAAAGCAATTCAGGAGTACTGATCCAAAACCAATAGACTGTATACACCACAGCAATTCAATTTCTAGAAATCTATGTTTGTGCTATATTTGATTTATTACCACCACCACACCAAGTAAAGCAGTTGCAGTCAAAGATGAAGCAGGCCTGGGGAGGCTGAGGGGGATGAAGGGGCACAAAAATTCTCAATCAGAATATAAGTTAGTCACGGGGATAGTAATAGAGCATGGAGAATATGGTCAATGATTCTGTAACATCTATGTTAACAGATAGTAACTGCACTAGTGGGGTGAGGATTTAATAAGGGTAACTGTTGAACCACTGTGTTGTATACCTGAAATCAATATAAGATTGTATATTAACTATATGTCAATTTAAAAATGGGGGGAAAAAACTTCATGCCAATACAGAAAAATACATAAATAAAATGTTACTGGTATATTAAGCTACAGCCAACTGTGAATAAATATTCTTATCTCCCTCTTAGCATGCTGGATGATCTGGACAACATTTTCAAGCACACACTTTACTGAACCACTTAGGAAAATATAATTACACATTAAAATGTTAATAAAATCATATAAGTTCCTATAAAAACTGTGTGGCATTTAGCCAGCTGCACTGACCCTTCAAGTACAAAGTTCACTTATCCATCACTTAAAGGCCAACCTTACTATCAATGGAAACATTTGTAAGATAATATTAATATTAAGCCTTCCAATCTTCAAAGAAGTACCAGTGTATAACTTTATTTAGAATATGATTGCTTTGCATACAAATATGTGAGACTGCTACACATTTGAAACATATTTCATTAAAATAAAACAAAACAAAACAAATCTTCAGATCATGAGATAATTACAGTTGATGCTTGAACATCATGGAGGTTAGGGCACCAACTCCTCACCTACTAGAAAAAAGTTAAAACTTTTGACTCCCCAAAACTTAACTACTAATAACCTACTGTTGACTCAAAGACTTACCAATAACATAAAACAGTCAATTAGCACATATTTCATGTTATATGTATATGTATTGTATTCTTACAACAAAGTAAACTAGAGAAAAGAGAATTTTTTAATAGCTGCAAATCTCAAAAATATTTTCCAGTATGTTATTGAAAAAATCCATTTATTAGTGGGCCTGTGCTGTTCAAACCCATATTGTTCAAAGGTCAACTGTACTTTCCTTAAAAAAAGAAACAATAATCAAGAATTAAATTTTGTATTAATTCAAAACTTTGGATATCAAATATTTTCACCCAATTCCCAATTATTCTGTGAATTAAATTAAGTAGGAAAGGTGTTTTAATGAGGAGGCAGAAAATCTCATTTCACTTAAACTTCAAGGATTTCAAATAAAACATCTTTATATATAATGTGACCTCTAAATAATATCAGTGAGAAACATGAGTGTTATCATCCAAATTTGATGTAGCACTGTGCTACATCCAAAAATTGCTTAACCAAGTTTTACTGAATTCAACCTCTCCCTTATCTTCTAATATTCTTTCCAGTAATAATCATATTCTATATTTACAAAAAGTGGTGATGGAGAAATTACAAAGGCAGCATTGTGACAATGTCTCTAAGACAAATTACAAATTAATTGATTTTAATCTCCATCTATAAGTAAACTTGAGACATGAAGGTAGGCAAAAAAACATGACATTAGCTAGCATGCAGAAGAATTCAGAAGCTTTGGAACTGAGCATTTATTACAGTGAAGTTAGAAAAATAATGGACAGCTGCATGCATACTGGAATGACATGAAAATAGCACTAGTTAAGAAAGAGAACTAAGGATAATTTTCTATGGGGGTACTGGTTAATTCAACTAATTTTCTAACCTCTGATATGAATATTTTAAACAAATCATGGAATATAGAAAGGGAAACATCACTTAATTCTTGACAGTGTATCTTTACATTAATACAGTTCAGCTAATATAAATACTCAAACAAATCTGACAATACAAAAACAAAAGCTTATATAACAATATAAAAAAAAGTTTATGATCTCAAGATATACTATTTGTATTAGATGATTCATTTATTACAGTTTGAATTAAATGCATATTTGGGACTTGCCAAAACAACTAACAGGACATTTGAAGCTTGAATATTAACAAACAGTTTAGGCACACTTCAACAGCTGGATGAAAAAGATGGGTGATTGCCATCACACCTATATAATGAAACACTAGCATACTTCTTCTCTTACTATTTCCCTCATTTCCTTTCAAATTTATTTTTTATTAACAACAAAATCAATTCATGAAATTTGAGTTGCTCTGTTTAACGTTGTTTCAAAACACACAAAAAAAATTTTTTATTTTTTTAGATACTTCCCAATAGAAATACATTAAAATTTTACCACAGTATTCATAGTAAAAAGTTCTAGAAAAACCGTTTATTTTGGAGCACTAATACACAGGGCACTTATTATGTAACAAAACATAAAAAATAACAAAAAGTAGTATCACCTATAATATGGTCCCATGTTATATACACAAGAGAAAGTATAATAACAACAGTACATTCCGTAGAGTTTCAGAAATCACATAAAACATACTTAAAGCTATTTACAAATACATTGATTATCAAGGTTGGCCAACTGTTCTGTAAAGAGCCAAATAGTAAATATTTTTAGCTCTTTCATATATTCTTCTCTTTCTGCTTTTTTTTTTTGGAGGGCTAGGGGGGACTGTTGTTATTACAACCCTTTAAAATATAAAAATCATTCTTAGCACAGGAGCAATACCCAAAAAACAGGCTTTGGGCCACACTAGGCCAGTAGGCCATAGTTTTGCCAACCCCAGGACACTGTCAGAATAGCTATTCATTTTATCTGCTTAAAGGTGAAAGAATTTTTAAATGCCCAGTACTAAAGTTTCCAAAGGAACAATTTCACTAAAAATGAGGGTGTATTGATAGTAAATATAAGAGACTATATATTTCAAATGTAAGTATTACGGAAATCATTCCCATACATATTAAACACATTAGAATCAGATTTCAATGTGCCAAATACAGAATTCTATCAGTTAAAAAAAAAAGATAAAACACTTGATTTCAGTGAATTTTCTACCAATGAAAGACAGGATAATAAAATTTCCAGGCACAAAAATACTGCTGAAGGAAGTGATTAAAATATATTCTTTGTTAAACTGAAAGGTCAATTACTCTTTAAAACTACATGAAGATTTTTCTTGGTAATAGACATGCAACCTAGAAATGGGAGAATGTAGTTTACTTTCTATTGAATGCTGTGGATTTTCATTTTTTAGAGGCATTGTATTTTAAAATGTAACAGTATATATAAGGTGGAATAAGATTAGACCTTAAAAGACTGTACTTATGAAATAAACAACACAATTTTATATTTTAGATTTTTTAATGAAATACAAATCACAGGGGAGGAAATAAATATTAAATTATTGAGTCCAGTTGTTTTGGGAAGCAGTAATACTCAAGAATCCAATGGTTAAATCCAAGCTGTTTTTGGAACACCACTAGTCATCTACAGGGGAAAAGGTCAAGACCACAGATGACCCTCTGATCAATCTCACAGCACTTAGGATGTAAGCCACACATTTGGTACTTGACTATACTTGGGTCAGATGCAATGCACACTGCAATGGTTCATAATATTACTTTATTCCTGCAATAATTTGAAAATGTTTATTCTCACCTAAAATGTAAGGAACCGAGCATAGTGCTAAAAATATGCAAGTACACAAACATTTCTTAAATAAATGAATGAAATTAGTTAATATACAAATATGCTCTCTTTCAGGGCGAGCTAACCCAGCCTTTGAATATGGCAATTAAAGACAGTTATGACTCAGTCATCCTTTCCTGGCAATTATTTCCTTAAAATTGTTCATTTTCTATTTCCAGGACTACCATCATAGTTTGATTTTACCTCCTCAAATTAAGCATATACATCATAGATTCTTCACTGTTCATAACTGCACTTTACATGCTGTACTGCCAGCTTAATCTTCCTCATTCAAACCTTTGCTCACGGCATGCCCTGGCTCAAAATCCCTCAATGATTCACCATTGCTTCACACAATTAAAGTCATGTTGCTCAATGTTTCTTGAGAGGTTCTCCAAGGCCCACCTTCAGCCTACCTCTCCAACCTTGCTTTCCCTGCCTCACAGGATTCTCTCTGCATACTGTGCTGGCATCTATACTCTTTGTTTTCACAAATGTCAAAACACTGTGCTTCCCACTTTCTACTCTTCCAAATCCCACAAACTATTTCAAACTTTCCCTGACTTGGTGACTTGAAAGTGAATTAAAACTACCATTTACTGCTTACCCACTGTGTTAACCTCTCTGATAGGCACAGGGGTAGATACAAAAATGAATAAGGATCCAAGCTTCCCAGAAGGAATTTATAGTCAACTAGAAAAGAGAAGACACATGTAACTGCTATTTAACATGGAATACCATAAGTGTCATTAAAGATGCACAAGCAAGATTACAGTGGAATTCTATATTCAGGAAACAAGAGATCACTTCTGATTGGGGATAAGTAGAGGTATCATAAGGAAAAAGTCATGTAATCTGACAGTTGACACCTGGCTCCAACAGGCAGAAAAGGTGGGGGTGTAAAAAGCAGCAGCAATAGTTCAAGAAAAGACACTAGAAATCTACAGCAAATCAATGCTCTTATAATTCTATCACGTACTGTTTTGAAGAGTTTAGATAATTTTTGTTTAGCTAATACTGTATACATGTATGTCCTTGATAGGACCTAGTCCAGTAGGAGAAATGAGATATAAATGTATAAAGAGTAATAGTACCTACCTTGCAGTTATAGTGACAAGTGAGGTTAACATGTATGGAAAAGTGGCTGGTATATAACAGATCCATGAAAAATGATAGTTTCTTTCATCTCGGGTACATAATTCTCTGTGACAGGCAGTTTTAAGATGATGCCCAAGACTCTTGCCTCCTGCTGTACATCCCTAGGTAACCCATACACTTGAGTGTGGGTGGGACATGTGAATAGATGGATAGCACAGCTTTGACTAGAGTGTGTTATATTACAAAGGTGATGGGATTCTGCAGATATAAGGTCCCTGACCAGTCTGACTTTGAGTTTATCAAAGAGAAACTATCCCACATGGGCCTGACCTAAGCAGGTAAAAACCTTAAGAGAGGGCTTGGACCTTCCTTTAGAATAGAGACATTCTTCTGGGGGTCTTGAAGAAGCAAGCAACCAGGAGTTCTACAGCTGCAAGGAAATGAATTCTACCAACAATTACATGAGCTTTGGAGAGAACCACAAGCCCTAGGTGAAACCAAAGTTCCATTTGAAACTTTGATTGCAGCCTCATAAAACCCTGAACAGAGGACCCAGCTAAGCTGTACCCAGACCCCTGATCATGGAAACTGTGAAATAATAAATGTGTGTTGTTTTAAGATGCTAAAATATTGGACAACTTTTTATCAAACAATAGAAAACTAATACACTCTCTCCCTCTGCTTTCTCTCAAATACCTTCCCTAAATTAACACATCAATTTCTTAATAATTTTAGCTCATTGAAACAGATAATGTAAAAATGCAAGAGTGGAACAGCAATATTATAAAGGCTTACCTCCCTCTCCACCCCCATCCCCACACACAATTTTATCAACATGGAAAGTATCTGATTGGTAAAGAAGTAGTATCTAGCACACCAAGATTGTTTCATTGAAACATATTTTGCTTATTGGTATAATGGATATAATAATAGTATGGACCTTATATAGGACTGATATGAGGATTAAAAGAATTTATATAAGGAGACCATTTAAATCCTTGCTTCTCAAAGTGTGGTGAACCAAGAGCAGTGGCATCTGGTAGGAGATTTTTTTCTTTTAGAAATGCAAATCAAGCCACATCACAGACCACAAAATATATAACTTCATTTTAACAAGGTCTCCTTTGGCACACCGGAAGTTTGTGTAGCACTTCCTTAACCAACGACTGCCACACATAAATGCTACATGATGATTTTATTTTCTTAAACTACTCTTTTTTTCTATATTCTCTTTCTTTTCATTTTAATATAAAGAAATTTGATTTGCAAACTGATTTCCAAAGTAAAAACTGTAATTGCCTTTTCTCTCATCAGACTATGAATTAAGAAATTGAAAGAAAAATCTATAGTTTGAAAAAACATGCATACCTTGTTTTATTGTGCTTTGCTTTATTATGCTTCCCAAATAGTGTGTTTCTAACAAATTCAGTTTGTGGCAATTTTTCATCCAATGAGTCTGCTGGAACCATTTTTCCAATAGCATTTGCTTACTTTGTGTATAAATATGTCACATTTTGGCAATTCTCACACTTTTCTACTATTACATTTGTTATGGAGATCTGTGATCAGTGATCTCTGATGTCCCAATTATAATTGTTCTGGGTGCCGTGAATAGCACCCATATAAGATGGCAAACTTAACTGATAAATGTTATGTGTGCTCTCACTACACCACTGACCAGCTGTTCCCCCATCTCCCTCTCCTCAAGCTGCCCTATTCCCTGAGACACAACAATACTGAAATTAGGTTAGTTAATAAGCCTACAATGGCCTCTAAGTGTTTAAGTGAAAGGAAAAGTCACATATCTCTCACTTTACATCAAAAGTTGGAAATGAGATCAAGTTTAGTGAGGAAGGTATGTCAACAGCCAAGATGGGCTGAAAGCTAAGCCTTTTGTAACAGTTAGACAAGTTGTGGATGCAAAGGAAAAGTTCTTAAGGAAATTAAAAGTGCTACTCCAGTGAACACATGAATGATAAGAAAGTGAAGCAGTGTTGCTGCTGATATGGAGAAAGTTTGTTGGTTTGGATAGATCAAACCAGTCACAACATCCTTTTAAGCCCAAACCAAATCCAGAGCAAGGCCCTGACTCTCTCCAATTCTAGGAAGGCTGAGAAAGGTAAGAAAGCTGCAGAAGAAAAGTCTGAAGCTAGCACAGGTTGGTTCATGAAGATGAAGGAAAGAAGTTATCTTCAAAACATAAAAGTACAAGCAAGTGCTGATGCAGCAAGTTATCCAGAAGATCTAGTTAAAATAATTCTTAAAGATGATTACACTAAAACAATAGATTTTCTGGGTAGAACAGTCCTCTATTGAAAGAAGATATCAAATAGGATTTTATAGCTAGAGAGGAGAGGTCAATGGCTGGCTCCCAAGGTTCAAATGATAGGCTGACTCTCTTGTTAGGGGCTAATGCAACTAGTGACTTTAAACTGACGCCAATGCTCATTCACTATTCTGAAAATTCTAGGGCCCTTGAAAAATATGTTATATTTAACCCCCTGTGATTTAGAAATGGAACTACAAAGCCTGGCTGACAGCACATATGTTTATAAAATGGTTTACTGAATATTTTAAGTCCACTATTGAGACCTACTGCTCAGAAAAAAAAAGATTCTTTTCAAAATCTGACTGCTGACTGACAATGCACCTGGTCATCCAAGGGCTCTGATGGAGATGTGCAGTGAGATTAATGTTTTCATTACTGCTAATACAACATCCATCCTGCAGCCCATGGATCAAGGAGTCATTTTGACTTTCAAATCTTTTTACAAAACATATTTTATAAGGCTATAAGCTGCCATAAATAGTGATTCCTTTAATGAATCTGGGAAAAGTAGGCTGAAAACCTTCTGGAAAGGATTCACAGTTCTAGATGCCATTCAGAATATTCATGGTTCATAGGAAGAGGTCAAAATATCAACATTAACAGGAGTTTGGAAGAAGCTGATTTCAACCCTCATGGATGACTTTGAGGGGTTCAAGACTTGAGTAAAAAAGTAACTGAAGAATAGTGGAAATACCTACAGAACTAGAATTACAAATGGAGCCTGAAGATGTAACTGAATTGCTACAACCTCATGATAAAACTTGTATGCATGAGGAGTTGCTTCTTCTGGATGAGCAAACAAAGTGGTGGTTTCTTGAGAAGCAATCTACTCTGAAGATGCTGCGAGGATTGCTGAAATGACAACAAAGGATTTAGAGTATCATATAAACTTAATAAAGCAGTGGCAGGGTTTGAGAGGACTCTCTCCAATGATGAAAAACTCTGTGGATAAAATGCTATCAAACAACACTACATGCGACAGAGAAATCATTCATGAAGAGTCAATCAATATAACGAACTTCACGATTGTGTTATTTTAAGAAATTGCCACAGCCACCCCAACCTTCAGCAACCACCACCCTGATCAGCCAGTAGCCATTAACATTAAGGTAAGACCTTCCATCAGCAAAAAGAGTGATGCACTGAAAGCTCAGATGATGGTTAGCATTTTTTAGCAATAAAGTATTTTTTAAATTAAGATATGTACATGTTTTTTTTAGACATAATGCCTTGTAAACTTAATAGCTACTACTGTTGCTAACTTTCATATGCACTAGAAAACCAAAAAATTCATTTGACTCACTTTATTACAATATCCATATTATTATGATATATCTGCACTATTATCATATCTGCTTTACTGCAGTGGTCTGGAACCAAATCCACAGTATCTCCAAGGTATACCTGTATTTTGCTTTCTAGTTAAAATGATTAGAAGTAGTATTAGACAGCTAGTAATCACTTAAAACAAGGGGAACTTACGTTTTAGGTAGCTTTTTAACCAATACAAATACAGAAACAAAAAAATGCAAAGATATACTGAACATAAAATGTATAGCCAACAGTGAAGCTTACCTACCATTACTGTGTATATGGTCTTTTCTAATTACTTGGGCATGTGTCTCAAGGGAAATCACATCACATTTGTTATCTGTTGCCTTTTCATAATTTGCTATCCATGCTACAAGTAACTAAATACAAGCATGAGGTCAACAAACAGAAAGCCAGTTTGAAATTCAGAGGAAGCAATACCAAGTACCTCAAATTTCAAAAGCTAAAGCAATTCAGAACATGTGGGAGTATATAAAGGTGAAAAGGTTAATTTTAAAATAATCCGTATAATGTTGCACTGAGGGACTTAATTTCAGCTAAAATTCCTTGCGTTTAAATTAATACCCTTTAACACACTTCATTTTTTGAATAGCATTTGAAAAATATGCAGATACCTTAATTCATTTTACTTCAGATCTTTCCCAGAAAATTAAGAGCAATTTTAGTCTTTTTAAATCTGTATACCTTTTTAGTTAAATTACAGGCTAAGGTAAGACAATTTAGAATGACGTGAACTTCCACTTTTGCTTTGACAGGCAGATTGTCAAAAATAATTAAATAAAAGAATACTCCAATTCCCCCTGGCAGGAAAACATTTCTATGCCACCTCCAGTGCTAACTTTTGATGTTTGCGTTGACAGAAATGTCAATTACAGAACTAATAATAAAGTGTACTGAAAATGCATGAAATGCATGATCTATAAAAGAAAAGAAACTATTACTTCCTACTCTGATTTTTGTAGCTTTTTTTTAACATAGGTGATGGCTAATAGATAGACAAGGTGACATCTCACATAGTGAAAAACTGTTAAGATCAGAAGTGAAAAAATTTTAGAGGAAAAAAAGAAATCTGATGACTTGTCCTTATTCAAACCATTTATAAGAATGAGAAATTGAAATTTTTATGTATGTTTTTCAGTTTCAAATGTAATTCCAGAAATATTACTGTTTTTCTATTCATTCTTAGTATTGAATCATTTTTGAGGCATTATGAAAGGAAAAGTATTCATTCATTATTATTATATTTATTTTAATAAATATTTATTTTTATTATTTGCTCACTTATTTCTTATACTTTTTACTGCGTAGGCAAGATCTCATTGAGAAGGTGGCTTTTAAGGAAAGATTGGAAAGAAGGGAAGGAGAGAACCATGTAACAATCTAGGAAAAAAGAATTCCTAACAGAGGGAACAGGAAGTGCAATAGAACAGAGGCAAGAGTTCCCCTGGTATGTTTGAAAAACAGCAAAAGGATGAGTGTGGAATTTGTGAGGCAGAGAGTGGTAGGAAATGAGGTCAGAAAGGTAAAAATCAGAGAGGAAAATTGCATATGACCTTGTAAACCATGGCAAAAGAACTTTGGCTAAGTGAAATGAGAAGTCAACAGAGGATTTAAGAAGAGAAAAAGTAATATGATTTGACACATTTCAGGGGATGACTATGGCTGGTATGCAGAACACAGACTAGAGGAATATGGACAGGGTAGAAGGCAGGAGACCAGTTAGGAGGTATTAACAATAATCCAGTACAAGAAATGATAGGGCCAGATAGAGTTCAGATCTGGATTCCGAGATTTGGAGCCAAGGATTTGCCACCTGTTGACAGAGGAATACTAAAGCTTGGTTGTGGGAGAATCATGCATCAGTTACTTCCTCCATCTGGAACACAGACTCTCTCCATGGAAGAGAAAGAAGCACAGCTATTTAGAAGTCAGAATTCTGGAAACACAACTCCATTACACACATGTAAGGCCTCATATCCAACATGAACATGTGACTAGTCAGGGTCCTCTCTGGACTCTCTTGATTGTGCACAGCCTTGCACATGTGCACAGATTTCCAGACATCAGTGATCTGTAGGATCTTATGAAAACCCACTTATTCCTTAAATCTCCATGTTAAAATTCTGTCCAATCTGTGGCTTTCCTCACCCAGAATCACAATTTCATGCTATTTGCAACACTGGCCTTCCTTTTTTTGGTCCCAAATATCACTACTGTTTCCAACAATGTTCCAGAAATATGAGGTTTTCCCACATTTACCCCAAATCCAGTAAGCCCCTTTCAGGCAGCAAAATAAACATTCTAGTTTTCATAGCTTGCCCCACCTTTTTAAAACGACCATGACTAAGACAGTGGTGGGAATGATCAGAAGGTGAGCAGCTAAAACACCACACACTGTTCTTAGCCAACATTCACTAGCTTTTCCTGAATAAATGCTTCTCAATTTTTTGTATAATTTGGTGACTTTTTCAACTCCTGAACTGGTTGGTTTTCTGACAATTTTATCGACTTCTGTCATTGTTTTTGGTAAGTGAATCTACCTAGCTCCTAACAGCTATGCTGCATTAAATATATTTTAAATGTAATTTTCCTGAGCAACCTACTAAAAATGTCATAGAACATATTTTGAAATATTTCTAAGTGTCAAAAACTGACACTATGTTAAATTATTATTTTCTTTTGGCTGTTAACATGCCTTTGTTGAAGAGCTTACTGAAGTGGACCTAAGAGGAAAAAATTTCTAAGCAGAGTAAACAGCATTTGCAAAGACACAGAAGCATTTTGGGAAACTGTATGGTTAAGTGTTAGAAGGGTAACTACTCTCTTTATAGCTCTTCCTTTCCAACTACAGATGAGCTCAAATATCTAATACCTAAAAAATGTACTTTCCCAGCCAGATACACCCTAGTGTTTTAGTCCAGTCCCTTTCCTCTTCTTCTCATCAACATTCTTGAAAGAACAATTAGAACACTGTTATCCCCTTCCTCACCTCTAGTCAATCCTTGATCCATTACAATGAGGCTTCTTTCCCAACTTTATTAAAATCACTCATAGGGGTTCAGTGACCTCTCAAGTTTGCCAAGCCAAACTAATAATCTTTGATCCATATCACACTGAACATCCCTGTTCCACTCACCACACTGCACATCGCTGCCTCCTTTGTCTATTACACTGTTAGAACAATTCCGTGGGTCAAAGGAGAATACCTTGATTGTGCGTGTCATGAAATTCATAGGCTTTAGGATGAAACTGACATAGGTTTGAATTCTGTATATTATATTCATTAGCCCTATGATGTCAAATGATTTATTTAAAATTGTTTAGTCTATTTCCTCATATCAAATATAAAGATGACAATAGTAATTTCTCAGGACTAACATAAGTAAAGTATGAAACTAGGTTATATGCTAATAGATACTCAAATCTACATTAGCTAGTTATCCTTTTAAGTTAGTGGATAAAAAGGGAGCAATTTTTATTTACTAAATTGGAATAAAAGGCAAAATTACATAATACTAAATTGTATAATGTATTCTTATTGAGTGGCACCTGGCATTCTATTACGTTAGTTCTCTCCCAATTCTAGTTCCACAAATTTTCATCTCTAAAGGGAATGCCATTTTTGCAAGACATTACCTGAAATCTTGCATTCACACAACTTTCCAGTAGATCTTTGTCATACCTGTTTATTCTCCTTCCTGAGCACACAGCTCCATTGTATTTCCCAGCCACCCCTGCGGCACTTACTTAGCAGAAAAGAATATGTACAGCATCTAGGTCTGGTCCTAAATTCTCCTGTATGTGATTTCTGTTCCTTTCCTCATTGTGTTGGCTGGGATGCAGATGACCCAACAGTGGTCCTGGAAGTCTTGTATAGAATACAATGGAGTCACATAATGGAAGTAAGACCTGAACTATGTGATCAATAGAATACTATGAAAGTGATGTGTGTGATGCCAAGGCTAGGACATAAAAGGCACTTCTGCTTCTATCTTAGTCTCTTATATTGCCATCTGAGGGAAGCTAAGGACACCCAAGCAGCCCCTATGGGGACCTACACTGAGAAGCAGCAAAGTTTCCTGCCAACCACCAGCATCATTTTGGCAACTATATGAATGAGCCCCTTGGAAGCTTCTCCGAGCTCCCAGGCCCACCCAATGAAGTCTTCAATGACTACATCCCCAGACAATATCTAACTCTTCATAAGAAACTCTTAACCAGAATTGTCCACACAAGTCACCCCCTAAATCCTGACCCACAGAAATCATGAGATAATAAATGTATTTTTTTAAGTCAAAAAAAAGAACCCTGACCTCTACCTCCAACCATATATGCAATTTTAAATAGATCAAAAGAAAACCATTAATGAAAAAACTGACAAATTAGAGTTCATAAAAATTAAAGTTTGGTTCTTTCAAAGCCATTGTTTCAGAAAATGGAAACTACAGAGTGGGAGAAAATGCTTGCACAACATAGCTCATAAAAGACTTTTGTCAATTTATATAAAGAAATCTTAAAAATCAACAAACATCCAATTTAAAAAATGGGCAACAGATTTGAACAGATTCTTGAATCAAGAAGATACACAAATTACAAATATCATGTGAAAAGATGCAAAACATTTTTCATTAAAGAAATTCAAATTAATATGCCAAGATACCACTACACATCCACTAAAATGCCTATAATTTTCAAAATTGACAATGACAAATGTTGATAAGGATATGTTACAACTAATTCATATGTTACTGATAAGGATGGAAAAGGTACAGCTACTTTGAAAAACAGCTTAGTGATTTCTTATAAAGTTAAATGCATACCTACCATAAGACCCAGTCAGTCCACTCCTAGGCATTTACTCAAGAGAAGTGGAAGTACCTATTTACCAACCACTTGTACTCAAATATTCATAGCAGCCTGATTACTACCGATGGCTACAATCAACTCTAAGGTCCACTAACTGGTGACTAGATAGATAAACAAATTGTGGCACATTTTTACAATAGATTACTCATCAATAAAGAGGAACCAATTACTGAATCAACATTGACAAATATCAAAGCATCATGCTATGTGAAAGATGCTATATACAAAAGACTATGTACTACATGATTCCTTTAATATGAAATTATATGCAAGGTAAAACATGGTGACAGAAAACAGATCAGTGATTGCCAGGGACCACAGATGAAGGAAAAGATGGACTGTAAAGGGTCATGAGGGAAATTTAGGGGGGCAATGGAAATGTTTTGTATCATGATTCGAGTGGAAGTTATATAATGTATATAGATGCATCCATTTGTCAAAACTGAATGAACTATACACTGAAACCAGCAACATTCTATTGTATGTAAATTATACCTTCATAAAGTTTTTTTTATGAAACTCTAAGAATAATGTCTAGCAGAGAATAAGCACTCAATAAATATTAGCTAAAAATAACTATCTTATTTATGGCAATCAAAGAAAGGAATGGGGTCATGGAGAAAAGGACTGAGACTTCTAAGATGCTTTTTTCCAAAGATGATATAAATTCAGAAATGTATTTTTCATAAACCTTATCCTACAATCAGATAATAATAAGGGCTTGAAGTAAAGATCTGTCATTTAGCTCTAGTTTCTATAAAGATTACTGAGCACAGAGCCAAATGAAGTGTGACCTCATGAGGTTGGAGGACATCTCCCAGCAGCGTCTGTGTAGTAAACAGAGCAGATATATCACGCTATTTCAAAATTCAGTGGTAAGGATTTAGGCAGCAACAAAAAACAAATCAGAACCGAACAGCATCAAATGAGAAGCAGGGCATGACATATCAGTGAAATTCTAAAAACACTTGAGAGAACTTCAAACTTCTCATTAAACACTTCAGAAATACTTGAAATAAAATAGGAAAAGTTGACAGACAGTAATATACTAGTTGACATGAGGATTTAATAATGTGTGGAACTACTGAATCACTGTCTTTTATATTTGAAACCAATATAATAATGTATACCAACTATACTTCAATTTTTTAAAATACACTTTAAAAAAATAGGAAGCAAAACAGCCAAGTGAGGCTGTCAAATTTAAATAGCTGTTTAAGTGGCACTGGGACCACGCAACCAGGAACCAAGCAGACAGAATTCTCTTCTGCACCCAGCAGTATCTCGTCTAAGAGTAGCAGAGACATGACCACTATTCCTCCCCCAAACTTTGCACAAGTACAGACACAGATATATACACATACACACACACACAAACACACACACATACATACATACTTGAGGATTATAAAGCAGCTATATAAAGAGAGGGGACCAAGTTAGTTTCACTCTTACCCTCTTCTGCTTCATCCTCCTGGGGTGACAATGGACCCCCTCCACTAGTAGGAGTGATTGGCTCCTCCTTCTCAGACTCTCGCTGCAGACTCACCACTTCATATATTGCATCTCCAGCACTGCTATGGCATTTTCCCTCGGACTGAGAAAGATAAAAACATCTGTTTCAATATTAAAAATTTGAAGGAAACACTGAAAGATAGTGTTCCAATGATTCATTCATTAAACAAAGATGAAATGAAGAGCAGATTCGATCTACAGCATGCCTGAAGTTGAAAATATTTATAAAGTGCACTGGCTGTCACATGATGTTCTACATGCACAGGTCTTCTAGTATTATTTTAACCAATACGATGAAACCTACTAACCATTTGAAAGAATTCCATTACTTTTTATCAGAAAAACCTGAGACATCAAGGATACTTAGACAGACAGATGAGCAAGTGATGCTAGATTCTTAGAATCAACTACCTCACACTGAGGTAAAGAGGTAGCAGCTACATCTGTCAACTAATTCATGACAACTTACTTTGTTTGCATCCTAAATGACCCTATTTTAAGGAGGGAAAATAGGGATCCAACTGCCAATTAACCAACTTAGCATGGCTTACAAAGCCCTAGACAAACTGGCCCCTGACTCTTCTAGCCTGATCTCACACATGAAGTTTATTAGTACATTCCAGACACACTGGCCTTTATTCAGATCTGGGAACCTCTAAATTCTTTCCCATCTCAAGGCCTTGGGACATCTTCTTCTCTCTGCTAAAACAGTTTTTCTTCCTACTATTTGCTAACTCCCACCAATCCTGGATCCTTACCTCTAATGCCACTTCTACAAAGAATCTAAACTAAGTTTCCCAGGTTTTTGATTCTCATCATACCCTGTCCTTCCCCTTCACTGCAGTTATCACAGTGCAATTACACATTTATTGCTTTTTTAATGATTGTCTCACCCACAAGACAGCAAGCACCAACAGGGAAGGGTTGTATTTATATTCAATCAGAAATAATATGGTACCTCACACACAGTAGGTATTCAACAAATACCAGTGGAATGAATGACTACACTAATGATAGAACAAATAAATTTTGGAGTCAAAACAGATCTGGATCTGAACTCAGAATTCACTAGTAAGATGCACAGTCTTAGGCAAATTACTTAATTGTACTGAGTCACAGTACATATATCAGTAAAATGGAAATAATACTGCCTCTAAATTGTTAAGAAATAATACTTTGGACATTTGCCAAAGTGTCTAGAAAAGGTTTTTTACTATTGTTATCATTTCAATGTTTTTGTACCACATGAGGCTCAAAAGAACACAAAATAAGAATAATATAGGCATATGAAGACATAATCATCTCTAACATCTACCTGTACTATAATCAATTTAAATTATAAAAGCATAACTATTTTTTAAATGCATATATAGCTGGAGAATCTAGCATACTCTATACATTCAGTATCTTTTTAAATTTAATATGTGTTATAGAAACCTTCCCATGTCTCATTAACGTATTTTTTTTTAACAGCTACATAACATCTCAGGGTCCAGACATACCGTAATTTATTTAATAGTTTCCTATTGGAGAATATTTAGACTGTGTGCAATTTTTGATATTAAAACAGCACTGCAGTGAACATCTTTGAACATATATCATGGTGTACTTGGTGTAATGTTTCTCAGAGTACATTCCTTTGTTGGGTCAAGGTTGTTAAATTTTATTTTTTTATTTTAATTTTTTATTAAGACATGATTGGTATACACTCTTGTGAAGGTTTCACATGAAAAACCAATGTAGTTACTACATTTACCCATATTATCAAGTCCCCACCCATACCCCAATGCAGTCACTGTCCATCAGTGCAGCAAGTTGCCAGAGATCCACTATGTCCCTTCTCTGTGATACACTGTTCTCCTCGTGATCCCCCACACCATGTGTACTAAACATAATACCCCTCAGTCCCCTTCTCCCTCCCTCCCCACACGCCCTCCCACACCCTTCCCCTTTGGTAACCACTAGCTCATTCTTGGAGTCTCTGAGTCGGCTGCTATTCTGTTCCTTCAGTTTTGCTTCATTGTTATACTCCACAAATGAGGGAAATCATTTGGCATTTGTCTTTCTCCACCTGGCTTATTTCACTGAGCATAATGTCTTCCAACTCCATCCATGTTGTTGCAAATGGTAGGATTTGTTTCTTTCTTATGGCTGAATAGTATTCTATTGTATATATGTACAACATCTTCTTTATCCATTCATCTACTGATGGACACTTAGGTTGCTTCCATATCTTCGCTATTGTAAAAAGTGCTGCGATAAACATAGGGGTGCATATGTCTTTTTGAATCTGAGTTGTATTCTTTGGGTAAATTCCAAGGAGTGGGATTCTGGGGTCAAATGGTATTTCTACTTTTAGTTTTTTGAGGAACGTCCATATTGCTTTCCACAAAGGTTGAACTAGTTTACATTCCCACCAGCAGTGTAGGAAGGTTCCCCTTTCTCCGCATCCTTGCCAGCATTTGTTGTTCTTAAGTCTTTTCGATGCTGGCCATCCTTACTGGTGTGAGGTGAAATCTCACTGTGGTTTTAATTTGCATTTCCCTGATGATCAGTGATGTGGAGCATCTTCTCATGTGTCTGTTGGCCATCTGAATTTCTTCTTTGGAGAACTCTCTCTTCATATCCTCTGCCCATTTGTTAAATGGGTTATTTCCTTTTGGGTGTTGAGGTGTGTAACTTCTTTATATATTTTCAATGTTAACTCCTTCTCAATATGTCATTTACAAATATATTCTCCCATGCTATAGGATGCCTTTTTGTTTTGCTGATGGTGTCCTTTACCATACAGAAACTTTTTAGTTTGATGTAGTTCCATGAGTTCATTTTTGCTTTTGTTTCCCTTACTCAAGGAGATGGGTTCAGGAAGAAGTTGCTCATGCTTATATACAGGAGATGTTTGCCTATGTTGTCTTCTAAGAGTTTTATGGTTTCATGACTTACATTCAAGTCTTTAATCCACTTCGAGTTTACTTTTACATATGGGGTTAAAAAATAATCCAGTTTCATTCTCTTACATGTAACTATAAAGTTTTGCCAACACCAGCTGCTGAAGAGGCTGTCATTTCCCCATTGTATGTCCATGGCTCCTTTATCATATATTAATTGACCATACATGGTTGGGTTCATATCAGGGCTCTCTAGTCTGTTGTTCCATTGGTCTATGGGTCTGTTCTTGTACCAGTACCAAATTGTCTTGATAACTGTGGCTTTGTAGTAGAGCTTGAAGTTGGGGAGCGTAATTCCCCTTGCTTTATTCTTCCTTCTCAGGATTAAAGCATAACTACTTTAATTATTCACTGTTTCAAGAATTCTCAATCACAAGTCAAATTTCAGGTATACTCAAATCATTTAGCAAATCATAAAAAGTTAATTTTTTCATTGCATAAAAATAGAGAAAAAAAAGACAGTCACAAGAAGTTAAATGGTTAGGTTTAAATCAACCAAATTTGTATTGCATTTCTACTATATTCAAGAAACACAATCTCAACTCCTAGAGCAACCATTAAAATAATCACACACAAAAAAAGTAAAAAATGAAATACTAACTAAATGTTCAAATAATCCAAAAGACAGCAGAAAAAGAGAAACAAAAGAAAAAGAGGAAACAAGCAGAAAACTAATAATAAAATGATAGACCTGAATTCAAACATACCAAAATTAAATATAAATGGCATAAATATACCGATTAAAAGAGAAAGATCATCAGATCACATTAAAAACAAGACACAACTACATTCTGCCTAGAAAAACTCATTTTAAAATAAAAAATTCACTTTAAGTATAATGATACAGGCAAGTTAAATGTAAAACAAGGGAAGAAAAAGTACTATAAAACACCAATCAAAAGAATGCTGAAGAGACTATATTAATAAAAGACAAAGCGGGTGGGGGTAGCAAAGATGGCGGCATGAGTAGAGCAGCGGAAATCTCCTCCCAAAACCACATATATTTTTGAAAATACAACAAATACGACTATTCCTAAAAGAGAGACCAGAAGATATAGGATAACAGCCAGGCTACATCTACACCTGCGAGAACCCAGTGCCTCACAAAAGGGGTAAGATATAAGACGCGGCCCAGCAGGACCCAGGCACCCCTCACCCCAGCTCTTGGCAGGAGGAGAGGAGTCAGAGCGGGGAGGGAGAAGGAGCCCAGGACTGCTAAACACCAAGCCCTAGCCATCCGCATGAGAGGGTAGACACACAGTGCATGCGTGGGATGCTGGAAACTAGGGAAACAGGACAGTAACACCTGTGAGCAGGTCCACGCAGCTGGCGCCCCTGGGACAAAGAAAAGCAAGTGCCTTCTCAAACTCTTAAAGGGACAGGGATCCCACAGCTGGACGGAAACGTCCCAGGACACTTAGCCCAGCGGCTGGGAATCCCGGGAAACTCCGGGCACCCTAACCCCCTGGGCGGCAGCGCAGCTCACAGACCCCTCACAGAGATAAACAGCCTCCCACCCATTTCCCTTTGACGCGGCTCTGCCACAGAAGAGAAGCAGCCTGAGGCAGTAGGGCAGAGCTTCTTTCACAGTGGCCAGGAAAGAATAAGAAACCCCGTCTGCGCGCAACTGCCCAGCACAACTCACTAGGGGTCACTGTTCTTCCAGGAGAGGAAGGCCACAAACCAGCAAGAAGGGACGTTCTCCCAGCCAACACATGCGCCAGTTCCCCACAAATACCTCTATCGCCATGTAAAGGCAGAAGAATTTGATACAGACCAGACTAACCCAGACATCCTCCCCTGACATGGAATCTGGGGAGATAGACCTAACCAATCTCCCTGAAATAGAATTCAAAATAAAGCTCATAACCATGCTGATGGAGCTGCAGAGAAATATGCAAGAGCTAAGGGATGACGTCCAGAAGCAGGTTACAGAAATGAAACAATCTCTGGAAAGATTTATAAGCAGAATGGATAAGATGCAAGAGGCCATTGATGGAACAGAAACCAGACAACAGGAATGCATAGAAGCTGACACAGAGAGAGATAAAACAATCTCCAGGAATAAATCAATATTAAGAGAACTGTGTGACCAATCCAAATGAACAATATTCACATTATAGGGGTACCAGAAGAAGAAAAGACAGAAAAAGGGACAGAAAGTGTACATGAAGAAATAATTGCTGAAAACTTCCCCAAACTGCAGGAGGAAGTAATCGTTCAGACCACAGAAGTACACAGAATTCCCAACAGAAGGGACCCATGGAGGACAACACCAAGACACATAATAATTACAATGGCAAAGATCAAGGACAAGGACAGAGTTCTAAAGGCAGCTAGAGAGAGGAAAAAGGTCACCTACAAAGGAAAACCCATCAGGCTATCATCAGACTTCTCAACAGAAACCTTACAGGCCAGAAGAGAATGGCATGATATATTGAATGCAGTGAAAGAGAAGGGCCTTGGACCAAGAATACTGTATCCAGCACGATTATTTAAATATGGAGGAGGGATTAAACAATTCCCAGACAAGCAAAAGTTGATGGAATTGGCCTTCCACAAATCACCTCTACAGGGTATTTTAGAGGGACTGGTCTAAATGGGAGCACTCCTAAGACTAAATAGATATCACCAGAGAAAATAAAATCACAGCAAAGAAAGCAGACCAACCAAATACTAACTAAAGGCAAAAAATAAAATCAACTACCCACAAAAGCAGTTAAAGGAAACACAAAAGAGCACAGAATAAAACAACCAACATATAAAGAATGGAGGAAGAGGAATAAGAAGGGAGAGAAATGAAGAATCACCAGACAGTGTTTATAACAGCTCAATAAGCGATTTAAGTTAGACAGTTAAGATACTAAAGAAGCTAACCTTGAGCATTTGGTAACCATGAATCTAAAGCCTGCAGTGGCAATAAGTACATATCTTTCAATAATCACCCTAAATGTAAATGGACTGAATGCACCAATCAAAAGACACAGAGTAAAAGAATGGATAAAAATGCAAGACCCATCTATATGCTGCTTAAGAGACCCATCTCAAACCCAAAGACATGCACAGACTAAAAGTAAAGGAATGGAAAAAGATATTTCATGCAAACAACAGGGAGAAAAAAGCAGGTGTTGCAATACTAGTACAGACAAACTTCAAAACAAAGAAAGAAGCAAGAGATAAAGAAGGACATTACATACTGATAAAGGGCTCAGTCCAACAAGAGGATATAACCATTATAAATATATATGCACCCAACACAGGAGCACCAGCATATGTGAAACAAATACTAACAGAACTAAAGGAGGAAAGAGAATGCAATGCATTCATTTTAGGAGACTTCCAACACACCACTCACTCCAAAGGATAGATCCACTGGACAGAAAATAGGTAAGGACACAGAGCCACTGAACAACACACTAGAACAGATGGACCTAATAGACATCTACAGAAATCTACATCCAAAAGCCACTATTTACAATAGCCAAGAAATGGAAGCAATGTAAGTGTTCATCAGTAGATGAATGGATAAAGAAAATGTGATACATATACACAATGGAATACTATTCAGCCATAAGAAGAAAACAAATCCTACCATTTGCAACAACATGGATGAAGGTAGAGGGTATTATGCTCAGTGAAATAAGCCAGGCGGAGAAAGACAAGTATCAAATGATTTCACTCATATGTGGAGTATAAGAACAAAGAAAAACTGAAGGAACAAAACAGGAGCAGAATCACAGAACCCAGGAATGGACTTATAGTTACCAAAGGGAAAGGGACTAGGGAGGATGGGTGGGAAGGGAGGGATAAGGGCGGGGAAAAAGAAACGGGGCATTACGATTAGCATGTATAATATAGGGGGGAGGCATGGGGAGGGCTGTTGCAACACAGTGAAGACAAGTAGTGATTCTACAGCATCTTACTACGCTGATGGAAAGTGACTATAATGGGGTGGGGGGGCTTGGTGTAGGGGGGAGCCTAGTAAACATAATGTTCTTCATATAATTGTAGATTAATAACAACAACAAAAAAAAGACAAAGCAGACTTCCAAGCAAGAAAAAAATCACAAGGATAAAGGACATAGCACAATGTTAAAAGGATCAATTCAACAAGAACACATAAGAATCTTATAAGTGTATGCACCTAACAACAGGGTATGATATATATAAAGCAAAAATTGATAGAAATGAAAAGAGATGGACATTTCCACACTTAAAATTCGAAACCAACATTCCTCTCAAGTAATCAAAAGGAAAAGTATATAAAAATTCAGAAAGGTTATACAGGAATTGATCATCATGAACAATAGTATCTGATATTTATATACCTCTCCACTCATCAACAGCAGAATACACATTCTTGTCAAATGCACAAGGAACTTTCACCTTGACAAACCATTTCCTTTTTATAAGATAAATTTTTAGAAAGTTTTCAAAATGGAACTCATAACTAATGTTTAGTGACCATAATTAAATTAAATTTGGAGGAAAGGCTTGTGTCCTGATGGAAATCAACACAGAAGTATATCTGAAAAAAATCCCCAAATACTTGGAAACAAAATAACAGACTTTTAAATTACATGGATCAAATTCAAAGAGGAATACTCAAATTAGAAAATAGTTTGAACAGAACAAAAAAATGAAAATATAACATCAAAATTAAGGGGATATATCTAAATAGTGTGAATAGAGAGATTTAGAGCTATGAAAGCTTATATTTCAAAAAAGCCATCCAAAAATTAATTATCTAAGCTTTACTATTAAGGAACTAGGAAAAGAAAGGCAAAATAAGCCAAAAAAAGCATAAGGAAGGAAATAAAGATAAAAGGACAAATCAATAAAATCAGGGAAAAAAATATATAAAATCAATGAAACTGAAAGGTAATTATTTGAAAATATCTATAAACAGATAAACTGACAAGGCAAAAATGATAGAGGATACAAATTACCAATGCCAGTAACAACAGTGGATATCACTACTGACCTCAAGACATCAAAAGGACAATAAAGAAATATGCAAACAGACCTATGCATATTAATTGGACAACTTAGATAAAATGGACTAATGCCTTGAAAGCCACAAAATCCCTACACTTATCCAAGAAGAAATAGATAAACTGAAAAATCCTATATCAGCTACACAAATCTGTAGTTAAAATCTTTTTGAAAATGAAAACTCAGGAGACGGGAAAAAAGATGGTGGAGTAAGAAGGCAAAGCAGAAATCACCTTCCATACACATACCAAGGAGGCAACTAGAGCAAGTACAACTAACCCCGAGAATGACCTGAAGACTGCAGAACAGACCACCTCTACCTGGTGAAGAAGAGAAGACTTCACAGAGAAGGGTAAAGTGGTAGAGCCATGATCCATTAGGACACAAGCCTTTCCTCCATCACAGCCGACAAGGGGGAGGGAGAGGAACAGAGCAAGGAGGGGATAAGCACTCAGGAACTATGCACCTGAAGAAAACAAAATCTCTGACTCAAAAAGATATATGCACCCATATGTTTATGGCTGTATTATTTACAATAGCCAAGTTTTGGAAGCAACTAAAGTGTGTATCAATAGATGAACAGATGAAAACAATGTGGTACATATACACAATGGAATATTATTCAGCCATGAAAAAATAAAAAATCTCACCATTTGTGACAACATGGATGGACCTAGAGAGTATTATGCTAAGTGAAATATGCCAGGCAGAGAAAGACAAATACCATGTAATTTCACTTATATGTGGAATCTAAAAATAAAGCAAAACAAAATTAACAAAAGAGATATTGAGAATTGACCATGAGAGAGAGGTTGGTGGGGAAGGTGAGGGGTATAAAGGGACACAAAAATTATCATTCACAATATAAGCTGCTCACAGAGACAGTCGTACAGCACGAAGAATATAGCCAGTAATTCTGTAACATCTTCCTATGTTGATAGACAGTAACTACTAGTGGGGGTGAAAATTTAATAATATAAGTAACTGTTGAACCACTGTGTTGTATACTTGAAAACAATTTTTGATTGTATATAAACTATGCTTCAATTAAAAAAAAGAAAAAAGAAAATGAAAACTCTAGGCACATATGGTTTCAATGACAAAGTCTACTACATTTAAAGAAGAAATAACCCCAATGCTAAAAAATCCTTCAAGGAACTATAAGGGACTAATTCCCAACTCACTGCAAAAGGCCATTATTTCCCCATACCAAAACTAGAGAAGGTATTAAAAGAAAACTACAGACCAGTATCTCTCATAAACAGAGACAGAAATCTTCAACTCTTCCCAATCAATTCCAGCAACACATATAAAAAATAATTTATCACAACCAGTGGGATTTATCTAGGGAATGCAAAGATGGTTGGAAAAAATAATCAATGTAATCTACCATATTCATAGATTAAAGAAAAAAGACCACATGATTATATCAACTGATGCAGAAAAAGCATTTGAGAAAATTCACCATTCACTCATTCATGTTAAAAACTTTCGGTAAACTAGGAATCCAACGGAGTTTTCTCCACCTGACAAAGGGTATCGTTCATAAACCTACAACTAACATACTTAATGGTAAAGGACTGAATGTCTTCCTCCAGAGAGTGAGAAAAAGCAAGGACCAACATTGTCACCACTCCTACTCAATAATGTATGAAAGTCCTAGCTACTGCAATAAAGCAAGAAAAATAAAGAAAAGGCAGACAACTTGGAAAGAAAGAAATAAAACTATTCTTATTTACAAACAATAGAATTCTTTGTCAGGGGTCAATAAACTTTTTCTATAGAGAGCTAGATAGGAATATCTTAAGCTTTGCAAGCCATATGGTCTTAGTCACAATTACTCAACTCTGCATTTGTGGAAACTTGTTATAATAGTGGTAAAATATTTCATCTGTACTTGGTTACCTATGTAAGCATAATTTTCTCTATTACCATGATCCCATGTAGACCTAAACATTCTATCTAGCAATTGAGTTTCAAATACGGAATTTTTTAAATATACTTTTTATTTCCAATATTTACATATTTTTAGATAACTAAAAATCAATCTGCCTCTATTATAAAATAATGGCCTGGTTGATGTTAGAATGAATTATAGCACTTAGCAACATGACTGTAAATACACAGTACGTGCTCAATAAATGTGGTTAGCTAAGTCACATTACAGTGATTTATATAGTGTCTAAACATTTCCAAAATGATACACTATCATCAAATAAAAAGTACAATATGATGATATCTCTATTTATAAATTCTCTAAAGCCATGGGTCTTGCCACTGGCTATAAATGAATAAACTAGGCCGAGGCTTTACACACTAGTCAGCATCTTTAGGTGGGGTTCTAGATCTGTATTTTTTTTAAGGACTACAAGTAATTCCAATGCAAAACTAAATTACAAACTACTGTCAGCAAGATCTTTCATTTCTAATAAAAATGTCTATATTTCAAAAATCACAAGTCATAGAGTCAAATATTCTCACTAAGCTGCAGATCTATATGATCACATGGAAAAAAATAAGTTTTCACACAGCTTGTATTTGCTTCTGCACAATTACAAATGAAAAAAGCCAATCCTAAACAGAAGTGCCATAAATTGGCAAACTATTCACCTTCCACAGACTTACTTTCTGACAACCTTAAAAGTACCGTGCCAGTCTTGTTAATTTTCAGCTTTCTGAAATTAGAAGTTATTCTCATTACTCAGTTACTCCTGGATGTATTTTTCTAATTTTATGGAAATACAGTTGACATATAATACTGTATAAGTTTAACAAGTACAACATAATGATTTGATATATTGTATATACTGTGAAATAATTTCCACAATAAGTTTAGTTAATGTCCATCACCTCAGTTACTCCTGATTATACCTTGATTTAAACAGGTTTAAATCAACATGCACCCTCAAAAGATAATTTTCCTTTTATGCTTTTTAACTCTAATAACTGACAAAAAGGCTTTGTCTCCAACTAAAAGGACTGTCAAGACACCTGAAAGCAAAGAACAGATTTGGGAAGAGCACAAAAAAACATTAATTCAAAAGTAAGTCCACATTTAGCATAGAGCCCAAAGCAAGCATAAATAAGGTCTGGGTTAGGAAAAAGGTTTAAGAAAGGGCAGCTATTCTATGTCTATCAGTCTCATGCTCTCCTGGAGAAGAAGGAAGAGGTGGCTCACTTTCCTCTATTAAAGGCCAAGCCCAGAAGCTTCTGCGAATCGGTAAGACTCTTTCTTGTAACTCCTGTCACAACCTGGTACCTACCCTTTTCTTACAGACAAGGTTCCTCCCACCAAACTAGACCATGACTAAAAGCAGAAGACAGGAAGCACAGGGAGATGGCTTTGGGGATCTGCCATGAGAGAAACTTTTCCTCTCCCTTAATATTTGACCTCCAGCCTCACTGAGTTTCTCTGGTATCATGATTTGCCTCTCAATTCACTGTAACTTACCCTCCTCTCCTGTTTCTTGAGACTCATCTGTTTTCTTAATCTAAATTCTATTCTTAGCAGACCAAAAGGCAGATCTAAGGAAGCAGAATGTGCCACCCCAAAAATCTCTTTGGCATAAGTATTATTTTAGGATTATTACTTTTTAAGAAACTGCAAGCACAGAAAACTCCGAAAACCAAGTAGAAGTTATCTATTTGTAAGAGACATTTTGACAAGGAAAATTTCCATTTGTAAGGCTGTCTCCCTCTCCTAACCAGGAAGAGAGGGATGACTCTAAATCTCCTGAAATTCTTACCAATGGAGAAGGCAGGGACTTAAATCTGCATAACAACCTTACTCTTGTTTGCTGTGCTTCTCCTGGTAACCTCCCATAACTGACTCCTCAAGCCAACATCTTTTGTCTTTAGCTGAAGATGGTTTTTAAAGTGATGGCTTGGGCCATTTCAGAGAGTTCCTCAGTTTTCCTGGGTCTGTCCCATATGAACAGGAGGTATACATGTTATTAAACTCTTGTTTTTCTCCTGTGACCCTACCTCATATCAATTTAATTATTAGGCCAGTCAAAGAACTTAGATAGGAAGAAGGGAAAACTCTTCCACCCCTACACAGGTAAAGTACTTAGAACAGAGCTCAACACACAGTAAGTGCTATAGTAGTGTTCCTTTCGGTTACTGTTTTGTGCTTTTAGATGATACAACACTTTGGGCATAAGAGGATCTAAACTGTGGTACAATATGCAAGTAACAGTCCAGAATGACTAAAACACAAAAGTGGCTTCCATATTCTATTCTAGTGCTACTCTGAAAAATCTTCCTGAGTGGTAGTAATAGGGATAGCAAGCATTCAATACTGATAACACAAGCTTGCAGGTGTCTTCAGACATTGCATTCCCTTGAAAGGTCACTCCCTGGATCTTCATTTGGGGGGTTCCTTCTGAAGTAGGGGAGGGACATGGGACAAGCATCATGATTACCTTTTCCTATCTATGATGAAAAATGTCAAGATTTATCGGTATAGTAAGGAGGGCAGGGACTCCATCTGAAGGCTAAACTTACATTTTAAAAACCAGGGAGTTAGAAGGTAAGATTCCTAACATATTCTTTGGTAACCAGCATTAACCCACCATATCTTAGGGAACTGGTATGTTCCCAGTGCTTGAGAGAAACCACTTATCTTGAAGAAAAACAAGATCAATAAATTCCTTGTGTTAAGTTTATCTTACAGAATTATCTAGAGGACTGACTGTGGATAGTGACATAATGTCTCTCACCAGAGAGAGACATAATAAGACCACAAATCAAGCCTATGCCCTACAATCCCCCACCTACACTGCCCTTTGCCCCATTCTTGAAAGCCTTAAAAGACAGAATCTTAAGCCCTTAAGTGCAACTCCTCTCTGAGGCTGCCTGCACTCCCCTTTCTTTGAGTGTGTACTTTTTTAAATAAGGCCTTCTTACTGCTCAACTATTATGTTTTGTCTCACACTCTTGCAGTGTAAGCATCTTTGTTACTCTGACATTTCATTCTATTTTCCAGACTTGAGCACAAGTCTTCACTCTGTCTCTGTTTTACTGCAGGTAAGTAGGGAGGGGCTACTGAAAGCTCTGATTTGGGCTTGTAAGATCCCATTGCCTGGGTGACCCAGGCATACCTGCAGTTGCATGATCATGTCCTTTAGTAGCCTCCCTGAAAATTTCCTTTCTTTGCCTTTGGGAAGTTCTCAGAACATACTCTCACTCCATCCAGTGCTTTGCAGCTCCCCTAAGTCCTGGGGTGGTAGTGGCTTAGTCCCTATGCTGTGCAGATTCAAGTAGACACTGGACACCAGGTGACCCTAGCTTTAGGAGTTGGCAAGGGATATGCCCTTTGTCAAGCTTCTCTTTCCTTCCTCTGCTCTTCCTTGCTTTCTGCTGCCTATAAGGCTCCTGCCATTCTCTGCTAGTCTAGCTTTAATGAATTCCTTCCTTACCTACACTTATCCAGCCTGCTTGTAAATTCTTTCTCATTCAGAGTCAAGAGCCCTCCCCCATCCAGGTTGAGGTTTCACCTAATGTGCAGGGAGAGACTTCCCCAGATGCAACTGCTTGGGAATACTTCTTGTTCCTCATTTAAATGTCAGTTCCTCAGAGAGGCCTTCCTTGACTACCCAATATCCACCCAGTCATCACAGCACTCTGCTACTATCCACTATCTTGCTATTTGCAGGCCTACCTGTCTCCTCTATATATACTCCTTACATTAGAAGGCAAACTCCATAAAACAGGGACCTCATCTGCAGCATTTATGACTATATCCTCCAATGCCTATAGAAGCAATTACCACTACATCCCCAACTGTGTCTATAGTTACAAAGAAGGCACTTAATAAATGACTATTGAGTGAATTAGTAAGTAAATAAACAACTCTACATTATTTTTATGTCCATTTTACACTTGAATAAGCTGAAACTCAGAGACACAGCTACCAAACAGCAGAGTGAGGAAGTAACTTCATGCCTAGTATCACAATAAAATCAGTACTTCCACATACCTTTTTCTGTCACTTCATAGTCTACAAAGTGATCTTTATTTGCTAAAGTACATTCTGCTCTCCATTTCTGCTGTGCACACAGAAAATGACACATATTTCCTCAAATGGGACTTCTTTAAACCACCATTTTGTGTCATTCTACTGCTGTGATCCCTCCTTTTTCTAAACCCCACAGCATTCTGTACATTATTTTCATTTGGCATTTATTATATCCTCCCTTGTAAAATGGTAAGACATATATTTCCTTATTAATAGGAGATGACACAGAGATCCTTTGGCGGTAAGAGTTATAGTTTCAATATCTTATCCTCATCATGGCCTCTACCACAAATACTATAACTTTCTTTGAATTAACTTGACTACAATAGTCATGGAGTCATTTGTGCTAAAAGCCTTTTATGTAGCTAATCCAAATGTCATAGAATTGTATAGATAAAAAGCTTGAGCAGTACTATTAACCCACATTCTTATTTTTTAATAAGGAAACGAAGGCTTACAGAGCTGAAAGGACTCCTCTAATAGGATTTATTTATTTATTTATTCATTCATTCATTTATTTATTTATTTATTACATATTGAGAACAAGCTTCAACTGACATATGTATTTCGTATACAGATTCCAAACACTTATTTCATGTACTAAATCCAAAATAAATCCTACACACCACATATCTATATGATAGTAGGTGATTCCTTTTTAATCAAATATAAAATTCAACATCTTTTCAAGCCAGATATTCCAATAACTAAGTACAACTTAATTTTTTATTATTATTAGCATTTAAGAATCTCCATAGTAAGCACAACACATGCTTTTTAGAAAATGTGTTCATCATGGTAATCAGATATGCTAATAGAATTATTTAAATAATTTAAACCTTACTAATTCTACCTCGTATGCTTTGTATCTCAAGAAATGTCAATCTGCATTAAAATATGCTGTGCTAGCCTCAAAATTTCCTAAACTATGCTAATGTAAATAACATTTAAGATTACCTTTGAAATGAATATTATATAAGCATTTATTTCTTCATAACATTTTTTTCTGTAATTGCTTCAAATTATTCTTTGTAGTTTATCACACATCCCCAAAATAAGCAAGAATTCAAAAACCACCCCCTACATGTTTTCACTGCTGTGGTTCAGTTGACCCCTTGAGAAAACTGAACTCTGTTTTCTAATAACTTCATCTAAGAATCTAAATCTGCTCCTATCTTTCCTGAAATTTTCTCATAGAGCCTAATAATGAAATAAATGATCACTAAGTTCAGTGAAGTAAGTGTTTTATTTTCCAAGCTCCCATCTCCATATGCTTCTACTCTTTTATGCCTAAAGTAACTTTGCTGTTATCAGTTTTTACTGAATTTTGGCACCAGCACAAAGTAGAAAACATTTTTATTATGCAGAACAACACAGCTCAGAATGTTGCCCACCATTATTGTGAACAAAAGCAGTAACCTCTGGTCACAGGCAAGCATTTCATTTCAAAATGCTGAACAAGTAGTATTTTAAGAGTAATGTAACAGTCTTAAACACAAGAATATTATCTAGACCTAAAGAAAATAAATCTGATTATGAAATAAGCTAAATTTCATTATTAAGTGATATCCAAGTAGCTCTCCTTCTCACATTACTCTCCAGGTGGTGATAAGCCTTTGCTTCCACTTATTAAATTGTCAACATACTAAAAGAATGTAAGTCTTTAGATAGGAGGGGTAGTTTTTCTCATAGGCAGATGGTAATGCTTTCTTAAAGTCCACAGAAGACAACAAGAGAAAGCAACGAAATACTTAACAAAAGAAGCCAAGTCACTGTGCTGATCATCTTGCTTGGCTTAATAAATGCCATATTACTTTTTAAAATGCACTGGAAAGAATATATGTAAGTAACGAATCTCTCCTTTCTGGCTTACAACTTGAAATGTTTAAGTGCTAATTTTTTAGAATCAATCCTCTTCACTGAACTAATAATTCAAGTTTTTGATGAAGGCCTACAATAAACAACCCACTTGTATTTAGTACCCAGACGGAAACATTGCTTTATTCAGTTTTATATCCTTTGGTGTGGTCTCCTGATAAGACACACTTTGTAGGACCATACAGAGCAAATTTGGAAATAAGTTGTAGCACCTACTCCTCTGTCAGGCCTCAGGCCAGGGGGTTTCTCCAGGAAACTTTCCCATGTCTCCTAAATTCAGTTTCCTTGTTACATGCTCTCCTCTCTCCCTGTAAGTAGAAAATGAATGAAATGACAATACCACTGGCCTTAAAAGGACACTAATTAGTAAGCCCTACTTTCAATACCTGCCCACAGCCCACAGATAAAGTCCTATATTTGAGAGCAGGAAAGTCAGGAAGAAAAAATAATTTTGGGACAGGGAATCCCACCTCATTTGGTGCTGCCTGCCAGGAGTCTGATCTAATCCTCTTTGAGAACAGGACTAGTTTTGGGCTTATTCAATAAATCCAATAATCCCAGAAGAAACAGTTCTAGGTGTCTAAGTCCAAATCACTCAAAACTAAAATTAACCAATTCTCCCTTGAGTCCTTTACATTAGGAATGGCCTGGACTCAGATTTCCCAAGGTAACCTTGAACTGCATTTTATTCTCACCTTCTTCTTTCTACCAACACTGTCTAGTCTAGACAAATATCTACAAATTATTGTCAATTGCCACAAACCAACCCAATCTCTAGAGTACAGTAAGAAGCTAGTACGGCCTTACAGCAGCATAGTGTGACTTACTGTAAAAGCTGTAGTTTCAACTCTTGCAATAATGATCCATATAAATTTTAATAATTCATTTAACTTCTCGAGATTTCAATTTTTTCATCTTCATTTTTTCTCATCAGAGGAGGTTTGTCTTCATATACATACCAGTCAACAACCATTTGCCATAGCTTTTCATACTTTTTCTTGAACACAGATTATACCACTAACGTTTGATACTATCTTCCTCATATCTGATGTTCATCTAAATCAGTCTTACATTTAGTAGAACTGAATATTACAAGTAAAACCAATTTTTTTAATTCATATAAAGAGACCTTGTTTAGTATTTTTAATGTTTTATTACTAAGAAAATTCTCATCTCATAGTCCTTACCACTCAGCCTTGACTCAACATCAGTAGTTTTAAAAATATGAAAGTAGCACTTAATAATAAAAATCCACTCTGCATACATATTTTTGAAATTTATATAAATATATAAATTGTAGTATTCTCGTTTATCTTGCCAATATATATGGGGAGAAGTTAACTTTTTATCATATCTCAAGAAGGAAGATTTTACATCACAAGTAATTTATTAACTGTCACTAGAAGAATGACAACAACTTTCTATACAGCTCCTTTATTCACTCATGCAACTGTGAATAATAATTTGGCTCAAAATGATGAATTATCTGAGTCATAAAAATTAAGCTGCAAAAAGAAAAAGAAACAAAAGAAGGATGAGAGGAAGGGAAGAAAATATGTCATAATAAAATATGTAATAATACTAGGGAGACTGAAATTTTGAAAACTCATCATATAATCTTCAGTAGAATATGCTTCCCATACATCAAAGAAAACAGTCTAAATAAAAGGTGTGCCAAATCAAAGCTCCAATAATTTTACAAAAGATGAAAAACAAAATAATTTCATAGTATCTAGTACACATACTGGAAGTCCTAGCCACAGCAATTGAATAAGACAAAGAGATAAAAGGCATCTAAATTGGTAAGAAAAAAGTAAACCTGTTATTAATTACAGATAACATTATATTATATAACTAGAAAGCTATATGCAAGAGAATGAAACTGGATTACTGTCTAACTCCATACACAAACTCGAAATGGATTAAAGACCTAAATATAAGACATGAAACCATAAAACTCTTAAAAGAAAACATAGGCAAAAATCTCTTTAACATAAGCATAAGCAATTTTTCCCTGGACAAATCTCCTTGGGCAAGGGAAACAAAATAAAAAATGAACAAGTGTGAATACATCAAACTAAAAAGCTTCTGTACAGCAAAGGACACCATCAACAGAACAGAAAGGCAGCCAACACTATGAGATATTATATTCACAAATGATTTATTCTGATAAACAAATACACAGTTAATATCTAAAATATATAAAGAACTCATATGCCTCAGCATCAAAAAAGCAAGTAACCTGACTAAAAAATAGGCAGAGGACCTGAACAGACATTTTTCTAAAGAAGAATTATAGATGGCCAACAGGCACATGAAAAGATGTTCCACAAAGTTAATCAATCATCAGGGAAATGCAAACTAAAACCACAATAAAATATAACCTCATGCCAGTTAGAACGGCCACTATCCAAAAGAGAAGAAATAACAAATGTTGACAAAGATATGGAGAAATGGGAATCCTCCTACAATTAACAAATGTTGGAGGGAATGTAAATTGGTACAGCTACTGTGGAAAGCAGTATGGACATTCCTCCAAAAATTAAAAATAGAAATATCATTCAACCCAGTAATTTAACTTCTAGAAATTTACCAGATTGTTTACCCCTCTGTTTACTGGTGTATTATTTACAATAGCCAAGTTATGGAAGCAAGCAAAGTGTCTATCAAGAGATAAATTGATAAAGAAAACATGGTATATATACACAATAGAATATTATTCAGCCATTAAAAAAGAAATCCTGCCATTTGCATGGATAGACCTAGAGGGTATTATGCTAAGTGAAATAAGCCAGGCGGAGAAAGACAAATTCCATATGACTTCACTTACTTATGGAATCTAAAAACAAAACAAAACAAAATGAACGAAATACAAGTAGACTCGTAGACACTGAGAAGTGACTGATGGGTACCATAGGGGAGGGGTTGGGTTGATGGGTGGGGAAGTGAGGAGAATAAAGGGACAGAAAAATTTCAACCATAATATAAGTTGGTCACAGGGATGGAAGTGCAACACAGAAAATACAGCCAGTGGTTCTGTAACATCTTTCTACGTTAACAGATAGTAACTGCACTAGTGGGAGTGAAGACTTAATAATGTGGGTAACTAATGAACCACTATGTTGCATACTTGAAATCAATTTAACATGTATCAACTATACTTACATTTTTAAAAAACCTTTAAAAAAATTTAAGAATGTTAAAAAAAACCCAAAGTATCTAGTATATGAAGCCTAACTTATCCATGACCATTTTTTAACATGAAAATGGAAAGTGTCTTCTGTATTTGTTCACTGAGGTTTGCTTTTACCACACTACATTTCACATATTACAGTATATGAAACAGCAGGCATTTTTAAACTTGGGAGAGCAGGACTACTAATAGTATATAAAGGATTTCCATTATTCAAATAGAGCATTGTGCCTTCACAAAATGGACCCCATTGGAAACTCAAGTTATTTTTCACTGATACCTTTTTTCTCACTACAAACAAAAATTATGCATTTTATCTATGAACACTGTCCAATTTAGGTATGTAGAAAGCCTAATGTTGTTCATTTAATTCTAAAATAATTTTATAACCCTACTGGTAAGTCAAACATATTCATATAACAGTACAGGTAAAAATGACTATGACAATTAGGTATTCAAAATTTTTCATTTCAACTTTATATAGATATATTTCTGCACTCTCTTTGGTTTTAAATAATTATAGATATAAGAAATAAGTTATTTAAAATATAGAATCAGTATTTCCATTATTAAGTATGTTGATACTTTACAGGTATGCATCAGATTTTTAAATAAAGAATATTAATTATAATACTACTGGGGGTTTTTTTCAACTTATGTTATGTAGATGATGATTTCTCAAGTACTCTACTCATTGACTCTAAATATCATCTGATTATTTGCAAAATCTTATTGCTTTTTATTGCTACTTAAGGAATTATCTTGACATTAAAAAAGAATGGGAGAAAAAAAGATTTGTGTTATGATATAAGAACAAAAAGGACTTACCTGTTTCAACCTCATGAAGAAAGTCTCTGTAAAAGTCTTTCTGCTGAAATACCAAAATCGCTCATTTGCAGGGTACACGCGTACTACTGTTTCCAGGAGAAAGCGAACAGGCTCCACCACCTCAGTGACTACCATATCCACTGCCACAGTCATGTACACGCGTTTATCTGCAGTAGAAGTTTTCTGTGTTTAATGCTGGCTTTATTACTCCTTGATTATTTAAGAAAGTTAAGTTTCCTCACTTGTGAAAAAAATAAGGTTCTTTACAATCATGTTACGTTCTATGTTTCATTTTAAATGTTTCATTGTCACACTTTCATTAAATAGTTAACCACATATTCCAAGTATGTTTCTCAATGCTCATGATCCTTTCTTAATCAGTTGTCCAAATCATCCCTGACAACTTCAATTTTTTCTTCCTTAAATAAGAAACAAATACAATAAAATATCAGAATGTTTTTTGCACTAAAACTATCTTTCTGATTTCACAGAAAACCAGGAAAACCACAAAGATTTGTCCTTTCATCTTATAAAAACAGATATTTTAAATGACTAGGTTTGTTTGAGGAGCTGCATGGAAAGGACTGTCAAGTTCAGTCTTCATATGCTAAATTTATACAGTAAAATGTTATTAAAATGAGTATTATGTTGCATGATTTAAGGGAAGTCCCTGGAGGTTTGTCAGTACCCTCATTGTTCGTAACATATAAATACCCTCAGGAAAATCACTCAAAGTTCTAGCAAAATAGTTCTGTGCAGTTTTTATATACACAGTTGCCCCTTAAACATGACAACAGCTAGAGGTGTTGATCCCTGTGTGGTCAAAAATCTGCATGTAACTTTTGACTCCCCAGAAACTCAACTAATAGCCTACTGTTGACTGGAAGCCTTACTGATAACATAAGTAACATAAAAAGTCAATTAATATAGACTTTGTATGTTATATATATTATATACTGCATTCTTACAATAAAGCCAGAAAAAGAAAATGTTTTTTCTAATTGTCATAAATGTCCAAAATTTTTTCCAATATATTTATTGGACAAAATTCACAAAAAAGTGGACCCATACAGTTCAAACCTGTATTGTTCAAGGATTAACTATAATATAGACTAATCCTAGCAAGCACTTTTAGACAACAGTATAGCATTATCAGTCAAAATTTCAGTTACTATCTTGAATGTTTACTTGGCTACAGCCTTCCTTTAATTTGAATCTAGAGTCTTCTGGGCCAGTGTCTATTGTTTTTCTTCAGTTTCACTATGATACAGATTTCATTTTATTTTATCCACCCTGCTTAAGATTCACTGAAGTTTTTTAATCTTTGGCTCTGTTATTCGATATTATTGCATCATTTCCTTGTTATTTTTAAAATATTTTTAAAATTTATTTTATCCACCATGTTTAGTTCTCAGTTAAATGAAAGTTCAAAGCTTACCCTTAAAAAAAACTTTCAATAGTGTTTTCTAAAACATTATACAATATTTATACTCATCAACTACATTTCTATTAATATCATCAAATTCAACAAAAAATTTACTATATTCTTACTAAATACAAGTATTCTACCTGTCAATTCAAGAGAAGCTAGGATTTTCTAGACATTCTACTTGACCTGGAAGACCTTAAAATCTAAAAGGAGTATTGCAGAGGAGTAAGAGGGAATAATACAACACAGAACGTAACACCCAAACACAACTGGGGTACTGAAAAGATCCTAGACATTTCATCTCTCAGGGCTTTAACTTCTGTAAAAAATCAAACTTTGATTAATGAATTCGCTGACTAACTTATATTTTAAGGACACCATTTGGGTATTTCAGATATCATGTCAACATTTTCCTATGGCATATGAAATAATTTTAGATTTAAAATACATTATCTTTTGGATCAGAATATTCTTATAAGATTGCATTATATAAAGTGTATGTTAATAAAATAAATTTTTTAAATGTTATCTTTTGAGAACCAAAAGTGTATTAAAATACAAAATGAAATTGAACTATCACAATAAAAACCGATAAAAACTGCTTTTATAACTTATTTGCAATTCCTATATTTATTCTTCAAAATTATCAACTGGCTTATTTTGCTGTTTTGTGTTTACTTTCTGAATGATTATAAGAAAGAAGTTTATAGGCTGGCATTTACAAGCCTGTCTCCAGAAATAACAAAACATGGTATAAAAACTATTTATTCCTAATATATGAACAGCTAAATTTTATGTAATCTACATTATTTTTCTCTCTTTTTACCCCTTATTTTGAAATAGACAGCTTGATGCATAATCAAATGCATGCAATTTGCAGAAATAGTAAATACTATAAGAAATTCAAGAATAATTATCATTTAATATTCTTCACTAATATATTTCCATATCAGTATTTACTAATGCTCCTGATATTTACCAAAAGTCTACTGTGGTTATAAACTAAATAATATAGTTTAATATAATATAAATAAATAAATAAATATATATATATATATATAAAATAATATAAACTAAATAATCAAACAAACTGATTGATTATGTTTCCAATATAAATTATTAGTTAAATCATAGTGAATCATTTATTATAAGATTATAACTCATGAGGTAAAACCTTAAATTTTAGTTTAAAGACAAATGATGGAGAGGCAAAAAAATTAGCCAATTAGGGCATTACGATTAGCATGTATAATGTGGGGTAGGGGGCACGGGGAGGGCTGTGCAACACAGAGAAGACAAGTAGTGATTCTACAGCATCTTACTACGCTGATGGACAGTGACTGTAATGGGGTTTGTGGGGGGGACTTGGTGATGGGAGGAGTCTAGTAAACACAATGCTCCTCATGTAATTGTAGATTAATGATAACAAAATAAAAATAATAAAAAAATAACTAGTCAATTAACAGATATCTGGTTAAAGCAGGAATAAAAATAACACAATGTGGAAAATGAGATATGTGATTATAAGTTCTGTTCAACACTAGAAACAATAACAAAATGAAAATGTAAACAACTAGAAAACAGTGTTTGCCACAAATGAAATCCTTAATATACTTACTAAGATCCCAAAGATCAAAAGAGTGGAATGTATTACTAATAAATGAAAAATTGTAAGTAATTTATAAATAAGGGGGGGAGTTAAAACAGTTATCAAAGGTATGCAAAACTTCAGAATTTGCTTTCATCATTTCTTTCATATTCTTGCATCACTGATCCAAATAAATGCTAAAATGACATATGAAACACAAAGCCCAAACACTTTCTCCAAATTAAATAAAAATTCATTCACATATCTTTGGGGTATAGGGGGATTCTTTTAAATAGTGGAGGTTTTCACCATAGATGTATAAAGTATGAAAAAGAACTTCAAAATCTAAATAAGAAGAAAAACTCCATTTTAAATGAGTACCAAAGTTTTAAAATTATGACAAAACAACACTGTCCATAATACAAAATTCAAAGCAAATATAAGGAATCTTTCCAGAAAATTCACCTTTGGGGGTTTCTTCATTAAGTGCCAAAAATATTGGTACATTGGGATTCCACATGCCAGTGATAACGTAAGCTCTGCCATCATAGCTCTTTCCCATGGATTCCTGTAAAAGTACAAACAGAAATCACTGAGAATACATGTATCAAGAAAATCACCATTTTAAATTACAAGCGTATCTTACTTCAAGCAATCCAATTTACTTTTTAAAACCTGGACTTACAATCAAACGAGGTATTTCTCTGTAAATATTTTTTCACACTATAAAAGAATTTCTTTAAATATTAAAATCTACAACTTTCTTCAGAGTTTCCATTTAGGCATATAACTTTTGGTTAAAAGGAGATATACCCTTAAAGGCTGACTCACAAGAACATAATACTGGTATAAGGTTATATTTAACTTTATCTTAGCCTGACTGTCAAAATCTCACATATGTACACATACAAGGATATACGGAGTTTTATAAAACTACAGTTTAGATTTCACTGAAGATAGCTGAATTAATAGCTAATCACAGGAAAAGAAGTTAGCACTTTTCTTCCAATGTTCTAATTGGAAGAAAATTGTAATATTTGAAAATAGTAATTTACTTGGTCACAATTAATACCTTTAAAGTTTTTACTTTGTATTTGTCTGTCAGATATTTGTACACTTTCTTAAAATCATGAATCAACATTAGAGACTAATTCTGGTGCGTAAATCAATGTCCCACTTCATAGCTATTTCCTGCTACCCTTATACTTATTTCTTCCTTCTTCCCTTCTCTCCCTTTTCCCTTCCTCTGCTTCCCTTCACTCTTTAAGACTTTTACCAAGCCAGCAACTCCTATAGTGAAAACAAAGCCCCATATAGTTGTTAATAGTACAGTTGTCCCTCAAACAAGTTTTGAACTGCTCAGATCCACTTGTATGTGGATTTTTTCAATAAATATATGGAAAAATTATTGAAGATTTGGGACAATTTGAAAAAACATTCTCTTTTCTCTAACTTACTCTATTTTAAGATATAGTATATAACACATATAACACACAAATTATGTGTTAATTGTTATCAGTAAGGCTTTGAGTAGACTATTAGTAGTTAAGTTTTTAGGGAATCAAAAGTTATACATGGATTTTTTACTGTAAGGGAGATCGATGCCCCTAATTCCCACACTGTTCAAAACTCAACTGCATGTGTGTGTGATGGGGGTAGGGGAAGTCAGAGGTTATTCCATAGGAGAACAAAACAGTACACAAATATGAAAGCATATTATCTACAGTACTTTCAATTTTCTCTACCAATTTCCTAATATTACAAATAGAGTGCTAAAAGGATTAGACCAAAGCAAACAGAAAACTTTTTTTTAGTATTATGCCTACAGAGATTTTTATCTAAATCTTTACAAAATTATTTCAGTCATTTGGTAATTACTATGTATATTTTTCTCAAGTACTGATGTTTCCCTTACTAGGCTGTATAGCTTGAGTACAGGGCCCCAGCCCTGCAGAGATGAAGTACATTCAAGGCCACACAAAGCCACTCAGCACCTCCAATACAGTCACATACTCATATCCTCTCTTCCTCTCCACTCCCTCCCTCCCTGGTGCCTATCCTCAACCTCTACCCTCTAAATAGACCTCCACTCTGAATGAGAACGGGCGTCTGACCCCACAAAAAAAATAAATAATCCATTTCTGAATAAGAGCTTATACTGTGTTTGCATCCAAAATGATGAGCTAGACCAATCAAGTTTGTTCTTTCAAATAACAAATACCAAGGAATGTGGACAGTTAGCAGTGGAGCTGAAAAGTTAAAATAAGAAGTCAGGCACTAACAGGCCACATATAAAATGAAGTTATAAGGTAACTGAAATTATAAAGTAGGAAAAATATATAAAGAACAGCACAGTGTTAGAAAACAGCTAAGGGGTTAGGAGAGAAAATGGAGGAAATGCACAAAAAAATCCTTAAAAATTATCAACCATGCAGTCAAAAAACAAAGGTAGATACTGGGAGGCAGGGAGGGAAGGAGAAGCAGAGAGAGAGAGGCAGAGAAGGGTCAGGGAGGGGGATGTGAGAGAAAAAGGGGGAGAGAGAAGAAAAGAAGCAGAGAGAGGGAGAGAGGAGGATGGGAAGAGAGGAGGATGCAGAAAGGAGGAGCAGCGCCAGAGGGCGGGAGAGCAGGGCAGCAGAGAGAGCTGCAGCCTTAACCAAGAAGCTCACAAAATAAGCACATGGGCGGAGGTGACAAAGAGGAAGAAACCAGATGGCGGAGACGGCTTCCCAGGTCAGGTACAATCTCATGAAGATCAGCAACCTCTTCTCTTTAATGCGTTCTCTGTGAACCTTTGTTTCCTGTAACCAAAGTAGCCTAACTAAAACAACCATATTTTTATTTCATTGTAGTCCTCACAATACAAAACTACAATTAACAAAGTATTATACATCAAAGCCCTCAATAAAAATTTCTCCTCATCAAGTCTGATATTTCTGTGATGGAACTAGATATTCCCATCACATGGTTTGGCTTGGTCCCAGCCCAATAAATATACTTCTTCACAGGCTTTGCTAAAGTCTGAGTTCTTCCCTACTCCTCTGCCCTGCCCCCAACAGGGCTGATGAGGTCAAGGACAGCAAGTAAGGGACATCAGGATAACAAACACTGCCTAAAGCAGGCCAGGCTGCCACCAGATGCCGCCTTCTTAGGAAAATAAAGTTGGAAATAGAGAATGTGACAGTTTGCAATGAGAGCACAGGCTGTAAGACAGAAGCCAAAGAACCATGCAGTGAGCCATGAATGAACTACTCTCAAGTCATGGGTAAGCTGAAGTTCTGAGGTCAAGTAGGCAGACAGAAGGCTGAAGCAGATAAATGGTACTAGAAAGAGGAAACACGCAGAAAAAGTAAAAAATGTTTAAGTTGATGCTAATACATTCATTCATTAAGCATGGTAAGAACGAACCACGTTCTTACACCTGTGAAAATCCAGCAAGGAAGACAAAATGGTCCAGATGTTATGGAGCTGACAGGCTAATGTTTCCCAAATACTATGTGCCCCATTTGTGGATCACATAATCACTTTAGTTGATTATGACCAGCCCTTTTAATCAAGTAGAGGAAAAAATGGCAAAGTTCATCACACATGTAAAGGTTAAGAATTGTTTCATGAAAATTTTACTTCAGCTTTTTACACATACAGATTACACGTGTATTAGACTATAGGGTAAAACATATTTCTTAACTGTGAGTCCAGCTACTATTCTAGTGTCAATAAATGGTTAACTGTAATGATCTACAGATTTTCTGAGGCATCTCTAAGACTTTAATTTTAAATTGTGTTCCAGTTCCATGAAACCTAGGTCTACTGAGTGTTCAGCTCTTCCTGGTACCTTGCTGTTAGCCTTTTCCTAGGCATCAATAGCTGTGGATGAAAAATTCTTATTTCCTTATTCCTACTCTACAATTATCCTCACCAAAAATAATCTTACTACTGGGAAAAAAATTGAGTCTCTGTTATCTGTACCCCCAAGAAAACCTAACCAATATTATATATATATGTGATTTTCTTGGTATAATACATACAATATATACAAGTAATCCATCTATTTGACTAAAAAATATATTTTAATTTTATAAATATGACTTTCTCTTTCATGCAGATCTTACATAAAATTTATAAATATAGAGAAAAGTCTCAATTTATCTTATTAAAAAGCATTAAGAAGAAAAGTCAGCATTGCTTCAAAACTATTCAAGACAAAAGGAAGTCTCCCACATTCTGAAATTAAATATAATTGTGTATTTTTCTAAAGTTTGTTAGAATAAAGTATAAGAAGGTGAAATCTGTTTTCAAAGTGACCACATATTTGGACATGTAACAGAAGCATAAGTATTAACATCTTGCTCTTGAGTACAGAACTAAGACTAATTAGGGAAAGTTACAAGAACTATGATTTCAGGTGATTACAAAGAAATACCTTTGTAATAACCAGAACTGTCTCATAGTATTCCCTATAAGATAATGAGTTGTTTCTTATTAGATGTAGTCTAGTGGAAGCTTAATAACCATGTATAAGATAGCAAGAAGATTAACAGCACTGGGTAACAATAAATCACAACTGATGATAACTGCAAACACAAAGCCTCCCGACTTGACTACCTACTTGCTGTACAGATAAGCCCACTTGTCTTTCCAGGAACTTCACTGCTCATGAGCCCTTTGATTTCAATATGGACTCTTAAAGGTGGAAGACTGTACTGCAAATGAGACACATAAGACTGAAGGGCCTCAGATGCTCAGGCCAGGTCTGTAATTCTGTACTCTGAATTTAGGTTTTACAGAAAAGTCTCTGCCAGTGATTCATCTTAACCTTTTAAACTCTGGAAGACCAAGGCTAATTAGGATTTTATAGCTTGTAAGTGTTTAATGTTCCTGAAAACTACCTCCTCATGGAATTTGGAGGCTCCAAAATGCTCTGGCTTGCCTTAGGTAAGACTACTTGCATTACTGATATGTTGTAGAGAGAGCTGGAAGAGACATGGATCAACAGCCAATTTGTTTTCACATTCCACGTAACCTGTTTCCTTGTCTTACCTACCCATGTAGTGCTTCCTTTATATTTCTGTGGCACATTACACCGACTTTATGAGAGAACTTGACCCATTGCTGTAGTTACATACTTAAAAGGTCTGTTTCCTTCATAAGACTATGAACCCACAGATGCTAAGAGTTATGTTTTACCATACCTAGAACCCCAGCATTTCACACAATGCTCGGCACACTATTAGGTACTCAAAAAGGCTGAATACGCCATTCTAGTACCACTAGAAGATCCATGTGGTGTTACCATAAAAATACTCAAAAGAAAACTTGATATAATTGGTGATATTTAACTGGCATTTGCAAAACACAGCTGAAAGGAAAAAAACATGCAGTACTTGCTATCACTAAATGTAAGACTCTCAAAGTAGGTAAAGCACTTTCTACTTAAGATGACGATTTCCTATAATATTTCTAAATCACAAAGCAAATGTCTATTAATTGAAGTATTAGAAGGTATTTCAGCTTGAAAGTTAAGATGACTTGCTATTTTTACAGCAAATGTCAATTCTTAAATACATATTAACCCTTACGGGCATTCCTTAAACAAATACCAACTCCTGTAGTAAATACACTTTGTTAAAGGACAGGTGATCAAGGAGGAGAAATTTGGAAAGGGAGATGCTTTAAAGGAAACAAAAGCATCCATCACTCAAACTAATAACACTAACATAAATGAAAACTACTATATTCACTCTGCATATGTCTGGTATAATCAAATACTTGCTATTTTTGGCTCAAAGAAAAGACATCTTCCTAAGAAGCCAAACAGGTGAATAGATGGACATTGTCATAACACCACCCTTTTATTTGCTTTCAACTTGCATAGGATTTTTTTGGCGGAAAATCTCCTGTATCTCCCACTTATAAATAATTTTAAGTTTGGGTTCCCAAATTTAAGTAGTACTATCATACAGCTGTAAGTTAGAAAGTATCTTGACAATATGATAGAATTTTAAAATAGAAAATACTTTAAAAGTATAAAATAACTGTCATCTATACTTGGTCAAGATGCTTAAGATTATCATTACCATATCCAGTAAATGCATGTCACTGTTCTTCACGTTTCGACCTGGGCTTAATAACATTCCAAAACATCTGAAAATATTGGGGGGAAAAAAGGAGAAATAAGGTATCAAAAATATATAGAAGCCCAGTGAGCAAAAAAAGTTTTATAGTAGCTATACAATCTGAGCTCTGTACTTACAAATAGCTTTAGTCTTTTAGAGAAACACCACAAAAAAGAATTCATTAAAATACATAATAAAATCACATGGTAATATGTTACTAAATTCCCAGATCTTTATTTTTTCATGTAAAAGATTATTAGTGATCAAAAACTGTGATAAAAAAGGCCACAAATTATTGACACAATTAGTAAATACAGTAGTGAGATATGAATTAACTCTAAGCAAAAATGAAATTTTATTTGCTTTAGTTATATCAAACATATAGGTCATGATCAACTAACCTAGTTAATTAAGAGAGGACATTAAAAAAATAAAATAAAAGACACTGAGCTCTTGCTTTGCATCAACTCAGATCAACAGAAACAATTCCCATGGCCCTCCATAGGAATGTTCACTAAGTAGCCTGCCAATATTGTATCCTCAGTTTGGAAAGAAAAGAAATTAATGAAAGACACATATCCACGATATTATCCAACATACTTTACACTATTAACTATTAATTAATTAATTCATTCATTCCATGCTTCCTGGTGCTAGAGAAGCTTTAGGAATTCCACCAACACCACCACTTCATTTGCAAATGATTTTCATAAGCTCAAAAATTCAACTAAATCTAACATTTTTATATCAGCTTTACGTAAGAAATAGAAAGTCAAGAGAAGTTGAACATGGCTAAACATGGCCATGATCCCTCTACTATGAATTCCTATAATAAAGACTGTACAAATTAAAAGTTAATTAATCATGCAATTCATTGTGCTATTTCTTCTACTGTAGCCTTAAATTCTTGCTAATCAAGAATAAAAGAGTTAAATTCTTTTTCAGATATAAAATTTGGTCCCTCCACCTAAAAGGTCAGGTCAATGTGGACTAAAGACTTATCTCACATTCCCTACAAATTTTGCTTCAGTTTGTATCTCTAATGGTTTTAAAACAATTTTCTATATTATAGGGTTTTAAATTACAAAATAATAATATATTCATTGTAAAAAGGTAATGAATACCAATATGGATAAAGAAAAAATAATTTCTCCTTTCTCTCTCCAATCTCTGCTCCCTTAGGAAACAATCCTAGCATCTGAGTATTCATCCTCCCACCTTTCTTTTTACTCTTTTTAAAAATTTTTCAAGTTTTATATCATTTGCTTATCAAGCACTTGCAGGTAAATGATACAATTTTATATTTCCTTAACATAATTTTCCTAAGTTATACTTAGGAGCCGCAGAAGTTTAGGTTTTCTTTATATGGCAACATATATCACCTTTGATGATCTTTGATGCACTGCTGTTTTCCTGAGTTATAAATAAAAAAGTCCACCAATAAGCAGTGTTACCTTACAGAAAGCACCTAGCCCCCTTGGGCCTCTGCTTCCTTTTATAGAAAATGAAAGAGGTGTAATAATATATGAATTCCAAGGAGTTCATTCAGCACTAACATTGCCTAATTTTTTTTTATCAAGATGTATTAGTCATTTCCAAAATTATATTTCATTCAAGCATGTCAGGTTTCCTATGGAGAAAAGCAAGGTCTATTAGGAATAATGTGTCAGTAATTAGATAGATATTATTAGTACCACAAACACTTAATATGAATATTAAGTGTTTCACTAGGGAGTTCAAAGCATTCAACCTCTCTCACTAACTCTATAAATAATGCAGAAAGCATACAGCTATCACACCTACTTTCTCAAGCAGCTCACAGTCTATTGGGAGAAGAAAATAAGTAAACAGGCAGTTTACAACCTGATATGGTAAGTTCTATAATAAGTACAGAATGTTAAAATAATACAGAAAGGAGACACACCCAACATTATTTATAATAAAGTAAAAACTGACCTAACCCAAAATTTGAAATCAAACTTTCAGCAAATGAGATATTATACTAATAATTATTATTATATTAATTATAGCAACTGTTTATTAAATACCTATAAGTGAGGCATTACTATATTATTGCATAGACATTTTAAAAAAGCTTTCATAAGACAAATAATAAAACTGGTTTTCAGAAAGTAGGAGTGATTTGTCCAAACCACATATTATTAAGTTAAAGGACTTGGAATGTGTGCATATACCTAGGACTCCAAAACTGAATCATCTTTCACACATAATACTCTGCCACCTCCCTAGCCTATCAGTAAAAAAAAAATTATAAATTCTCTGTGTGATCCTGGGTAAGTCACACACTTCAAAGTCTCATTTTCTACATTTCTCATATACAAATATGAACCACTGACATGTTCACTATGTTAATGTAAAGCAAATGAAAAAACTCATGGTGAAAGTACATTGTAAACTACAGAGCACTTGTCAATTATAAATTATTACAATTGCAACTACTATTAAGAAGAGAAACTTCAGCCTTCTATAATAGATGAGTTTTTGCCCAAAACAGAGATTTAAATAGCTTTAACCAGATTAGCACCCATATAAACACCAAAAACACAGCACATCTAGCACTGCTTTAGACTTAATTTATGGAAAAATGAGAAAAATAAAGATGATATGTTAATGGCCTGCAATAGGAAACTAATTTTTTTATCTTTGCTTTTAGTTCATCAAATCATTATGATGCTATATACCACCATGAAAACTATGTATAAAAATTAAGAAAGGAGGCAAGGAAAAGGAGGCAAGCATCTGACCAGTATCAGTTAAAGGACACTGTAGTCTCTTACTAGATGAAAATTTTGTTAACAATTGCAAAAGTGACATGTATGACAGAAGGGGCTAAACAGAACTACAATAAAGAAAAGCTGTAACTCAATCATAGTTTTTCAGAACAATATAAAAAACACTAAAAACTAAATTTCACAAAAATTGTTATACCAATCAGTTACACCTTTGACCCTAAAGAAGTCAAAAGAAAACATGGTTGGAAAAGTCTTCTACATGAGAGTTCTTGCAACTGTTTTTTCTTCCTAAAGAGATCAAGTAGAGAAAGAGATACAGAAAGAGTGCAAGAGATACACTATGCACAGTGTGTAGAAGCATACAAACTCAAATTGTGCAAAATGACCTTATAATCAATGGAGAAAATTATGATTGTTCTGCAACCTTTGAACATTTTTGTCAAAACTTTAAAAACTCGCTTACTGTCAGATATAAATATAGGGAAATGAAAAAGTATAATTTATTTAATAGCTTGTCATTTAAAGCACTTAGAAACACTGGAAATTAAAGTATGTTATTTCCTTGGAAGCAATTAAGAATAGTTTGAACAGAGCTTTTCTTCCTGTATAATTTACAATACTGAGTAAGCATTTTACCTATGCTTTGGCAAACTGTCACACTCCTTTCTAAGTTTAAGTCAGCTTCCAGTATTTTATCCTTTGCACTTCAGTGTTGTGAAAAAGTGGGAGTTCCTTTAACATGAAGGTTTTGTTGGCATTGCTTCCTTTGGGACATGCATCCTTTTCATCACAACCACTCTGTTTATGCTAATAAATCCATCTTCACTAAGTTCCTCTGTGGCTGCATATCTGGAGCCCACTGAATAGTGGCATTGTCAAAACTCCCACAGGCAACTATTTCTTCTGTAACTCCACTGATGTCCTCTTCAAATCCTACATAGTTACTCGTGTACTGTAGTAAAAGTTTTGCCACACTACATGCATACTATTAATCTTTGCTTCCTGGCATAATGAGTAAACGTTTTCAATTACGTGCTTTTATGTCATATTGCTTCCATAACTCAGGTAAACAAACTGCATGATCTCCAGTCCTCTTGTAATTATCACTTCCTTTCAATATTGCAACTAAACTTCAAAACTCTGCCTTGAACACTAGCAAAACTCACTGGAATTTTGTTTTTCTCCTGCAGTCTTTAACCCAAAGCAGAAGTAAAATGCTCCATTTCAACCATAAGCAGCTTTCTATTCCTACTGAAACTTAAACTAAAAGATGATGAAGTGACTTTATTGTGTTTTTTGTATTCATCAGACTCTTTCAATAGCTGACACCATTGCTTTACTATTTCATATGGCTCATATCAAGCTTCATTCATCCTACTTTCATTTTGCTGTCACCATTTTCAAATCCCCTAGGATCACATGCAATTTCACTTACAACATTACTGCCTTTCATTTCTTTGCTGCACTTTTATCTTTGTTGGCCAGCTTTCAACTATCCATTTTTGTGAAACATTACACAGGTTATTTATTCACTGAGAAACAAGGGGACAACACAACAACATACTTTGCTGTCTGTGAGTGGCCTAAATAACAGATGCACTGTTAGTAAAATTCATCAAGAGACTCTGAAAGAAGTGATGCAACTGGTCACTCATCGTGTATTTATGTAGTAACCTTAGACTGAAGATTCACAGTGAAGTCTTTACTTTGTGCAATTAATCACAATTAGTACACCATAGTAACAAAAATTTGAACCATGTGGCTGGGGAATTGGTGTTATATAACTAAACCACAGTAACATAAATTCATGCATTTCAAAACTGCAAAGCAAGGACTGCCTGTATATACACAGGTTCTAAAAAGTCTAGCCAAGGTTTTGCCTTCTTATGGTGGCAGTCTACTCTGATTTCTGCTTACCAGTCACAAAACATCAACAGTCTAGTAAAAACCCTGAATGTGGTAGTAGTAATGGTACCATTAATAAACAGCAAGCATTTATTCTGTCAGGGACTATTCCAAATACTTTACAGGCATTATCTAATTTTAACCTTCCAATATTCTTAAAAGGTAAGTAGTATTCACAATTGACAAATTAGAAACTAAAGCACAGAGAGGTTAAATAACTTGGTCAAAGTCACTGCAGAGCGAGGACTCAAACCCACAGGAGCAACTCCTTAGTTGTTGATCTTAAAAACTTCACTCTACTACCTTCAGTGCCACGAGTAATAGAAGACATCTTTCCATTAGGATTGTTATCAGGAAGAAAGATTTAAAAAACTGGTATTCCCTTCTTTTCATTCATCAGGAAGGAAATTTTATTTGTTCCCCCAAAATTTCCTGAACTATGAGGACTAATTACGAGGAAAGAAATAATTGAAAGTAGGTGTTTAGGATTGTCTTAGATCTCCTACCAGTGCACAGAATTCAACCTACAAGGCAGCTACCAAAGAAGAGGTAATATTTTTAGGTCCACTTTTTTTTCTAATTATCAACCAATAAACTTCAAGAACCTACAACAACCCCCATACCATCCTTGGGCAATAATGTTCCCACAAACTCCCACATTAATAACAGATCAAAATTCATAATGCAGAACCACAATTAAAATATGAATATTTTTACTATCTTCAAATACAAAATAAGAATTTAGCTATGGTCAGGTAAAAATACAATCTTAAAAATAATCACAACAATCAAACCAATAAATTTTAAAATCTAACATCTGGCTTAATCACTGCTAAAAACATTTAGTAAAATTATTTTGCTTTACTATTCAACAGGACTACATATACAGGAAATCTGGATAGTGATACATTACTTGGGCTTTTGCATATACTAGGTTTAAGAATCAAAATAATTAAAAGCCAAACTACAAGCACTTTTAAAATTGAATATACTTGTAAACGCAACTCAAAAATATCCAAAACATTAAAAAATAACAGTAATAACATTTTCCTTCTATACCCACTGATGATTAACAAGGTTCTGATTCACAAAGGTAAATGAAATGCAGGTAAAGTTGAGATGAACAGCAAAAAATTACAAATTTAATTTTATAAGAAAATTTAAAGTACAAACTTCACTGATTTTTTGGCAAAATAAGAATACTATTGATCCTACCTGGGGTTCCTGCTTCAAAATTTTTCTTTCTCCAAGTTGTAATTTCACTTCTTTATTTTTTCTTCTAATTATTCTTTATTTTCTCTATACTTTCTCCTATGTCTATTCATATATTTTTCCTTCACTCCATTCCTCTAGAATTTTTTATCTTTCTTTATATAGTTGGAAGAGGAGCTGATATGACTGACTGATGAGTTGAATGCACAGTGAGAAAGAAAGGAGTCAAGGATCACTAGATAGGTATTATAGTGTCAAGAAAAACCTACATATTGAAACTGCCAAAAATTAAGACAAGCCTAATAATTTGAGTGACAGGAAGTCAGGAGTTAAAATATTTAAAGAATGATTACCCAGGCCAGTTTTCCAGCCTGGGTAACTGGAAGGATCAACCTACAAGTTAATAAGACTAGAGGAGACTATGGGAAGGACCAGTTTGGACAGGGTCAGGAATCAAAGAGTTTGAGTTTTGAACACATTAATTTTGAGATGCCAAATGAAGATCTGAAGTTGTTGTGTAAATGAATTTGGAGTTTACAGGAGAGCTCAGGCCAGAGACTAAAAATTTGGAAGTCATTTATTTATAGATATATTTAAAGTCATGAGACTGGATGTAGCAACTTAAGAAAGAGTATGGCAGAGAAAAGACTGCTAGAAAAATGCCATTAAGAAGGCAACCTGGAAGAAAACCTAGTATGCCAGGAGAAAGCTGGCCATAAGAGCATGGACATTTCATCCAGGAACTAAGAGAAGAGGCAGAATACATGGTACACAGGAGACGGATGGGTAGACAAGGTGATGGGAATATCTAAATTTATATTCTTACTGCTTCTACCTTTTTAAATAAAAAAAGATCACTGACAGGGTAAACATGGGTAGAAAAACATGAGGGAGGTTTAAAAAGAATGTGTGAAATAGTCCAGGAAAGAAACAAACAGGTTGTCTAGTAAAATGAAACAGGAATGCCAGCAATACTGAGGTATACCTGAGGTTATGTTCATGACCTTAAGTGAAGCCAACCACTATGGTTTAAGGCTGGGGGTGAGGTGGGAAGGGTGGCAGTTCTCCCCAGCTGCATTCATTCATAACAAATGTCAGCGCAAAGGAGAAGCTAGCTGGAATTAACTAGAGATGGGAATATGCCAGATGAGCAGGAAGATGGAAAGAGGGCAAGTTGTGGTAGCATATAAAGGGATAATTAACAAAGACAGATAATGGAATCTAAATTGGGAAGGGGACAATAACACATAACACATGAAGTGAGTGGGTGAGAGACAGAAGACATGATAGAACCATAGATTATAAGTCTCACTGAGATTAAAGAATTAATACAATTAAGAAAATATCAGTGAATTAGATACAAGATAGTGAGATACCTGAAACTGAGATTATGAAGGGAGTATAGTTACTGGCAACAAGAAATTCCAGAGATGCCCACAGAAGTCAGTGGTTGAGGGAGGTGGGAGGATATGATCTCAGGACAAGAAAAGGTCAAGAAATAAGAGACTAGGTTATTAGAAAAACCTACATAGATATTGAAACTGCCAAAAATAAAGACAAGCCTAATAATTAGAGTGACAGGAAGCCAGGAGTTAAAATCTTTAAAGAATGACGTGAATCCCAAGGATCTGCAGATTAACTCCAACTAGAGAGGCTAGCAGACAGTAAAATGTGATGGCGTCAACTTTGAAGCTGGGAGTTTTAAAAGAACAAGTAACAATGGTCTAGAAAAAGCAAGGATGTGCAAGAAGGATATGCACCTCCTGCTGGAGGAATAAGGGGTAGGAAGAGAGAAAACAGCCATCATTTGAAAGGGCTGTAAACGAAGCAGCTCAGGTGTAAGAGAGGTGGTATAAAGTGAAGCTAACATTCAGAAATAAAAGGATGTAAAAGGAAAGAAAGGAATTGTGCTGATGATGGAATGAGTCAAGAGTGAAGACTGGAATACTTTAGGAAGTCAGGCAAAGGGAAAGATGGGAGTCAGATAAGGGGATATGCAGAGTCATGTGGATTAAGATCGGAGTATTAATGGAAAACCCAGGAGTCCTAAACACCTTACAAGGCCTCGAAGAAATAGAAATAGCTAACTGCAGTGAGGCTGACGCTTGAGGGTAGGAAGACAGATCTTGGCAAGATCACACAGAGCTCTGGAGTACCCTGCTTCCTTCCGTTTTGGACAGGTAAGCTGCACAAGTCCAGGGGCAGCCTTACCAGAGGAATGTGGAGTTCTGGGCACCCTCTCAATATTACTAATGGAGGTAGGGAGGAGAAGGAAACAGGAGTGTGGATAAGGTTTTACTTGAAGCACATCAAGAAATGATTAATTTTTGGTAACCAAAGAACTCTTCAATTGATGTTTGCAGATCTGTAAACCCAAAAATGTATTTATTAGTCATTAGCTCATAACCTCATCTCACAAATGCTACTGCTCCTCTGAAGACAAGATCCAAAAAAGCTATCCTATGTCCTCATAAGAGACCTTCAGCTAAAGAAATAACTCTGTGTAATCAATAAAAGCTACAAACATGCACACACCAAGGAAAGAGTGATTTTTAAATGTGATTCCTGGGTAAAAAAACTACTCACAACAAAGTGCTCTTGTGTTGGGGTCCCCAAGACCACTTCAGATTCAGTGATTTACTATGAGGACTTAGAACTCAGCATGTAGTTGTACTTATACCTATGATTTATCAGAGTGAACAGATAAAAAACCAGGCAAGAAGGGGATTAAATATGGCAGCGTGAGAGGTGAGACAGAGGCCTCCTCCTAAAACCACATATACTATGAAAATATAATTAATACAACTAATCCTGAAAGAGCAACAGGAAAGAGGGCTGTGCCAGACTGCATACACATGGAGAAAAGAATAAACCTCACGGAACAGGGTAATGTACCAAAGCAGTGGCCCGGCAGAACCCAACCCCTTCCCCCAACCCAGCTCACAGGCAGAAGGAAAAGAAACAGAGCAGAGAGGGAGTGTAGGCCTGGGACTGCTTAACACCTGGCTCTGGAGATCTGCTCTGGGAGCACAAACCTACACAGCATGGTGCTCTGGTGATTAGGGGAATTGGAAAGCTAAGACAGGCAAATTCCAGCTGCTATGGAATAAAAGTGGAATTCCAAAATTCCAGTGGAAAACAGGGATCCATATCCAGCTGCTATGGAATAAAAGAAAGGCAGGCAGTCTGAGAGGCTTTCGAACAGCAAGAGGGCTGCTAAAGGGGCAAGGACTGCACAGAGCTTACTGCTCAGGAGAAAGGGCAGATAGATAAAATTGTCTGGGAGCACTCTGCCCAGTAGGTTGAGAACTTTCATGATGTTCAGGCACTCCAGCACCCTGGTTGGCTATGCTGCTCCAAGGCTCCCCTCTGTGATACACAGCCTACTGCACCTTCCTCCCAGCAAGCCCACACCTGACTAGCAAATCACCAAACCCTGCCCAGGCATTAGGCCAGCCAGAGGGAAGCCCCACCTACAGCAGCTAAAAATGCAAACCACAGAGGCTTATACCTGTGTGCTCGGCCAACTGCTGCTCTGGCAGTGGAGACAGGCATAGCAGCTGGGAGGCAGGAAACAACTCTTGCCTCCCCCCAGGCACCAACACCACTCCCCTGCAACCCCCTACATTGCTCCAGGGGCAGAGCAGCTTCAGAGCATAGAGCTTCTGGGCACTAGAGGGTGCCACACACAAATATGAAATGCCAAAGGAACCTGGTTCAAAGCAGAATCTCAACACCAGAAAAAGGGTCAAGTGAGACTGAATTAATAAATCTTCCTGAAAGATAATTCAAAATAAAAATCATAAACATGCTCCTGGAGGTACAGAAAAACATTCAAGAACTCAGGAACGAATTTAGGATGGAGATTCGATCATTGAGGAACAGAATGAAGGGTACTAAAAGCAGATTAGATATGGTGGAGGAGACAGTAAATGAAATATAAATTAGGGAAGAGGAATACAAAGAAGCTGAGGCACAGAGAGAAAAAGGATCTCTAGGAATGACAGATTATTGAGAGAACTGTGTGACAAATCAAATGGAACAATATTCGTATTATAGGGCTACCAGAAGAAAAAGAGAGAGAAAAAGGGATAGAAAGTGTCATTGAGGAGGTAATTGCTGAAAGCTTCTGGGGAAGGAGATACTCTCTCAGGCCATGGAGGTGCAACACAAGGGACCCAAGAAGGACAACACCAAGACATATGATAATAACTAAAATGGCAAATATCAAGGATAAGGACAGACTATTAAAACCAGCCATAGAGAGAAATAAGATCACATACAAAGGAAAACCCATCAGGCTATCATCAGACTTCTCAGCAGAAACCTTACAGGCCAGAAGGGAGTGGCATGATATATTTAATGCAATGAAGCAGAAGGTCCTCAAATGAAGAATACTTTATCCAACAAGATTATCCTTTAAATTTGAAGGAGGGATTGAACAATTTCCATTTCAGCAAAAGCTGAAAGAATTTACCTCCCACAGAATATCTCTACAGTGTATTTTGGAAGGACTACTATAGATGGAAGTGTACCTAAAGTTTAATAGCTGTCACCAGAGGTAATAAAACCACAGTAAAGAAAGTAGAACAGTTAACTACTAAGCAAATGCAAAATTAAATCAACTATCCCAAAAACCAGTCAAGGGATAGATAAAGAGTACAGAATATGATTCATAACACAACAAAGAATGGAGAAGGAAGAAAAAGAAAAAGGAGGAAGAAAAAAGAACCTTTAGGGTGTGTTTGTAATAGCATAGGAAGCGAGTTAAATTAGACTGTTAGATAGTAAGGGAATTACCCTTGAACCTTTGGTAACCACAAATCTAAAGTCTGCAATGGCAATAAGTACATACCTATTGATAATCACCATAAATATAAATGGTCTGAATGTACCAATCAAGACACAGAGTCACTGAATGGATAAAAAAACAAGTCCCATCTATATGCTGCCTACAAGAGATTCACTTTAAATCCAAACACATACACAGAGTAAAAGTGAAGGGATGGAAAAAGATATTCATGCAATAGAGAGAAGAAAGCAGGAGTTGCAGCACTTGTATCAGACAAAATAGACTTCAAAACACAGAAAGTTACAAGAGACAAAGATGGACATTACATAATGATAAAGGGGTCAATGCAAAAAGAAGACATAACCACTATAAATATCTATGCACCCAACACAGGATCACCTACATATGTGAAACAAATGCTAATAGAATTAAAAGGGAAAATAGAATGCAATGCATTCATTCTAGGAGACTTCAACATTCCACTTACTCCAAAGGACAGATAAACCAGACAGAAAATAAGTAAGGAGACAGAGGCACTGAGCAACACATTACAACAGATGGACCTAACAGACATCTACAGAACTCTATACCCAAAAGCAGCATAATACACACTCTTCTCAAGTGCACATGGAACATTTTCAAGAATAGATCATATATTAGGCCACAAAAAGAGCCTCAGTAAATTCCAAAAGATTGAAATTGTACCAATGAGTTTCTCAGACCACAAAGGAATGAAACCAGGAATAAATTATACAAATAAAATAAAAAATCCCACAGACACATGGAGGCTTCACAACATGCTCCTAAATAATCAATGGATCAGTGACCAAATAAAAACAGAGATCAAGCAATATATGGAGACAAATGACAATAATTCAAAACCACAAAATCTGTGGGATGCAGCAAAGGCCGTGCTAAAAGGGAAGTATATTGCAATATAGGCCTACCTCAAGAAAGAAGAACAATCCCATATGAACAGACTAAAATCACAATTAACAAAACTAGAAAAAGAAGAACAAATGAGGCCCAAATTCATCAGAAGGAGGGACATTATAAAGATTAGAGCAGAAATAAATAAAATCAAAAAGAATAAAATAGAAAGAATCAATGAAAACAAGAGCTGGATCTTCAAGAAAATAAACAAAATAGATAAACGCCTAGCCAGACTTATCAAGAAAAAAAAGAGAGTCTACACACATAAACAGAATCAGAAAAGAGAAAGGAAAAATCACTACACAGAATTACAAAGAATTATTAGAGAAGACTATGAAAAATTATATGCTACCAAACTGGATAACCTACACAAAATGGACAGCATTCTAGAAAAACACAACCTCCAAGGCTGATCCAGAAAGAAACAGAAAATCTAAATAGACCAATTACCAGCAACAAAATTGAACTGGTAATCAAAAAACTACATAAGAACAAAACACCTGGACCAAATGGCTTCACCGCTGAATTTTCTCAAACATTTAGTGAAGACCTAATACCCATCCTCTTTAAAGTTTTCATAAAAGTAGAAGAGGGAATACTTCCAAACTCATTCTGTGAGGCCAGCATCACTCTAATAACAAAACCAGGCAGACACCACAAAAAAAGAAAATTACAGACCCATATCCATGATGAACATAGAGCAAAAATATGCAACAAAATATTAGCAAACCAAAATCAGAAATATATCAAAAAGATCATCCACCATGATCAAATAGAATTTATTCCAAGGATGCTAAGATGGTACAATATCTGAAAATTCATCAAAATCACACAGCACATCAACAAGAAGAAAGACAAAAACCACATGATCATCTCCATAGATGCCAAAAAAGCAGTTGACAAAATTCAACGTCCATTCATGATAAAAACTCTCAACAAAATGGGTATAGAGGGCAAGTACCTCAACATAGTAAAGGCTATATATGACAAACCCACAGCCAACATCATACTTAACAGCGAGAAGCTGAAAGCCTTTCCTTTAAGTTCGGAAAAGACAAGGATGCCCTCTCTCTCCACTTTTATTCAACAAAGTTCCGGAGATCCTCACCACAGCATCAGGCAACACAAAGAAATAAAGGGCATCCAGATTGCTAGGGAAGAAATTAAACTGTCACTGTTTGCAGATGACATGGTACTGTACATAAAAAACCCTAAAGAATCCACTCCAAAACTACTAGATCTAATACCTGAATTCACCAAAGCTGCAGGACACAAAATTAATACACAGAAATCTGTGGCATTCCTATACACTAACGATGAACTAGCAGAAAGAGAAATCAGAAAAACAATTCCATTCACAATTGCATCAAAAAGAATAAAATACCGAGGAATAAACCTAATGAAGGAAGTAAAAGACCTATACCCTGGAAACTACAAGACATTCATGAGATAAATGAAAGAAGATACCAATATAACACACAGAAATCTGTGGCTTTCCTATACACTAACAATGAACTAATAGAAAGAGAAATCAGGAAAACAATTCCATTCACAATTCCATCAAAAAGAATAAAATACCTAGGAATAAACCTAACCAAGGAAGTGAAAGACCTATACCATGAAAACTATAAGACACTCACTCTTAAGAGAAATTAAAGAGAACACTAACAAATGGAAACTCATCCCATGCTCTTGGCTAGGAAGAATTAGTATCATCAAAATGGCCATCCTGTCCAAAGCAATATACAGATTTGATACAATCCCTATCAAATTACCAACAGCATCTTCAATGAACTGGAACAAATAGTTCAAAAATTCATATGGAACCACGTAAGATCCCGAATAGCCAAAGCAATCCTGAGAAGGAAGGATAAAGTAGGGGGGATCTCGCTCCCCAACTTCAAGCTCTACTACAAAGCCACAGTAATCAAGACAGTTTGGTACTGGCACAAGAACAAACCCACAGACCAGTGGAACAGAATAGAGACTCCAGACAGTAACCCAAACATATATGGTCAATTAATATACGATAAAGGAGCCATGGACATACAATGGGGAAATGACAGTCTCTTCAACAGATGGTGCTGGCAAAACTGGACAGCTATATGTAAGAGATGAAACTGGATCACTGTCTAACCCCATACACAAAAGTAAATTTGAAATGGATCAAAGACTTGAATGTAAGTCATGAAACCATAAAACTCTTAGAATAAAACATAGGCAAAAATCTCTTGGACATAAACATGAGCGACTTCTTCATGAACATATCTCCCCGGGCAAGGGAAACAAAAGCAAAAATGAACAAGTGGGACTGTATCAAGCTGAAAAGCTTCTGTACAGCAAAGGACACCATCAATAGAACAAAAGGTAGTATGGGAGAATATTCATAAATGACAGGTCCGATAAAGGGTTCGCATCCAAAATATATAAAGAGCTCGCGCACCTCAACAAACAAAAAGCAAATAACCCAATTAAAAAATGGGCAGCGGAGCTGAACAGACAGTTCTCCAAAGAAGAAATTCAGATGGCCAACAGACACATGAAAAGATGCTCCACATCGCTAGTCATCAGAGAAATGCAAATTAAAACCACAATGAGATATCACCTCACACCAGTAAGGATGGTCACCATCCAAAAGAAAAACAACAAATGTTGGCGAGGTTGTGGAGAAAGGGAAACCCTCCTACACTGCTGGTGGGAATGTAAATTACTTCAACCATTGTGGAAAGCAGTATGGAGGTTCCTCAAAAAGCTCAAAATAGAAATACCCTTTGACCCAGGAATTCCACTTCCAGGAGATTACCCTAAGAATGCAGTAGCCCAGTTTGAAAAAGACAGATGCACCCCTATGTTTATCACAGCACTATTTACAATACCCAAGAAATGGAAGCAACCTAAGTGTCCATCAGTAGATGAATGGATAAAGATGTGATACATATACACAATGGAATATTATTCAGCCATAAGAAAACAAATCCTACTATTTGCAACAACATGGATGGAGCTAGAGGGTATTATGCTCAGTGAAATAAGCCAGATGGAGAAAGACAAGTACCAAATGATTTCACTCATATGTGGAATATAAGAACAAAGAAAAACTGAAGGAACAAAACAGCAGCAGAATCACAGAACCCAAGAATGGACTAACAGTAACCAAAGGAAAAGGACTAGGGAGGATGCGTGGAAGGGAGGGATAAGGAGGCTGGTGGGGGTGAAGAAAGGGGGCATTACGATTAGCACGTATATTGTTGTGGGGGGCACAAGGAGGGCTGTGCAACACAGGGAAGACAAGTAGTGATTCTACAGCATTTTACTACACTGATGGACAGTGACTGTAATGGGTTTGTGGGAGGTACTTGGTGATGGGGGGAGTCTAGTAAACATAATATTCCTCATGTAATTGTAGAATAATAATACCAAAATTTTAAAAAAATTTAATCAAAAAAATAAAAAATAAAAAAACTAGGAAGTCCCTTTCTCTTGTAGTGTCTCTCCAGCACCCTCTACTGGCACAATTTAATAGCGTGCTGACTGCAATGAAATGCATGAACTTCCACTATGCAGATTAAGAGGGCAGATTTGGGACCAAGAAGCAATAAATTAGTAACTTGCATAGGATACAGTTAAAATACCCCATCTCTATTATGTTTAGTACATATGGTGTGGGAGATCACAGGGATAACAGTATAGCACAGAGAAGGCACATAGTGGATCTGTGGCATCTTGCTGCACTGATGGACAGTGACTGAATTGGGGTACAGATGGGGACTGGATTATATGGGTAAATGTAGTAACCACATTGTTTTTTCATGTGAAACCTTCATAAGAGTGTATATCAATCATACCTTAATAAAAAAAATTTTTTAATAAAATAAAATAAAACACCCCATCTCTTCTAATTAATAAACACCCAGGTGAGAAATCAAAATTTCTTAAACAAATAAAAAAAAATATTTCCTTGATGTAAATCAAGAATGTAAACTGGTTCAGCCACTATGGAAAAAATGTGATGGAGTTCACCAAAAAAATTAAAAATAGATAGACCATATAATCCAGCAATTCCACTTCTGAGTATATCCCTAACAGAGATGAAAACAAGAAATAAAAGATCTGCATTCCCATGTGTGCTGCAGCATTATTCACAATAGCCAACATATGGGAACAACCTAAGTACCCATCCATGAATAAATTAATAAAGATGTGGGGGGATGGTGGGAGGTGGGTAGGTGTGTGTGTGTGTGTGTGTGTGTGTACAGGTATGCATATATACACACACACACATAAATACATAATGGAATATTATTCACCCATGAGAAGAAAGGAAATCCTGCCATTTGCAACAATATGGTGGACATTATGCCAAGTGAGATAAGTCAGATGGAGAAAGACAAATACTGTATAATTTCACTTACCATAGAGTCTAAAAAAGCAAACTCATAAAAATAGAGGGCAAAATGGTGGTTACCAGGGGCTGGAGTGTGGGGAATAGAAGAGGTGTTTAAGGGCACAGACTTGCAAGTAGTAGCAAGTAAGTCCTACCAACCTAAGATGCAGTATAGTGAATACAGACAATATTGTATCATATCAAACTTACTAAGAGACTAGATCTTAATTATTCCAACTGCAAAAAAGAAATAATAACTATGTGAGGTGACAGATGCTTTCACAATAGAAATTATATTACAATATACAAACAAATCAACATGTTGTACACCTTAAATTTATACAATCTTATCTGTAAAATATATTTCAATTTTAAAAAAATAATAAACTTCCACATTTGAACAACCTGAAGCTCCTCAGCTAAGACCTGGTAGCCCTTTTGTCCATAACTATCTTGATTTAGTCACCTTAAGTTAAATAAAGGTAGGTTAAGATCTCCTGCCACTAGAAAAATAAATATATTAGTATAGAAGTATACTACAACTTATAAAAGGACTCAAGAAGAGCTCTAATAAAAACTCCAATGAAAAGTATATAGATTGTACCAGTATCAATTTTCTAGTTCTTATATTGTACCATAGTTATAAGTTGTTACCACTGGGGGAAGCTTCATAAACTGTACATGGGCCTGTCTGTACTGTTACTGTAACTTCCTGTGATCTATAAACATTTCAAATGTAAAAGTTCATTAAAAAATGACCTCCAAGACATCTAGATCAACTTATAATTATAGAAAATAATGTGTATTTTCACTCTTAACATGAAAAAAATTCTTAAAGTATGATGCTGAAAAGGCACTAGTATGATATGCATACTTCCATAGTGCCACCTTCCTCTACTAGGTGAAGCCAGCAGTAGCCAGCAATGGAGGATATTTAAAATTCTGTCCTAATTATATATTCCAGCCCAAAGGCTGAGATAGATGGTTCCAATTACTCCCATTCCAAAGCACCTCATAATGCCAATAGATTTTTACCAATAGTCACTTGAAATAACTACATGTCAGAGACTAAAGTATTTTTGTATAAATACACCCTCTTTTCCTAGAAAAAGAGAATTATCTTTCTACTAAAAAGAAAACTCAAAGAGGACAAATGAGTAAGTTCATAAAACAGCTTTTAAAATACTAGGCAGACTTTAGGTCACCCTGCTAACTTTTCTCATTTTCAGAATGGAGAAGAACGATGTCCTTTGAGAAAATTTAGAGCATCTAAAACCCATCAGTTTGTTAAAAGATTTCATAGTTACACTAATTTACGTGAGAGAATAAAACAAATCAAGCTAACATATAAACAGCTTAACGTCAATGAGTTTCTTTCTAAATAAAACTCTTAACTCACTAGGGTGAAGGCAAAAATAAGTGCTAGGTAAATTCAGCAAAAGACCCTCAGAATGGTCTAACATCAAATTACATCAGCCCAAGAATAACAAACAGTTGATGTTCCACCATCCATCTACTTAGTGATGTCAAATCATACTAGAAAATTTTTTTCTGTGAAGAGAGCGCCAGGCGATTTTTTTTTTCCAGTACTCCTTGGCTTGGAAATATTCTCCTCAAGAAGTAACACAAGGAATGGTATGGTACCTGTCAGTCACTCACTCTATGAGGTATAGTACTTGACACTTCAATTCTCATTATATGGTTTTTGCTGCAAGCCAGTCAGCACAAATTAATAACTGAAGCAGAATTTACTATCAAAACAGGCGTGTCTCTAAATTACTCTATAAATGATCAAACTTTCCCTCTGGTAAGAATGTGTGTTTTATATGTACAACGTATATGTAATGATTGCATTCCGCAACATTAGGAACAGATAAAAGTGACTCATGGAAATCCTTTCTTTCTAATAGTGTTGGCCCATGTTATTCAGTACAGAGTTAAATATTTATGACAAATATAATACTTGCACTCTGCTTGCTGTATCAACACTTCATTCTGGTTCACACAGGAAGCATCAGGGCAGATCGCTGGGAGTAGAGTGATCCAACAGAACTAACACCCTGAAGCCAAAAAATCTCTTTCCAACCTACCTTTCCACAAGGCCTAAAATTATCATTAGAAGCCTCTTCTTAGGGAATTTTTAAAAAGCCCATTTTGTAAATGTATATGGTACTATGTGTCCTGAATCATTTTACACAAAACAAGAAGCAGTATTTGGCAAAAATCAACTAGTCAGTAAATTAATATAGCAAAAACTGAAAATTTTCCCCTTACTTTTTGGGTATAAAGCCTACATAACCAAGACAAACAAGTGGAGGTAATGCAATAGTGCTAGGAATAGCATAATTTAAATACTAAAGTTTTAAAAATCCACTATTGACTTACTAATGTGCAAGAAAATCGTTTGCAACCTTTCTACCTGTGCCAGTAACAAGCCCCGCAGAAATGCGGCTCTCGGGCAGAGATGACTGCCATTTCTGCTCTGGCAACACTAGAAGACTTGCAGACCTGCTCGGATCTGCCCACACTGCAACATGCTGACTGGGGCCTCGCAGTAATTAAGCTCAGATCTCCCTCTTCTCACACGTGTCAGATTACAGTCATCTTGGCTTCTCCTCCCAGTTGTTATTGTTGGTTTTCTCTTCTACAAATAGGTAGGGTTTTCTCCCAGGGCATAGTGCCCCTGGCTCTGTAGCCACTGAACAATCACTGGGATGTCCCAATATCTATCATCTCATTTTCAAATTCTGCAGAAAATACACTGAAGAATACCAATTTATTTACTCTCTGACTGGTCTAATTGTAAACACAGTATATAATCAAGATTTAATTGGGTACCATCTTTAAGAACATATGCTCAAGAACCAGACGGCTTTGGTTTAAACTCTGGCTCTACCAGTTTCTGGCCAAGCAACCAAAGTCACCTAACCTAGAGTCCATTTCATCATCTGCAAAAATGTGGTAATTATTATAATACCTTCCTCACACACTGCTATGACAATTAAATTGTACAACTGTCAACACAGTTAATATTCAATAAATGTCAGTTGTTACTATTTTCTCTCTTATGTCCAGTTCCTAAACAAAGATTAATGTGTAAACTCTAACATGTGAGTAACTCCAAGCATAAGAATATTAGAAATGTTCAAGATAAGAGAGCAGTTTTCACACATTCTCTAAACAAGACAAGATTCTATTGGGTGCAATATTCAATGAATTCAGTCAATACTCTTAACTTCATAAAATTCGTATATACCTCTTACTCACTTATTCAACAGGTTTTTTTAAAGAGGCAGTAGAGAGTAAGAATATGTATTCTGATAACAGACAGACTCAGGTCAAATATTAATTTTATGACCTTGGGCAAGTTACTTAACCTCTCCATGCCTCAGTCTTGCCAACTATACAATGAAAATAATAGTATCTATACCTCATAGGTAGCACCTAGAACAGTGCACAGCACAGAGAAAGTGCTAAGTAAGAATTAATCAGATAACCATAAAGTTCTGTGTTCCTGGCACTGTGCTAGGTGTTGGAGATTCTGGGAAAAATGACATAGTATTTGCCATCAAAGAGGTCAAAGCAGATAATCTCAGTGTATTTGTCAAATATTTACATATGAAGAAGGCTTACACCTTTGAATGCACAGAGAAATGGCTTCTTTCATAATAAGAATTAATATTTAATTAAAACAAAATACTGAAAATTAGAATGTGGGGTGGGTGACAGGCACATTGGAGTTCAACACATTATTCTTTCTACTTCTGTCTATGTTGGAAATTTTACATAATGAAAAGTTGTCTTTAAAGATGATAAATCATTTTCTTTCCCAAAAAAAAAGCAACAACTGTAGTTTGAAGGATGTCCTTTACTGCTTTATACTACAAATGAACTGTCAGCAGCAATGTTTAAGATTCACAGGCGTTAACTCTTGACAAGATTGCCACCTACTGTATTAGCTTCAATTCCACTATTTTTAGCAAGGGTTTCTTTTTCCAGAACAGGTGAATCTGAATATTTACAAAATTTTCCATATTGCAGGAAATCTTGTCTGTTATGTTGAGCAAAGCATTATATGGGGGAGACTCATTAGCCTGATGCAATCTCAGTCAATTTTGGTTTGGATGTTCACAGAGGTTATCTGTCAGTACGAGTGAAAAAGGAAGCAAAGAAACCTAACATGGATTTAGTAATTATTGCTAGATATACACCCATAGCTATTAGATATTATCATCAAGATTAATTATATTAAAATAAAAGCAATATAGTAAGTGGTTAAATATGGAATGAATTCTTTTAACTGTCCTAATGCTATACAAATGGGTATCTGTGACTTATGTAAAATCTCTATTGATTGCAATACCACAGCGATTCAAAATTGCTTTATCTCAAACGACTTAGGCAGAAGTTGAGAAAATGTGCTCTGGAAAAATGCCTTAAAATTACTCAAAAAGTAGTTTATATGATGATGAACACCTGATGGTAAAGGATTATTGAGGAGATTCTGAATAAAGTCTTAAGAATATAAGAGGGGGCAAAAAGCAACACTTGTTATTATTTTGTGTAATATGTTTTAAAGTGTGTGTAATTGTTTAAGTTAACCAGAAAACATAAGTAGGCATTCAACTACTTCACCAACAGTCATGGAGATTTCTATATTTAAGTCAATCAAACTTGGGAGCCTCTAACTGGAAAAAGGACTGCCTTACATACAAGCATAGCACAGGCGTGATTACATACAAGCATAGCTGAGACACAATATGCCACATAACCCCAAACGCCAAGGTTTTTCAATAATGTTTATTAAGAGTTATATTAGGCAACACCTAATACTACTTTCCCTGTTACAGCAGACTTACTAAATGGGAAACTGCCTTTTATTTAAAAAGAAGTGCTGGGGCATGTCCTGAAGACACAGGGTTTGAAGGGGCTCTTGCTGTCAAATTCTGAGACAATTTGAGCACCAAAATAATTAAGCTCTTTGTGAATTATTGTGGATAGTAGAGGGAATTCAAGAGTCTATACCAATAAGCAGACAATGGAGAGCTCTGGCTTATATCAGCATGCTAAGGGCTAACTGGTAAATCTAGAGAAAATGCAGGAGAAAAAAATTTTCATTTTGCATGCATCTTAGTAAGACTGGATCAAACAAGAATCACAAATGAATGTTAAATCGAGGAGGAAATTTTGATGAAAAGAATAGTATTTTCATGTGTCTCCCCACAGACTACTTAACTAGTTGCAAGAGAGGTGAGAAAAAGAATTACAGTGGAGAAATCAGACATTTCACTGGGTAATCAAAATTAACATCACCAGTGAGGTGCAGATGGTCATCAAGCACCTCCAGGTATGATACATTAAAGAAAACATCACCTGTGCAGCAATAAATAATGTGGATCTAATCATGAGGGAGTATTAGATAAACCCAAAATGAGCAATGTTTTATTAAAAAGAGGGGAAAGGGATGTATTCTTCAAAAATGTCCGTATCATAAGAGAGAGAGAGAGAGAGAGAGGCTGTGGAAATGTTTCCAGATTAAAGAAAACTTTAATCAGATTAAAGGTAAATGGCAACTGAGTGCAGTATCTGACCCCAGTGTAAATCCTGACCTGGAGGTGGGAAAGGGTATTTCTGGGTTAATTGATAAAATAGACAAATGGTAGGTTGAATAAACAGTACTGTATGAATGTCAGATTTACCTGAGTTGATACATATGATGTGGTTATATAAAAGATACTACCCCTATTTTTAGGAAATACACATTTCCTACAGAAGTTTACAGAAATGAAAGGTCATGATGTAACTTAAATTGTTCAGAAAAACAATTGTGGGGGGTGGAGGTATGTAGAAAGGGAGAGAAAGATTGACAGAGACAGAGGAAGAGAAAAACTGAGAGACTGAGGAAGTGGTGCAAAGCAAATGGGGTAAAATGTTGATAAGTGATTCTGAGAAAAGAATATACAGGTGTTCTCACTACTAGTTTTATTTTTTTAGCTCTTCATTAAGTTTGAAATTATGTCCAAAAAAATATGAATACATTACTATATCTAGTAACAAAAAAAAATTTTCTCATCATTCTTTTAAGACTAAAATATTCAAAATCAACAATACCTGTAATCTCATTATTTTTTATCAATTTTTAAGAAGCCATTAATTTTAAGACACAATTATTTTTTATACCACTATGAAAGGAAAAAAAGATGAAAACTGTAATTATAAGACAGAATTATATAAGAGAACTTTTCCTGTTCTCTGGATGCTGGTAGTAGAATCCAAACATGGGAACAAAGTAGAGTTAAATACCTGATGCTCTAAAGAAAGCTGCAGATAATTGGGGGCCAGAGACTCCTAGATTTAAGAGGGCAAAGGGGGCCATGATGTCAGCAACCAGCACCTCAACAGGCTCCCCCACCTTCACCCCAGTCTACAGAATATGGTTATGGTATACAGCAGTCTTGATGAAGCAGCTTGTCTTTCCCTCGTCATCATCACACCAATTTCTCCCACTCCTTGAAACCAAGTGAAGAGGGCTTTTTTAAATTTCCAGTTTCTTAAACATCCTTAAAAATACATCCTTAGGTAGTGATGCTTTTGTTTCCAACAGGACAGATTCCTAGAATGGGACTGATGTGTCCAATTATAGGTATTGTTTTATGTTTACAGATGTTACCAGATCAAGAATGTACACACATTTTACCCTTTTCCCCTTATCCCCACCAGCTCTAGATGTCATTTTTGCCCATCTGATATCTTATAACCTTAATTATATTTCCCTCTCTATTCGTGAATCAGGACATCTTTATAAATGTTTATCAGACTTATGAACAGCTTTCCTGTGATTTGTCTATTCATACTCTTGCTTTTTTCCTTTTCTTTTCTGCCAATTGTTAAAAAATGTATGTGTATTTACCCTTCATCTGTCATCTCCATTACAAATGTGTCTTCCAGAAATACCCATTGTTATTCTTCCTTAATAGTATCTTTTGTTCTGCAAGTTTGTCTCGTTTTATATGGTCTAATGTAGGTGTAAATATATAAATGTAAACACACACCTATTTGTGTGTGTGTGTATTTATATATTTAAAAAATATGCATCTTTTAAAGCTTCAGAAATCCCAATAACTAAATGGACTTTTTAATTATCAAAAATGACTGAGAATTTAAGGTATTTATCCAACATGTAAATAAGAGACAGCAGAAAAAAAAGGATGTGACCAAACAGAATTGAAGTACTTATTGCTGAAAAATAAAGCCATTTCATGAGTATTTCCTCCATCAATTGAGATTTTCGATGAACTAGCTACATCTAATTTATTTAAGTGGGAAAATCATGATAACTCTCATTCTCATTTTTAAAGAGAGAAACTGAAGTATGGTGAAAAGCCACAGTGACTAATACAGTTAGATTCAATAGCTATTGTCTTTTGAAACACGTAACAATGTCAACACAAGTTTTTGGTAGCATTTTGGAGCCAGCTGCTTACCTTTCAATAGCTAATTCTTTGTTAGAAAGTTGCCTCACTGTAATCACAACCTTCTTCTCTATTCCCTGTTTTATTTTGAAATAAAATTTATCTCTATCCTTAGGTACGGGACTGAAACATACAAAAAGAACAGAAATTATCAATACAAATATTAATACAATAAAATAATTTATTCCAATGTTAGAGACAGCAAAGTATTTAAGCAACAGCCTCTTAAGATGAACTAAACTCTCATCTTGCCAGAGTTAACTATACATTTGATAGTAGGCAAAACAGTTACTATTAATTTTTAAACTAGATTTATAAGAGCCTCATATTTTACCTCTAACCAAAGTTAGAACCAAGATTTTTTTAAATGGCATTACAAATTTTATTTTTGAAATGTTAATGACATTATTTATGTAATTTACCTAATTATTTTTTAAGACACATATCTGGTTTAACTGGTTGCGTGGTCATAAAAGCCTTTAACATAATGAAACCCAAGGCAAAACAAAGTGAAAAGAGCCTAATTTTAAACATCTAGAATTTGAGATGATTATGATATATCCAAGTAAGAATAAGTAAAAGATGGACAAAGACATACAGATTGGTGGCAAATTAAATTCTAGCCTAGCACAGAGAAGACAAGTAGTGATTCTATAGCATCTAACTATGCTGATGGACAGTGACTGTAATGTGGTATGTGGTGGGGACTTGATAATGGGGGGGAGTCTAGCTGCTCATGTAATTGTACATTAATGATACCAAAATATAAATAAATAAAAATTCTAGCCTAGGTCAGTCTGCCAGTTCTTAAGCATTAATTCATTAAAATAATGAATGTCTAAAATATGGCTGTCTTATCTGAAAAGGAAAAATATCTTGATCAACTTATTTGACCTAATACTCTGTTTCTGTACCTATAAAGAACGAACGAAATACCTAACAATTATTGTTAGAATTAAAAACACAGTTAAGGCACATAGGTGATCTTTAAAGAGTGTAACTGTGTCCTATTTATCTACCTTTTATTGAACTAAAGAAAAGCATTTCAAATATATAATAGAAGGAAATGGTTAATTAAATGAGGATCAAACCACCCAAATACTTTGCTAAATTTTGACGGAAAATTCCACCATAAAGTTAAAAGAAAAAAAATGATATATATACAATTGCATAAAAATATCCTCTAAACAAAGGCAATAAATCAAATATTAAAAATGATTGTGGCTAACAAATCTATAGGTTTTCATTCTACTTTTATTATTTCACTGAGATTTTAATAATATCAGCATTTTTAAATATTAAGAATACCATTTACATAAAATATCTTGAAAAGTGGGAGAACAGTGAAACACATTTATTCACCACTCAAACATTTATTTATCATTCTAAAGCTTTATACCAACATTGTATAGTTTCTGGAACTTTCATATTAGACAATACTATATCTCAGGTACAATACCAATTTCTATTCTTTCCAAATAATCTCACCTAAAGTTTCCTTTTCCATCATCTTCTTTCACCTCCAAGGAGACACTGAAGGTAAATACATCACTGTCGGGGACAGGAATAATTGAGTCTTTAACATCAGACACTTGTCTAGAAGAACGTTTGAATGCTGTAGAGAAACTATATAAAATTCTGCTTACCTAAAAAAATTAAAATGAAATACCATTAGGTAAAAGTTTAACCATATTTTGATACCCTGCTCTCCTAATTCTTAAATCTCCAACTTCCCATCATCACAATTTTCTTAAGCAGATAAAGCAGATATACTCTAAGCATATATATTTTTATAATATGTATCATATATATTATATAGCTTATAATACACAGTATATGTAGACCAAGCATACAACATGTGTATACATGTATATAGAGTTTGCTTTCAACTCCAGCATTTAAACATAGTAATAAAAATGTTTAAATAATTTAAATTCACAAAAGAATATATTTATAGATGTTTCTAGGCCTCATCATATGCTATAGTGCAATGAATGAATCCTCAAGATAATTACTAGAATGCTGCTGGCATCTAAATCTTCCCAATGAACACAAAGTTTTAGTTGAAGTAATCAATTTCTCTTTTAACTTCCCTCAGCTTCACAGGACTACACACTGAGGCACAGAAGAAAGCAAACAGTGGTTCTGGCAATAAGCAAACTCAGTAACGTGATTTAAAGAGCTTCCAGTGCTGTCACTCAAACTTGTGGTATAAATACATTGCAGGATTCCCAGAATAAATGCTAAAATGGTCTTACCTACTATTGTATTACTATTAAACTATGTTGATAATTGCTTGAAAAAATATATATGCCCATGGCTTATACTCTCTCCCTAAAATGGAGAAGTATTCTAAACCCCATACTCTTCCAAAAGTTATTCTCTTCCTTGGTTGCAAAAGAAATGTCATACCATCTCAGACTTATAAGGCTGAAGCACAAAAAAAACCTTCCAGGCCTCTCAGGCCAAGCATGAGTTGAACATTGAAAACATGAAATAAGAGTTTGACCTCCACATTAGGAGGTACAATTAAACAGACTTCTCTTAATACTAACAAATCCTTCACTTTAGATAAAGTGCATTTGAATTATTCATTGAATTATATTAGTCTAGGACAATAATATTTTGTAATTTGCGTGAAACAAGAACACTTTCATCAACAGAATTTCTTAAAGCACGGAGTCTTTCCTTATTTTTCTATTTTTGTTATGTTCATATACTCTACTTTTTCTTATGCACAAGTCTATCACATTAAAAAATGAGTGGTTCTCACATACAATAGCCATATATACACCTATCAATAGATGGTCACCCTAAACCACCTTTCTAATACCAAATTAATAGTTTCTTATATTAACTGACTTACAAACTTTTAACTGTATAAGAATGATGCCTACCAGCCTAAGTTCAGCTTCAGCTGTAGCATATTTGTATCTCAGTACTTGCAAAATTTTTAGTATTTTAATGTTACACAATTATAATTTTATAAAAATGAGTAAAAACAACAAAAGTGGCAAAGGATTGATATTAAGAACTGAAGGCCTCAAATGTTACCCAATTAAAACAATGATAAATTCACTCATTCATCCAGCAAATATTTTTTGAGCTCCTTCTATGTGCTAAGTATACAGCAGTGAAGATGGAGCCTACATACCACCACATGTAAATTGAATGTGTTTGGGAGAGGTGAGAAGGAATAGGTAAGCCAAAGACAGAAATGTTTAGCCTCAGCTGGACACTGATTTGACTTTGCTCAACAATTTAAGTGCTACAGAGGAAAACAGAATCAAACAACATGTTAGAAAAAGTCATTAGAGATCATGCCTCCAAGGTAAGGTGTAATAAGCTATTTTTAGTTTCTGGGAGTACTCCCCACTTCATAACCCCAAATAAATATGAAGTCTATTGTTTACTTTTTATACACTCAACTTCAGCATATTTTTAAGAAAACATAATATATGAAAAAATGCCTGCACATAATTTTTTATATATTACTAAAGTCAAACCCCAACCATATTTACTCTTTTTTCTCCTCTCCCTTATCTTCTTACAACTATTTCATTTTCTTTTTGTCAGAGTATTATTAGCAAGCTTACCACATGAGGCCACACTAAAGCAGTCAAAGAACTTAACAAATTCTAAAGCAGATGGCAGGAGTCAGGAATTTCTCTTTAAAAATGTTTAAGTATATGGGGCCAAGCCAGTAGAGAATGATGGTAGGGAATCAGACTATACCTTTCTCGCATTTTGGAGGAAGGACACAACAGTACATTAACTTCATTAACAGAAATCAAACTGCACTTAATCCTAATCATGTCTTATTAAAAGTTCCTATTTCCAACAACAAGGTTAAAATAATTTGTGAATCCTAGAGTCTGTGAATAAGCTGGAATGGTGATCCAAAGATCAGTAAGGTAGAGTAGCTTCAGGAACAAAGACTGTCAGTCTATAGTTACTGGAACTAACTGGGCAATCAATTACACCATGAAAAGAAATTTAAAACATATGATAGCAAGCATTTTTATACATGTCACACTATTTAATACACAAACACATACACATCTAGAACACGTATTTTCTTTGCAGAAGACAAAGGTTTATTGAGAAATAATACAGTATAATTTTTCCCCAGAAAGCAGTATCTATAGAAAGCAATAAATAAGCATGAAATTATCTCTTGGGGTCATCATTGTTGCTGTTTTTGAAGATGCTAGGAACAAGACACATGTAGATATGTGGAAAGGAGGTAGCTTAAAATCTTCATTTTGGTAGAATTTTTAGTAATTTTATTTTCCTCTTTACCTCAGTATTTTACAAATCTTCAAATATGTATTACATGTTAACAGTCCAAAAAATGCTATTAAACAAAATGACATATACTTAAATAACATAGCCAACTTTTCCAAGATAAAGCCTTTTCACTAATAGTGATGAAAGAATCAACTCTTCTAAAAAAATGTTCATCTAAGAAATAAAGAAAGAAAAATCATTCTGTAGAAGATACGCTGAAGGATATGTGTTAAAATTTTAAAAACAACTTGATCAAATACATTACTCACTGAAAGGAGCTAAAATAAGAGGCATTTCATTCAATAAACTTTTTAAGTTATAAAAACCAATTTATTTAAGGAAAATACTAACATAACCTCTGAATTACTATCCATAATAAGGCATTCTGCTGAAATACTATCTCAACAAATATCTATTTAGAAATAATATTTTCCCACGCAAGGAATAAAGTTTCTTTTATGCAGTGACATATCAGCAACCCCAAGAAAAACCAATGTGTTAAGAAAAAAGATCTTTCCAATGATATGCTTGATATTTATGAAGAAAAAAGATCTTTCCAATGATATGCTTGATATTTATGATGAAATACCTCTGAATGCCTTTAATAGCTGGTAACAGTGCTTCTAAAATAAAACAGAGAATTGCTAGTAATGGTAGTATGTTAAAAACATACAAACAAGGAACATCAAAGAAGAAACCATTTTGAAGAAAATGGTCAAACTGACCAGAAGAAATAAATTCTTAAAGAGAGTCAACTAAGCCTTTTAAAGTATCTTTAGAAACAGGTTTGTATAATGTATCCATAAAGATGCAACACAAATAGGTGCATCCAAGCTTTTTTCACTATTGCTTTGTCTGCAGTTCTTCAGCAGAAGCCTCTCACATCATTCTCCCTGTACAAAGATCATCAGCATCAAGATACTTTTGGCTGAATTCCCCTACTCTTTTGCTCTAGAAAATCAATCTGCTCCTGCAAAGTCCTGCAGAAGAACATAGAGAGTAACAAGTCAAATGCCCTAACCATTCTGTGGGAACCCCTAATCCCTGCTCACAGGTCCAGCAGAGCCATCACCCTCACTGGGCTTCCCCTCTGCCACTGTTGATGCCTGCTGCTTGTGGGGTTTTATGGTGAAGTAAGACCATCACAGTGACAGTTGGTAGAGGCAGCCATGCTGTTACTCCTGCTTGAGAGGATGTCCTTTTGCCTTTAACTGACAGAATTCTTCAGCTCATTCAGGGACTCTGCAAACAATGGAAGACAAATTAGCAACACTGCTGCGTAACACTGCTGCATAACATTTAAGCAATAAGAGTGGCTGTAACCTACTCCTGAGCTATCTTTGCCAAATGTCTGTGCCCATCAGGGGAGACCCGAATACTAACGATTAAAGTTGTCCCCTCACCAGAGAACAAGAAACTTCTGAAAACCAAATAACCAGACAACCAGTAAATGTAACTAAAAGATTTCAGATTTATTAAAAAGGTAGTTATTTTTAAGAAGAAGATGCTGGACATCTGTGAAACAGAAAGGCAGTTGGACTGTGAGGTACATGATTTACAAATCCCTTTATAAAGCAGGGCTGAAGGACAAAATGGTTACACTGACCAATAGAAATAAATTGTACTGTGTGTTCTTATATTTAAGTGAAAGGAAATTTGTTGCTGAAAAATACATGGGTCTTCAGAGTCAAAGACTTGCATCTGAAACACAGCTTTGTCATTTATTCTTTAGCCTTGGGATAAACAAAGGATAATCACACAGTTTATCAGCCAAACTAGAACTTTTGAGAATAAAATGGAGTGTTATTAATACACTGGACAAAAGGCGTAAACTAGGACTGCTCCAGGCAAAGAGGAGCATAAGATCACTAGTCAATAAATACCATCTGTACCATGGAGATGTTATAAATATCAAGTAGATGCTTAGCACAGTGCCTGGCATAAGCTCCATATTTATACTGCTTATTTTCCTTATTTAGAAAGATCTCTCATAATAAGTTTAATGACAACTGTCATGTATTTCTCCTTCAAACAATGAATTTTACCATCAATGCCCATAATGTAATACTATGAAAAATGGACTCTAAAAAAAATAATACATGGACTCACTTTCTCACAACCTGCCATGTCCCAAATATCTCTCTAGAAATACAATTAATATTATTTAATACCATATCCAAAATGTGCAAGCTAAGAATTCCGCACAACTCTGTCCACTGCTTACCCGCTATTTAAGCTCTCAAAAATGACAAATATTTCCCCCACCCATAAATAAGTGGATGCTATAATCCAAAAAAAGTTTCATACCATCACAGTGATGAAAAATGCTTGTAGCCAGGTCCCTTTCGTTTCCTTCTACAGCAGTGCTTCTACCTCTCCCAGCAGCAGGTTCTCCATATCTTCAAAGTTCATTTCCTTTCTGCTAAGCAGCAATGATCCAGAAACCACACAGGTGCTTTAAACGATGGCTGCCAACATGAAAGGCCAGGACTCTACCACCTGCTTCCCCACCTCCGTAGTAGAGTTGTAAGGATCAGAAACAACCCTCATTCACACACACATTCATACTCAATCCTTCCAAATGCCAGGCACACATGTACTCATTGACTCTCCATCACACCTTCTGACCAGGCAGTCAGTATATATATGAATATATAATGCTGGGATGAAATAGATTCAGGACTACCTTAAAATTACAAAAAAAAAAAAATTTTAACATCTTATACAGGCATGGGTTCTGGAAGAGAATTTCTACGGCTATAATCTAAATTATGTGTGTCTGGGCACGTTCACTTTAGTATTAAAAAAATTAACCACTAGAGCATAGTAATGAGCATACCCCTCATGCTTGGTATCAAACACACAGAAACCTACATTTCTATGCGTTCCTATGTGGTAACCAAAAATAAACTCTCAGAACTCCTGTGAATATGATGGTTTATGTTTCATAGTAAACAGAAATAGAACTAACTGCTGCTTTCAGCATTTTATACTGACAATTTCTATTTTCAAAAGCAAACACACCTGAGACCTTGCCCATCTAAACCTATTTATTAATACCTTTGAAACAGTTAAAAGCACTAAAGTTCTAAAAGTGCAACTTAGTTTTAATTTGGGAAGAATTCAACAGATAACAGAAGAGAATGCAATTTCAATGTGCATTTAACAAAAATCGTTTGATTCTGAACTACTTCTCTAGTGGAAGAATAAATCACCAGTTAATAATTACTAGGTTGAACTTACAGGCATCTTCAAATTACTGCAAATGGATACTTCTGCTATACATGAGCATTTGTATTGTTAAGTAGGCCAGTTCTAAAGAGCAAAAGCCAGCCTCTAGGTGAACGAATGTAATAAATAATTACCAGTAAAAACTACAGAGATCTACAAACAATCTTCGTGAAATCTAAGTGAAAGCAATAAGCAACTATCAGGCCCTACAGAGAAGCAGATTTTGTTATAGGCATTATTTAAAAATCACATGGACCAACTGACTTGGGCAAAATAATAAAAGAGGTGCAAAAAAAGTCCTTCTTTCTAAGCTTGAGAAATTACTACCATGGTGGAGTAGGACAGCTCTGTTACATGCTGCAAGTGCCCCAGCAACACCACTTTAGTGCACAGTTACCAGATTTAGCTTTGCATGTTCAGTTTTCTGCCATTACAAAAATTAACTTTCTCTTTAGAAATATGCTCCAAATTTATGTAATATGGTACATGGTCATACATTCTAATTTATAAAACTGAGATCAGAGTTCAGAAATATTATGCCTCTTTACTTACTGCCTCTTTAATTTCACAGGTGAAAATATGTATCTGAAAATCTTCTGATCCATGGGAACTCTCGGTAAATGCAAAGCAGTTGCTCTCTGCTGTCCCATCATGTCCACGTGCACAGAATAACACTTTATAGATTGGAAAAGAAGCTATCTCCATATTGTTGGATTGGTCTATGATTCTGCAAACAATGAGAGATGAGATAAAATATTAACTATCAAAGAACAAAAGCCAACAGTTTTACTACTCCAATAAACATATAAACATACTTATCTTAAAATCACAAAATAACCCATATATATACACAAAAATTCTTCACCTTCTTTTGACAATTACTTAATTTTTGTGTTTCCTATGATCCAATTCATTTACTCCCAAAGCTAAGTAGACACTGGCTGGAAAAAAAATTTGTGTCACCCATCCCTAAATGCTAGTCTTGTTCTAATATGGCAAAAGGAATGCCAGTACAGAACAGCACAGACCACCCTCTAGAGAGTTCATTCCTATTTAGAGCAGCACCTGTGTGTTTATCCAGACCCGAGGTCAGCCTTCAACCAAGACCTCTTTCACCCCACAAAAGATCAGAGTGGTTCCAAAGATGAACTTAACAACAGAGGTAAAACATCTGTGGGATTTAGGAGCGAATAATTGTCTTTTCCTGTACAAATCCTCAGCCCTAGATTGATCTAAAACTCAAGATGAATTCAGGATGTCATTCTGTATAACTGAGGGGTATCCACTAAGAAAAGAGAGGAAAATCAAAACACTAAGTCTTTGTCAAGGTGTGTTTGCCACTTTGAAACTTAACAGATAACATTAAAAGGCATTTTGACATTTTTAAGATACATCATAATAACAATACTATCTACAAAACCCTTTCCTGAATAATTCAAAGCATTTTTTATCAAAACCTTATAAATACATATTATTTTTTTTTGTTACTTAGAATTTAACTGTTTTGTCATATTCTAAATTTTAGACAGGCAGGCAAATCACAAAAGGTTTGAAAAAAGATTAAATCAGTCTTCAGGGAATATTATTGTTACACAATAGAACAAGTCATAAGAAATTTCTCTTGTATATTTCTCAGGTATATTTGGTCTTCATCCACAGTTCCTGAAAACACTTTAGAGTTAAAGGTGAAATGGATGTTGTAAGGTTGGAGGCACTGGAGGGAGAGGTGAGCACATCGGACACTGATGACGTGTGCCAAAGTCCCTAGCTGCCGCCCCTCCCAACCTGAAAAATGTGCCTTAGGCTAGCCAATCCTCGCACCGCTATAAATCTATGCTCTGCCTCCCCCTACCTTCTTTAAAAACTCCCCACCTGTCTAGTTGCTTGCAACTTCCCCAGCCTGTTTCAGACTGGTGAACCTCGCCCAGGAATTGCGCTCAAATAAACTGCCTGGCCCTTTGTTGCCTCTTGTCGCCTGCTTATTTCAGTTAGAATTTATCTTACAGATGTCTTTTCATGTTAATGAAACTTTTGAACCCCACCCAAGGTCAGAGACTGGAGGCTGAATCAGCCAATGGCCAATGATCCCGTCAATCATGAGAATGCAATTGAAGCCCTCACAAGAACCCATGAGAAGAGCATATCACACTCTTGGATCCTGTTTCTCTGTCAGAGAAAGCTTCCATGCTTGGGGAACCAGAAAGATTCATCATGCCAACAAGCCAGGCTCCAAGCTCCACAAGAATAGAAGCTCCTTTATTTGGGACCTTGCTCTGTATTATCTCTTCATCTGACTATTAACTTATATCCTTCAGTGTTTTCCTGATTTCTGTGAGCCGCATTAGCAAATTAATAGAACCTAAGCGGGAGGTCATTGGAACCTCCAGTCTGAACAGGATTGTCAAAAGCACAGGGTAAACTGCCTGGGGCTTGTAACTGGCCTCTGGAGTAGGGGGTGGAGGGCAGGCTTGTAAAATGGAGCTCTTAACCTGGGGAATCTGGTGCTGTCTCTGGGCAGATAGTATCAGAATTGAGTTGCATTCTCAGATACTGCTCGTATTGTGCATGGGAAATGCAACAGGAAGAGAGACAATAAACAAAAAAGCAAATAAATATATACTATCAAGTCAAGGGAAAGGACTATGAAGGAAAAAAAGGCCCAGTAAGGGGAAATAGAGGGATAGTTATATGATATAATCAAAGGAGGCCTCTTTTGATAAAATGTTTATTGACGTGAAACTGAAAAGAAGCAAAAGAGCCACTGAGAAACCAAAATTGCTTGAGCAAAAGGAAGAGAATATACGTAGGCCCTGCGGCAGTAATCATGACTGGGTTTGAGAAAGAGCAAAGAAGCTACTATGACTGGAATGTAGTGAATGAATGTAGTGAGAGAGAATGAGGGGGAGAGAGCAACAGAAAGGTGGGTTAGAGAGGGAATGAGTGAAGGTTAGGAGGAGTAGGGCAGAAGATCAGGTCAAAGCACTAGGTCATCAGTGGCCAGACATGGTAAAGATTTTGAATATACTCACAAGGATAACTGAAGGCCACTGACTGGAGGGCTAAGTGTAGGAGAATAATATTATCTGACTCACATTTAAAGAACTTCAAGGTTCACATGACATCAAATATTATTCCTAATTAAGTATGAGAAAAAGTCCTTTTTCTTCTTTCCAGTCTGATGTAAAGAGCTTAAAATTTAAGGCTTGCTCTAGTTTTTCAAACCACTGATAAGATGAAGGAAGGTTTTCATGTTCCTTCAGAATATTCAGGTATTTTTATGATTATAGTTCCATTTTTAACATTCTTAGCATAATTTTGCAAATGCCTCTTGCAAATAAGAAACACAGTTTGAGCCTAAACATGGTTTATTTTGCATGCCTACAGAGTAAAAGTGAATTCACACTATGTTCTAGGCCTGATTTATGACATAACATTATCACCACCATCCAAAGGGCTTCATACATGTCAAAGGAGAAATAAGGACTAGAGCTTACCTCACAGAACCTTCTGGCACATTTGGCACATACAAAGTAACAGGAAAGGGGTACTGACTGGAAGATTTCATAGTTGACATTGCCCGTAAGGCCTCCACTTCATTACGTGGGGAAGAAACCTTCATACACCCTAAGTAGGTCAGTTTGTTAAATAAAACGCTCTCTTCTTCAGGTAATTCACTTGGAGAAGATGGTCTAGGTGTAGAAATTTCTGAAGAAAGTAAAAAAAAAAAGAAGCACTCAAAAGTTAATGCAAACTTCACAGTATACTTTTGCCTACTGCCCAAAAACAAATCAAAAATTGCAAATGTAGTCTCTCAGCATTTTCATTTCTTTTAACATTTATACCCTATAATTTAATTCATAGTTCTGAAATGCGTCATTTTGCACTTTTTAATCTCTCAAAGCATTATCTTACTTAGCTATAGTTTCTTTAGATGAAAAGAAAAAAATTCTAAGCTGTGCACTTTTTAAAAAATCAAAAATCTGGAATTCATATGAACAATAAGGTGGGGAAAAACACTAAAGACAGTGGGAATTAGCCTAAAAATAGAAACTATAACCACTTAAAAGTTTATCTTGGCTGACAAAGATCCTGCATAGCACCAAATTTATTAAGCAACCCCCAATTCCTAAGTAAAAGTAAACAACATTATTAACCTGTTATATGTCATACTAACAACAAAAGTCAAACTCGTTGTCTTGCTCCCTGCTGGCTTGCTGGCTTCTATGAACTATGTAAGTGTTCCAGCAGAAATTTTTCCCCCGAAATAATTATTTTGGTAAATGATCCTATGATTGCTTCCACCAGTTCTCCCCCCAACCCACCCATTAATGAGTTCCTTATAAAAAATTTTTTCACTTTAATTCTAAGCACAACATGCATCAAAGGCCCAGTTGTGGTTGGAGACTATCCATGTGTCGGGTGGTATTAAACTCTCCCTTTGCTACATTCTCCATGCCCCCCTAAAATCTAAATTCAGCTAATCTCCAAACCTTCCCTGTCACCCATATCCATGTTGCACAAAATTAAGCATGCCTGTCTCACCCTAACTAAATCCTTGCAGCATGCTCAAATTCTCACAACCAGGATTGTACTTGCAGAATATTAATAAATAATTCACAAAAGACATTCCCAAACTCCCCATACCAGCTCCCAAACATACCAAAACATGCAACTTCGCTTGCCATTTTTTTTCTCTATTGAAAAACTGAAACCATTCAAAATTAATTACTTCATCTACCATGTTCTTCAGTCACTGAAACATGTTTTTTCCCCTTTTGAAAAGTACAAATACATTTTAAGGCTGATTGCTAACAAACTTAGATTTATTATTATAATCCTACATATATATACAATGAATTTTTGTTAATGTAGCAAGCATTTCTGCAACAATTATTCACAAGGTCCTGTGGTAAAACCACACCTCAGTGACTGATGAGCTTAGTAGATCCAGTACTTCAAGTGGTCTATCATGTGTAATTGGAGTCCTACAAAAGAAAAGACTAAAAAAGAGAAAAAGCTTTTCAAAAAGACAAGTATTTTACAAATATGTATAACTCAGAATCATAAAACTCTGTATACCCCAAATGTAGAAATAGTACAGAAGTGAATCCAAAACAGACAGATGACAAATAGCAGACAAGGCCTTTGAAATATCTATTAAAATATAAAGGATTTAATGAAGAACATCTAACAAAATAAGGAGAAAAAAGAACCAAGAGAACTTCTAGAACTAAAAAATACAAGATCTGAAATGAAATTTTCCCTGAGTGGATATAAAAGCAGTTTTGAAATTGCAGAAGAAAACAAGAATGTTAAAGAAGTTCTTTGGAAGAAAGGAAAATGATACCAGAGGCAAATTGAAGAGCACCAGAAGTTATAAATATGAGGGAAAGACTCTTTCCTTGCTTTTTAATTTCTTTTCAATATAACAGACTATTTAAAGCAAAAAAAAACAGTATTTCGTAGAAATTTTAACACATGTATAAGCAAAATGAATGAAGCAAAAGCATAAAGTCTGCAAGAGAAGAAATGGAAGATCCTTACGATATACTTGAAGTGGTAGAATACTATTAAAACATAGACATGTTAAAGAGTTGAGTTATAACCCCAGAACAGCCACTAAAATAATAAAACAAGATTATTTGGTTAATATGCTGGTAATGGAGATAAAATGGAGTACTAAAAATACTCAATCCATGTGGGGGGTCACAGGGAAGACAGTGTAGCAGAACAGAGAAGACAAGTAGTGACTCTGTGGCATTTACTACACTGATGGACAATGACTGCAACGGGTTATGGGGGGGACTTGATAATATGGGTAAGTGTAGTAACCACAATGTTTTTCATGTGAAACCTTCATAAGAGTGTATATCAATGATACCTTAATAAAAAAAAAATCAAAGCCACCTGGAGTGAGAGTGTGTGTCCTGTTAGCTTGGGAATGAGTGGGCAAGGGGAACTTCCAACCACCACACACCCTGTCCCATCACCCCTACAAAAAAAATATATATATATATATATTCAATCCAAGAGAAGGCATGAAAAAAGGGGGAAAAGAAAGACAGACAGAAAGGACAGTGGGAGGACTTACAGTCAAACATAACAAATTACATTAAAGGTAAACAAATGGTTGAACACAGGGGTCACAGCTTTTTCTATGGTAAAGAGTCATGTTATAAATACTTTGGGCTTTGTGGGCCAAGAGTAAAAATCCTAGGATATTAAGCAGATATTCATATAAAAAGAAAAAACAGCCTTCCACGTTTTTTTTTTACAAAATTCAAAACTTTATTATAGACACTGAAATTTGAATTTTATTTAACTTCCATGTATTACAAAATATTCTTCTTTTGGTTTATTTTTAACCCTTTAAAATTTTAAAAATAATTTTTACCTCATACTGATGACAGTGGGCTGGATTTGGCCCATAGGAAGTAGTTTGCTGACCCCTGGTCTAAACATACCAATTAAAAGACAGTTCATCAAACTGGATTAAAAAAAACGAAGCTCAATTATATGCTTTCTACAAGGAACACACACTTTAAAGAAACAAGTTGATTAAAAGTTTTAAAAAAATAGAAATAGATACACTATGCAAACACTGATTATAAGAAAACTAGAGTGGCTATTAGTATCAGAAAAGTTAAGACTTCAAAATAAGGAATATTAACAGAGGATAGAGGGATATTTTACAATGATAAAAGGGTCAGGAAAACATAATAATTTTAACTGGCTATACACCCTAAAACCAAGAGCTTCAAAATACCTGAAGCAAAAACTGGCAGAAGTGAAGATGCTCAAACTTGAACCAGTCAAGCTGAAGTAGTAAGTGTGCTATAGCTTCTCTCTCCTGACTGAAAACACTGAACAGAACATAAAAAGTAACTACAGAGGATTCTTCTTAAAAAAGTAAACAATAATAGACAGACTGGAGAGAGGAGTCAAAACTTGAAAAACTATCAGGGTAGTGTGAGTGGCCTTTTTTTCCCATCCTTTATCTTTCAGATATGACCTAATAGCAGCCCAAGTTGCAGAAGTGTGCTGTGAGCAGCAGAATTGAAAAAAATCCAATCTTTCTGGCCAAAGGACAGAAAAAGGAGTTCTTATAAACCAGAGAGTGTTTAGGGAATTATAACTTTTTGTTTTTCTTCTTTTTTCTCTCCAAGTTATATCATCAGGTCAGCCCCAGTTATGGAGCTGCCCTGAAGGGGGTAAGAGAGTACCACAAGCATCTAAAACTTGGGAGAGGAAAATCTGACTCAACATCTAGAATGCCTAAGCAAACAGGCCTGTGCCTCTGATTCAAAAATGTAAAAGGAATACTCTGTTATTTTTTCTCTTTTCTCTCATTACTTTGTCCTAAAGTTGACTCCTGACATGCAAAACTACCAGACAGAACAAAAGGAATAAAAACTCCAAGTGAGAAATCTCTGTCTTTCTACTCAGAGAAAGAAGGAAAATGGACCCCAGGAAGCCCAAGAGTGTAAGGAAAACCCCAAGGAGGAGAGAGCTGAAAAAGGTAATCCCCTAATTTTGTGTATGAACACAAGTCTTGGGCTTACCACCATGCTGTACATGTGTGGAAGAAACCAAAGATACATAGCAAAGGTTCTGAGAACTGTGCTGACTTTGGAACCAGAAAGCAAGACAGAATTTGCAGTCAGGACATAACAAGGCAGACTGCCTGCTAAAATAAAACAAAATCAACCTTCTTTAGAGGATTTTATCTGGAAACAGAATCTCAAAATGTAAGATTCAAAGTCTGAGAAACATTCCAATTATGTAACAACCAAAAAAAAAAAAAAAAGTGACCAATTCTCAAGGGAAAAAAAAATTGACAGATACCAGTCCCAGGATGATGTAGCTGTTGGAATTACCAAGGACTTAAAAATTGGTAGTAAAACCATGCTCCATGATATAAACGTTAACACAACTGAAATGAACAGAAGCATCCAAATCCTTGGCAGAGAAGCAGAAAAATGTAAAAAGAATGAAGGTAAAGTTAAGAACAGGAAAAACAGTGTATCTAAAATTAAAAATTCACTAGGGCTCAAAAGAATGGAAATAACAGTAAAGAGTGAACTTGAACATACAGAGAAAATTATTGGAAAACAATGAAAAGAGCCTTAGGAATTATAGAACAATATGAAAATATCTATTATCTTTGTTCTCTGGGTCTCAGGAGAAGAGAAGGATTAGTACAAAAAAAAAAAGGAAAAGATTTATATAAGATATAATGACTGAAAACTTCCCAAATTTGATGAAAGATATGAATTTACACATTGTAGAACTTAGTGAACCCTTAACAAAGATAAACTCAAAGAAAACCACAACCATATAAGTTTATAAAACTGCTGAAAAGCAAAGATAAAAAATATATATATTGAAAGCAGAGAAAAACAGCCAGTTAGAGATAGGGAAAGTGCAGATTTCTCATCAGAAGCTATGGAGACAAGAATAAAGAATAAATTACCTAAATGTTTATCAAAGGGTATTGCTCCATAGATCAGGGGTTTTGCTAAAGTGTTTCAGTGGAGATAAAGGGCCTACATCCCTGCCCCATGCCCATATAAAGCAGGTGTGTTCAATTAACCTGGATTGGACTAAGATTTAATGTGACTTTATTTTGGGGTTCAAGATTTCTAATACTAATGATGATGATAATGATGACAAATATTTTATTTGGTACTTAGTTTATGCCAGGCATTTTATAAACTACTTTATATGAAAAGTATCATTTAATCCTCCAAATTCTTATGAGGCAGGTTATATTTTCTATTTTGCAGATTAGGAAGCTGTTAGAGAAGTTAAATAGGTTGCTAAGGTCATAAAACCACAGGCAGAGCCTGATTTCAAACCCAGGTCTGAACTCCAGATATCATGTCTTAACCTCTATGAAAGGTCTAACTAAAATACAATTAATTAAAAGCAAAATGTAATTTTTATTCTTCTCCTAATTACAGAGAGTATCAGCTCTTAAAGGGAAGGAACTCTTCTGTCCTGTTTCCATTCCCAGCACGTACTAACAGTGTCTAAAAGACTAGACTCTCAATATATATCAAATGAAATTTTAGAGCCAGTAGTCCTTTTAGCAACCAATTATAGCAAACACACATCATCCTGAGCAGCACCTTAACCCTGTCTCATCCACAACTAAATGGATCATAACTGCAGCCTTCACATAGACAAAACTCAGGTTAATTATCCAGTCATAACTAGTAGGGATCCTGAGTTGAGCAGACAAATAGCAAAACATTTTCAGCAAAGCAACACTTTTGAGACCTGGTAAAACTGTACATTAGTGAAAGGAATTCATTTCTACCTAAATATAAATTCAGTCCTATTCAAGTCACATTTCTCCAACTCCAGATCACTTCCTCAATAAAAAGAGTAACAAAGAGCATGAGAAAGAAAACTCATCTTTGTAGCCAAAAGTATTTTAGTACATTACAGTAAACTAGCAAAGATCTCATGTTAAGAGCTGAATCCAAGTAGCCAGAATATAAGATCATTGACATTAAGTGCCCTTTTAAAACAACCACAACAATTCTGTTAGCAAAAACCATTATTTATTCCACCTACGACAAGGCAGTTGAAATGTTTTTAGTTCAGGCTACTATAACAAAATACCACAGACTCAGTAGCTTATAAACAGACAATAATTTCTCTTTAGAAATTCTAAAATTAAGGCACTGGCAGATTCAGCATTCAATATGAGCCCACTTTCTGGTTTGTGGCATTTTTTCAGTGTCCTCAGTGGCAGAAGAGACAAGCTAGCTCTCTGGGTTCTCTTACAAGGGCACTAATCCCAATCATGAGGGCTGCTCCTCATGACCTGATCACCTCCCAAAGGCCTACCTCCTAATACCATCTCCGTGGGTGTCAGGATTTCAATATATGAATTTTGGGAAGGGCAAAAACATTCAGACTATAGCATGCCTTTTTACTGAAAATGAAAACCAAAAATCTAGAAAAGAATACTAAAAAGTTACTTGTAAAGCAAAGGAAATTCCCAAGGTCTTCAATGAAAGATTTTTCAAAATATATTAAGTATAATGGGTGATAGGAACACAAAAAGGTAAACAATACATAGTCCCTATCAAATATACTCAGAAATAAGAAATTATCCAAGCCATTGCAAAGGATAATTGATTCTGACAACTCATCAGAGCTAACTTGGATGACAAAAGGCATTTCTTCTTTTCAATTAACATATTAACCAAAAAAATAATTTAATCATATGAATGCTGATTTGTATGCTTTGGGTTGTTTGGAAGAAGTAGGGATTTAGAAATTTAAAAGATAAAGCAAAGCACAATGAATGATACAATCTCTCATGTTCCCTTACATCAAGAATTAACAAAAATTAATACTTTGTAAGGTTTGTTTCCAATCTCATAACTTTAATGTGTGTGTGTGTGTGTGTGTGTGTACATAAACTTAAATCCAGCCACGAGTATGACTATATGCTGGGACCTATGATTCTTTACAGTGAATCACCAAACAAAGGGGTGCTCTTGGGGATCCCCAACACATTGCAAATATCTTCTCCTAGACTGTCATTTAACCATATTTATTATGGCACCTTTCTCATTCAGAAGATTTAAGTTTTTATGTATTAAAATACAACTATCTTTTCATTTATACAAAAATATTCTCCAATTTTTCTTCTTACAAATTTATTTTTCACATTTAAACATTTCATTGACTAGGAATAAATTCTGTGTATGGTGTAAGTTAGGGCCATCATAGCTCATCTGTGTAACACTTTGCCTTTATCTATACTTACCCTACACCAACATTCAGAAATGGAACAGGAGCACCCTTACCCAGTCAGAACAACCTCATCACCTCTGTCAGTGTCACATATTGAGGGACTTGAATGTAACTTATCAGTTCATGAAATTCCTCAAACTACCAGGAAATGGTTCAATTGGTCCAATCACACACTCAACTTTTGTTCAATGGGTAGAAGAACAGAGCCTTTCTGCCACCAGGATGAACAAATCACCTGGCCTTAATTAGCTATTTCTGTTGCTAACCACCTTGTGACCATAAAGGAAGCCAATTAAGGAGAAAGGTCATGTGGAGAAGATCAAAGACAGTTTACAAAGGAACACCTTCAGAGTCCAGACCAAAGGACACCCGCAGTATTTAAACCAGCTGAAGTAGGAGTTGTGTTTAGTTTAGTTTGGCTTTTCATGCACACAAAACCACTTTGACTTAGAAGCTGGTATTTCCACTACAAATCCTATTTTAAATAATTGTAGTCAAACTGAGCAAAAAGACACATCACATAATATGAAAGACTGTGTCCATTACACTATTCTCTGATACCCAAGAATTTTTTTCATTTGTTCAGTAAGTATTTACTGAGGGCCTACTATGTGCCAAGTACTAGAGATAAAATGAAGTCCCAGACAGTGTTCCTGTTCTCAAAGAACATTGGGGGGACTGATTTTACAGGTAGAGTCAGAAACCTTAGAACCAAAGTAAGAACTCCCAACTAGAACTGGTCCTGTTCTTAGAAAACAAAACTAATAGGATTTTTCTAATTTTCATCTTAAAATTTACATTATCACTTTATCCCATTTCTCTTACAGTTTCTAAGAGTTCAATACAGTACCAATATTCGATGGATCCAAAATTAAATGAAGAGATGGCTTATTTGTTTGGCTGACTGAAACATTTCCAAGTGAACGGTCTGAAATTTCACTGCAATCTTGGCAATCAACAAGCCTGCTTTGCCCTTTCTCAGAATCTCTTAAAATCTCTTCCATGGCTTTTTCCAATTGTTCATCACCATTAGAAATAATCTATAGACAAAGAAAAACAATTCTGTTTCAATCATATTGTGGTTCTGAAGCGTAACGAAAATATTTCATTTCTAGAAGAAATTTAAACAATCTAAATATTCAGATTTAAATACAGTTACTGAATAATACCAAGAATTTATACAGTTCTACCTAACTATATCTGATCTCTGATCTTATTCACAGAGATTTCCTTTTCTTTATTTTTATTTTTTTAGGAATACATTCTAAAAACCAGGTAATCGTAAATGTATGTATTTTAAAAGGGAAAATGGTAAGTAAATAAACAGCGACTTACTGTGAATATCACTTAAAAGATCACATTTCTTTTTACCATAGCATAAACATTTCTGATCTCTTTACAAACTTTGCTTGCTAGCTGTTAAGAGGGTATTACTAATTTCTTTACATTTAAGTTGACTCATTCTTTTCTTAAAAGTGAGACATCAAGCCTAACTAAATAAATGATGTTTTAATTAAATGCTTTAATACTAATATAGATATTTGCATAAATTTAGTCATTTATTTATATGTAAATCCCTTGAAAAAATTGAAATCCATTATTTTAACAAAGCTGTTTATCCTCAACATAATATAAAATAGGTATTTAATAATTTGATTTTCACAAAACTGTATTAGACAGATATACTAATATAACTTTGATACCACAGTTAATAGTCATTAAATATTAAAGTCATAAACAATACATAGCACTTTTGATTAATTTCTCTATTCCTATTTCTAGAGGTGGTTATACAGTTCTTGTGCATGTACACCTAGGTTTGGTTCTTTTTCTTTGAGTTAAGAAAGGCAACAGAGATGGAAAAAAAATCATATCAAAATAAACTCAACTGCTAAAAACAATAAGACATAAACTTAAAAAATATTCAAACAAGTCAACCAATAAACCACAACTAGAATGTTACAAGCTGACCTAAAACACAAAAACCATAGTCTCAGAAGTGAAAGTAGAACATAACTATTTATATAATTAACTTTTAAAACCCAGCAATAAAAGACACAAAAAATCCAAATAAATTTATGTAAGATTTAACCATTAAATCTAATGTGCAAATTATCCTTCCCTTCTATTCCTTCTTTCAAAAATTCAAATTAAAAGCAAAAAAAACTTTAAAAATACATCAACCAAATAATTAGGCTCTGGATAAATCAAACATTGATTCTCTTCTCAAGGACAGTACTTAAGAAAAACCTTTGGATTTTACACATCTCCTAAGTTTCACCTAGTTAAAAAAGCAATAATTTAAAATAGTATCATTTGTAGAAAAGAAATACCTTCAGTTGAGGTTTTTCATCATCTTTTGTAGATGTATCATCTGCATGCTGAGAAACCAAAACAAATTCTTCGCTGTTTTGTGTAGCCACAGGATCCGATGACCCAGTAACCTTCTGTAATGAAGCTCTGACCTCCATTTCAGTTCAAAACTTCTCTTCTCACATCCACCTGGTCAAACCACAGAGGTAAAAAAAAAACAACTATTGAATAAAAACATGAATTAATAAATACTTGATCAACCCTTGTCCTTTAAAAATGGTTCATGTGAAGAATTCTGCTGGCTAGATATTATCTCAAAACTAGGGAAGCTTCTTAGACTAGGCCACATAATGGAAATGTACTCTCTTCACCCTGAGTTTCCAGACTAAAAGAACCATATTGTTCCCTGAAAAACAGCAGAAACCTGCCCATATCTCAACTAAACAGACTGACTACTGTTTGTCTCCATTTCTCCTAGAAATACTGTTTTTGTTCTTTTCAATAAATAAGCATGATACTAGAAATATCTACAAATACATACACACAAAATATATTCACTTAAAATCACTTTATTTTTAAATGTAAATGTCTCCAAAAACTTTCCTCAAGACCAAATGTATACATTACATTTATTTTTTGTCACTGAGGTTGACAAATCAATAAAGAATTCAACACCCTATACCATATATCTTTTCTTTCCTAGACACATTACCACTTATCATCAGGAGGGGGGAAAAAAAGGCCAGAGATTTCACATTGCATTCACATTGCAAACAATGTTTCAGTAATTAAATACAGTGAAATTTTCTGGATCCATCTCTACTTTACACCACAAAACTCAACATTCTCTATCACTTCCAGAAGTTCAAATATTCTAATTTTTGAACAGGGCCTTTTCAAATTTTGAAGCAGACGCTTCCTATAATAATCCAAATGTCTCTAAATTTCTGATTTGGAATCCAACTCTACTTGATTTCCAAACGGAATTCTTATCAGTATCTTAAATATGACCAAAGTGGAATTCCTAATGTTTCCTCCAAACTGATGTTCCTCATTCAAACACAACTAATTTTAATTGCACATGTATACTACATAATAGACACTGTATTCAGCACTCTGATTACATGACTGAATAGGTAGACAAGTTGCCTGTAAGGTAATTTTAAATCATTCTAAATGCTGTGAACAAAATAAAGCAACTTAGTGTGACAGAGCAGCTGCAAGGAGTATAAGGGCGATCTTACATGGTAGGAAAGGACTCTCTGAAAGGTAAATATTTAGACTGGAACCTAAAAGACAAAAAAATTCATTTATTAAGCAACCTGCTCAGTGACCAAAGGGGTAATGTGATAAAGAGGTAGGACAAGCAGGCTGGAACTAAAGAACACAGGACCTTGTAACTGCTTTAAGTCTGCTGATCCATGCCAAAAATTACCCAGAAATGTTCTTTTCCATTTGGTTACTTTTGTTCATGCCTCATATAAATGTGACTGCAATATCTCATTCTGCCATTAGGTGACACTAACATCATTGCTCTTGGCCAAAAAAAAAAAGAAAAAAAGATTTACTTCCCCTTCAAGCTTTGTCTTAAAAAATTAATTACCTCCAAATTTTATCAAAAATCAAAATTTCCAATAATATCAAAGTAAATTATAATTATACTCATAGGTAGTGTACCTAGCCATCATTTATTTCCGTAATGCCTTAATGTCCTTCCTTTTCAAAACCCTTCAAGCACATGCATCTGTCCTCTCAAGGTTTTCTCATTTTGTATATGTTTCTGAAAATGCAGTATGTGTTAGATCCCATATTTTACCCTTGCAGGCCCTTCCTATAATAATCCAAATGTCTCTAAATTTCTGATTTGGAATCCAATTCTACTTGATTTCCAAATGGAATTCTTACCAATATCTAAATGTGTCCAAAGTGGAATTCCTAATGTTTCCTCCAAACTGATGTTCCTCATTCAGATTTTCCACTTCAGTAAATGATACCACCTTTTATCAAGTTGCTCAAACAAGAAATCTGGGTATCATCTTTGGCTCATCTCTACTTCCCTCTTCACATGGACAACCATGTCAGCCCCACCTCCAAAACAAATCCTACATCTATCTCATCTGTCTCCATGACCTAATCCAAGTAATGTTCTCATCTACTATAAATGTCTTCTAACCCATATCCTACTGCCATTCTTCTCTCTAATCTACTCTTCACAGGACTGCCAAAGAAATCTTTTGGAAAATAAATTGGATTACATTAAAACTCCAAACTAAAATCTTTTCACTAAATTTGAAATAAAATCTAAACTCCTTCCCAGGACTTACAAGGACCAGCACACCCTTGCCTCTGTCACTTTATCACTACAGCTCTTTAATCACAAAGTTCTTTCCCACTTACGGTCTTCATTCTTACCACTTACATCCATATGGCTGTCTCCTACAGGTTGTCAGCTTTCATTCATTCATTCAGCACATATTTAATGAGTCCCTACTCTGTACAGGAAACTACAATGGGAACTGGAGACTAAACGATGAGTTAAGACCAATGTAGTCCCAGTCTTCCTAGAGCTAATGTTCTTATGGAAGAGATAAATAATATAAATAATAGAAGAAAATAAATCAGGACCACATATTAGAGTAAGTACTATAAAACGTGATGAGAAAGCAAGAGGTAATGTGGACCTGGCTGACATCTGGGCTTAATAAGAATGAATGAGCCATGGAAAGAACTAGGGAGAAAGATCTCAAGCAGAAAAAGTTGCAAATACTAAAAAGCCCAGATGTGAGAAAAGGCTACTGAGAAATGGAAAGGAGGCCATGAAAATGAGATCATAATGAGCATGGGTGAGAGTAGTAAGAGACGAGATATGGAAAGGAAGACAGAGAAATTGAGGCCAAGTATCTAAGTATCTTCATAAACTCTAAGTTTATGCTAATGTTAAGTATCTTCATAAACTGCCTCCCAATTTCAGCTCTGTTTTATTTACCAGGGACTATCCCATGCCTAGTGTAGTGCCTACTATGTAGTAGATGTTCAGATGGGTGTTAAACAAATTTTTTTTAAAAGAAGTAATCGGGCTAATGTTCTCCCAAACAGCAAATGTGGAGTCGGGATTCAAGCCAGGCAGTCTGGCTTCAGAGTATATGCTCTGAACCACTACATGATATTGCCTCTTATAGACTCCTCATATGTTCTTGAGACCTAGGGTTGATATCTTCCTCAACCGAACATCACTGAGAACACTGAACCTTCTCCACACTATTCCTCCAACTTATCTGTCTCTTACCCAAAAGCATTCTTCTTAGATAAGAGATAGGTAACCCTGAATTATCATGTTAATAAATACTAATGGTTTATTAGTATTAATTCTAATTAATACTCAATTCAAATAAGATTTCCACTTTTAACAGAGGCTTTCTTTAGCCCCAAGAGAATGTCAGATATTCTGCCAGGCTAAGAAGAAAACTATTAGTTTACCATATGTAATTTTGTGACCTCTTCAGACACTGTCCAGAGCTTCTCATTACAAGCATAAAACCCTTCCTCGAAATGCTTTATGAACACTTCTAGAAGCCTGCTTAATGCTACCTTCTTGGGTTTAACAATGCTTTGAACATCAGTATGGAGATGGCATACCTATCAAGTTTGCACACAAAAACAAAAATCTGAGAATACAAAATCAAAGCTTTAAAGTATTTTAGCAGGCAAGTAATTAAATTTAAGTGGAGAAAATAATCTTTTCGACAAATGGGGCAGAGGTAATTAAATACTCACATGGAAAAGAGTGAAGTTGACCCCTACCTTACACCTTACTGGAAACTTAATTCAAAATGGATCACAGACTTAAATGTAAGGGCTATAACTATAAAACTCTTAGAACAAAACATAGGAATAAATCTTCATGACCTTGGGCCAAGCAATAGTTTCTGATATGACACCAAAAGCAAAAGAAAAAAACAGATAAATTGAACTGTACCAATATTCAAAATTTTTGTACTGAAAATGATACCATGAAGAAAGTAAAAATAAAATCCACAGGATGAGAAAATACTTGCAAATCATATTATCTAAAAGGGTTCCAGATTACATGAGGAACTCTTCTAGTTCACTAATAAAAAAAGGCAAAAAATCCAACTTTCGGTTCAGCTAAAGAGCTTGGAAGTCATCACTCCCTTCCTTAATACAAAAAAAGGCCGGGCTAGATGAAAAATCAATTAGCTTTCCCTGGGTCCATCACAGAACTGAGCTCACCAGCCAGACTGCCATCCCAAAATCTGGAGAGACAGGCAATTCAGTCATAGCAACTGATATCTGTTTACCTGAAGCAGAAGCTGCTGGAGCCATAAACCGATAGTAAGACCTAATACGGTAACTTCAACAAATTGCTGGATACTAAGTTATATCTGGGTGTAGGAGGGGAGACTGGGTTGTGGGAGGGTGACTTGAAATTTTTTGCATGTTAAGTTTTACTTAATAATAAATAATAATAAAGAAGCGAAGGAAGGAAGGAAGGGAGGGAGGGAGGGAGGAAGGAGGGAAAGAGAAAGGTGTAGTAACTATATTCGTTTTAGACAAAGAAGACTTCAGAACTACGAATATTATCAGAGATAAAGAGGGGCATTAATTAGTGACAAAAAGTCAATTCTCCAAGAAGACATAACAATTCTAAATGAGTATGCACCTAACAACAGAGTGTGAAAATACATGAAGCAAAAACTGACAGAACTGATAGAGAGAGAGACAAATCCATTATTATAGTTGGAGATTTTGATACCCCTGAGATTGACAGATCAAGCAGGCAGAAAATTGGTAAGGACCTGAAGAGCACTATCAGTCAATTTGATCTACTTGACATTTGTAAAATACCCCAACAGAAGAATACACTATTTTCTACAGGGAACATTCACTAAGGGAGGCCCTATTCTGAAACATAAAACATTCCATGACAAATTTTTAAAAATAAAGAGAATACAAATATATTCTCTAACCATAGTGGAATTAAACTAGAAATTAGTAACAGAAAGATAACTGGAAAATACCCAAATATTTGGAAATTAAACAACACATTTCTAAGTAACCATGAGTCAAAGATGATACAAGAGAAACTTAAAAATACTTTGAACTAAACAAAAATGAAAATACAACTTGTCAAAAGTTGTGGAATGCAATGAAAGCAGAACTAAGAAACTTGTTGCATTGAATGCATACAATAGAAAAGAAAAAAATTTCTAAAATCTATGACCTAAGCTTTCTTAGAAACTTTAAGAAACTAGGAAAAGAAGAGGAAATAAAAAGAATTAATAAAAAATATAACAAATCAATGCTATTTCAACAGGAAAGCCATATAGAAAAACCAAAACCAAAGGTGACTCTTTGAAAAGATCAAATAAAATTTATGATCTCCGGCCAGATTAACATGAAAATGAAAAGATATAAATAAACAATGAAAGAAGAGTCATCACTACAAATTCCCTTGCACATTAAAAGGATAATTAAGGAATACTACAAATAATTCTGTGCCTGTAAATTTGGTGACTTGGATCAGTCACCAGTTCCTTAAAAGACACAAAATACCAAACTTCACACCAGGAAAAACAGATAACCTGCACAGCCTTATGTTTTTAAAGAAATTAAATCAATAATAATAACCTTGCAAAAAGGAAAGCATCAGACACAGATGACTTCACTGGCAAATTCTACCACACATTTAAGGAAGAAATAATAGCAATTCTCTACAATCTCTTCCTTAAAAGAGAAGAAACAATTCCTAATTCATTCTATCAGCCATCATTATCCTATTACCAAAACCAAATTACAAGAAAACTATAGACAAAATTTATAAAATCATATCCAGCAATGTATAAAAAGAATTACACCCCAGGCATACAAGACTGGCTCAACATTCAAAACTTAATGAATATAATCAAACACATCAATAAAGTAATGAAAAATCATCACCATGTCAACTGATACAGAAAATGCATGTGACAAAATCCAACACTCCCAACAAGCTAACAATTGATGAAACATCCTCAACTTGATAAAGAATATCTACAAAAAAATTTACAGCTAACATCATCCTTGAGAGAGACTGGACACTTTCCTCATGAGACTGGGAACAATGCAAGGAAGCCCTCTCTATCCAATTTGATTCAGCATCATAAAAAAATGGCATACAGATTGAAAAGGAAGAAATAAAGATGTCTTTATTCACAGATTACATAATTATCTATGTAGAAAATCCCAAAGAATTTACAAAAAGAACCCTATAATTACTAAAACAAGTATAGGAAGGTCACAGGATACAAGGTCAATATAGCAAAGTCAATTAATTCCCTACATACAAACAATGAAAATGGAATTTGAAATTTTTAAAAAGCAATACCATTTACAATAGCACAGAAAAACAAAATACTTAGGTATAAATCTAAAATATGTGTAGGAGCTGTAAGTTGAAACCTACAAAACACTGATGAAATTAATTGAAGAAGATCTAAATGGAGAGACACTCAGTTTTCATGGGTAGGAAAACCCAAAATTAAGATGTCAATTCTTCCCAACTTGAGGATTTAGAATCAAAAATTAACTTGCTGAAACTGAATGACCAACTGACTGAGCACTTAACTACAAGGTGAACTATCTGAACAAGGGCAGGAATCATGTCTTTTTTTATTTTATTCACCAACACATCACCAGCACAGTGCTTACACATACTATGGGCTCAATAAATATCTGTTTAATAAATAAGTCAATTATTTTGGATATAGCAGATGTACTACTGCACCATGTAGGAAGTTGGACTGAATGAATTCTAAAGTCACTTAATCTTAAGATTCTCATTCTATGTGATATGCTGAAGAATTCCACTCCAACAAGTCAATTCAAAATGTAATTTACTAAGTCTACTATTATACAGCAGTATGCTAAGCATAATGTTACTTTATGTATGGCAATCTGCTATTATTTCAGAGCAAATGAAACAGCAGTTGGAAAGTCTGCAGGGGTCCTTTAAATAACATGGAGCTCACTATACTGTGAACTCAAAACTGATAGATCCATTTCCACTCAGCATGTAAAACAGGGCAGTGCACAAAAGCAAAACTGCTTTTTGAAGCACTTAGTTAAAAGTCTGTCCTATTATATTCCAAAAGTTAGGATATAAAACCTGACAAAGGATTTTTATGTCTCTTCATATACAAAAAATAACAAAACGGAACATTTTTACTTTAGGGCATTTTAAAGGTATATGAGACTAAGGGACAGAAAACTTACCAGTGCTACAGAAAATTGGATATATATTTCTCCATAATTCTGTGTTTTGAAGAACTGAGTCAGTCCTGGAAAAAATTACCATGACCTCTGTTTATTGAACAGTCCATCCACTATTTTACATATTTAGGCAAGAGACACACCAATATGTATTCTGTATGCCTTGCTTCTATTCATGCTCTTCTCCCTTGCCCTGAACCCTAAAGAGCTCACTAAATATTTTTGACTGATTTAACACACTTATTCCCCACACCTACTGCAATTCTACCAATTCTACCCAGTGAGATCATTTTTAATTCTTAAATTCCACATCACTTTTGTCAAATGAGCAATATAACTAAATTAACACCTCATTTGGATGCTTAAAACTACAATTTTCACATATACTAGAAACAGTATAACAACATTCAGCAAAGTCTAACTGGAAGCTATCTTCTTCCCAAAATAACCAAACACATTCAGAAGTATAAAATCATGGTGCACATGGTCCAATTTCTTTCTATGCCAACTGTGGTTAGCCTGCTTCTTGCTTTTAGATTATGTGTTCGCACCTATTCATCTTCAAGTAGCTCTTGAATGAAAAGAGAAAACTGAAAATGTGAGTGTGAATAAAAATTGTATGGGCTGGGATATTAGACATGAAAATTAGAATGACTATAGTCAATCCATTACAATGGTGGAAATAGTACATATTCTTAATTTACAATAAGAAAATTAGCATGAATAAGTTAGAACAGCATTTACCAACCATAATTCTGTGCTTTGAAGAACTGAGTCAGTCCTGGAAAAAATTACCATGACTTCTGTTTATTGAACAGTCCATCCACTATTTTACATATTTAGGCAAGAGACACACCAATATGTATTCTGTATGCCAGCATGTCCCCGCCCCTGAAAAGGGCACAGAAGAACCTTATTAATTCACATTAATTCATACTAGATTTGAAGTGATTAATCTGCTACCTTTACTACATATCTACCTTTACCATTGAGATTTAGACTTTGCAGATTTTTTTTTTTGTTACTAATTAGCATTCTTTCCCTTATTGAAGAAGTCCATTTAGCTTTTCTTAAAAGGTTGGTTTAGCGATAAACTCCTTTGCTTTTGCTTGTCTGGAAAACTCTATCACTCCTTCAATTCTGAACGACAACCTTGCCAGGTAGAGTATACTGGATAGGTTTTTTATCTTTCAGCACTTTGAATACATCATGCCAGATCTGCTGATAGTCTTATGTTGTGGGGTGGGGGTGGGGGTACCCTTGTATGTAACAAGTTATTTTCTCTTGCCCCTTTTAAGATTCTTTATTTAAAATTTTTGACATTTTGATCATAATTTGTCTTTGTATGGGTTTCTGGGTTCATCTTTTCTGGAACTCTCTGGCCTTTCTGGATCTGAATATCTGTCCTAGGTAAGGGAGGTTCTCAGCCATTATTTCTTCAAATAAGTTTTCTGCCCCTGTCTCTCTCTTCTCCTTTGGGACCCAATAATGCAAATGTTAGTCAGCTTCATGTTGTCCCATAAATCCCTTAAGCTATCTTCACTTCTGTTCATTCTTTTTTCTTTTTGCACTATAATTGGGTGAGTCCCACTATTATGTCTTCAAGTTCACTGATCCTTTCTTCTGCTCCATGTTGCCTGTTATTGAATGCCTCATAGTGTATTTTTCAGTTCAGTCATTGTATTCTTCAGCTCTATGGCTTCTATTTGGTACTTTCTTATATTTTCTCTTTGTTGAAGGTCTGTATTTATCCATTCTTCTCCCAAGTTCTGTAAGCACTGTTATGATCAGTACTTTGAACTCTTTATCAGAAAAATTACTTATCTCTGTTTCCTTAAGGTTTTTTCCTTAAGTGTTATCTTGTCCTTTCATTTGGAACACATTCCTCTGTTTCCTCATTTTGCTTGACTGTGTGTGTGTTTGTTTCTGTGTATTAAATAAAACAGCTACCTCTCCCAGTCTTCAAGGAGTGGCCTTGAATAGGTGATGAACCTTCTCATTCAACCTTGCCCAAGCCCTTTGTTGTCTCTCAAACTTTTGTGATTGCCCAAGCAGCCTATTTCATTTTTAATAGCTCCCAGTTTTTGAGGGTATGCCAAGACCTGTCAATGTCTCAAAGGGGCAGGATCTCAGTCAGCACCTAGATTCAGGCTGACTGTAAGTCTGACCCTCAAGCAGCAGCTTTTAAAGCATATAAATATATACAGTCCTATAGTACCACAAGCATAAGCCCTGCTTACAATTAGACCAATCTGGAGTTGTCCCCTGAGCAACGATTGTAAAAATTGGTATGCAAAATTGGTTCAACATTCAAAAATCAATTAATGTACTCCACCACATCAACAGGCTACTATAAAAAAAAATCACATGAGCATATAGATGAAGAAAATCATTTCACTATATATAATATCCATTCATAATAAAAACTCAGTATACAAGAAATACAGAGAACTTCCTCAACTTGATAAAGAATATGTTCATGGATGACATGATTGTCCACGTAGAATATCTGAATGAACTAACCAAGAAACTACTGGAATAAGTAATTACAGCAAGGATGACAGGCTATAAGCTTAATATACAAAAGTTAATCACTTTCCTACATACTAGAGAAGAAAATGGGAAACTTGAAATTAAAAACACAATAGTACCCAAAAAAATGAAATAGATATAAATCCATCAGAATGTATACAGTTGACCCTTAAACAACATGGAAGTTGGAACTCCAACCACCCCCACACTTCATCTCTCTCCCAATAGTCAAAAATGCACTTATAACTCTTGACTTCTCAAAAACTTAATTATTAATAGCCTACTATTGACTGTGCCTTACTGATAACATAAACAATCAACCAACACATATTTTGTATATTATATAGTAAGCTAGAGAAAAGAAAATTTTTTCCTAATTGTTGCAAATCTCCAAATTGATCTGTAGGTTCAATATACTTCTATCAAATTTTTTAAAAGAAGTTCTTGTGAAACTTGATGAAATAATCTAACCTTTGTGATGGTAGTTAAGGGCAAAAGCTCTCTAAAGACAGACTGCCTGGGTTTGAATCCTGGTTCCTAAACTTAAAGTGGTCTTAAAGTAAGTACTAAACCTATCTGCATCTCAATTTTTACATCTGTAAAACCGCAATGTTAATACCAACATCCCTATGTTGCTATGAGGACTGGGTGTGCTAATACATATAAAAATTTGACCTACATTATGCACTCAATAAATATAAGCACTCAATTAACATCTGGAAGAAAACATAGGGAGAAATAACCAAGAAGGTTTGGGAGAGATGAAGAGAAGGTATATTACAAGATAGTAGAAGATAGATTAATAGAAATTATATAATACTAGTATAAAAAAAATCACAGGCAAATCAAAGCAACAGAAGAGAGAATTCAGGACCCTACTAGTATAAGTAAGAATGTGGTTTAGGATAAAGGTGGCATGTTACAAAGCATAGTGAAAGGATGAGTTTATTCAAAACGTCAATGGAAGTAAGGGATTTTTCAATAAAACACAAGGGGACAACTTGTTAACTATAAGGAAAAAAACTAAATGTGATTCTTACCTATAACCAAATTCCAAACAAATGTCAAAAGGATTTTGGTTATTGTTAAATAACTAGGTGAAAAAAAAAATGACTATTTCAGCTATCAGGGTGGGGAAGAACTAAGTATAATGTCAAGGAAGAAATAAAAAAGAAAAAGACTGATAAATTAACTTGATAAATGTAAGGCTTCTACATATCAAATAATACAAGCAAAAGTTAAAGACAAAAGTTTGAAACATGACATGATATTACCCTAAATGTATAACAAGCTGCTAAAAATAAATTTTTAAAAATATGAATACTCCCATAGAACGTGAAATAAAGGACATAAGGCAAATGACCAATAAACATAAAATTAAATGTTTTTTAGAATCCATTCTATGTCTCCCCAAACTGTGTACCAGCCCTAAATCATAGCCTCTGGACTCGGGGGGATAAGCATGCAAAAGGGAAGGGATTCTCTAACTGAACTTTAATCCAATTAATACCTTTTACTTTGACATTTTGTTCCAAGAGGGTGCTAAGTCTTAAGCCAACTAATACGGCATTTTCCTGAGAATAGTTCAGGAAAGAATATAAGAATTAAATTGTTTCATCAGATTAAACCCACAGGAGAATATAAAAGATATTCTTTCTTAAAATGTATACTCAACCTGCATTGACTAGTGGTACACACTAAAACTATCCAACTATACACCTTTAAATGATAAATTTTATGGTATGTGAATTATATCTCAAAAAAAGTTAGGGTAACTGACATTTACATGCAAACCTCCAAAAAAAGAAGGAAAATACATGTAAAATGACTGTTACTCATCAGAAATTTTATGCTTAGCAAGAATGTTCTATTAAACCATAGTGTGTATTCCAAGATTCTTTTCTCAAAAAAAATAGAAGGGGGGTTGCACACAAGTACATATTATGTCTCCCTAATAAGCCATGAAATTTCAATATCCAAAAGGACATGCAAACCTTTTGCTAACATTCTCCGTGTCTGAGAACCTTAAGAGAGCCTGCTACAGTTTCAGTTTAGAGTAAGTGATTATCTAGTTTTTTACATTAGTCACTGGTGCTTGGTCAATTCTAATAGTTGAATCCCTTCTTGTGGGAAAACTGCTCATGACTTTGTAGACCTAATCTGGTGGTTGAGCTACCTGGTCCCACTGACAGCTATGTCCATACAATAAAAATATAACAATATCTCATTGTGGTTTTAATTTGCATTTCTCTGATGATCAGCGATGTGGAGCATCTTTTCATGTGCCTGTTGGCCATTTGACTTTCTTCTTTGGAGAAGTCTCCGTTCAGATCCTCTGCCCATTTTTTAATTGGCTTATTTGCTTTTTTGTTTGTTGAGGTGCGTGAGCTCTTTATATATTTTGGATGTCAGCTCTTTATCAGATCTGTCATTTACGAATATATTCTCCCATACTGTAGGATGCCTTTTTGTTCTATTGGTGGTGTTCTTTGCTGTACAGAAGCTTTTCAGCTTGATATAGTCCCACTTGTTCATTTTTGCTTTTGTTTCCCTTGCCTGGGGAGATCTGTTCATGAGGAAATTGCTCATGTTTATGTCCAAGAGATTTTTGCCTATGTTTTTTTTCTAAGAGCTTTAGAATGCAGCAGCCCAGTTTGAAAAAGATATATGCACCCCTATGTTTATCATAGCACTATTTATGATAGCCAAGAATGGAAACAACCAAGTGTCCATCAGTAAATGAATGGATAAAGAAGATGTGGTACATATACACAATGGAATATTATTCGGCCATAAGAAGGAAACAAATCCTACCATTTGCAATAACATGGATGGAGCTAGAGGGTATTATGTTCAGTGAAATAAGTCAGGCGGAAAAAGACAAGTATCAAATGATTTCACTCATCTGTGGAGTATAAGAACAAAGGAAAAAACTGAAGGAACAAAACAGCAGTGGCAACACAGAACCCAAGAATGGACTAATAGTTACCAAAGGGAAAGGGACTGAGGAGGATGGGTGGGAAGGGAGGGATATGGAGGAAAAGGGGGCATTACAATTAGCACACGTAATGTAGGCGGAGGGGCACAGGGAAGGCAGTATAACACAGAGAAGACAAGTAGTGATTCTGTAGCATCTTACTACGCTGATGGACAGTGACTGTAATGAGGTATGTGGTGGAGACTTGATGATGGGGGGAGTCTAGTAACCATAATGTTGCTCATGTAATTGTAGATTAATGATACCAAAATAAAATTTTATATATATATACATATATATATGTGTGTGTATATATATATACATATATATATATATACACATATATATATATAAAACAATAAAGAAGAGCCACCTTCCACTTTTAATTAGGATTTCTGTGTTGTCTAGGCAAGACAAGTTGTAGGTTGTCTACCTCAAAGATGCAGATGACTGTCACTTCTCTATAAAGCCTCTATATCCTAGAGACAACCCAGAAGAGCAGGATTTCTCTTTCCAGGATACACAGGGCAGAAGGCATCTAGGGGAAATCAGAACAGCATCTCTTTATCCTGAGCCCAAACCTTTGTTCTACAAAACTCTGTTCTACCTCTGTTCTACAAAAATAAGAGATCACAAAAAAGTATATTCTAATATACATTAATTTGTATTTCATAAGAAAATATAAAAAATATTAAGCTGTTATTATAAACTTTCATTTTTATAGAAAAAGTATAACTGATGTGATTCTAGACCAAGTACTCAACTCACACAGCCATCAGTGTCAGGGAAAAATGTAGCCAGTGGGAGCTCATTTCCAACACCAGAAAATACTACTTACCTAACTTACAGGCATTATGCCTAAGATAACTATCATTCACTGAGTACCAATATATTTATAATACTTCCAAAAAATACTGTAAGATGGCTATTATCCTCATTTTATAGGTATGAAAACATGAAAAAAACAGTTGTCAAGTAATTTGCTCAAGGTCCCAAGGTTAGGATATAGCTGAGGCATAACTCAAAACCAACTCAACCAGACTCCAAAGATACCTCTCAAAAGCATAGAGTAATATCTAATATTTATTGAGTGATTAGCTTGTACTATGCATTTTATATTCCATCTCATTTAAACTCACTAGGCCAAATAATTCTCCCCCACTCTCCCAAAAATATTGCTTAGACTCATAGCAATCCATTTATCCTAGGCAGCTATTGAACTTGAATACAAAAGTATTTCAAAATGTAAGAATTTTAATGTCAAAATAGGTGAGGGAATAAAGAAACACAGACATCCAATCAAAAAATATATTAGTCATGGGTATACACTGCAAATATAGTCAATAATATATAGTATCTTTGTATTGTTGACAGCAACTACACTTACTGAGGTAGGCATTTAGTAATGCATATAATTTGCAACACTATGTTGTACACCTGAAACCAATATTTTATATCAACTTTATTTCAATTTCAAAAAAAAAGTAAGAATTAAAGGGACAGCCCTAGTTGCATATGACAGGTCTACAAATGGAAGCATTCATCTAGAGCAGATGACACAATTGTTCCTATTTCCAGTTCCCTAAATCACATTACAAGTCACAAAGCACACAACTTCCATGTAAACTTAACATGGGCAAAAAAAAAAAAAAAAAAAGAAAGTGAAGTTAAAAGAAAGCCATTATTTGATCTGAGTTTTTAATTTTTTTCACCTACCAATTCAGTTCACCTACTAATTCTTTTCGAAATCTTTTAAGAGCCCTCATAACCTGATGCTTTTAAGAAGAAAAAATAAAATATCCCCATATCTAATTAAAATATCTGCCATTAAAATCAATCTTATTTGAATTCAAATATTCAACGCTTTCACAATTTCAATTATCAGGATGACAATTTTCAACTCTACTAATTTTTACAAAGATGGAAAAAAGGACATAAAAGAAAGTTCCAGCTAAGTTATACTGAGTTATATTTTTATCCCAAAGCCAAATTCCACCAAAAGGTTATATAATACTTCAGTTTAAGGGGGTGAGTAAAATTACCTAATTGGTTCACAAGTCTGTTGCTACATTTTAAAGCCACAGTCAAAACTTCAAATATAAAAAGATACTCCAATAGTCTGAAAGATACAAGCAAGTGCAAAGTGTTCAGTCTAATTCTATCAATCAGTAAGTTAAAAGTTGTTACAGATGCTCTAACATAGGAGTCTCACTTCCTTAGTTAAGTTGGGAAGATAAATTTAATTTTCCTGGGGGCGGAGCCAGGATGGCGGCGTGAGTAGAGCAGTGGAAATCTCCTCCCAAAAACACATAGAGCTATGAAAATATAACAAAGAAAACTCTTCCTAAAATAGAGACTAGAGGACACAGGACAACATCCAGACCACATCCACACCTGCAAGAACCCAGCGCCTTGCGAAGGGGGTAAGATACAAGCACCGGCCCGGCGGGACCCAAGCACCCCTCCCCTCGGCTCCCGGCGGGTGGAAAGAAACCAGAGCGGTATTGTTCTTTTTTTTTGGCAAGTGCTTTTTGGAAGCCTTAAAGGGACAGGGACCCCGTTGTTAGGGAGGCAGGGCGGCGGGACCGGTGAGCGGGTGCCTGAGACCGGCGCCTGAGGACAAAGATTACCGCGCGTTTTTCCCTACAGGACCTGGTGGGCAGGTGCCTAAGACTGGCGCCTGAGGATGGAGGAAACCGCACGATTTCCCCCTTTTTTTCCTTTTTTTGGCAAGTGCTTTTTGGAAGCCTTAAAGGGACAGGGACCCCAGTGCTAGGGAGGCAGGGTGGCGGGACCGGTGAGCAGGTGCCTGGGAGCCGCGCCTGAGGACAAAGAACGTCCCGTGTTTTTCCCTGCGGGACCGGCGGGTGGGTGCCTGAGACCGGCGCCTGAGGACGGAGGAAATCGCGCGTTTTCCTCCATTTTTTTTTTCTCTTTTTGGCCAGTGTTTTTTGGAAACCTTAAAGGGACAGGGACCCCAGTGCTAGGGAAACAGAGCAGCAGGACCGGTGAGGGGGTTCCTGGGACTGGTGCCTGAAGACAAAGAATATCGTGAGTTTTTCCCTGCGGGACAAGTGGGCGGGTGCTTTTTGGAAGCCTTGAAGGGACAGGGACTCCGGTGCTAGGGAGGCAGGGCAGCAGGACCAGTGAGCGGGTGCCTGGGACTGGCGCCTAAGGAAAAAAAAAAAAAATCACATGTTTTTTCCTTTTTTTTTTTTTTTTTCTATTCCCTCTCTCATTGTTGCTGTTGTTGTTTTGGTTTGGGGAGTGTTTTTTGAAAGTCTTAAAGGGGCAGGAAAGGACACTTAGACCAGAGGCAGGGAATCTGGGGATCTCTGGGCACTCTAACCCCCTGGGCAACAGGGAGCGCAGAGGCCCCTTATGGAGATAAATACCCTCCGGGCTACTCCCCCTCCAACGGGACTCCACCACTTTGGAGGAGCAGCCCCAGCCAGGCCACGCTCACAGCAACAGCGGAGATAAACACCATGACAAACGGGCAGGTAGCAGAAGCCCTGTCTGCGCACAGCTGACAAGCATAAGCCACTAGAGGTCGCTATTATCCCAGGAGAGGAAGGCCACAAACCAACAAGAAGGGAAGCTCTTCCAGCAGTAACTCGTACCAGGTCTGGAAACTATCTCTACCACCATGAAAAGGCAAAACTACAGGCAGACAAAGATCACAGAGACAACACCTGAGAAGGAGACAGACCTAACCAGTCCTCCTGAAAAAGAATTCAAAGTAAAAATCATGAACATGCTGACAGAGATGCAGAGAAAAATGCAAGAGCAATGGAATGAGATGCAGAGAAAAATGCAAGAGCAATGGGATGAAGTCCGGAGGAAGATCACAGATGTCAGGAAGGAGATCACAGAAGTGAAACATTCCCTGGAAGGATTTATAAGCAGAAGGGATAAGATGCAAGAGGCCATTGAAGGAATAGAAGCCAGAGAACAGGAACGTATAGAAGCTGACATAGAGAGAGATAAAAGGATCTCCAGGAATGAAACAACACTAAGAGAACTATGTGACCAAGCCAAAAGGAATAATATTCATATTATAGGGGTACCAGAAGAAGAAGAAAGAGAAAAAGGGGTAGAAAGTCTCTTTGAAGAAATAATTGCTGAAAATTTCCCCAAACTGGGGGAGGAAATAATCGAACAGACCATGGAATTACACAGAACCCCCAACAGAAAGGATCCAAGGAGGACAACACCAAGACACATAGTAATTAAAATGGCAAGGATCAAGGACAAGGAAAGAGTTTTAAAGGCAGCTAGAGAGAAAAAGGTCACCTATAAAGGAAAACCCATCAAGCTAACATCAGAGTTCTCGACAGAAACCCTACAGGCCAGAAGAGAATGGCATGATATACTTAATGCAATGAAAAGGAAGGGCCTTGAACCAAGGATACTGTATCCAGCACGACTATCATTTAAATATGATGGCGGGATTAAACAATTCCCAGACAAGCAAAAGCTGAGGGATTTTGCTTCCCACAAACCACCTTTACAGGGCATCCTACAGGGACTGCTCTAGATGGGAGCACCCCTAAAAAGAGCACAGAACAAAACACACAACATATGAAGAATGGAGGAGGAGGAATAAGAAGGGAAAGAAGAAAAGAATCTCCAGACAGTGTATATAACAGCTCAATAAGCAAGCTAAGTTAGGCAGTAAGATACTAAAAAAGCTAACCTGGAACCTTTGGTAACCACGAATCTAAAGCCTGCAATGGCAATAAGTACATGTCTCTCAATAGTCACCCTAAATGTAAATGGACTTAATGCACCAATCAAAAGACACAGAGTAATAGAATGGATAAAAAAGCAAGACCCATCTATATGCTGCTTACAAGAAACTCACCTTAAACCCAAAGACAAGCATAGACTAAAAGCCAAGGGATGGAAAAACATATTTCAGGCAAACAACAGTGAGAAGAAAGCAGGGGTTGCAGTACTAATTATCAGACAAAATAGACTTCAAAACAAAGAAAGTAACAAGAGATAAAGAAGGACACTACATAATGATAAAGGGCTCCGTCCAACAAGAGGATATAACCATTCTAAATATATATGCACCCAGTACAGGAGCACCAGCATATGTGAAGCAAATACTAACAGAACTAAAGAGGGAAATAGACTGCAATGCATTCATTGTAGGAGACTTCAACACACCACTCACCCCAAAGGATAGATCCACCGGGCAGAAAATAAGTAAGGACACACAGGCACTGAACAACACACTAGAACAGATGGACCTAATAGACATCTATAGAACTCTACATCCAAAAGCAACAGGATATACATTCTTCTCAAGTGCACATGGAACATTCTCCAGAATAGACCACATACCAGTTCACAAAAAGAGCCTCAGAAAATTCCAAAATATTGAAATTCTACCAACCAATTTTTCAGACCACAAAGGTACAAAAGTAGAAATAAATTCTACAAAGAAAACAAAAAGGCTCATAAACACATGAAGGCTTAACAACATGCTACTAAATAATCAATGGATCAATGAACAAATCAAAATAGAGATCAAGGAATGTATAGAAACAAATGACAACAACAACACTAAGCCCCAACTTCTGTGGGACGCAGCGAAAGCAGTCCTAAGAGTAAAGTATATAGTAATCCAGGCACACTTGAAGAAGGAAGAACAATCCCAAATGAATAGTCTAACATCACAATTATCAAAACTGGAAAAAGAAGAACAAATGAGGCCTAAAGTCAGCAGAAGGAGGGACATAATATAGATCAGAGAAGAAATAAACAAAACTGAGAAGAATAAAACAATAGCAAAAATCAACGAAACCAAGACCTGGTTCTTTGAGAAAATAAACAAAATAGATAAGCATCTAGCCAAACTTACTAAGAGAAAAAGAGAATCAACACAAATCAACGTAATCAGAAACGAGAATGGAAAAATCACGACAGACTCCACAGAAATACAAAGAATTATTAAAGACTACTATGAAAGCCTATATGCCAACAAGCTGGAAAACCTAGAAGAAATGGACAACTTCCTAGAAAAATACAACCTCCCAAGACTGACCAAGGAAGAAACACAAAAGTTAAACAAACCAATTATGAGCAAAGAAATTGAAACGGTAATCAAAAAACTACCCAAGAACAAAACCCCGGGGCCGGACGGATTTACCTCAGAATTTTATCAGACACACAGAGAAGACATAATACCCATTCTCCTTAAAGTGTTCCAAAAAATAGAAGAAGAGGGAATACTCCCAAACTCATTCTATGAAGCTAACATCACCCTAATACCAAAACCAGGCAAAGACCCCACCAAAAAAGAATATTACAGACCAATATCCCTGATGAATGTAGATGCAAAAATACTCAATAAAATATTAGCAAACAGAATTCAACAGTATATCAAAAGGATCATACACCATGACCAAGTGGGATTCATCCCAGGGATGCAAGGATGGTACAACATTCGAAAATCCATCAACATCATCCACCACATCAACAAAAAGAAAGACAAAAACCACATGATCATCTCCATAGATGCTGAAAAAGCATTTGACAAAATTCAACATACATTCATGATAAAAACTCTCACCAAAACGGGAATAGAGGGCAAGTACCTCAACATAATAAAGGCCATATATGATAAACCCACAGCCAGCATTATACTGAACAGCGATAAGCTGAAAGCATTTCCTCTGAGATCGGGAACCAGACAGGGATGCCCACTCTCCCCACTGTTATTTAACATAGTACTGGAGGTCCTAGCCACGGCAATCAGACAAAACAAAGAAATACAAGGAATCCAGATTGGTAAAGAAGAAGTTAAACTGTCACTATTTGCACATGATATGATACTGTACATAAAAAAACCCTAAAGACTCCACTCCAAAACTACTAGAACTGATATCAGAATACAGCAAAGTTGCAGGATACAAAATTAACACACAGAAATCTGTAGCTTCCCTATACACTAACAATGAATCAATAGAAAGAGAAATCAGGAAAACAATTCCATTCACCATTGCATCAAAAAGAATAAAATACCTAGGAATAAACCTAAACAAAGAAGTGAAAGACTATACTCTGAAAACTACAAGTCACTCTTAAGAGAAATTAAAGGGGACACTAATAAATGGAAACTCATCCTATGCTCACGGCTGGGAAGAATTAATATCATCAAAATGGCCATCCTGCCCAAAGCAATATACAGATTTGATGCAATCCCTCTCAAATTACCAGCAACATTCTTCAATGAATTGGAACAAATAATTCAAAAATTCATATGGAAACACCAAAGACCCCGAATAGCCAAAGCAATCCTGAAAAAGAAGAATAAAGTAGGGGGGATCTCACTCCCCAACTTCAAGCTCTACTACAAAGCCATAGTAATCAAGACAATTTGGTACTGGCACAAGAACAGAGCCACAGACCAGTGGAACAGATTAGAGACTCCAGACATTAACCCAAACAAATATGGTCAATTAAAATTTGATAAAGGAGCCATGGACATACAATGGCAAAATGACAGTCTCTTCAACAGATGGTGTTGGCAAAACTGGACAGCTACATGTAGGAGAATGAAACTGGACCATTGTCTAACCCCATATACAAAGGTAAACTCAAAATGGATCAAAGACCTGAACGTAAGTCATGAAACCATTAAACTCTTGGAAAAAAACATAGGCAAAAACCTCTTAGACATAAACATGAGTGACCTCTTCTTGAACATATCTCCCCGGGCAAGGAAAACAACAGCAAAAATGAGCAAGTGGGACTACATTAAGCTGAAAAGCTTCTGTACAGCGAAAGACACCATCAACAGAACAAAAAGGAACCCTACAGTATGGGAGAATATATTTGAAAATGACAGATTCGATAAAGGCTTGACGTCCAGAATATATAAAGAGCTAACATGCCTCAACAAACAAAAAACAAATAACCCAATTAAAAAATGGGCAGAGGAACTGAACAGACAGTTCTCTAAAAAAGAAATGCAGATGGCCAAGAGACACATGAAAAGATGCTCCACATCGCTAATTATCAGAGAAATGCAAATTAAAACTACAATGAGGTATCACCTCACACCAGTAAGGATAGCTGCCATCCAAAAGACAAACAACAACAAATGTTGGCGAGGCTGTGGAGAAAGGGGAACCCTCCTACACTGCTGGTGGGAATGTAAATTAGTTCAACCATTGTGGAAAGCAGTTTGGAGGTTCATCAAAATGCTTAAAACAGACCTACCATTTGACCCAGGAATTCCACTCCTAGGAATTTACCCTAAGAATGCAGCAATCAAGTTTGAGAAAGACAGATGCACCCCTATGTTTATCGCAGCACTATTTACAATAGCCAAGAATTGGAAGCAACCTAATGTCCATCGGTAGATGAATGGATAAAGAAGATGTGGTACATATACACAATGGAATACTACTCAGCCATAAGAAGTGGAAAAATCCAACCATTTGCAGCAACATGGATGGAGCTGGAGAGTATTATGCCCAGTGAAATAAGCCATGCGGAGAAAGAGAAATACCAAATGATTTCACTCATCTGAGGAGTATAAGAACAAAGGAAAAACTGAAGGAACAAAACAGCAGTGGAATTACAGAACCCAAAAATGGACTAACAGGTACCAAAGGGAAAGGAACTGGGGAGGATGGGTGGGCAGGGAGGGATAGGGGGGTGGAAGAAGAAGGAGGGTATTAAGATTAGCATGCATGGGGGGGAGGGAGAAAGGGGAGGGTGGGCTGCACAACACAGAGAGGACAAGTAGTGACTCTACAACATTTTGCTAAGCTGATGGACAGTAACTGTAATGTGGTTGTTAGAGGGGACCTGATATAGGGGAGAGCATAGTAAACAGTACTCTTCATGTAACTGTAGATTAAAGATTAAAAAAAAAAAAAAAGACAGAAAGAAAAGGGGGATTACTCCTTGATAGGATAAAACTATTGGTCAATCAAAGATCAACGCATGCTTTAAATATCCTTAATGTTGATCACTCAAAGGGTGTCAGATGATCAGCTATGGAGGTACTCTTTTCTGATAATATTCCTTTCTCTTAATAAAAAAAAAAAAAAAAAAGCAGTCCCTGTGTGCTGACCTCCAATGAGTTCTGCACAGTGGTATAGAGGGCATGTCAAAGTGTGGGCAAAGGGTCTGTTTGTTTCTATGCAGGAGATCAAGGCCTAGCTTGGATACCCAGAAAATGAACTAAGATACGATATGAGGAGGAGCTTCCGGCATCAGCACTCTCTGGAGGACTTGTGCCGGGGGATGATCATCAAAAAGCCTCCACAGGGATTCGGACGATGCTGCGGTTGTGGCTGCATCCAGCCCACCATCTCCTGGACTTGCCATAAGAATGAGGAGGGAGATGTCTAGGCTGGCATGTGCATACAGTGAGACAACGAATTTGACCGGATCTGTACTGTTGGAACTCAACCAGGAGTTGGGAGGGGTGCAAGTTGTAGCACTCCAAAATCTCATGACCATAGACTATCTATGGTTAAAAGAACATATGGGATGTGAACAGATCCCAGAAATGGGCTGCTTTAATTTGTCTGATGGTTCAAGTACAGTTGGACAATATCCATCATATCATAGATAAATTTTCACAAATGCCTAGGGTGCCTAAATGGTTTTCTTGGCTTCACTGGAGATGGATGGTAATTATAGATTTGCTTTGTTTATGTCACCGTATTCCTATTATGTTAATATATGTGTGCAAATTAGTTAGTAGTTTAAAACCTATACATACTTAAGGTACTCTACAAGAAGATATGTCAAAGAAATAATCAATCCTCCCAAGTTTCCTTCGTATGTTACATCTATAGCTTTTCTTCTTCCTTCCTAATTACAACCCTTAAATAGAATTCGTGCCTCATATCGAATTTACCGAGTATCATAATTCCTCCAGGTGGTAAAGATACCTTGAGACAAGTGCTGGGCATAGAAGCCACAGGGCATAAATCTGCAAAGAAGTAAAAAGCTAACCTTTGCAAACAATATGGCTTCTCTCTCACTTACCAACTTTACATTTCCCTGTATGGCCCCGGAAGATGACTGGTTAGCCAGAGACGGGTAAGATTCCTCAAGGGAGGAACAACCTAAGACAGGCACAGTCGCAGGGGGGCCATCAGGTGAGAATTTGGGGATCAACAGAGGTGAGGCTCAGAACCTCACCCCCCCTGCTTTGAGAGAAATCCTCTGCATCCGTGGATGTCTTGATGCCCTTGTCTAGCCTGGATTAATACTTAGTCCATAGGCACACACCTGATCATCTGATCATCTACATTTGCCTTCTTACAGCACTAAACTATGTTTTCTACCTTTATCTTGCATCTACCTACCACTTCAGCATTTTATTAAAAATAAAAATAATAATAATAGTAGGAGAAATGAGGGATCAACATATAGATCAAGTACAAAAATCAAACGAATATTCATATTTGACCTGATTGTTTATAGGTCATATTGCATGATCAAAACCGAAAGTTTCTGTGATGACTGCCCTTGTACTGTTCACCATGTAAGAATTTATTCACTATGTAAGAATTCGTTCACCATGTAAGAACTTGTTCGTTATGCTTCAGAAGATTGGAGACTGACGAGAATTAGGCTTGAGATGGATTAATGATTGTACATTGAGCGTTGACCCCCCTATACTGAATTTTATTGTTAACAACCATTTGATCAATAAGTATGAGAGATGCCCTCTCAAAATAAATAAATAAATAAATAAATAAATAAATAAATAAATAAATAAATAAATAAATAAATAAATAAAAGCCTCCACAGGGATCCGGACGATGCTGTGGTGGTGGCTGCATCCACCCCACCGTTTCCTGGACTTGCCATTGGAATGAGGAGGGAGATGTCTAGGCTGGCAGATGCATACAGTGAGACAACGAATTTGACCGGATCTGTACTGTTGGAACTCAACCAGGAGTTGGGAGGGGTGCAAGTTGTAGCGCTCCAAAATCTTATGACTATAGACTATCTACGGTTAAAAGAACATATGGGAGGTGAACAGATCCCAGAAATGGGCTGCTTTAATTTGTCTGATCTTTCTCAGACTGTTCAAGTACAGTTGGACAATATCCATCATATCATAGACAAATTTTCACAAATGCCTAGGGTGCCTAAATGGTTTTCTTGGCTTCACTGGAGATGGATGGTAATTATAGATTTGCTTTGTTTATGTCAATGTATTCCTATTATGTTAATATGTGAGTGCAAATTAGTTAGTAGTTTAAAACCTATACATACTTAAGGTACTCTACAAGAAGATATGTCAAAGAAATAATCAATCCTCCCACGTTTTCTTCCATATGCTACCTCTATAGCTTTTCTTCTTCCTTCCTAATTACAACCCTTAAATAGAATTCGTGCCTCATATCGAAGTTACCGAGTATCATAATTCCTCCAGGTGGTAAAGATACCTCGAGACAAGTGCTGGGCATAGAAGCCACAGGGCATAAATCTGCAAAGAAGTAAAAAGCTAACCTTTTCAAACAATACGGCTTCTCTCTCACTTACCAACTTTACATTTCCCTGTATGGCCCCGGAAGATGACTGGTTAGCCAGAGACGGGTAAGATTCCTCAAGGGAGGAACAACCTAAGACAGGCACAGTCGCAGGGGGGCCATCAGGTGAGAAATTGGGTATCAACAGAGGTGAGGCTCAGAACCTCATCCCCCCTGCTTTGAGAGAAGTCTTCTGTATCCGTGGATGTTTTATTGCCCTTGTCTAGCTCGGAATAGCACATAGTCTACAGGCACACACCTGATCATCTACAATTGCTCTCTTACAAAACTAAACTATGTTTTCTACCTTTATCTTGCATCTACCTACCACTTCAGCATTTTATTAAAAATAATAATAATAATAATAATAATAATAATAAAGGGAGAAATGTGGGATCAACATATAAATCAAGTATAAAAATCAAACGAATATTCATATTTGACCTGATTGTTTATAGTTCATAATGCGTGATCAAAACCAAAAGTTTCTGTGATGAATGCCCTTGTACTGTTCACCATGTAAGAATTTATTCACTATGTAAGAATTCGTTCACCATGTAAGAACTTGTTCATTATGCTTCAGAAGATTGGAGACTGACAAGAGTTAGGCTTGAGATGGATTAATGATTGTACATTGAGCATTGACCCCCCTATACTGAATTTTATTGTTAACAACCATTTGATCAATAAGTATGAGAGATGCCCTCTCAAAAAAAAAAAAATTTGATTTTCCTAAGGCATTTTTATATTACTAAATTGCTAGGAGATTTGAAGTTCAGTTTAACCACAGATATTTTCATTTAACCTGGCTAAATTACAGCTGGTAATAGTGAAATAAGCAAGTATTTCTAACTTTAAAAACAGAGCATAGGTGACAAATACAAAAAAATATGATTATTTCTTATGGGTATGAGTAGACTCAGACAGTAAATATAAACAAACATAAACATAAACATAAACATAGTGATGCTACTTAATCTAACCAATCCTTTCTTGATTCAAAAAGTTCACACTTGGGAATTTAACAACTGTAAATCGAACACCCAAGCACACAAAGTAAGAAATCAAAGGATTTTTATCCCCACTTAAATTCTCCAACTGACCTTTCTAACACACAGCTACATGTTATTTGCTGTGCTTTTTTCCTAAAGGAGAAAAATGAGGCAGTAATCCTCTCCTATTTTGAACAAAGGAATTTATATAAAAAGTCAAATATATTATATCAAAATTACCACCTCTAAACCAAGTTCTACAAATGGGAAATTGTTTCCATCAACACAGAAACCAGAGTAGTTGACTCTACATCTGAACTTCACTTATTTTTCAAATATTAGCAAATAACTTTCCTCCCATTAGTCAAAGCCACCTCAGCACCTTTAATTTCTGTTCCTGACTTTTTTATTCATGTGTATCACTTAAGTAATTCATACGTAATATACTAGATACTGGTAGATATTACTCTTTCATAATAGCCCTAGCACACAACTTCAGTAACACCTGATGTTGTGACAAACCAGTAGAAGATAAAAGTTTCTTAAAAATGAGACCTTTTACAACTTGTCATAGTACTGTCAAAATATATCAAACTCCTTAAGCCAAGAAAATATTTCAATGTGTTCTATCAAGAGACTAATGAAGATAAACAGTTGGAGAAACACAGAAATGAAACTTGTACTTGATATATCCAAAAATAAAACAACTTAAGAAACTCAGTAAAGCCATGTCTTAAATGGCTTTCTTCATGCACATTTTTACAACCAAATCAGTAAATAGTAACTGGTCCAGAATTCCCTCCCCAAAGAACAATATAATTTAGTACCAGAAATCTCAGGCCTTGTTACAATTTCTAGCACCAAACTATACAACTAAACTTATGTTTTAACCACTTTTCATTCCATAAAGGGGCTGTTTATCTGGTTACATATATTCAAACCTTAATGAAGTACCTTAGGATCTCCCTTAACGTATCTGAGTAAATGAGTATATAGCAAAAGGCAAGTCAACAAATATTATTAATCAATAATTATGTAGAAGGCATCGATATAGTGTAGGAAAGGTCAATGCTTTTTGTAAACTCTGCTATACTCATTAATAACACCTTTTTTTTTTCAAAATACCAACACACTGGCTCAAATTAAAACTCCTATTTCAAATTACACTTAAGACACACAAGAACAAATGTTCACTAACTGACCCATATTTGGGGGCTTCCTTCCCCCCCAAATATGGAGAATATCATTGAGATTTTTACTCTGACAAGAAAATAAAAACCTGTAATAGGTAGTCTGTATAGTATTCATATGGTCAAGTCTGCAATATAAAGGTACATCCACATAAATGTAATTGTAGTCTTCTGCTTTTAAAATGAGTGGGTCAAATATGCGATATTAATTTGAGGTGATACATGTTTTCTATTAACAGTACAATTAAGGAATGTATCAAGTATCACATACTATGTTATATTTTATTACTATTATTTACTAAATGCTCACTATAAACCAAACAGTATTGGGCATTTTAGTCATCTTTTTGTTTATGTTCACAACAATCACTGTTTTCCCACCTTACAAATGAAGGACCACATTGAAAAGATTAAATAATTTGTTCTAGTTGATAAATCTAATTAAGTATGGAGTTCAGATTTGAAGCAGCCAAATCAATCTCACTTCATAGGTTTGTCTCCTACAATGACTCACCCCTCTCATTGCTCAACTCCCATGGTGGCATGGCGGGGAGGGGTGTGTGGAGGGACCAGGTTTAAAACACGCCTGCCTAGTTTCCCACCCAAAGTTTCAATCTCAGGGGACTGTGGCTATGGCAGGTGTCATGATTCACTGCACTGAAAAGGAAACCCTATTCCTCTGTTCTTCCAAGTATGGGCTTTCACTTTTTGCTAAGTAAAGTAATAATAGTGGAATCCTCGCCATATTTTACGATACACCTCTACCAGGAATAAAGCTCAATATTTTGTCCCACGTTTAGGTCATTGTTTCTGTTCTCAATTAGTTCAGAACCTGGAGAGGCGCAGAAGTGACTTAATCAGACCCTCTTAAAAACCTCCATCTAACATGTGCAGTACAATTAGATAAATAGCCAGGGCCTAAGACCAAGCCACTGTTAATGAAATACACCAGCAATATCAAGAGAACCAGAGGTACAGGCAATATCATTCACAAAATAAGCCAGCACCATAACATCCTTTTATATCTAACCATAAGGTTTCAGAGCCAATCTGTTTTTGAACATGCACTTACTTCAATCTATGAAATCTTCAGGCCATTTGGTCTAATACTCTGACCACTCTGAAAAAAAAAAAAGTCAACAACACCAGCTGTTGATGCTGCTCAGAAATTGGATTCCATCTGTGTACTCAGATCTACACTCTTAATTCCAAGCTTTATAGTCTAGTCCATCTTTCCCTTTATTAATATAGGAGCCTTCCTAGACCTCTGCTTACTTTGATGAGCCAAATGTTTCCCTGTGTACAGAACGCTCCTGACTCAGCCTCTCTTGTTACTGCAGGAACTTCCCTGGTTATGCCCCAAGCATCTTCCAGTATTGTTCTCTGTTCACGGGCTGATGAAGACCAGCAGGCAACAAGCAAGGCTGAACATGGCATACCAAGCAGGTAAAAGACCATGGTTAGAGTTAAGGAGAAAGTCAAGAAGAGAAAGAGAAAAAAGCAGAAAACAAAAAATGTTTTATGATCTGACAGATAAATCTGTTTTTCCTCAAACCAGTATACTTAATATAAAGATAAAACCTAAATATTTACTGCACACAGTTCTGAAATATGGTGTACCCTTTCAAATCAGAGTGTTTCTGGTCATGCAAAAAACAAAACCACGATTAAGAAGGAAAACTTTTACAAATGATGCCTGCCATTCTGCTTATCCCAGCACATCTTACTGAGGGCAACATATCTTTAGACATATAACAAATCAGAACTGAAGTAAATTAGTTTAGCTTTAATTACCTATGCTCTACTTTCAGTTCTCTAGAGGGCAAGTATTACTACATTACGCAGAGTCACAAGGAAAATCTTAATTACTTTAGGAAAAGACTGTAATTATTAATAATGGTGCTTATGATCTTCCTAGCTTTTCAAAGCTTTCCTCAAGATTATGAAAATCCTTCAGATAGTATCAATGAAAAATGGATGACTATTTTAAAAGGATAAGCAATATTTTCTTACCATTTTAAAAAGATTCTATTTATTTTCATATAAAATTTGCATGTTCTATTATCATCTGAAATATTTAATGTCCTATCTTTTATTAAATATGATGCATATTGGATGTACTTCCACTATTCTATAAACTACAAATAAGGTGACTAAGTGCATTTTATTTATTAATGCTCCTACTGTGCATGAAACATTGCATGCAATCAATAAACATTTAATTAAGTCTACAAATTTTTAACCTTCTCATATGCTAGACACACTGTAAGCACAAGCTATTATACCATGGTAAATCTAATCTATATGACCCTTGCCTTCATGCTTCCTTCAGTCTTGTAAAAAAGGCAGAAAATCAACAAATAAACACGAATATACACTTATCAAAGGTGGCAAATAAAATGATGGAAAATAACAGGGTAGTATTAGTGGGGGGAGTATCCTACTTCAGACTGGAATACTAAGGGAATACTAACGATGCCTATCTAAGAGAAGAGGTCATTTGAGATAAGATTCTCCACTCAAAGATTTGGAGAAAAGACCATTCCAGGTTATGAGAACAGCACGTAGAAAGGCTCTAAACCAAGTTTCAAAAATTGAAAAGCTAGTGTAACAATCACAGAGAACTAGAGGAAGAGCAGATTTCTAGATACTGGCAAGGAGCCAGATAATGTACAGTTGTGTACCATGTGTTAAAGATTCAAGGTTTTATGCTAAGTGCACTAAAAAATCTAAAATGAAGCCCTATAGGTGAGGTGTATGTAAGAAAAACCAAGACACAAAATGTTAGGCCTTGACCCTACATCAAAGCTTCGTAAATGAAAGTACACATAGATTTCAAGTTAACATGTTTAAGGTATGATATGTGTTATGTTTTCTTGATTCCCTACTTTAAACAACTTTTCCAAATACCATCACCTAACACACATGATCACTCTCTCTTCCCTTTACCTTTATATGTCCATACTAGCAGAACTACAATTGAGCAATAAAATGGTCAAATAGGAAAGAAAATAAAAGTACATGGATATGGACAAATTGGGAAATAAACCTCTGAATAACTGAAATGACTACTACTTCTGCTGGTTGAGGTGGAATTGGAGCAGGGGTCTATGCAAAAGACACAGACATACTTAACTATAAATTTTAACCATTCTTTATTGTTTAGAGCAAAACAATGACTAAAAATAAAACCATAGTAAAGTAAGTAGAACAATTAATCACTAAGCAAATGAAAAATTAACTACTTACAAAGGAAGTCATAGTCAAGAGATACACAAAGAATACAGAATATGACACCTAATATATAAAGAGTGGAGGAGGGGAAAAAAGAACCTTTGGATGATGTTTAAAAAAGCATAATAAGCAAGTTAAGACAGACTGTAAGATAGTAAGGAAGCTGCCCTTGAACCTTTGGTAACCACAAATCCAAAGCCTACAATGGCAAGAAGTACATATCAATCGATAATCACCCTAAATGTACATGGACCGAATGCACCAATCAAAAGACAGTTACATACAGAATGGATAAAAAAACAAGGCCCAATGTCAGTAGAAAAAGGGACATAATAAAGATTAGAGAAGGGATAAACAAAATTGAGAACAATAAAACAATAGAAGGAAGCACCTACAAGAGACTCACTTCAAACCCAAAAACATACACAGACTAAAAGTGAAGGGATGGAAAAAGACATTTCATGTAAATAATAGGGAGAAAAAAAAGCAAGAGCAACAGTACTTAGATCAGACAAAATAGACTTCAAAACAAAGAAAGTCACAAGAGACAAAGAAGGACATTACATAATAATAAAGGGGTCAGTTCAACAAGATGATACAACCATTATAAATATCTATACACCCAACATAGGAGCACCTACATATATAAAACAAATAATAACAGAATTAAAAGGGGAAATAGAATGCAATGCATTCATTTTAGGAGACTTTAACACACCACTCACTTAAAAAGACAGATCAACCAGACATAAAATAAGGACACAGAGGCACTGAACAACGCATCAGAACAGATGGACCTAACAGACATCCATAGAACACTCCACCCAAAACCAGCAGGATATACATTCTTCTCAAGTGTACATGGGACATTTGCAGAATAGATCACATAGCAGGTGACAAAAAGAGCCTCAGTAAATTGAAAAAGATTGAAATTGTGCCAGCCAACTTCTCAGACCACAAAAGTATGAAACGAAAAATAAATTACACAAAGAAAACAAAAAAGCCCACAAACACATGGAGGCTTAACAACATGTTCCTAAATAATCAATGGATCAATAACCAAATAAAAACAGAGATCAAGCAATATACAGAGACAAATGACAACAATAATTCAACACCACAAAGTCTGTGGTACACAGTGAAGGCAGTTCTAAGGGGAAAGTATATAGCAATTCAGGCCTATTTACAGAAGGAGGAAAAATCCCAAATGAACAGTCTAAATTCACAATTAATGAAATGGGAAAAAGAAAAACAAATGAGGCCCAATGTCAGTAGAAAAAGGGACATAATAAAGATTAGAGAAGGGATAAACAAAATTGAGAACAATAAAACAATAGAAGGAAGCAATGAAACCAAGAGCTGTTTCTTTGAGAAAATAAATAAAATAGACAAACCCCTAGCCAGACTTATCAAGAAAAAAAGAGTCTATCCACATAAATAGAATCAGAAATGAGAAAGGAAAAATCACTACAGACACCAAGAAATACAAAGAATTATTAGAGAATACTATGCTAACAAATTGGATAATGTAGAAGAAATGGACAACTTTCTAGAAAAATAAAATCTTCCAAGGCTGACCCAGGAAGAAACAGAAAATCTGAATGGAGCAATTACCAGCAATGAAATTGAACTGGTAATCAAAAAACTACCAAAGAACAAAACCCCTAGACCAGATGGCTTCACTGTTGAATTTTATCAAATGCTTAGAGAAGACCTAATACCCACCCTCCTTAAAGTTTTCCAAAAAGCAGAAGAGGAGGGAACACTTCCAAACTCATTCTATAAGTCCAGCAACACTCAAATACTAAAACCGGGCAAAGACACCACAAAAAAGAAAAGAAAATACGAATATCCCTAATGAACATAGATACAAAAATACTCAACAAAATATTAGCAAACCAAATTCAAAAATGTTTCAGAAAGTTCAGCCGTCATGACCAAGTGGGATTTATTTCAGGAATGCAAGGATGGTACAGTATTCAAAAATCCATTAACATCATACACCACATCAACAAAAAGAAGGACAAAAACCACATGATCATCTCCATAGATGCTGAAAAAATATTCGACAAAATTCAACACTCATTCATGATAAAAACTCTCAACAAAATGGGTATAGAGGGCAAGTACCTCAACATAATAAAGGCCATATATGACAAACCCATATCCAACATCATATTTAACAGCAAGAAGCTGAAAGCTTTTCCTTTAAGATCGGAAATTAGACAAGGATGCCCACTCTCCCCACTTTATTCAACATAGTTCTGGGGGTCCTAGCCACAGCAATCAGACAACACAAAGAAACAGAAGGCATCCAGATTGGTAATGAAGAAGTAAAACTGTCACTGTTTGCAGATTACATGATACTGTACATAAAATATCCTAAAGAATCCACTCAGAAACTCTAGAACTACAATTTGGTACTGGCACAAGAACAGACCCATAGACCAATGGAACAGAATAGAGACTCCAGATATAAACTCAAGCATATACAGTCAATTAATATACGATAAAGGAGCCATGGATATACAGTGGGGAAATGACAGCCTCTTCAACAGCTGCTGTTGGCAAAACTGGACAGCTACATGTAAGAGAATAAAACTGGATTACTGTTTAACACCATACAGAATAGTAAACTAAAAATGGAACAAAGACCTGAATGTAAGTCATGAAACCATAAAACTCTTAGAAAAAAATACAGGCAAAAATCTCTTGGACATAAACATGAGCAACTTCTTTATGAACATATCTCCCTAGGCAAGAAAAACAAAAGCAAAAAAGAACAAGTAGGACTATACCAAACTAAATAGCTTCGGTACAGCAAAGGATACCATCAGTAGAACAAAAAGACATCCTACAGTAAGGGAGAATATATTCAGAAATGATATATTTGATAAAGGGTTTACATCCAAATTATATAAAGAGCTCACACACCTCAACAAACAAAAAGCAAATAAGCCAATTAAAAAATGGGCAGAGGAGCTGAACAGAACTTCTCCAAAGAAGAAATTCTGATGGCCAACAGGCACATGAAAAGATGATCCACATAACTAATCATCAGAGAAATGCAAATTAAAACCACAATGAGATATCACTTCACACCAGTTAGGATGGCCAACATCAAAAAGACAAATAACAAATGTTAGCAAGGATGTGGAGAAAGAGGAACCCTCCTACACTGCTGGTGGGAATGTAAACTACTTCAACCATTGTGGAAAGCAGTATGGAGGTTCCTCAAAAAACCCAAAATAGAAATACCATTTGACCCAGGAATTCCACTCCTAGGAATTTACCCTAAGAATACAGCAGCCCAGTTTGAAAAAGACAGATGCACCCCTATGTTTACCACAGCACTATTTACAATAGCCAAGAAATGGAAGCAACCTAAGTGTCCATCAGTAGATGAATGGATAAAGAAGATGTGGTACATATACACAATGGAATATTACTCAGCCATAAGAAGAAAACAAATCCTACCATTTGTAACAACATGGATGGAGCTAGAGGGTATTATGCTTGGTGAAATAAGCCAGGCAGAGAAAGACAAGTATCAAATGATTTCACCTTTCTGTGGAGTATAAGAACAAAGAAAAAACTGAAGGAACAAAACAGCAGCAGACTCACAGAACCCAAGAATGGACTAACAGTTACCAAGCGGAAAGGGACTGGGAAGGGTGGGTGGGAAGGGAGGAATAAGGGGGAAAATGGGGCATTGCTATTAGCTGTAGGGGGTGGGGGACAAGGGAAAGGCAGTATAAACAAAGAAGACAAATAATGATTCTACAGCATCTTACTACGCTGATGGACAGTAACTGTAATCGGGTATGTGGGGGGGACTTGATAATGGGGGGAGTCTAGTAACCATAATGTTCAAGTAATTGTGCATTAATGATATCAAAATTTTTAAAAAAACTCTAGAACTAGTATCTGAATTCAGCGAAGTTGCAGGATACCAAATTAATACACAGAAATCTGCGGCATTCCTATACACTAACGATGAACTAGCAGAGAGAGAAATCAGGAAAACAATTCCATTCGCAATTGCATCAAATAGAATAAAATACCTAGGAATAAACCTACTGAAGGAAGTGAAAAGACCTATATCCTGAAAACTACAAGACACCCATGAGAGAATTTAAAGAAGATACCAGTAAATGGAAATACATCCCATGATCATGGATAGGAAGAATCAATATTGTCAAAATGGCCATCCCGCCTAAAGTAATCTACAGATTCAATGCAATCCCTATCAAAATACCAACAACATTCTTCAACTACAACAAATAGTTCTAAAATCCATATGGAACCACAAAAGACCCTGAATAGCCAAAGCAATCCTGAGAAGGAAGAATAAAGCAGAGGGTATTATGCTTCCCAACCTCAAGCTGTACTACAAAGTCACAATAATCAAGACAATTTGGTACTGGCACAAGAACAGAAACATAGACCAGAGGAACATACTAGAGAGCCCAGATATAAACCCAACAATATATGGTCAATTAATATACAATAAGGGAGCAATAGCTATACAGTGGGGAAATGACAGTCTCTTCAACAACTGGTGTTGGCAAAACTGAACAGCGACATGCAAGAGAATGAAACTGGATTATTATCTAACCCCATACACAAAAGTAAACTCGAAATGGATCAATGACCTGAATGTAAGTCATGAAACCATAAAACTCTTAAAAGAAAACACCGGCAAAATTTTCTTGAATATAAACATGAACAACTTTTTCCTGAATGCATCTCCTCAGGCAAGGGAAACAAAAGCAAAAATAAACAAATGGGACTACATCGAGCTAGAAAGCTTCTGTATAGCTAAGGACACCACCAGCAGAACAAAGAGGCATCCTACAGTATGGGAGAATATATTTGTAAATCACTTATCCGACAAGGGGTTAACATCCAAAATACATAAAGAACTCACATACCTCAACACCAAAAAACAAATAACGCAATTAAAAAATGTGCAGAGGATATGAACAATTCTCCGAATAGGAAATTCAGATGGCCAACCGGCACATGAAAAGATGCTCCACATCGCTAATTATCAGGGAAATGCAAATTAAAATCACAATGAGATATCACCTCACACCAGTTAGGATGGCCAACATCAAAAAGTCTAGGACCAACAAATGCTGGTGAGGATGCAGAGAACAGGAAACCCTCCTACACTGCTGGTGGGAATGTAAACTAGTTCAACCATTGTGGAAAACAATATGGAGGTTCCTCAAAAAATTAAAAGTAGAAATACCATTTGACCCAGGAATTCCACTCCTAGGAATTTACTCAAAGAAAACAAGATCCCTGATTCAAAAAGACACATGCACCCCTATGTTTACCACAGCAATAGCCAAGAAATGGACGCAATCTAAGAGTCCATCAGTAGATGAATGGATAAAGAAGATTCCATATACAAAATGGAATACTATTCAGCATAAGAAAAAAACAACTCCTACCATTTGCAACAACATGGATGGAACTAGAGAGTATTATGGTCAGTGAAATAAGTTAGGCAGAGAAAGAGAAATACCAAATGATTTCCCTCATTTGTGGAGTATAACAATGAAGCAAAACTGAAGGCACAAAATAGCAGTAGACTCACAGACTCCAAGAAGGGACTAGCGGTTACCAAAGCAGAGGGGTGGTGGAGGGCAGGTGTGGAGGGAGGGAGAAGGGGATTGAAGAGTATCATTATTAGTTCATATGGTGTCAGGGGTTGTGGGGAGTCATGGGGGAGACAGTATAGCACAGAGAAGACAAGTAGTTACTCTGTGGCATCTTACTGCACTGATGGACAGTGACCGCAATGGGGTATGGGGTGGACTCGATAATATGGGTGACTGTAGTAACCACATTGTTGTTCATGTGAAACGTTCATAAGAGTGTATATCAATGATACCTTAATAAAAAAAAACTTAGCAGAAAAAAAAAAGATTGTAAACTGCCTAATTATTCTAGATGCCAAATTACAATATTTGAATATGCCTGCTTTATTAAAATTGAAGCAGCATTACATATTACTATTTTAAAACTTGAAAGGAATAAAACAGCATTTCGTTTTGCTTTAATAAGCACTTCTTTGATTACTGATAAGATCTAACATTCTTCTACCAGTTGCTTGTAGGTTTTATTTCCTCTGCTATCAACTGTTTGCTCATTTCCTTTACCCATTTCAAAAATTGTTTTTGTTCATTACAATAACAAAGCTTTTCAAGTGACGAATGAAAGGGATAGCTATCTAAAATTCTAGTCACATGGGCCAAATGAAAAACTATAGTTTATAATCCCCATTGTCTTCCAGAAATTACTACAAACATTACTTTTTATTTAAACTCTCATTTAACTTACACATTATCTCAAGGTTCATTTCATGTAAATCATAACTCTCAGAAACTAAAAAGTTGAGAGGACTCAAATTTCCTGATATTTAAAGCAAGTACGAAAAAGATCAGTTCTACCTACTAAATGGATATATCATATAAATTTATCTTAATATATTTCATCATCAAAACATTAATCATGCTGCAGATCTCATCTCTTTAATAAAACCAGATATACCAAGAAACCTGACTACAATCAGAATTCACTGTCCAGTGCTCTCAGTAATCTGGCAAATATAAATATGCACTACTGGTTTCAAGAGAAGACCGAGTAAGGAAGTAATTAAGTAACTCAGTACAAATTCATCAACACTATTAGAACAGAACACAAAGATCACATCAAGCTAATAGCAAACCTTTAAATAGCAGGGATTTTATAGATAATCTAATTCGATCTCTTTCCTCCCCAATCCCACACTCATTTTGCAAAGGAAGAAACCAAGGCAGAGGAAAGTGAAATAACTTTTGAGGAGGTCTTAAAGCTAGTTAGGCCCAATAATATCTGCTTCATTCTGTTATCAACATAATTTTACTGAGTGCTTTATTCCAAGCTCTAAAGATAAAACCAGTTAAGTCGCTGTTCTCAAGGAGTTTATATGCTGCTGAGGGCAGGGAAGAAAAGAGTAAATAAAAAAGGAAGGAAGGAAGTTAGTCTCTATGACAGAGACAAGCGTTTTGAATTAGACCACATAGGGCAATGTGGCAGAACAAGACTACAGGATGAAGGGACCAGTTCAGATGGGACGTTTTGGGAATGATGCACAAAAAATTAAGAGAGAGCTGAGATCTGAATGACAAGAAGTCAGCAACAGGAAAATCTAAGGAGATAGCATTCTGCTTAGAGATTTTCTTAAATCCAATATTAGTCAAGGTACAGAGGGGATGGGAGGGAGACATGATTCTTTTGACCTAAATCTGTGCCATTTAAGTAGAAAAGATATTACAAACATATTTAATAATAAATATGGCACTAATTCGATTTTTTTCAAGTGATACACAAATTAAGATAAAATACTGTCATAGGAAAATATCTAAATCATGATTTAACTTAATCTAATTTGGAAAGATACATAAAATAACCAACCAACTTTTCCATGAAAAAGTCATTTGAAGGTGACAAAGACACCTTAAGATTCATAATTTTTTAAATCCTTAGAGGATACTGTGAAGGAATTAAGACAATTCTAATAAGGATTTTCAAATAAAATGAAAAAATTAACTTTAGTCAGAAACTTGTTTCCAACTTTTCTATTAATTTTTGACACAAGTATATACAACTTAAGACTTTTTTTTTCCAAGCAAAACTATTTACCTTAAACAAATGATCCTAGGCTCAGAGAGTAAGATGTTTGTTTCAGCCAACAATTCTCCTCTTTTTAAAAATCAGTTACTTTTAATAAATGTGTATACGACTTTCAAGTTACTAAAAGACAGTTTGTGCCTTATGCTTCTTTATGTTCCTCCAAGCACATGACACTGTGCCTTGCAAACATAAGAGATGTAATGAAATGGCAGGTACAACTAGCAGTAGCAACAGTATAGATTTCAATAGCTTGTGCCATTAAAAAGGAAAAGAGGGGGAAAAAAATACTTTATTCCTAGAAATGTCTCAATACATTATCACAGAAAAACAATTCAACAATCTACAGCCTTGAATAAATTGAACTCAACTCAATGAAACACCATTGTCTAATCAAGAAAGTTTAGCACTGTAAGCATCTTAATACCTTTAAAAAATACCATCCATCTGGTTTATGAGAATTTAAACAGGAATATAGATGTTAACACCACATCTTATCCAATCTGGTTCCACATGTAAGCCTTCACATAAAGCCACAGGCCCTCCCATACATGTCTCCCATTTGAGATAAAAAATGCTGGTGCAAAATCTCTGCCATCATCTCTGAGGTCACCCAATACTCCCTCTTCCTATATCTTTATTTGCTGATGTCAGTTAAAGTTACTGGCAAACAAGAAATAATAAGGATTCTGGCTTGGTAATAGGGCTGAAAATACCTCCCATGCATGGAGCACCTTCACTTTTTTTATTTCTTAAATATCACAAAGTCATGAGGTATTATTACTTTCATTTTACAGATATATAAAACCAGAAATAAGGCTACTTACCCAAGGTCACTCAGCTAGTAAGTCTATCAGATTCACAGGGTTCTTTCCTTCCCAAGAAATAGATCAATAACAATCTCATCATAAAAGGGTTAAGATGAATAATAAAGGGAGAAATGTGGGATCCACATATAAATCATATTTGACCTGATTGTTTATAGTTCATAATGCGTGATCAAAACCGAAAGTTTCTGTGATGACTGCCCTTGTACTGTTCACCATGTAAGAACTTATTCACTATGTAAGAATTTGTTCACCATGTAAGAACTTGTTCGTTATGCTTCAGAAGATTGGAGACTGACGAGAATTAGGCTTGGGGTGGATTAATGACTGTGCATTGAGCATTGAGTCCCCTATACAGAATTTTATTATTGTTAACAACCATTTGATCAATAAATATGAGAGATGCCCTCTCAAAAAAAAAAAAGGGGTTAAGATGACAGCACTAAGAGGCATAGCTACCACAAGTAAACAAGGTCAGAAGGCAGCAAGTCCAAGTTGAAATACCATCTTTTCCATCTACTTTCCACCCACCGCCACCATAACAACTAAAAGCAAGACAAGGGCTGGAGAAGTTTTTCAGGTTGGTAATCTAATTTGGAGACTAAATAATTAGCTTCTATCTAGCTCAAAAACTGTATTTTTATATATTAATGTTCATTTTAACGGATTTTCATTTAATAAGGTTAATGGCAGACCTCAACTCTAACATAGCTTACAAACGCACCTGAAAAGCATTATTAAAAGTCTCACTAGGTACAAGATACAACAAGAAAGAAAGGAAGATGGAGGAAACATTTATAAAAACTTAACTATGTGCCAGGAACTGAGCTATGTCTCCTCTACAGTAATTAACTTATTCAAGATAAATAATCCTATGAAGTACTGTTATCCCCATTTTACAGATAACTTACCCAATGCCACTTAAAGCCAAGATTCAAACCTATAGTAGATCAATTTCATAGCCCTAAACAGAATGGTTTTTGCTCTGGAAAGCCTATACTAAAAATCTAATACAGAAACAGACAAGTTACGATACAATGTTATTAGTACCACAACAGGGAGGAAAATAGGGTGCTCTGAAAGTACATAATTAGAGATTTATAAAAGTCTACATTCTCAATGAAGGCTTTCAAGATGATGATAACTATGCTGAGATCACAACTACAAGTAATCCAGAGCAGAAAGACAACCTGGTACACACTCTAAAAAATACTTGGTACCCAAATGATCAAGAACATTAACTCTGATACCTTATACAAGTAATTTCTTCAGTGTTATATAGCAAATATTATGCTGAACTAAGTCTAGTATTCCATAAAATTTGCAAGTCTATGTATGTCATACATAAGAAAATTAAATCTAAGGTTATTCAAAACCCTTTGGAAATCAATCATTCTGGATAAACAATTTGAAAACTGAACTAAGAGTTTGTCTGGTTTTCGTATGCTATTTCATACAAAAAAATTCCTTCTAAAATAAGAACCTTAATACCTTAACAAATGTACTATATAGACCATATATTTAACCTTTCCTTGCTATGAGAAGACATGACAAACTCTCATTATTATTCTATATTACTAGAAATACAGTGGATATCTTAAAGCTAATTAGGTTGAACAAGGCTATTTTCTGTATATTATTGATGGTTTTAGATTTGGTTTTTATATGTACAGTTTTTCCTAGTTCTTCACTGCTGTCATGTCAGCAATCTCACTATCCTATTCTCAATACATATGTTTATGACAGCATCTCACCACTACTAAATTATTCCTTCATTTAATCTGCTCCTTAAAAACTACAAGTATCACATATAAAGTAAAAATAAGTTCTCAGTGAGAGCTAAATAGCTTTATTTAGAAGGAATTACTTATAAAAATAACATCAACTTTGGGGTTTCATAATGTTTCAGAGAGCTGCCACCAGGTCTTTATGGGTAATTTTCGAATTTTCATACCTTATCTAAAATGTCTCTCTTGCCTTCTTTGAACTCAACTCAGATATTCCATGCAGCCTTACCTGAGACCCAAAGCCAGGTTAATCCTCTGAAACTTTCCTGTAAGACACATCCTAGGCAGCCCCATCCTTACTTTTACTCCACAGTATTTGTGTCTCCATCCAGTATGACTGTCAACTCCTTAATAGTCTCTTATGTCTGCTTCTCTATTACGGAACCCATACCCTGCTTTATAAATGCAGTTTTGTTTTGTTGAATAAAACAATGTCATAGAATGAAACAAACTATATAAGGAGCTATAAAGCCGTAACACTGCATACAATAAAAATGACCTTTCATGCCCATAATGATACTTTCTTTTGAAAAATATGCACTCCAGAAATCTAAATTCCAAAGAAAGTCATAAGAAAAGTATTATGTAAGAACATATGGAAACATACTATTAAACTGTTGTAGCCACTGTATCAAAAAAACTATGTATCTTGGGATGAAGAAAACAAAAATGCATAACCATTTTTCCCAGGCAAATTTATACTTGTTCAACCTACACACAAAATGCTGACATTTAAAGAATGGTGACTGTTGATTTAAGCTAAAATTTAAAAAGTTATTTTCATCTAGTTATTCTGAGGTATCAGAATAGAAGTTACCCTTTACAAAGACTCAGAGATTCTTGATGTTGGAAGTTTCTTAAAGGTTGCTAGAGGCTATCCAATCCACTTTTTATTCAATACACTCTTACATTTCTGCTTTTCGTCAGTGATCCTCTTGACCCACACAAACTATGCCTTCTACATTGCAAATAGGAGCCTATCAAATATTTGTTTGTTCAATGTACTTTATTTTATGGTTCAACTTAATTTAGTGATTACAAAGTAATATATGTGTTTATATATTTCAAAGATTTTTTTTAAGCTTCTCAAAAATTATTCAGCAAAATGAAACCAGGTATATTATAGGTGTTTTTTGGCAAACCTTACCTTTTTGATTCTCATAACCACCTATAAAATAGGCAGGGCAAGTATCATCATCCCCATTTAAAGAATCATTAATATACGGTAGAGAGTCACTATGAGGCTCATTTAGGAGCAAGAGAGACCTACCTCTTATGAGCTATGTGATCCTAAGTAAGTTGCTGACCTTCTCTAAGCCTGTTTCCTCATCTGCAAACTGGGAATATTGTAATATTTCCTACCTCATACACTCATTGTCAAGACTACCTTAAGTAGTAAGGTATTATTATCTCATTATTCTGCCCTCATTTTAAGCACATTATCTAATATCTCTCGAAATCTCACAGCAGCACTAGGTCAAGAATTAAGGTCCCATGTTCTACCTACCTTGTCTTCCACAAAAGCAAAAAATGCTTTAGTTATTTGCAGCTTAATGACTATTTTTCATACCCCACCCATTGGTCAACCAGTAATAACAAAGTTCCACTGTGATTTGTATGCAAACATAATGAACTTTACATGCAAAAGCTATCACATTAATTTTTAAACAAACTGGTTTCTCTAACCTACTACTATTAGATTATCTTTTAAAAACTTTAGCTGGTATTTTCAAATGATAGAGATTGCTATTTTATTGTTTGTGAAACCAACTGCAGCAGGAAAAACCTGTTTCATCTATCAAAACTATTGTTGATGTTGACAAGAAATATAAAATGCATGTCATAATTAAAAACAAAAAACTTAGAGGCCTCAACTCAGTGAAAAATTAAGCTGCATAACTCATGCATCAAAATTGTACAGGTTCACTAGTATTGGCAAATGTGTGGTTCTAAGGATTTGAATAATATGTAATTTCCTATTAACTTTACCAAGAAGCTTGCGTTAGTGTTAGGGTGGAGAATATTGTGGGGGAAAAAATGAATGGAGGCAAGAAGACTTTAACTGAACTACAATTCAGTACCAACTTGATAGCCAGTAATAATATATCTTTGCTCAGAAAGAGTAAGACAAAGGCAGATCAAAACATTAGCCCAAACATGACCCTTAACAGCAGGGCAAATATGAGACAATTAAAATGAAAAGAATACAGTTCATGAGACAAGAACTATGTGGAAATAAAAAAATTAATGAATGCAGTCTGATGGCAAACAGCTGCTGAAACAAAATTACTAAAAAACAACCTAAGAAAACATACTGTCTGCTAGTATATGCATAGGCTCCCTTCAGTGGCTGACTTTTCACTAAACTAAAACAGAATCTATTCAAAGTGTCATCGGAGGCTAAATTTATACAAAGAAACAAACTACTCAAGGAAATATCTAATAACCACTCTACAAGCATTTGCATTTATACCATGCTTTTAGCAGAGGCCTCAATGTGACAAATACATCTTGAAGCATAGAATAATTTTCTATATGGTTTATAAAAATTGATGTTGTCTTTTAAACCTTCAAAACTGAAAACCACAGGTTTGTACTTTTTCTAAAAATAGTGTTTGTTATTTGCATCCCCTGTGGTGGAAGTCTGATTTTAGTGTCCTGTAATTTCACTAACTGCTGAAAATGAGGGCAGAATATGGGTGTTTGTGTTGGGTGGGAAGAGGCTGAGAAATCCTTCACTGGTACATGAATGTATTCTACACTTGCCTTATAAAATATGCTCCTTTCCTGGAAATTTGGCATATAAAAAAATCCCTTTGGATTTGCATTACTTTCACATTTGTGACTATTGCACATGACGGTCTTCAAAGAGCCAGACCACTTGTTTTTAGCTATCTGCCAGATAGACTGTATTTTCACCACAAATCCCAACAACTAGTAGGTGTTGTGTGTGTAGACATATATATATATACACACACACATATGTGTGTGTATAATGTGTATCTTTAGAAAGTGTTTGCATAGTTTAAATTAAGAACAACAGCATCATTCTTTGTACTACAAAAAGTAATGATAGAAAACTTGGAAGGATTTTAATAAACTCAATTTGGGAAAGCTTAACCCGTCTTTAAAAAAAAACTCTGTGCTGACATGATTAACTTCTCTATTCAACTGGTGTGAGCTATCTGAGGCATGCTGCATGTGAACTCTTATCATGCTATCTGGAGTGAGCTCCCTTACAGAGCAATTCACATGAAACTGCTGAAACCTAAAATGACAGGACAATATATGTATCAGAAGCCTAAATAAATGAGGAGCACAGTATGGCAAAGACACAATTCATATTTATTTTGGAACCAAAGCTCATCCCCAAAATTCTTGGCCAATTATCCAGAAGTAGTCTAGCTTTTTACCAACCAAACACTTATTTACCATAGTAACTTCATCACCAAGATTACCAAAATTTTCCACACATTTCCCACAGTCTCTGTATGTGTTGTTACCTAGGCAACACTAAAAGGGCTTTTACCTTTACAGACCTGGTGGGTCAAAGAGAAGTAAAGCTTCTTCAAACTGTGTATCATTTTAATTAGAAGCAGTAAGTGTGAAATCATCAGCACACAGAAAACCTTGAGAACTATCAACAGTGCTTCAATTTGATTGACAGCATTTACTTTCATTTACCTTCATTTCTAGCCACCTAATTCCCCTATGGTTTAAGGCACCATCCAAAACTTCAAAACATAATCATACAGACTCTCAAACACATAAGTGCTGAAATCTAAAGAACTTCTTTGAGTAAAGAATCTATCATTCCTCACAACTGGCTGTGGTATAAAATACCCTGCCTTGCTGCCCTAAATTCTGAAAGCTAGTCAGCTCTGCTGTGGATCTGTATAAACTGTCTTTCTGCGTGAACCAGACCTGCCTCCAAAAATTAAACTCCAGTCATTCAGAAATCATATTTTATAAGGTGCTTTGAAAAGATTTTCAAAACTGCTTCCTGCTCTATCTACTATAACCAATTTGATGCTACTTGGCAAAACAAAAAATAATGATCTCTCCTTACAAAAAAAATATTTTCCCTTTCTTTCCAATAGTTTTGGGATTGGTTAAACTCAAGGTTGCTTCCCTAACACTAATAACCTTTACCTTCAGCTTTTACTCCAAGTACACTTAAGTGCTGCCTGGGTCATACTCTAATCATGAATACAGCATATAAAACGTATTTAATGTTAGGAAGTACTGCATGACTCCAGAGACAAAAATGAAAGTTAAGCTGAAAAGCAGAAAGGAAAACTGGCATTCAAGGCTTTTTCACCATCTGGTGCTGACTCTCTCTTGCCCAGCTCTTTCCCTCTACCCTTCTGATCACTCTGGTTCTGGCCCTGAAAGACCTTTCTCTACATACTATTTGTCCTATTTCCATTTCCACATGTCCAAATCCTACCCATTCTTCAAAGCATGGTTTAAATGTCAAGTCTTCTCCCATCCTTACAACTAAAAGTAATCTCTCTAAACTCTTGCAGCACCTTATCTTCATCCGTTTGCCCCGTTGTTACTTTCTGCCTTACATTATCTTTGTTTCCATATTTAATCTGAAACATAAGCATAAAGGCCTCAGGGTCAAGGTTCATGGACTATTCATCTCTATTCAAACTGCTTAACACAATACCCTGCAAATATTAAGCACTCCAATAGCTTGGGTTAGTGGAGAGACATCCACTAGAAACAACTCTAGATAAGGAATCTGGAGACCTGGCTTTGCTAATAACTAGCTATATGACCTTGAGCTTCAATCTTTTAGTATGTTATCTACAAAGTGAACAGGATGAACTGAACCAGTTTTTAATTATGGACTATTATCCATGAGAAGGCTATAAAACCAATTTGTGGGGTCAAACCCAGCATTTTTTTCAATGAAATGAAACAGAATAAAAAATATCAAACTGTTGGATGCAGTGGTGTGCTGTAAATGCTTAACAAATGGCTATTCAGAAGGGAGAAAAAAAGCCCTGTAATGTACCAATTGCTGATTTCCCTGGTGTAAATACTCCTACCATGGTCAATTTCAAGCTACCACCAGGATGTCACTGAACAGTGGAGCTAGGTGGTAAGAGAAAGGCACCACTGCTCATCAGCCAGCATGATGAGGCAGCTCCAGCAAGGTCCTTAAAAGAGAACTATTATTTCACCAAACTTTTCGTTCAAGTTTGTGTGTGTGTGTGTTGAATCAGTGTACAAAAGTATTACTGTGAGTCACAGTCAAAACAGTTCAGCTAAATAATCCAGTTTCTACCATGTGCACTACACAATTCAGTAAGTCTCACTCTTGGTTACCTATGTAACCTCTTTACCACCAAAATTTATATTTCTGTTCAAAAATGAGAGTAAGAGAGATGCCTATTGATATTACTGGAAGACAAATTCCAGGGAGTGGAAATTTGGCCTAAGAAACATCAGTGAAGAGCCAAGGTTCTCAGCCTTTGTTCAGCCCCACACACCTGAGGGACACAACACGCTGCTACAGTAGCAACCACTCATTTAGCAAAGGGTTGTTGTGGGGAGAGGCGGAGAGGGAAAAGAAATCTATAGTATGAAAAAATCCAAGTAGTGATATTTGTGCCAATGCCTCCATCCCACTGAGGATTGAGTACAGAGAAAACCAGTGCTATAGGTTTATTTCTATACCTGATGCTTCCCAGCCAAATTCTCCAGCACAAGCTTGCTTTCCTCAATGCACCTCCATTACTGAGAATTCTCTACTAGAATTAAGTTTTTTGCCATGGACTGGAGTGCTTGTTTAATTTAGAATAGACGAGGGGGAAAATAGCAAACAGTTGTTAGGCTTGATATTCTGGGAAAACTAGGCTTTTACTGAAGAAAAAGAAAAACTTTCCTATTTTCTTACTTGTCATTTAAGCTTACTAAACTGGGTAAGGAGAGAGGAAGTTTCTTGAATATATTTTTGGCTGTACTATGTCTATCACAACAACAGTCTGTAACCAGATTTTTCATGACTGTTTATGAGGAATTGTGTTTTCTATTTTTAAGGCTATTTAGAAAACAAGAAGGCTCAAAATTTCAAATATACTAATAATCTTTGCCCAAATCTAACTCCAAATGAACTGAATACATGCCTAGAAGTTTCCCAAGAAAATCCCCAAAAATTGTACTAAAAAACACCTAACGAGGACAAAAAGGAGTCAGCATGAGCAGAAACTTGCTATATGCAAACAATTACGGCATCCTATCTGTTGAATGAGTGCAATATTGAAAGTAAATGAAATATGAAAAGAGAATGTTGAGATGCAAGTTCTGCTTAATTCCATTATTAGAGTCCACTGATGTTCATGTACTTATACCCAATATCAAATACTGACCATAAAATGAGAATTATTCCCCACTCTGAAAAGAGTCAAGTCAAGCAATGTCTTTCTTCATGTCACAATATTAAACCTCTTATTAAAAATTGAGTATATTTTACCATAACTCAGGTGCAAGTCTTTACTTTCTCTGCCTCCGCTATCTGTGGCAGCAAATGCTCATAAAACTCTCTCTGTAAAAAATTCCTGAGCATCTTTGCAGTACCACAGCCTGAAGCCTTGGGCTGCTGGTCATCCTCAGACCCAGTGGCTGACCTAGTAATATAAGGCAAGAGCTACATACATGTAGCAAGTCAGTACAACTTGTGAGACATAGCAAAAATGCTCTGGGCTTGGGAATCCCATAGGCTACATTATCTATTTCATTCTCCAAACGCCCTCCATCCAGTCATGATCATCTGCACAACACTTCAAGACAATGGTAGGCTGGAATGCAGGCCCAGTTCTACACCTTCAATACAAGAAATTTTTGCTATTTAGCTAGTACTCCCTTCAAAATTAATCTCTAGAAGCCTGGCTATCTCCCCCTCATAATATTTTTACTTGGCATAACAGAATTCCTTCTTTTAACTATTCCCAGGAAATGGATAAAAGGACCTTCAGCTTTAATGCTGTATCATCTGAGTTCAAATACCTATACAGCAATTGAACTAGTTCAAGTTTGGGTTAAGGCAAAGAAAAAAAGTTTTATTACAAGTTTTTAGAAGGCACACATTTAGAACTGCTGAGCTGATAAACATGAAAATTCTTGTTTCACATGCCTAATAAAATTCTGTCATTCCAGTAAAACACTTGAGAATGACTACTAGAGTGAAAAGAAAATGATCTGAATCATGAAACAATTAGCAAAGGAACAAAAATTCTCAGAATATCACAACTATAATAAATAAAAATTCACCCCCCAAAAAAAATTCCCATCAAATAAGTCAGGCCAAGAAAACTTCATACATTTACAGTCACACCTTTTTATGTTGATTGGTGTATCCACTGTGAGTCCCAGCAGTACTCAGGACCTACTACCTTGTTTCCAGCTTTCTAGAATACAGCGTACGCTATATATATATTCACACATAAGCACTGACCAACTACATCCACTTCTTCCCCCCTCCTCCCATGACTTAATACATATCAGAGCACATTTTGAACTGATTTAATATAAACACCAGTCTAACTGTTTCAACTCCTCTAGCAGGTAAGCATTTAATACAATTTGGTGATAATGTATACATTAAACTCATCTAGTCTTTCCCCTTTGCAATTTAATTATCAGTTTCACATGGGACTTTCTATTGAAATAATGAATCATAGGCCAGTTTTCCAGGGCTCGCAGCTTCTGGACCAATTTTCCATGGACGAAAATCCACTTTTAATTTGACCACAAGCAAACATGATGTTTGTATCACGGTATTGCATAGTCTACAGAATTGTAACAGAAGCCAGATATAAACACTATTACGAGAAAAGTCAGAAGGTTTTCATGAAATTGTTTTCAGAATTGCAACAAGCGACTACCTACCTTCCATCATGTACAAGAAAAAATCCACGTGTTTAAACTCCCTAAACCATCCAGTACCAAAAATGCAGGCCTTGACATCGGTTTATCAACAGCGCCGAAATCTGACACACAAGCAAAAGTTCTCACCAACACTGCAGAGGTTGGTTTCCCTTCACTTACATGAAACCCTCAACTGTGCAATTGACTACCTAAATTTTAGCACTTGATAATCCTATCCCAGAGGTACAAGGAGAATACACAGAGCACCTGGACACATTGCCCTGGGATCAGAAACAAACCCTGTCAGTCCATCCCCTACCACTCGGCCACCTCCCGCAGGCGGTGGCCCCTTTCCACATGCTGACGCACAGCCCAGCCCTGCACCGTTGGCGACCAGTGCAAAGTACTAGCCCAGTCTCAGAAACTTTGGTTCAGTTACCAGGACACTGAGCACCCACGACCTGGACGGGGGATGTTTGTCGTGGCCAGGCGGTCAGCTCTGAAGCGGGGCATTCCTTGCAGGTAGAGATCTGCCCGGGACGCAGCCCATCCCAGGCTGCTAAACCAGAAGCATCAACCGCAGGACCAGAGCAAAGTACCGGGCGGAGACCCAGGAGCGCGAGGGCGAGACACGGTCACGAACAGAAGCCAGAGTGTGGGTAAGACGACACCCCAACCACACGCCCCCCGGACTGCTGGGGCTGCGAGCCCCGCAGCGGGCACCGCGCAGAGGCGGCAAGGGGGGAGGCTGCCAGGGGCGCGCGGCGAGCGCCAGAGTCACCACCCCGCCCCCAGGTGAGGGGCGCCGACCCCGCCCGCCGGCTCGGGCCGCCACCCGGGACAGCCGCGGAGTCCGGGAAGCGACCGACAGCCCGAACCGGCCCGTGCCCGCCTCCCGGGGTCCGCCCGCATCCCGTCCCGGGCCCGGCCCCCACATCGACAGTCCTCCGACTCACCCCCAGCGCCGACACCCCCGGCACGGCCCGCGGCTCCGCGCCGCCCGTACGCCCGCCGGCCCCTCGGAGGCCGCCCTTGCCTCACCTCCTCACGTCTTCGGGACCAGGGTCGGAACAACTCTGCCTGGCGCCCACGTCCCACCCGCCGCCCGCACTCCGCCGCCGGGCCCGTCCCGTTCGCTCCGCGGCTGAGAGGGCGGAGGGAGAGAGCCCGAGGGGAGGGGAGGAGGCCGCGGGCAGGAAGAGGCGAGGAGGGGGCGGGCTGAGGGAGCTAGTCGGGAGCGCGCCCGTGCAGTCCCTCGGCGCGGCGTGCGCGCTCCTGAGAGCGGAGGCGCAGGCTCTGTCTCCGGCGGTGACGCGCACACGCCCCTGCCGAGCCTAGCTTCGGCTGTGGTCGGAGTGACGACCTGCGCGGGCCTGGGTGGTTGGAGTGGGGGCCAGGGAGGGGGCCTTCCGGAGCGTAACCGCGTCCCGGAGCCCGCTCCTCCCCGAGCCCTGCCCTGCGGCTACTGAGTTCTTAGATAATTATGAGTCTGGGGAGATTACGTTGTTGCTCGTACACTTCGTTTGCATATTTTCATTCTTCATGCCCAGGAATCCTCAGGGAAGTCCCCTTAAAGAATAGTAACTTTTCTTGCCTGTTAGTCTTTTCTGTGCCTCTTTCAAGGTGTCTTGCGTGCATATGAAGCGCTCTCTGGCTGGTTGTGTGGGACTCGGGGGAGATTGAAGAGGGAAATAACCTTCGCGGAAAGAACAGGAAAGCGCTAACACTATTATTTATTTTTGGGAAGAAAATGTGCCCTCATCACCTTTCTGTCCTTTGGGGTAACAAATGTGGGGTACAAACAAGTAGAGATTAAATAAACCAACTTTTTCCTCGACAAATATTGTATGATCCTTGTGCTGTGGACAGATATCCTCCCTTCCTAGATCCTGCAGAAATAATCTGTAATTTTTCTGAATTTCCTCAGCGCGTTTCTGTAGGTTTGTGGCACCTAATATATTCAACCTTATCTACATAAATCTGTGCAATATTTTATCCCCCTAGAGAATCCTTGAGGACCTACTTCATTCGTTTTCATATTTCCACAATGCCTAGCATAGCGCCTGACTCAGAAAGTACTCCAGAAATGTCATGGTATGAGGGATTATAACCCAGCAAGAGTTCAACATATGCTCAATGATTTCAGCTGTAGAATGACTTCTATAGTTTAAAATTCTCCCTTCAGCCCCACTTCAATTCCCCTGCACTCATTTCCCCACCTAGATCCAAAAGCTACCCTAAGAAATGTGACATTTGTCCAAAAGCCCCTCTCTCTCAAGTTCTTTTGTTTCCCTTTTTACTAATTTAAATGTCTATGGATGCTGGGTCATATCAAGAGTGCTGCAATTCTTTTGTGCTGCCCCCACCTACTGGGGGCCTTCCCAGAAGGTCCTTTAATCTATCTCTGTATCCCAAGAGTCTGCTTAGAGCTGAACCTGACTCAGTAAATGCTCAGAGTTTGATATTAATACAGTTAGGGTTAGAATAGTGTCTTGCCTGAGGCTTTCAGCCTCGGGCAAGTTCCCTATGAATTCAGGAGACCAAGAAATGACAACAGAACACTCTTGGGGTAAAAGGGTTTATACCTGGCTTTATTCTCGTGATGGTAGGTCAAGCACTAGAATCATGTCTGCATCCAGCAGTCTGCATGCAGGTCCATAATCCACATATGTCTCTGACTCTGCCCAGAGCACTGGGCCCAGCTCTATTATATAGTGACTCAGTCAATAATAGCTCATTGCCCATGGGTGTGAAAGCATTAGCCTTGCAGTAGGTCAATTACATCATCAAGTAGTTTAGGGTTAGTTGAGGATCCTGGCCATAGGAACTTCCATTTTCCCCGACAAATAGCTCAAAAATCGTCAGTATCTATTAAAAAATAACTCAACAATTATTTATTAATAAGCCAAAAGTAGGTACTAAGCCTCTACTAAATAAAGTACAAGTAAAATTACACTGGGTACCATGAGGAAGTCAACAGATGAAAAAGAATTTCTGCCTTGTGATTCCTTCTAACTGGACAAAAGCTTTTTGACAAAAAGGGCAATACTGTGGGAACTATCTGCACTCACTAAGTAACAGCCCCCAAAAAAGGAAATAAATATTTAAATTAATTAAGTCCAAAATAAGTTTAGTGTCCCCCATAAATTCAGTTCCATATGCCTTTGGCAACAATAATAATGTCCAAATGTTAGCCATTACCACTTAATTTTAGAGCTAGCATCTAAGTCACTACTGTAGGATCAATCTGTGTGCCAGCTTGCTACAAAAACAAAAACTGTTCCATGGCCACATGTTGCACCTCTAATCACCAGGGGTCATTCTATAAAACTGAATCATTCCTCACAGTAGAACTTAGATGTCACAAGACAACCTAGATAAGACACCAGTCACAAGAGAACCTAGATAAGAGACACTGAAGGTGATTTGGTACAAAGTGATCCTTACCAGCAGGAAAACAATTCTAAGTACTGCCAAAGAATTAATAACAAAGCATTCTTCATATAATGTGTGCCACTCATTTCTCTCCCCACTAGGGCTTCTTTTGCAATAAATGTATGTTAACAGGCCTGGTCCATGAAAGGACTGAACCTCTCACTTTGGGGGAAGGTGTTATAAAATATTCTAGCATGATTCATAACATGACAAACTGGTGGCATAGGTCCAGATCTAATGCACAAACACATTTTGTTTGGCCTGCTTGGTGCTGAAAACAATTAGCCAAAGTTAAAAGCCAAAAGATTTCACACGTATTCTAGGCATCTGTTTTAAAAGTGAGAGATTTTTGTAACAGTGGGCTTATGTTTTTACATGGTGGCAATCAGCTACAGAACATGCATTCTCTTTTCCCAAAGTTTCCACATTCCCAATTGTGCCTTACACTGCCCTACTTCCCTCACATGGGTCTGCAACTCCCAATTTTAAAAATCATAATATCAAAAGGCTGGAAACAAGTTAAACAATGAACAAAAGAGCAAGAGTTTAAACTATGGTATTTAATGGGGTGGAATGTAATATTGCTTTTATAATGGGCACCTCTCTGCAATTGTGAGGTAGCTATTGGTCTAAATGGGCGTAGGCCCAGCTCCAGCTTCAGGTGTGAGCCCTAACTAACATATATAATCATCTTAACCCAGTCCTCACCTGACTGTCAGTGTTCTTGGAACAGTGTTCTTAGAATGCTAATGCAGTTCTAAATTAGTCCAATCATAAGGAAGGCCAGATCTTGCATTTGTTGGAGAAGAAAAGTGCTCTTTGTTTTACTGTGGCTGGTGTGATGGGCAGAGGTGAATTCAAAGTTACTGCAGCCAATTTGCTACCATGAGGGAAACCAGCCTGACACATGATGGAAGAGCTCAAACACAGCTTGAAGTCTACCCCTTCCTCTGGATTTAGTAAATTCTGAGTCAGTAAGTCATCTTAGGTATTAAAGAAAGTTTTAATTTGTTTTTTTTATTACTTGCAGCCAAAGCTAAATTTTTTATTCATGTTACAGAAGAAAAAGCTGTAGTTGTATTATCTGACTCTTTCTAAGGATACATAACCAATGAGATGAATAATGACAACCCACCTGGTAAAATTTTAGAGTCTTGAAAGGACCTTGACCACCTCCAAAAAATCATTTTTTAACTAGGTTCCCTGGAACCTGAGAATCCATCACTACACTTTTTTCTTACTTGTACTTAAATCCTGTTTAAGTCAACATACCCTGAGGATACTTCATAAATCTAATCAGCAGTCATGTATGAATTAGTTCATTGTATGGTTTTTTATTGGTGTTTTACTAATGGTAAGGAAGATTAGAAAAGAGACACTGGAATCTGAGAATGGAGGAAATCACAGAGAGAACAAAGATACAATCAAGGGGACAAATTTTTATATTTTATGTTTCACGGTTTTATATGGGGCTGAATTTCAGAGTAGTTCAGGCAAATCATACTAAGTTTATCTGATAAACAAAACCTATATTACAATCACTTTTTTAAGACTGAATAAAAACAAAATCAATATGTATATTGGGGTCAGAAAGTTTCCTCACCAGTGGAAAAGGCAGGCAGAGCAGAAAATGTCTCTCTGAAGAATAGTTAACATACTACTTTCGTTATTTGATAAGAAATAAAAAGGACACCTATCAAAAACTCTTTTTTCCATACCTTGTGGCAGGTGTCTGAAATTCACCTCAACATCAGAAACATTTTCTTTGGTCTGGGCATTGATCCTCTTTAATATAAAATAAAATTACCTTGGGAGTTTATTTTTTTAAATGTAGACTTCTATGCTCAACCCCTAACAGATTCGGTTACTCTGGGAGAGGCCCCAGAGCTTGCCTTAACTTTTTATTACAAAACTGTTAAAGCACTTAAAAAGTAGAATAGTATAATGAATCCTCATGTGCCACTCAGCTTGAACAATTATCAACATATGACTAGTTTCCTCTTTCCTCACCTCTCACATGGATTTCACCCATAAATACTTCATTATACAGTCCTAAAAGATACAGATTTGTTTTTGCAATCAATAAAATCTAGAATGTGGGAAACTTTACAGAACAAGTCTTTAACAAATAAATTGCATAAATAAAAATGGGAAGAATGATGTGTTGTGCTTGCTTGGATGTTGGTTTTGTTTTTCACAACTTCATGAGGTATAATTGCTCTACAATAAATGGCACATATTTAAAGTATAAATTTGACAAGGTTTGACCTATGTATACACTTATAAAACATCACCACAGTCAAGATAGTAAATATACCCATCTCCCAAAAGTTTCCATGTGCCTTTTTGTGATTTCTCTCATCTGCTCCCCTGTCCTCAGACAACCACTGATCTGCTGTCACTATAGATTAGTTTGCATTTTCTAGAATTTTCTACACATGGAATCATACAATATGTGTTTCTTTTTTTGTGTTGCCTCTTCCACTCAGCGTAATCATTTTGAATTCACTCAGGTTTTTGCCTTGTGCTCTTCCAGTTATTAGTCTTCATGTTTCCAGTTTCAGTACCCACAGTAGGACATCGACTGGCCTTCAGCAAGACCTTGGCTTGAACTTCCTTGGATGCTCTGTTTTATTATTTTCCTTTCTCTAGAACTTGGGGATTTCCCCCTTTCTTGCTCTCAAAATATCAGAATTTGCAACATGTATTTCTTCAATTTTTTAGGTTATTATCTAGCATTTGTATAGTTTTGGAAAGGTAGAGTCTTCTTGTATTAGCCTAGCATGCCACATTAATCTGAATTTGGTTAATTTGTTTAACAATTTTTTAAAAAATCTACTGGAAAGGAACTCCCTTTTAACAATGTGAAAAAAGAAACCATTTTTAACAAGGCAAAGAAACTGTAGAGTCAAAGTGGGAGCTTGTTTCTATGCTGATGTGTCAGCTATTTCAGCAGTTCTTGCTCCTGATGAATTCCTTACACCAGGCATACAAACATAGTTTTGGCAGTGACCCCAAATTCCCTTGAAGAATTTGCCACAGCCCTAGAATTTAGATTTTGGAACATACAAGAAATATTCCTTCTATACATATGTTTTGCAAAAAAGCAACTTCAAAAATTAAAAATACTTTAATGGTAAAAGGAAGAAAATTACCACTTTCCTCTTCTGAGTCAAGGGAAATCCACGCCCTCTCCATCACCTCCCATCACTCCCCCTAATATAATTCTTTTAGTCCCTTTGCCCTTTGCCACATAAAAAATGTGAAAAAAAGATTTATGTCTAAGTTCTATCAGAGTCTATCTAACATAAAAGTAATTGAGAATTATTAAATGACAAACACTGTTGCTTTAGAACTTATTAAAATATCCCTAACATTTTCTCAAATTCTTCAGTTTCAGAAAGATTCTTAATACTCTTCAACTCTTTGATTTGATGACAATAGCAACCTCCTGTGGAAGATTTTAGTTTATGATATTTATACCTTTATACATCCTTGCTAGTAATTTCAAGTTTCATACCAACATCCAGATTTTAGGATTATTTTTAATATATTCATGATATCTTATTTCATATGTAAATGACGAGTAAACAGATGTTTACTGTGTTACTCTCTATGCCTTTTGGTATATTAAATTGCATAATAATTTTTAATTTAATTCCACCATCATTTAATACCTTATTTTGATAATCTTTGATCTTTTTTATAGAATTAATAACTCTCTTTTCTGTGCCCCCACAACTGGCAAATACTTTCTTACAGCATCTGTAACACTTAATTTAAAATTTTTCGTGACTATCTCCACTAGACTTTAGCTCCACTAGATTTTTTTTCTTTTTAGGTATTAGGAAAAAGACCATTTTTTTCCTAGAACCTAAACATTCAGTAAACATTTATTGTATGAAAGATAGAATGAATGAATGCATTCACAAATTTGTTCTAAAAATTACTGAGCTACTTCTCAATGACGCAGAGAATTTAAATAATATAACAAATTACTGAATTTCCTGATAATTGATCACAAATTATTTGGTTGCAAGTGACAAAAATGTCCTCTACATAGAGAAAGCAAGCATTTAAATAAAATTGATCTACATTATGATTAAGGATCTTTACCAGTAATTCTAATTTATTAGTAATTAATGTTTGACCTAGACATTTTATTGGAAGAAAGATATTCAAGTCTCTATGTCAGTGACTCATAACTGCTTGCCTCAACATCCATTTTCTCTTTCCATGTTAGTAACAAAACCCCAAACGTATTCAAGATTAGAATGTACATAGTTAAAAGACTACAATTCCTGGCCTCCTTTGTATGTATTCTGGCAAAAGAGAATTAACTGAGAAACTGTCATCAAAGAGAAGGAGTGAGCTCTTCTCGTTTCTTCCCTTCTACTACTTGGAACATAGACATGATGGTTGAATCTAGCAACCATCTTGAACCAGAGTACAAGAGGACACCTTAGGAAGGGTGGTGTGAGGAACTCAAAGTTTAGATCCCTGATGACTTTGTAGAACCTCCAACCCACCTGAAATACCAACTTCAAAACTTCTTTTACAGAGAGTTAAACCTTGTATATGTAATGCATTATTATTTATTATTTTTGGTTTTACTCACTGCAGCTGAACCTAATTCTTACCCTTAAATCTCATTTTAGGGTCATACCCCTTAATTGATTCACATGATTTTAGAATAGAGAATTAAAATAGTTTCATAATAATGTAATTCCTTTAAGATGAAAATTCTTTATCTGGATCCATCATATCTAGAAGGATAGCTGATACAGAAAGTTTGGATGAGAATTTCAGTAATTATTTTATCTTAATAACCATGGTTATTAAGGTATATTAATAACCTAAGAGGTATGTTTTAAGTCTGTTTTTGTTTGATAATCTTTTTACTGAAAGTATACTGCATTTGTTACCCTTGGTAAAACTGAATTTTTTCATTCAAATTTTACATTTACTTCTTTCATAAAGTATGAATATTCTACATTTATTTATTTCAGAATTCTACTGAAATAAATGGATTCTACTGAAATATAAGTGACTGGTGAATGACACTAATACAAAAACTGTAAATGTTTTTTATAAGTTTGCATTTGTAATGCTAATTTCCTCCTACAGCTTGTACCTGCAAGTTCTGAAAGATTTCCACTAAATGTACAGTGGAAAATATGTGTATTCGTTACACTGAGCTAGTGTGACTTTGTGAAATAAAGTCAAAACATAACTGCTCTCTTGAAATTAATTCAGAGGGGTGAGTTTTTCCCCTGCCACTAAGATGAAAATTCCAGCTAGTTTCATGACTTTTCTGCTCACTTGTCTCACAATCACTTGAAGTCATAAAATTGAACCTCAATTAGACATTTAGGAAGGAAAGTCTTAGAGAAAAAGAATGTGGTCAGCTGCTTCTCTTTCCTGCTTACTTTCTCCCATATTCAGTAGCTGCTATTATTGACTCTCTAGGTTGAGTACAGGGAGGGAATAAGGAAAAGGGAGCAGAAAGGTCTTACTTGGCTGGCACTCTAGTGAGATGACTTTGTACTTTCTGGGACTGGCAGATGTTTAAAACTGATTCTTAGTCTTGCGGTAACTTGTGTAAGTTCTGCAGAAGCTCACATGCCCAGCCAATCAAGCTACTTCTCCAACAACAACTCTGACACAAACCATATATTCTATTCCTCTTGCAGCCACTTCTTCCTTAGCCTCAGATTTTTCAGCTATGCACACCAGACAGTTCTTTCTGTTAGAGCCCAATTGACATCTAAAGCAGTTCCCTTAGGCAGAAGTCAAAAAGATCCTCTGGACCAGCTGTTTCTTTCCTGTGTGACCCACATTGGGTCTGTGGGAAGCTTTATGCATCCTTTGTCCCAACAAACTCTTGAGGAGTTTACTGGTTCCCATGCAACTGGGTATATTGTCTCTAGTTATAAAGAACCTGTCAGACCATCCCTTTCTGGCCCTCTCGATTTTCCTGGGGTGAGTCAGACATCAGTCCTTTATACCCCATCTTTCCCACCATAGTTCTCTGAATAAACTCACTAGGCCAGAGGTGAAAGGACAAGTACCCTCCCGCCCTTCACCTTCATGAGAGGGGCAGAGAATGCACAGCATAACTTTTCTAAAGAACAGCTCTTTACAATGTAGTCTTGATGCCCACTCTGTCGCCCTTGTGGTTTCAAGAACCATTTAGCCAGTGGAAAACTGTTTTGAAATTTCTACTTGGTGGCTTGATACTTCACTCTGAGAAATCACACCTATTGCACTGGAAGGCTTCTGTCAAAATTTTCTATGTAACCTCCTGTTATGTCTGTGACAGCTTCAGGATTCAAATAGCCAGGCTTTTCAGAGACATGTTTAACCAAGAGAACATTAGCACAGTTTTCTTATAAATTATGCCTTAAAAAAATAAAATCCTTTATTAGAACAATGGGAATACAAAATATAGTAATAATCACAAAGTAGTCACTTATATACAAAGCAAAATTTGTTATTTTTCTCTCTGATCAGTAATTTGTATCAATAGTTTCTTTGAATCCCTACATCCTCTTTCCCATTTCACCATGAATACTTTCAAACCTAAGAAATCTTTCTCTAATAAACTCTGAATTCTTCATTTTGCAGGAAAAAAAAAATCTCAGAATAAATATTTGTCTACCCTCTTTAAAATTAAATACCTCTTTTAAAATCAAAAACCCTTCTAGATATATGTGTGGCTTCCTCAGTTTGTGGAATAATTCCAAAGATTGATTATATTATAGAGCTTGCTACTGAATTAGATTTCTACATATTTTAACTTCCTGTTATCCAAAGACTTCATTTCCTTCTAAGTGGAGAAACAGAAAGAAGAAATGGGAAAATGTAGGCAGATAATAGACTGTGTCTGGTCATTGGTTCCCTTATTACTCTTTTCTCTAATCAGAGTAAGCTATAACAACCTTTACTTACCACCCCCACCCTCCAAATTCTACCTTTTGAGGGAGATTACTTTAAAGTCTTCTCCTTCCATCTTGGTCAAAGCTTTCCATATTATTTACGTATGGTCATTTTACTAGTGAACATTCCCATTAATTCATTTAATAAAGACATATTGAGTGCTTCTTAGGTAGAAGGTGCTGTTCTAGGTATTGTGGATACAAGAGAAAAGTCTAGGGCCTTATGGATACTTGAAAAAAGTATCAGCAGTTAACAAATAAATAAGAAGACATTGTAATATAATGTTAGGGGGTGGTAAATGCAGTGAGGAAAAGTAAAACAGTGTAAAGGAATGGAAAATGCCATTTGAGATAAGGTAGTCAAGGAAGATCTCTCTGGGGAAGTGTGAGGAGAAAACCTAATGATGTGAAGGTCAGTTAATACAAAGGGCCTGAGATGGCAGAGTCCTGGGTGTGCTCTAAAAACAGCAGAGAGCCAGCATGATTAGGGCCAGTAGTTAAAGGAAAAGCAGTAAGAGATGAGATTGGGGGAGATGAGATTGGGGGTGGGTGGAGAGGGATAGCTAGTAGTCAAAAGGATAGAAGCCTTGCAAAACATGGCCCATCTTTGGTCTGTACAGCTTAGATTTTGTTCTAGGTTGATGGAAAGCCAATTTGAGGAGGAGAGAGGCAAGATCAGTTCTATGCTTTAAAAAGGTAGATCTGGCTCCAGTGTTGAGAACTGGCTATAGAGACGCAAGAATAGAAACATGGAGGCCAGTTAGAACACTGATTTAAAAGACCAGATGACAGATGATGGTAGTGAGAGAAGTGGAAAGAAGTGATTGGATTCTGGATGTATTTTGATGATAGAGCCAATAAGGTTTGCCAATGACTGAGAGTTAAAGAAAAATCAGGGCTAATTTAAGAGTTTTGGCCTAAGCAACTAGGTGAAGGACGAACATTGGGGAAGAAACAAATAGAGTTGAAGGACAGACACAGAATCTAAAGTTCAATTTTACATTTTACATTTGACAGCAATTAGACATCCAAGTGAAGATTTTGACTGCAAGATTAGATATATGATCTTGGGCAAAAGCTAGAGAGAGAATTTGAGACTCACCAGCATATAGATAATTTTCCTTCTTTCAAAACAACTTCAAGTTATAGGAAAACTACAAATACAGCACAAACAACTTCTTTTCTTAGTCATGTTGAGTCAATGTGGACTCAGTAATGATCCAATGAGAATGCTGATCCTGTACCCTGTTATCACTTAATACTTTAGTGTGCTCTTCCTACAAAAAAGGACATTGTCCTGCATAACCACCACAAACCCATATTATTACCATCTAACCCTCAGACCTTATTCACATCACAATGTCCTTTGTATCAAAAGGACTCAGTTCAGACTTACATACTGATGGGAGCTGTTCTGTTTCTTTAGTCTCCTTCACTCTGCAACAGTTCTTCTGTCTTCCCTTGATTTTCATCACCTTGCCACTTTTGAAGATTACAGGCTATTTATTCTGAAGTACATCCCTCAGTTTGGGTTTTTTTGATGCTTCATCATGATTACATTTAGACTTTTCATGCATGTATCTTTATCAGGAATATTATAAAAGTGATACTGTATTCTTATTGCATCCTATATGGTGGTGTGCAGTTTCAATTTGTCTCATTATTGATGATGATCATTTAACTCACTTGATTATGAAGCAGTATCTTATAGGCTTCTCTACTTTAAAATTGTTCTTTTCCCCTTTGTAATTAAGTGTTCTGTGGAAAGGCAATTTGGAACTATGTATACCCTATTCACCAAACTTTTGATGTATTCATTTATTAACTTATATCGCTTTGACTCATAGTTTTTCCTATTTTATTTAATGGGTTATAATCTGTTCCTATCATTATTTAATTTAATGCTCAAAATGTCCCAGAGTTGGCCATTGGAAACCCCTTTGTTCTGGCTCCTGTGTTTTTTACCCCCATCATTCTTGGACCACTTTGCTTTCTGGCTCAAAAAGATGTTCCAAGTTTATCTTGTAGTTTTGCTGCCCCAGTTCTGGAATCAGCCACTTCTCCCAGAACCCTGGTTATTTTTGTGGAGAATAGGCAAAATCCAGGGATAAATTGTTGAGGTGTTGATGCTCCCAGACCCTTGAGTGGACAGAGCTAGGGAATATGTAGAGATACAAAAAGACACACTTCTAGATCTATATTTATTTCTATCTATCTATCATCCAGCATCTGTAACCATGAATTCACACAAGTGCATCAAATTATAATCCAACACCACAATAGTTATTCTAGTTTTCTTCTTTTCCATATGACAGTGGGAAACCTGGTTCCAACTTGATAATATATTTACTTATGTAATCAATTCCCTGGCAAGCAACAGATCTTCCAGCCACTACCAGTCCCTTCCCTGCATAGATACCTTCCTCACCCATTCAGGCTCTGACAGCCACACCTGCCTGCTCTTACCGTTTGAATGCCCCCCTCCTACTGCTGAGGCTTTGATTCCTCATGAATGACCAATTCTCTGTGTGGATCCCTAGCAGCCCACATAAGGCTGCCCCTTGCATGCACACCCTCACTTTGCTCAGCTGTGACTATCCATGTTAGGCAGTCCTCTATGTAGGCACCCTCCTTTCCTAGTTAGTCACCAAAACCCCTCACTGAGCCTCTGTGATTCTCCCAATTCAGGCCCAGTAACAACGTTGCTCTCTCCCACTTAATGGTTTTGGGAAGGGAAAGGAAGGAAATAAAAGAAAAGAAAGGGAAAAGGGAAAGAGAGTTATATGTAGATAGACAGATATAGATAGATAGATAGATAGACAGACAGATAGATACATACATACATACATACATACATACATAGGTACATACATATAGTTTGAAAAGACAGGAAACTGGTGAGATCTCCTGGGGAATGAGGATAGTTAGAGGAGAACTGAGCCTTGGGGAACTCCAAATTTGACATTTACTTGCCAAATAATGAGGAAGAATGTCTAACAGAGTAGACTGTGAAGAAGGAGCCAAAGAGACTGGGGGAACACCAAAAGAGAAGTTTCATGAAAGCCAACATAGAATGTGTTCCCAGAAGATCAACTGTGTTGTGTACAACTAAGAGGTGCAGCATGATGAAGACTGAGATTTCAGCACGGGATTAAGGGTATGGAGAGCAATGGTGTACTTGGTGACAGTATTACCAGTGGAGTGGTCAGGATAAAGGCCTCATTGGAGTGAATTTAAGATAGAACGAGAGATGATGACATGGGGACAGCACATGTCAAAAAATTATTTTGAGTTTTCTGTAAATAGGAGTAAAGAAATGGGGCAGTGACTAAAGAGGGATGTGAGATCAATACAGGTTTCTTTGTATTAAACGAGAAATATTAAATATTTTTATTCTAATAATCCCACAGAGAAGGGGAAATTGATACAAGAAAGAGATAGGATAATTTTAAGAGCAAAATTCCTGAATGGTCAAAAGAGGATGGGACCCAGAGCACAAAAGGAGGAGTTGGATTCAGACAGAAACAGGAACCGTTCCACTTTCATAATGGGAGGGAAGGTGAGATGCTGGGCAGAAGGTAGAATAAGTGGTGAGAGGCTGTAAAAGTTACCTTCTGTTTCTTTTTTCTCAGTGAAATAAAAAGCAAGGTTATCAGCTGAGAAGAATGAAGAGGCTTGGGAGGAAATGACAACATCTGGGAGAGAGGAAGAATCAAATTACTAGGGAGATATAAAAATGGTAGGACCGTATTAGTACAAAGAAAAATGCATTACATTTTATATATGAAAAAAAAGGCAGGTCTACCATGAGAACCCTTATGAAGCTTGAGGTCATAATCTTACAGTGAGTCTGGTCATGACGATTATTTTTTTTCTCCAGTTTATTAGGTGCAGGCACTGAGTAGGTGGGAAGTTGTATCACACCAGGTTTGGGGTTTTGCCAAGCAAGTACCAAAGGAGAGAAGGGCAAGCATGTTGACAATGTGAGCTACGATTGCTCACAGTACAAACAGACCATCTCATGAAAGAGTTTATAAAATATTAGCCATGTAATGTATAACAATGCATTTTAGTAAAAAATTTAAATAATTATCAAGTAGTTTCACCATAGTGACATATGTATATGTATATATATATATATTTATTTATTTATTTAACATGTAAATATAGAAATAAAATATCATCTTAACTAACTGACAATCACATTTAGAGATAATATTGTGTGTGTACAGGAATTACAAATACTAAATAAATTCAGAAGTTGATATGATTATCATAATGAATATTGTCACTATACAACTTTGAGCTTTATAATAAATGGCTGTTGTTTCTTATCTCAAAACTGAATGTAGTTTAGGAAATACTGGCTAAATTTTTCCCTGGCTAGTAGGTTTAATGTTTTAACCCATCTCACCCCTGTTCTATCCTTAGACACCAATAGTTTAAATAACTATTAGTTCAGTACTTTATTATTCCATTCCAAAGATAGTAAAACAAGGCCAGTATGTGGGGTCCATGGGTTCTGACTATGTGACAATAGTTACTTGTATATCCCAGATGGCTCCACTTTTGACATCCAGATGTGCCTTAGGCCTCAGTCCCTTTTAGAACTGGGTGGATCTAGGTCTTTGTATATTCATTCATTCTCTCACTGTTACTTGAACAACCGCCTGTGTTGGCTCAGTAGGGGAACATAATAATTAATATGTTATGCTTTCTACTGTCCCAAGGTTTTTCTTAGCAGTAGGTCAGATGATGATACATGCACACACGTAAGTCTGTAAAGCAGTTTGTGACGAGTCTTATATTTGTAGATAGAAGTTGAATGCTATAGTTATACAAAATGATTGTTCATTCAGGGAGAATGAACAAAGAAGGCATTAAAGAAGACACAGTGTTTGAACTGGGACTTGAAGGGTGGCAAAATTTTGAAAGAAAGAGAATAGAATAAGAAAGCATTCCAGGCAGAACGAGTGGCTTGAGCAAAGACATTGGAAGTAAGTAAGAAGAAATGGGTGGAAAAAATAACATGCTTTAGAAATAATTTGACAGCAAGAACAAAAATATGCTTGATAAAGTTTAGATAAATTAGGATTTATCTAAATTGAAAGAATTTCTCATAGATTCAAGAATGGGCAGGAAGTTTATCTGGGCCCAATAAATGCTGGAACCAGAAACTGTAAAATTAAGACCCAAGGTTAATCTTCCTTCATTTCTATTTTTCATTGTCTATTTCTTTTCTCTCTCTGTCCACCCTGGAATATTAGTTTGGGTCCTCCAAGACGTAAACACCAAGATGTACACATAAAACAAAAAAAACACCAAAGCTCTTAGCACTCATTCCCAACAACCTAGCAGAGTCTCTATGACCCATTTCCAACTTACTGGAAGGGAGAATTTGAATTTGGGGTCAAATATCCACATAGCTATTGCTAGGCAGTATGAGGTCACATAGAACTAACCTGGAAACTAGGCCCTTCCTACAGCAACGGCTGAGAATAATATGGAGTTTCTTAAGAAAGTTAAGTAGAGGGGTTAAACAAGAGCATCTCTATTTTTAAAAATACTCGAGGTGGAATAAGATCTGGGTTTGAATCATGGATCTGACACCATTACCTATGTTGTTTTCTTAGGTGATAGTTACTCTTTGTATATGGTGCTGCCTTATCTGTTAAAGGAGGATTAATAATACTTTATGGGACTATTGTAAGAATGAAGTGATATGATAAACATGAAAACTCCTTGAAAATTGTAAAGCCCCATACAAAGTGAAAGGGAGAAAGGACTGAAAGAAAAAGTAGTCCAGATTTGATAAATCAGGGTTGTCAGGTTTTTTTATAGTGGAATGCATGATGAATTAGAGCAAAGAATAGGGAGCCAGGGACTCTGTTAGGAAGCTATACAAATAATCAGTCTGTGAGGATGTGGTAGCAGTTCACAGCAGGGATGAAAGGCAGTGATGGTAACAGCACAATAGCAAGAGTACCAATAGAATTAGGATAGAACCATGTTAGAACTAGAATAGTAATGGAATTCGGTAAGAAAGTGGATATGAAAATAATTTTGGCAGTATGCAATATGAGCCATTCCATGCAGGTCAACTCCTCATCAACTTATGGAAAAGGGAAGAGACTACATTTCATTTAGGAATACCCTTCAGGAAAGAGAACTGGGTTACTTGCGTACGAAACTCTTCTGAAGGAAAGAAGATAGAAAAATGGTTAAATGATACTTTTGAGCCAGAATTAGCCTTGACAGGGGAAAGGGAATTGGTTTACCAAATTTTGTTTATGGCTCTTTTCCCCCAAAATTTAACAGCTTTATTAGAATTTAAGTGACATGGAACGAATTGCACATACTTAAAGGGCATAATTTGATACCTGCTGACATATGTATATACCTGTGAAACTACTGCCACAATCAAAGGAATGAATATATCCTCACCCCAAGTTTTCTCATGCTCTTTATAATCTCTCGCTTCTGCTTCTCCCTGTCCATCCCTGCCCAGGCAACCACTGTCACTACAGATTAGTTTGCACTTTCTAGAATTTTATTTGAGCAAAATCACATACTCTCTGGCTTCTTTCTTCAGCATGATCATTTTCAGATTCATCCATGTTGTCATGTATCTCAATACTTTATTCCTTTTCATTACTCCGTAATGATAGTCTGCTTTATGGATATATCACAATTTGTCCATGCACTTAGTGACGAACTATTTGAGCTGAGGGAACTGGATTTTTAAACCCAGTTTTGTCTGACTTAAAAGACTGTGATTTTATCTACCATGTAATATACTTTGTTATGGACTGATTGTTCTCCCCCTGCCAAATTCTTATGTAGAAACCCTAAGCCCCACATTTAATATGTTATAATCATAAAATTTTAGAGCTAGGAGAAGCCATACGAGATCATTTTTTCACACACTTCTGTTTCCTAGATGTGGAAACGAAGCAATAGTTAGGCTAACTGACTTGGTCAATGTTCAGGATCAGATAGTCGCAGAACTGGGACAGGGCCTAGTTCAGCACAGGGTTCTACCCTTCCCCTACCATCCATGCAGGCCTAGTATGGAGAAAGAGCACAAAGCTTTGCTCTTTAAGGAAAGTTTCACTGACTTTTTAAAACATGAGTAGGTGAGAATTATAATTAAGCAACATCACCAATGAAATGTAAATAATGTAATGGAGTACCCTAATAAAGCAAGTGTTTAAAAAAAAAAAAAGGAAACCCTAAGCCCCAATGTGACTGTATTTGGAGATAGGGCCTCTAAGGAGGTAACTAGTGTTAAATGAGATCATATGTGTGGCACCTTAATCCAATAGAACTGGTGTCCTAGTAAGAAAGGGAGGAGTCACCAGGTGCTCATGCTCATTCTCTCTCTCTCACTCTCTCTGTCCCTGCACAGAAAAAGGGTCATGCATGTGAAGACACCGTAAGAAGGTGGCAAGTCAGGAAGAGAGGTCTCACCAGAAACCACCCTTGCTGGCTCTTTGATCTTGGACTTCCAACTCCCAGAACTGTGAGAAAACACTGTTGTTCAGACCACCCAGTCTAGTATTTTGTTATGGCAGCCTGAGTAGACAAATAGATACTTCATGTGAAAGAATTAATGATATATCAATTTCAACCAGTGAAAAATGAACCCTGGGTCTTCCCCCACCAAAATCTGGTCCTCTGTTTGCAAGCATTATCTCTCTGGATAGCACCACTATTTAATCTGTTATGAAAGCCCCAAACCTAGATGCTCTTCTTGACATTTCTCTCTCTCTCTTACCTGTTCCCCCATTTTCCAGCTCAATCTCAGTTCTACCAACTTCACTCTGGACTATTCCTTGAACCCAGACACCTCTCCTTTCCTCCACTGACGTATCTCTACTTGAAGTTACCATCTTCTCTTACCTGGACTCAAGTCATGCTGACGTAACTGATTTCTGCCCATCTACTTTTGCTTCTCTGTCATTCATTCTCCACATGATACCTGGAGTGTTCTATTCAAAACCAAAACCAGATTTCAACCTTCTACCAAGAATAGTTCCCAATGCTCCTGGAAAAAAGACCAAATTCCCTCAGTGGCCCTTCAAAATCTCCCTCTCTCCAGCCTTACTTTCACAAGTTATCTCCCTCATTCTCTGTTCTTCAGCCACATGAGCCCTTTTATTTCTTGAATATGTCTACTCCTCCCAACCACTGGGCTTTTGTACATGCTATTTCCTCTATCTGGACTCTGGTTGACCTTCTCTGAATCATCACTTCATCAGAGAAACCTTCTAGGACTTCTCTGCCTAAGACAACTCAACCCATTATGTACCTAAAATTACAATAGTAATTTATACTTGCCTGTGTGATTTTCTAATTAATGTCTTCTTCCCCAATGCCTATATGAATATAAGAATCCTTATCCTGAGATCCAGAAATCTTCTGGAGTGGTCCAATGATGCCCTGAAATTATGTAAAATTCTTCGTGCATTGGCCAGGTATACTTTTTTATGCAGAGAAGACCACAATTTATATCACTTTTTCATCCATTAGAAGGAAATTAGGCTCAGCAACTGGTCCATTTTCTTATATTTCATTGGCTGGAGCTCCCTACTTAAAAGTTGGAAAGGGGAAAGATGAATATAAGAATTAATGCTGTGTCACATTATGATGTAAAATTCTAACCCCATTGTATGCAAAGACTGTGTTATATAGAAAAATTAAGAAAATGTTTCTTTTCCTCCTTATTGGTACTGCTTTGAAAATTGATGTCTGTCCTTGGGAAATCAATGTGTGCATATGTGCCTGATCCAGTGATTGCCTCCCAGATACTTAGAATATCAAAGCTCTTTCTAGACTCTAGACCATGCAAGTGGACATAGAAGAGAAAACCCATCCAGAACCCTCATCCCTTCCCCATGGTATTATCCTAAACTGAAACACGCAAGGTGGCGAAATATACTGCTGAGGAATACTCAGATTCATAGACTACCAGGAAGGAGAAGGAGAATGTGGACTAGAGTCTGTAATTCAAACCATTAGCAGCAGAAAAATGAACAGTGCTTTCTAACTGGATGGAGAATGCCTTCCTGAGCAGCAGAGTGTAGGTGGGTGAATACATAATAGGCATGGAGCAACCCCTCACCCTGCACTTGTCCCAAATATACCAAGGAAGGCAATTATAATGAGCAAGCAAGGGGAATCTGAGGCTGGGTTGTGCCCTGCAAAAGGAAACACAGAGAAGTCATAGAAGGAAGGAAGGTTATGCAAGAATCCTTCCCATAGGAGAAGACATCTGAGCTGCATTTTGGATTAATAATATTCTTCATAAATTGCCTAGCAAAACCACTAGAAATCATGACAAGCAGCATTTAGGGAACTGAAGCATAGGTAAGTGAATATATTTCACCAAAGAATATGAATATGAAGCATATGGTCCAACACCTGATTTGGCAACAGGACAGGATATTTGAAATTGGGACTCTCCAGAGCATATGGTCAGTCTAAGTATAGGGTGTAGCTTGGGAGAAGGCTCTAAGGTATGAGAGGAACGAGCCAAAGAAAGGGTGACTGTGTGCAATGAGATTAAGCAAATGTCTAATGTCATCAGCATTGATTGCAGAGAGTTAAAAATAGAGCTAAGATATAGAAGCCAACCAAAATGTCCTGAAGAGTTTCCCACCCACCTTCTCGCTGGTGTGACACATGTGAGCAGCCTCCAGCCACACCCAGCAGGTCGGCTTTGGAAGTGGGTGATGATAGATTTTGAGGTAATAATGGACGTGAGGGTCAGCAAAACACAGCAAAGTAGTTGGGAAGTCAGCAGCATATACTGCTGCAGAAACACTTGATTGCATTTTCTCTAAGCTCCCACCTGTGGCAAGTACCAGCCTTGTAACTATTTTGTTTAATAGTTTATATGTTCACCAAATAGAAGCAAAAGACAAAAGATAGATCTTTTCTTCTTAAGAGGGAGACAATATTTTTAACCTAAAGAGAAAATGCATTAGATTAATTGCATTCTCTACTCCCTGCTCCACCTTTTCCTGTTCAAGATATAAATTCCTAAGCATCTATGTTTAAAATAAATAATATAATATTAGTATGATACTTCATGGAAAAGAGAAAATAAGATTTGAAAATCTAAGGACTTCTTGAGAAGGGAATAAAAGGGTGAAAATCGACTGGAAACCTATTTCAGGGAGAAAGTCCTGGGAGAAAGATATTTGTAAAAACCAGATATCTAGGTGATGATGATGAAGGAAACAACAATTCTTGCAGGGAGCAGTAATTATTCTCAGAATTGGAGTTTACCTCTGCATTTCATGACAGAATTAAGTAGTTAATCTCATACTGCCACACTGAAGAAGATGGGCACTTGATAGGTACAAATTCAAAAAAGAAAAACTACCAGACCAAAAAAATGTATTAAAATGGTTAGCCTCCCTGCTAACCGATAAAGCAATGAGATAGCTCTCTGTTTATCAAATTTAAAAGATTAAGAAGAGCAATAATACTGAGTGTTGCTGAGGGTGGAAGTACACAGTTTCATAGATGACTAGCAGGAGCATAAAAGACTTTTCTGGGAAGCTCTTTGACAAAATATAAGAAAAACCTTAAAAATGTGCACAACTTTTGATGTGAAGATTCTCCTTCTAAATATTCATTTTGGGGAAATATTCATAAAAATTTTCAAGGATAGGTATATAATTTTAATATTATTGTTTATAAAAGCTAAAAATGTTCATTGATGACTTGTTATGATACTTCTATACCTTAGAAAGTGTGTGATCATTTAAAATGATACTATGCATATATACATGGAAAGAACTCACAATACTAGTAATAAAGCAGGTTCTGAAATAGTGTATATAGTTTGACCCAAAAATTTTTTAAATTCTATAGCTATACACATGAATGTTGAGTACCAAAATGTTAACAGTAGCAGAATTACAGGTGCGTGTTTCTAATTGTCCTCTTGTAGTTTGTATTTTTCTTTAATAAAGGTGTTTTATTTATGTAGTGATATTTTAATAACCTTTTTATGAACAAGAGTATCCTCACTGAAGATTTTCTCTCCAAAGGATGAAATATCAAAATGCAGTGATATGAGGATGTCATGAAGGTGAAGCTGAATGGGAGGTGCATGTTTCTGGTGGGCTCCAAAGATGGAGAGTTCAGTGGGGTTTACAACTCACCACTTCCTTCTAATTTTTTTTTACTTTAAAAATTCTTCATCTAAGTACAGCACAGGGAAGACAAGTAGTGACTCTATAGCATCTTACTATGTTGATGAACAGTGACTGCAATGGGGTATGTGGTGGGGACTTGATAATGGGGGGAATGTAGTAACCACAATGTTGCTCATATGAAACCTGAGCATAAGATTGTATATCAATGACACCTTAATAAAAAAATTCTTCATCTGGAGAAATAAAGCTCCATAAAAATTTGGGGGGTTGGGATGGGATGGGAAAGGGTAAAGAGATTCAAAGATTTTCTGACAACAACTTTACTTTTAAGTGGTTTTACATTCTGTCTATATTTACCTCATCCCTAGGAGCAAACGGTTCATGATAGACTCAACCATCAGATATCTTTCAGGATTTAAAAACAAAACATTAAGAATAATCATTATTGATATGCTTACAGCACCTTTCAAAAATATTACAATTTTCACTAACATCAAATATCATCCATAATAACCCTATGAACTGATCAAACAAACATGATTGATAGGGTCATTGTGAGACACAGGTTTCAAACTGCTCACACACAAGGTTATGTTTCAGTCAAAGTGCCTGGCCGCAGGAATAAAGAAAAAATCTTGCTGATTTAAGCAGAACAATAGTTGATTAAAAGGACATTGGGTTATACTCCCACAAAAATTTTTTTGAAGATACTCAGGTGGCTCACAGGATTGCTGGGAGGACTGAAAAACCAGGTTTGAAGCTCAGCATCAGGGATGAACCACCCACAGAACTATCTGGTGAGAAAGTTGACTGGAGTAACCAACCACCCTGGTTTTCCTGGGACTGAATGGTTTCAAGGGATTCAGAGCTTTCCATGCTAACACTGAGGAAGTGGTCGGCAAACTGACCAGGTATTCACCCTACCACTGGTGCCACGGATATGAAGCACAAGACAATACAGTCTGCCCTTTGACTACTTCTGCTTTGGTAACTAGAGTGCAGTCATGTCCACGGCCACTAGGAGAGAGAGAAGGAGGGAGGAGGGGAATGAGTGGGAGGGGTAAAGAGAGAGGGAAAGGGAGAGAAAAACACTATTGCTTTATTTTCAGCTCTGAATCAATGATCAGCAAAGATGTCTGAATGACAGGCCCAGGTCACCTGCCTGTACCCTAGCTGCAAGGGACGCAAAGTGCATCTCTGACATCTCCTTCCACTGTGGGAGACATCTTTCCTCGCCACCAAGATGAGGAATTCTCTAAATGCAGGGAAGCATTTCAGGTGGCTCAAATAATGACCAATTTCCACTACAATCAGCATCCAAAGTATTTTTAATTCTCTGATATTATTTATGAACACTAAGGTGACCATTCATCTACTGTATGGTGGTTTCTTTGATTTGAAATTAACTTTTCAAAGTCAAATTAATAGAATGTTACTATAATATTACCATATTTATTTGGCCACACAATAAATTATGTAGTTATAAACCACAACTGTATAGTGAACATAATCCTATACTTGGGGTGTAAAAAATTTAATCCTGACTTTTGTTCATCATAAAGAATTGTCCCATTTCCATTATTTGCCTAGGAAAAGTTTTCTTTCTCTTTTGTTTTTAATATTTGTAGAGGAGACCAGTAGTTTTACAAAGGCTACAGTGTTTGCCAAGAAGAAATGGATGTTAATGGAAACCTTTTATCTGGGACAAACCTTAAGAAAAGTAATGAACAATGTGTTCCACACAACTCTTCAGCTTTCTCCCTTACATTTATTGTGGTCAAATGATTTGAGCAAAGAATTTCAAGTCAGTGCTCATTTTTCTTAGCTATTCATTTCTCTTACAGAACTACCTTGAAGAAACCCAGTAAGATATTTTGTTTTCATATACTGAACTATAAAATAGGAACACCCATAATTAATCAAAGATACAATTTTTAATGATAGATGGTAAAAACAAAAATATGGAACAAGAGTTCTGGTCCTGCCTTTCATGATATAGTTGTGAGGGCTTGGCCATGTCACTTAAAGTCTCATGTCTCAGCTTTCTCAATCTACAAATGGCAATAATACCCGCATATATTCCAAACTATGTGTGGGAAAGCATTTTTAAAAGTATAGAGCAATAAATGCAAAGTGTTTTTATTGAATTATATCTTCCAGCACTTAATACTAAAAATGCAGAGTACTTCCTTTGATTTTATCCAGAAAATGTCTCTGAAAATCATTTTAAAATTATAGAATCTAATAGATAAGTCCCTGTAAGTTTGCAGTTATCTTCTGTATGGAAGATTTTAAAATGGTAATTATTAATGTGGTTTTCTTGCACTTACTGATTCCTAGACTCCATTCCTTCAAAAATTTTTTGAATTATATCTGTAATCCCTGAAGTCCTGAGGATACTCTTCTGAGGTTTTTTTTTAAACCTGAGACGTCCAAGAAAAGATTCCATAGAGGAGACAACCATTAACACAGGAAGAACAGAACAGAATTGTTCTACTTAAAATAAGTGCCCCCTATTGGAGGTTTAGAATATAAACTCCATTTATAATGAGAAGGAACAAATGGAGAGGAGGAGAATCTGTTGAAAGACATTTGCTTAACAAAATATACGGTATCTACTTTGCAAAATTACCAAGTGCCTAAGGATTAGAAAAGTACTCACATACCGGCTGTGAAGAGGCTCTTTGTTTTCTTGATCTCTGGCCCTTTAAATAGTGTCTGGATAATCTCATACTAACTCTCTGGAGTTGTGAATTTACAGATTAAAAACTGCTGGTGTAGGACAGCCATGTGATTAATCGAGACACCAGAAGTACAAGCAAGCAGCAAGATGCTCATTCTGGCAGCATCATATTTTGATCTCTTCAGTATAAAAAAATATATCTCAAGCCCACTCCTTAACAAAAGTTCTTTCTGTATCTCAACCTTGACTGTCTAAACCTAAATGGAATTCCTTTCTATTTTTGCTCCCCTTTCAACAAAGTGAAAGCTGAATTTATACACCAGTTTTGTCTTTCATCCATCAACACTTCAGTTGAAGACAAACTATACTGCCTGTTAATCTCAAGTGGGATAAACCCTTCTGACTCTTTCCTCACACCTACTCTGAGTCTATTTATCACAAGAGTTTGGTTTGGAGTAAATGATGTAATTGAGAACAGGTGATGCTGTCTGTTTCTCTGGGTGACCTTGAACAATCAGATTCTTTTCCTGGAGAAGGTGATGTAGTTAATAAAGAACTACAGTTGTCCCCCCTTTATCTTTAGGGAATACATTCCAAGATCTCCAGTGGATGCCTGAAACCTCAGATAGTACCAAACCCTATATATACACCATTTTTCCCCTATACATACATATTTATTATTCAAATTTAATTTGTGTATTCGGCACAGGAAGATATTAACAACAATAAGGAATAATAAAATGGAACAATTATAACAATATACTGTCGTAATAGTTATGTGAATGGGGTCTCTCTCTCAAAATACCTCATTGTATTATACTCACTCTTTCTCTTGTGATGACATGAAATGATTAAATGTCTACATAATGAGACAGAGTGAGGTGAATGACATAAGCATTGTGAGGATCTTACAAATTTAAAATGACTTGCTACAATTCCTGACATATTTTTTAAAAGACTCAACTCAAAAACAATTAAGAATACTCACCATGGCAGTGACTATAATGGGGTATGTGGGGGGGACTTGATAATGGGGGGAGTCTAGTAACCATAATGTTGTTCAAGTAATTGTACATTAATGATATCAAAATTTTTTAAATTAAATTAAAAAAAAGAATACTCACCATGTGTCTTGCTAATGGGTTTCAGCCCTACGCAAGTTCACTATGGATTCAATGTGACCAAAGGAATGACAGTAGAACGTTCTTGAGGTGAAAGGGTTATACCAACTTTATTCCCATGGTGGCAGGTCTGTCACTAGAATCCCGTTCGCTCAGAGCAAGTCTGCATGCAGCAAGCCGGTCTCGGCCTCGACGCCTCTCTGCCCCTGCAGCTGTCTTAGTCTCTGTCTTCGTCTCTGCTCTCCTGCAGCCATGCTTTTTTACTCTTTGAGTTCTGAGCACTGGGCAGAGCTCTTTATATAGAGTTAATAACAACGTATTGCCCACATGTGTGTAGTGACCACAGGAACCTTCATTTTATCCATACCATGTACAAGACATGGTGAAAAATAATAGCTAAGTTATTGCTGTTATTAATATTTTAATATATTATGTAACATTAACATTAATATTATTTCTATATTTAATGTAATATATTAATATATGGTTGTATAATATTCAATTAATGTGTGATTGTCAATTTATTTTTTGTTTTCATTTTTAAGTTCATAAGTTTTACAAGATACATTAAAACAAAAAACAGACCTCAATCCTTCTACTCATTTTCCTGTTTCCAAAGACAACCACTTTTAACTGTAGATGGTTTTCCTCCTATATATCTCCACACTCCAAATAACATGCTTATATTGCTACATCACGTTCATTTAGTTGTAAGCATTTTCTATTTTTCCTCACCCTGCTACAATTAAATACATACTTCCACAAATCAGTTCCCGTTGCTCCTCATCACAATATAGTGATTGGATAAATACATAGTGTTTATATTATTATGACTATATATGCTTTCAGAACAGAATGATGTAGTCAACTATAATCATATTCCTTCCCTACAAAATGTTTTGCTTTCCCTGGAGTTAATAATTTTCATTTGTGTGTTTAGTTAACCTTCCTTTAATTTAATTCTATCAAACTCCCTCTAGTTGTTTTCAATTTATTAATGTATTCTATCAATTTCATCTTCCTAAGTATTTCTGTCCCAGGACCTCTGACCTATTCCGACTTGCTCTTGTTGCATAGCTATTATCCTAGGATCTCCCTTGACAAACATCTTGGAGATCCCTTTTACTTCTCTTTTAGGATAGAACTCCTTTTTTCATGGAGCACAACCTTCAGTAACTTCACAAGAAAGGATACATGGCAAGTAAATTTTTTGAGACCTTGCAGGTCTGAAAATGTCTTTTTTCCCTCTACATGCATATTGGGTATAGAATTTCTGGTTGAAAATAATTTTCCTTCAGAACTTTGAGGCTATTCATCCTTGCTTTCGGCCTTCTAGTATTGCTACTGAGGAGTCAAAATACAATGATCTTGATCCTTTATATGAAACCTCTTTTTTCCCTTTTTGGAAGTTTGTAGGATCTTCTCTTTGTCTCCACTGTTCTGAAATTTCACAGTAATATGTTTGGCTGTGGGTCTTGCTTCATCCCTAGTGGTATAAATTCAGTGAGATCTTTCAATCTGAAAAATTATGAGTATATATTCTGGGAAATATTCACAAATTACCTTGTTAATTCCTTCCCAATTGTTCTCTTATTTCCCTCTGTCTGAAAGCCCTGTTTTCAGATGTTGGAACTCTTGAACTTGTTTGCTCGATTTTTTTTTCTTTCTTCTTTTTTTTTTTCTAGCTTTAGTATTTTTTCTCTATTCTCTGGGAGATTTCCTCAAATGGGTCATCCAAGTCTTCTGTTGAGTTTTCATTTATGCTACCATAATTTTAATTCCAAAGAATAACTTTTCTTTCTGAATGTTGTTTATATGTAGCATCTTGTTTCATGAATGTAATACCTTCTCTTGTATTTAAGTTTTTTCTCCTTGGTGTAGTTGCTCTTTCTTCAAATTTTCTTCTTGTTTTTGCTCATTATGGTTGTTATCTTTCTTTTTTTTATAGGATTTTCTCAACTTTCTGGTACTCAATTGCTTGTTTGCTCATATTTAAGAGTAGGACACTAAAAGCTGCTTGAAGGCTTTAAGCATATGTCAGCTCTGAGTTTTAGTATGAAATGACAGGGATGAGTCATTTGTTGAGGAATCCCTGAATTGGTATCATTAGCTTTCTTCATGGACTAGTCTCATCCCCAGAGAAGGATCTTCCAATCTCCTGCCTAGAGGGTCTAGGGCTGACTGCCAGTTTATTGGAGCCAAATGTGGTACCGAGGACTTAGGACTCAGCATTCAGCTTATACTCACATTCCCCCGTGTTTGGCATAGTACTTCCCATACAACTGTGACTGATTGCCCTCAAACCAGAGACTCTGTTTTACCCTCTCCACAGACGTCTTTAGTGTTTTTGTGGGGTCAGGGAGTAGATAATCAATAACATGGAGTGAATGACAAGATTTAGCTATCTGTTTCTGCATTAGCTTTCAACTAGTCTACCTTTTTCTCACAATCCCCGTACTTTTATTTGCATTTCAGAGGTACTTGTCCTGCTGATTCCTGGCATTTTAAGCATTTCTACAATGCAAATCTGCTTAGTTATTGCTTTCCCTGGATTCCTCCCAGCAACCACCCATCTATCTGCTTCATAGATTTTTAAATGACATTTTTTTTTCCTGTTTTCTAGCTTGTCAGTTTATGGTCTTAAAAATCTTTTTTTTTTTTTACTAAGATTTAGTGGAGTTTCAGGAGTGAGCAAATTAGATGCATGTGTTCCCTTTTACTGAGAACCCCCAATTAATTTTTTTTTACCTGGAGATTAGTGAATCAAAGGAATTTAATCAAAACCAGGGCCATTAGAGAGACGCCAGCAAAGGCTAACAGAGCTCTCCTCTTATTCCAGTGGGCCCTTATGAAAGGAAAATAATAGCATGCCACTCCACACAAAAAAAATTTTAATAGAAGCCTATTAAAAATGGGTACAGTGAAGCATACTACTAATTATTTACTTCCACAATATTTAGACTGTACTATTAGTAAAAGCTAGTGACTGCTTTTTTATTAATATACTTTTTTGAGAGTAGTTTTAACTTTACAGAAAAATTATTTAGACAGTACAGAGTTCCCAAATATCTCCTCTCTACCCCAACAGAGTTTCTCCTGTTATTAACATCTTGTATTAGTGGAGTATATTGTTACAATTGAAGAACCAATACTGACACCATTAAATTCCATGGTTTCCATTAGGGTTCATTCTTTGTATTGTATGGGTGTTTGGGTTTTGAGAAATGTATAATGTCATGTATCTAGCATTACAGAATCATACAGAACAGTTTCACCGTTCTAAAAATCTCTTGTGCTCCACCTATTCTCCCCAAATCACTGGCAATCAATGATCTTTTTACTGTCTCCACAGTTTTGCCTTTTCTAGAGTATCATAGTATTGATATTATACAGTATGGAGCATTTTCACACTAACTTCTTTCACTTATCACTGTGGTTCCTTCATATCTTTGTGTGGCTTTATAGTTTATTTCTTTTTATCACTGTCCATCATTTGGATGTACCACCATCTCTTCATTCATTCACCTGCTGAAGGACATCTTGGTTCCTTCCAAGTTTTGGTAATTACAATTAAAGCTGCTATAAACATTTGTGTATATATTCTTCTTTGGACATAAGTTTTTGTTGAGTCTTAAGAACTCTTTGTGTATTATGGATATGAATACATTATCACACATGCATTTTGAAAATATTTTCTTCCACTATATAGCTTGTCTTTTTAGCCTTTTCACAGTGTCCTCCACAGAACAATCTCCAATTTTAATGAGGTCCAATTTATCAACATTTTCTTTTTATAGATCATGCTTTAGGTATCACATCTAAAAAGTCATCACCAAACCCTAAGTCCCTTAGATTTTCTGTTATTTTATGGAAGTGTTATATTTTACATTTTACATTTAGGTCTATAATCCATTTTGAGTTAATTTTTGTGAAAGGTACAAGGTCTGATTCTATATTCCTATTTTCACATGTGGATGTCCAGTTGTTTCTATACCATTTTTTGAAAAGATTACCTTTTTCCCTTTGTGTTGTTTTTGCTCCTTTGTCAAAGATCAGTTGACTATTTTGTATGGATCTTTCTGGACTTGCTACACTTTTCCATTGATCTATTTGTCTATTCTTTCATCAATACCACACTGCCTAAATTACTGTAGCTTTACAGTAAGTCTTAAAGTCACTTGGTGTTAGTCCTCAAACTTTGTTTTTTTCTTCTTCAGTATTGTGTTGGCTATTCTGAGTCTTCTGCCTCTCCATACAAGTTTTAGATTCAGTGTGTTGATGACCACAGAGCAATTTCCTGGAATTTTGATTGGGATTGTGTTGAATCTATAGATCAAGTTGGGAAGACATAATATCTTGACAATATTGAGTTTATGAACTCTATTATGAACTTGGAATGTGTCCATTTATATAGATCTTTGATTTCATCAGAATGTTGTAGTTTTCCTCATATGGGTCTTATGTATACTTTGCTATATTTATACCTAATTGTCTCTCTCTCTCTTCCTGGATCATATATGGGAAAGCAATTGACTTTTGTACATTTATCTTGTATTTTTCAACTTTGCTATAATTGCTTATTACTTTCAGGATTATTTTTATTGATTCTTTGGGATTTTGTATATAGATAATTGTGTCATCTGTGAATAAAGACAGTGTTTTTTTCCTTTCCAATACCTTTTATTTCTTTTTTATTGTCTTATTGCATTTTTTCTGGGATTCCAATGTGATGTTGAGTAAGAATGGGGAAAAGAATTCTGATCTGGGGGGGGTTCATAAGTAATTTAGTCGGACCCCTAATTAATGAAATCAGCATGCCTACAGCCTACAACTCTAATGTAGAAATATCAAAAAGGCACTCTGAACAGAAGATTCCACATGCACCACTGGCATAGAACCAAGAGCCTCTCATTTCCCTTCATCACCTCTTCCAAGCTTCCCAGCATGACTTATACGACATCAAGCAACATTCAAATCTAGGTGAGGCCTCAAGCATGCTACCTCAAAATAAATGGATCAAACTCAGGGCGTTTTATCAGGGGGAAGGGTTATGGATGATTCTAAAAATCTGTGAGTAGGAGGAGGCTTTCCCAAATAGAGACAAGTAAACCAAAACAACATCCCATTTAGTGGACTATGCCTTACAATAGCTTGAAACTGGCAAGAGGTGACTTGTAGACAATGTGACCATACAAACAAGTTTGCCTGATGTAGTTTTTGCCTGCTGTCTGAGTGTGATCATTAATAGTGCCCCTTTCATTATTGAAGGTGTCTTACTTTGGAAGATATGTGATCACTCTACTGATAGGGGAAGTGGGAACAGTGAGGAAAGACCCCATATACTCAGGCAGTTCTCCAGAGAGTCCTCCAACCCTCTATTGCTCCTGTAGGCTACCAAATACCCCATTGTTAAAAAAGAAAGAAACACCTTATAGTTTGGTTAAACATTCATACATGCATTAATAATAGGTCTTCCTAGAATCTGAGATGCTATAACCATAGTTATTCAAATAGCTGTCAGAGGCTTTTAAAGCTAGAAAAACCTCACATCTCCCCACTGCTCACTTTCACCCTCCTTTCTTGCTCACTTTCATCCAGGCTCTGTAAATTTAGAAGTCCTTCTCTTGTCTTTGAGAAAATTCCCATGCAGTGAGGAGTCAAGTGTAGCAGTAACCTGCTCCAGACCACAGGAAGACCCCTAGATATTTAGGTGATCTCATAGTTGATGTTTGGATTAGGTCAAAACACTTTTTTCCCCATTCAGGGCCTCCTTCCTGCTACTATTCTGAATATTAAAAAGAGTCCTCGGTGAGAGGAACTACCTGGTCAATCGCAGAAAAAGTCAATCAACAAATAATTTTTGAATGACCTCTATGTAAGTCTTGGGTATGATATCCTTGAATACAAAAGCTAGCACCACAGTCAAACAATCAATACATCAGATAATTACTGGAAAAGACCATATTACACATATAAATAGTATTGTAGAAGTACAAAATAACCTGATAATTTATGCAGTTTAGACATGAAGCACAAAAGGAGTTAGAGAAGAGAGAGTTGAATTTTTTGAATAAGTATTGGAAGAGATTTGGTTAAACGAACAGATTCTCTGTTTCTCTTTCTGTGTGTGTGTGTGTGTGTGTGTGTGTGTGTGTGTGTGTGTGTGTGTGTGTGTGTGTTGGGGTGTTAGTAGTGAAGTAATGAGAATACATTTGAAGTACTCAAAATAGCACCTCTCAGGTTAAATTAGAGCTATCATGTTGATGGAAACAAAAGTAATAAAGGGAAATTAAATTGTACATTCATGAACTCCAGCTGATATAAATTCAGTGCTGTTTATAGAAATACAAGAAGGAACCAAAGTTGAAGAGGGCCATCAGATATTAATTTTTAAAGGCAGATTAGGAAAAGAATCAACTAAGTCTTTTAGAAACTAAAAATATCATAGCTGAAATCAAAATCCCAAAGGGCATATTACTTAATCTGACTGATATTTATAAAAAGAGCTTCATGACTATGTCACAGGATTGTTTGGCAAATGTAAAAAGAATGTACTTTAATCTGAGTTCTTAGTTGTAGGCAATAGAATACCACTAACACCAGATATTGTATCATGAACAGATAAATGTACCACTCTGGAGCCAGGGAGTCAGTCTTTCTGCAATCTCCCCTGAAAGTTTCTCGTGGACCCCTCACCACTAGCACCTGCTAAAAAGTTCCAGAAGGATGCCTCTGATTGGTGCCAGAAATGCAAAGGAGGCTGGGAAAGCAAGTATCTGGAATGTCCTTTTCTCTAATAGAAGACAGGGACAAAAAGAACTTCAAACACTGGGTAGCCAAAAAGAAAAAAGCGAATGTCACTGTAACCAACTCTAGTAACCACCCAACATAAGCAAACACACTTCTTCCCATTCTTATACCATTAAGTACTTCTGCTCAATATACTCCAACATATCCCTCAACGACTGAAAACATGTTCACCATTTCCTCCAAATGGAGACTTCATCAGTTACTGCAATGATTGGTAAATGGTAGTAAACTATTTTTTGTAAGCTGTTGTAAATAAAGTTGTATTGGAATACAACCATACCCATGTGTTTGCATATGGACTGTGGCTGCTTTTGTTCAACAATGGCAAAGTTGAATAGTTGCAACAGACACTCTGTGTCTCACAAAACCTAAAATATTTACCACGTGACCTTTTGCAGAGTAAGTTTAACAACTATTAAACTAGTGTGTCTAGCTTCAAGTCCAAAATCTTTGGATAATGTCCCATAATTTCTTTAATTCTATCATTATTTCATCACGAAATTCTGTAACCTCTAGACTAAGTTATAAAGACTACACATCCCATATAAAACAAAGAGGAAAAATAGAAAATACTTAAAACAATCTTAAAAGAGAAATATATGAATTTATTAATTCAATAACTGTTTATTGAACACTTATCATATGCACTCTTCTACTGGAGTTACAGTATTGAACAAACACTCTGTTGGGAGTGAGAGGCAATAAATATCATTTAGATACTGATGAGGAGAAAAATATAATGGGTGGGGGAAGGAAACACATGGGAGAGCAGGAGAGTCGCAGTTTCAGACAGGGTAGCCAGAGAGGGCCTTGTTAAGAAGCTGACATTTGAGTAAAGACCTAAAACAGATGACAAAATGAGATGAGATGAGATGAGATATGCAAACATCTGTGAAAGAACAACTGAGACAAGGGAAACAGCAAGCACTGAGGCCCTGAGCAAGAAATCAGTGATAGTGAGAGTAGTAGAATATGAGACCAGAGGGTAAGAGAGGCCGGATGATATAGAGTCATAAGGTCATTATAAAAACTTTCACTTTTACTCTGACATGACACACAGGGGAGATAATACAGATCTATGCTAGAGTTCTTGTTCCTGAAAATGGTCATGAGACCACAGAAGGTATTTAAGACCATAGGAGATATTTATGAATTCCTTTCAGTGTGATCTCTTTGCCTTTAGCCAGCTCTTTTTACACGGTAGGTGACTCATTCTTCATTCCTGAACTATCTGAGCCTTTGTTGATCCTGCCTAGAGAAGTTGTTGTAGTTTTCCATTACATTATACCTCTGACTATGTCAATAACAGAAGGAGCCCCAGATGATCATCTGGATTCCATCCATACTATTCCTGCCCCCATTTTGTAGCAACAACTCTATTTTCCCCCAATATCCAAAGTCACTTATCTCAATAAATCACCGTAATTCTCTTTTTTGCCAGTCGAGCCAGTGGCAAAATGAACCTGAAATGACCAGATATTAGTCTGAGTTTCAAATTCAATGGAATTGCAGTTATATTCCCTGATAGAAGCATCCTTTTCTTGCTTTCTCAGACTACTAAATCATCAGAGCTCAGAGCTGCAGGAACAGGAAGCAAAAACATTTTGAGGAGACTATGATGCATTCATTTAGAAAATACTTACCAACATCAAGCACGTACCCTTTGAAACTAACAGTGTTATAAAGTAATAACAAAGAAGCTGGAGAACTGTTCTAGATTTCAAAAGCTTAACAGACGTGACAACTAAGTGCAATGCATAATTCTTGATTGGATGCTGTATCAAATTTTCTAAAAACAACTATAAAATACATTATTGGGACAATTGAGGAAATCTGAATATAAGCTGTGTATATACACAATGTTGATTATCCCAAGTGTGAGAATTGCATTATGGTTATATATTTTATATATCACAGCTGATGCACACTGAATACTGAGGAGTGACATTTACCCTCAAATGGTATCAGTGAAAAGAGTGTGTGCACATATGTGTGAGGATAGCATAGCTGAAAGAGAAATAAAGCAATGTTAACAATTAGTGAATCTAAGCATTTGTGAACTCACTGAGCAACACTTGGATGGAGGGGGAAAGGGGCTGAGTGACATCTATAGTATGGGTCATTTTGTCTACCTGATTACTGAGAGCTTCCTCTGAAGTGAGCATTCTCATGGGCCATAAATATTCTAGCATTCAGGGCCCATTCTGAGAATGGAAGAATCCTCATACTGCTTTTCTAAAACTCCTTATCAGTAACCCTTCAATCATTTTACTCCCAAGTCCTGAACTTTCATCAAACTATTAGTTACAGCCCATGAATTAGTGTATGTCACCTCTCTTTCTAGGCAAAATGACCAGTGCATGCGCTACTTAAAGTTTAATTGAAGGGGTGGGTGGGGTTCTGCCTTCCTTTGTTCTTCAATATCTCCTCCAAATGGAGCTGAAATCTGGTCCTCCTCCCTAAAATCCAAACTCATAAACCTGCAGAAGACATCTCTACTTGGATGAATAACAGATATCTCCAACTTAATTTGTTCAAAATTAAGCCTTTGATCTGTCATTCAGGATGGGTAGAATGGTAATCCTTCTGGTTGGTGCAAATATAACCTGAATATATGTAAACCAGGCTGGGAATTTTTCCCCCTCAGTGAATGATCACAGAGAATTCCACATGAAGCCCTAGGTATGAGCAAAGGAAGAAACAGCAGAAAAGGTGCTGTAAATGTGAACCATCTACACAAATCACTTCTTGTATTTTGCATGTTCATGGCCCTACATATACTGCTTTCAGGTGATGGTGGAATGCTGATAGAACACCAGACTTCATCTCTAAGCAGATCTTACAACCCCTGGTTCATGGAAGGCTCCTCAGAATTCATGGCCCCCTTTATCTTATTGTCAGGTGTTCTGTCTCTTCTGGAGACCATTATCAAAACAAGAGCAGCTTATTGAAAACAGAGTAGCTACTTGCCAAAAAGAGCATAGTTTTTCTGCCCAACCATTGGGTGCCTCCATTTCGATTCTCATTATAACTTGCCATCATCACTGTACAGCTCCCAAGCCCGCCTTGATCAGTTAGAGAAACTTCTCTCATTCTTGCACCCTCTCAAAGCTGAGAAATTTTTGTGTTAACCCCGCCAAAATACCATATTTATATGGTATATGTTGCCTCCAAAACCCAAGGGGGCTTACCAAGTTTTGTATCTCTTTCTTAGTGGTAGGGAAAGTAGCAACTTGATCTGCATTTTAGAGGGAATATCCCAACTTATCCAGGCTGATGGGCAAGTATTCTGAACTTATGATGCCCAAAGTATGGTTAATTATATTATGTAGAGAATGCGCTAGAGTTTGTTAGGAGAGTCAAAGCAGAACTATGAAGCAAAGCAAATCTATGATCTCATATTAAAAATTATGTGTTATATAAAATATAATAAAAATGTATGTTTGTGTGTGTGTGTGTGTACATATATTGATCCCTGGTAGATACTGAATGCATGCCCATAAGATACCTGGCATCCATCATGAACTAGTAGTATCTAACTATTCACAAAGTCAAGCCTCAGCACACACCATCATCAGGTGGAAACAATATAAACAAACCTACACCAGAGCAGGTCCCAAAGTCACATGGAAGTCATCCATGCAGGCGGCAAGCACTTCCAGCATGCCTTTTCTGACTTCACTGCCACACCTCCCACATCCCACTTCTGTGGCCTCGTGAGTACTTCTTAATGATGACTTACTTGAGGAGGAAAAAAATACAAAATCATCAAAGTTAACAGAAAGCTCTGTATAGTACGGTAGCTCTTGCCCTAAACGGACTTCCATGACATTCAGCTCCATTTAGGTGAACCCCGACAGTGGGAAAGTGATATCCTCTGGCAGAGAAACACTTCAAAACTATAATTCAGTGGGTGGTCTGCTCCCGGCATCTAAAAACATCCTGCATGGTATGAATTTTCCATACAACATTCACACAGAAGAATTATGTGGGTCAATAGTCTGACACTACATTTGATTAACAGGTCTTGGTTGCATCCCATCACTCAGAAGCAGTTGGTGCAGACCTTATAGAATGAATGGTGACACGGCTATTGAAAACTCAGTTACATTGGCAGCTGGGGGATCATGCTATTCTGAGCTGGGAAGTTGGAGTGTGTCCTACAGAATGAAGTACATGCTCTAAACCTGTCACTAATATGAGGTGTACTTTCTCCTCTCCAAGAACCAAAGGAGTGGAAATGGGGATATGCCTCCCATAGTTTAACCAAATAGGTGAACAAAACGGCCCTTGTACAAAGTATTTATTTCCTGTCCCCATGCCTTTGGGCTCTACTACTACTAGACTTTGGGCCCCAGGACTTTGGGCTCTATTAAAAGCAGTTTTAATAATTCAGGTAGGAGTACACTCACCAGGGATTGTGGAGTAGACAAGTAGAAATGTCCTTTAATCAGAAAATAAAGAATCCTAATTTAGATGAAAAGACAGGACTGAGAGTCACCACATACCAGATGTGAAAGTGTAAGAGTAGTTAATCCTCTGAAGGAGAGTGCAGACTGAAAAGCCAGCCAAAGACTGAGACTGTGCCCTGGGAAATCCCACAGTCAGAGGCTAGAAGGACTGAGAACAGACTGATGCAATCACAATAAAAATCAATGACGCATTTCTTGTTTTAAATGGTATTGGGCTAGCAGTCACTGACTCAGCCTTTCCCAATTGCTGCCTAAACACATAAAAAGGCAAAGAAAAATGATAAAATTTATACCAATGCAGATCATAAAGAATGATAGGCCCCTTAATGCCAGGAGAAATTGCCGCAATTTATGAGGCTGGTGGAATTGGATTCAGAAAAGCAATTGGTGGCCTACCCATACTCTACTTCATGACACACAGCAGAACCACCCATCTGAAAGAAGGTAGGAGGTCTGAGCATCGTTCCCCAATGTCACCTTGTTGACAGGTTCCATACAGAGTTGCAAACTGAGTGGCTGGCCCCCTTTTGCCTCCAAAGTCCAAAATCCTGCTTTGAGAGATGGTTATAGTACTGTCAGAAGCTATCATCTTTCTCTATATATCTGGAAACTGCAACTTGCAAAATTCAGTGGGGAAGGATGAAGGTGGGGATAGAAAGTCATGGTGGCCCACTGTGCCCTGATGTTTCTGTCCCAAGAGCTTGTCACAGTGCTCGCTGAGCTGACAGCAGAGCAGGAATTCCAGTGGTCTGGTTGTCAGAGACTCAGTTAGCTCCTGTCCCTCAGACAGTAACATTAGGGGCATGTGTCTATCACAGTTTAGCAAAGCCTTGTTAGAAAAACCACTGGGAATTACTCTGGATGTGGGCATATGAATGTGGCATCTAGATGGAGACCTGACGTGGAGCTAAAGGAAATCCATTTTTCCTGTCTGGATATATGATAGGTATACTGGATATAGAAGAGAAAATAAAAAGGAGAAAAATATTATCTAAAATGACAAAATGTCTTAATAATTCTTTCCAAATATGGCACTATGAAAAGTTATCACATGCCTGTGTGTTTTATTTCCTTGGGTTAATTAACATTTCCTGCATTTTCTCCAGAACCTAGTAGCTAAGGCCAGCCTTGCTGAACAACCTTCAAAAAAAGATCCAATTTTTGAATTCACCTTCTCCCACAGACTTCATGTTTCAGATAATCATTTGCTTCTCAAGGCTGCTTGGCAAAGCTCTTAGACAGACTTCCCTTCACTCCCTACCCACAGCTGGCGGTCAGCCTTCCCCACTAATACTCAGCTAGCCCCAAATCCTTGGAACCCTGGTCCGTACAACACATCCAAGCTCTCTTCTTGCCCTGGAGAGATATAAAAAATAATACAGGAAAAGGAAAAGGAACACAATCTGGAAGATTCAGATTTACTTACCTTTGAAAGTGATTTTCTTTTAGAAAATCGTTTGACATCCTCAATAAGAAAGCAAGACTTTATGCCCTGATCAAAACAAGAGTCAGAAAGACAAAATAAGAAAAGATGAGATAAAACTTAAACTGAGAATCATGAGTCAGTCAATGGACAGAAGTAATAGTAAATCAAAATGAAATAAAAACATCTGGACCTAGGGGATTAAAGATGGCAGCTTGAGAGGAGAGATAGAGGCTTCCTCCTAAAACTGGATACAATTAGAAAATTTAATTGGCGTAACTGATCCTGAAAGAGCAACAGGAAAGAGGATGGCATCATACTGCACACACCTGGAGAAAAGAGTAGACCTCACCTAAGGAGTAACGTACCAGAGCTGAGGCTCTGTGGGACCCAAGCCCTTCCCCCACCCCAGCTCACTGGTGGGAGGAAGAGAAACAGAGCAGGGAGGGAGTGGAAGGCTTGGGACTGCTGAGTACCTAGCTCCGGAGATCTGCGCTGGGAGCACAAACCTACATTTCATGGTGCTTTCATGAGACTCGCATGACTAGCTTTCATGAGACTTGCATGACTACCGGGTTGGAAAGTTAATACAGGAAGAGGTCCTGGGGAGACTGGGATTCCAGCTGCTTGTGGAAAGCAGGGATCCATATCCGGCTGCTCTGGGACAAAAACTTACACCTGTGTGACCAGCCCACTGGTGCAGGCAGTGGAGACAGGCACAGGAGCCAGGAGGTGGAGAACAGCTCTTTCCTCCCCCAGTACTGCTCCCCTGCAACCCCTGACATTGCTTCAGGGGCTGAACAGCTCCAGACTACAGCTTCTGGACACTGGAGGGTGCCATATACAAACATGAAACACCAAAGGAACCTTGTCCAGAGTAAAATTATTAATGCAACTCCCAAGAAAGATTTAAATGATATGGACCTCATGACTCTTCCTGAAAGGGAGTTCAAAATAAAAATCATCAATATTCTAATGAAGGTACGGAAAGACGATGCAGGGTATTAAAAGCAGTTAGGATATGGTGGAGGAGATAATAAATGAAATAGAAACTAGAGAAGAGGAATACAAAGAAGCTGAGGCACAGAGAGAAAAAAGGATCTCTAAAAATGAAAGAATATTGAGAGAACTCTGTGACCAATCCAAGTGGAACAATATTCGCATCATAGGGATACCAGAAGAAGAAGAGAGAGAGAAAGGGGTAGAAAGTGTCTTTGAGGAGGTAGTTGCTGAAAACTTCCCCAATCTGGGGAAGGAGATAGTCTCTCAGGCCATGGAGATCCACAAATCTCCCAACACAAGGGACCCAAGGAAGACAACACCAAGACACATAGTAATTAAAATGGGAAAGGTCAAGGATCAGGACAGACTGTTAAAAGAAGCCAGAGGCAGAAATAAGATCACATACAAAGGAAAGCCCATCAGGCTAACATGAGACTTCTCAGCAGAAACCTTACAGGCCAGAAGGGGGTGGCATGATGTATTTAATGCCATGAAGCAGAAGGGCCTGGAACCAAGATTACTTTATTTAAATTTGAAGAAGGGATTAAACAATTTCCAGATAAGCAAAAGCTGAGAGAGTTTACCTCCCACAAACCATCTCTGCAGTCTATCTTGGAGGGACTGCTATAGATGGAAGTGTTCCGAGGGTTGGATAGCTGTCACCAGAGGTAGTAAAATCATGGTAGGGAGGGTGGAGCAGCTGATTACGAGGCAAATGCAAAATTAAATTGACTATCCCCAAAGCCAATCAAGGGATAGAGGAAAAGTATAGAATCTGATACCTAATATATAAAGAATGAATGAGGAAGAAAAAGGAGGAGAAATAGAAAAGAACCTTTAGATTGTGTTTGTAACAGCACACTATGTGAGATAAGTTAGACTCTTAGATAGTAAGGAAAGTAACCTGGAAACTTTGGTAACCCAGAATCTAAAGCCTGAAGTGGCAAAAGTACATACCTATCAATAATCACCCTAAATGTAAATGGACTGAATGCACCAATCAAAAGACACAGAGTCACTGAATGGATAAAAAAAAACAAGACCCATCTGTATGCTGCTTACAAGAGACTCGCCTCAAATCCAAAGACATGCACAGACTAAAAGTCAAGGGATGGAAAAAGATATTTCATGCAAACAATAGGGAGAAAAAAGCAGGAGTTGTAGTACTAGTAGCAGACAAAATAGACTTCAAAACAAAGAAAGTAACAAGAGATAAAGAAGGACATTACATAATGATAAAGGGCTCAGTCCAATAAGAGGATATAACTATTATAAATATATATGCACCCAACACAGGAGCACAAGCATATGTGAAACAAATACTAACAGAACTAAAGGAGGAAATAGACTGCAATGCATTTATTTTAGGAGACTTCAACACACCATTCACTCCAAAGGACAGATCCACCAGACAGAAAATAAGTAAGGACACAGAGGCAGTGAACAACACATAGAACAGATGGACCTAATAGACATCTATAGAACTCTACACCCAAAAGCAGCAGGATACACATTCTTCTCAAGTGCACATGGAACATTCTCCAGAATAGACCACATCCTAGGCCACAAAAAGAGCCTCAGTAAATTCAAAAAGATTGAAATCCCACCAACCAACTTTTCAGACCACAAAGGTATAAAACTAGAAATAAATTGTACCAAGAAAGCAAAAAGGCTCACAAACACATGGAGGCTTAACAACACGCTTCTAAATAGTCAATGGATCAATGACCAAATTAAAATGGAGATCCAGCAATATATGGAAATAAATGACAACAACAACACAAAGCCCCAACTTCTGTGGGATGTAGCAAAAGCAGTCTTAAGAGGAAAGTATACAGCAATCCAAGCGTATTTAAAGAAGGAAGAACAATCCCAAATGAATAGTCTAACGTCACAGTTATCAAAATTGGAAAAAGAAGAACAAATGAGGCCTAAAGTCAGCAGAAGGAGGGACATAATAAAGATCAGAGAAGAAATAAACAAAATTGAGAGGAATAAAACATTAGAAAAAATCAATGAAACCAAGAGCTGGTTCTTTGAGAAAATAAACAAAATAGATAAGCCTCTAGCAACACTTATTAAGAGAAAAAGAGAATCAACACACATCAACAGAATCAGAAACAAGAAAGGAAACATCATGACGAACCCAACAGAAATACAAAGAATTATTAGAGACTGCTATGAAAACCTATATGCTAAGAAGCTGGAAAACCTAGAAGAAATGGACAACTTCCTAGAAAAATACAACCTTCCAAGACTGACCAAGGAAGAAACACAAAATCTAAACAAACCAATTACCAGCAAAGAAACTGAAGCGGTAATCAAAAAACTACCCAAGAAATAAAACCCCGGGCCAGATGGATTTACCTCGGAATTTTATCAGACATACAGAGAATACATAATACCCGTTCTCCTTAAAGTTTTCCAAAAAATAGAAGAGGAGAGTACTTTCAGACTCATTGTATGAAGCCAGCATCACCCTAATACCAAAACCAGGCAAAGACCCCACCAAAAAATAAAATTATAGACCAATATCCCTGATGAACGTAGATGCAAAAATACTCAATAAAATATTAGCAAACCAAAATCAAAAATATATCGAAAGGATCATACACCACGACCAAGTGGGATTCATCCCAGGGATGCAAGGATGGTGCAACATTCGAAAATCCATCAACATCATCCACCACATAAACAAAAAGAAAGACAAAAACCACATGATCATCTCCATAGATGCTGAGAAAGCATTCGACAAAATTCAACATCCATTCATGATAGAAACTCTCAACATAATGGGTATAGAGGGCAAGGATCTCACCATAATAAAGGCCATAAATGATAAACCCACAGCCAACATCATACTGAACAGCAAGAGGCTGAAAGCTTTTCCTCTGAGATTGGGAACAGGACAGGGATGCCCACTCTCCCCAGTGTTATTTAACATAGTACTGGAGGTCCTAGCTACGGCAATTAGACAAAACAAAGAAATACAAGGAATCCAGATTGGTAAAGAAGAAGTTAAACTGCCACTATTTGCAGATGACATGATATTGTACATAAAAAACTCTAAAGACTCCACTCCAAAACTACCAGAACTGATATCAGAATACAGCAAAGTTGCAGGATACAAAATTAACACACAGAAATCTGTGGCTTTCCTATACACTAACAATATAGAAACTAATAGAAAGAGAAATCAGGAAGACAATTCCATTCACAATAGCATTAAAAAGAATAAAATACCTAGGAATAAACCTAACCAAGGAAGTGAAAGACCTACACCCTGAAAACTATAAGACACTCTTAAGAGAAATTAAAGAGGTCACTAACAAATGGAAACTCATCCCATGCTCCTGGCTAGGAAGAATTAATATCATCAAAATGGCCATCCTGCCCAAAGCAATACACAGATTCAATGCAATCCCTATCAAACTACCAACAGCATTCTTCAATGAACTGGAACAAATAGTTCAAAAATTCCTATGGAAACACCAAAGACCCTGAATACCTAAAGCAATCCTGAGAAGGAAGAATAAAGTGGGGGGGATCTCACTCCTCAACTTCAAGCCCTACTACAAAGCCACAGTAATCAAGACAATTTGGTACTGGCACAAGAACAGAGCCACAGACCAATGGAACAGAATAGAGACTCCAAACATATGTGGTCAACTAATATTCGATAAAGGGGCCATGGACATACAATGGGGAAATGACAATCTCTTCAACAGATGGTGATGGCAAAACTGGACAGCTACATGTAAGAGAATGAAACTGGATCACTGTCTAACCCCATACACAAAAGTAAATTCAAAATGGATCAAAGACTTGAATGTAAGTCATGGAACCATAAAACTCTTAGAAAAAAACATAGGCAAAAATCTCTCAGACATAAACATCAGTGACCTCTTCTTGAACATATCTCCCCAGGCAAGGGAAACAAAAGCAAAAATGAACAAATGGGACTATATCAAGCTGAAAAGCTTCTGTACAGCAAAAGACACCATCAATAGAACAAAAAGGTATCCTACAGTATGGGAGAATATATTCATAAATGACAGATCCGATAAAGGGTTGACATCCAAAATATATAAAGAGCTCACACACATCAACAAACAAAAAGCAAATAATCCAATTAAAAAATGGGCAGAGGAGCTGAATAGACAGTTCTCTAAAGAAGAAATTCAGATGGCCAACAGACACATGAAAAGATGCTCCACATCACTTGTCATCAGAGAAATGCAAATTAAAACCACAATGAGATATCATCTCACACCAGTAAGGATGGCTACCATCCAAAAGACAAACAACAACAAATGTTGGCAAGGTTGTGGAGAAAGGGGAACCCTCCTACACTGCTGGTGGGAATGTAAATTAGTTCAACCATTGTGGAAAGCAGTATGGAGGTTCCTCAAAATGCTCAAAATAGAAATACCATTTGACCCAGGAATTCCACTTCCAGGAGTTTACCCTAAGAATGCAACAGCCCAGTTTTGAAAAGACAGATGCACCCCTATGTTTATCACAGCACTATTTACAATAGCCAAGAAATGGAAGCAACCTAAGTGTCCATCAGTAGATGAATGGATAAAGAAGATGTGGTACATATACACAATGGAATATTACTCAGCCATAAGAAGAAAACAAATCCTACCATTTGCAACAACATGGATGGAGCTAGAGGGTATTATGCTCAGTGAAATAAGCCAGGCGGAGAAAGACAAGTACCAAATGATTTCACTCATATGTGGAGTGTAAGAACAAAGGAAAACTGAAGGGACAGCAGCAGAATCACAGAACCCATGAATGGACTAATAGTTACCAAAGGGAAAGGGACTGGGGAGGATGGGTGAGAAGGCTGGGACAAGGGTGGGGGGAAAAGAAAGGGGGCATTACAATTAGCATGTATAGTGTGGGGGGGGCACGGGGAGGGCTGTGCAACACAGAGCAGACAAGTAGTGATTTTACAGCATCATACTATGTTGATGGACAGTGACTGTGAAGGGGTATGTGGGGGGGCACTTGGTGAGGGGGGGAGCCTAGTAAACATAATGTTCTTCATGTAATTGTAGATTAATGATACCAAAATTAAAAAATAAAAAAAAATGCAGCAGCCCAGATTGAAAAAGACAGAGGCACCCCTATGTTTATCACAGCACTATTTACAATAGCCAAAAAATGGAAGCAACCTAAGTGTCCATCAGTAGATGAATGGATAAAGAAGATGTGGTACATATACACAATGGAATATTATTCAGCCATAAGAAGAAAACAAATATTACCATTTGCAACAACATGGATGGAGCTAGAGGGTATTATGCTCAGTGAAATAAACCAGGCGGAGAAAGGCAAATACCAAATGATTTCACTCATATGTGGAGTATAAGAACAAAGAAAAACTGAAGGAACAAAAGAGCAGCAGAATCACAGAACCCAAGAGTGGACCAACACTTACCAAAGGGAAAGGGACTGGGAAGAATGGGAGGGAAGGGAGAGATAAGGGCGGGGAAAAAGAAAGGGGACATTACGATTAACATGTATAATACGGTGGGGGGGAATGGGGTGGGATGTGCAACACAGAGAAAACAAGTAGTGATTCTACAACATCTTACTACGCTGATGGACAGTGACTGTGATGGGGTTTGTGGGAGGACTTGGTGAAGGGAAGACCCTAGTAAACATAATGTTCTTCATGTAATTGTAGATTAATGATAACAAAATTTTTAAAAAATTAATGAAAATCAAGCTCTATAAAATTTTAGTGACCTTTTCAAAAAGAATTCCTTCAAAATGACCTTGTTTACTAATTCACTGTGTAAATAAAAGCACTCAGAATTTCCACAAGCTCCTAACATTATCATATCCACCCAATGTACATCCATGCCCAGATATTGTCTTTCCTCCTGTTTCTAAAAATTAACTGTTTGTTCCTAAAAGCAGCCCCTCCATTTGAGCACTAGATCCCATTCTTTCTCATCTCACCTCGTCAAGAACATTACTCTAGTTATTCTCCCCCCACCCTACTGCACTTCAATTGTCTGTCTCTACTGGATCATTCACGTGAGCATGGAAACAGACTGTAAAATCTCCCACTGAGAGAGAAAGAGACAGAGAGAAAGACAGAGAGATCCTCCCTTGACCTGACAGGCTTATCCAGCTGTCCCTCCATTTCTCTATTCTTACTATAACCAAACTCTTCAAAAGCACTGCCTGTATTCTCTGTTTACAAGTTCTCCCCGTGTATTCTCTTAAAGCTTTTCCCATCAGAGTTTCATCTCCATCACTCAACTCACACCGCCTGTGAAGGTCAACAATCACTTTTATGCGTCCAAATCCAACAGTTCAATTCTGTTTATTGATCTCTCTTTTAGCCTTGAAACACTCTTCTGCTTGCTTCCAGTAATCAGTTTGCTCTTATCTCGTTGGCCACTCCTCCTTTGCTGGTTCACCTTCTTCAACCTGATCTCTAAATACTGGGTTTGGCTCTCAAACCTCCTTTCTTTTCTAGCCTACAATCAGTCTTTTGGTGGGTGAGTGGACACATCCAATTCTTAAGGCTTAAATATAAATTATATGCTGGTGATACCCAAATTTTAAATAAATCTATATCCTCAAGACCCACATCAAGAATCCTGCCAAACCTTAAAACTCACAAAAGCTAACTATTTCCTAGTATAGTTTAGAGGGACAATTGCAAGATCTACCGAAGGGAAGGAAATACCATATGCACAGAAAACACAGCAGTTAAAGGACAGTTTGTATTGTCAGAAATCTGGGAATCATGCTGAGAGTATGTTCTAGAGGTGTCAGTGCAAGGAAAAAAATAAGCTTGAATCTAGCTAAATTTATTAATGTAGGTACTCTTACCTAGGTTTGGAGATTTAGTGTTAGTTCAAGTTCCTGGATATGATTCTAACAATTGGGTTGGTTGATGGTGTGCCTGGCTTCAGTGGTGGCCTGAAGTGAATGAAACTGAGATGCCAAAACCTAAGAACAGTGATCCCTAAGAAAAGGGAAACAGCAGACTGTTGTTGTTAAATAAGCGGAAGAAAATGTTTGTGAATTTGAAGGGACAGTAACAGAAACTATCCAATATAGTTTTTCTGTGTGTATATCCACATTTTTTTTAAAAGGACTGAAAAAAAAATGAACAGAGAATCAGCTTGAGATATCTTTAAGCAGCTTCAAGATATATATAATTGGAATCTCTGAAAGAGATTTACCTTTAAATATGAATGAACAACCAAGAACCACCAAACATCTGAAGAATGTCTAACACGGAAAAGACCAATAGAAACAGTCAAAAGGACTGGGAGAAAACTGAAAGAAGTAGATAACAGAAAAAAACTATATCCCATTTTTAAAACACCATAATTTAATGTTATCAAAGAGATAAATGAAGATAGCATCCATGAAATAAGATGAATATTTTTTTCAGAGTTTTAGTATTATTTATTTTAAAAAAATAGATTCTCATGGTATACAGCACAAAGGGTACATACAAAAGACGATTCATTGCAAAATAAACCTCCCTCTCACTTTGTTGCCCAGCCAAGTTCTCCTCCCAGGAGGCAAAGAGAGTGTCCCTCAAAAGGTAGACTCTACCCATAAAGATATTTTTACACAAATGATAGCATACTATAAACACCATTTTTTTTCCTTTTGGATTTTTTTATTTTTAGTTTAAGTTATCTTGGAGCTCTTTTCATATCCCTACATAAGCCCTTTGTTCTTTTTTTTTTTAAACAGGTTCATAATATTCCATTGGATGAATGTACCAATGAACATTTAATTTGTTTCCATGGTTTGCTATTATAAGCAATGCTGTAATTTATAACTTTGTGTGTGTCATTTTGTGTATGTGTGGGTATATCTGTAGGATAATTTCCTAAAAGTGGAAATTGCCTTCTTAAAGGGTATGTGTATTTTTTTAATTGCTTTGAGGTTTTACAGACATGCCAAGAAGTTAACAAATGGTAATATAGCATTTGATGAATCTTTACATATGTATCCACACTTATAATCAACACCAAAGTCAAGATGTAGAATATTACCAGCACTATAGGAGCTTCCACGTTGACCACTCCTAGTCAATATTTGCCTCCCCCAAAGGTAATTCGTAAGATGATATTTTCAAAAGGGATATGATATGTAGAGAAAAATAAAATACTCTTGAGAATGGAAAATATAACAGAAATTTAAAATTAAGTAGAAGAGTTAGAAGACAAAGTTGAGGAAATCTCCCAGAAAGTAAGACAAAAATAGACACTGAAGAAAAATGAGTTTTAAAAAATAAGAAAAAGTTCAAGGAGTAGTTGAGCTCTGACATCCAAGTTCAGAAAAAAAAAAAGGAAAATAAAACCACATAGGATAAATTATTGAAAAAATAATACAACAGATTTTCCTATAGCTGAAGGACAAGTTTTGGACTGAATGAAACTTGTTGAATACCTAGCACAACAAATGAAAAAAATCTACATCAAGACACATCATTGCTGACTTTCAGACCTGGGATTAAGAAAATATTCTAGGAGCTCTTAAAAAGAAATAAAAATCACATGCAAAGGGTTAATGACCAGAATATAGCAATGGAGTCAGGGAATAAATACTCTGTCTTCACTTCCTCCCTCCCTCATATCTAATGCTGTGCTTCCTGTTGACTGAACCCAACCAAAGGCCAAAGCAGCATTCCTGTCAGCTTCTTGGGGAAGATGCAAACAGAGTGGAGAAGGGAGGAGAAGAATTGGAATATCCAGAGGGGGATATAGGACCCAGGAAATGGGATCCAGTAAAGCACCAAGGCCAAGGAATTTCTCAACCTTAAAATGAAGCAAAGATTTGGATGACTACTGGGAAACATATTCCAGATTGGAACAAGATAGTGGAGAATGACAGGATGAATATCCCAAAATTTTAAGAAAGAGGAAAACCTGTAGTTTACTTGTTTAATGTTCTGAAAGGATATAAAATTCTTCCTGAGAATAGGAGAGCAATTTGTCATAATTGTGTAGTAAACTAAGCAAAGGAACTTGGCAACTATTAGCTGAAGAAAAATAAAAAGTTGTACCAGAAAGGAAAAATGAATGTTCATACTTAGTTCAGCGAGAGTAGTGTGTATATAAAAACTGCAATAAAGACTGAGTAGTCAGCTAACAACATGTCTAGATGAGGGGATACGGGCGGCAGGGGAGGATAAGTATTCATGTGACTATGAATGTGGGCATGGTAAACAGCGGCAAAAAGGTAATATTTAAAACTGAAACACTAAGAAATAGCAGTATCAGCATGTTATTGAGAAATTTGAGTGCAAATACCAGAGCAGCAGGGAAAAGACTAGAGAAAACTGTGACTCTCAGGGAACTGAGTAAGAGATCAGTTGCAGGGGAGAGACCGGACTAGGGATTGTATTTTTCATTACAAGCCCTTTAATACTATTTGGCTTTTAAACTATGTACATGCACTAATGTGATAAAAATTTAAATTAAATAAAAATTAAAACAAAGTAAAATGTGGCCAACTCCTTTTTACCAGTATAGCAAAATAAGCAAACCCTTTTTGTTCCTATCTTCTTCCAGTTCCATAATTTCTGAGGTTCTTCTCTGTGCTCCAGGTGCCTCGTATTTATGCAGTGAAGATTATTTAATACCTTCACAAAGAATGAGGAAGAACTAATAAAAATGACTGAAAGATATCAAAAGGCCCAAAAGGATGGGAATCTAGTGCAAGTCTTTTTGACTGAAAATTGTTAGAACATGAAATATGGAATTATAATTCTCTATCATTATAGAAAAAGAACTATAGAATATGGCGATCTTCTTTATATATTTCCTTCTTGGAGACTGGATTTTTTTATTAAGCAAATACATTCTGCAAATGCTGTCAGGTATGGCTAACTACCAGAGTGGTTCTCAAATGCATTCACTCAGTCAGTGAATTCAGTATTCAAGACAAAAATTGTTTAAGGTAAAATATAACACAAATAATAATCAAACAATAATGAAAATTAACAGTAACTGAGCAGTTGTAGTTTATATAAGTGATAGGTATTGTGCTGAGCCCTTTATTTGCCTATACCCTTTGAATCTTCATAATCATCCTGGGATTTAGGTCTATTTCCTCATTCTACGTATAGGAAAGCCTTTTGAAGGATGAGTAACTTGTTCAAGGAAATGGTAGTCTGGATTTAAACACCCATCTGTCTTACTCAAAAGCCTAAATTCTTTTAAACTTCCAGTGTACTTTGAGCAACACCAAAAATGACAGCCTGGGAGGTGGGAGTGGGGAAAGATTAGAAATCACTACATCTTAAATTATTAAATTTCAGTCTAACCACAAGAAAAGGTCTGGCTGCCAAATCTCAAGGCAGGTGTAGAAGAGAAAATTAGTGAGGGACAATTGAAATTGTGAAAGAATGGTGTTAGTTTATAATATAAAGCCACAGTAGATTGTCACATAAGCACAACTAAAATAAAGCAAACACATGTAAATTAACTCACCAAACACTTGTTGCGTGACCACTGAGCTGGTCACTGAGCTGGGTACTGACAATTAATTTCTCCATATGTGTAATACAATATACTCACGTCACGTAGCCAGGCAGACAGTAGTGGTCTGCCCTGTCCTGGACAAGATCCTCCCCTTCTCACCTACCCCCTTGTCACCAGACGGCAGAACACGGCCCAAACCCCTCCTGTTTCTGGTTCAGTCTCCTGCCTTACCAGGGCTACACAGTTGTAAAAGGCCCAACGGGGATTCCAGACCCCAATACAGGCTGGCCGCAGGCACACGAAGGCCCAGAAGGTGACCCAGCTACCTCGGGATTTATTATACGGTAATTATAATAAATTTACATTGCGGTTTTGGCCCCCCCATCCCACCCCATGAGTTTTGCCTGGTACTTATGGGTAAGCACCTGCGCACTAGGGTAAAGGTTACATAACCTGCAACCACCAATCAACATGTCAGTTAAATGGTGTAAAACTCAAGGAGCGATTTTCCACCATTTAAAAAACCAACCCTTATCCTTATAGCAGGGCTGCTTCTGGTTTCCAGACAGCCTGCTCACCATCACTTCTGAGTATACTCTTGCTCTATCTAACGAACTACTTCAGATTTTTTAAGTTTGTCCCTTGTTTGGGTTCTTTCCTCCAAAAAGGTAAGGTTTGTAAAAACTCAACACACACGTCACGCAGCACTTAGAAATAAAGAATTTGTTGAAGAATTACAGCAGAACGGGAGGTCCTTGTATATCTGGGGATCATTCTCAATAATCGGTTTCTTAGGAGAAATTGTTATTCGCTGGCTGTTTCAATAGAGGGCACTAAGTGACCAAAATAGCTTGGAACTTCAGGTGGCAAAATAGTTAAAAGAAGCATCTTTCAGAACTGGGTAGTCACGATTTTAAAAAGCAAACCCAGTGTTCCAAAATTGGAATATGCCATGAACCAAAACAGAAAGGTCTGATGGATAAATATAGGCAAGGACACTAAGGTCATTCTAGATGCTTGCACAATGGTAGACATTTTTTGAGTGATTCTATTTACAAAAAGATTTCCGTTACTTATTTGCAATTCTCTGTTAGGGCCCCCAGGAAATGTCAGTTCAGCACCTAACATTTATAAGAGAAAATGGGTTTGAGCAGTGAAATAGGGCCAGAAATCAAAAAGCACCCACCACCCCCCTGCTTGTTGTTAGTTACTAATCATATGGTCTGAGGACAAATTACTTAATCTAAGTTTCCATACCTCTAAAATAGCGATAATTTCTCCCCTGTTAATGAATATGAAAATATGTTGCAAAGTGTTATAAATATATAAGATTCTGTTAAAGTAGGTAAGGAATAAAGTATACTATTTAGTATACTATATAAAGTATAAAAAGTATTAAAGCTGTTAGAAAAAAAAGAAATTCCAGAAACTAAATGCAATTTTACATATACCCTTTTGATTCCAGGCCTATGGAGATGGATTCTGGAACCTTCTGACGGTAGTGCATATCTTGTTAGTCCACACAGAATTAAATCTGTAGTCACACAATACTTTCTCCAGTCTTTTCTTGAGATATTGCAAGTCCCTTTCCCATTCATATTGAAGAAGAAAAACAAATTAATTCATGAAGATTTGCTAAAAGACCTTTTTATTGTGTAGTCACCTCTATCACCAGACAAACTTCCATTCGTTTACATGAACAAATTTCCGTTTTCAGGGAGAAAAACGAATTCAGCTGATACACTTTTCATTTTCTTAAACACACACACACACACACACACACACAGAATTTGCATGCCTAATTAGATGGTATGATCATTCACCATCACTTCCAAATTGCCTTGATGAGTAATGTTTGCATAAACAAGTAGGGTATGATTACATTTTACTTATGTATGAGAAAACTAAAGAACAGAAAGATTAAATGATGTACTTAAAATGTCATAATATTCACTCTGAAAATTTGCCTTCTAATCATCATAGAATTACCCGAAACCACTGGAACCAAATGGAAGTACTGGAAAACTAGCATTCTAAGTCCTACCTATCTTATTACTCATTTGTTTATGAAATCAATAAATTAATTTTGTTGCTTTATGAAATCAAATATATATGATCAACAAATTACATTGCCAGTACCCAGCTCACTACCAACACAGGGGTCGTTTAATAGGTATTTGGGGAATTAACTTGCATGTACTTAGGTTTATTCTAGTAGGGCTCATGTGACATCTACTATATGCTGGGTCCTGTGGAAATTGCATAATTAGATACAATAGAGATAAAATAGAAACCCTACACATTCGTGGAGTTTACAATATAGGGGGAAACAGATCCCAAACAATGTGAGAAGAAAAATATGTAATTGTGAACTGTGAACATTCTATGAAGGAAATAAACATGAGGCTACAATAGAAAATAACAGAGGAAAATGACCTGAATGGTGTTCAGGAAGAGTCAGTTCAGGAAAAGATGGTGGCAATGAAGCTGAGACCTGTAAGGAGGGGCAATGTTGTGGCTGTTGCAGTTCTCCTGACAGAGGCAATAAAAAAGCATGTGCAAAGACCCTGAGGAGCAAAAGATGTCCATGTGCCCAATGAGCTGAAGAAAAATGGGATCATCAGAGCATAGCAAGCAAGGAAAGGGTGACTTGAAAAATGAAGTCAAAGAGATAAGTTGATAAGAGTCTGGATTTTATTCTAAGTAAAATATGAAGCCCCTGAAGGATTTCAAGCAGAGAAATTGCATAATTAGATTTGTATTTTAAGAAGATTCTTTTTCCTACCATGAGAAGAATAGGTTGGAAAGGAACAAGGGTGGGAACAGAGAGATGGAATAGGTGTCTAAGGCAATAATAATCTCTCAAATAGGTGACAATGAACTCAACAAAGCTGTTGATAGAGATGAAAGCTGTTCATGAACTTGAGATGTATTTTAGAGACACTCATCATTGTATGGTTATTAATAAAGTGTTTCCATGCATAATACACATTGGAAAAAAACTCAAGATATAATCTTGTCACTTGACAAGATAAGTTCTTTTAACTCTTTCAAAGAATGCAAAGCTTTTATCAAACACTTTAATCAATTCACCAAATATTAATTAAACAATTTCTAAGTGTTTAGAAATGTAATTTGAGAGATGTAGCTCCCCCTCAAAATGCTCACCAGTTTAGAAACCAAAACTTTCCTGAATAAAACCATTAGAAAATAACCTATTCGTTAACATAATACAAAATTAACATAATACTAAATTTAAGGGTAGAAAATAATTTCTTGGGAAGGACAGAGATAAATAATTTGGACTGTCAAGGTATCTTTATAGGTCTAAAATTGGAGATTCTTTCTGGGATACTAAGGATACATAAAGTTTAGATAAACCAACAGATTTAGACAGGGAAAGGATTTGAGCAAGATCAATGTGGCAGATAATTTGGGGGGGTTTCTGCTCTGCTCAAAATAATTCCCCCCTTCGTCTCAGAACTGACCCTCCTTCCATAGAAATGGGCACCTGGTAGCCATGTCTTATTACACGATTCCTACTCTTGTTTCAAGATTAATTAGACCACTCTGGATGCTTGACCCAAACCAAATCAGGTCAATCAAATTCTCTATCTCAGAAATTCTGAATTGGGATTCAAAATAGGTTAAGTCGGTCCCCAGGAATGGCTGTCACTATAACATGTAAAATCAGGAGCCATAGGTGGGCAGAAAATTGGGAAGAAGCTAATCTACAAAGGAAAAATCCTAATTTCTTGGTTTTAGAGCATACTACACCCTCCCAGAGTCTCTCACTGGAAACTTGTCCTTGTCCTTGAGTTCTGTGAGAAAACTCATTATCCTTCAAATGATTACTGTTTGCTTAAATCACTTTTAAGTTAGTTGCCATTAGATTTGTATTTTTAGAAGATTCTTTTCCCTACCATGAGAAGAATAGGTTGGAAAGGACCTATTCTTAGAACCTATATGATTAATCCAGGCCCAGTACAGTCATGAAAATAGGGATGATCATGATGAAGAGACAAGGCTGACTATACTGCAGATCATCATATACACAGAACATTGACCAAGAAAGAAAAAGCACAAGAGTAGGCACCTTCTTAAACAAGCATACAGTTTGTGGAATGTGATGAGCAACGTACCAGAAGAGCAATAACCCTGCAGAGATGCTGATATCCAAGATTCTTCAGGCAAAGAATGTAAGCAACATTGTGGGTCAGGAAAGGGAGTCACGAGTCAGGCGCTCGCACACGCAAGAGGAAGTATTAATTTATGAAGACTAATTTGGGAAGTTTCTTAAAACGGATATACTCCTTTCAACAAAAAGGATCTATCAAGTTTTTACTACATGTCAGAGACTTTTTAGGTAACTAGAAATAAAGTACTAAACAAGAAGGGCAAATTTTCTGCCCTCATGGAAATCACTCTCAGGGGAAGAGAGAGAAGAGGGAGAAATAAGAAAAGGGAGAAATATAAAATAATAAATTACTTACAATATGACCCATGATTTCTAGGAATTTAACAAAGCAAATAATCAGCCAAATGTACACAGATGTAAGCACAAGGATATTGATACATTTCAATGTTATTTACAATATTAAAAAACTGGAAATAACCTAAAAGTCCAATAATAAGGGATTGATTACATAAATTATAGTGTATCCAAAAAATGGAGTACTACATCATAATTTAAAAACATTTATTTACTACATGCAAGGTTTTGTTCCAGTGTTTTATATGTAGTAATTTATTTATTAAACACAAAAATCCTGAAGTCAATATTTTATTGTCATCTCCAATTTATGGATAAGGAAACTATGGCATAGAGGTTATAAATTTATATAGCTTATAAGTGGGAAATGTGAGATTTGAACCCAGAGAGGTGTTTGACTCTGAGTCTGAGTTCTGAATTATATTATCTCCTAAAAAACATTCCAATATGGGAGAATACCCATAGTATAATTTTTAAGTTAAAAAAAAGCAAGAAATTGATCTTTATACATATTTTAAAAATAAATTATATATTTATTGGTGCCCTAAAAAAAGGACTAGAAGGAAATATTTTGAAATGCTAATGAATTATTTTCTTTGGATGGTAGGATTCCAAGTTTTCATTTTCTTCTTTGTTTGTTTTATATTTCCAAAACTGTTTTGTACTTAACATGGATTCCTTAGTAAAGGGAGCAAAATTTGTGCTGAGACTTGAAGGCTGAAAAGAAATTCAGTAGAACTGGAAGAAAAGTAAATGGAAAGAGATTTTAGTTTTGCTACTCCAATCCCTGTAGTGAATCAGAAAGCAGGAGAAAGTGTAGTTTCTAAAAGTTGCTTTTTTCCAAGATTTTCTTTAAGAAGAGTTTTGATGATTGACATTTGGGGCGTTTTATTTTATTGTTTTTACCAAATGAAACTGAGACCAAAAGAAGGAAGAATACACGTTCACAAGAATTAGTGATGGAAATATAAACAAAAAGGTTCTTCTGATACTCCAGGCACTTGCCTCCATTGCTAATAATGATAAAAGGGTTTTCTAGGATTAAAAATGAGTGTTTCTGGAGAGTGTCTGCTAGAGAAAAGCATTAGAATGATTAGATTGAATTGCTTTTGAACAGAGCCTTATAAACGCAGAGTGAGTGAAAATGACTAGACATCTTGTCATATGCATTGTCAACCAGTCACAAAATAGCTTAATTCTGGTAGTTGATTGTTTCAGAATTGGTAGTGCCTGCCGTCATGGAATTTCAGCCAATGACTTGGCATTAATTCAGAAAAGGATTTGGGAGGGGGAAAAGTTTTATCTTAATGTCTATAGATTTGACACTCCTACTATCCTGTGTGGGAGTTACCTGACACAAGATGAGATAGGCTGTTTACACTCCCCTTTTCTGTTATACTTCCAGTCACGTGATTTTCACGTTTTTCTGAATGATATCTCTAAAACCAAATGAATAAGATAAAAAATGTCTCTCCAGAAAGCCTGAATGTAAAGAATCAGTAGAAATAGTTCTTGAATCCAACGACAATGTAATTCATTGGCTACTGCCTTTGTGTCAACAAGGGGTCTATCAACTGTGATTTATCAATATTCTATCCCCATTTCGCTCACACCACCCTCACACCCTAGGTGTTCACACCGTAGGCGCTTACTCTGCTTTACTTTATATCCCAGCATCTATCAGTTCCTAAAATTGTATCACATATTAATTTGTTTTTCATCTGTCTCCCTCACTCTAAGGTAAATCTGTGAGGACAAGACCTTTGTCTTTGATACTCTGTCTAGAATAGTATCTATCATGGAAAAAGCACTCACTATATATTTATTATTGAATGTGTCAATTCCTATCTTTTTTTTGTCGAATGACATTTGGATTAAAACAAGTGGGAAACAGTTGGTTAAGAGGGACTTTGAGTCCAAAGCAGTTTATATTTGTACCAAGGTCTTTGAAATAATGATAATTGCAATTACTTATTGAGCATCAACTACATGCCAGGCACTGTACTGAGCACTTAATCTACCTTATCTAATACAATCTTCAAAGCCACTATTACTATCTCATTTTGTAAATAAAGAAGCTAAGTGCTCAAAGGGTTGGGAAAATTGCCCAGTCTGGCCAGTGTCCAGGCCAAAGCTCGAACCCAGGTCTTTGATTTCAGAACCTGTATCCTTAAACACTCTGTTACTGTGCCTCATGAAATTAAGACATTTCCATACTATATTTAAATTCCTTAGGACCCAACCAAATTATCTATCAGGATCCTAAAATTATTGAACTGCTCTCTGTAATTACTAAAGAATTAGGGGAAATGGGCCAGAAGTTAGAAGGCTGGTGGTGGGTAATTGCATTAATGCTTTTCAAGAAGAGTAAACTGTATAATAAGGGACCACAAAACTATATAGTTTAGTTGTACCATCTATATAACAATCTTGGTATTTGAAATACCTCTAGAATAGACATTTCAGTTTGTATACTAGCCACCACTTTTTGCTTAAATATTTTGATTTCCCAACCTGGCCCCCAAAGAAATTTCAATATGTAACCCCTGAAAATTACAGAAATCTGTCCCAAGAGAAATTTAAGGACACACACACACATTGTTTAGCATCACTTTAAAAAGAAGTAATAATTGATCATGAAGAGCCAGCAGAGGTTTACTATAAACTCATTAGACTAAATTTATTTCCAAGTTATTATAATGATTCTGAGTGACAAGTGGATCTTGGCAGCCAAAATAGAAAGTAAGATGTGGATTTTAAAATACTCACTTTACAACATCTTAGAGGCAAATCCATCAGAAACTGGAAACAATGTTTGCTTCTGGGAAGGGAATGAGAAGGCTGGAAAACAGATGCTGGAATACCTATTTTTCACTGCCTATCTTAAAGTATCTTTTGAGTTTTACAGCTCTAAGATTTTATGGGTGACGGAGCCCTTTTTAACACAAAGGCAGGAACTATTGGGTGTATGGAACAGAATAAATGAGCATAACCTCCTGAGTTTCCGAAAGATTCTCTGAGATGATGCCGAAGCCATCTCCCTAGCCTTTTTTGTAACACAGAGAAACCAGCTAGCCTTTGTTCTCAATTACCACATGACACGCATTCAGCTGCATGTAATCGAAGCTCAGTTGTTCCCTGCAGATGACTCAGCCATCGTTTGTCTTCCCGAAGATCTTGCCCTGTTGAATCCATTAAGTCACTGCCTAACACTCTGCTCCCTCCCTTTTTTTAAAGTTTTGGATTAGTGGACTAATGTTCTTCAGTTCCTCAACAACAATGAGAAAGAGATTTTTAGGCTGTGAAGTTCCCCTCTCATCCTTTACCTTCAATTTCCCACAGACTTGAAGCTTGAGAGAACAGAATTAAAGTTTCAAACCATTGTTTCATTTAGCTATTTTTTTGAATGATTTTGATATATCTTTGCTTTAAAAATATTAAATTTCTGACTTTTTAGCAACAACAAAATGCATCAAAAGATGTTATTAAAGTCTCTACCTTTCCCAAACAATGAAACGTAATTACTGGAGACAAAATAACACGCATAAACCCTAGTTGGGGAGAGGGGAAGAGTGAGAAGTGGTGGTGATGATAGCAGGGGGAAGATTGGAGATGGGAGTATTTTAGCTGATATCCTATTTTCCTTAAATTTTTTTAAGCTCTAAAAATATTTTTATTGACAATAAAACAAAATTTTAGAGCATAAAGTATAGGCAATACCATATATCACTGTTATAAATATTTGAATAATGTACTAATAAAAGGATTTTTAAAATTATGCTTAAAGGTTTATCTATTTTAGTACAACTAAGTCATTAGTTTCCTCTTCCTCCATAATAGGAAAAATTAGTGAGAATTTTTTACTATTATTTTTCTGTGCTCTGTTAACTGAAGTTGAAATACATTCTGAGTGTTTTCTTTCTCCTGAAAGTATTGTGTTTGAACTTTCCCCAAACCATAAACTTAAATAAAACAAGTTTGGTTTCATGTTTAAGACAATCACGTAAAAAATGATTGTTAACCCATTTTCTTATGTTGACAGATAGTAGTTATACTAGTAGGAAAAAAAGGAGTTAATAATATGGGTATTATTATTCTCATTGAGTACATTAACATATTAATGTTGAACCACTATGTTGTATACTTGAAACTAATATAAGACTGTGTATCAATTAAAAAAAAGAGAGAAGCAGGGAAATTTGAGTAAGCATTTAGAAACTGTATGTGTTTGTTGGACCTCATAAAAAAAAATGGGACTTTGAAAACAAACAAAAAAAAGAATGATTGTTAACCAAAGCAAATATACTCAGATTGCACAAACTGCAAAATTAATGTGAAATAAAATACTCAAACCCTTGGAGAGTATACTCCATCCTTTCTGTTTCTTGAAGGCTAATTATGTGGTTTATGGTCTATATCCTTTGTTCCTTCTCACTCCAAATACACTCCAAAAACTGCTCATTTGCTTCTTCCCATAAAAATCTAGGAGAAATAAAAAAAGGAACCAATATTTTAGCTCTTGCACTTACAAGAGGACATGACTTTATATAGTATAGTGGATGCTGTGATCTGCTCTCCCAAAGGCCAGGAATATCAATCTGCTGCTGCCTCACAACTTCAAAACTCTCTGGAAATTCCCATCAGCTGAGGAAAGCCACTTTCCCAGAAGTTCATGCTACCTTCCTGGGGACAGTTCTCATCCAATATCTGGTCAGTGTGAGGTTATAAATGTCTGACCTCTTGCCTCAGACTGAGACAATCCTAAAAGGATTCCCTGCTCCAGAACTTGTGGTATCAGTTGAAGCCTCCGTTGTGATTGCATCAAAGATCAGCTTTTCCCCGTCCTCACTCCCTTAGAGGTATTGTCCCGGGGAGCAGTACACCTCAGTAAACTTTTCTCTATAAGTCACCATCGAAAAGTCTGTTTCTGGAGAAACAACCTAAGACATGTATGTTGATTTCCCCCCCTCCAGCAAAAATGAATTGACTTATAGTGATATGTCTGTACTCTTCTTTTTTGTGAGTAAAATTGCAATGTTTCCAGAATTTCTCACCTGTCCTTAGTGTATCTCCTTATCAATAGGTGTTTCCAAGGGGTGGAGAGAAGTAGTTTATCTTACAAAGTGGGTGGAGGGTGAGCATGCACCAGACCAGAGAGTGTTGGTAGAGTCCTTTTTTTTTTCCCACGCAAGAGATTTTATTATCTGTAAGAGAAAATGGCTGCCCCTGAGAGAGGGAGCAGCAGCTCGTGGGTGAGGAAGCTCATTTTTAAGGAATAGGGGTAGGGTGTGTTCTGCGTTGGTGATTGGATCTTAAGGGGTGGGGGGTCTTAGTGTGCCAGAATTTGCCTTCATTCCCATCCTTTTCTTCTCTTAATTAGGCGTCTGGGGAACTGGGCATAGAATCTCATTTTCTAGCTACTTCCTGCTGGAAGGGGGTGTAGATTCTGGGGTTAGTGAGGCCATTGCTGTAGAGCTGGGGAAGGGCGGGCATCCTGAGATGATTCGTGATGTCATCTAGCTGGTTTCATTATTCTTCGTGAGAAGACCTTGATAGCTCTGGAGTAGTAACAAATTAAAGGCCGGTATTGGGCGAGAAGACGAGTGACTGGGAAAATGGACGGTGAGCTGGTGGAGGAGGATTGGGCAGTGGGGGTTCCCAAAGCAGCTCAGATTCCTGGAGAAAGAGCAAAGTCAATGGGAGAAGCTCATCCGAAGTCATGGCACCAATGAAAGGGTATCTCGCTGTGACCTTCCTTACCCCAGAATGACTCAGGAGACACGGGCCCATGCAAGAGATTTTATTATTTGAAAGAGAAAATGGCTGCCCCCAGCGAGAGAGAGCAGCCTGGTGGAGTCCTTTTGCAGCCATGTCCCAGAAACACAGGCAAGCAGAAGTAGATGACTGCTTGTAAGCAATAAATGGCTTTCTCCCGCTGTATTTCTTCCTCTGACTGATTTCAGCATCAAAGATTATTTGCCCTGGGGTGGGAACATATTTTCCCCTGGAGTTACAATTTTCTCACCGTTTTAATTGGCCAGTGAGTTTTTCTCCTGTTGAGACCTATAGCAGCATGTCCCAGAGCTAACCGAGGATACAGAATCTTAACAGTAGCATTATAATGAAGTCTGGGTTATGCCTTGCCTATTTTATAGCTACCCAAAACAACATTCTCAACTTATTCTGTGAGTTAAAGGGAAAATGGAGTCTGAAATTAAATCAGGCTCATTGACCTTCTTGGAGCTCAAACTCATGACCCTGGCATTAGTTTGCCATGCTCGGCCCAACTGAGCTAATGGACCCAGACTGAAAGCTTAGAAGTGAGTTTAAAGACTGCTATAAATCTCTGCTACCCCCTGTTAAGGACAATCATCAAGAGTAATCTAAAAATTGTATTTTGAGAGCTTTTACTTTTCTCCAATAAGTTTTGGTTGAATATAGCAAGTTGAGCATATGAGTTTATCTCCTTTCTTGCTTACACCCCCCTAAAATTAAGAAAATGGAAGAAGAAACAACAGCAAATAAAAAATTACAACAAGTTTTTGAAAAGCTGAAATCAGATGAAGTAGTGGTAACTGATTCTACAGAGCAGAAACAATAGCACCAGGAAAAAAAATACCTTTTGTGGCCCTCTGGTAAAACTAGCTTCTGCCTAATCATCTTAAACTATGTAAACAGGGCAAAGGGACCAAGGGAAGACAGAGATAACACAGGAAGAAAAAGCTATTTTCAAAACTCTAAAACTTTCAGAGAAGTAAGCAATTATATGACACTCTTTAAAAAAATACAGAATTCTATAAAAAATAAACATAGGACACAAAAGGTATCTTAGAAATTAAAAATATAATAGCCAAAATAACTGTGATTAGAAGGGTTGGAAGAGAAATGAAATGAAATCTCCCAGAAAGCAGAAAAAGATAGAAAAGAGAAAATATGAGATCTAAAGGATCAATACACAAAGGACAAAACCCAAGTTGTAGAATTCCTACTAAAGGAGAGATCTAATAGAGATGAATGAACTATCAAAGAAATAGCAGTAGAAAAATCCCCAGAACTAAATGGCAGGAGTCTACAAATTGAAAAGGCCCAGGTACCGTGAGCAATGACTCAAAGAAACATTGACACAGAGGTTTGTCATTGTGAAATTTTAAAACATGAGAAATAAAGAGAACATTCTAAAACCTTCCAGAGAGGAAAAAGAGTTTATATTTAAAGGAGCAGGAAAGAAAATGACATCAGAATCCTCTTATGGACACTAAATAGAAAATAATGAAGCAGTGCTTTCAAAATTCTGAGAAGAAAATACCTTTCAAACCAGAAGATAGATTAAAGATATTTTAATTTATTCAAGGTCACCCAAAATGTATTTTCTGCCCATTCTTCTCTGTTTTTTACTAAGGATGTGCTCCAACAGAAAAGGGATATAGATTAAGACAGAGAGAGACATGGAACCCAGTACAATGGAAAACAGAACAATGAATTGTTCTTCAGTAGGTCCTTTGACAATAGCTTGTAAAACAAAGCACAAACTTTAGAATCAGGAAATTATGGCAAGTCCTGTTTGAAGGCAAATTCTGGTGCGCTAAGACCGCCACCCCTTAAGATCCAATCACCAACGCAGAACACACCCTACCCCTACTCCTTAAAAACGCACTTCCTCACCACAAGCTGCTGCTCCCTCTCTCTGGGGGCCGCCATTTTCTCTTTCAGATAATAAAATCTCTTCCATGGGCCTGTATCTCCTGAGTCGTTCTGGGGTAAGGAGGGTCACAGCGAGATACCCTTTCATTAGTGCTGTGATTCGGATGAGTTTCTCCCATCAACTATGCTCTTCCTCTGGGAATCTGAGCTGCTTTGGGAACCCTCACTGCCCGATCCTCCTCCACAGGCTCACCGTCCATTTCCCTGGTCACTTGTCTTCTCACCCAACACTGGCCTTCAATTTGGTAAGTCACCCCTTCACGGTCTACTTAAATGTCCCTTTGGAACCTGGGAAGTGACTATTCAGTGTCCAGCACCCCCATGGGCTCCTCTGGGACAGGGGCACCCCCAACCATGACTTTCAGAGTCATGGTTGATCCCCATAGTCGACCTTTCTCTGCCTCCCCATGGTGAGAATCCTCATTCACTGAGGCCCTGTCTCCATTTATCTACTCGTAAACTCCTGGTACCAGGTACCGAGCCTCCTCGGCGTTTTCACCTCAACCACTCAGTTAGAGGTGGTGACAACCCCCTAACTGAATCTGGTCTTCTCTGCGACCTTCTCAATTGCTCTGGGATGCCTCAGTGACTTGTGAACTCATTCCCACCATGGGATTTGGCCCCTCCATTCCTGCAGATTCACCGCTGGGGTGCTTACTCAATAATCTAAAGCCCCTCCACCTCACTCCAGACCTCAAACCTTTTAAGCTTATTTACTACTGTAATGAGATTTGGCCACAGTATTCCTTGGACAATCAGTCTAAAAGGCCTCCCAATGGCTCTTTAGATCCTAACATTCTCCGTAACTTATACAACTTCTGTGAGCGCACAGGCAAATGGAAAGAGATCCCATATATTCAGGCTTTCTCCTACCTCTGACCCAAGCCCTCTCTCTGTCTCCCTTGCAATCCTAAACATCTTCTCCTCGCTCTAAAAAACTTCACCCACCATCCCCAATTCCCACCACGTCCTCTGACTTTGACCCAGCTGATGAACCTCCTCCCTACCAATCTCAAACCCCTACAGCTCCCCCTCAACCACCAGTTCCTCTCCCACCCCAACCTCCTTCTCTGCAAGATCAAAATCCCAAACCTCCCAGCTCCCCTAGTGCCATTGCAAGAACCACAGCACCTCCTCCTCCTCCACAACCAGTTCCCCTTCCCTCACCCAGTCCCGTGCCAAGCCCTCCAGTCACTCACTCTCAAACCCAGATCCTAGCCCCACTCCAGGAAGTAGCCGGTACAGAGGGTGTCTCCAGGTCCATGTCCCTTTTTCTCTCTCCGACCCATCTCAAATTGAGAAAAGATTAGGCTCTTTCACCTCCAACCCACCTACTTACATAAAAGAGTTCCAGTACCTAACTCAGTCACATGATCTTACCTTTCATGATATTCCCATGATCCTATCCAACATACTTTTGCCTGAGGAGCGTAGGCGAGTCTGGGAACAGGCTAGAACTCATGCTGATGAGGTTCACCAAACTATTCCAGCTCATCCAATTGACGCTGAGGTGGTTCCTGACCGAGACCCTAACTGGGACTATACGGCAGGGGGAGTCACCAGTCAAGATCAATTCGTCACCTGCCTCATGGTGGGTCTCAGGAAGTCAGCCAATAAGGCCATTAACTATGAAAAACTCCAAGAGGTTATTCAGGATAAAACTGTGAATCCCTCTGTGTTCCTAGACTGCCTCACCAAAGCTCTTTTACAAATACAAACCTAGGCCCTGAGACCCCAGATGTGAGATAATTATTAATGACCTACTTCTTCACCCAGAGTTTCCCTGACATTAAGGCTAAACTTAGACGTCTAGAGAAGGGACCCTTAACTCCTCAGGCAGAAGTCCTGGCAGTCGCCTTCAAAGTATATAATGGAAGAGAGATGAAAAGGCCCATAAACAAAAATATCAAATGCTGGGTAAGGCCTTTCAACCTACCCCAACCACTGGTGCTTGGGAATCCTCACCTCCTAGGAAGCAGCCAGGAGGGCCTACTGGTCCATGCTTCAAATGGCCAAATGGGTCACTGGGCTAGAGCCTGCCCAAATCCCCGGAGGCCCCCCGGTCCATGACCTAAGTGCCATCAGGAGGGACACTGGGCTGATGACTGTCCTCACACACTGAGAGGTTCCAGGCCATCCAGCTCTTACACTCCACACATGGACCTTCTGGGTCTGGCAGCTGATGATTGAGGGGGCCCTACACTCCTCCACCCGACCACCACCAACACTGTACAGGAGCCCAGGGTAACCATTGTGGTAGCAAGTAGGCCCATCTCTTTCCTTTTGGACATCAGGGCCACCTACTCAGTCCTGAAGGAGTTTTGGGGACCTACCTCCCTCTCACTGTCCTCTATAGTCGGGGTAGAGGGCACACCTTATCAACCTTTACAAACTCCCACGCTTCACTGCACCTTTAGAGGCATTGCCCTCTCTCACTCCTTGTTGGTGATTCCCCAGTGTCCCATCCCCCTTATGGGAAGAGATCTTCTACTACACAAGGTTGGAGCTTCCATTACTTTCACTCCTGGACAGCATCCCAACCCCGACTTGCCTTCAATTCCACTTTTACTCGCCCTCCAACCCCCTGCAAACCCACCTCCCTCTCCTTTTCCTCAGCCACTCCATCTGGTCAAACCTGTAGTCTGGGACACCCTCACCCCCTCTGTCGCCACCTGCCCCACAGTAATTATCAGACTTAAAGACCCTGCCTCTTTTCCCTCTCAACCTCAATACCCACTGCCCCTCAAGAGTTTACTGGGCCTGCAGCCAATTATCCAAGAACTTTTATACAAACGGCTACTACGACCAGCCAATTCCCCTTACAACACCCTGATACTGGCTGTCAAAAAACCTAATGGCTCTTATAGGCTAGTTCAAGATTTAAGAATTATCAGTGCAGCTGTTATTCCAATCCATCCAGTAGTCCCTAGCCCCTATACTTTATTATCCACTATCCCCACCTCTTCTACTTACTTCTCCATCTTTGACCTCAAAAATGCATTCTTCACAATTCTCCTCCATCCCAGTGGGACCACTTACATCTTCAACTCCACACACTATAAATCCTCCAGTAATCTACTCTACAACCCAAACAGGACCTCCTCACAGCTGCATAAGGCAGCATATGTGCCCTACTCCAAGAACAATGCTGCTTCTACACCAACAAATCCGCTCTCGTCCAGGATGGCACAAAACACCTCTGTGAACAACCCTCCAAACTCCTAGAAAACTTCCCTAACAATCCGTTCCCTTACCCCTTCAACTGACTCCTGCCCCTCCTAGCCCCTACTACCTTTATTATTATTATTCTCCTTTTCCTCTCCTGCTACATTAACCTATTCCAAAAATTCATTCAAAATCACATTTTGAAAATTTCTAACCATACTGTCAACGAGTTACTCCTCCAGGGCTATCAAGACTTTCTCATGAAGAATAATGAAACCAGCTAGATGACATCACGAATCATCTCAGGATGCCTGCCCTTCCCCAACTCTACAGCAATGGCCTCACTAACCCCAGAATCTACACCCCGATCCAGCAGGAAGTAGCTAGAAAATGCGAATCTATGCCCAGTTCCCCAGAGGCCTAATTAAGAGAAGAAAAAGATGGGAATGAAGGCAAATTCTGGCACACTAAGACCCCCACCCCTTAAGATCCAATCACCAACGCAGAACACACCCTACCCCTACTCCTTAAAAATGCACTTCCTTACCCACGAGCTGCTGCTCCCTCTCTCAGGGGCAGCCATTTTCTCTTTCAGATAATAAAATCTCTTGTGTGGGCCCGTGTCTCCTGAGTTGTTCTGGGGTCAGGAGGGTCACAGTGAGATACCTTTTCACTGGTGTATATTAGCTTTGTGACTGAGTCAGTTACTTAACTTCCCCAAGCCCTCAGTTTTCACACCTTTAAAACACTGTTACTAATACTTACAATATTGTGTTGTTGATAACATTAAATAAAAGGTCAGCAGGCGGCTTTCCTTTCTTCTGCCAGAGCAGGAGACAGACAGCCCCTAGATTGCAGTTTACAGAGGGCGGAGCCAGGATGGCGGCATGAGTAGAGCAGTGGAAATCTCCTCCCAAAAACACATAGAGCTATGAAAGTATAACAAAGAAAAACCTTCCTAAAATAGAGACCACAGGCCACAGGACAACATCCAGACCACATCCACACCTGCAAGAACCTAGCGCCTTGCGAAGGGGGTAAGATACAAGCCCCGGCCTGGCAGGATCCGAGCGCCCCTCCCCACGGCTCCTGGCGGGTGGAAAGAAACCGGAGCGGTTTTTTCTTTTTGGCGAGTGCTTTTTGGAAGCCTTAAAGGGACAGGGACCCCGTTGCTAGGGAGGTAGGGTGGCGGGACCGGTGAGCGGGTGCCTGGGACCGGCGCCTGAGGACAAACAATATCCCACATTTTTCCCTGCGGGACCGGTGGGCGGGTGCCTGAGACTGGCACTTGAGGACGGAGAAAATCGCGCGTTTTTCCCCTTTTTTTTTTCTTTTTGGCGAGTGCTTTTTGGAAGCCTTAAAGGGACAGGGACCCTGGTGCTAGGGAGGCAGAGCAGCAGGACCGGTGAGCGGGTGCCTGGGACCGGCGCCTGAGGACAAAGAGTATCGCGCGTTTTTCCCTGCAGGACCGGTGGGCGGGTGCTTTTTGGAAGCCTTGAAGGGACAGGGACCCTGGTGCTAGGGAGACAGGGCAGCAGGACAGTGAGCGGGTGCCTGGGACCGGCGCCTGAGGACAAAAAAAAAAATCGCGTGTTTTTTCCTTTTTTTTTTTTTTTTTCTGTTCCCTCTCTCATTGTTGCTGTTATTGTTTTGGTTTGGAGAGCGCTTTTTGGAAGTCTTAAAGGGGCAGGACAGGTCACTTAGACCAGAGGCAGGGAATCTGGGGATCTCTGGGCACTCTAACCCCCTGGGCAGCAGGGAGCACAGAGGCCCCTTATGGAGATAAATAGCCTCCTGGCCACTCCCCCTCCAACGGGGCTCCACCATTTTGGAAGAGCAGCCCCAGCCAGGCCCCGCCCACAGCAACAGCGGAGATAAACCCTATAGCAACAGGGCAGGAAGCAGAAGCCCTGTCTGCACACAGCTGCCCAGCACAAGCCACTAGAGGTCGCTATTCTCCCAGGAGAGGAAGGCCACAAACCAACAAGAAGGGAAGCTCTTCCAGCGGTCACTTGTCCAAGCTCTGCAAACTATCTCTATCACCATGAAAAGGCAAAACTACAGGCAGACAAAGATCACAGAGACAACACCTGAGAAGGAGACAGACCTAACCAATCCTCCTGAAAAAGAATTCAAAATAAAAATCATGAAAATGCTGACAGAGATGCAGAGAAAAATGCAAGAGCAATGGGATGAGATGCAGAGAAAAATGCAAGAGCAATGGGATGAAGTCCGGAGGGAGATCACAGATGTCAGGAAGGAGATCACAGAAGTGAAACAATCCCTGGGAGGATTTATAAGCAGAATGGATAAGATGCAAGAGGCCATTGAAGGAATAGAAACCAGAGAACAGGAACGTATAGAAGCTGACATAGAGAGAGATAAAAGGATCTCCAGGAATGAAACAACACTAAGAGCACTATGTGACCAAGACAAAAGGAATAATATTCGTATTATAGGGGTACCAGAAGAAGAAGAAAGAGGAAAAGGGATAGAAAGGCTCTTTGAAGAAATAATTGCTAAAAACTTCCCCAAACTGGGGGAGGAAATAATCGAACAGACCATGGAATTACACAGAACCCCCAACAGAAAGGATCCAAGGAGGACAACACCAAGACACATAGTAATTAAAATGGCAAGGATCAAGGACAAGGAAAGAGTTTTAAAGGCAGCTAGAGAGAAAAAGGTCACCTATAAAGGAAAACCCATCAGGCTAACATCAGACTTCTCGACAGAAACCCTACAGGCCAGAAGAGAATGGCATGATATACTTAATGCAATGAAACAGAAGGGCCTTGAACTAAGGATACTGTATCCAGCACGACTATCATTTAAATATGATGGCGGGATTAAACAATTCCCAGACAAGCAAAAGCTGAGGGATTTTGCTTCCCACAAACCACCTCTACAGGGCATCCTACAGGGACTGCTCTAGATGGGAGCACCCCTAAAAAGAGCACAGAACAAAACACACAACATATGAAGAATGGAGGAGGAGGAATAAGAAGGGAGAGAAGAAAAGAATCTCCCAACAGTATATATAACAGCTCAATAAGCGAGCTAAGTTAGGCAGTAAGATACTAAAGAAGCTAACCTGGAACCTTTGGTAACCACGAATCTAAAGCCTGCAATGGCAATAAGTACATATCTCTCAATAGTCACCCTAAATGTAAATGGACTTAATGCACCAATCAAAAGACACAGAGTAATAGAATGGATAAAAAAGCAAGACCCATCTATATGCTGCTTACAAGAAACTCACCTTAAACCCAAAGATAAGCATAGACTAAAAGTCAAGGGATGGAAAAACATATTTCAGGCAAACAACAGTGAGAAGAAACCAGGGGTTGCAGTACTAATATCAGACAAAATAGACTTCAAAACAAAGAAAGTAACAAGAGATAAAGAAGGACACTACATAATGATAAAGGGCTCAGTCCAACAAGAGGTTATAACCATTCTAAATATATATGCACCCAGTACAGGAGCACCAGCATATGTGAAGCAAATACTAACAGAACTAAAGAGGGAAATAGACTGCAATGCATTCATTGTAGGAGACTTCAACACACCACTCACCCCAAAGGATAGATCCACCGGGCAGAAAATAAGTAAGGACACACAGGCACTGAACAACACACTAGAACAGATGGACCTAATAGACATCTATAGAACTCTACATCCAAAAGCAACAGGATATACATTCTTCTCAAGTGCACATGGAACATTCTCCAGAATAGACCACATACCAGCTCACAAAAAGAGCCTCAGTAAATTCCAAAATATTGAAATTCTACCAACCAATTTTTCAGACCACAAAAGTATAAAAGTAGAAATAAATTCTACAAAGAAAACAAAAAGGCTCACAAACACATGGAGGCTTAACAACATGCTACTAAATAATCAATGGATCAATGAACAAATCAAAATAGAGATCAAGGAATGTATAGAAACAAATGACAACAACAACACTAAGCTCCAACTTCTGTGGGACGCAGCAAAAGCAGTCTTAAGAGGAAAGTATATAGCAATCCAGGCACACTTGAAGAAGGAAGAACAATCCCAAATGAATAGTCTAACATCACAATTATCAAAACTGGAAAAAGAAGAACAAATGAGGCCTAAAGTCAGCAGAAGGAGGGACATAATATAGATCAGAGATGAAATAAACAAAATTGAGAAGAATAAAACAATAGCAAAAATCAACGAAACCAAGAGCTGGTTCTTTGAGAAAATAAACAAAATAGATAAGCCTTTAGCCAAACTTATTAAGAGAAAAAGAGAATCAACACAAATCAACATAATCAGAAATGAGAATGGAAAAATCACGACAGACTCCACAGAAATACAAAGAATTAATAAAGACTACTATGAAAGCCTATATGCCAACAAGCTGGAAAACCTAGAAGAAATGGACAACTTCCTAGAAAAATACAACCTCCCAAGACTGACCAAGGAAGAAACACAAAAGTTAAACAAACCAATTACAGGCAAAGAAATTGAAACGGTAATCAAAAAGCTACCCAAGAACAAAACCCTGGGCCGGACGGATTTACCTTGGAATTTTATCAGACACACAGAGAAGACATAATACCCATTCTCCTTAAAGTGTTCCAAAAAATAGAAGAAGAGGGAATACTCCCAAACTCATTCTATGAAGCCAACATCACCCTAATACCAAAACCAGGCAAAGACCCCACCAAAAAAGAAAATTACAGACCAATATCCCTGATGAATGTAGATGCAAAAATGCTCAATAAAATATCAGCAAACAGAATTCAAGAGTATATCAAAAGGATCATACACCATGACCAAGTGGGATTCATCCCAGGGATGCAAGGATGGTACAACATTCGAAAATCCATCAACATCATCCACCACATCAACAAAAAGAAAGACAAAAACCACATGATCATCTCCATAGATGCTGAAAAAGCATTTGACAAAATTCAACATCCATTCATGATAAAAACTCTCAGCAAAATGGGAATAGAGGGCAAGTACCTCAACATAATAAAGGCCATATATGATAAACCCACAGCCAGCATTATACTGAACAGCGAGAAGCTGAAAGCATTTCCTCTGAGATCGGGAACCAGACAGGGATGCCCACTCTCCCCACTGTTATTTAACATAGTACTGGAGGTCCTAGCCACGGCAATCAGACAAAACAAAGAAATACAAGGAATCCAGATTGGTAAAGAAGAAGTTAAACTGTCACTATTTGCACATGATATGATACTGTACATAAAAAACCCTAAAGACTCCACTCCAAAACTACTAGAACTGATATCGGAATACAGCAAAGTTGCAGGATACAAAATTAACACACAGAAATCTGTAGCTTTCCTATACACTAACAATGAATCAATAGAAAGAGAAATCAGGAAAACAATTCCATTGACCATTGCATCAAAAAGAATAAAATACCTAGGAATAAACCTAACCAAAGAAGTGAAAGACTTATACTCTGAAAACTACAAGTCACTCTTTAAGAGAAATTCTAATAAATGGAAACTCATCCCATGCTCATGGCTAGGAAGAATTAATATCGTCAAAATGGCCATCCTGCCCAAAGCAATATACAGATTTGATGCAATCCCTCTCAAATTACCAGCAACATTCTTCAATGAATTGGAACAAATAATTCAAAAATTCATATGGAAACACCAAAGACCCCGAATAGCCAAAGCAATCCTGAAAAAGAAGAATAAAGTAGGGGGGATCTCACTCCCCAACTTCAAGCTCTACTACAAAGCCATGTAATCAAGACAATTTGGTACTGGCACAAGAACAGAGCCACAGACCAGTGGAACAGATTAGAGACTCCAGACATTAACCCAAACATATATGGTCAATTAATATTTGATAAAGGAGCCATGGGCATACAATGGCAAAATGACAGTCTCTTCAACAGATGGTGCTGGCAAAACTGGATAGCTACATGTAGGAGAATGAAACTGGACCATTGTCTAACCCCATATACAAAGGTAAACTCAAAATGGATCAAAGACCTGAATGTAAGTCATGAAACCATTAAACTCTTGGAAAAAAACATAGGCAAAAACCTCTTAGACATAAACATGAGTGACCTCTTCTTGAACATATCTCCCCGGGCAAGGAAAACAACAGCAAAAATGAGCAAGTGGGACTACATTAAGCTGAAAAGCTTCTGTACAGTGAAAGACACCATCAATAGAACAAAAAGGAACCCTACGGTATGGGAGAATATATTTGAAAATGACACATCCGATAAAGGCTTGACGTCCAGAATATATAAAGAGCTCACATGCCTCAACAAACAAAAAACAAATAACCCAATTAAAAAATGGGCAGAGGAACTGAACAGACAGTTCTCTAAAAAAGAAATGCAGATGGCCAAGAGACACATGAAAAGATGCTCCACATCGCTAATTATCAGAGAAATGCAAATTAAAACTACAATGAGGTATCACCTCACACCAGTAAGGATAGCTGCCATCCAAAAGACAAACAACAACAAATGTTGGCGAGGCTGTGGAGAAAGGGGAACCCTCCTACACTGTAAATTAGTTCAACCATTGTGGAAAGCAGTTTGGAGGTTCATCAAAATGCTTAAAACAGACCTACCATTTGACCCAGGAATTCCACTCCTAGGAATTTACCCTAAGAATGCAGCATCGAGTTTGAGAAAGACAGATGCACCCCTATGTTTATCGCAGCACTATTTACAATAGCCAAGAATTGGAAGCAACCTAAATGTCCATCAGTAGAGGAATGGATAAAGAAGATGTGGTACATATACACAATGGAATACTACTCAGTCATAAGAAGTGGAAAAATCCAACCATTTTCAGCAACATGGATGGAGCTGGAGAGTATTATGCTCAGTGAAATAAGCCAAGCGGAGAAAGAGAAATACCAAATGAATTCACTCATCTGAGGAGTATAGGAACAAAGGAAAAACTGAAGGAACAAAACAGCAGCGGAATTACAGAACCCAAAAATGGACTAACAGGTACCAAAGGGAAAGGAACTGGGGAGGATGGATGGGCAGGGAGGGATAAGGGGGGGAGAGAAAGGGGGGTATTAAGATTAGCATGCATGGGGGGAGGGAGAAAGGGGAGGGTGGGCTGCACAACACAGAGAGGACAAGTAGTGACTCTACAGCATTTTGCTAAGCTGATGGACAGTAACCGTAATGTGGTTGTTAGGGGGGACCTGATATAGGGGAGAGCATAGTAAACATAGTATTCTTCATGTAAGTGTAGATTAAAAATTAAAAAAAAAAACGAAAGAAAGAAAGAAAGAAAAGGGGGATTACTCCTTGATAGGATAAAACTATTGGTAAATCAAAGATCAATGCATGCTTTAAATATCCTTAATGTTGATCACTCAAAGGGTGTCAGATGATCAGCTATGGAGGTACTCTTTTCTGATAATATTCCTTTGTCTTAATTTAAAAAAAAAAAAGCAGTTACTGTGTGCTGACCTCCAATGAATTCTACACAGTGGTATAGAGGGCATGTCAAAGTGTGGGCAAAGGGTCTGTTTGTTTCTATGCAGAAGATCAAGGCCTAGCTTGGATACCCAGAAAATGAACTAAGATACGATATGAGGAGGAGCTTCCGGCATCAGCACTCTCTGGAGGATTTGTGCCGGGGGATGATCATCAAAAAGCCTCCACAGGGATCTGGACGATGCTGTGGTTGTGGCTGCATCCAGCCCACCGTCTCCTGGACTTGCCATAGGAATGAGGAGGGAGATGTCTTGGCTGGCATGTGCATACAGTGAGACAACGAATTTGACCGGATCTGTACTGTTGGAACTCAACCAGGAGTTGGGAGGGGTGCAAGTTGTAGCACTCCAAAATCTCATGACTATAGACTATCTATGGTTAAAAGAACATATGGGATGTGAACAGATCCCAGAAATGGGCTGCTTTAATTTGTCTGACTTTTCTCAGACTGTTCAAGTACAGTTGGACAATATCCATCATATCATAGATAAATTTTCACAAATGTCTAGGGTGCCTAAATGGTTTTCTTGGCTTCACTGGAGATGGATGGTAATTATAGATTTGCTTTGTTTATGTCACCGTATTCCTATTATGTTAATATGTGAGTGCAAATTAGTTAGTAGTTTAAAACCTATACATACTTAAGGTACTCTACAAGAAGATATGTCAAAGAAATAACCAATCCTCCCATGTTTCCTTCCATATGCTACATCTATAGCTTTTCTTCTTCCTTCCTAATTACGACCCTTAAATAGAATTCGTGCCTCATATCGAATTTACCGAGTATCATAATTCCTCCAGGTGGTAAAGATACCTCGAGACAAGTGCTGGGCATAGAAGCCACAGGGCATAAATCTGCAAAGAAGTAAAAAGTTAACCTTTTCAAACAATATGGCTTCTCTCTCACTTACCAACTTTACATTTCCCTGTATGGCCCCGGAAGATGACTGGTTAGCCAGAGACGGGTAAGATTCCTCAAGGGAGGAACAACCTAAGACAGGCACAGTCGCAGGGGGGTCATCAGGTGAGAATTTGGGGATCAACAGAGGTGAGGCTCAGAACCTCATCCCCCCTGCTTTGAGAGATATCTTCTGCATCCGTGGATGTTTTGCTGCCCTTGTCTAGCCTGGATTAATACTTAGTCCATAGGCACACACCTGATCATCTGATCATCTACATTTGCCCTCTTACAGCACTAAGCTATGTTTTCTACCTTTATCTTGCATCTACCTACCACTTCAGCATTTTATTAAAAATAAAAATAATAATAATAATAAAGGGAGAAATGTGGGATCAACAAATAAATCAAGTACAAAAATCAAACGAATGTTCATATTTGACCTGATTGTTTATAGTTCATAATGCGTGATCAAAACTGAAAGTTTCTGTGATGAATGCCCTTGTACTGTTCACCATTGAAGAATTTATTCACTATCTAAGAATTCGTTCACCATGTAAGAACTTGTTTGTTATGCTTCAGAAGATTGGAGACTGACAAGAATTAGGCTTGAGATGGATTAATGATTGTACATTGAGCATTGACCCCCCTATACTGAATTTTATTGTTGTTAACAACCATTTGATCAATAAATATGAGAGATGCCCTCTCAAAAAAAAAAAAAAAAAAAAAAGGTCAGCAGGTGAGATAAATGCCTAGTAAAGTGCCTGGCCCTTGACTTAATAAATGGCAGGAAATACTAATAGTTTGAGTTTGATTTTTTTGACATATTTTTATCATCTTCCCATAAGTTTACCTTAAGATGTGTGTGTGTGTGTGTGTGTGTATTTTTTTTTTAAATAAACTCAAGGTGAACTAAAATTTGGCTTTCACAATTCCAAAAGATCCTTTGAGATAACTGCTGTTGCCAAACAAGGGACTTTCTGGAAAGTCTTCCCATCATAATGATGATGTTTAACTAAGAGGAGCCTGGGTGATAATTGTTAAAGTGATAGGTACATGAAGTCTTTACTATACCATTCCATCTACTTTTGTCTATACTTGAAAATTTCTGTACTAAAAAGCTAGTATTAGGAAAAGGTGTTAAATCTATTTCCCTGAGCAAGCATTTTTTGGATATATCCATGATCACTCAGTGAATCAACTTAAAAAAGAACAAGTCCATGTTGTAAATATTTCACCTTTAGAGTTCCACTTCTGTTTACATTTTTATTAGAAAGAGCAGCCTACATGACAATAATGAAGATCTTATCTCTCTTCAACCAAACAGGCTTTGGCCTGCTATATAGCTGAAGGAGAGACACTCCAGGGAAATCTAGGTAGAAAGTAAAGCGTTGCTGAGTCAGCCCATGGCACACTTTCTTTGCGTTGATGCTAAATCAAAGCTTCAGTTCATGACTAGTGCTGCTTTATTGCTGAAGCACTTGTCTTGGGAGCCACAAGACCGAGGGTGTAGCTATTAATAGATTCTAACACTCCCTTGTTTTTTCTGATGGTGTTTGTTGCAGAAGTCCAAATGTTGCTTGTGGAAACCTAGAGAAGCCATTTTTTGGATAATTTTTCTTACTGAAACTCTATTGGTGGTTTTATTTAAATAAAAAATGATGCTGCCTTTCCTGCTGTAAACTATTTGACTGGGCCTTGATACATTAGATTGTGCCATGCCTAGGCTGTGTTTTGCTGGTCCTTCAGGTGATTCATCTACTCTATACATGTAAAAATTATAGTTCACGAGGTTGTAAGAATTAATGTTTGCTGTGCACTTTGTGGTCCTAAGATGAAAGGCACTCAAGAAATGCAGTGTGTCTACATAAAATAACATCAGTACACATTGTAAAGAATGCTGGGATCTTTCTAAATGAAAGATACTAACTTCAATTATTTTTATTATGTTGGCAGAAGAATCAAACAGTATTTGGAGGAATATAATAAAACTCCAATTTTCAAGTGAACATGTAACTGATGAAAGAAGGTAGTAGCCAATAATTCTGATTAAAGAAATAATGCCTTCTGCTTTGGGATACTAAATACCAAACAGAAAGAAACAAAAGAAAAGGAAGCCCATGTTCAATGTTAAAGGATAATGAAGATCCCTGATTCTTGAGATTCCTTTCCCATTGAGATAAACATTAATCAACTTGCCAAAAAGAGTTTATTAGAAACATCAGAAATATTTCATCTTATTTTACTCTTCATAGTTTTGCGTGTGGTGAAGGAAAACAGTTCACAGAAAGAGAAGGGAGAGAGAAAGGAAAAACTGATAAATATAAACATCACCAGGCAAAGGAGAAACCTGGAAGTTTTTCTGTCCACCTTTCTGCTTCACCCCTCTTGATTAGGCAGCCCTAGGATATTTCCTTCCAAAAATCACCTATTACATCCATTTCCACCTGCTTCAGCTCAGATGGCTCCCTCAGCATGTCAGATCTGATTCCCACAGCAGTCCCCTGGCTGGCTCCCTGCACACTTTGTCCTTATACCAAAACCATTATGTACGAACTCTCTTTCTGCCCGTGGAGGCTTTTCCTCATCAGGCCCCTCTCAACCTACTCTGAGTTAACTCTATTCAGCTACATTGTTCTCCTCAGAAGTTATTCCTTCCTTCATACACTTTATAGCACTGAGTTATCCTATCCTTCCCCTCAACCAATCTAAACTTAACCCATTCTTAAAGTTTCCATTCAACTTTAAAGTCTGCCCTGGCTATGCCAGCTCTAATTTGTCTCTTTTCTGACCTATATGGCATCTGGGCACCTAGAACTTGCACCACAGACTTTCACGTTTGCTGCCCTTACGTCCTTAGTGAGGCTGTAACCTCCTTGAGGGCATGGACTGTTCTTGATACATATCTGTGCATCATAGAGTGAAGCACTTACAAGGAGTACAATAAAAGTTTGTTTGGTCAGCTGACCTTGACTGTGGTCTACTGTTGTCTCCCTGATAAACCAGGATGGTGGGGTGCAACACCAGGGAGAGGAAATCCCAGGGCAAAATGCCTCTAAAAACTGAAATCAGCCAAAGGGAGAAATGAAGTTTAAAATCCATTTATTGCTTACAAACTGCGGTCCTGGGCCATCTCTTTCCTGCTCCAGCAGAAGCAAAACCAGCACTTCACCTCACATACAAACTGCATTCTGTGGCCATCTCTCTCCTCTGCTCTGGAGGAAACAAGCAAGCAAGACAGCCAGCAGCCCTTCCCTTTAAACTGTCAGGTTCAGACACACCCTCGGTAGCCCAGGTAATTACCCATTGCTATGGAGATGAACTTCTCTCCACCCCTAATGATATGCAAATGAACTAAATCCAGGTATGATATTTTGGAAATGTTACAATTTTACCCACATGGGGTCCTGTAAAGAGCCCTGACTTTGAGGTTAGAGCTGAGTGAGAATTCCACCTCTGCCACTCATTTTCCACCTCTGTGGCATGAATGTACATAAGATTTTTCTTTTCTAGCATCTAAAGTTACCAAGGCAAATACTAGTCATGGCCATCCTGCGTCAGTGGTGAAAGACTCAGATCTGGAAACAAGAGCCATCAGGTTATGTCCTCTGACACTGGAGAAGGAATATTTAATCCACCACGCCCAGAGGCCAAAGGAAATATTACCCCCAAAATTTTCAATTTCCCTTGCTACAGTTCCACTCTTATTAATAACCCTTCTGGTTTTCCAGGTTCCCTGATATCTGGAAGAGTGAGTCCCAGATAGAAGAGAAGAGCTTCCAGATACTAGCAAGGAAAAAAATCACATGACATTATGAGTTTGGTCAGTGTGACTTGTCTTGGAGACACTCATCATCTTTGGATGATGAAGAGAATCCAATTTATGAGAAAAGTTGAGTAAGTCACTGGGAAGTGATGATCTTGCCAAGTATTCTGCCCAAGAGGGGCTGCCAGAGCAGCCAGCTTCTAAGCCATAATTCCACATAGCACCCCCAGACCGTTTGTGGGTGAAATTGTAATATTTCCAGAATATCTTTTCTGGCTTTAGTGCATCTGCATATCAACAGGCTTTCCTCAGGGGTGGACAAACTTCATCTCCATATCAATGGGTAAACCTGGGCAACCCAGGGCTTATCTGAACCTGAGAGTTTAGGAGGAGGTCTTGTTTGATTCTGCCTGAGCAGGAAAGAGATGCTCTGGACTGCAGTTTGTAAGCAATAAATGGGTTTTAAACTTTATTTCTCCCTTTGACTGATTTCGGTTTTAGAGGTATTTTGCCCCAGGATTTCCTCTCCTCGGATTCACACCGCTACACTCTTCTGTTTGTCAAGCCATCTGCCTCAATGCTGGGTATACTAGAGTAACCACATTGTTCAGTGGTCAAGAGAATATAGAGTTAGACAGCCTCAGTTTACATGAACCTATTACTTACTAAGTCATCTTGAGCAGGTAGCCACTCCTCTGGTGTCTCAGCTTCCTTGTGTGAAATAATATGTTAACTGAAACCAGCTCACAAAAATGTCATAAGGAGCTAACATACATAAAATACTTCAAGCAGTGCCTGGCATAAAAAAGCTCAATAAATATTTATGCAAAAAGCAGAGATGGGACTCTGATAAAATTGATTTAGCTCTTACTGACTCATTTTGGTAAAATACGAAAAATTAAGAGAAGAATTAAAGACCATGTAGAAATTTTGTGAATATTTGTTACTTCCCCATTTCTTTCAGTTTCTTTTGACCATCAATTTGTTTCCCCACAGCAATTAACAAACTCTTTAAAAACAAAAAGGGCCTCTAGGCTTTTTTTCTGTAGGTCATTAAGGATAGTTAGAGAAAACTGAAGCAGCAGCCTCTCAGATAGCCCTGTGAGGATAAACACAGATAGATTAGTGGCAACTGTGAAGAAGAAAGGAACACAGGAGGAATCCCATAAGCCTGAGGAGAGAAAGGTGTCCAGAGGTAGCACTGGGTCTCAAGAAATGCTCCGTGATGTCCTTATGAACCAGAGCTTCCAACTCAGTGAAGATCAACTTGATGCTTGCTCTCAACCCCATGGAGACAGACTGCAATCTTTCAATAGATAAAGTGTTGTTGATGGTAATATAAGTAAGTTGTTAGTTAATATCCAAGAATGCGCAAGACATGCTTTTTGGTGGACATTCACCAGATCAAATACATTAATCTAAGATATTTCTGGATGCTTTAGAACACGGAGGGGATTTTTTAAAAAACACCTCACTCCAACCCTCAACAAACATTTCTGAGTCTTCACCATCTTCTGAAGGTTCTGAAAGGGTATCTCGCCACGACTCTCCTTACCCAGGATGACTCAGGAGACATGGGCCCATGCAAGAGATTTTATTATCTGAAAGAGAAAGTGGCTGCCCCAGAGAGGGGCGGGAGGGTGGGTGGAGAGAGAGAGAGAGAGAGAGAGAGAGAGAGAGAGAACGCCTTTTATTGTGGATCTGGTTGACCTGTTGCCTTGGGGGTGGGGGGGTCAGGATGTTTAGACATAAGGTGGGGCAAGCCCAGGCATGATTCTCACCGGCTTCTATGCTTGGGACTATGGGGTAAATGGAGGGTAAATTACTGTTTTCTTATAGGCTCAAAACCAAATTGATTTTTTGGTGTTATGCCAAGTCTCCACTAGGCATACTTGAAAATATGTTCTCTTGTGTCCAACTACATTGAGTGATTTTTTTTTCCTCCTCTTTGGCAGCACAGCCTATGAATTCATATTCTGGAGCCGACTATCAGCACTCAATTCCTGCTCTACTGTAGGACCTAAACATTCAGTGAAGACAGCAGGTTAGCCTGAGCACAGCCATCTTAAGAAACCCAGAGGCCATTTTCTGAATATGTTCAGAAAGCCCTTGAAAAACAAGGTGAAAAACAAGTTAATCATGAACACCAGGTGGTGGGCAGCTGCGGCCTTCAGACAGCTAACCTTGGTCAGTTAGTCATACATACCAAGCTTATCTTGCTGAAACACTGTATGGCTGAGGGTGTTCTTATCTCGTGAAACCCCGGGGATGTGGCGCCAACCGAAGATTTATGCGTCCTTGGAAAAAAAACCCTGTTATGTAGAACAATACTGTCTTTTTAGAAAATGTTATAAAAACCTCCGGCTTTGACTGCTCGGGGTCCTTGTTGAGACCCGCTGCGTCGGGCTAACACTTGGACCCCAGCTAGCTGGTTCCTGAATAAATTCCTCTTGCTTGTTGCATCAAGAGACGCCTTTCGTGAGTGATTTGGGGCGGCATCCTCCTCTGGGAGAATCCAACATTTGGGGGCTCGTCCAGGATCGTGCGCTCACCCCGCTTCACTCCCGAAGTTGCTCTTGAAAGAAAAGGTAAGGTTAGTGGCGCCTTGAGTTGTCTGTGTTCTGTTTTCTGTTTTTCAGTGAGACCAGTGGAATTCTGAAAGGGTACCCTCTCGACCCATAAAGGGGTCGAGACTGCGGTCGGTAGACGTACTTGGAGTGCCGCAGGCTGCAACCCTGGGGGATGCCTCGGGGAGATTGGAGGGCCAGGGACGCCTGGTAGCCTCTCATCTGTTTTTCCGGCAAAGTGAACCTGATGAGATAGGGTTGATTTTTGGGCACCAGGAGTATCAACCCTCCGATTCATTTCGGTTTCTGATTGAAAATCTGAGAAAAATGAAAAGCGGCCGCTGTGTGTCTAATTTGTGTGTGTCTTTGTTTTTTGTGTCTTTTATGTGCCTAATTATTGTTGTACTGACAATGGGACAGACAGTGACGACCCCCCTTAGCGATCATTGGACGGAAGTCAGAGCGAGGGCACATAACTTGTCAGTAGAAGTCAAAAAGGGACCATGGCAGACTTTCTGTAACTCCAAATGGCCTACCTTCAATGTTGGGTGGCCCTCGGAGGGGAATTTTGATTTCCCCACTTTATTAGCAGTAAAAGCCGTTGTCTTCCAGGATTTGCCTCAAGGACATCTGGATCAGCAACCCTACATTGTAGTCTGGCAAGAGTTGGTGGAAAACCCACCACCCTGGGTAAAGCCCTGGGTGCAAAAGAAAAAGGGCCCTCGAGTTCTAGCTGCCCAGACCAAACTTCAGGGCAAGGAAAAAGAAACTAAAAGAAGAATGCTGCTTCTATGCAGACCATTCCGGAATAGTAAGAGACTCGATGTCTAAACTCAGAGAAAGACTAGATCAAAGGAAGAGAGAATGGGAGGCTAGCCAAAGTCTATTTGAATCTTGGTTTACTCGATCCCCATGGCTTACAACCCTGATATCCACCCTAACGGGACCCCTGCTTATTCTTGTATTGCTTCTCACTTTTGGTCCCTGTGTTTTAAACCGGCTAATATCCTTTGTTAGAGAAAGAGTGAGTGCCATTCAGGTACTAATGCTGAGGCAGCAGTATCACTCTCTTACGCAGCAAGAAGAAACGAACATTCCATGATTGGAATGATCAAAGAGAAAGTGGGGAAATGTAGGACCTAAACATTCAGTGAAGACAGCAGGTTAGCCTGAGCACAGCCATCTTAAGAAACCCAGAGGCCATTTTCTGAATATGTTCAGAAAGCCTTGAAAAACAAGGTGAAAAACAAGTTAATCATGAACACCAGGTGGTGGGCAGCTGTGGCCTTCAGACAGCTAACCTTGGTCAGTTAGTCATACATACCAAGCTTATCTTGCTGAAACACTGTATGGCTGAGGGTGTTCTTATCTCGTGAAACCCCCAGGATGTGGCGCCAACCGAAGATTTATGCGTCCTTGGAAAAAAAACCCTGTTACGTGCTTGTAGAACAATACTGTCTTTTTAGAAAATGTTATAAAAACCTCCGGTTTTGACTGCTCGGGGTCCTTGTTGAGACCCGCTGCGTCGGGCTAACACTTGGACCCCAGCTAGCTGGTTCCTGAATAAATTCCTCTTGCTTGTTGCATCAAGAGATGCCTTTCGTGAGTGATTTGGGGCGGCGTCCTCCTCTGGGAGAATCCAACACTACCACATCTATCTCTATCTCTATAAGAAGCTCTGTCAAGCAACTTATCTTTCTCTTTCCTCCATTGCCTCATTTGTAAATTGGAGATAATAATAATGATAACACCTTTTTATAAGTCTGTTGAAATAATTAAATGTCAGTTCATCTAATAACAATGCCTGAGACACAGTAAGCATTCAATTCAGTTGCTGTTACTTTTATTGTGGTTATTTATTGAATTGTCTAAAAATAAGTTTTAAAACATCTTACCTAAAAGGTAAAGTATGGTGAGCATATGATTTTTAAAGGTATTGTAGCATAGATTTATCTGCCTATCCTATTTCTTCTGGTTCCATGTGGTCTTGATGGAATTATTAATCAAGATCCCCATTTTCTCATCTTTGAGATGGGGCCAATCCCTTCCTCCCCTAGACTTTTCTGCATATTGCGCTGAGAATGAGGTTGAGGGTGGGGAACCTCTCTTGCTTTTTCATTACAGACTGTAAGAATGTAGCCCTGGGACTACCAGCTATATTCTCTGTTCCCTTTCTGCTACAGAAGAGAATGATGCCATCAGAGTGTCAGATAGCTCCAAGAGATGCAAAGAGAATGAATTTCTCCTTGCCTAATAATCCAACAGTTACATGAGCCAGTACATTCACCCTTTTAGTAAAACTGGTTTGAGCTGAGCTTCTATCATTTGCAAAAAAACAAAACAAAACTGGATTTTCTAGCATAATTCCAATTTCAAACATTCTGTTTTATTGTTCCCTCAAACAATACTACTAATATAAACAGCTACCATGTATATGACTCTGTATATGCCAGGTACTATCCTAAATGTTAGGCTGGAGAAAGGAAAAACAAGGACATGCAAACGGAACAGAGAGATGCCACATGGGGAGAACAGACCAGACCCCAAAGTCTGTGCCGTGTATGGAAAGGGGCAGCTTTCCCTGAATTCCATTCTGATGTGCCAACTAAGACCTGGATGTCAGCCTCCTTCCTCTTGGAAAGAAAAAAGTTTCTAGTTGACTATTATGTCACCTTTAGCCAATCATACCTCTCCAAATCCCCTAGGATAGCTTGCCCACTCCTCCCCCTCCTAATCCCTTATAAGCCCCCCACCTCCCTAACCGGGTGTGACTTCTCTGGCCTCTGGCAAGAAGGCCACAGAACCTCACCCGGGGGTATTTAAATAAATTACCTGGCCCTTTGTTGCCTCTCTTTGCCTGCTTATTCTGGCTAGAATTTATCTTACACTAAACATTTTGCATGTTGTTATTGAGTTAAACCTCTCAAATAAGCTATAAATATGTGTTATTATTATCCTTTCAGATGAGGAAAGTGAGAAACAAAGAGGTTAAGTAATTTTCACAAGACCACATAGATGGAAAGGGAAGATAGGATTCAGATCACAGTAGCCTGAACCCAGAGTCCACACTTTCTATACCTAACCATGCATCAGGTAGTCACTGATCATAGATGTTGGTAGGAACTAAACACTCCAAAGTGTGCACTATGAAGGAGATAGAAAGTGGCCCGTAAAATACATGTGTACTATACATCTATTCATATACTCAAATACATTTGAAATGCAGAGGGAAGGACAAATAGGCCAATTATACCCCTGTAACTACTAAATGGAAAGCAGGCCAGAAAGTTACAGTCATCAAGGATTTCCAGTTTAGGTTAGTTCCTTTGATATTCTCCTCCCAAATTCCATTCATTCCCCACAACATTTTATCTTCTCTAACCCTTTTCCAACTTTAGAGAAGTCTGTCATGTTTTTCACTCATCTCTGGGATTCTTGAAATATTTGATGCCTCTACTATTTTACCTCCCTTTTCCTCCAGATCCGCCAATTGCATTCTGGCTTAATGGCGATCCCCTCCTTCTGAAACAACCCTGGATAAAGATGCCAAGAAGTTCCTTCTTGCCAGCTCCATTGAGCACATTAGTAGTATGTTACTCAACAGATACTTCTGGGGTTTTAAACTATTCATCCATCCTTCCTTAAAACCATCTCCCTTGGTCTTTGGATCTCACCTCTCCTCATTCTCTTGTTCCATTATTACTGTTCTTTTTAACCTCTGATAGCATCCTTTCCTTTTTTACCAACATATACTGATATTCCCATTCAACTTTCTAAACTCCGGTCAAACGTAACTTCTTCCAGAAAGCCTTTCCTGTCATCCACCCCCCATAGAGTTCAGCAAATCTTCATCTGATCTGAATCTATGCTTTGTCCATGCTTGCTTCTGTTGCCCTACTTGTGCTATATTGTTCTTTATTTGCTACTTACAACTCTCCCCTTTGGGCTGATAATTCCCGTAAGAGATGATGTTTTTCATCTCTGTATCCCCAGCACGTAGCAAGTTTTCACCACAGAGCAGGTTCCCAGTAAATATTTCTGAATGAATAGATGGATTTGTTTGGTTTTCAGTTGTAGAATGTCTGCCTATTGTGACTCAACTTAACCTTTCTTCTATAAAACGGAAGAGACATAATCAGAAAAGAAGCCCAGAGGTGTAAATGACCCACTTAAGTCAGTGGACAGTTAGAAACCCAGTAGTGCACACCTCGTATGTATGAAGATCTATTTTCCTGCTAAATAAATCACTGGTGATGTGCGTGTGCTTGTGTCTATAGGGAATTAGAGAAGAGTAGGCCCCTGGTACCTGACACAAAAGTCAAAACACCTGATTGCTTGGCTCTACTGCTTAGCCCAGTGATCTTGGGCAAGTGATTTAGTTGATCTGGAGCTTGAATGTCTTTTCCTTTTATGATAATAAAAATCTCTACCCTGCCTATCTCACAGAATTGCAGAATGGAAATACAAAGACGCTTTAAAACTGTTTTTGGTTGTCATACTAGTTGTAAGAAACATGAACAAACTCAGATTATGTCATGTGGTGAAGGTTTATTGCAAGATACCTGGGCACATTTTTTTAAGGTATGATTGATATACACTCTAATGAAGGTTTCACATGAAAAAACAATGTGGTTACTACATTTACCTATATTATCAAGTCCCCACCCATACCCCAATGCAGTCACTGTCCATCAGTGCAGCAAGCTGCCAGAGATCCATTATGTCCCTTCTCTGTGATACACTGTTCTCCCCGTGAACCCCCACACCATGTGTACTAAACATAATACCCCTCAGTCCCCTTCTCCCTCCCTCCCCAACCGCCCTCCCACACCCCTCCTCTTTGGTAACTTGGAGTCTCTGAGGCTGCTGCCATTTTGTTCCTTCAGTTTTGCCTCATTGTTACACTCCACAAATGAGGGAAATCATTTGGCATTTGTCTTTCTCCACCTGGCTTATTTCACTGAGCATAATGTCCTCCAGCTCCATCCATGTTGTTGCAAATGGTAGGATTTGTTTCTTTCTTATGGCTGAATAGTATTCCATTGTGTATATGTACCATACCTTCTTTATCCATTCATCTACAGATGGACACTTAGGTTGCTTCCATATCTTGGCGATTGTAAAAAGTGCTGCAATGAACATAGGGGTGCATATGTCTTTTTTTAATCTGAGAAGTTGTATTCTTTGGGTAAATTCCAAGGAGTGGGATTCCCGGGTCAAATGGTATTTCTATTTTCAGTTTTTTGAGGAACCTCCATATTGCTTTCCACAATGGTTGAACTAGCTTACATTCCCACCAGCAGTGTAGGAGGGTTCCCCTTTCTCTGCATCCTCGCCAACATCTGTTGTTCTTAGTCTTTTTGATGCTGGCCATCCTTACTGGCGTGAGGTGATATCTTATTGTGGTTTTAATTTGCATTTCCCTGATGATTAGTGATGTGGAGCATCTTTTCATGTGTCTGTTGGCCATCTGAATTTCTTCTTTGGAGAACCATCTCTTCATATCCTCTGCCCATTTGTTAATCGGGTTATTTGCTTTTTGGGTGCTGAGGTGTGTAAGTTCTCTATATATTTTGGATGTTAACCCCTTGTCGGAAAGGTCATTTACAAATATATTCTCCCATACTGTAGGATGCCTTTTTGTTTTGTTGATGATGTCCTTTGCCATACAAAAACTTTTTAGTTTGATGTAGTACCTGGGGACATTTTAAAAAGGAAAATAAAAGCAGAAATCTTAGCCACAGGTTTCAGCCAACCAGGAAAGAAGGAAGTGGTGACATTATTGGGTCACACAGAGAGAACGGGAACCTCACTATAGCTGCTGAAGTGGACAGGCTGTAATGTGATTTCTGAACTGGAAGTTTCTTCAGGATACAGCATAGTGAAAGCATCTCCACTATGGAGAGAGCACACCAACCTTTCCTGAGTGCCCTGCCATTGACATGACGTCTTTTCTCTGTCTGTTTCCCTCAGGGTAACTTACTGCCTTTATTCCTACTACCAACTAAATATATAGATCAGACTGCAGACAGATTGTTGGGAAGGACATGATGGCAAAGCTCTTGCTCCAGGTTCCCTCATAGGAAACCAACCAGCCAATAGCTGGCTGTTATTGGATCAGAGGTACGCCTCTCGTCCAGTCAATGGTGGCCGTGGGGATAGAGCCAAGGAACAAACATGCCCCTTATTCCTACATCTAAGGCTCTTGTGTTAGTTGGCATTGTTGAAGATTTCCCTTAGAAAGAGTCTGTGGTACAGCTTGCCCTTTCAGTGAAATACACAGTACTTCAGTGTTTTTGAAACAAATGTTTGAAGTAAAAATGTTTGGCAATATAATTACTATTAATGATGGAATTCAAAGCTTTAAGCTAAAAAACAGTAAGATAATTTTAGGTTCTCTCCAGCAAGATGAAAGATGACCAGGGTGGGAAGAGAAGTCATTCAGTCCAAACTGGCCATAAACTTTAATTTTACAATGTTTATATTAGGCAGGTCCCATCAGGCTTACAGAAGCCACACCAAGTATTTAGAACAGAATTTAATGCAGGGAATTGTAACATAAGTGTTAGAAGAGGCATTCCAGAGATTAGCCACAGTATGCTGCCAGTTAGCTAAAGAGACAAAAGGAGGAAGCAATGGTACAGGAGCCCAGGAACTAGGGTTGCCTCACGGAAGCTTGACCAGCAGCAGTTGGAACCATGAAGTGGCTGATGCCCAAGAGGCCACCTGAAGCAGACAGAAGGGGGCTTGAGGAGAAATAATTTTTTTAAAGTTTTTTTATTAAGGTTATCATTGATATATACACTTATGAAGGTTTCACATGGTAAACAATGTGGTTACTACATTCACCCATATTATCGAGTCCCCCCCATACCCCACTGCAGTCACTGTCCATCAGCATAGTAAGATGCCACAGAGTCATTACTTGCTACACTGTCTTCCCTGTGATCACACACACACCATGTGCACTAATCATAAAAGCCCTCAATCCCCTTCTCCCTCCCTCACCCCTCCCTGTTGGTAACTGCTAGTCCCTCTTGGAGTCTGTGAGTCTACTGTTGTTTTGTTCATTCTGTTTTGCTTTGTATTTATATTCCACAAATAAGGGAAATCATGTGGTATTTGTCTTTCTCTGCCTGGTTTATTTCACTAAGCAAAATACCTTCTAGATCCATCTGTGTTGTTGCAAATGGGCAGGATTTCTCTTTCTTATGGCTGAACAATATTCCATTGTGTATATATACCACATTTCTTTATCCATTCATCTATTGATGGACACTCCAGATGCTTCCATATCTTGGCTATTGTAAATAATGCAACAATAAACATAGGAATGCACATATCTTTTCAGATCAGGAATCTTGTTTTCCTTGGGTAAATTCTTAGAAGTCAGATTACTGAGTTAAATGGTATTTCTATTTTTAGTTTTTTGAGAGAACCTCCATACTGCTTTCCACAGTGGTTGCACCAATTGACATTCCCACCAACAGTGTAGAGGATTCCCATTTCTCCACATCCTCACAAACACTTGTTTCAATACATTAAATATTTCAGGCCACTCCCTTCTGGCCTGGAAAGTTTCTTCTGAGATGTCTCCTGATATCTGATGGGGTTTTCCGTGTAGGTAATATTTTTTCTCTCTCTAGCTGCTTTCAATACTCTCTCCTTATCCTTAATCTTTGCCACTTTAATTATTATATATCTTGGTGTTGTCTTCCTGGAGTTCCTTTTGTTAGGGGCTATCTGTGATTCCATGACCTGAGTGTCTATTTCCTTCCCCAAATTAGGGAAGATTTCAAAAATTATTTCCTCAAAGACTTTCTATCCCTTTGTTTTTCTTTTTCTCCTCTGGTACCCCTATTATGCAAATATTGTTTATATGCATATTATGTGAATATTGTGTCATTTGGATTGGTCACACAGCTCTCATATTCTTTTATTCCTGGAGATCCTTTCTTCTCTCTGTTCCTCAGCTTTGTTGTGTTCCTATTCTCTAATTTTCCTCTCATTGATTGTCTCTTCTACTTGCAGCAATCTATTATTCATTCCCTCTGTTGTGTATTTCATTTCAGTTACAGTATTCTTCAGCTCTTGTACCTCTTTGTTGAAGTCCTCTCTGAGATCTTTAATACATTTCTGCAGATCAGTGAGCATATTTATGACTTCTACTTTGAAATCTTTATTGAGAAGACTGGTGATTTCCATTTCATTTAGCCCTCTTTCTGGTGTTGTATCCTATAGATTTTTTGGAAACTACCCCTCTGTCTTCTCATTTTGTCTGGTTTTCTGTGTTTCTTCCTTTTTATTAGATGGATTTGCTATGCTTCCTTCTCTAGAGAGTATTGGCTTTATGAAAAAGGTATTCTGTGATGCCCAGAAGCTGAGGACTCGTTCCTCTCCAGTGCCTGCTTCTCCTTTGCTGTGAGACCTCAGTAGTTTGTGGGCAATGGTGGGGGAGGGAGGCCACCTTTCTGTCTGTCTGCTGGCAGTGGTCTATCTTAGTTTGTGATAAGAGCAAGGGCTTCTGTTGGTATTGTTGTGGGCAGGACTGCCCTCTGCCTGTCCTGCAGTGATGGCAGGGCTCCTGGGTTAATAGGGTGGGCAAGGCGGTCACATGGGGAGTTGCACAATAGCAGGGTGCTCAGGATCCATGGGCACTCTGCAGCAATAACAAGCTGTGTGGTGGGAGGGCTTGCCAGCAGGCAGCAGCAGTGGTAGGTCGCACACTGGGAGGGTGCATGTTTGCCCAGAGGCAGCGGGTACATGGTGGAAGGGCGAGGAGGCTTGCTGAAATGGGACAACTTGGAACCCAGAGCACAGGTGAATGGCTAAAGCAAGTTGCACAGTGGAGGCCAGGCCAGCAGCAGTGCACAATTGCTGTAACAAGTCCTGTGGGCGCCCCCCACTAGCAGTGAGGTGCACAGCTCCTGGCTTGGCCCCAGTGGGGAGGAAGAAATTCTCAGGGCTGCTGCAGGCACCTCTCCAGTTGGGCTGAAACAGGGCTGTGAAAGCTGGGAGAGTTTCCCTCTGCCCGCCAAGCAGCAAAGTCTGACACTCCTGGGCTGAGTGGGCTGGCACATTGGCTGTGCACAGGGATGTGCCTTGGGGCTGAGCCTCCAGCAAGGGTGATGTAGCCTCTGGAACTCCTGAGAGTGACCTACCTGTTGGGCCAAGGGGTGGCTGGGGAGGTATGATCCACCAGTCCTTTCTCCTGCAGAGACAGCTCTGTTCAACCTCGCTCCTCTGGCAAGTCTTTCAAACTGCTGCCTCTGAGTTGAGTCTCAGCAGGACCAGCAGAGTGTGCCTGTCCTTGACAGGTGACAGGTGTCTCAGCCTCTCAGAATGTTCCAATTGTCCCTGGTGTGCAGCCCTACATCACCAGAACTCAGTGCAATGTGAACCTGTGTTCTTGGAGTAGATCTCCAGGGTCAGATGTGCAGAGTTTCCAGGCCTTAACCCTCACTCCGCTCCATTCCTCTTCCTTGGGCCTGTGGGCTGGGATGGAGGAAGGGCTTGCCTCCGGCTTGATCATTGCCACTTCACACTTTTCTGGGTGGTCTTCTCTTCTTCCCCAGGTGTGGGTGGTGTCTTCTTCACTCTTCAGGTTGTTTTCAGGATTCATTGTATTTGTTATAGTTGCTTCCTTGGTATGTGTGTGGAAGGAGGTTTCCACCTTGCCTTCCTACTCTGTTATCTTGAGCCCTACCCACTCCAGGTGTATATTCTTAAAAAGTATATTATTTAGTTTTGAATGTTTTTGAACTTCATTTAAGTGGCACCATAGTGATTACATTCTTCTATAATTTGACACTTTTGTTCAACATTAGCTTCTGAGCATAGTTGCTGTTTGCAGCTATATTCTTTAGTGACACTGGCCTATAATGTTGTGCTCATCATGTTTTGAAATCAAGACTATAACTTTCTTTAAAAAGGAGGTACGAATCCTTTGTTATTTCTTAGTTTCTGGAAAAACTTCTATAGAACAATAATTAATCATCACTCAAAAGTTTGGTAAACTCACCCATAAAATCATTTTGACCTGTTTTTGTTTTATTTTCTTTTGTTGTGAGGAAAGGCCTTAAGTACCATTTTAATTTCTTTTCACTTATGTATCTATTCAAGTTCTCTACTTCTTTTCACATCAATTTTGAAATTTTATGTATCTTTGGAAATTTTTGCATTTAATCTAGATTTTCAAATTTATGACTTATGGTTGTTTTAATTCTTCACTGCCTTGTAAGTTTTCTCATGTCCACAAGATTTTTAAAATATTTTAACCAACTCTTGTAGTTGTTCTCAAAAGAGGGTTTAGTTGAATTCCCTAGTCCATTGGTATCAGAACTAGATGTTTTATTCTTTTTTTAATCTTCCAACTCCTGTTTCATCCTTTAAGCTGTATTTATTCCTAAAAACATTAAACTCAGTTATTGACTTTCTGTGTTGAATAATTCCAACATCTGAAAAGTCTATGGATCTAATTCTGCATGATGTTTCATGATGCCTTATTTTCTTGGGCCCTTTTGTAGACATTATTATTGTTCTTCTTTTGTTGTCATCCTTGTTGCTGTTTTACTGGAAATTATGCTTTTACCTTTGAAGTTTCCGTGGAAATTCTTGAGGCCTGAGAGGCAGGTGGGTTCTTCCAGAAAGGACTTGCCTTTACTTCTGTCGGGTGACTGGGTATACTAATTAGGAGCCTCTGTAAATGACAAGATTATGAGATATTTTTGGCCTAACCAAGAAGTGTGAATTCAAACCATAAACATGAAAAAGGGTTGGTTTATGGTAATGAATTCTCAAGGAAATTTTTTTCCCTCCATTCAGCATCAAAATTGAAAATAGGAAGTTTTTTGCAGTCCCAAGGAGGTGAGAGGTAGACACATATAGCTCATTAATATTGAGGGTACAGCCTCTTGGGTCCTGGCTTTATGAAAGGATAATCTCACGTTAGACGTTAGATCTTCAACCCTGCTTTATCTTTTATGCCCTGCGCCTTTTAGGATATAAAAACTGGCTTTCCCAGGAAAGACAAGTTCATCAAATGTTCTCAAGGAGAAACAACTCAGAGCTCGTCTGAGAGCTCAGAGCTCCTTCCTTTATTCAGAACCTTGCCTACATATTCTTCAGTTTCTCACAAGCTTGTGTATTTTCATAAGACCTTTTTTAAGAAAATATTTTAACCTCCATTTTTCACTGCTTTCAGCAAGAGGGTATCTGGGTACCTGATCTGCAGTTTTGTTCTGTGTTTATTTTATTTAAAAAACTATATTATACATGATTTCATAAACTACTTTTTGTATTAACGGTGTATAAAGAACACATATAAAGAATATTTAATGAATATGTGTCTGCAATCATTATTTAGTTATTCACTCATTCATTCGTGAGGCCCTAATACCTATAAGACATTTTTGCTCCTAAGGATACAACAAAGAATAAGATACATAGTTTCTACATGTATGGAACTTAAATTTTAAAGGAGGGGAAATATTAAACATAGTTACACAATTAACTATGTAATTACCAGCTCTTACAAGAAAAATATTAAAGGACACATTTAGACTGAGAATTCAGGGAAAGCTTCTCTGAAGAAGTAACATTTAAAATAAAACTGAAGGATGAGAAGGAATTAGCCAGATAAGGAGTGAGGGGAAGAGCTTCCAGGCAAAAGGAACAGCATATGTGACGGCTCTGAGACAAGAGGGAGCACGTCATGTTTGAAAGATGAAATAAGGCCAGAGAGTCTGAAGTAAAGATCAAAGGGGAAAATGTTGAGGCATGAGCTGGAGAGACAGGCTAGGCGGGATCATACATGGCCCACTAAGCTGTGTTAGTCAGCTTTGTCTGCCATAAGAAAATAGGAAGTTTAAGCCATAGACTAGGTGGATTAATAAAAGAAATTAGTTTCTCACGGTTCTGGAGGATCAAAGTTGTAAATCAAGGTGCCGGTATGGTTGGGTTCTGGTGAGAGTTCTCTTCTGGGCTTGCAGCCAGCCACCTTCTTGTGTCCTCACATGGTAGAGAGAGATCTGGCATCTCTTCCTCCTCTATCAGATCAGGGCTTCACCTTTAACCTTAATGACCTCTTAAAGGCTGTATCTCCAATACAATCCAGGTTAGGGCTTCACCATATGAATCTGTGGGGGAGGGCAACACCATTCAGTCCATAGCATATGCCATGGATTTTTATTTCATTTAAGTGTGATGAGGAGCCATTGGAGAGTTTTGTGCAAAGAAATGACGCGATTGGTTTAGGCTTTGAAGGAATCAGTGTGATCCTTGTGTAGAATGATAGAAGAGGAATGACCAATTAAGTTATTGTAATAGCCCAGAAAAGAAAATATGGTAGTTGGATCTCTTTGGTGTCAGTGATGAACAGAGAGAACTCAATGAATCCTAATACAAATTTAGGAATTATCATTGTCAGTATTAAGTGATTGTTTAGAGGTGAGGAAGACCAAAGGGTCAAGGAGGTGTCTGGTGCTATGGCATGGGCACATGAGTAGGATGGTGGCATCATTTGCTGATGTGAACAACACTAGAAGTTCAGGTCTGGAGCAGGAAGATCAATCTAAGTCTGTTTGAAATGCTGAGTTTGAGATGCCTATGAAACACCTAAGTGAGATGTCAAGTAAGATAAATGTGGATCAGAAGCTCAGAAGATAGGTCTGGAATAAAGATATGTATATATGTGGGCATTATCAGCTAGTATTTGAAGTCATAAGAGTGGATGAAATTGGACAGGAAGAGAGAACAGGATAAAGAAGAAAAAGGGCCTAAAAGTGAGCTCTGAAGAACACAATTTCCTCCCAACATTTTATTAGGAAAAATTTTAAACATAAAGAATCACAATGTGAGCAACCATATATCCATCATCAAGATTCTACAATTAACATGTACTGTATTTGTTTTATCCCATATCTATCTGTCTATTCTTCCATTCATCTATCTTATTTTTTGATGCATCTGAAAGTAAGCTGCAGATACTAGTACACTTTACCCCTAAACACTTCACCATGCTCATCATTAACTAGCATTTATAATTTTTCTTTAAATTAAAATTTACCTATCATGAAATATGTCAATCCTAAATGTATTATTTGATAGATCTCAACAAATGTATACTTGTGTATTTAACTATATATAAATGCCTGTCAGTATATAGACACTGTCATCACCCCAGAAAATTCCCTCAAGTCCCTTTCCAGTCAATCTCTAGCTTCACACTCCCAAAGGTAACCATAGTCTTGATATTTTTCCACCAAAGATTGCCTGTTCTAGAACCTCATATAAATGGAATTGCACAGTAAATACTCTTTTTCGTGTGTACAGCTTCCTCACTTGGCATGTTTTTGAGATTCAACTATGTTGTTGCATATATAATTAGTTTGTTCCTCTGCACTGATGAGTAGCATTTTATTGTATGGATATACCATAGTTTATTTAGCCTTTCTTCTATCGATGGACTCTACCATCATGAATAAGGCTATGAAGACTTTTATATAAGTCTTTGTGAACATATATTTTCATTTCTCTTGAGTTAATGTCTAGAAGTAGAATTGCTCATAAGGTCAGAGGGTTGACAGATGGTGGTGTATTTTGTTTTTCTGTCATAGGATCTTTATTTTACATATTAGCACATATTTCATCTTGCAAAAGTGAAACTCTATATTCATTAATCGACTTCCAAACTTTCCCTCTCCTTTCCTTGGCAACCACCATTCCACTGTATGTGTTTATGAATTTGATGACTCTTAGGTGCCTCATATAAGTGGAATCAGACAGTGTTTGTCTTTCTTGCCTGGCTTTTTTCACTTAGCATAGTATCCTTAAGTTTCATCCATGTCACAGCATGTGACAGAATTTCCTTCTTTTCTAAGGCTGAATAATATTCCATTGTATACAAATCCCACATTTTCTTTATCCAGTTATCAGTAAAGAGACATTTAGATTGTTTCCACGTCTTGTCTATTGTGAATAATGCTGCAGTGAATGTGGGTGTGCAAATAGTTCCTCAAGATCCTGCTTTCAATTCTTTTAAAAATATACTCACAAGTGGATGGCTAGATCATAGATGTTTTGTTGTTCTAGAAACTGCCAGACCTTTTACCAAAGCATTTCACACTCATGAACAGCACTTAGGAGAGCTAGTTGCTCCATGTCCTTGCAAACTTTGTGTGTGTTCAATCTTAGTACAGCAACATTTCAATGTCTAATAAAAGAGGTAGATCTGTTAAAGGAAACTGAGTAGTGAGCAAAGTGATAGGAGAAAAACCAGGTGTTATTTCATAAGATGGCAAAGGAAGAGAAGGTTTCAAGAAAGAGAGACTGATCACAATCACTTCATGTACTTTTGCTCTGACTCCAGTACATTTTGCACTCTACAGAGTTATTTTTCCACAAGCAAAATTTACCATGTCTCTCCTTAGCTTTTCAGACTAAGTTGCCAGATTGAGTGAATAAAAATATGGGATGACCAGTTAAATTTGAATTTCATATAAACAACAGATAATATTTTTCAGCATGAGTATATTCCATGAGATACTTGGGACATGCTTATACTAAAACATAATTGTTTATCTGAAACAGAAACTTCAGCTATATATCTGGAATATGAATTTAATTCAACAGCCTGTATTTTATCAGGCAAACCTATCTTAAAATAAAGTTCAAAATTCCTTCTTTGGATTCCAATGCCTACCTGCCTACCTCTGCAATATCTTCTTTGCTAGGCTCCTTCTGAATCTCTCAGCTTTCTCTTGCCAGACTGGATTTCTATTGTTAGTTTTTTAAAGATAAAAACTTCTTCCTTCTTCCTGCTTCAGTGCATTTGCATATGTGTTCTTGTCATCTAGCTGATTTCCACTCAACCTGTAGCTTTCATTTACATTATCACAGTTCTTGAGCAAGCCTCCTCTGCTCATCTCAGAGCAGGTCAGTTCTCACTGTTAAATATGCCATGTACTTTGGACTTAAAACTTGTGGTTATTTAATTATTTATTAATATTCTATCTTCCCTGTTAAACTGTAAGCTCCCAAGGAAAAGACTCTGCTTGTCTTGTTCACTCCTATATCACCACCACACAGCAACTAGCACAAAATTTGTTATCAAATGTTTGTTGTGATTGTGATAAAATGAGTGCAAATTCATTTCGTCTGTGATTTTTAGAATATCAGTTGAGAACACATTGAGGCTCGATTAGATGTTGCAGAAACAAGGTTGCAAATCTCAGAAAAGAATTACAGATGGACATTTCAATTGTGGTAGTTGAAATATTTTTGCAAAAATTTAAGAAAGAATAATCCTTTTCCCTTATATTTTAGCAAAGAGGGCTTTCATTACTCCAAATGAAGAATTCCTGTTAACATAAAGAATTCAAGAAAAAGTAAAAAGCACTTTGGATTCATACTAATTTTTAGTTGAGAGAGAGATTTATATGGAGTCTTCCCCTTGAGAAATTTGTGCAATATTAGTTTTTAATGTCAAACATCCTTGACAGAATTAGTGAAAAAAACGTCAAATCAAAAGCTTGAGAGGAGTGTTTATTATTTGGGTATAATCAGTGAACTGAGTAACAGAAAGAAACATGTAACTTAGGACACCTTCACTTAAGTTTAAGTGAAATAGATAGAGGTGTACTCTTAAGTTTTGAGACTGTAATGACTAGTGTCATAAAAATTAGGGCCCAAAGAAAGAAAATGGGTAACTCCATCAAGCTGAGTAAAGGGCAACTCCATGAGAAATGGAAAAACAGATTGTTTCTTTATTTCTGCACCTTTCCAACCTTAATTTGTGCACTTTTCCCTTTATATGGTCCCTATTTCAGTGGCCAGCTTAAACAGAGAGTTTTCTGGAAGAACATTGAGTGGCTCACAGTTATAATGGTAAGGGTGAGTTAGACAGAACTGAGGAAGTTAAATAGCCAGAACCACAGCTAAAGTCAGTCCTGAAATGGCCTGTTAAGGGCACCACTGTCATTGCCAGTGAATGCTGGACACTACCGCAGGGATTGCTGCCAGTGTCCCACCAGACTCTGGATATCACAGGTGTGAGTGGGATGAAGTCTAGTTACTTCTGTGTAACTCAGTCCATATTCAAAGTCCCAAGTAACAGCATCCAATTTGCCAAGCTCAGCTCACTTTCCTTCACCCTAGGATTGCTGGGATTGGGCAGTGGAGGGGTGGGCAGGAGGCAAGTATCTGGACTTTCAGGCCCCTATAAGTGGGAGAAGAAATCCAGTCACCCACAAAAATTCCCAAATGGAAAATTCCCAAACAGTGTAAGGAGGGAAAGGTTAAATGCTGTGCAACCAAAAAATTATAAATATTCAGTGTATATGTTCATTTTTCAGGGATATTAGGACATATAAAATAATCTGGCCCTGTCCAACAGCTATTATTGTGTCATTTCTATAATTGTAGACTGTAGGTTACTAAATTACCGATCACTTGATTTAGACATACCCCCTCCTCCCCACATGCACGCACGTGCATACACTAACACACAAAATGATACACTGACTTTTCTTCTAAGTTTACTATTCCTACTGAGAAAGGGAAATAATTTTCTTTATTCTAGGTTAAATAAAGGAATCAGTCACAGGTGTCATTTAATTGCAACCATAACATAGCCCTTCACCTCAGAGGCTAAATCTGACAACAATGTATTCTAATGAAGAAATTACAATTAAGAGAAGGTAAATTCAGCCATGTAGAAAGCCATGAAGTTCTTACTTAAAGGACCTCTTTTAAAAGATGCTCCCTTATAATAGTCTCTTGCTGAAAAAGAGCTAATCTGGGACATGCTCTCCTCTTTACATTGATTCCTGAATGAGCCCCTGTGCTCCTTTCACTTTATCTGGTATTTGTAAATCAAGAGCATTAGGAAAACTGCTCACTTCTGAACTCAGTTTCACATCTAGTCTTGTATAGTCATCTGTTTATATGACAATTACTCATATGAGATTACTTGCACAAATGTCTGTTCTATTGTTGTTTTAGATTACTAATTACTTGGAAGGCAAGAGACCTGTCTGTTTAATTCATTGTGTTAAATACCAAACATTGGCCATACATGCAAGACTTTTTTTTTAAGGTATCATTGATACCAATCTTATGAAGGTTTCACATGAGCAACATTGTCGTCACTCATTCACCCATATTATCAAGTGCCCCCCACACACCCCACTGCAGTCACTGTCCATCAGTGTGGTAAGATGCTACAGAGTCACCACTTGTCTTCTCTGTGCTATTCTGCCTTACGCGTGATTCCCCTATGTTATGTGTGCTAATCATAATACCCCTTAATCCCCTTCTCCCTCCCTCCCTACCCACCCTCCCAACCCCCTTCCCTTTGGTAACTGACATGTAAGACTTTTAATGCCACTATTGAATATAATGATAATAAAATACTTTTCCTGGCAATAGCAAATAAAATCTCTTTTCATTTAAGACAGGGTTAGCAAGCAATTGTCTGGGGGCTAAATCTAGAACCCCCTGTTCTTTTTTTAAAATAAAGTTTTATTGGAACACACTCATGCTCATTTGTTTACATATTGTCTGTGGCTGCTTTCCTGATACAGTGGCAGATTTGAGTAACTGTGACAGAGATTATGGTTTGCAAATCCTAAAATATTTATTACCTGGCCATTTACCAAAAAAGCTTTGTAACAATTGATCTACTTTAGTGGTTCTTACCTCATATGATAGATGGGATCACCTGTAAAATCCTAAAAAAGTAAAGATCCCTGGCCCCACACCAACACCCCAAATCAGAATCACTAGGGTCAGAGCTGGATACATATCATTTTTGAAAGGTCAAGCATAACTGAGAATCACCAGCCTAATGCAACACCCAGTACCTACTATAATTTTAATACCTCTCATTCATTCAGTATCTAATAAATGTCAGGCATTGTATTAGATGCTCTACATGTATTTTCTCACTTTAAGCTCCATAAAAACCATCTTAGATACATTTTACAATCCTTAGTTTACAGTAAAGGAAATTGAAGCTTTCTAAGCTTAACTTGTACAAGCCCACACAGCTAGTCAGTGATGCAGCAAGGGTTTGTGCGAGGTCTTTCTACCTGGCCAGTACTGACAACAGAAGGCAAATATCCAGGTGGAGAAGTACTCTGATTGTTATGCTTGGGATTTGCTTTTCCTCTGGAGGAACTTTAGGCATTTTTCATTATAGGCATACCTTATTTTATTGCCATTTGCTTTATTGAGCCTTGCGGATATTGCATGTTTTATAAATTGAAGTTATGTGGCAGCCCTGCACAAAGAAAGTCTATTGGCACCATATTTCCAACAGCATTTGCTCACTTCATGTCTCTATGGCATATGTTGGTAATTGTTACAATATTTCAAGCTTTTTCATTAATATTATATTTGTCATGGTGATCTATGATCAATGATCTTTGATACTACTATGGTATTGTTTGGGGTCACCATGAACCATGTGTATATGAGATGGCAAACTTAATAAATATGGTGTGTGTTTTCTGACAGTTCCACCAACCAGCCATTCCCCCATCTATCTCTCTCCACTCAGGCCTCCCTGTTCCCTGAGACACAATATTGAAATTAGGCCAACTGACAACCTTACAATAGTCTCTAAGTGTTCAAGTGAAAGGAAGTGTCAAAGGTCTCTCACTTTAAATTAAAGGCTAGAAATGATTAAGCTTATTGAGGAAGGCATTTCAAGCAGAGGAGGTTGAAATCTTGAAATCTAAACCTCTTGTGCCAGTTAGTCAGGTTATGAATGGGAAGGAAAAGTTCTTGAAGGAAATTAAAATGCTCCTCCAGTGAATATATGAATAATAAGAAAGCAAAACAGCCTTAATGCTGATAATGGAGAACATTTGAACAGTCTGGAAAGATCAAAACACACATGACATTCTCCTAACACAAAGCCTAATCCATAGCATGGCCCTACTCTCTTCAGTTCTATAAAAGCTGAGAGAAGTGAGTGACAGGATTTGAAACATTCGACTCTAATTTTGAAAGTTCTGCTGTGCGTAGAATGCCACCAAACAACATTACATGATACAGAGAAATTGTTCACAAAAGGAAGAATCGACTGATGTAGTAAACTTCGTTGTTGTCTTATCTAAAGATATTGCCACAGCCACACCTGCCTTCAGCAATCACAACTGATCAGTCAGCAGCCATCAACATGGGGGCAGGAGCCTCCACCAGCAAGAAGACTACAACTTGCTGAAAGCTCAGATGATGTTAATAGTTTTTAGAAATAAATATTTTTAAATTAAGGTAAATATGTTGTTTTTTTTTTAACATAATGCTGTTGTACATTTAATAGACCACAGTATAGTGTAAGCATACTTTACATGCACTGGGAAACTCCAAAATTCATTTGATTCCCTTTATTTGTATATTTACTTTGTTGTAGAGATCTGGAGCTGAACCTGCAGTGTCTCTGATGCTACACAGGCCTGTATGAGAATGGCTGCCTAAGTGTGACTGTAGAACTCTCCTCTTGATACAAGGTAGCACAGCTGGGAAAAAACTGGAGCATGCAAGTACGACTTTTCTCAAACCCAGATGATAGCAAAAGATAAATGAAGTCTTCATGGAGAACGTGAAGCTGAATATTCATGTTCAATAAAGAGTCGACTATAGGGATGTCTTACTATTTGGCTCCTGACCTCCCTCTAAGTAGGAGAGCTCATGTTTAACCTTAATACTTTGGAATTATAAAGAACTAAAGATTCCCCCAAATCCAGATCCTACAAAGTAGGGCATGGAGCAAAAGGAAGTTTCCTCTCCACCTTACTTAAAGCACACCATTCAAATTCTGGTTTCCTGAATGCTTTACACATGCTTAACTGGCTCCTCACGACATGATAAACCTAATATTGCCCAAGAGATATTGAACATACATTTGTGCTAGAGAATATCATTTGGTTACAAAGTATATTTGACCTCAGTATATCTACAATTGCTTATTTAGACAGAGCTCCAAAAGAGATTCAAATCATTAGCTAAATAACAAAGACTAATCATTTCATATTAATCCTGAGTCTATTTAAGTTCCAGTGTCCATTTTCAGATAACTCTCATTGTGGTGTGACTCGGATAATTTTGGTAATCAGTTTTCTTATTCTAGTGCCCTATTTGTTGCTAATTTATACACCAAAAGTACTGATATTTTATGATGTAGAGAATAATTAGAAAAAGAAGAGCTTCAAGTTTAACTGGGTAGATTTTAAACCTGTACCTTCACAATTGTGCATTTTATTCATAAGTGAGATATTCTTAAAGTGAGCACTTGTTGTTAAGGGCTGAACTGTGTCCCTTCCCCATCCAATTCATATGTTAGAGTAACACGCAGTGACTTAGAATGCGATTCTATTTGGAGATAGGAAATTTAAAGAGGTAATTAAAGTAAAATGAAGTCATATCATACAGGTAGGTCCTAAGCCGGTATTCTGGAGTTCTTATAGAAAGAGATTAGGATACACACAGACAGAGTGAATACCGCTGAAGACAGAGAGAAGATGGCCATCTGTAAGCCAAGGGGCCTTTGAAGAAACCAAACTTGCCAACACCTTGATCTTGGACTTCTAGTCTCCAGAATAGTAAGATTTCTGTTGTTTAAGCCATCAGACTGTGGTATTTGTTCTAACAGCTGTAACAAATACAATATGAAAGCCAACAATATTCCAGTGAGTGTTGCCAAGTGTAAAGTGGAGTTGTGTTCTCCTATAACAGTGTTCAAAGTAAGGACTAGAATGGGTTTCTTTGTTGAAAGTTGTCTGATCTCCTTCATAAAGGTGTTCTGTTTATTACCAGCTTGGAATAAGTCTTAGAAGGTTAGCTGAAGTTCAGAGATGCTCAATGTTGGGCTGGAGTACCTCTTGGAAGGTAGACCAGTTCATAAGCAACTTCAGGTAGGGCTCAGAAACATCATTTTATTTAGCTTTATTGAATCAGATCTACAGGGACCTACTCCAGAAATCCCAGGACTGATGTGGGCTACATCTGCCATGATTACTTTGTATTGTTACCCTAAATCCAAGGCAACCCCTAAGGCCTGGTTTCGGACTGGACTCTAAAGGTGAAGGGCAGGTCAGAAACTATTCTTTTTTTTTCATATTTCCTTAGTGCAATTGCTTGGGATATCTTCCTCTGTTATTTTCTAGACATTTATCTTAACACTGGTAATAGGAATGGACTGAGGAGGGAGTAGGTTGTGTAGAATCTATGTGCAGGTGGAGGGGAGGGCGGGGAGAATGGAGAGGACTCAACTGGCAGGCCTCCCTCCCTGACTTTACTTAAAGCAATTCAGAAAATCCAAGTGACTCAGCTCTAGTACTCCCTATATTGTGCATGGTTCGTATCTGAGGTCCTGATTCCCTCCCCCTGCATAAAAATGATTTATACTGGAGAGGTCTTAGGTCCCAGCCGAACTTTAATGAGGTTTTTTAGTTAATCCAAACCCATTCTCATACCCCCAATTTCCCATTCCTTATCTTTCCTCATCCCCACCCTGCCCTGAATTCCATGTCTCTGGGTACACATCTAATGTCATAGATAGTATTGCTACCTGTCAAAAGATAGGTTCTGTGATATTAGGATGAAGATTCCTACAGTATCTTCCTTTCAACTTTCATAGAACTACATACTTTCTGTGCAATAATCACCAAGTTACTTTCTACTCTAGTTATTTCCATGAATACCTTATTGTATTCCTCCTACTAGGCTGTTAAATTTCTTTATGGCAAGGACACATGACTCGCTCATCTTTGTATTTTTTCCTCCAATCCCAACCCTTCCTTCTCTCTATCCAGCCCTCAATAACATGGTGTTTATCTATAAACAAAGAGCTGGGTATGTAGATGATCTAGGCAACCTTAGTCTCTATCATTTCTTGATATAAATGGTTATCTAAGGTCTTGTCCAAGTTTTAAAATTTTTAAAGAAGTCATTTGGCATAGCCTAAAAAACAGGCTAGTCTCAAAAAAAAAAGAACAAGGGAAGAATAATATAATACAGGCATATCACTGAAAAATTCATAAGGCATTCTTTTTAACATATTTATGTGTGACCTAAAAAATAGCATTAGCATTAATTTTTTTTAAAGTTCACATTAAGAACAAAAATGTACTTGATAACTTGTCATCCTCCTTTGAATGATCAAGAACCTAAAGATTATGTCATATACATAAAGTGTGGGTTTTAGACAATTAATGTGTCGTACATAGTTCTAAATTCTTTACATGAAATGATTCACTTAATTTTCACAGTACACCAGTGGTGGAGGCCAGGCCAGAGTTTTAATTTCTAGGCACTCCATATCAGAATTAAATAATAAAATACAAAATAAAACTAAAATGTTTAAATTGTGTTAAAACTGCACAATAGTGGTTTCTAAGCATAAAAGACTATAAGACATTTAAACCGCGTTTAGTAATTCATTCTTATTTTAGCCCAAGATAATTCTCAAACACCGTTTCACTGAATTAATACAAATTTCACTGGATTAAAACAAATTACACAATTTTAAGAGTGAAAAAATGTAAATATATATTTCAATATGTCTTATTTAATCCCATTTATATTCTTAATACCCTGAAAAATGTTACTACTACATAACAACAGCAAAAATTTTAAACAGCAAAATCAGGAAATAAAGAGCTTAGTTCAGTAGCTAAAAATCTTAGTGTTATTAACTAGGGAATAAAATTCATAATCTTTTTTTGCTTGCCAAATAACCATATTATATTTCTTCTAAATAGACTAAGCCTCAAGGGACAAATTATTTTCTGTATATGACTAACTGGGGAGTTCAAAGCATGTAAATGACTTTTCATAGATTAGTTTTCATTGTAAACACTTGTTTTTTTCCCAACGCTGCTCTTCTTTCTCTGCCAAACGTTTCTGTTTAATTATATCATTAAAAATGAATTTTGGGAAGCCATTCCACTTTAAACTTATTTTTAACTGAAATACTGATGAAATGAAAATTAACTTAAAAATCATATTTTATAAGAGAACTTTTTAGGAGCTTTATGTTATCTAGTTTGTAATGGTAGTTGGGTTACTCGATTCACTTAAACAGGGAAGTTGGCATGTTTGCTTAGCAACAGCCGCTAAAACCTTCTGTTGTGAAAGATTCCCTAGGAGTGAGAAGAAGGGAGAAGAAGGAAAAGTAGGAGGAACAGATGAATCTGTTTTTCCTAGCAGGGGACTGAGGCCTAGCTGTTTGAGAAGGGAAAGGCCATCCAAGAGATCGCCTTCAGGTTAGCACACACTAACCTAAACCCTCTGTGGTAGCTAGAAGTTTGCTGTGGACTGCGTTTACTATTTAGTAGGTTGATGAGGTTACAGATTTAGTCCACTTAAAAGGGAGTAAATTCCAATCATCAGAAAGACATCAATAGATCTTCTAGAAAGAATTAGTAGCGGGAGGGTGTTGGCAAATAGAATTCTTCCCGGCTCAGAGGTGATATGTTTTACAAATAATGCGGTGATTGAATTTATCAAGTTAAAAGGCAGAAGCTTGTCTAAATATACTACTTTCTTGGAACTAGCGGTGTATGCAGTGAAATAAGGGCAGGAAAGCAAAATCTCTGCTGTCTTGGCCAAGGGCTGAAGCAAAAAAAGGCGATAACGTGGAGGAGTAACTGGGAGTTTGAGGACCATCTCTCCTCTATTCTAGACGATTTATTTTGACATTAGGACTGCATGGTATGAAAAGAATCCCATTTCTCTCCCTTTTTAAAGCAAGGGTTTAGTTAAGTAGAATTGTCCCGAAAGGGTCTCCGAGACCCAAAACCAAAATGGCTTCTTTTCCGTAAGGGAGAAGCTCGAAATAATCACTCGGTTAGCTTTTAGTCCCAGGGCCGAATCCTTTCCTTCGCTGTCCCAGATGGCGCCGCACTGTTTGTTCCCACAGTCCGGGAGGGACGTGATGGAACAGCGAGGGTCCGGGCCTTTGGCCGCTCCGCAGCGCGGGGAGGCTGAACTCTTCGGGGCCTCTGACGGGGGTGACCAGGGTCAAGGTGGTGGGATCGGGGACAGACCCGCGATAAGCACAAACGCTTGTCGGGGCGGGGCGGGAAGGGCGGTGGGGAAAGGGAACCGGGGCAGGGGACAGAGCTGAGAAAGCCGAGCGAGCAGCGGCAGTGCGGGACTTGATGGTAACGCCGGACATTTTCCAGCTCACCGTCGCCGTCTGGCCGCTCGCCCACGGGCGCAGAGGCCCCGGTGGGGGCGGGCCGGCGGGCGGGGGGGCGGGCCGACCAGTCCTCCGGCTCCGGGCGTGGACGCACCCGAGATGCGACAGCAGCGCCGACGGCTCCCTCCCGGGCGTTGGCTGCCCGTGACTCAGAGTTCTGCTCCCGCGCCGCCCCGCCCCCCGCGGGGCCCGCCCCCCGGGAGGAGGAACCTCGCCGCCGACCCCGCCCCCGTCTCCGGGGCGGGCAGCAGCCCGAGGAAGAGGAAGGGGACGGGGACAGCGGACGACGGGGCGGAGGAGGAGGCGGAGGAGGAAGAGGAGGCCGACCAACAAGATGGCCCCTGCTGCAGGAGCAGCCTCGGCAGCAGCAGGTGGGAGGCCGGAGGCGGCGGTGGCGGCCGTGGCCCGGCGGCCTGGGACAGAGTCAGAGTCGACGGTGGCAGCGGCGGCGGCGGCGGCTGCCGCGGCGGCGGCGACGGCCGCGGGGACTCGGAGCTGAGAGGAGCTGCTGCTCGGACCAGCGCGGTGAGCGAGCGGCGGGCGGCGGCGGCGTGGGGAGCGGGCGGCCGCCGCCGGGCCTCCGCAGGGAACAATAGGCGGCCGCGGCGGGTGAGGGGCATTCCTCGCCCTCGCCTCGCTCCTCGGCGGCCCGACCCCCGCGCGGCCCAGGGGCTTATCCGTGGCCCGAGGCCTCAGGCCGCCGCGTGCCGCCCGAGGGCCTGCCCGGCTGGGTAGGCCGTGGGGCGGTGCGGACACCGCCCAGGGCGACGAGGGCGAGGGCGGCTGCGGCGGGAGGGAGCGGGCCTCAGGCGACCCGCAGCCCGGAGGAGGCAGCGCCCAGGAAGCCCTTTTTGGACCCGGGTCTTTGGGGGTGGGGGAGGTGGACGCGTCTGTAAACAGGCGCCGCCTCTATCTCCCCCTTAGGCTCTCTCTTCCCCAACCCCTCAAACGCTCCCTTCCTCGGCCAAACGGGTTTTACTATGTCTGTTTCCTTGAAGCTCCTGGAGACCGAGCCATGTAGTCTCCTTTCTTCCTGGTGGCAATAGGAAAATTGTGTACGCAGGTGTCTTTTTTAAAAAATTTAAGTGTTAACAGCCGTAATAAATGTACAGGGCAAAATGCGATTGTCGATAATGGGTGGAGAGGGATGGAAGGCTGAGGGATGTTGCTCTTGAAACATCTCTAGGCATCAGTTCTTTCTAAACATCAGTTATGCTCACATCCCGAGAGTGAAACAAGGGCTCTTTTGGAGCAGTAATAATATAACTCTTGACATCCCAGCATAGTCCATGAAACTGGAAACAAAGCCACTTACTGGCAACGCGAAGACAAATTGTAATGTTTGAATAGAACTTTTCTTCAAATCAACCCTTTTGAACTATTTATGTGCCACATAAGAAACATTAACTAGCATAAAATGGACCTAATGAAGCATTTCTTCAGGAGACAGAAGTGTTCATCTCCACGTTAGAACTTCTTGTGTCCTTACTAATGTTCTATTTTTGCCTTTAAGTAATTAGTCCTAAAATTAAGACCAACCCTTTCTTTCCTTTGAGTTCGAAATCTGATTTCTAGACCAGATTTTATAAGATTGCAAAACTTTTATTTTCAAAAGCTAGAAGCAACTATGTTTTGAATATTTATGCTTATCAAGAGTCAGCTCTTCATTAAATTTTCTCTAAGGTAGTGGTGTTCTGAAACTTCAACAGTTAACTGTAACTATTTCTCCTAAACTTAGTATCTCAAGCATCTGTTGCACCCATTTCCAAGTGAGGGGGGGAAACACGTAAAGCTACTACTATTCCACTTTCTACCTAGGGGTGCAATTTACATTAAAATTGGTTGGATGAATCCAAGATTGCTTTCCACTATTTAACATCCAATTGCATGGTCCGTCTAGTTTGCCTTCTTAATAGATTGACCTGTGTGGAGAAGGTGTCAATCTTTCGTCCATTTTTAGAGTAAATTTCTAGTTAGAATTGTCCGTATCTATTGTAATTCAAAGCATTTTCTGAAAGTTTAATGAGTGGTGTTTAATTCTTCCACCAGAGTTGACAGTAAATACGCTATGAATAAACATGGAAGTTGAACTATCTTGTTTTAAGGATTAAAGTATATAATGGATAAATATGAATGACTTCGATTTTATGCCAAATACAGTTTATGTGGATGTTTTGACTTATTAAGTGGTGTGGGGAAAACAACTTTCAGATGGCTTCTGGTAATGTGAATTTGAAAAGGACACTTTTAAGTGCTCAAATCCATGATTTTTTGCTTTATGGTGAATTTTGTTAAGTACAAAATTCAAGTAAAGCCTATATTGGTAATTAGAGTTTATCTGTGACCCTAAGCCTATTAGAATATTACAGTAATTTGCAAGTTTGTAAGTTTTAAGTGTTGCTTTCTTACAAAAAAAATCTCATGTTGTATCAAGGACAAATTTGCCTTCTACTTAATATCATTTTCTTGAAAACAGATTTTTAAGTGTTGAGATTTTGTGTTTGAAATTGGATGTTGACCCAACAATTTGTAGGTTGAGTATGGATTGCTCTTTCTGTTTAATATTGAAAAAAATCTCTTAGCAAATTCTCCTTTCATTTGTGTCAAAACTATTTTAAGATGTGCTCCCTCAGTTGTCACGTGTGTACTATCAATGTTCCCATTATTTGGGTTCAGATTTTGTCAAGTAATATCTAAGAATTTCCTTCTACAAAGTTTTGGGACCATAGCCTAATAATTAGATTTGAATTTTCTTGGTAATACTGAAAGTTAATGTATGTTTGATTCATTTGAAGAGATTTGAAAGGGTTTTTTTGTACATAAAAATAAAAAATATTATAACGTATTTGTTGAATGAGCAGACACATTCTTATTTAATCCTAGTTAGGCTGTAATAATGGTGATATTATCATTTTATGTATGAGGCATCTGAGGCTAGGAGAAGCAGGGTAACTAGCAAAAAGCCACATAATTAGTACGTAAAAGAGCTTAGTCAGACCTAGGTCTTGTGACACAAATTAGATGCTTTACTACTGCCACCATATGTCTCAAGGTTAAACTTTGAAGCATCTCCTTTATTAACAGCTTCCTTGTTTTGACCACAAACTGTTTGGTAAGGCTGTCTTGCCTTTAGCCCTGGTACCCTTTCTTTTACCATGATTTGCACCCTGCCAAGTTCCAGAAATCATTATTCATGTGGATTACAAAAGAAATACTTATTGTTGCTTTTAACAGATGTGAATGCTGTAAATATAAAATTCATAACCATTTGTGTGGGACAGATTTGTGGTGTTGCTGTAGTTGTTTCATGGCTTTGTTGTGTAAGCAGTTACTACACTGTGCTTTGAAACACTTTATGAAAGTGTAAAAATGACATTAGTAACATTCAGTATGTTAAAACTGGGTCAGCTAACAATTGAAATTGTTCATTTATAATTTTTTTAAACCGTAGACCATTTAAAATACTCCAGCATTTGTCTCCAGATTTTAGGGTTTGAAATGGAGTTTGGTGGGGTCTAATCAGTCTCCTTTTACATATTGTCTTAAAAGTGGTTTGCTCCCAGCAAAGTGAAGAATAAACTGATAAATGATCCTTTTTTGGTGGACGCCTCTGAGCAAGTTGTTCCTTGGCAGGGTGTACTGACCTGATTTAGCTTTGGCCCTGTCACTGCTCAGGAGTTCAGGTATTCTTTGGGGTTGGATTCAAGTGGATTTAAATTCTCAGATTGGCCTGAATCAAAAGAGTCACAATAAGTTTTAAAATCAGCCTGTTCCTCAGGATTAAGATCTGACTTTAGATCAACTCTTTAGATCTTTTTTGTTTAATCCTGGAGTCTAGGCTGGATTTGGATTAGCCTTGGGAGGTAGTGCATAAAATTAATTTTGTCAGGCATTTGTACAAAGGAAGTATTTCTTAGTCCAAAGTTTCTTAAGGTAGATTCTATAAATTTTCAAGTATGAAGTTTATTAATCTGTTGTAATGTTGTCCTGCATCTTCAAGACAGTTTTAGCATATTTATTTGTATCCATTATTGGTCAGACTTGTTTATTTCTTACATAATCTTGTTTACTTTTTGTATAATATTAGACACTTCTTATCAGTTCACAGTGTTTCTCTGATTAAGCTTGGTAAAAGAATGCTGGTAAAAAATTTGAGTTTGCCGTACATGCAGTAGGTTGACTTGGATGAAATTGTGTTCTGTCATAGAGGAATAAATGTTTTAAGGTTCATTTATATTTTTCTTTGAGATTATTTACAAATGTATGTCAGAGCAATATTCTTTTGATGTTTGTCAAGCATTTTAGCACTGATGTCAGTACAAAACAATGATTTTTACTGTGCATATATGGTAATAATTTAACTTGTAATGCATTTTCATCTGAAAATCTCCACCATTTAAAAAGCATTTGAACATGGTAGCAATGCTTTTGTAGAAGAGAAGAGTTCTGAGGGGGGTCAATTTTATCTATATATATCTTAACTTACTTTTTCTAAATTGAGGTTTAAATCACATAACACAGTTAGCCATTTTAAAGTAAACAGTTCAGTGTCAGTACATTCACAATGTTGTGCAGCCACCTCTAATTCCAAAACATTTTTATTACCCCAAAAGAAACTACCCATTAAGCAGTTACTCCTCATTCACCTCTCTACCTAGTCCTTGGCAATCACTATTCTACTTTCGGTCTCTGAATTTAACATAAAATTATTTTGAGCCAAGATTGAGGAAGAGTACTATGATTGAAATTGCAGGAAAAACTGGGGTATGATGGTTACAAATCAGAAACCACCTCATTCTTTGCATGCTTTTTGTAAGTGCGATAAGGCATGCTCCCAGACCTCTTTATAGAAGAAAAGTTAAAGTCACAGCAGTGTGCAGTTTTAGTTTTGTTCATTCCAGAAGAGTTGTACTCAAACTCTCAGACTCCTGTGGTTTCCTCACTGGATTGTGAGAATTAACTAAATTAGTGTTCTATACACATTTAAGCAACTAATATTTAGTCTTTTGTCTACAACTTGCTTGCCTTTTGATGTTTCTTAATGTATAGGAGAAACTTGGAACATTAACAGACATTTGAGATTGTATTCGAGAGTGATCATTAGATCGAAACTTCTGTTTTTTAAGAGTCTGAGTGTATGATGAGTTTACTCAGCTTATTTTAGAATATTTAGGAGTTGTGATTTGCCTGACACTCAGTTTTTAATCCCTTGGTGAATAAGTCTTAGAAACTTTAGGTTGGCCCTATATCTGACTCCCTCCAAAAGCAGGCACTGTTAAAGAAGCAGTTGGTTTGTGGCTTTTTTGATTGTTGTAGTTGATTAATTGAAGAAAACCATTAGGCTTTCTTTCTTTCTGGAATAAAGTATATAAAGTTGAATTTTTATAAGTTGAGAATTGTTGCTGCTAAGTTTGAAGTTTAAATTTTGGGCTTTGGAAATATTTATCCCTATCTTAAATTCAAAATGGTACTTAACCTAATTAAATTGAAATTTATAGTGAGAGGTGAAATACAGATTTCATGTTACCAGTGGATATTTGTAATGAGTTACAAGAGGTCTAAGTGGGAAGAATTTAGATTTTGATAATACTCTCACCCACTTTTGGAGAAAATTAAATTAAGAAATTGAGTTATAAGAACAACTTTAAAAGTGATGAGAAAGAATGACATAAGAATATGTAGAACTCAATACAGTAAAATTCCTTCTTTAATAGTGACCTTTTTCAGGGAAATATCAACTGTAAATATTTATATTTCTGTATTTTTATATAACATTAATTTTTGATAGTAACATTTATTGGAAAGGCATTGTACTAAATAAACTTAAGAATAAAAATAACATTGAAATGATGTTTAGAGATCTATGCTTGAAATATGGGTCAGTGGAAGATTTGTGAATGAAACAGGATCACTTTATTTTTAGCTTTACTGTAGAGCAATATTTCATCTATCCAGGTCTAAGTTTAGAATAAGGAGGCAAAAAGACCTTTAATTGTCACAAAATTAATGAACTAAATTACCTGCAGTAAGGGTAGAAGCTCTCTTGCTTTGTATATAATTCTAACAAGTTTCATTATCCATTTTCTACTCCCACAGCAGAGTAGTTGTGGGGGTAGAGGTACTATAGGTAAGATGGCAGCAAGGTGGGTTACAGGAAAAATACATTGGCGTGGGCCCATTTACTTAGGGGTCAGCACCTCATGAGACTCTGAGTGTAATTAATGTATTAATTAATTATTGGATGGTGCTATATAACCTGTGGTTCCTGATAATAAATTCATTGCGGGAAAATTAAATTATAATTTTGGGAATCATAAAAACATAAAGAACATATTAGAATATAGACTTTGGAGTCGGATATATCTCGGTTCTCATCTTTTATCACTTAAGCTTTTTGATTCTCTAAAACACAAAAACAGTAACACCTTCCTTTAAAGATTGTTTTGAAGTTTAAATGAGATAGCATATATCTTAATATAGTACCTGATGACATCTGGTATCACTAAATTACTGTTATTTTCTTCCTTAAATTCTGTTTAACAAAAATCATTTTAGAAAGGTATTCATTTGGAATATTTGAAAAGTTGTGCTGTAAAATGTTAATATTCAAGCTATATATAAATTTTTTCTTACAGTTTAGGATTAACTGTATGTATACTTTTGGGGGTGGTGACCAGAAATGAACTACCATTCTCATTTTCTTCCAACATCAGTCTTTCATTAATATGGACTTGTGCTGTTTAATAGCACTACCTACATCTGGCTACTTAAACTTAAGTTTTTTAAGCACTCAATTTTTTTAGAACACTCTAGGTTTCCAGAAAAATTGCACTGAAAGTACAGTTCCCATATACACCTTCCCCCATAGTTACCTCTGTTAATAAATTATGTTAGTGTGCATTTGTTATAAGTGATGACCAATATTGACATATTGTTATTAACTAAAGTTCATAGTTCACATTAGGATATAATCTGTGCTGTATAGTTCTATGGGTGAGATTATCTTCTTGCACTTAGTAATGTTCATTTAAGTTTCTTCCATGTTTTTTCGTGACTTGGTAGCTCATTTTTTTTTACTGCTAAACAGTACCCCACTATATGGATAAATTTAAGTTTCAATTTAAATTAAATACAATTTCAAATTCAGTTTCTCAGTTGGACAGCTACATTTCAAGGCTCAATAGCTACATACTGGGAAATGCAAGTACAGAACACCATCTCAGTAAGTTTTATTGAAGAGTACTGATATAAACTATACCCCAAAGGTCCAGTTCTCCATTTATATTCAGAGAATTTACCTATTTACACGGCCTCAATTCATTCTAAAGCCTACATTTTCAGTGCTACCAGCAACCCTAAACATCACATAATTTTAAATCCTTTACTCCCCACAAAGAATCAGCCTTTCCAGATATCACCCATTATACTACGGTTCATAGGTTTCCTATCAGGACATTATCTTTTACTCCATTCTTCGTTCCTAAAATCTGGCATCATCTTTTTATTGTTTTTCTCTAAACCTTTTGAATATTTATCAAGGATATGTAAATCTCAGAGCTAATAAATGGCAGAGTTGAGATTAGAATCTAGAAATCCTATTTTACTTCTCTCTTGGGATCCCACTAGTTGTAGTTGCTTTTATAATAACTTTTGAAGTTATGATCACTTTCGAATAAATTACTGGGGACTATTTGATCATATACTATGGAATTTAAAATATACTTTTACAAACCAAAACTATTGAGACCGTCACTATAGATTTAATAAATTATTCATTATTATTCTTTAAACAAAATAGAGCCTTAAGTGAAGAAATTTATCCTATTTAGCTAATTTCTCTTTATAATTCAGTTATGGTGGGAAAATAGTTTTTCTTCCATATGTGTCCCATTTTAGATAACATAAGTTTATTTCCAGTACTAATACAAATTCACTGGTAAGGGTAAATAGAATTTAACTGAATGTTATTGGCATCCAGATTCTCTATTGGCACTGATTTACATTTGTATTCTATTCAAACTAAACTTTGATCTGTAAAATCCAACTTGGTTACTACATGAACTTGTCTCTTCCTAAATTCATCATGTTAAAGTTCCCGGAGCTTGAAAATAGATAGCTTCTTGTCAGTCCTTTTACTTTTCTTGTGAGGTAAGCTACACCTCTACTTTTGTATGGTCTTGATTCGACCTTCTTTGATCATGCTTGCCCAAAAGTCCATTTTCGTGGAGACACTCTGTTACAGAGTAGTAGTCTTCCATATTAAGGTACTATACTTTAAAAAAACTGGGATTTTAACCTTCACTTTGAAATGCTTTCCCTGTAATTATTGCTTTTAAAACCTATGCTTTATATGTCAATTTTTACATTAATTCCCCTACTGATAGTATAGTTTTTGAATTGTTTTGATTAAACCTGTCACTCCTTGCTTGAATCTAGACTCTCTTTAAATTTATTTAAAAACTTAAAAAAATAGATTTAAGGCTCTCTATCTATTTAGAAAAATTGAATTATGGGTTCTTTGGCTTGACAACGTTTTTTCAGACATGTCATTTTATTATATAGGTCTTTGGTCTTTGGTTGCTCCTAAGGCCACAAAAGCCTCTTTAAATTTATTCTCTTTCTACTGCTATTTTTTAAAAAGATGGGTTTTGAAATAAGAAAATCCTTAGAAAGTGTAATGCTTATATCCTTTATATGCATTTAATAATAATTCATAGTATCATAAAGTCTTAATGGATAATATTTGAATGAAAGCATCATTGACTATTGAAGTAATAGCACCTGTTCTCTCAATGACTGACTGATGGGGGAGTGCAAGATAAAACATAGTATCTTCTTAGGTATATAATGACAAAATAATGGGATGGTGGAAGAAGGGAGGAGCAAAACTGTGTCAATAGAATTTCTATAGATGAGCGTGGTTTCAGGTTCAATTGCTAATTTTTGTTTCATTCTTTTTGTTTTTAAAAGACTTTTTAAGAGCAGTTTTAGGTTCACAGCAAAACTGAGAAGAAACTACCAATATTTCCCATATACTTCTGCTCCCACCCATGTACAGCCTACCCCATTATCAACATCTACCACCAGAGTGATACCTTTGTTACAATTGATGAATCTATATTGACACTTCAGGCTCATAATCTACATGAGGGTTCACTCATGGTGTACATTCTGTGGTCTGGACAAAAGTATAATGATATGTATCCATCACTATAGTATCACATAGAGTATTTTCATTTCCTAAAACAACTCTCTGCTCTGCCTATGCATCCTTCAACTTAGCAACCATTAATCTTTTTGTCTCAATAGTTTTGCCGATTTTTGGATGTCTTAGAGTTGTAATCAATATACAGTCTTTTCAGGTGGCTTCTTTCACTTAGTATATTCAGTTAAGTTTCTTCCATGTCTTTTCATGACTTAGTAGTGCATTTCTTTTTAGCTCTGAATAATATTCCATTGTCATGATGTACTACAGTTTATTTAACCATCTACTGAAGGATATCTTGGTTGATTTCCAAGTTTTGGCAAGTTATAATAAAGCTAATATAAACATCTTTGTGCACATTTTTGTGTAGACATGTTTTTACCTCTTTGGAGTAAATAGAAAGGAGAGAGATTGCTGGATTATATGGTAAGAATATGTTAGGTTTTGTAAGAAACTGCCAAACTTTTCCAAATTTACTGTCTGGTTTTGCATTCCTACCAGCATTGAATGAAAGTTTCTTTTGCTCCACCTCCTCACTGGCATTTGATATTGTCTGTGTTTCAGATTTTGGCCATTCTGATAGGTGTGTAGTGGTATCACGTTTTAATTTGCATTTCCCTGATGACATATGATACAGTGCATCTTTTCATACATTTATTTGGAATATAGTGTTGTATAGTTGGGATGATTCAGTATATACCTTTTCATATTAGCTTTTTTTATCCTCTTTAATCTGCCACTTCAGTTTTAGTTTTACCTAGCTTATAGATATTTTTAAGAATATGCTTAATTTTGGAGGCATACTTTTCTTCTAAATATTAGGTGTCAGTATTAAAAAATACAACTCATCTTGTGACAAATTCTGCTGTCTTAAGTCCCATTGCCATTCAGCTTTATCTTTTATGTGAATTGTTCGGCACTGCTTTCGAAATGTGAAACTGGCAGTCAGGCAGAGTAGTGATTTCTCTCAGTCATTCAGCAGTTATTGAGGAGATGTTATTTGCCATGCAGCATATGACAACATAGACTGTCTCTTACAGAGCATAAAATATATTGGGCACATAGTACAAACTGGGCTACAAAAGAAGATTTTTTGAAAGAGCTCCCTGAGCTGAGTGGGAGTTAAAGGATGAGGATTTGCAAATTACTAAGGGACTGCTTGAGCCCAAGAAGACCTAGAGTGAAAAAGAATATATTGTGTACAGGTAAACCTTCATACTTTTATTGTAAGAATATGAAATACTAGGCAGATGGTGATTAAAAATTAACCTGGAGAGGTAGGTGGACTAGATCCTAGAGATCTTGTATGGCATGTTCAAGCACTTGGGGATTGATCCTGTTGAGACTCGATGTTGTTTGTTCTTTAAATTGTGGTATGATATACGTGCAGTAAAGGGTAAAATTAGGGGTCTATCTTGATGACTTTTTTCATATACTTTTACTAGTATAACCACCACCAGATCAAGATAAATAAGTTTCTAACACCTGAGAATTCTCTTGCTCTTTCCCAGACAATAACATCTTCTGTAGCTCCCACCTTCCCAGTTATTTTGACTTCTAGCACCATAGGCTGTTTTGCTTCTTAAATGAAAATGTACATCATGTATTCTTTTCCTCCCTCTTTAAATTAAATCGGGCTGTAGGTGCTGTTTTGTATCTGGCTTTGTTCATTATGATACCTGAAATTTATCCATGTTCCGTATAACAGTAGATCACTTTATTTTTATTATTGCTGTATAGTATCCCATTGTGTGAATTTATCAGAGTTTATCCATTCTACTGTTGATGGACAATTGAGTTGTTTCCAATTCGTTTTCTGCTTTTAATGAATAAAGCTGCTATGACACTTTTGTATATGTCTTTTAGTGGGCATAGTCATTTCTGTCTATGAATACCTAGGTGTGGAATTTTGGAGTCTTTTAGTAGGCTTTTGTTTACTCTAAATAGGTATTGCCAGTTTTCCAAGGTGAATGTACCAGTTTATACTGCCATCAGCATTGTGTGAGAATTTTGCATGCTTATAGTCTCTTTAACACTTGGTATTGTTGGTTTTAAAATTTTTAGCTCTTCTGGTAGGTGTAGTGGTGTCTGTTATTTAATTTAAATTGCCCTATGTGTAATGATACCCTATTTACTCTTCAATAATTTAGATATCCTCTTGTGAAATGTCTGTTCAAGTCAACTGTCCTTTTTTTTTTTGAGTTGTTTGTCATAGAAGAAAAGCATAGGTGAATGACAAGCAAGTGTGAGGGAGGCTGGGGGAAGGGAAGAACAAAACTGGAGGCAGAGATCAGATAAAAGGTTATTGTGTGATCCAGGTCAGGGAGACTGTATGTTCTGTTAGAGCAGGGACTTTATTTCACTTGGGGCTGTATCTTCATCTTCTAGGACACTGTCTGGCATGTGGTAGGTGCTCAATTAGTATTTTTTTAATGAATAAATAGGACCTCAATCAGGGAAGTAGAAATGGAAAGGCAGATATAGGTACAAGAGATAATAACATTTTTTACTGGGGTAGAAGGGATAGAATCTACGATAATTACCAGATTACCAGGTATGTATATTGATGGTGAAGTTGGCTAGTGGTGTTACCAAAGAATTCGACTACAGAAGCTACTAATTGGGAATAAGCAAAATACCTTCTTTTATAATTTATATACCTATTTCTAGAAATAATTTGAATTCTGTCAGGGATATTGCATAAAAACAAACAAAGTCATGAAAATATCCTTAAGACTTGGCCAGCAGATTACAGGGACAATGCCTTTTTAGCAATATATTACTGGTATTTTATTATTATTAAATGTTATATTATGTCTTGCGATGCAGAAATTTCCAAGAGCAACATATCCATTCAAGTATCACCCAACCATTGCAAAATGTTTTTTATATACCTTATCTGTTCCCAATACATTTGCCTGTTTTCCCTATTGCCCAGTTCTAGAATCAGTCAAAGCCCTGTGGAGTCTAAGGTACAAGCTCCCTAAAAAAAAAAAAAGAAACAGAAGCAAGTCAGAGGAAAGAAGTAGTAGGGGCTCTTAGGGTGACACATATGGTGCTTTGTTTTCTCAAGAGGGGACTCTTTGTTCTCAAGTTTTGTCATTGACACCTTTTTTGTCCCTTCTAGTTCACACCAGAAATCTGCATTCAAAATCTAAATGTTATCACTGCTCCAAAAATGAGTTAATAAAGAGTAGTTTTCCTGTGGTCAGTTTAACTGGAATGTTTTGTAGCAGTTTAAAAATATAAATGTAGGAAAAAAATAGGATGTTGAGCAAAAGAAGCCAAAATGCAAAATAATACATAATGATGATTTTATTATATAGTTTTAAAACAGGCAAAACTAATCTGTAGTATTGGCAGTTAGGATAGTAGTGACCTTTAAGGAAGAATAAAGAAGTAATGATTGGAAGGGGTGGTAAGGGCCTTCTGGGATGCTGGTAACATTGTATAACTTGGGTGTACAGGTATGTGCTGTGTGATCATTCATTGAGCTGAACACTCTTGATATGTATACCATTCTTTATGCTATACTTCAATACATTTTAGATATCTTAAAATATGTATAAAATTAAGATTCATTTTCTGTTTTAGTCCGTTGGTTATTTCTCAGTAAAGTGTTCTAGTAAAGTATTCCTATGATTCTCTTCAAACAAAATACAGTAGTTGCTATAACCTAGGTCTTAAAAAAGAAAAAGAACCAGTAGGCTTAAACAGTTCCAGGGGTCCCTACATCTACTTAATTAAAAACCTAAACCAGGCATCATTTAATTTAGGTCTTTATGGCTTAAAATTATTAAGAAATATAATTAAACATTACAAATGCTGGAAGTAGGAGGCCATTTTATTATACTGAAGAAAGTATAGGTATTGAAGTTGGACAAATGTGGGTTCACATTGTGACCAGACCACTAAATTAGCTGAGTAACTGTTTTCAGTTTTGTTTTCCTTCAGTAGTAGAGGCATCTATCTCAAGGTTGTTGGAGATGATTTCTGTTTAAGTGCTCGCTACTCAAACGTCCTCCCCCACCCCCCCACAGTTTTGGGACCAAGAGAGTGAGAGTGGAAACTGCAAGGTCACCTGAAGTCTAGGCTCTGGAACTTTCCCAACATCACTGTGCATTAAATAAAGTATGTGAAGTCAAGTAAAGGCCACTCAGATTTGAGGGGTAGGGAAATAGACCCTGTCTCTTGGTAGAAAGAGCAGCAAAGTCAGGTTACATAGGGGCATAGCTACAGGGATGGGAGGAATCTTGGTCATCTTTGCAGACTACCACAGCAAATGATTAAGAAACCTGAGGAGAAAAAGTCTTATGTTAGAATCTCAACTCTACCCCTTGTTCTCAACTCTAGACCTTGAGAACACAGCTTAACTCTTCATGAGTCCTGATTTTTCTCAAGAGCATAATATACAAGATCATTAGGAGAATTAAAAAATAATGTACTTATAAGTTTTTAGAGTATTTTGATCCATAGTAAATTCTATTGTTATTTTAGGACTTAGCATTACTATAACTCTCCATTTGCTATATATTGCTCATTTATTATCTGAACCCATGATACTCTCCTTCAGAGAAAAGGCCAGCATAGCTTACTAATAAGTGGTATCCCAGAAGCCCTCTGAAAGATAAAGAAAATTGAGGGGTCTTTCCTGTTTGCCAGTTCATATGTATGGACTCATTTGCTTGTATTATATGTTATCTGCTTAAAATAATCAAACAAAAATCTACATTTAGATTTGGGTCCATAAACCTTGAAGTATCTCCCCACCTCCCTCTTACAAAGTAGAAGTGTGTGTATCCTCACATGTGTTCATTCATTGTAAAAAAAGACCTATAAATGTATTTTTTTGGTATTAATACACAATTACATGAGCAACATTATGGTTACTAGACTCCCCCCATTATCATATAAAAATTTTTAAAACTTGAATTTATGCCTCTCACACTAATATAAAACTAGGATAGAAGAATATTTGGATTTTTAAGCTTTTAAAGTCTTTGGTTTATAAGTTTCTTTTTGAAATGTTTGAGGAAGTAATCATCTAAAATTGGCATCACTTGCTAACAGTATTAAAATTCAGTTTACATGTTGGACACAGAGAGTTGGTCATCATGTTGCTGATGTTAGATAGCTTTTTTTCCCACTGTCTTAAGGTGGGAAGTCAGAATTAATTTGAGATTGCTTTCTTTTTTAGTGTAGGCATTTAAAGCTATAAACTTCCTTTCAAGCCTTGCTTTAGTTGTATCCTGCCAGTTAGTGGAATACCTAGACAGTATGCCATTATAGAAGCCAAAAAGTAGCATATTCAGGAGTAATTGGTCAACATCATGAAGTGGTGTAGAGAAAGAAGAGAAGGACTGCAATGTGACCGTCTGCTTTCATGAGAAGGTAGTTGATGTGCTTGATGAAGAGTTGTTTCAGAACAGCAAATGAGATAAAGTGGTGGTGTGAAAACTGAAAGGCGAGGGAGTAGAGAATGGAGACTCGAAGACAGGGACAGGGGTCGAGTGCCCCTTCTCTTCCCCCACCCCCTTCTTTAAATTAGATAAGACACTTTGGAGATAGAAGTAAGTTTTTTTAGCTCCTCTGAACAAGGATTTAAGCATGCCAGTGGGGAAAGCACTAGTAAAGAGGATATGTTGAAGAAACAATATTATTGCTGCCCCTTAAAATGTCTTGATTTCTTTGGATTCCATAGGAATCTATAGGTTAGTATTTCATGATCTGAAAAAAGAATTAATGAGACACAAGTTAGATTTTCTTTTCATTGTGAGCATTTACCCCTACATTCAAGATTATTGAATTCTTGCCAATCAGATTTGTCCTTGTGTTTCAAAATAACTTCTGGGGACAGGAGGAGCAAACTTCCTCTTATAAAAAGAGGAGCCCTTATTGTAGCAGGACGACAGATTTCAAATGTGACCTGAAAAGCTATTTAAAGTCTTGTTAAAATATTTGGCCTAGTCTTCAAAATTTATTCACAATTCTTTGTATTGGGACTGAGTTATCTTTATGATTTAGGGAAAGAGCTTCAATTAAAAAGGAGAGACAGCAGCTCCACATCCCTAATCATCAGAGAAAAGCAAATTAAAACCGCAATGAGCTATCACCTCACACCAGTTAGGATGGCTACCATCCAAAAGACAACAACAAATGTTAGCGAGGTTGTGCAGAAAGGGGACCCCTCCTACACTGCTGGTGGGAATGTAAACTACTTCAACCATTGTGGAAAGCAGTTTGGAGGTTCCTCAAAAAACTCAAAATAGAAATACCATTTGACCCAGGAATTCCACTCATAGGAATTTACCCTAAGAATGCAGCAGCCCAGTTTGAAAAAGACATATGCACCCCTATGTTTATTGCAGCACTATTTACAATAGCCAAGAAATGGAAGCAACCTAAGTGTCCATCAGTAGATGAATGGATAAAGATGTGGTACATATACACAATGGAATATTATTCAGCCATAAGAAGAAAACAAATCCTACCATTTGCAACAACATGGATGGAGCTAGAGGGTATTATGCTCAGTGAAATAAGCAGGCGGAGAAAGACAGGTATCAAATGATTTCACTCATCTGTGGAGTGTAAGAACAAAGGAAAAACGGAAGGAACAAAACAGCAGCAGACTCACAGAACCCAAGAATGGACTAACAGTTACCAAAGGGAAAGGGACTGAGGAGGATGGGTGGGAAAAGAGGGATAAGGGGGGAAAAGCGGGTATTACGATTAGCACACATAATGTAGTGGAGGAGGGGGGATGAATACGGGGAAGGCAGTATAACAGAGAAGACAAGTAATGATTCTATAGCATCTTATTGTGCTGATGGACAGTGACTATAATGGGGTATGTGGGGGGAGACTTGATAATAGGGGAAGTCTAGTAACCATAATGTTGCTCATGTAATTGTACATTAATAATACCAAAATAAAACAACAACAAACAACTCACTTAAAAATGGTAAAGAATCTAAATAAACATTTCTCCAAGAAAAAAATACATGGTCAGTGAACATGTGGAAAAATGCCTCACATTGCATTAGGGAAATGCAAATAAAAACCACAACTTGACACTGTTAAAAAAAGGGGAGGGGGAGACAGCAGTTTTCACAAAGAACAGGTTCAGAAATCTGCATTTAATTTGCTGACAGTTAACAGATCAACAGTGTATTCCAAAATAGTCCTGATATTTTGGTTATTAGTTCTTATTATGTCCTTGATGTTTGGACTACCACTAAATGGCGATGGCATATTTACTTAGTTGAGTTGACAGTTTAGTACATGTAATATTCAGAAGAGCACTAATGTGAAAACTGAAAACAATAAAGCGACATTTTGCTGTTTTGGTATAAATACATTTTCCCTGCATACTACCTCATGGTTTCCTTAATGATGATGTTTTTGAGTCTGACCTTTTTATTCCGCCACCTCTTAAATAACCACTGATGTCCTCTTCAGTGTAGCATATTTGCACAGTGTATAACTTTGCTATGTTTGCTATGGAGCTTTTAACTATGTACACAAAGTTAGAGGCTGTCATTAACTTTCTGGAGTACTGTTTCAACTTCAGGTCAGGCAGCTTCTCCTTGAATGGTTTTATCCTTCCTTCTGTTTCTTCTCCTAAATTTGGTATTAGGTTGGAGGTAGAAATTTTTTTTTGGTCCAGCTGAACAGTGGGAAAGTAAGCCACCCAAATTAATGGTTTGCAGCTTTCTCAACCCTTTTTACCAAGCTCTGTTTTTCAAGCTGTCCCCCTCTAAATCAGAAGCCTTTCTCTTTATACCTGTCCTAAATATTTGCCTTTGTGTACAGGCATGTTAAAGTATTTATATCTAAGTTTGTACAGTATAGGGTGACACATATTCAGTCCATGTATTTAGGGAAGAGATATTTCTTTTAAGTTAGGTCTCTCTTCACAGGGTATTGCTGCTGGTAAAACCTTGAGCCACCTCAAAAATCTTAGACTACTAATTTGGTCCATGAAATAATTGATACTCTACTGAGAATTATAACACTGAGTAGGGTTTTAATAAGCCCTCATTTATTTTGCTGCTTTTTGTTTTGATTTCCTGCTTTAGCTTCATTTTTCAGGATAGTTAAAAATTTTCTCTTCTCAAATGTTGCCCTGCATGTTGGTTGCTATGGAAATGTTCCAGCAAAATGGCAAATTAAGTTAAGGCCAAGAATAGTGAGTTAAACTCATCTCATGGGGTAAGGTGGGAGGAGAGCCAAGACTTCTTAACAATAAGGTTTTGTTTAGATACACTTTTCTCAGGGCAGCTTTACTTCAAATTCACATAAAAGCTAAGTTCTAGTCTTTGCTCAACAATTTATTGGCTTTGAACAAGTAATTTAATGCTTCTGAAGCTTGAGTTACCTATAAAATGCACATAAAAATGCCTCAGAGGAGCAACTGTCCCAGAGTAGATACCTGTTAGATATATTTTAACTTCCATGTTTCTCCCTCTAGATCAGAGGCAGATAAAACAAACCCATCACAGGAGATAGTAATACATTTTTGAGAATTTCTAAAATGTCAGTTTGTAATATATTTTAGTGAAATCTTCAAAACAATATAATTAACTAATAGGTCCATTGCTGTGCTCAGAACAAATCTGTATAGTATCTTTATGTTTTTTAATTGTATTTTTTAAATTTGAAAAATTTATAAAAAGCCTTTAGTGATGATTATAACAGCTTTATTAAAGTATAATTTACATACTGTAGAATTCACCTACTGTCAGTGCACAATTTAATTATTTAAGTAAATTTACAGAAGTGTGCAGCCATCACCACAATCCAGTGTCACAGTATTTCCATTACCCCTGAAAGCTCTGTCACCTTAATCACTATGAACTTTAATGTTAGGAGGGCATGAATTATAGGACTTTAAATTACCAGCTTGTGAGTTAGGCCGGCCTGAGTTTGAATCATAGTGCTGCCCACTTACTAGCTTTGTGTCTTTGGGTACTTTTCTGTACTTTGGTTTCTTTATCTTTAAAATGGAGATGCTAGCTACATTACAGCATTGCTGTGTATGGAAAACATGAAAGTGCTGGCACCCAGTTGGTGTTTAACAAATAGTGGTTACTTGTGATAGTTTATATTGTGGTTTAGAATTTATGGTAGATATTTTAATAAGAGAAGCATCTGAAAACACCTCACGTAATGACACATGGTTTATTTTCAGAAAACCAAGCTCTGTTATGCATCATGTTGTCGTCATAATTTTGTCTATAGTTGCTTTTTGACTGTAGCTTTAATCACAGTTAAACCTTGAGTTTACAGGATGTAGTTACTTGTTATTTTGCGGAGGTATGAATTTGAATTGAGTAGCTGCAAGGCAGCTATAATATCTGCAAACTAGTCACTTAGCTGGTGGATTAAGTCAGTGGTCTTACTGTTTACTGTTCATTGAAGTAATTTTTGTGGCCAAGGAATGCTTTTATTTCTTAATGAAGAATTGGGTGTGATTCTGTGTCTATTCTGTCAAGTTTGTTACAGTTGTCTCCAAGAACTATTTCGTTAGAAAATGTAAGAGTATATGTAATGTAAACTATGTACCTCATTTTACTAGGTTAGAGATGGAAATGATATATAAAATTTAAAAACTATGCTAGTTCTTTGAGACATAAATTATAGAAAAGTTACATAAAGTGTTTCTAATGAATTTTGAAAAAAGCTATTAAGTTTTGATCATTTGGCTATCCAAATGTGTAAAAGGTCAGTTTAATACGGAAAATGTTTTGACTAGTCTTAGAGTAATTTGTCCTAGAAATAGCCTAAATTGTGTTTTAAATGTATTTCAGCTTCTCTTATTTTTGTTCTTTGAAATTTATTTGCAGTTTTATAAGTCATGTTTGCGTGTTTTGTGAATTGCCCAGTTGTGTAACTGCTATTAAGTTTGTTAGATCTTCCCAGACTTGTCTTCCATCCATATACATCCGTTAATACTAAGACTAATATGTAGGATATTTTTCCCCAAACACAAATGATATCATGTGTATTGGTCTACAAGTTTTGTTTTTACTTAACAGTATATCTTGAATCTCTTCCCATTTCTATATGCATAAATCTCTTTTTAATTCTTAGTACAGGTATATTCTCTCTTTAGCTGTTCTATTTTGGACATAGTATTTTTAATTTTTTTCAGTTACAAAGATTTCTAGCCTTTCTTTTAAAATAATCTATTATGAATACCTTGGAAAAGTAGATTATCTTTGTGTGATATGAATGATCACTGTAATCTGTTTTCTGTTGGAATTTTTCCAGGTCAGGTTTTTTTAACGTAGGCATAATGCTGGTGTAACAGCATTAGGAGCTTTACTGCCCAGTAGTGAAAGAGAGGTCATGTAGGGTTTTGAATTTGTTCTTCCCGTTTGGTCCTTGAAGGAGATCTCAGTGTACTGGAATTAGTGAGACTGGTATTCAGGTTGGGGAATGTTAAAAGCTATGAGGTGGGTCACCATGCTGTCTCATCGGTGCCTTCACATTAAGACCAAGTACCATGAGTTAAAAGATCGTATGCTATTTGGTCCTTGCTAATTCTTTAGTCCCATATTATGATTTTCTCTCTTGCTCTCTGCTTTATTTTTGTTTTGTTTTAATTTTGGTTTCCCTCTTATTTTTTTCTAGCTCCCCATTTGTACTGTATTCTCTTCAGTCTCAAAACCTGTGGTTATGCTTTTCCTTTACCTAGAATCTACATACATATTAGGCATTATTCTTCTTATAGTAACTTTTATTCAGCCTTCATTTTCAAATCTTACCATAAATATCACATCTCCTTACAGAAGCAGTGCCCCACACAACCCCACCCCAAGTTTGTAGATTATCTCTGTTGTATGTGTTTATGTCTCCCTGTCCTTCACCTTTGTATCATATACTGTACATTGCAGTCATGTATTTAGTTGTGTCGTTATTGTTTATATAGCTAATACAAGCAGGAAGCGATGTAAGCTCATGCAGACTTGGAATGACTTGTTCACTATTATTTTATCATGTGCTGGGCACATAATAAAGAACAATAGTTTTTTTTCTTTTGCAAGCAGCTGAATGTTTAATTTTTACTGGGAATATAAAAAGTTTTCTAGGTATAATTTCTAAGAAGTTGTTAATGGATAAAGAGTTGTGAATAACAGTATTTAAAATGCTTTCTTTCCAGTTAGTAATATATATTTGTATATTGTATATTACTATATACAGTACATATATTTGTATATAGTAATATATATTTGTAAGGAAAAGGAAGCTAAAAAGGGAGTAATAAAATGGTTTGTCTGGAGGGTAGGAATGAGGACTGAAGGGTTGGGAGACAAGGGTGAGAGAGAGACACTTCAGTATAATTAAAATTTTTTTGATACACATGAATAAGAATTCTATGAGTGTTGAGACCGGTATAAATAAGAAATTATATTCATATAAATAGTTGTTTCTGTTTTTTCTATATCCTTATGTTTTCAACAATTACTTTATTTCAATATGTCTGAGTCAGTGATTCTTACCTTCCCAGTTTCTCCTTCCCCTAACAAAACATTTTAGAGTCTGATGAAAGTCAAGAATCTTATTCCCAGAATGAGTATGTGTATATAAACAATTTAACATATTATTTCTCTGGTTAATAGATATCTTATCTAAGCCAAATATTAAATGTAATTTTAATATGCAAGGATATTTTCAAAATCTCTCATTCAGTGATGGGTTTATAATCCAGTTAGGGTGCAGAGGTTGCTTAAACTAGGACTCAGGATTTGGTTTCTAATCCTCGCTCTGCCATTCAATATTGAGCTGTATGACTTTGAAATTATTTTACTTGCCTTGTCTTTGGTCTACTCCATGTCAAATTGGTGTCTGGGAATGTGGCTTTGTGTCAAGTACTGACCTGAGGTGGTTGTGTCTTAACTTTTCCTTTTACTACCTGTGTGACCTTGGACAGGTTCTCTGAATGTTTTATTCTCTGCAAAAAGAAAGAAAATGATTACAACTTCTTCGGGTTTTAAAGACCAAATGAAAAGAAGTGTTTGAAAAAGCTTAGTAACACCATGCTATTGATGGGGGCTTAAATAAAAAGTTACCTCACCTTGGAAAATTGGCCTAGAACTAGATGTTTTCTAAGGTATCTTTTACTGACAAAGATCTATGAGTCTGTTGTAAGCAATTCTTGCTACAACAAAATAATTTGGAAAATCTGTCGTAATAGCACTGATCTGAAATCATATGCAAGAGCAGTGAGATGTTTTAAGACTGTAAAACTGATGTTAACCATCTTTTCTGCCTGTTTTCTATATTCCACAGAGCTGGACATGTAATAAATCTCAAATACTTGGTGTACTTTTAAGATTCATGAAAGAATAATATAGGTCAGAATTTCTTAATCTAGAGTCTTCAAATACCTTAGAGATCTATGAATAGATTATAACAGGTCTCTGAACTGTGAAATTATAAGCATGATTTTTAGTATGCCTGAATTGTTGTGAGTAGCTACAGTTTTCATTAGTGAACAAAACACGTTAGGTCTGCTCTCATGGTAGTCTATATTCTAATAGGAATAGATAAACATTGAGTATACAAATAAAAATATAAGCAATGAAGTACACCTTAGAGAAAATGGCAATGTTTTGTAGAGAATTTAAACATAGTGATGGCTACAAAGTGATTTAGAGGTTATGTTTTCGAGTTTTTAAGTGGTCAGGGGAAGTCTTGTTGAGTTGACATTTGGGATATCATCTAAATGATAAAGAATGGCTCCCAGTTCAGAGGTGAGAAAGAGAATAGCTAGTAACTAACATCCCTGAGATGGGAACAAGCTTCACTTGAGTAGCTGGAGGGTAGGGGGTGACCAGGACAAGTGTTAGAAAATGAACTTGGAGAGATAATTACAGGTCTTATCACTTAAGGCTCTGTAAACTAGAATAAGAAATCCAGATTTTATTCTAAAAGTAATAGGAAGCCATTTCAGGATTTTTAGCTGGAGAATGATGAGAAAACGAAATTCAAAACAGAGACCTGATGTGGCATTCGGTTTAAGAGATCGAAAAGCATAGCCAGTGCATTAGGAGGCCTGAGGGCAGTGTGGTTCATTGACACTTCCAAGAAGGAGGAAGTAGTCATCTGTTTCATATCTTGTTGAGAAGACAGGTAAGATTATAACAGTGACCTGACCATTTGATTTGGCAGTAAGTTTGCCAAAAGAACAGAATTACTGTGAAGTCAGCAGCTTTGTGACAATGGCTTTTGACTGAAACTGCAAGTGATTCTTCTTTCTTTGTATTAAACCTTGATGGGTGGTAATATGGTTGAGAGGTTGGGTTTTGAGCCAGAATATCTGGGTTAATATCTCAGCTGTATTTCTTTTTAGCTTACTCAGCCTCTTTAAATCTCCATTTCACATATCTATAAAATTGGGATAAAAGTAATTACCTACCTTTTATAGGTTTGCCCTGTGAAAGGTGTTTAGAACAGTATGTGGCACATAGCTATACATATAATAAAAATTATAATGGTGTGCAATAAAACATTTATACTTTGTGCTCTTTTGAGTTTGTATAGTCTATAATGTTTAAGGGAATAAAGTACTGTGTTTTATCTTTATGATCAACAAATTTTAAATCTCTGCGAGACCATGCTACAGCTGACCCTTGAACAACATTTATGTATGTATGTATTTATTAAGGTATGATTGATATACACTCTTAGGAAGGTTTCACATGAAAAAACTATGGTTACTACATTTACCCATATTATCAAGTCCCCACCCATACCCCATTGCAGTCACTGTCCATCAGTGCAGCAAGATGCCACAGATTCACTATGTGCCTTCTCTGTGCTACACTTGAACAACATTGATTTAAACTGCATGGATCCACTTACGTGTGGATTTTTTCAATAAATATATCAGGAAATTTTTTGGAGATTTGCAGTTATCTGGAAAATTTTATTTTCTCTACCTTACTTTATTGTAAGAATACATTATATAATATATGCAACATACAAAATAAGTGTTAATTGATGGTTTATGTTATCAGCAAGGCTCCTGCTCAACAGTAGGTTGTTAGTAGTGGTTAAGTTTTAAGGGAGTCAAAAGTTACATGCAAATTTTTGACTGCACTGAGAGGTCAGTACCCTGCAACCCGTACATTGTTCAAGGGGCAACTGTAGTAAACAGGAAGGAACCATTAACTCTTTTTCAGAGATTAACACAGGTTATGATTTTTTTACAGGCATTAACATAAACTGCCATTCTAACCTGTAGAAAATTCATGTGGATGATACTTTATAAACTTAAATTAGTGTCAGAAAACATTTTCTGACTAATACTCAGTTATCATTCTGAATGTTCTATCTTCTAAACATTTACCTTATTTGTTCTTTATTTTGGAGCATTCTGTAACATCATGCATCTGACTGTACAACTGAGTAATCAGATACTGTATTTTCTTTTTTAGCATTCCAGTGGTCTCAGTTTATTAAGTAATAATTTAATGTAAACGTACTTGTAGCTACTCATAATCTATTTGCAGATGCATTTTATTAAAAGTATCTGTAATTAAAACAAATCAGAATGTGGGCAATTTCATTATTTACTCTTTCTTACTATTACAAGGGCCATTTGGGCACCTGTGCAGATAACTTTAATTGTAGATCCTGAACATAAAACTAACTTCATGACTGTTTACTAGACCATTAAACTTTTTTCATTGTCCATTTATTTGGTAGCATACTTTGAAAAGAAACCTAAACAGAAGGCAGATTATGACTTCTGTTTCACTATTTCCCTAGGCAATTCAAACAGAGACTGGTACGTAGTAGTGTTTAGTAAATATTTATTGAATGAATGGATAAAATTTTTAGCATAACTAATTAAAACTGTTCTCTCATCAGTAATGGGCTTTCATTTAAGGTTATTTCAGTAAAACATGAATTAAATGAAATGCTTGAAGAATAAGGTGTGTAGATAATTTACTTGTTAAGTAGAGATTTAGTAAAAATTTTTTGCTCTTTGTAAGCAGTCTCTACTGAGCATAATAAAATTTTTAAAACTTGTAATACTATGTCACTTTATTGTTCTGTGCATCAAATCTCATTTTTAGAAACTATAATTAGAGTAAGTGTAGTAGCAGATACTGTTTGAAATATATGCTAGAAATTTCAAGTTGGCTTTTATTGTAAAGAAAATTTCTGTTAGACACAGGTGGTGAATTTTGTGATTTGGCTTTTAATCCCCCTCCAAAAATAGAGGGTAGACAGTCTGATTATATGTGGGTTCTAGTTAACTATATTTGTTCTATAAAAACTGAAATATAGTTGATATACAATATTAGATTGATTTCAGGTTATAATTCTTAAATTTGGGAATTTAAAAAAGCTTTTAAAGTGAACAGTCTTAACTGTTATTCTAACACAACACACTATAGCAATAAGTGTAAGCTGTACAAGAGGCTTAAAGATATCTACCAGTAAGTAAAACTCTTAAGAATACCTAACCTTTAAAAATAAACCTTAAAAATCCCATAGTCTCTTTATCTCATTACCTATACTGAATTTGATAATAAAATATTTTAAGATAGTTTTATTGTAGGCCAATTTTTTGAAAGATCATTATTGAGATGTAACATACACAGAAGTGTACGTAAATATAGAACCTGATTAATTTTCACAGCTGAACAGATTCATTCAACTGGTTTACACATCAAGAAACATTATTATTAGTCTCTTTAAAAAGGTTGATTTTTTAAAAAAAATCAGACTTAGATAAACTTGAAACTTAGGTCCTGTATCTAATTACTTACCTCAGCTATCACCTTACGCAAATTATTTCACCATTCTGGGGTCTACTCCCCATCACTAAAGTGAAAGGATGATGAGACTAAATGAGCTGTTATGACTCTAGTTCCATAGAAGTGACAGGGATGAAGTGTGGCAATATAGACGTGTATAAAAGGTTGTAGGTGGTAGGCTAAGAACGCATAGTTCAGCTGTAAAAAAGTCACTCATTTTTTTTCTCTTTGTTTTTCAGGTTATATTTCACACTATGTGCTGACTGAATTTACAGAAGATATTTAAAAAAAAAAGATAAACTTTTTTCAAAGATTTTGATTCCAGTGGAATCTTTGCTTTAGATTGTGTGTGTGTGTGTGTGTGTGTGTGTGTGTGTGTGTGTGTGTGTGTGTGTGTTAGTGAATTATAACTCCAGAAGCAATGCCTGTACAAGCTCCACAATGGACGGATTTCCTCTCCTGCCCAATTTGTACTCAGACTTTTGACGAAACAATTCGAAAGCCAATCAGTTTGGGTTGTGGCCATACTGTCTGCAAGATGTGCCTGAATAAACTCCACCGCAAGGCTTGCCCATTTGACCAGACCACTATCAATACAGACATTGAGCTCCTTCCTGTGAACTCAGCATTGCTGCAGCTAGTGGGTGCTCAGGTAGGATGGATGACTTAACTGTACTTCTTAATTTCTGTGTGTGTGTGTGTTTTCCTTCTGAGATAAACCTGTGAATTAAAATTAAGCAACATTACCCTATATTTAAACAGATAAAACTTTGTTTGGCACTGTGCAAATCCTTTATTCCAGTTTGATGGGAGATTCATAGTGGTGGTGCTGTATTTCTCAGTTTCTTAGTCATAATACCATCCATTTAGATGTTCTCAACAACCTTAAAATGTCTTATGGCAATATTCTCAAATTAGAGATAAGTAGTATCCTCACAAAGGTTTCATAAAGTCAAGAGAGGCAGGTTTTTGGGAGCTAAGTATGATTCACTTAAATAATCCCTCACCAAGTTAATTTGCATATTGTGAGTGAAGTACCATATATTTGCCACAGATCTTTTCCTGGATAAATATACTAGAACTTTGGATCTGGCTCCATATGTTTTCTAGATCAATCTTCCTATAAGCTGCTAGAAAGTAGAAAGGTTCATACTATAAATGTTGGAGATGAAGAGAACAGTTCTAGAATAGCTTATTCAAAGGTAAAACTTATTTTATTTACAAACTTATCTTGATGATGTCACTAACAGCATTACCAAGTATTTGTTAATGCCCTACTTAGTTTTTCAATTCATAATCATTTCTCTTTATTTTGAAAATTCCAGTATGACATTTTGGAAACATTTTTTAATAGAAATATAATATTTTAATAACAAATAACCAATGCTACTTTTTTCCATAAAGTTAAGGATGAGCTAATTATTTTTCTGTAAAATGAGTAATGACCTTATCATATCCTACCTAACTGAAGCAATTAATGTTTACGAAATTTGAGGCTAGGATATTTTAATACATAATTATCACTATTTTAATCCTGAAGATTTCCATTAAAAACTCTTAGAGCCAATAAGTGAATTGAAGCAAAGTTGCAGGATACAAAATCAGCATGCAAAAAATCAGTTGCGTTTCTGTACACTAACAATAAACAGTCCAAAGGGAAATTAAGAAAACAATTCCACTTAGCATCAAAAAGAATAAAATTCTTAGGAATAAATTTAGCAAAGGAGGTGAAAGAAAGAGGAGGAATTGAAAACTACAAAACATTGCTGAAAGAAATTGAAGAAGACCTAAAGAAGTGGAAAGACATTATGTGTTCATCATGGGTTGGCAGGCTTAATATTGAGAAGACAGTACTTCTCAGAGCAGTCTACAGATTCAGTGCAAGCTCTATCAAAACCCCCGTGGTGGTTTTTTTTTTTGCAGAAATAGTAAAACTCATCTATGTGAAATCATAAGGTACACCAAATAGAACAATCTTGAAAAACAAGAACATTGGAGGAATCACACTTACTGATTTTGAAACTGCAAAGCTGTTAGTGACCAGTGGTACTTGCGTAAGAATAGACATTTATATCAATGAAATGAAATAGAGAGACTCCAGAAACAAGCTCACATATATCGTCAGATGATTTTTGACCAAGTAGTCACTGGGGAAAGGACAGCCTTTCCAACAAAAGATGCTGGGAAAACTGGATATACAAATGCAAAAGAGTGAAGTTGGACCCCCTAGCTCACACCATATACAAAAACTAACTCAAAATGGATCAAATGCTAAACATAACAGGTAAAACTACAAAAATCTTAGAAGAAAATATGGACATAAATCTTCATTACTTTGGAGTAGGCAGTAGTTTTTTAGATATGATACCAAAAGCACAAGGAACCAAAAGATAAATTGAACTCAGAATTTAAAAGTTTGTGTTTCAGGGGGCACTGTCAAGAGAGGGAAAGAACAATGCATAGAATGAGAGTAATAATTATCTCATATATTTGATAAGAAACCTATATAGAATATATAAACTCTTACAGCTCAGTAATAAAAATGAATTTTAAAATGGGCAAAGATCTGATTAGATACCTCAGTAAACAAGATATACAGATAGCAAATGAGCAAATAAGTTGCTCAGCATTGTCATTAAGGAATTGCAAATTAAAATGAGATACCACTACACACCAATCAGAATAGCTAAAACCCAAAGGACTGATACCACCAAATGCTCATGTAGATGGGAAGCAACAGAAACTCTCTTTTATTGCTGCTGGGAACATAAAATAGTACAGCCACTTTGAAAGTTATTGTGTGATACTATGATTCTATCTAAAGGAAATGCCCAAAATAGGCAAATCCATAGTGACAGAAAATAGGTAAGTATTTTCCTAGACCTGGTGGGGTGCTGGGAGGAAATTTAGGAGGCGTTAAAAGAATGTGGGGTTCTTTTAGGGGTAATGAAAATGTGTTGGTTGTACAAATGTGAATGTACTGAAAACTGTTATCTTAAATAGGCCAATTATATAGTATGCAAGTTGGATCTCCATAAAGTTGTTACAGAAACAACCAAACCAAAATACTGCAATAAAGTGTGTTTATGTGTATGTGTGTAAAAAATGTCTTTTGAAAGAATTCAGTAAATTTAGTGGGAGTTTTGATGTTATCAGTTTGAGAGTAGCAGTACCTAAAATATACTGACTAAAACATTTGTTTAATTAATTAGTGAGCACTCAAACAGACCCCTTTTTTGACCTCTGTCTAGGTCCCTGAGCAACAGCCCATTACTTTGTGTAGTGGAGTTGAAGACACAAAGCATTATGAGGAAGCAAAGAAATGTGTAGAAGAATTAGCATTGTACCTGAAACCACTCAGTAGTGCTAGAGGTAAATCAGATGTAATTATCCATGCTAAACAAATATTTATTAAAGATGTTTCTATTACCATAAAAATTATAGCCTATAAAATGAATGTTAATAAAATATATTTATTATAAACCAAACCCACTGGTGATAAGTTACTAATAATCATTACAAGCCACATCAAATAAAGTAGTGAATTTAGAGTTTACATGATGTTGGAAACGTTATTTGAATGACTTGCGTAAGTATAAATATACCACTGGTTTCAGAAGGGCTTTCCATCATTTGACAACAGTGAACTGCCTGCCTGTTATCCATTTTTACATAGGGTACTATAGGGGGTATAATAAAACTGGGAGTTGCCATTACTACCTTGCCATTATGGCTTATTATTTCATTAGAAAAGTGAGATTAACCCCTATGAAATAATATGCCAGAACTGTTATGGCCTCAAGACTTGGCTCTTAAACTAATGGTTAAGGTTTGGCTTTTTTTCCTTTATCCCCCATGGTTAAAATGAATAATGGTATATTTAATATCATAATGAGCATTGCATTTGCATGAGACAATAGCTTTTGTATATTTCTAAAATGCAAGTGTGACTTCACTTGTATAATTTTATTTATTGTTTAAGCATTCTAGTAGAACCCAGAACTATTCACTTACCCATAAGTCAATCAGCCCATCAGAGGAAGTTTTCCTGGATTCTAAAATTGCACTGTAAACCAAGAAATAACTTTTTACTCTCTTTTAAAGGGGTGGGTCTGAATAGCACTACTCAGAGTGTCTTGAGTCGCCCAATGCAGAGGAAGCTGGTAACTCTCGTCCACTGCCAATTGGTGGAAGAAGAAGGCAGGATTCGTGCCATGAGGGCTGCTCGATCTTTAGGTGAACGAACAGTTACAGAACTCATTCTCCAGCACCAGAATCCTCAGCAACTCTCTTCCAATCTTTGGGCAGCAGTCCGGGCAAGGGGCTGTCAGTTTCTTGGACCAGGTATGTAATTCATGTTTGATGTTTACTATACTAGTGATTCTAAAAGTATGGAATAGGAACTATATAAGTGAACATAAAGGCTAGTGCTTTGCTGTACTCTTGTTTTCAAGTAATACCCCACTTGACAATCATGACTTGGGTAATTCCATGTCAATTTTTCAGAGTGCTTAAAACTTCTCTTAATGCCAAAAGTTTATTCATTTTGATAGAAGGTTTTCTTAAATCTATACAGAGTTTAATTGAAAATTACCCCTAAATGGTTAAAAAGTGTAGCTGAATATCTCATTAAGTTACCTATTAATTATGTGGTACCTGCAGAAATTGTTGAATACTGATTGCCCTTTTAATAAATAGACTTATCTCTGCACGTGATAAATTTTGGTTTTACTCAACTTTTCCTAGCAATGCAGGAAGAAGCTCTAAAGCTGGTTCTCCTGGCCTTAGAGGATGGTTCTGCTTTGTCAAGAAAAGTATTGGTTCTCTTTGTGGTGCAAAGGTTGGAGCCACGGTTTCCACAAGCCTCTAAAACTAGCATTGGGCATGTTGTCCAGCTCCTTTATAGAGCCTCCTGCTTCAAGGTATGAACCTATGTTAAATTTCAGCTTAAAAGGACACATGGTCCTGTTATCAAACTCACATAATAAAACTAATTTAATAAAGTTGTCTGTATTTTTTCAGAGAATTTCAGCAATTTTTTTCCTTTTAAAAGAATGTTGATAGATGGTATTCTTTCTGAGTTAAATCTTGTATTGAATTTTATATGTTAATATACTGAACAACATGTATCAAATCTACACTTACAGATTTTTGTATTTGAAGATACTAATAAGCTGTGTCAGTTGTCCACCAAGACAAGAGGCAGAATTAGTCTGGAAAGAGAGTCATTGAATCAGGAATAAGTTTTATTTGGCTATTTGCTCCTGATACAATTCCACATACACAGTATTAGAGCTCCAATTGCTGTTTTGATTTCAGTATGTACAGTAATGCTGGAAATAACATTTTATATCCCAAATTGAATTAGCATTATTAATGGTGCCCACTGTGTATCATTTATTGTTCTTCCTGTTTGCCTGAATTCTTAATGTCAAGGCTTCTTGCTTATGACAGAACACGTAAACAGTACTTCATGGACCAGAGAAACATGTCTGTAAAAAATTATTAATTCACACAAGCTGTAAGGAAATCCATTCCTGAGGGAAAAACATTCCCTTGCCTTACACTCAAACTAAAAAAAAAATCCCATATTAGCCCACCTACTACATTTTGTTCTCTCATTTTTTGAGAAGGATAAAATGGTCCACAAAATCAGCAGGAGAACATACAGATTGATTGATTGGTTGGTTTATTTACTTACTTGTTTATTTGTTTAAAGGTAAGAGCTCTAGCTAAATGTCAGTATTACTCTCTTTCTAGAATCGGATTACATACTGAAAATTGGGTATGGACTCGCTGTCTGTATCCACCCCTCGTTTTCCTTAGGCACCTTTTTGCAGTGAGAACTAGCCAAAATAACTCCAATTCATCCAGATTATTCCTGAGTAATGCGCATTTATAGTAATGGTTGTAATAACAGTTGTATAGTGTAGTCTGGAATACATTTCAGAGTGTTTGCTTCCAATGTTACTAGTTCTTCATTAACAGCATCAGAAAGATAGGATATAGGAAACTTAAAAAGGAAAAGAAAAAAAAAGGAAATTTAACCTTTCCCTTGAAGAATAAATATTTTGTGAAGAAAAATAAGGGGCTATTCAGCCATAAGAAGAAACCAAATCCTACTATTTGCAACAACATGGATGGAGCTAGAGGGTATTATGCTCAGTGAAATAAGCCAGGCGGAGAAAGACAAGTACCAAATGATTTCCCTCATCTGTGGAGTATAACAACAAAGCAATAACTGAAGGAACAAAACAGCAGCAGACTCACAGAACCCAAGAGTGGACTAACAGTTACCAAAGGGAAAGGGGCCGGGGAGGGTGGGTGGGAAGGGAGGCATAAGGGGACTAAGGGGCATTATGATTACCACACATAATATGGGGAGGGGCACGGGGAAGGAAGATACCATAGAGAAGACAAGTAGTGACTGTAGCATCTTACTATGCTGATGGACAGTGACTAATGGAGTATGTGGTGGGGACTTGATAATAGGGAGGGGGGATGTAGTAACCACATTGTTGCTCATGTGAAACTTGAACATAAGATTGTGTATCAGTGATACCTTACTAAAAAAAAAAGAATCTACACATGCATACCCATGCAGGTGTTTACAGATACTTCATATATTTCCTATGAAGCATTTTATGTTCATTTTAAGTACTTAAAATGCAGTCAATATTAAAACAGGTTATTTTATTAACATCAGAGTAGTCCCCCCTTGCCCAACCCATTTATTTGCTTACAAAGTCGATTTACAAAGGGAGTATAGAACCTGATACTCCAACAGACCAAGATTCCAGTCCTAGTTTAGTCACTTGCTAGTATGTGACAATGGATCTATTGATCAACTGAATAATTAGTATCTGTAAAATGAGAAGGAGAAGTGGTTACATGTCAATATACTGTGGTAAGGATTAAGTATTTCAAGTATATAGGTGTGTGTATATAATGAAACTTGTACTATAAATTCTAATAGACTTAAATTTATTTCAAAAAACGTGATGACAAAGCTAACACCTGCTATTTTTGAGTAGTTGATACATGTAGTTTACAGTTTTCTGAATTTATTTAAATATTTCAAAATAAAGTGAAATTAAAATATTAAAAAAAAAGAATAGTAAACAGCTTTAAAACCTCAGAATGCCCACAAAGTGAACCTCTCTCAATCCTAATTAAAAGCACCAGTAGTAATTTTTTAAAGATTAGAAATTTATAAAAATCAAATTATTTTTCCCTTAGGTCATGATACTTGCCCTTTATTTCATTGTATACCTCCTTTCTTCTCTTGGTGGTAGATTGTACTACATTCTCATTCTCAATCATGAGAAGATTTTTCTTCTCTCATCCCAATAGATCTATACCCTCAACTTTATTCACCGTGGCAGAGTTTCTGTTATGTGTGTACCAATACCCATTTCTTTCTTTTTTTTTATTAAGGTATCATTGATATATATACTCTTATGAAGGTTTCACATGAAAAACATAGTGGTTACTACATTCACCCATATTATCTAGTCCCCCACCATGCCCCATTGAAGTCACTGTCCATCAGCGTAGTAAGATGCCACAGAGTCACTACTTCTCTGTGTATGCTGTCTTCCCCATGACCCACACACATACACCATATGTACCAATCATAATACCCCTCAATCCCCTCTCCCTCCCCCACCTCTCCCCTTTGGTAACTGCTAGTTCCTTCTTAGAGTCTGTGAGACTGCTGCTGTTTTATTCCTTCAGTATTGTTTCATTGTTACACTCCACAACTGAGGGAAATCATTTGGTACTTGTCTTTGTCCACCTGACTTATTCCACTGAGCATAATACCCTCTGGCTCCATCCATGTTGTTGCAAATGGTAGGATTTATTTTCTTCTCATGGCTGAATACTAGTCCATCGTGTATATGTACCACATCTTTATCCGCTCATTTACTGCCAATGCCCATTTCATCTTCCTCATGGAACTAAAATCAGATTGCATTTTCTGTTCCTTGCAGGTGTATGCATCCACATAGCTCTGTTCTAGCTTGTCCTTTTAGCATCTCTTTAATTTCCATTTGAATAGCCTTTCCAAACAAATAATTCTGGTTGTTTTTAGTACAGTACAGCTCTAAGACTTTAGACATACATTGCACTCTTCGAAATCCTGGTTATTTTTAGTTAAAGAGAGTTTTGAGAGCCAAGTCCAGGGCACCATAGTATATCATAAAGAAGGCATAGTCTACATTTTAATGATGTTTAGTCTAATTTGAGAGGGTGTTTTGACTTTGGTTTTTTGACTTAATTTTAAATAGTGGTAAATATAGTTGTTGTGACTGGTTCTTGATTTTTTTATCTATTTGGTCTTTCTGTGGATTTAACCAACAAAATTTAAATTAGACCTTTTTTCAATAAGAATGAAATACATTTGCAGCCAAAGTGTGCATCAATAGATGAATGGATAAAGATGTGATACATATATACAATGGAATATTACTCAGCTATAAAAAAAGAAAAAGTCCTGCCATTTGCAACAGTGTGGATGACCTTGAGGGTATTCTGTGAAGTGAAATAATCCAGGCAGGGATAGACAAATACCGTATGGTTTTACTTACTTATGAAGTCTAAAAACAAAACAGAATGAACAAAACAACAGTAGACTCATAGACACTGAGAAATGACTGGTGGTTACCATGGGGGAGGGGTTGAGGTAGGTGGGTGGGGAATGTGAGGGCGATAAAGGGCACAAAAATGTCAATCTTAATATAAGTTGGTCACGGATGGAAGTGCAGCATAGAAAAAAGAGTCAGTAGTTCTGTAACATTTCTGTGTTGATAGAGTAGCTACACTAGTTGGATGAGGACTTAATGATGTAACTATTGAATCACTATGTTGTATACTTGAAACCAATACAATATTGTATATCAACTACAATAAAAAAAATCGAAAAAAAGGAAGAAAAAAATCAACATGTTTAACTTGATCAAACTGAGACCATAATAAACACAAAAGCATCAAAGAAAAAAAAAGGAATGTAATATGTTTTAAAACATACAGCAGTATGGTCTAGACATCTTGACTTAGATATTCTGTAAGTTCTTCAGAGAAAAAAAAAATGGGAATTTTCTACTAGAGGAATTTGAGTCCTTATGAAAATAAAAGATTAACAAAGCAAAATATGTTCTAAAATATGTTAAAACATACAGCAGTATGGTCTAGACGTCTTGACTTAGATATTCTGTAGGTTCTTCAGAGAAAAAAAAATGGGAATTTTCTACTAGAGGAATTTGAGTCCTTATGAAAATAAAAGATTAACAAAGCAAAATATGTTCTAAAATATGTTAAGATATAGGTAATTGTAGATTAGAATTATTTCACTCTTCATTTGTTAAGCATTTGGCCTAAATAGCTTGACTCAAAAAGTAAGTTTTTGGGGGTGATAACAATAATACCTATCTACCTCAACTAGTTGAGAGAATGAAATGAGTTAGTACGTTAATATAATGGTTAATAAGGTAATTTAACCACACCTACTGGCATACACTGAGCACTTGGTAAATGTTAATTATGTGATAGTGACACAACCTATAAAACTCAATGAGAATTAAGGCAAGTACAAATTAGTCATCTTGATCACAGCAACTAAAGCTCTTTGAGTTATGAGTACCAGCTAGTTCAGTGCCAGGCAGGCTCCAGAATAATAATCCATGGTCATGTAGAAGAAACTACATTGATTTTCACAATAATTGTACTTAGGTGGTGAGTATTTTCTTCTTTTCAAAATACATATAATTTACACTGTGTGTATGTCTTAAGGTCTAGTCAGTCTTTGGATTGATACTTATACTCATCCTTCTTTCTGTAAGACCATCCAAAAGAAGTTGACATCTGTAAAGGAAGAAATGTTTTAGTCAGTACCTGGTGTGTTCCATTTTAATCTTGCTGTTGCTAAAAGCAGTGTATTTGTTACATTAAAAATTGTCTGCATTCTAATTGTGGTCAATTATGTATAAACCCATTTTGTTTCTTACCAGACTCATTATGAGATTATGTGTGTCTTATTAGGTCACCAAACGTGATGAAGACTCTTCTTTGATGCAGCTGAAGGAAGAATTTAGAACCTATGAAGCTCTGCGGCGAGAACATGATTCCCAGATAGTACAGATTGCTATGGAAGCTGGTTTACGAATTGCACCAGACCAATGGTCCTCTTTGCTTTATGGAGACCAGTCTCACAAATCTCATATGCAGTCCATTATTGACAAGGTATACCCTTTTTTGTCCTTACTTCCTGCACTAATCTTGAAGTTTTGGCAATTCATGATTTATTAATCATTTATTTAAAAACATGTTGAAGTGAATACTGTATGTCAGGGTTTTGTTAATTATATTCTCTGTAGTTGAGAGTCATGTAACTAGTCATACCACAGTAACAATTCATATGGATTTTTAAATTGTGTTATAATTGACACTGTTCATTTAAGATTTGATTATTGTTATAATGCCTTACCCAGCTTTTTCTCGCATTCCTTGAGAGTCTGCCTTCCTATTTTATCATTGCCTCTCTCTCTTCTTTTCCTCTGAGTTTTGATCATTGTGTTAGGTAAGCCCATTTTCTAAATGCCTTCATTATCTTACTGTAGCAGCCATTTAATGGTCTGGAAGGTATATACATTGAGGTTTCTTATGATTCGCAGCCTGAGTAATTTCGTGTAAGTTACCAACAATTCTAAATTTGATCAAATTTTCAGTAAACTTATTTCTACTTTATCTGTTGTTTGTTAGGGTGAAAGGATCACAACAGTACACATGAGTTTTAGGTCATGTTTCATTGTTTATTTCTGACTATAAGCTGCACTTATTGCTCTTAAAACTAGAGTAATACTGTAACTGCTTTTGTTGTAATTCAACATGAAACAAAGTGCTACTAAAGAAGTCTTAAAGTGCTATACAAATACATTTATAGTAGTATTTAACACTTATCATGAGCTTACTGTATGCCTGGTGGTTTTAAATAATTCATGTAATCCTCTCAACAGCCCTGTATTATCCCTTTTACAAGAGAGAAAGGGGTTGAGTACATTTCTCCAGGATCACATAGGTAATAAGTGACAGAGCTGGATTTGAACTTGGGCATTCTGACTCTAGAATCCATATTCTTAACTGCTAAACATCTTTCTACACTATTCTTCCCTTTTTTTCGTATTCCAAAATATAGAATTCTTTGAATTAGTAGATTGCTATTAAAGGAGAATTGGAAAATGTGTTTTATAACTACTTGGTGAATAATTTTCAGTGTAATGTGTATTATTTGTTCTATCCTAAAAGTCTTCCCTGTAGATACCTTTAACCAAACTTTGCCTGCAACTCCTAGGTCTGAAATTATGCAACTGATTGATTATAACATTGAAACCTCCATAATGCTCTTAAAGCAGTAGCTTTTTACTTCTGAAGAGAAACTTGGTTTTTATAAAAATTCTACAAGGAGTTTGACCTTTTTGTCTGAACTGGACTGTATAACTAGTTGTATATCCTGCCATAATTTTCTTACATCATGAGCAGTAATTTGAATTTAATACCCAGAGACCTTTATATAATAAACTAGAACAAATGCAGTGTATGTGACATAATGTAAAGTAATTTTCTGTGATAATGGAAATGTTCTATGTATGCACTGTCCTATGTGGTGTTCACTAGCCACACATGGCTATTAAGCCCCTGAAATGTGGCTTGTGCAACTGGAAACTAAAATTTTTACTTAAATTTAAATAGCCACAGGTTGCAAATGGCTACTGTATCAAATAGTGCAAATACAGGATTTATTAAAAGTGAAAAGAGAAGCAATAATCCTATTAAATTAATGAACAAACATGAATTCGAAGTTCACAAAGAGGAAATATATCTAACTGATGGAATATAATTCAGCCCCCATGATAATTCAATATACATTTAAAACATTGACATACCAAATACTGCCTGTTAATAAACATATACTCTCATACATTGCTGATGATTTGTAAAATGCATTACAAATCTTTTGGGAAGCAGTATGTCAAGGAATAAAAACTCAAAATATTCATGGCTTTTGACCAAATAGTCTATTCCCAAGAATTAAGGAAATAATCCAAACTTTTGAAAAGGCTATGAGCTCAGAGGCACTAATAGCAACATTATCTATAAAGGAGAAAATAAGGGGATGGTTAAAGAAGTTAAGATCTATCTGCTCAGAATACTGTTATACGACTTTCTGTATTGACAGATTACTAACTGTGCTAATTGGGGTGAGGATTTAATGTGGGTAACTGTTGAACCACTGTGTTGCATAGTTGAAACTAATAGTAGATTTTATATCAACTATATATCAGTTTAAAGAGACCACTTATATGGCCACTAAGTTACAGTTTTGTCAGGACAGATACTCTCTTCAACTGAATACCATTCAGTTTCTTAAAAAGCATTGGTAAAATATTTTTACAAGTCTTAGTGGTGGATGCATGGTTATTGTCATTATATTAGAAACTTTTCTTTGAAATATTAATAATATTTCACAGTATTTCATAGTTACCAATATAAAAATGTTTTTGTCATATTAATGGTAGCCATAATCATAAGTTTATAAGTATCTGATTATAAGTACATAAAAAACATGCAAAGATGAAAAAATTGAATAAAGGCATGTCATCATTCAAATGATAGTTGTGTTATTTTTCCATGTTTTTTAGTGTATGTTTTTTTAAAATTACCTTTTATAGAGTGGTCTTTCGGGGGGGAATTCTCATCTGTATTAATAAACTGCATAGAGAGTTTAATGTTTCCAAGTAAGAACTTAAATTATGTGAATTACTATTACGTAATTTTTTTTCCCTACTAAAAGTCATATGTAGCAAGTACCTCAACGTAATAAAGGCCATATATGACAAACCCACAGCCAACATCAAACTGAACGGCGAGAAGCTGATAGCTTTTCCTCTAAGTTCGGGAACAAGACAGGGATACCCACTCTCCCCACTGTTATTCAACATAGTACTGGAGGTCCTAGCCATGGCAATTAGACAAAACAAAGAAATACAAGGAATCTAGATTGATAAAGAAGAAGTCAAGCTGTCATTATTTGCAGATGACATGATATTGTACATAAAAACCCTAAAGACTCCACTCCAAAACTATAAGAACTAATATCAGAATTCAGCAAAGTTGCAGGATACAAAATTAATGCACAGAAATCGGTTGCTTTCCTATACAGTAACATGAAGTAACAAAGTGAAATCAGGAAAACAATTCCATTCACAATTGCATCAAAAAGAATAAAATAGCTAGGAATAAACCTAACCAAGGAAGTGAAAAACCTATACCCTGAAAACTATAAGACACCCTTTTTTGGGGGCTGGGGGTAAGGGGGTGAAAGGGTTATACCCAACTTTATTTCCAGGTGGCAGGTCAGTCACTAAAATCCTGTTCACTCAGAGCGAGTCTGCATGCAGCAAGCCAGTCTCTGCCTCTGGGCCCCTCTATCTGCACAGCCGTCCCACGCAGCCATCCTCTGGGCCTCTCTGCACAGTCGTCCCGCACAGCCATCCTCTGGGCCTCTGTTTTTGGTGCTGCCAGCACTCCAGCCTCTGCTCTGCTCTCTTGCAGCCTTGCAGCCCTGCCACCGTGTCGCGCCCAGAGCACTGGGCAGAAATTAAAGAGGACACTAACAAATGGAAACTCATCCCATGCTCTTGCCTAGGAAGAATTAATATCATCAAAATGGCCATCCTGCCCAAAGCAAATCCACAGATTCAATACAATCCCTATCAAATTACCAACAGCATTCTTCAACAAACTGGAACAAATAGTTCAAAAATTCATATGGAACCACCAAAGACGCCAAATAGCCAAAGCAATCCTGAGAAGGAAGAATAAAGTGGGGGGATCTTGCTCCCCAATTTCAAGCTCTACTACAAAGCCACAGTAATCAAGACAATTTGGTACTGGCACAAGAACAGACGCACAGACCAGTGGAACAGAATGGAGACTCCAGATATTAACCCAAACATACATGGTTAATTATTATACAATAAAGGAGCTATGGACATACAGTGGGGAAATGATAGCCTCTTCAACAGTTGGTGTTGGCGAAACTGGACAGCTACATGTAAGAGAATGAAACTGGATCATTGTCTAACCCCATACACAAAAGTAAATTCTAAATGGATCAAAGACCTGTATGTAAGTCATGAAACCATAAAACTCTTAGAAAAAAACAGAAGCAAAAATCTCTTGCACGTAAACATGAGTGACTTCTTCATGAACATATCTCCCTGGGCAAGGGAAACAAAAGCAAAAATGAACAAGTGGGACTATATCAAGCTGAAAAGCTTCTGTACAGCAAAGGACACCATCAGTAGAACAAAAAGGCATCTTACAGTATGGGAGAATATATTCATAAATGACAGATCCGATAAAGGGTTGACATCCAAAATATATAAAGAGCTCACACACCTTAACAAACAAAAAGCAAATAATCCAATAAAAAAATGGGCAGAGGAGTTGAACAGACACTTCTCCAAAGAAGAAATTCAGATGGCCAACAGACACATGAAAAGATGCTCCGCATTGGTAGTCATCAGAGAAATGCAAATTAAAACCACAATGAGATACCACCTCACACCAGTAAGGATGGCCACCATCCAAAAGACAAACAACAAATGTTGGCGAGGTTGTGGAGGAAGAGGAACCCTCCTACACTGCTGGTGGGAATGTAAACTACTTCAACCATTGTGGAAAGCAGCATGGAGGTTCCCCAAAAAACTCAAAATAGAAATAGCATTTGCTCCAGGAATTCCACTCCTAGGAATTTACCCTAAGAATGCAAGAGCCCAGTTTGAAAGTGACAGATGCACCCCTATGTTTATTGCAGCACTGTTTACAATAGCCAAGAAATGGAAGCAACCTAAGTGTCCATCAGTAGATGAATGGATAAAGAAGATGTGGTCCATATACACAATGGAATATTATTCAGCCATAAGAAGAAAACAAATCCTACCATTTGCAACCACATGGATGGAACTAGAGAGTATTTTGCTCAGTGAAATGAGCCAGGAGGAGAAAGAGAAGTACCAAATGACTTCACTCATATGTGTAGTATAAGAACAAAGAAAAAACTGAAGGAACAAAACAGCAGCAGAATCACAGAACCCAAGAATGGACTAACAGTTAGCAAAGGGAAGGGACTGGGAAGGATGTGTGGAAAGGAAGCGGGTGCAGGAAGAAAGGGAGCATTACAATTAGCAGCATGTATAATGTAGGGGGAGGCACGGGGAGGGCTGTACAACACAGGAGACAAGTAGTGATTCTGTAGCATGTTACTAGACTGATGGACAGTGACTGTAATGGGGTATGTGGGGGGGACTTGGTGATGGGGGGAGTCTAGTAAACATAATGTTCCTCATGTAATTGTAGATTAATGATAACAAAAAAAAAAAGGAAAAGTTGTATGTATGGCCAACTTAGGGGAGTTAATGCAGGAATGTGTATCATTAAGCCTTAGGAAAATACACAACCTTCCAAGAATCCCAAAGCATTATAGAAATTTTTTGAGCTGCAGTGAACTTTTGAAATTATTTAGTCCATATAACAGATGAACTTCAGATTGAGTAATTTCAGTTATTTGAAAGGACCCCAAGAGCTAAACTAACATAGTGCTGTAAGAACATAACATGGAAAAGTACTTCCATATTGAGGAATTCAGAAAGGTCTCTCACATTAGAAGAATGTGACTGTAGAGGGAAGGAGAGTATATAATATGCCAAGGTGTGGATGCAGAGAATTGCAGGGTTTGTTTGCATAGCAGATAATCCAGTCTGGATAAAGTGTGGGATGTGTGGGAGCCTTAAAATTAAATTTCATAAATTATAAAAATGATTGTGATTTTGTAAATAATCTTATTTTAAAAGGGTTATCTGGCCCTTGGGAAAGTTAATGTTTATCTTTTTTAAGTTGCAGACCCCAGCCTCTTTTGCGCAAAGTGTTCAGGAACTAACAATTGCTCTCCAGCGGACTGGAGATCCAGCAAACTTGAACCGACTAAGACCCCATTTGGAGTTACTAGCAAACATTGACCCTAGTCCAGGTAAACCCAGTGGAAATTAATGGACTGTCCTATGTGTACCTCAGTGCTACTCAATGGGTCTTTTAATTATCTTCTGTTATATTCTTCTAGAATTGCCCAGAGTAGTTATTCCAAATCTTTTCTACAGTATTTAAGTTTTTGGCCCCTGTCTTGTCTCTCTCTCTATTACTTAACAAATACTTAATACTTTTTATGAACTGCTCATTTTGCCAGGAAAACAGTTCTCTGGCATCTTTCTATGTGCTGTATTTTACTGTTCTCATCTGTTTTCAAGTTTTCTCATTCTTTCTATATTGTATGTCTTTTCTTGTATTTTCTTGGTCCAATTTTTTCCATATTTTTATTTTGTTCCATTAGGTATTCTCCCTTGCATATCTGTACTTTGTCAACCCTTTTTCTGCTGCTGCTTGACCTGAAAATCACCCAATCTTTTGTGAAAATAACCTAGATTTTCACCTAGGACTTACATCTGAAATGTTTTAGCTTATAGCCTATTGCTCCCTGTGTTTATTCCTACACTGAACTCAAACTCTCTTAACATTGGCTAGTAATTTCCCAGTTTCCAAAGTCGTCTTCTCAGTCCTTGAATTAGGTGATTTGTCGTCAGCATTTGAGAATATTGTTGACCACTTCCTTGGTAAGAGAAGCTTCGTTGATACCTTCAGCACAGAATGCAAGCTGTAGTTGCATGATTCTCTTCTGACCTGTCTAAATGCTGCTTCAGTCTTTTATTTTGACAACTCTTTCCTGTCCTCCCCACTAAGGAGTAGGCTGGTTCTGTTCTTGGAATTTTGTTTACTCTGCACCTCTCTGTTGATGACTGTCATTCATTCCCAGGATCAGGTGTTAACTCTTTATAGAGAATAGACTCTCAAATATCTCTATCACTCTTATCCCTTCATGACCCCAGACCCACTTTCCCAAATGCTTTGTGAGATTCCCTGTCTTCTCCTCGGTGTGTTGCAAAGCAAACTCATCTTCACCTGATAACCTGCTCTTCCTTCTGTGATCGCTTTCTGTAAATGACCTCATTCTCTGAGGTATGAAAGTTTAAAACCTGAGTCTTTTATCTTAGCTCATATCTTTTCCTTTCACTTGCTCCACATACCATTTCAGACAACAGGGTCTATGTGTTCTTCTTTCACAATATCCTTCTATCCTATGCCTATTAACATTGCTTGTGAGGGCCCCATTCCTTTTCCTGACACTAAGTGCCTTCCATTTTACTCTTCTCTTTTCATTCTTCCAGTCTTGTTACTTTTGCAAAACACATCACATCTCTGATCTTATTTCTATGCTCAAACTTTCGATGATACTCTGTCGCTTGTAGAATATTGGCTAGGTCTTTGAGAACCCTCTACTTTTTTTCAGCCTACCTTTATAGACTTACCAGATTCCTTCAAAGCAGATCATATCTATTTCTAGAACACAATGATTTTTTTTTTCTTTTACTTCTGTGCTTGGTCATTCTGAGCAGTTAGAATGTCCACAAGCTTACCAGCCTCATCAACTACCAACTTCTCTGCTGCATCTGTGCCAATATATTCTCTCGTGTAACAATGGAGAAACTACCAGCTAAAACCACCCTCTCTTATGTACTGGTATCATCTTATCAGGTATATTCCTCCAGTGGCCTGTGGTTCTTTATCGTCACTTTTCCTTCTTTACTAGACAATTTCTATCAAGATACAAACATACTATTATTCGTGCCATCATAACCCACTTTTGACACCATTTGCCATCTCCCTGCTCCTCTGTTTCTCTTTCATAGCACTCAAACTCACTCCAATCAGACATATTAATCAAAACCGCTTTTTTCAAGATCACAAGTGACTTCCATGTAGCTCATTCCAAAGGTCAATTCTTGGTTCTACTGTATTTGACCCATTAGCAGCATTTAACATTGTTGTTTTCTCTCTACTCCTTATAACACTGTTTTCACTTGGCTCCCAGGTCACCACATTCCTAGTTTCCTTCCTTCTTTATTGAACTCTCCTTCTCAGCCCCTTTTGCTGATTTCTCCTCATCTCCATAACCTCTACCTTTACAGTGTTCCCAGGTTTAATCCTTAGTATCTCTTCTCAACCCATTCCCTAGATAACCTCATCTAGTTTTGAGACTTTAAATATTTATGTAACTCACAAATTTATAATATTTCATCAGTTCTTTTTTCAGATCTTATTTCTGAAATTGGGATGCATTTGAGCAGTCACGGATGTGATAATTTAATTTGATCTTTTTTATATTTTGGTGGCACATAAAATGGTGGTGTCACAGTTGATGTTTTATCATTTGTGAAACTCTGTATCCAACCCCGGCCTTCTCCCTGAGTTCTCTACATCCCCCTGCCTGCTTAGTGTCCATTAACTCTGCTTGAATATCTAATAAGAACCTCAAACTTAATCTGCTCACAAGTGAGTTCCAAATCCCTTCACCCTCCACCCCAATTCCTGTTAATAACAGCTCCATCCTTCCATTTCCTCAGTCCAAACACCTTGGAGATAATCCTAAACCTTTCTTTCTCTTCGTAAGGTACATCTGACCCTTCAGCCTATCCTGTTGCTCTGCCTTTAAAACATATCCAGAATTTATCTAGTTACCACCTTCAGTACCACCACCCTCATCTCTCTTCATGGATTATTGAATAGCCTCCACTCGTCTTGTCTGTTTTTAGCATAGGAGACAGGGTGATCCTGTTACTCCTGCTCAGAATTCTCTGGCACTTTCCATCCCTCAGTAAAAGCCAAAGTCTTTTCCATGACCAGCCAGCCTTATGTTTATCTGGTCTTCCTTTACCTCTCTCCAACCTTGTCTCCTACTCTTTTCTACCTAATGTTTTCCTTTCTGTAGAATATTCTGGGCATAGTCCCGCATTGTGGCCTTCACACATATTCTCACTTCTTCTAGAATGCTTTTCTCCTAAGTCACAAGGCACACTCAGACCCTTCTTTCAGGTCTTCCATAGAACATAACCTTCTCAAGGAGGCTTTCTTAGGCTACCCTAACATTTACAAATACCTGTCCCACTTGCCTTCCTTGCTCAATCAACTCATCTACCTGAATACTTTTTTTGTTGTTATTTATCTTATTTCCTGTCTGGCTCCTCTCCTTGAAAATAACACAGATTTTTGTTTTAATTGCTGCTGTTTCCCAGCAACTAGAACAATACCTGGAACTTAGGTATTCCAAAAAATAGTTTTTTATATGTCTGTTCTTTTTACTTTCTCTACTTGAAGTGTTTATCCTTTTGTCCTTTTGAAGTGCCATGTGTCCCTCCAAGCCTTGTTTAAATCCAGACACGTAGGAAGAGTATCTCTATCCAGTAGGAAGTCATCTTTGTATCTGTGTCCTCACTTCTTTTTATATTTCTTTAAAGAGAATTCATATTTAGGCTTATGGTTAATTTTTCCTTTATTAAATTACAGTGCTCGCACTGGACAAATACTTATTAAATGAAAAGGATGTATAGCAAACTGCTTTATATAATAGCTCTTTCATTAAAGTTTTTAAACATTTTCCAATTTTAATACTTGACTTACACAGAATTTCAAAATAGACATTACAAATTGGCTGATTGTAGGCAGTCCACAGTTTTGTTTGGGCAACACAATGTTGGTCTGTACAATAGTCTAAACTATTTAGGTACTAACACTTAAAAACTGGATAATTTTACATAAAAATCTCAAATTTCAGCTTTCTTTAAAAAACAGTGGTATATTTGGCAGTGCCAGCCTTGCATCTTTGTAGACCAGCAGTCAGCTAAAGTTGAATAGTAACCACAACCTTAGAATTGTAGCATACACTCTCCAGTTCAGTGCAGTCCCTATTGTACTCTATTGTCATTTCCAATCCTAAAGGTCTAATGGAGGTTGCCATTTACTGTCAGGCCTACTTAGTTCCTTTATGTTACCATCTCTGTCCCAGTAATTTTAGTTTGCATCCCCAGCTTTAGATGAATACATCCATTCCTTTAGGATGATGTTTAGGTGAATAAGCTATTACTGAAAAGCTGTATAAAGCTTAACTTTATTTCATTGAAGTGCTGACACTAATTCCTCTATTGATTTAATATTGGCAAAACTTTGAATAACATAGTTAGAATTGTTTTTATTTGTTATGTAGATGCTCCTCCTCCTACTTGGGAACAGCTGGAAAATGGGCTTGTTGCTGTGCGCACAGTGGTACACGGGCTCGTTGATTATATCCAGAATCACAGCAAAAAAGGAGCAGATCAGCAGCAGGTAAGGGAGAAATTTGAAACTTAGAAGTAAATGACAGTGTGGGTGTCCTTTAGGTACAAACAAAGCTAAGAAGATGACATGAATATTTTGAGACTCTGACTATAGAAACTATAAACTACTTTAGCATGGTTAGCAGCCAGCTTACTGCATTACCTAGTAGTTTTATCTGACAACATTGGAACTAAATAATCCTCATTGCTCTAATGTTGTGCTGGAGTTGCTTTTCACATTGAATATACCAGCATTTGATTCTTTGCTGAAGGTTATTCCATTTAAATATATTCTCTTTGGTTCAATTACTTTTGTTTGACAGTAGGTACACTTTTTAGTGCTAATGCTATTTTCACTGTTCGATATTTATAAATGGTTTTTCTGTGTTAGTGTTTTAACATTTCCCTTCATAATGTATGCCACTCCATTTGGACAGTTTTCTTCAAATATTTTAAATGAAATATGTGGCAGTAAAATATAGTACCTTATGTTGTGACTAGAGTTCTTAATTTTTCTCCCAGTAATTTTATTGTGCCCTCAGGATTTATGTTAAATTCATTAGATGTTTAATTTTGCAGTAATAAACTTGAGAAATTAAAACTTTGTTATCAATTTATCTGACTCCAGTAAATATTAACAAGAGATTGTTCAATATTCCTTTTTTCTTTGCGAGACAGAAAATGCTGCAAATGGCCTGTTAAGTAGAATAATGTGGATATGATTTTCCTCATCAATCTAAGCATAGATCAGAGCTTTATTTTGTGATGAAGAAATAAATTAAAAACCTGTTTTTAACTCATTCTATTAGATATGAAGAATGTAATAAAAATAATAAGATTAACCTTTAAATTCTACCATTAAGTGATAAAATATGTTTCATTTAGCTTAGTGCTATGCTTGATACTTCATTAACTTCCAAATCCGTCCTCCTGCCTCATCCCTGAGTTGTAAATAAGTTTCATTTGTATCTTCGGAGATATTTTAAGTCCTTGATATTCTTCTGCATGTCAATAATTGGTTACAGAATATTCTTCAGCTTTAGGGGCCTGTTGCAGATTTGTGGTGTGTTATAAGGAAACGTAAGTATAGCCATACTGAATTTTGTCCAAAACAAATATTAGAGAAGTCAGTTTAAATATATCAGAAGTCCTAAACTCCAATGATTCGTCCATTATAAAATCGGGAAAGAAGATCATAGAGCCCTCAGGAGATTTAATTATGAATTTGTGGTGCCACATGTGTAAGAATTAATACCAACATATATTGGAAAAATCAAAACCATAATCTTTTTCATTTGTATTTATTTTGGGGTTCTCTGAGACTTAAGACCAAATGACCTCCCAGTACTTTCAGCCTCAGCAGTCTAGATAAGCATGTGAATTAGTCTTAGTTACTAATCTGGATCGTCAAAATCCTAAAATGGCAAAACAAAATTTACATCTTTTTTAAAAAATATCTAATATTTTAATTTTGGCCTTAGCCTCCACAGCATAGCAAATACAAAACATACATGTGTCGAGATATGAAGCAGAGAGGAGGATGTCCTCGTGGAGCCAGCTGTACATTTGCACACTCACAGGAGGAACTGGAAAAGTAAGTATGAGCATCATTAGACTCTGCCTTCTAACAACTTGTGACAGAATAAGTAGAATTATTAAGCAGAATGATTTGTGTCATTGAAAAGAATAGAGTAGTTATATTCTCTTTAGGGAATGAAGTATTGAGAAAGTAATACAGAGTTTTAAAAGAAAAACTGAAGTAGTTTCCTCAGCTTTCATTACATTGTGCCTACAAACAGGAAACTGTTTATAATTACCTAAATCTAGAAGTGAGCCATTTTCACTACCAGTAAAACATAAAATTCTAAGAATTTTCATCAGTTTTAACTGACTGGTTTTAACAAATTGAATAATGCATTTCTGATGGAAACATTTGCGTTTTGCTCTGTTCAAGAAATTATTTCATTGCCTGGCTAAATTTTACAGATCTTTCAAATGTTAAGAACCAGATAGTTCCAGGAATGGTAAATTCCCCAGCACATGGTAGAAAGAAAGAAAAACCTCTTAACTTTTTTATAAAGCCAGTGTAACACTCACACTAAATTTGACAAAGATAGCTAGTAAAGTACAAATCCATCTCACATATTAATATTTTTAAAATTCCAAATATTAAACTTAGAATTCAATAATACATTAAAATAGAAACCATGATAAAACTACATCTATAACTTGCATCACGTGTAAGAATGAATTCCAGATGGTTCAGAGATCTAAGTGTAAAAAATGAAATGCTAAGAGTACTAAAAATTTATGGGTGAATACCCCATTTGCTAGGTTATAGAGGAAAGTAAAAAATAATAACACAATTAAATTAAGTAAATAAATTAAATGAAGTAATAAAAAGAAAATACATTCATGACTAAGTGTAAAGGCAGCATGGTATAATTACTGTAGATTGGAGAAGAAATGCCATGGGATCAGCTCCAAAGTTGCCAGAAGGTATTTGAATAAAATAGTGTCCATAATAGATCAGAGTCACTTGACAGAGCAAAAATGCTATAGAAACACTCTCATCATGACAATTATATCTCAAAAGTGAGCATGATAACAAGATGTTTAATCAATAAAATATTAGATTCAGTCTCACTAAAGTCCAATAAGGCAAAATTTTCTTCTAGTAAGACTATTATTTAACATTCTAGATGTACCTAATGTATGTAAACAAGAGAATAAAATACCCATAAAATCATTACATAGAAAAACTAAAGAGAACTTTCAGAAACAAAAGAAACGAGAATTTAATGAGGTGGCAAAAGAAAAAAAATAGCTCGTAAATATAAATTGCTCTTGAATAAACTTAAAAGAGAAACATGACCTGTTTAAAAATAGTGAAATTAAAAATCCCTTTCACAGCAGCAACAAAAAAGATACATAACAAATAATAAGTTAATAAGGAATATTGAGGACCTATATGAATTGAATTAGTAAACTACCTAGGAACATAAAGAAATAATTAAATAAATGAAGAAATACTATGTTCTTGGATAAGACTTGGCATTTTAGAGGTTTTATTTTCTCTTAAACAGTAAACTGAGTGAAATCCCAAGTAGAATCATAATATGATGATTGTTAGAACCTAATATAGTCATTCATTTGGAAGAATAAATATGTGCAAATAGCCAGGAAAATTCTGAAAAAAGTCTTCAGCAGGTACTAGACTACTATTAACCTGTGTTATGAGCTAAAGTGAACATAAAGGCTGTGGTATTAGCCTAGAAATAGATCAGTGGAGCACAACAGAAAATGCTAAGAGAATTCCAGGTATGTATAGGAACTTAGCATATATATACTAAAGGTGGCATTTTACATTGGTAACAAACATGATGATGAAACAACTATCCATTGGAAAAATGGAAAGCTGTGTTCTTACCTTTACACCAAAACGAATTACAAATGTATCAGATTTAAATATCTAAGAAGGAAACCATAGAGTACTTAGAGATTGTTTATATAATCTTACAGCAGGAAAAGAGTTGTTTAATAATGAGAACCCAGCATCTATAAGGGAGAAGACTGATAGGTTTGATTACATAAAAATTAGGAACTAAGATAGGAACCAGGTCCGGCGCCGGGAGCGCAGGTGGAGCTCGGCAGGTGGAGCTCGGCACCCGGCGTGTGGCCGGCCTGAGCCCACAGGCCCGCGGGGCGCCGCACTTCTCTGCCCTGCCTGGAAGGGGGCCGCCTCGGTGGGCCGGCCTGCTGCTCCATGGCCAGGACTTCGTACTTGAACCACATGCCCTCGTAGCCAGCCAGCTAGTGGTGCAGCGAATAGTCCAGATGTGACCACCCCGGCCATGGGGTCCTGTAGTCACGTCATTGTACATGGAAGGAGAGGCAACACATGCAACTGTGGATTGGAACACAGTTTGCAGAGGGATATGGGGCATTGGAGCTTCATTCATCCACTCAGGACACAGGGATTTTCATGAAGCGCAAGGAATTTTTGGTGAAATTTCCCTCCTTGTCACCTTTCAATGATTCTTTTCTACCTCATTATATATGGACAACCAGTAGCATGAACTCCTCTATGGCACCATATTCACCTCAGCATGGCAGTGATTTCCCACCTACATGCTCACCCGTAAATTTGTCTCAGAGGAACACATTTAGATCTTGCAAGCATAGTAATATTAATGTGCACATTGCTTATAGCTGTCAGAGCACCATCACTTATTTACATCACAAAGAAATGAAAAGACTTCCACTCCCAGAAGGATGGAGGAGACATGTTTCGCCTATTCCTCCTGCTAAGTACAAAAAAATTCTGCCGCTGTATATAAAACCAACTGTATATAATTAGAAGAAAACAGGACTAGCTAGCTCTATTACTATCAGGAAAAGCAGACTTTGGAAGCAAAGAAAGTTACCAGAGACAGAGGGACATCATACTGCAAGTGGAGAGAAGCAGCCTGGCTGGCTAGGAACCTTGGGACCCAAGGACCAACAGGGCAATGAGTTTCCTGGTTTTTCTTTCTGCCTCACATCCCAGACTTGGCGCTGAAGATTCTGGCAACCCAGAAACACCAAGAGTTGCCAACAAAAGCCTACTCTCTCTGGCCACAGGACCAGGAAAGGGGCAGCCAGCAAGACGGGAAACTTTTAGACAATAACCAAACACCAGCCAAACACCAAAAAGTAAAGGCACAAAGAAAGCTGTGGCCCACTCCTACCCCCACCAGCAAAGGCTGAGGGAGGAGCCTAGACCTCCATCCCAAAAGCTGGAAGAAAAGAAGTACCAACCCAGAATCCTATACCCAGCGAAGGTAGCCTTCAGGACTGAAGGGAAAATCAAAATATATTAATGGGAAAGTAAGAGAATTGAGAATTGGTAGCTAGCAGACCTACCCTAAAAGAGTGACTAAAGGACATTCTCTGAACAGAAAGGAAACAAAGAAGAAACCTTGGAATGTCAGGAAAGAAGAAAGAACAAGGTAAGCAAAAGTGTGGGTAAATACAATAGATTTCCTTTCCCCTTTTGAGTTTTCTAAATTACATTTGCAATTGAAACAAAAATTATAACTATCTGATGAGGTCCAAATGTACATGGAGGAATGTTTAAGACAGTTACAAACAGTGGAGGGTAAAGAAATGTAAAGAGGGGTAGTGTACATAAACTGGTCAAATGTAATACCTAGGGCAGCCACTGAAAATGCTATACAAAGAGATATCCTCAAAAATACTACAGATAAATCAAAACTGAACTCTGAAGAATGCTGAAATAGCCCAAAAGACACAGGAAAATGAAAACAGACATGGAAACAAAAGCTAAAAAAATAAAATGGCAGAATGAAGCCCTAACATATCAATAACTGCACTATGAGTAAATGGCCTAAATGCATCAATTATAAGACAGAAATCATGAGCAGATTTAAAAACATAATAAACATTACAGTCTGCAACGAATTCACTTCAAAAATAATGATATAGGCAGGCTGAAAATGAAAGAATGGAAAAGATGCGTCATGAAACTGTTAATTAGAAGAAAACAGGACTAGCTAGCTCTATTACTATCAGGAAAAGCAGACTTTGGAAGCAAAGAAAGTTACCAGAGACAGAGGGGCATCATACAATGATAAAAGATCAAATCCACCAAGAAAAAAAAAAATAGCAATCCTAAATGTTTATACACCAAAAAAACCCACAAAAACTGCAAAATATGTGAAACAAAAACTGATAGAACTGAAAGAATTTTAAAAATCCACAGCTTTTGTTGGAGACTTCAGAATTCCCCCCTAAGCAGCTGATAGAACTAGACAAAATCAACACAGGGTATAGAAGTATTCAACCAACAGGGTCTAATCAACATTCATACAACATTCCACAAACAAGAGCAGCGTGTACGTGCTTCCCAGTGCCTGCAGGAACTGACCAGAAGAGACCCTATCATGGGCCTTAAAACAAACTTTGACAAATTTAAAAGAATTGAAATTGTACAGAGCATGTTCTCTAAATACAATGGAATTAAACTAGAAACAAGTAACAAAGATAATGAGAAAATCTGCCAACACTTGAAAACTAAACACACATTTAAATAATCCATGATTAAAGAGGATGTGATTAAAAAGTATAATAACAACAACAAAAAAAAGATAGGAACCAGATACCACAATTTTAAAAAGAAGATTGATGGGGAAATGACACACAGAGGGCTAATATCCCAAATATAAAGTGAGCTTCTACAAATCTGTAAGAAAGAGAAGAACCAGGGTATATGCATTATGAACATAAATAGGCAATTCACAGAATTACTAATAGCCAGTAAACATGTGAAACTGTGTTCAACTTCATAATTGTTAAAGAAATGAACTTAAAACAAAACTTCATTTTGAACTAAAATTAATAAAGACTCATACTACCTAGTGTTTGATGAGATACTGAAAATATATTTATCAGGAGTTGTAATAGTTTTGGAAATTCATGACAACTTGTAATGTGTATACATTAGACTTAGCAGTTCTGCTTCTGGTTACCATTTACTAGGGTGCAAGTACAGGTACATAATTATTTGTTACTGCATTGTTTTAAAAGCAAAAAATTAGGAACCATCTAAAATGTTGACATAAAAGAACATCGAAGATTATGAAGTGGAAGAAAAAATAGCTAAGCAGTCATATATGACCTTATTTCTGTACATCATAATCTTACATACCTATGAATATTAAGCCAGTACATGGAGGAAGAAAACCTGTATTATTATGTGCCAAACTGTTAACAGTGGATACCTGTGAAAGACTTGGGTTTTTGGCCCCCAGAAAAGTCAGTGAAATGAGTCAAATATAGGAAACATTTGCGAAAATAGAATTGCTCTTATGGTTTGTCTTTGAAATTATTTTGTTAAATGCAATAGTTGAATATAGATTTATTTGCTTTCACTGTTGAGGTAAAAGGATGCTAGAGTCTGATGGTTTAAGTTTTTTTCTTGTGATTAGATTTAGCATCTACATGCCTTTTATACCACAGCATCTGTTTAAACTTAGGTATTATTTATATTTTTCCCATTAATCTGCTTCTAAAATAATTTCACTTATTGGGGGCATACAAAACATCACCATCTCTGAGTCAGATCTGATACAAATTGCTATTCTTAATTATTTAAAATTTTTAATGGAATAAATGTTAAATTTTTCTAAATGCACACTTGCTCTTTGTTTTATTCTTAATTTATAATACAGGTTCACTGTATCCCAAGGTCTTTGAGGGGAAGCTAAAGTAAAAGTACTTCAGAAACTGTCTTCTAAATATTTTCTGTTCTTGCTTCCTTTAAGTTTTAGTAATAGGAACTTGAATAAAAAAGTAAGTTACAGTAAAAATGTTAGCATGGATTGTAATACTTTTTACAAGGAATTTTATACATAATCAGTGTGTCTTGAGACTTTGTACAATACACAAACACACACAAGTTCTCAAGTTGATAGCTTGAGCCAGTGTTTAAAGAGAATTTCTAGAAAATATGTTTAGAATCTTTCCCTTTTGTGTCTGTTTCTTAACTGCAATTTACCTCTTGGTTTTGCTTCTGTAATTTTGTTTTTGGTATGTGCCTTTGCTTTTTATATAGATTTCGTAAAATGAACAAACGCCTGGTTCCCAGAAGACCGCTGAGTGCCTCTTTGGGCCAACTTAATGAGGTGGGCCTGCCTTCAGCAACTATCCTTCCAGAAGAAGGTGCAGTGGATCTGCCAAGCAGAAAACCTCCTGCTCTGCCAAATGGAATTGTTTCAGCAGGGAATACAGTAACGCAGCTGATTCCACGAGGGACAGACCCCAGCTATGATTCTAGTCTGAAACCAGGAAAGATAGATCATCTGAGCAGTAGTGCTCCTGGATCCCCTCCTGACATGTATGTGGTTTTCCCCCACTTGTATCTAAAGTCTCTTTATAAATATAAAGTAGCGGGAAGAAAGAATAACCAAGGTTTGGTGTGGTTTGGTTTTCCCCTGGGGACTTTATTTCATTGTTTTTTATTTTGATTTCCATGCTAATAATTTTTTAAAAACAATTAGCATGGGTGAAATAAGATCAGAGTTTGCAAATTTTGTAGAAGGAGTGGCTATTGGAAGAAATTCATTTCCCAAATTGAGGCAATTTTTTTACATTTGACAATTTGTTAGAATAGAATTTGTACATTAGAAGTATTTTCAAGACCTCAAAATTGACTTGCAGAATCTTATTCCTGTAGGCTAGAATCTGTCCCTAAGAGTATTTCTGCCTTACCTGTGAATCCACATCCTGTACCTCCAAGGGGTCCAGCAGACCTGCCTCCTATGCCTGTCACCAAACCACTTCAGATGGTACCACGAGGTTCTCAGTTATATCCAGCACAACAGGCAGATGTTTACTATCAGGATCCTCGAGGAGCTGCCCCACCATTTGATCCAGCACCTTATCAGCAGGGTAACAATCTTTAATTTACGTCACTCACTTTTCATAGGAATCATGAGAACAGTTCTAAGTAAGAGTGATCATATTTGTAGTAACCTTCTTAAGATAAATAAATGCATTTTTAATAGTTTGGAAAAAACTAGATTTTTATGATACAATTAATAGTATGAAATAGCAAAGCTATAAAAAGCAAATTGCCCTAACTACCAAAAGCAGTTGTATATTAAATATGTACCTATATTTATGGAAATAACAGGTCACCGAAGTAGAAAATGGAAATTTGCCCACTAAGGCAGTATATATTTTCCTGACCAAAATTTTTTTCAGGCATGAAAAAAGTGCTTAATATTGCAATGGGTATGAATTAAACACAGTGTATTTTTTTTCCTTTCAAGTATGACCTAGTATTTTTCTGGGCCCTGTAATATATATGAAAAAAATGCAGCATACATACTTTTAGAGTTTATAGTGTAGAATATTAGTAAAACGAATAGAAAGCTATTTGTGTGTGTGTGTGTTAAAAATGAAGTATTCAGTTGCAGTGGTTAATATTAGTGTGGTAGAAATTAGTCATGAGACTCAAGGGAGATCATTGGGTATTTGAAGCATCAGAAAAGATTTTGTGGAAGAATGCCCCAAATTAAAGGTATTGGGAATAGAAAGAGAAATTTACAAATGGATTGCCAAGAAAAGAGTCTGTAGAGTCCAGGAGAAGTGTGAGTGTTGAAGCTTGGATTATTGTGGTGGGAAGAAGAAGGGATTTTAGAAAGCAGAGAATTCTTTCAATTAGCCAGTTTTAATGATAATACTATGGAGAATGATGTACAATTCATATGAAAAAAACACTGATTTTTAAACTAAATGTGTTATATCTGTCAGAAACCATATAGTGCTATTGTTTTTTAAATAGGGATAGATGAATGGTATTCATTTCCTTTTCTCAAGGCTGCCTTAATTTTGAATTAGACATGTCTGCTTTCAAAAAAATAGTTTCAAATTGGTATGGCATTATTAATACATGTGAAAGTATGAGGAAAGTTGATTTGTATCTTCCTTTTGAACATCCACTGCAGGAAGAACCTAACTACTTTCGTTGAAGTGACCTTCAATATACTGTATTGGTCTTCCAGTTGCCAGCAACAGAAAATCATTCTAGCTGTATTGAGCAGAAAGAGGTTTAACATGGGAGTTTGGGTACTAGTCAGTGGAAGTACTAGAAAAGTAGGCTTCAATTGGGCCTCCCTGAATAAGTTCCAGAACTACTTGCCAAAAGAACCTGTTAACAGTGAAGAAGCAGTAGAAATAGGAAACCTCTGTCTTACCTGCTAGCTGTAGGGTCACATCATTTGAGGCAAAAGTCTAGAAATTGTTTCAACTGTTTGTCTCAAGAACACTAGAGCTGTGCAATAGCTGCTAGATATGTATGAGCAGAATGCATCTTTTGTGGGCCACATCTGTTTAGTTTCACAATGACAGTTTGGCCATGACAATTTCATGGTCAAAACTCATGCAAGTCAGTGTTTTATGTATCCTGAGGTTCATGGAGAAGTATTTTTTGCTTTCCAATGTTTGTGTTGTGTTAAGGCACACCAGATAAATGGTCAGACTATTAAGAAAGCCTGTCTACAACTGTATATTATAAATAGATGTTTTTTCAGTGACTTTAAGGATCATTCTTGCTTGTTATTTTTCATGAAGCTAACCTGGCCACATAAGCAGAGAGGAAAACTTCTAAAGAAATGAGTGGATTGTTAATTCTTTAGTGTTGAAATATTTTATAAGGAAGAGTCTTATGTAGAAAAATCGATTGGCTCATTGTTGCTTTTGGTTCCTCTTCTGTTACTATACAGGTGTGTACTACACTCCACCACCGCAGTGTGTGTCCCGCTTTGTCAGACCTCCACCATCTGCTGCTGAACCTGGTCCCCCATACTTGGATCATTATCCTCCTTACCTCCAAGATCGTGTAGTGAACTCTCAGTATGGCACACAGCCACAACAGTACCCTCCTATGTACCCACCACACTACGACGGCCGCCGAGTATACCCTGCTCAGTCTTACGCAAGAGAGGAGATTTTCCGAGAAAGTCCTATACCCATTGAGATTCCACCTGCAGCAGTACCATCCTATGTACCAGAAGCCAGAGAAAGATACCAACAGATGGAGGGTTACTATCCAGTGGCTCCTCATCCAACTCAGATCAGACCTTCATATATCAGAGTATGCTATAGGGTTTTTTTTCTGATTACATAGATTTCTTTTACCTTTTTGCCATGGCAGTAACCCTTTATTCAATCCTTTTTTTTTTGAAGAAAGCTTTTTTTTTTTCTTTTTGTTTATATCTTTTCATAATTTGGATATGTCATTTTTAAAATTAGAATATTAAGAAATAAAAATTTCCACTCCACTCCCACTAACTCTTCTTAGTTTCTGAACTTAAAATGGCTTTACTAACAAGTCTAGACCTATTTGGAAATATGGTCTCTGGCCAAGAAAAAAAAAACTTAAACTTAGCTCTTTGGGAAATCCTGAGAGTTCTTTGGGGGTTGGTTTGTTTTGTTTTGCTTTATTTTATTAAGATGAGTATACAAGCTGCTTATTTTTAAAATGTGCTTAGTGAATTAATGTGTTCTGAAATTTTTTTTTCATTTTACTTATCTTTGCATTTTTCAGGAGCCTCCTTACAGCCGGCTTCCTCCTCCCCCTCAGCCCCATCCTAGTCTAGATGAGCTACATCGCAGACGAAAGGAAATAATGGCCCAACTAGAGGAAAGGAAGGTTATTTCTCCACCTCCTTTTGCACCTTCACCAACGTTGCCTCCTACCTTCCATCAAGAGGAAGTAAGCATATCATTTTTAGTCTCATCAATTTCTCCTTTATCAGTGATTGATTGTGTCCTATTAAGTAACCTTCACCTATTCCCAAGATTCTGAAGATACTTTCTATGTTTTCTTCTAAAAGGTTTATTTATTTCACATTTAAATCTATTGTCCATCTATAGTTGATTTCTGTATACTGTGTTAGGAGTCAAGATACCTATTTTTTCCCCAAAGGATATCTCATTGAAGGCACCCAGCACCATTTAATGAAAAGACCATCCTTTCCCCTGTGCTGTGCAGTCACCTTTATCATAACTGGGCCCTCTTTGTCATGGTGATTATATGTGCTTTAGGATGCGAACCTAACATAGGGACCCATGTCCTTACTACTTAACTCAAGTTCATGTTCATCAAATCAGAGAGCAAGTTATTGTTCTCTACCCTTGCACCAATACCACATTGTCTCAGTGTCATTTTGTAAGTTGTAATATGTGGTGATGTATATACATTTTCCAGGCTTGTGCTTCTTCAAGTTTACCTTTACTGTTCTTAGTCCTTAAATTTTCACACACATTTTAGAATTAGCATGTTGTTGTCCTCAAAAATATCTGCTACAGTTTTGTTAGGATTACATGAATCAATGGGTCTGTACTGTCTAGTATGGTAACTACTAGCCAAGTGTGGCCAGTGAGTGCTTAAAAGCTTAAAATGTACCTACTATGAATCCAGATGTTCTATAAGCATAAAATACACACTGGTGCTGGATCTAAAGTTTCAGTAACCCTCAAAAGTATAATATTTCATTAATATATTTCTGTTAATTACATATGAAAATGATAATATTTTGGATATTTTAGACTAGCTATACATTTAATAAACCTATTTATTTAATAACATTTAATGAACCTGTTTTCTTTTTATCTTTTAACATGGCTACTAGAAATTTTTAAGTTATATATATGGCTCTGATTTTTTTCCTTTGGGCAGTGTTGGCTTTACTCCACTTGAGAAGAAGTGATATCTTTCCAATATTGAGTGTCTTAAGAACATGGTACCGCCACTTTTGTATCTTTAAAAATTTCTCTCAGTAATGTCATGTATCAAACAGTTTCAGTGTGTTACACATCTTTAATTAAATTTATTCCTAGGTAATTTATGTTTAAGCTATTTTAAATGGAATTCTTTTTGACATTTTATCTTTGTTATTAATATTAAGAAAAATTTCTAAGTAGATTTTTGTGTGTTGATTCTTGTATTCAGCAGCCTTGCTAAATTCCCTCATTAATTCCAGTTTTTGTTTTGGGTTTTCTGTGCACAAAGTCATGTCCTCTCTGAATTACGACCATTTTATTTTCTCCTTTTTAATCCCTGTGTCAATCCTTTGTTTTACCTTGTGCTAGCTAGATCCTCCAGTATCGTGTTGAGTAAAAGCAATTATAAGCAGGTATTATTTCCAGTCACTGAGCAAATTGGAGCTTTAATAATTCACCATTACAATGTTTGCTATAACTTTTTTTTTAGATAATCTTTATCAGATTAATGAATTTCCCTCTATTCCTGGTTTTAGACTATTTTTAAAAATGAGACATGTCAAAGATTTACTTGACTCAGTAATGAGAAAAACAGCAAGCTTGTGAAGTTGATTCAAAGAATAGGAAAGATAGGCTAATATAGTAGTGAAAGACAGAAAAAAACACTGAAATAAAATTGCTAGAGTAAACTGGCTACTGTACTAACTACAGGGCAGTGAACTGTAATTTTGAGGGTTAGCTCTGGTATTTCTGTAAGATGGTGCTGGATAGTTATCATGAGTGTTGCCTTACTATCTTTTTAATGTCTACAGGGTCTTTAGTGGGTTCATTTTTCCACTTTTGATATTGGTTATAATTTTCCTCTGTCAGTCTTGCTAGGGATCTATCAATTTTGTTTTTTCATAAAGCCAGGTTTTGCTTAGTTGATCTTGTTGATTAGACATATTGCCTCAGCTTATAGTGTGTATATATGTGGTTTTTTAAAAATAATCAGAGGTTTTCTTGACAGGGTTACAGTTGATACTATGTAAAGAAAATGTCTTGTATCCTTTATGTGTAGAATTATGATTCTATACAACATTGCTACCTGAGAAATTATGAATTATCAATGAAAACTGAAATGAAATATATCACACTATAATATAATAATAACCTTTTGGGTCAGTGAAAGTTACCTACTAAGTAAAAGGTGTTCACAGTGTCTAGCTTTCCTATCTAAAACACTTTGGGTAAATTTAACACAATAGTGTACGTTAATTAGTAAAGTTATAACATTTCCTAATAATGTAACTTGTAAAGTATGAACATTAAATGATATCTTTGATACTATATGTTAGAGACATCCTGAGCCTTGTTATGCTGTCCTAGTTTTTAAGAAATATGGAAAGCAACATGACTCTGTGAAAAGTGAGCTAATTTTGGAATCAAACATATTTATCTTTGATGTTCAGCTGTGTCACTCAGTGTGTGATCTTTTATAAGTTACTTAGCCTCCCTGAACCCTGAGGCTTAGGTTGTCTCCATTTGTAAATCAAGCTTAGAGACATAAGGTATCTGGCACATAGCAGGCATTCAGTTAAGTAATAACCATTTATATTTGTTATTTTTGTATTTCTAATAAAAATTACAGTAATTAATACCTGGCTATTAAGGAACTTTGGAATTATTTTAGTTACTGACATACAAAGCATACATTTAAACATAAGTTCTGATTATAAACAACCTACATATAGTAGTGCTAAATTCATACATTATAAAAAATATATAACACAGAAAGAAGTTTCCCCAAAATCCCATTTTCTATATTCCTGTCAGTTTATTATATATTTCAACTTTTCTATAATATATCTTGGTTTGTATATGTGTTTTTTTAAGGTATTATTGATATACTCTTATGACGGTTTCACATGAAAAAACAATGTGGTTACTACATGTTACTACATTTACCCATATTATCAAGTCCCCATCCATACCCCAATGCAGTCAGTGTCCATCAGTGTAGTAAGATGCCACAGATTCACTATTTGCCTTCTCTGTGCTACACTGTTTTACCCATGATCCCCCACACCATGTGTATGTACTAAACATAATACCCCTCAATCCCCTTCTTCCTCCCTCCCCACCCACTCTCCCACACCCCTCCCCTTTGGTAACGACTGGTTCCTTCTTGGAGTCTCTGAGTCTGCTGCTATTTTGTTCCTTCAGTTACACTTCGTTGTTATACTCCACAAATGAGGGGACTCATTTGACACTTGTCTTTCTCCGCCTGGCTTATTTCACTCAGCATAGTATCCTCCAGCTCCATCCAGGTTGTTGCAAATGGTAGGATTTGTTTCTTTCTTATGGCTGAATAGTATTCCATTGTGTATATGTACCACACCTTCTTTATCTAGTCATCTACTCATGGACACTTAGGTTGCTTTCATATCTTGGCTATTGTAAAAAGTGCTGCAATAAACATAGGGGTGCATAATGTCTTTTTGAATCTGAGAAGTTGTATTCTTTGGGTAAATTCCAAGGAGTGGGATTCCCGGGTCAAATGGTATTTCTATTTTTAGTTTTTTGAGGAACCTCCATATTGGTTTCCACAATGGTTGAACTAGCTTACATTCCCACCAGCAGTGTAGGAGGGTTCCCCTTTCTCTGCATCCTCACTAGCATTTGTTGTTCTTGGTCTTCTCAGTGTTGGTCATCCTTACTGGTGTGAGGTGATACCTTTTTGTGGTTTTAATTTGCATTTCCCTTATGATTAGTGATGTGGAACATCTTTTCATGTGTCTGTTGGCCATCTGAATTTCTTCTTTGGAGAACTGTCTCTTCATATCCTCTGCCCATTTTTTAATTGGGTTATTTGCTTTTTGGGTGTTGAGGTGTCTAAGTTCTTTATATATTTTGGATGTTAACCTCTTGTGGGATATGTTATTTACAAATATATTCTTCCATAGTGTAGGAGGCCTTTTTGTTCTGTTGATAGTATCCTTTGCTATACAGAAACTTTTTAGTTTGATGTAGTCCCATGAGTTCACTTTTGCTTTTGTTTCCCTTGCTCGAGGAGATGCATTGTTCAGGAAGAAGTTGCTCATGCTCATATTCAGGAGATTTTTGCCTATGTTGTCTTCTAAAAGTTTTATGGTTTCATGACTTACATTCAGGTCCTTGATCCATTTTGAGTTTACTTTTGTGTATGGGGTTAAACAATAATCCAGTTTCATTCTCTTGCATATAACTCTCCAGTTTTGCCAACACTAGGTTTTGAAGAGGCTGTCATCTCCCCATTGTATGTCCATGGGTCCTTTATCATATATTAATTAACCATATATGGTTGGGTTTATATCAGGGCTCTCTAGTCTGTTCCATTGGTCTATGGGTCTCTTCTTGTGCCAGTACCAAATTGTCTTGATTACTGTGGCTTTAGCTTGAAGTTGGGGTGCATAATCCCCCCCCCACTTTATTCTTCCTTCTCTAGATTGCTTTGGCTATTTGGGGTCTTTTGTGGTTCCATAACGAATTTTAGAATGATTTTCTCTAGTTCATTGAAGAATGCTCTTGGTATTTTGATAAGAATTGCATTGAATCTGTAGATTGCTTTAGGCAGAATGGCCATTTTAACCATATTAATTTTTCCTATCCATGAGCATGGAATGTGTTTCCATTTATTGTTATCTTGTTTAATTTCTCTCATGAGTGTCATATAGTTTTCAGAGTATAGGTTTTTCACTTCCTTTGTTAGGTTTATTCCTAGGTATTTTATTCTTTTTGATGCAACTGTGAATGGAATTGTTTTCCTGATTTCTCTCTCTCTGCTAGTTCATTGTTAGTGTATAAGAATGCCACAGATGTCTACGTATTAATTTTGTATCCTGCAACTTTGCCTAATTCAGATATTAGATCTAGTAGTTTTGGAGTGGATTATTTAGGTTTTTTTATTTACAATATCATGTCATCTGCAAACGGACAGTTTGACTTCTTCCTTGCCAATCTGGATGCCTTTTATTTCTTTCTATTGTCTCATTGCCGTGGCTAGGACTTCCAATACTATGTTGAATAGAAGTGGGGAGAGTGGAGTTCCTTGTCTTGTTCCTGATCTTAAAGGAAAAGCTTTCAGCTTCTCGCTGTTAAGTATAATGTTGTCTGTGGGTTTGTCATATATGGCCTTTATTATGTTGAGGTACTTGCCCTCTGTACCCATGTTGTTGAGAGTTTTTATCATGAATGGATGTTGAATATTGTCAAATGCTTTTTCAGCATCTATGGAGATGGTCATGTGGTTTTTGTCCTTCTCTTTGTTGATGTAGTGGATGATGTTGATGGATTTTCAAATGTACCATCCTTGCATCCCTGGAATAAATCCTACTTGATCATGATGGATGATCTTTTTGATGTATTTTCGAATTCAGTTTGCTATGTATGTGTGTGTGTTATATTGTGTGTTTTTTGTTTTTACTTAACCTATTATCCTGGATGTCTTTCTATGTCAGTATATAAATTTACCTCATTCTTTCAAACAGCTGTGTGATACATAATGGTCAGGGAAAGAAAAAAGCACTCTTGTGAGTAGGTCATGTATTCAGAAAACTAGCTATTCTATACAAAGTTTGTAAGTGGAGGAAAAATTAAAAAGAAGATGGAATTTTTTAAACAAAAGTAGGACCCCAAAAAACAAAAGGGTATAAACAATGGAAACAGGAGTTGTAGTTGAAAACATCTGTGAAAAACAGACCCTCTGTCAGTGAGGAAGACAGTAATGATGATTCAGAAAAGAGAAGATACTTTTGGATAGAGGAGGCATAGAGCCACTTAATGTACCAACATCCCCTAGGGTATCAGTTCAGTTTATCAGTATGTATATATCTGTGGTAAAGTAGAAGCAGTGCTAAAGTTCTGGTTCTAGCAGTGCACTCTACTGTTACAGCTAGGTTATAGAGCTAGGGCACCCATATTGTCTCATACAGACTTGAGGAACATATGAGATAATGTACATAAAAGCACTTTGAAAACTGTAAAATACTATACAAATGTGAATATTGTGATTTTAGTAAAAATATGTTAGACTTAGAAGAGCTGTTTTGATTTAACATAATTTCAGAACTCATCCTGAGAAAATAAAATTAGACATTGTACTCTTTTTACTTCATTGAATCAACCTAAGGGCCAGAATTTATTCAAGATACGAACTGTTAACTGTTAGAAAGATGTCAGCAAAAAGTTATTACATCATTATGTACTATATATAGAACATTTAAATTACTTTTTAAATAATTTTTAATGTTCTTGTTTATCTGGAATGTTATTGAAAGAAACATTGAGGAGGGTCTACCAAAACTTAGGTCCTGCTTTCTTAGATGTTGACCTCATCTGATAAAAAAGGGAATGAGTACCATCAAAAATCTAGCTTGATTCTTTGAAAGATACTGGAAGCACTCTCAAATTGTAAAGGCTAAATATTTTTCTTCTCTTGCTCTTTGTTTTTCGTAGTCTACAAAATCTTTTATGACACAAATGAAATACCCCTCATTGTATTGCTTCAGCATGATGTTCTAAATTCCTGCTTTCTCTGTGTTGTTATTCACAGATCCTTTGCCTATTATCTTTCTTTTTCTCCCATCTGTAGTTTTTAGATGAAGATTTGAAGGTAACTGGGAAATACAAAGGAAATGACTACAGCCAGTACTCTCCCTGGTCATGTGACACCATCGGCTCCTACATTGGAACCAAAGATGCAAAACCCAAAGATGTTGTGGCAGCAGGGAGTGTGGAAATGATGGTATGTGTAATGATAACTAAGCCATAATTAATACAAATCAAGATAAAATAATAAGTTATCCTCATTACAGTGTAGTAGGCACGAATGAGTGAGCTTAAGATTTTCAGGCCATATTCTAACTATGCAGGTGAATTACATTTAAATTATATGGCTTCTTTGTTTATTTCAGGTAGAAAGAAAGTCTTCTAATTACCTAGACAAAAGGAGAGCATTTATTATATTTCTGTGTGGCCAGTGATCAACCCAGCAGCTGTTGAGAACCAAAATCAAATTATTTTGTGTAATTAATCAAGATCTTGGATTTGTTTATCCAAAAATATTAAAGCTTTTACAACTCTGAACTTGAAACAAAGTTGAATCTAGTGAACGATAATAGTATTTGGGTCAGAACTATAACTATTTAGCTTCAAGTGAGCTGTGGCATACTGAGATTATTACACTTATGCTATTTTAGTGTTTAACAAAACATAATGTAAAACCAATGTATCTAATACCCGATCTTAAAATATATCACTCTTTTATCTTAATTGCTTCTTTATTAGTTTTTGAGGAATGAAAGCTTTACGGAAGTAGTGGTAGTTAAATTCTCCTGTATATGCCTTCCTAATTTTATTTTTCTTTCTCCTTCCCTGGAAATAACCTATATTCTGATTTGGTAGTTCATCATTTCATGGATAATTTTACACTACAATTTTTGTTTTGCATGTTTGTATACCTATATATATATTGTATTTTTCAACTTGCATTTTCATTCAGCATTATATGAGATGTATCCAAATTTAGACCTGAAGTTCAAGTTCATTCATATTAACTGCTTTATTTGGTTAATAACTGATAACAATAAATGTATTTAAGTCATTCTTCATTTTCCTACTCATGGATGTTTAGGTTATTTTTGGTCTTTTACTGTTACATAAAGTGCTACAGTGAACATACTTGTTTGTGTCCCCTTATGCACATGCATGAAAATTAAGTTTAGAAGTGGTATGGTGCGTATGGGTGGTGTGCCTTAACTGTTATTCTTAAACCATTTGCCCATATTATTAACTCTTAACAAAAGTTCCCTAGGTTATTTTATAGATTTTCATAGACATACTTGTCCAGCTGGTTAAGAGAAGACCAATTCTTGGTAAGAGAAAAGGAATACTTCGATGCTAATATCACTATAAATGAGTGAAGTGATAGCTATAGATAATATAGATACAATTAGATGCCAGTGAGAGACAAAGGTATACAGAGGAGGAAAATGCAATAATGAAGCTTTTTGTTTGTAGTGGGATTAGGGAAATTTTGTTCTTAGGCTGTAAAATATAGCCTCTCTAAGAACAGGAAAGAGATGCATTGGTGGAGATAGACCAGAACCCTTGCTTTGTACCTGACTGTCTGAAAGGGTTATTAAAGTAAAATAAATGCTAGCAAAATAAAACTTACTTCCTTAAATCAGTAAAGAATAAAAATGTCTGTCAGCCCAACTTAAATGTAATTGGGAATCTCCCAAATGAGTGAAAGAAATCTAGCCCTGTCTTTCTCAAAAGTTTATGTATCTGGAGATCTATTAATATGCAGGTTCTAATTGAGTAAGATTGAGATGGGTCCTGAGACTCTGCATTTCAAAGAAGTTCCCAGATGGTTCTGATGCTTGCTGCTGGTCCTTGGACTGTACTTTGAGAAGCATGGGTCTAGAAATTAGATTATCATTTTCATTTATCTTCTATTTATTTCTGACTTGAATCTCCTTAAAAAGGCTATGTTGGCATTTACTTTTTTTTTCTGGTTTTAAGATCATTTACATTTTTTATTTTTTGGTATCATTAATGTACAATTACTTAAACAACATTATAGTTACTCGAGTCCCCCTATTATCAGGTGTCCCCCATATACCCCATTACAGTCACTGTCCATCAGTATAGTAAGATGCTATAGAATCATTACTTGTTTTCTCTGTATATACTGCCTTTCCCGTGTCCAGCCCCCCCCCCCCCTGCTACATTATGTGTGCTAATTGTAATACCCCTTTTTCCCCCTTATCCCTCCCTTCCCACCCATCCTCCCCAGTCCCTTTCCCTTTGGTAAGTGTTAGTCCATTCTTGGGTTCTGTGAGTCTGCTGCTGTTTTGTTCTTCTGTTTTCCTTTTTTTCTTATACTCCACGGATGAGTGAAATCATTTGATACTTGTCTTTCTCTGCCTAGAGGGTATTATACCCTCTAGCTCCATCCATGTTATTGCAAATGGTAGGATTTGTTTTCTTCTTATGGCTGAATAATATTCCATTGTGCATATGTACCACATCTTCCTTATCCATTCATCTACTGATGGACACTTAGGTTGCTTTCATTTCTTGGCTATTGAAAATAGTGCTGCAATAAACATAGGGGTGCATATGTCGTTTTCAAACTGGGTTCTTGCATTCTTAGGGCAAATTCTTAGGAGTGGAATTCCTGGGTCAAATGGTATTTCTATTTTGAGTTTTTTGAGGAACCTCCATAGTGCTTTCCACAATGGTTGATGTAGTTTACATTCCCATCAGCAGTGTAGGAGGGTTCCCTTTTCTCCACAACCTCGCCAACATCTGTTGTTGTTTGTCTTGGCATTTACATTTTTAAGCAGTGTTTTTCTGCTAAGTTTTTAAATTAGTTGAGGCAGGCCTTTTTTTAAAGAAATGAATTAGAATAACAGGATAAATTTGAGAGAAATAGTAAGGATAAATATTTGTCATGAGATTATATGTACATACATATATTTGAATGTGTATATGTACTAGGTCATGATGTAAAATATATTTCTTTTTGTGGAAAGTGGTCAAAAGTATAAAAAGCACTGTTTTATATGACAAAGCAATACATATATTTGAATGTGTATATGAACTGGGTCATGATGTAAAATATATTTCTTACCGTGGAAAGTGGTCAGAAGTATAAAAAGCACTGTTTTATATGAAAAAGCAACTAATAATTTTAGTCTTACCAGTAGGAACATTTCATTTTTTTAACATTATAGAGCTAGAAGAAATTGTTAGCAATCTAAGTGTGGAGTGGATTTCTCATTTTCTTTTTTATCAGAATGTGGAGAGTAAAGGAATGAGAGAGCAACGATTGGATCTTCATAGAAGAGCAGCAGAAACCAGTGATGATGACCTCATCCCATTTGGAGACCGACCAACAGTATCTCGGTTTGGTGCCATCTCTCGAACTTCTAAAACAATATATCAGGGTGCTGGCCCTATGCAGGCTATGGCACCTCAGGGAGCTCCCACAAAATCTATTAACATTTCAGGTAGGAATTTCGTATGTAAGCTGATCTAGAGGGTTCATATGCCTGACTTCAAGAACCACCTCTACTCCCCATTTACTACTGGTTTTCCATGATCTTCCAAGGAAGTAATCTTAAAGCTTTTTCCTGGTTTTTTACCTGTCGAAAGGTAATTATAAACCAGGGAGTTTTAGGGGTACAAACTAAAAGTAAATGTACAAGATTGCCTGTGTTGTTTTTTTAGTAGCACCATTGCTTATTAAAATAATGTCTTGTATTTTTTAAATTTTAAACAAAAGAAAAAATTACAAAGACTGATAATTTTAGTGGGGGGAAAAATAGAGCTCAGTACCCTGTTACATTTTTGTAGACATCTTTCCAAATGGCTGTGTACTATGCCTTTTAGATGACAGCTACCTTAAAAGAAGAACCAGCCATATGAATTGTATCATACCCCAGTAAATTATTCTCTTACAGATTATGGTCCATATGGAACCCATGGTGGCTGGGGAGGTTCTCCATATTCACCTCATCAAAACATAGCTTCTCAGGGACACTTCAGTGAGAGGTATGAATCATACTTTTTACTTTTACAAACGTTTAAAATTAATCAACTTATTTTGTTTTTCTGGTCAATGATATTTTTTTAATAATTTAAATTTATTCCACAATTTTCTTTCCCACCAAAGGGAGAGAATATCCATGTCAGAAGTGGCCAGTCATGGAAAACCCCTCCCATCTGCTGAGAGGGAACAGCTACGTCTAGAATTGCAGCAACTAAACCACCAAATTAACCAACAGACCCAGCTACGTGGAGTAGAGGTACCAGCATATAGATGTTTTTTCATTCCAGTTTTTGAAGGGTTCTCAAAGAAATTTTGAAAGGAAGAACTTTTGAGGTACTTTGAATACAAAATTTTAAGGTGCATTTCTTAAGGGTTAGTATAGGTGTCCATTCTAAAAGAAGTTAGGTACTTAAAGTTCAGTTCTGGGACAGAAGGAAACAGAATTTCCATTATCTGAGAATAGAAGATAGGTTATCTTATTTTCCTGATGGCCCATGTATATATATATACATACACAGTTTTTTTAATCAACAAATGCATTTAGCTTAAGGTTTTGTTTTTAATTTCTCGTATTTTTTTAATTTAAAAAGTTATTCCCTTTAATCCTCAACATTTATTTATGAACCTTTGACAAATAAGAGCTTAAGAGTTTTTACTTTAAAAAAAAATAGGCTCTGTATAATAATAGTACCTTTCATCAATGTAGTTCTTTCAGTTTATAAGTTACTGTCACATATATTATTTGACCCTTACAATGTACCTGACAGGAAGTTTGTTTGAAGGAGACGAGTTTCACAGAGGTTGAAACATGAATCCAAGTATTCATACTCCAAAGTCAGTGTCCTTTCCACCATGCTGCCGGACATTTACGAGAAACAAGAAAACAGAAAACTGACAATTTTTAAAATCCCTTAAGGACCACAAAAGGAAGACTAAATTTTGTTTAAATTATCCTTCACGTCAGAACATATTCTCTGAATATGGAAAATTAAAGACATTTTAGTGATAATTGCTCCCTTCTGGAGGAAAAAGGTACCATTAGTACATTAGTCTTTATGTTTCTACCTAGGATTTTAACTATTTGTAATAAGTAAGGCACTGCTTTGGAAATAAATTTCTAATTCTAAGATTTTCTTATTAGGAAGACCAATAGGACATTGTTTTTGGCACATGTCTGGCTTGTACTTTTATGTAAGCAATAGGTTTAGAAATAAAAAAGCCTATAGTATATTCATATTTTGTCTCCTTTTGCCATTGCTTTATCTACATTGGTCCAAAACTTCTTGCTGATGCCTATGTTTAAAAAAAAAAAGAATATTGTGTTTGTGTCCATCTTTTAGTTCAGACTTTTTAAATATTAAGACCTTTAACTCCATAAGGGCGGCATTATCTTGATAATTCATGGCTTTTTGTCTTAGTTGAAATTTCTAGACCTATTTTCTGTTCCAAAACAATGTCAGCATCATTTGCAAGCCTACTACATACCACTATGGTTAAAAGTCCTTGCCATTGCTGAGGTTTCACTGAAATAAAATACAGGATTTACTTCAGAGAAAGTCGAATTAAAAAAAGAAAGGGAGAGAGATGCACAGTTGTAATTGACCTTCAAATAAGAAGAACACTGAAAAAGCAGCTTAGGCTAAGATTAAATTGCTATTCGATAATTTAAATCTCCTATTTTTTCTTTTTTAAATCATGCTCAAAGAAGGAGACAGTGCCTTATAATTGCAACATTTTTATTGCAAATAAATACCTGAGTGGTGAGACCCTTAAGACTGTGGTCTGGAGTCAGTCCTGGCCACACTATGAATGGTGAGAAGTGTGTTGAGTTGTCTATGTGCTTGGCTTTATGCACTAGGCTGTTAGTAACAGGCTGGTGTTGCAGAGGGAGGCGAACGCCCTGGCAGGCCAGTCACAGCCCACACCACCACCTCCAAAATGGCCTGGAATGATCTCCAGTGAGCAGTTGAGCTTGGAACTACACCAGGTGGAAAGGGAAATCGGGAAGAGAACCCGGGAACTGAGTATGGTGAGTGTTAAGTGAGAAAAGAGAGGGAGGGTAAAAAGGGATCTTCTGTTGTAGTTGTTACAGAATTCATGGCTCCAGAATTCTAGAATCATCTAGAGCTGTATCACCATCATCCCAAGGCACTGCAGTGAGTGGTGAGACTTAAGACTAAGTCTCATAGTAATGGGCTGCCTCCCCAGTCCTCATTCTTTTTCCCATTCCCTTTTGTTTTGAATGTGTTCTTTGGAGTCTGCATTACAAAAAATTTAGGGAAAACAAGGTACTTAATATTAAATTTCTGCTAAACATATTGAGGGAGAGAAGCAGAGAGAATGATGTTTCTAATTTTACAATGCCATCATGTCATTTAACAGTGTGTCGCCAAATAACATTCTAGTTTTCATAGCCCTTAAGTTACTGACAACTTTTTCTTATGAATGAGGTACAAACTGCATATTCTTTATTTGTGAAATTGTGTCCATGGAAATGCTTAGGGTTGGTTTCACAGCTTGTGAACATTTTTGTCAGTACATCTTGAATCACAGCTTGAACCATTTGGCCCAGGTTGTATGGTAATGGACTTTTAGTAGTTAAAGTGTTCACATTCTTTCTAAGCTTATAAATGAGGTATTTAGTTTTTCTGCTTTGAATAAGTATAGATACTAAAAAATATATATAATAGTTATTTTGGCTTGCTTTTTAAAAATTTTTTTTATTTTGGTATCATTAATCTACAGTTACATGAGGAACATATGTTTACTAGACTCCCCCCATCACCAAGTCCTCCCTGCATATCCCATTACAGTCTCTGTCCATCAGTGTAGTAAGATGCTATAGAGTCACTACTTGTCTTCTGTGTGTTGTACATCCCTCCCTGTGCCCCCACCTCATTATACATGCTAATCATAATGCCTCCTCTCTTTTTTCCCCCCATTATCCCTCCCTCCCCAGCCATCCTCCCCAGTCCCTTTCTGTTTGGTAACAGTTAGTCCATTCCTGGGTTCTGTGTGTCTGCTGCTGTTTTGCTCCTTTCGTTTTTGCTTTGTTCTTATACTCCACAGATGAGTGACATCATTTGGTACTTGTCTTTCTCTGCCTGGCTTATTTCACTGAGCATAATACCCTCTAGCTCCATCCATGTTGTTGCAAATGGTAGGATTTGTTTTCTTCTTATGACTGAATAATATTCCATTGTGTATATGTACCACATCTTCTTTATCCATTCATCTACTGATGAACACTTAGGTTGCTATCATTTCTTGGCTATTGTAAATAGTGCAGCGATAAACATAGGGGTGCATATATCTTTTGAATCTGTGATCCTATTTTCTTAGGGTAAATTCCTAGGAGTGGAATTCCTGGGTAAAATGGTATTTCTATTCTGAGGTTTTTGAGGAACCTCCATACTGCTTTCCACAATGGTTGAAATAAAAATAGGAGGGTTCCCATTTCTCCACAACCTCGCCAACATTTGCTGTTGTTTGTCTTTTTGATGATGGCGATCCTTACTGGTGTGAGGTGATACCTCATTGTGGTTTTAATTTGCATTTCTCTGATGACTAGTGATGTGGAGCATCTTTTCATGTGTCTCTTGGCAATCTGAATTTCTTCTTTGGAGACCTGTCTGTTCAGCTCCTCTGCCCATTTTTTAATTGGATTATTTGTTTTTTGTTTGTTGAGGTGCATGAGCTCTTTATATATTTTGGATGTCAACCCTTTATTGGATCTGTCATTTATGAATATATTCTCCCATACTGTAGGGTACCTTTTTGTTCTATTGATGGTGTCCTTTGCTGTACGGAAGCTTTTCAGCTTGATATAGTTTCACTTGTTCATTTTTGCTTTTGTTTCCCTTACCCGGGAGTTATGTTCATGAACAAGTCGCTCATGTTCATGTCCAAGAGAATTTTGCCTATGATTTTTTCTAGGAGTTTTATGGTTTCATGACTTACATTCAGGTCTTTGATCCATTTTGAATTTACTTTTGTGTATGGGGTTAGACAGTGATCCAGTTTCATTCTCTTATATATAGCTGTCCAGTTTTGCCAGAATCATCTATTGAAGAGACTGTCATTTCCCCATTGTATGTCCGTGGCTCCTTTATCAAATATTAATTGACCATATATGTTTGGGTTAATGTCTGGAGTCTCTATTCTGTTCCACTGGTCTGTGGATTTTTTCTTGCGTAGTTTTATGATTACCAATTCAGTTTCTTTGCTGGTAATTGGTCTGTTTAGATTTTCTGTTTCTTCCTTGGTCAGTCTTGGAAGGTTGTATTTTTCTACAAAGTTGTCCATTTCTTCTAGGTTTTCCAGATTGTTAGCATATAGATTCTCATAGTATTTTCTAATAATTCTTTGTATTTCTTTGGGGTACATCCTGATTTTTCCTTTCTCATTTCTGATTCTGTTTATGTGTGTAGATTTTCTTTTTCTCCTCATAAGTGTGGCTAGGGGCTTATCTATTTTGTTTATTTTCTCAAAGAACCAGCTCTTGATTTCATTGATTTTTTTCTATTGTTTTATTCTTCTCAATTTTATTTATTTCTTCTCTGATTTTTATTATGTCCTTCCTTCTGCTGACTTTGGGCTTCATTTGTTCTTCTTTTTCCAATCTCAATAATTGTGACTTCAGACTATTCATTTGGGATTGTTCTTCCTTCTTTAAAAAGGCCTGGATTGCTATATACTTTCCTCTTAGAACTGCCTTTGCTGCATCCCACAGAAGTTGGGGCTTTTTGCTGTTGTTGTCATTTGTCTCCCTATATTGCTTGATCTCTATTTGATTTTGGTCATTGATCCATTGATTATTTAGGAGCATATTGTGAAGCCTTCATGTGTTTGTGAGCCTTTTTGTTTTTTATTTACAGTTTACTTCTACTTTTATACCTTTGTGGTCTGAGAAGTTGGTTGGTAGAATTTCAATCTTTTTGAATTTACTGAGGCTCTTTTTGTGGCCTAGTATGTGGTCTATTCTGGAAAGTGTTCCATGTGCACTGGAAAAGAATGTGTATCCTGCTGCTTTTGGGTGTAGAGTTCTGTAGATGTCTGTTAGGTCCATCTGTTCTAGTGTGTTGTTCAGTGCCTCTGTGGCCTTACTTATTTTCTGTCTGGTGGATCTGTCCTTTGAAGTGAGTTGTGTGTTGAAGTCTCCTAGAACGAAAATGCATTGTATTCTATTTCCTCCTTTAATTCTGTTAGTATTTCTTTCACATATGTTGGTGCTCGTGTATTAGGTGCATATATACTTTTAATGGTTATATTCTCTTGTTGGACTGACCCCTTTTTCATTATGTAATGTCCTTCTTTATCTCTTGTTCCTTTCTTTGTTTTGAAGTCTATTTTGTCTGATACAACTACTGCAACATCTGCTTCTTTTCTTCCTCTTGTTTGCATGAAATCTTTTTCCATCCCTTGACTTTTAGTCTGTGTGTGTCTTTGGATTTGAGGTGAGTCTCTTATAAGCAGCATATAGATGGGTCTAGCTTTTTTATCCATTCTATTACTCTGTGTCTTTTGATTGGTGCATTTAGTCCATTTACGTTTAGGGTGATTATTGAAAGATATGTACTTATTGCCATTGCAGGCTTTAGATTCATGGTTACCAAAGGTTCAAGGGTAGCTTCTTTACTATCTTGCCATCTAGCTTAACTTGCCTATTAAACTATTATAAACACAGTCTGATGATTCTTTATTTCTCTCCCTTCTTATTCCTCCTCCTCCATTCTTTATATGTTAGGTGTTTTAATCTGTGCTCTTTTGTGTTTCCTTTAACTGCTTTTGTGCATAGTTGATTCCATTTTTTTCCTTTAGTTAGTATTTGGTTGGTCTGCTTTCTTTGGTGTGCTTTTATTTTCTCTGGTGATATCTATTTAGCCTTAGGAGTGCTTCCATCTAGAGCAGTCCCTTTAAAATATCCTGTGGAGGTGGTTTGTGGGAAGCAAATTCCCTCAACTTTTGCTTATCTGGGAATTGTTTAATCCCTCCTTCATATTTAAACAATAATCGTGCTGGATACAGTATCCTTGGTTCAAGGCCCTTCTGTTTCATTGCATTAAATATATCATGCCATTCTCTTCTGGCCTGTAAGGTTTCTGTTGAGAAGTCTGATGATAGCCTGATGGGTTTTCCTTTGTAGGTGACCTTTTTCCTCTCTCTAGCTGCCTTTCAAACTCTGTCCTTCTCCTTGATCTTTGCCATTTTAATTATTATGTGTCTTGGTGTTGTCCTCCTTGGGTCTCTTCTGTTGGGAATTCTGTGGGTTTCCCTGGTCTGATTGACTATTTCCTCCCCTCTGAAGTTTTCAGCAATTATTTCTTCAAAGACACTTTCTATCCCTTTTTCTCTCTCTTCTTCTGGTACCCCTATAATGCGAATATTGTTCCGTTTGGATTGGTCACAGATTTCTCTTAATATTCTTTCATTCCTGGAGATCCTTTTATCTCTCTCTGCCTCAGCTTCTCTGTATTCCTGTTCTCTGATTTCTATTCCATTAACGGCCTCTTGGACGTCATCCGGTGTGTTATTAAGTCCTTCCAGAGATTGTTTTATTTCTGTGTTCTCCCTCCCAACTTGATCCTTTAGCTCTTACATATTTCTCTGCAGGTCCATCAGCATGGTTATGACCTTTATTTTGAATTCTTTTTCAGGAAGATTGGTTAAATCTATCTCCACAGGGCCTCTCTCTGGTGTTGTCTGGGTGATTCGGGACTGGACCAAATTCTTCTGCCTTTTCATGATAATAGAGGTAGTCATAGGCAGGTAGTGCATGTGTTAGCTGGAAGAACAAAGTCCCCTCCTGCTTGCTGGTCGCCCTGCCCTTCTCCACTGCATGTGCTGGTTACCCGCACACCGGGAGCAGCCCTTGGAGCAGCCCAGAGCCCTGTGGAGAGAGGCAGGCACGCTGGGTGTGCTCTCCTGCAAGAATGGCACCCCTTGGTGCGCTGCCCCAGGTGGCTGTGCACTGGGAGTCGGCTCTCAGCGGCTGCTGTGGGCGCAGCCGCTCCCAGGCTGCTCTCCTGGGCCGCGTGGGAGGGGGAATGAACGATAGGCTGCTTATCGCCATGAAGTGCTTCAGAGCTGTGTTGCCACCCAGGGGGTTTGGACGCCTGAAGTTCCCCAGGATTCCCAGCCTGCTGGGCTGAGTATGCCGAGACTATTCCATCCAGCTGTTTAGCCCCTGTCCCTTTAAGACTTTCAAAAAGCACTCGCTTTTCTTTTGTCGCAGGGGAGCCAACTGCAGGGACCCGCTCACAGGTTTTACTTTTCCATTTCCTGAATATCCAGCACACCGTGCAATGTGTGTCTGTGCTCCCAGGGCGGATGACTAGGGCTGGTTATTTAGCAGTCCTGCACTTCCACTCCCTCCCCACCCCGACTCCTTTCCTTCCCCCGGTGAGCTGGGGTGGGGGGCGCGCTTGGGTCCTGCTGGGCTGTGACTTGTATTTTACCCCCTTCGTGAGATGCCGAGTTCTCGCAGGTGTAGATGTAGCCTGGCTGTTGTACTGTATCCTCTGGTGTCTCTGTTAGGCGTAGTTTTATTTGTTGTATTCTCAAAAATATATATAGTTTTGGGACGAGATTTCCGTTGCTCTACTCACACCACCATCCTCCCAAAAATCTCTGCTTAATTTTAATTATTGATTTTCACATACCACATTTTTGTTTGGAACTGTTCTCCCTCATCTGACACCCGATCCTCGATGTGAGCCATCTTGGGCTCTCTGGCTTGCTCTTTTTTAAATCTTTTTTTTTTTTTTGAGATTTTTCCATGTTAACTTGAAATATTCTCCCACTTGCTGTCCAGCTTTGATTGTGAGCTAGTGGGTTATACTTTCCATTATGTTTTTGTGTATGTACCTTTTTTAGTCTGCCTGTTTCTTTGGTCATTTTGCAAGACTAATTAGGATTCTTGATCATCAGTTTGTATTATCTATATTTAGTCTCTTTGTTACATAGAAGATAATTGAATTTATTTCCTTCTCTTTCAAAGGAGAATCAGTGTTCTTTGGACATGAAAAGCAAATTAAATACAAGTAAGCAAGCAGAAAATGGACAACCAGAACCACAAAGTAAGGTTCCAGCTGAGGACCTTACATTGACATTCAGGTAAAGAAAAGCCTATTTTCATGGTCTCATATTATCCAGTCACAACATAGGTACCTTCATAAGTATGATTTGGTTTTTAAAATATTATTCGGTATACATTGAGAAAAGAATTTTTGCATAAATTTAGGAGTTGCAAAACTTGTTTTAGAACAAATGCAAGGTTGAATTACCTTTTAATACCTAACAAATAAAATTTTCTGATGGCAATTTTTTCTTCCCTTTGTTTTTTACTTTATTTAAAACCAGTCAACATTTTCATGTATACCTTTCTAGTCTTTTTAAAGTGTGTTGGGCATTTAGCCTGTTTAAAACTCACCCACCCACCACCCCATCCCCCTGGATTTTAATTTGGTGTATCCCATATTATCCAATATTTTTCAGTAGGTGTGGAAAGATGAATGTCAGCTCTTAACAACTTACCAGTAAAGAATATTGTATTTGATTCTGATTACACATCTTGATCATTTCTTAGCGTATTTTGAGGCTTTTGACGTGTGGCCTTGAGTTGCCCTCCTGATAATATATAACAACAGTTTATAATGCCCTGTTGCTTTCAGGCTTAGGTTTTGGCTACTGAAATTCATAGTTATCCTGGGTTAAAAGTATTTCTTAGAATTGTAAATCTGCTAAAGCCGGGGCCAGCACTTTTTCTTAAAGGCTAGGTAGTAATTGTGCATTTTAAAATCTGTGTCAGAATTCCTAATTCTACCATTGCAGTGTGAAAGCAGCCATAGACAATATGTAAACAAATAGCCAGGCTGTGTTCCATTAAAGCTCTATTTACAAAAACAGACAACTGGCTAGCCTTAGTTTGCCAACCCCTGTGCAAAAGCATGAATATAGAGCTGTAAATTAAAGTTTGAAAGCCATTCAGATATTTTTCCATGCTGCTAAAGAAAAGCCCTGTTGATTTTATTCTACTAATCATTTTTCTCTCTCTCCTTTTTAAAATTCCAACTTTGTTTTTTAACATTAACAGTGATGTACCGAATGGATCAAACTTGACACAAGAGAATATCAGCCTCCTGTCCAACAAGACCAGCTCTTTGACCCTATCAGAGGACCCTGAGGGAGGAGAGGACAACAGTGACTCCCAGAGATCAGGAGTTAAATCCAGCTGTGCTCCTTAGAATATGAGGAGCCCTACTTTTATCTTCTGCTCCTGATCAGTTTGCGGGGCATAGGGGTAGGAAAACAGATAACTTCTAAACTTTTCTCTGAGAGTGGTCAGAGAAATCCAGAAAAGCTCCGGAGGCAATGTGCACAAAACACCACTACTAAAAACAAACCCTGCACATAGTTCACATTAATGCATTTTTTAATTTAAAAAAAAAGAAAAAGAAAAAGAAAATTAGCAGTATCTGCAAGCAATTCAGATTAAATTTGTTTTTGTTCTGTGAATGAACTTTATTTTAATAACTTTGGACGCCTTGGATCCAGGGCTTTAAAAAAAAAAGAAGATATTATATATACACTCTGTTTGATTAATTGTATGATCTTAATGAAGTAGGTTTCTCTTGTATTTTGGTATTATTACATACCCAGTGTATAATTCTTTATCCTAAATCCTTCCAACTCTCACAACCCTATAAATTAAAACAGACAAGAAGCATCGGCCTTTCTGTGAATTGTATGGTGCTTGGGAAACAAATGGCAACTGTAGATGAATTATTAGAAAATGTGCAGCAAACCCACGTCTAAGGCTATTTGGGAGCTATAATTTCATTTCCATTTCTCAGTCACTGGCTTTGTGTGTGGGTATGTTTTTCATATGGCATTAAAACTTTTATTTTTTGTTCAGGAGGGTTTTATTTCTTGCTTTTGTCTTTATTTCAACTTTTCAGAGAGATTACAAGACTCTATTTGAAGTCCTCTTTTCCATATTATAGATCCTTCTCATTCTCTTAATGTAGTCAGAAAGCTGAGTCAATGTTTTTATTTGCTTGATTAGATTTAAATGGAGATTAAGAATTCATCACTGAAAATACATGGTTGGTGTATTACCTGTTATTGAGCTGATGGTTGGAGATTTGGAGCTGTGTCTCTCCAAATTGAACTTTTGTTAAAATTATAGAATGTTCGAAAACTAGGACAGTTAACTGTGTTTTAAAACTGCAGCACTGCAATAAGAACAGAGCCATATTATTTCAGTGTATGCTTCTGTTTTACTCTCAAAACACAAAAGTATAAAATAAAATCCCTATATATTGGAGCCTTAGCTTTCAAAGAGATTTGGTAAATATGAACTGCCTGGATCTTAAGGATAGTATATGAATTGACCAGTTGTTGCTGTTCAGAATCATTAAGCACAAGTAGGTAGTACCAAGAAGTCAATTTTCACAGACTTGGCTTTACAATATGAAAAGGTTCTTCATGAAAATGTAAAAAGAATAAGAATTTTTATTAACTGGATCTGCTGCACATATTCTAATGCTATGTGTCTATACTGAACTATGACCCTATAAAACAGGCTTAGTGGGGATTATTTGATATATTCCTCTGTTTGTTGGATTTCTAAAAATTTCTTTCTGGGTTATACTCCTTAAACAGAAAGCACTGGTTATGTAATAAGTTACTGCATTGCTTTGGTTGGGTAAAAGCAAGTTTGTATTTTTCTTTTCCTTATTTTCTTAAACCTTAACTCCTGCTGAGGTCATAACAACCTCAGTGTAAGCTCTGTGTCCATCATACTGTTAACGGAAACAGTTGGGGGGTGGGGGGAGGGATTACAGTCCTGCCATTGCCTACCAGTAGGAGAGTCCAAACAGAACACTCTTTTGAGTAGCGATTATTTAATTTGCCCAGTCAAGGCACCGTGTTTATATACTATTTCACATTGAATTTGATTATGCCCTACAGACCTGGCTGGTCAAGGATTTGATATACACATATTGGCTTGGGATTCGAGCTTTCTTTTTTATTTAAATAAAAATTTATATATATATTATATATATACAGATATACATAGCTATATCTATATATATATTGGGTATGTTTTAAGGATTTTTTCGCATGAGCGCAGCTGTTGCAATAAAATGACTGATTGGGAGGTGGAAGCACTGAATGAAGAGGTGGCCTTTTTTCAGTCGATATCATAATTTCCTGTTTTTTTGTGGGTTTTTTTTAGTGTACTTGCCGTTTTGCTTTTGTGGGTTTTTTTTTTTTGCTTAAAACTCTCTTATACTTACTGTTTAAGTGCTTGTTTTTTGGGGAGAAGGAAAGACCCTTTTTTGTATGTGTGACAAGAGTTCCAAGATTTTTCATTTCTATAACCATAAAAGGCAACATTCTTGGCCTCCAACCTTCTGTAGGCAGATTTGGGCAGCTTTTATTTTTTTGGACATGTTAGATAATTCCTAAAATTTAGAAGCAGTTGGTTCAATTTGAAACTCAAAATGATTCTGGTATTGGAAGGGAATTTATGGGTATTGAATTTGTTGAAGTTCACAATAAAAGTAAAGTTCTGTTTTCGTTATTTGTTGAAACCCCTACTAATTCAACTTACATTATTCTTGTTCTTATTTACTTCAGATATGCTCATTCTTACTTTCACCATCTTGATTTTATAAACTAGGCAGGAACAGGAATTAACTTATATAGTATTTCTACTCTGAATAAAACCAGAAAGCCACCGTTTTGAATTGAGTTAAAATAGTCTGTCTTCCACTCCTTAAGATATTTTCATTTTCATGGGGAAAACCTCTTAAATTGTAGCCTTAATCCTAGATGTACTTCTCAAAGGCCCCATACTCTGGAGAAAATCTGGTTGGATAGAAGGATAGAAGAATGATATATTGTCCCACTGTGCCTATAACTTACCTATTTTAAATTGGTCACTCTGCCTTACCTCATGGAAATTCTTGGAACTTTCCTAGTGCTTAGAAGCAGTTTTAGTAATTAAGTTGAACCTCCAAAGTTTGGGGGTGTTTTGTTTGTTTGTTTTTCATTTTCTCTATGATAGTGATATGTGAGCCTGTAAAGGTAAATGGCCTGTTTGGGCAAAACTGATTGACTCTTTAGCTGATTTTTGTCAAAATCTGTAAAAGGCTTTGATTGTTCTGTCTTAATTTACTCCCTTTAGAGACAGTTAGAGGTGAAATCATTCAGGCAGGAAATACAGTTTTTATGCTTTCTACTTACTAAAATACTAATTTCCTCTGAATATGACTGTTTGCTTTTCATGGAATTCAGAAGCAAGACTCATACATCTCAGGTGAACATGAACAATTCTGAGAGGGTTAAGGTAGGAGTCATAGCATTGTGTCTACTCTTGCTTAGATAACACCAGGATTTTATTACAGCTAGGAATACAAAAGTACTTTGCCTGAATCTTTTTTCAAGGGGTCTCTGGAAAAGGGTAGGAGAACTGAGAATAAGGTAATCTAGATGCAATTTCCTGACATACATGCAGTTCTTTTGCTTTACTTAATGGACACTGTCACAAGATAAGTCCAGTAGCTGCCCTGTCTTGGGTAATTTACATAAGCTGAAGTGACCAAAGATTCATTCCTTGTTACTTCTCTAATCAAAAGAAAATTTAGTTACAGCATAAGTTTCTAGTGATATTATTCAAATGATAAGTGCTTCTAATGCCAGGTATAGATATTCAACTGCTAGAACATATAAAAATTTATTAGATAAAAGCAGTAATGTGGCTGATTCTCTTCTCCCATATTATTTCCCTTCTCTTCTCCTGGTCTTTCCCATGTATTTATTCTTCTGCATAAAACACAAGATTTGCTACCTTGAATATGTAACTCCATCTGACTTTCTGTAGGTCTTCAGGGTTGAAGCGCGAAGTTTTTTTTTCCTGGCCCTTTTCTATCTTGCAAATTCCCCTAGACTTCCCCACTGCCCTCCCTAATCTGCAACAGTGACAGTTTGCTGCCTCAAAACAGAGCATTCAAATGAATTCGCTTAGCCAATAACTTCTGTGAAGTTGCCTTTTCTAATGGTGTTATTACTCAGTGATGCACAAATGTGGTATTTGCCCTACTGGTAGGCAAACAAAGGTCTGGTTAAGAATGGTAACCTGCTGTTTTCTTTAAAGGAGAGCCAAAGACTTGTGCTTTACTCTGTTTGGGTTTTGGGGAATACGGTAGCCATTTTGATTGTGTAATCTTTTAGTATTGTGAGTTGATTTGTACTGTGTTAAGTAGATTTGTCTAAAAGTTAACTGTTAACAGTTAGCTGGCCTTATAAAATGTAAAAGTAGTGAAACTCATAAGTTTCTCTAAACCAGTGAATGTCGTCTTCCACAATACTGTGGGTAAAGCAGTCCCTCCCCTACTTCTTGGGGATCATCTTGTCATGATTTCATCTTGGGTGTTTTTGGTTTTTCCCTTGTGCCTGAAGGACAGTCTCTTATCACTATGGTCAAGTCACAGGACTGAGTAAAAGAATTCATGAGTATGTGACTGGTGAGAGTTAACTGCCGTGTATGTTAGGTTATAGTATATTAAGATCTGGAGAAAAATAGGTTCTTTTTACTAAAGAGTGTTTGGTTGCTATTATATACAAATTGTCATGGGTAGAGCCCTTATCTATGCTCATCTTTTTTCAACTTAATGCTCATTTTAAAGAACAGTAAAGGTTTCATATATAAATCTGTCTGTAAAAAACACCTGTAAAGATTTGTTTCATTAAACGGAAAGACCCATTTACTTTTTAGAGGAAATTAATTGTAGTGTTTACTTAGATTTTTACCCTAAAATAGTCCAGTTTTGCTTATTTTTATTTTTTTAGTTGGTGATACATGGTTATAATAAGTTGCAAGGTGATTTCTTCCCTGAAAAATCTGCCTAACCTTTTATGTCAAAATTAGAGCTACTAAACTAAAGCAAATGTCACTTGATTGAACATTAGGGATTGAGCAAGCAAGCAGTCCACTACCTTCATCGCTACCTGAGTGCCCATACTCTCGCCTCACTAGCTTAGACAGCTCTGATTTATATTTATTTGTTGCTTCAGCTCAGCTTTATGAAATTTTCCTGCTGAGATGACTTACTGGAGTTGTAGGTGGAGTGCAGTTAATATTTTGTTTAAATTCTTAATTCAGCTTTTCAGAACCCTTTGAGTAAGAAAGCTGTTTTTGTCAAAGGGTACCCTTAATGATAGCAAATACCTGCTTAAGATTTGGTTTTTAAGATTTTATTTCTTAGACTTGAAAAGATGTTTTCAGATATAATAGATTACAATTAATAAGTAATACTAACTATAATGTTAATAAAGAAGAGGAAACTGCCACCACCAGGAAGAAGTAACACCTTTTAATAGTAAATGTGTTCCCAATAGGTGAATTTTCAATACTGCACTGATAAAGTGGGTAAAGAGCCCTCTGAAATTCTATTGAGATAAAGGGACTTACCTCACCACTGGAATTCTTGTTTTCAGAACCTCTGAATTTTCAGCCAAACACTGAATTCCCCCTAATCTTTATTCCTGAGCAAAACATCCCTAGAGTAATAACCTCTGTTTTCACAAGAAAATAAGGCACAGTAACTCAACAAAGAGAACTAAAATAAACCTCAAGACTATATTATATCCAGAAGTATGTATTTATAAAAATAAAATCCTGTGGAGTTAAGTGTATTATATACTACTAGATAAGGCGACTTATTTTCTTGTATTGAGTCTCACTGTGTCTGGTTGGTTGGTTTGGTTTTTATTTTGTTTCATTGTTTTTCTTAAACTCCTTAAGTGACAGAGCTCACAAGTCTTTGGCATCCAGTCTGGGTTGTACATGCAGAGCCATCTTATACCTGGAAACTGCCCCCACCCCCGCCGAAGCTATTGCATGAAAGGGCCAAGAAAAGGTGGGAACTAGTGAGTGGGTGCGTGATTGGTTGCCTGGTTGGTTGGCTGCCTGATGTTTGCAGCCAGCTCTTGGTGGTGTGATCGCTCAGGCTCACTGATGGTTGCCACACTCACAGGAGTATCTGATCCACCCTGCAAAATGTTCCTCTCATTTAAAGGCATTTTTAAGGTTCTGTTTATCATTTTTACATCCTCTGTTCAACTAAAACACTGTCCTGAGAGCTACTTCTTCCAGGAATATTGTGGCCTACATTTTTAGTATCCCATCTATTTCATCCTTCCTCTTCCTCCTTCTACTTTCTGGGAATGAAAGGAACTTGGGAGGGGAAAACAATTTTTTTTTTCATTCATTGATCCACAGGTCTCATTATCTTTATGATGAATCTGTGACTCTGGAGCAAGAACAATGGAAAAAATGAAGATAATGAACAAAACCCTTCATCCTCTTAAACATTTTCCAGTTGTGAGATTCCTCTTTGTGCATGGTCTCTTCCCCTTGTTCCGCCTGGTCCTCTTCTTCCTGACTTTGGTCTGTTAGGTCTTCAGGCTCATATCAGTCTCCCGAGACATTCTTCGGTCATTATCACCTTTTTGGGTGGGTTTTATTTTGTTTTGTTTTATTTTTTTTTAATAACTTTTTAACATTGATGCATATTTGCTTGGGATAGAGCTTGTGCAATTTACCAATCGTATTGATTGTATGTGATTGTGCCCTGCAGAGGTATACTTAACATGACAAAAATAAGTTAATAAAGGAGCCCGTGAGATTTGAGTCAGGTTATAAATGACTTCATGAAATCACTTAGTTTTGGATAGTGAGAATTTTCTGTCTTCTGTTCTTATAAAATCAATGCTAGACAAAAATACCATTTTTAAAAGGTTTTCTTGCATTCCTGTTTTTTCCCTTGCCTGTGCTACTTGTTCTTCCTTGCCTGCCCCCACCCACCTGTTAAGAAATAAAAAAATTTAACCTTAAAGTGATACCTTGATTTATAAATTGCTGATATTAGTGAAGTTTTACTTTTTCCAAGTGTTTCCAGCTAAAAAAATTAATGAAGACAAATAATGGGTTGAAACTTCACAAGCTGTGAATAATTCCTTAGCATCTGGCAAACTGAAATTTTATTTGAAGACTTTATCTCTTAAAGTTTGGGCATAGGGAAAAATGTCCTGTTTGAAATGGACCATTTTCCATTTAATCTGTTTATATTTCCAGTTTTTAAACAGCCTTCAAAACAAGTGAGGTGGAAAAAAAGAAATGTAGGAAGACAGTTCAGGACAGCAGAGCTCTGGGTCTGACTTATCACAGGCCTTTGAGAAGATTAAGGCCATCTTTTTCAATTTTGTATTATTTGTGTGCATGTTGTTTATATCAGAGATACTACATTTGTTAAAATGGTATTTCCTTCCTTTATTACCTTGGAAACTGACTCAGCCTCATCTTGCTCCTAATTAGTGTTTAAGGCCCCCATGAGTTGCAGATAAAAGGATTATTTTAACAAATAGGAGGAGGTGATTCACCTTTTGGTTTGTAAATATATGAAAGTGTGTACAAGGTCTTTATCTGCTTTCTGTCAGCATTTATATTAAATGATAAGTTAATGAGAAACGTGTGGTCTTTTTTGTAGATGAATCTGTGCCATCTTATTCTAACCTTGGGATCATTTTCTTACACCTTAATGGAGTTTTTTTTTTTTGTAGTTGAAAGAATGTAGTAGATAGTGTGCACAAACACATTCTCATAGATCACAGGAGTTAGTCCAACCTTAAATACACCACAGCCCACATTCCTTCATTTCTTCATGATTGTACATTAGGAGAAAAGGTAATGGTTCTGAGATCCTGCTATCAATGTTCAGTGAGACTCCACGGCTAGCATCTTAAGTCCTGCTTTATGGCTTCTCCAAGTCAGAACCTTCTTTATGCTTAAGGAGCATGGACTTGCTCTGGGAGCCTTCCTAATACCAATTATCTTTCCATTCTCACTGGCTTGTCCTGAAAACCCTACCCATTATTCATTCCTTAGAGTTGGAGGATAAATGTAATTTTATTTCCTCTTAGAGACCACAGTAAAATCCACCTTAACAACTCTGTCATGAAGAGAAGAGGGGAGGGGACTGAATTAAAAGAAGTTTAAGAGATACAAAAATCAAATGCAACGTGTGAACTTAGCTTGGATCCTGATTCCAACCAAATGTACAAGGACATTTTTTGTATGTTTAGGGAAATTTGACTTTATTAATATTGGGAATTAGGTAATACCAAGGAATAATACTTTTGTGATAACAGCAATATGGTTATATAAGAAAATGTTCATATTTTTAAAAGATGCATAACAGCAGCTGGAGTTTCCTTTAAATATTTTTAAAAGAAAAATAATACACGTTACCAGTGAATGTGAACAGTTAGCAATCGAGTGTCCATTGGTACCATATCTGGCTTCAAGAGAAGGGCCTATAGTAAAAAACTTAAGAGGTTTATTAAAGGATGGTAACTAGTGCAACCATCTTGAATGTTTGAAAATCTGTAGGGTTACTAAGTCCAAAACCAGACCTGCCCTCTCTGACCCCTTAGACTGAGAATCACACAGAGTAGTTTGGTCTTTGTGTGCATTAGCCCTTTAGTTCCAGTAACCAGCTAATCTGTTAACGACCGATTAGTAAATCTCTTTTCAGCCTGGTGGCTAGTTGAGTTAGTGGCTGCAACCCTTATCTGGGACACCTAGCCCATCAAAAGTGGGCCTTAAACTACCCAGTGAATATCCACTGCAATTATTTATTAAGTTTACTGAGTGCTCCCCATATGCATAACTAGATGACAAAAAGGAATTGCTGTCTACCCCTAAGGAGCTTAGACTCCAGTTTCGGAACCTGACGTACATGGTTTAAAAATAGATAACGATCATTTACAAAACAGTAGGCAGAGTTATTATAGAACTATTCAGCCATCATTGTTCTCAAAAGGGAGCCGTGATACTCTACACAAAGATTGAACATCACCTGGCTGTGCAGCAAAGGCTTTCGTGAGGAATTTGCATTGAAGGTAAGACTTGGAGGATGGAGAGGGTGCTGGAGAGCTGACATGCCTGGTCAGAGAAAACAGGTTGTGTGAAATCTGCTCAAAAATCCCCCTATGTTATGGGAACTGGAAGAAGGTTGGTGAGGCCAAAGGGACTGAGAGTGGCGTGAGATGAGGCAGAGCCAGATGACAGTGGCCTGAGACCATGTTTGGGTTGTATTCTGAAAGTAAGGGAAACCCAAGAAAGGGTTGTAAGGGAGATGAGGGATCGTGATCGCATCTGTGCTGTTTGTTTATATTTATGGATAGCTTCCATGTCGGTGCTTTTCAAATTTAATGTGCATACATTTCACCTGGTGCTCTTGTTCCAGTGCAGTTAGACTGTTTCCACAGGTCTGGAGTGGGGCCTGAGATGATCTAACATGCCCCCAGGTGAGGCCGGCACAGTTTATCCAAAGTCCACACTTGAGTAATAAAGCTCTGTGTGATAGGTAATTTTGGATGCAAAAAGATCCAGTTTGTGCCGATCAGACTTAGGAAATGAGTGAGATATAAAATATAAATTAGCACTCCCTGGGTTGCTTAAAGGAAAATGTGTAGAGCCAAGAGAAGCAAGGTGATTTAGAAAAGTATTTGCATCTGCAGAGTCGATCCAGAAAGGTAGAGAAGGGTTTATATGGCGAGCAAGGTTGGGAGCAGAGACTCCAAGCCCCGGAGCACACGTAGTCATGAAAGAACGTAGCCTTGTGCTGGTACTCCGAGGAGCTGCGGGTAGCTAGAAAAGTTTGACTGAGGCCAGGTCTTGGAATGCTTTGTGAGCTATTCTGACTCACTGGGTTTCATTCTTTAGCAGTTATAAGCCAGAGAGAGATGTGATCATTGTGATCTGAAGTAAAATAGGGCCTGAGTGGAGAGCCTGGTTGTGAATCTGTTGCAATAGACTTAGAAGAAATAATGAGGGCCAACACTAGAACAATGGCATGAAGAGCAGCAGGAATTTCTGAGAGTGTAATTGAGCCATAACTTGAGGACAGATGGCACCAGCATGACTGGCATTACTAAACCCCCAGGGGTGGTACCAGTCAGCTGCCTGACCAAGCACTGGTTCCCTTGACAAGCACTAGGTCTGTTCCTATGGTATCAGGTTATAGGGGGGTAAATAGTACGTTTGCAGCATCAAAACCCTTGAAAATACTCAGGTTCAAGGAAAACCTACAGCCTCAGCTTATCACCTTCCTATCCTCCCAAGTCTAAAGACATTCAGGTTATTAACATCCAAAAGGTGCTCTCTGATTTTCTCCTGTCTCCCCGCTTTCCCTCATCATCTAACCAACTGAGTCTCTTATCCTTAGAAGAAAGCTAGGGCACCTGAACTGCACCTAGGCCATAGCTCAGGCTGCCTCTCCAGAATGGGCTGGTCCATTTGCAAGCATCTCCAGGGTTTTGCCTCCAGCACCATCTCCTGGTTGCCTGAACTCCTGCAGCCACCTGTGATGTGACTCCTGGAGGTTTCTGTTCCAGGTTAGAACAGCCTGTTCCCAGGCAGCAGCCTCTGTGGGTCTTCAGTTCCAGCCTTTGGGAAGGGCCTGAAACCTGTTTGAGTCCTGATGGGATAAAAGCTGCTAAATTGCATTCACTCCTAGACCCACATTTCTACCTCAGCCCTCAGTGGACTTTCTCAAATGTGCTACAGCATCCCTTACTGCCTGTCACATAATTGGCCTCTGCTTATGAAAACACACACCCTTGGCTTTAGCTTTACTGTGAGTTTCTTCCTGTTGCTCTGGATCTGTCCAACCCACCCCCTTTCTCTCCAGAGAACTTTCTCCCACTACCTCTGCCTCTGCCGTGTCTAGTTCTCTCTCACCACCTACAACTTCCTAAACTAATGTGGAAGCGATAGCTTTTGACTCCATGAAGCTCTCTTACTGAGCCACCCAAGAATATCCTTGCCCAATGTTTCTGTTCATGCAAGATGTCAGTTCCTCTGGATAAGTGTTTTTACTTGATCTTAACTTACCACTTGGGAGATAATTTAAAGTGTTTTACTATTCATAAGTCAGCAAAACCACTCTGAGCCTGGATTTCTTGAAACACAAATATTTACTGAATACTTAGTGCATTCAAGACTCAGTGGCATGTGCACTGCCCATGTTCAATAAATATTTGTTGTGATATGGTTTCCCTGAAACGAAAACTGAACTTTTTACCGTTGTGAGAATTTGGACAAATTCCCATGAAATGCTTTGACAGTCTCACCTGAAAGCTGCCAGATGATAATGTAGGGTTTATTTTGATAAATTTTATTTCACCTTAATTAAAATGTCATAGCCGCCTAGTAAACTAGAAATCCAGGAGAGTTGGAAACAATTTTGTTTTTTTGTGTTAGATGTTGCCCCAAATTTCTGTCGAAGAGTTACTGAGTAACCACAGCAAGAGCTCAGCTCTACTATTTGTCCTCTGCCAAGGTCTTAACTCTTGGATCCAAAGACTGGAACAGCCCAGGCTAGAAGGCAAGGGTGGGAGCCACCTGAATTACCCGCATGGAGGAGTTACTCCTCACACTAGAGGCAGGGCGACAGAAAGAGGAATTTTTTTATTTTATTAATGACCTTGAAGGAAGTACTTTTATAAAAAAAGAGGATGGAATGCTACATTCTATTCACCCCATGGCTCCTCAAGTCTTTCCCAGAAACGGCAGAGCAGAGGCCCTCCAAGATCGTTTTCAACCTCGTTTCCACTCAGAGCAAAGAAAAATAGTGCGATGCAGAAGTAGAAAATCTTCAAAAACTTTTACTTGAAAAAATTTCTTAAGCCTGCCTCCAGAAAGGGTTAGACGTTTCCATGAAGTGTGATTTAAATATACAGTTATTAAAACACTAGAATACTGATGACTGTGTGTGTGTGTAAGGCGAGATACCCAGCTTAGTTTGCCCAGCATACAAGCTCTATTTCTTTTTCTCATCTAACCAGTCTAAGATGAACCAAGAGGAAAGGGATTTGGTGGCATCAAAACCTAGACAGTGAAAGCCAAAAGGAACTGTGTGTAATGAGAATGAGAAACTAAAAAGACTCCAAAACACCAGCTGAAAATCTGAAAATCTCGTTTGGAATGTGCATCAGAGACAGATGCTTTATAATACAATACGGGTATCCACTGAAAAAGGTGGTAGGGCCCTGGGTTCATTTCTGGTTCCTGGATTTTGAGGGAATCATGGACAAACTTGATAGCCACCTTCCAGAGGAGAACCACATGGGGACATCTGGTAGGACCTGCCCCTAGAAAGCAACTGGACACTGAATTTTAAGCAAGGAAGACATGGACATCTGTTCATCATTATCATGTAGTACAAGACCTGTGAGACAGGCAGACAAGCATTTGAATCTCAGCTGTGCTGAGATCTGTCATTTAAGGCAAGTTCTTAGCCCTTGTGGATAGCCGTTTTCTCACCTGTAAAGTGGGCATACTAGTAACTTTCTGGTAGAGCTCACAAAAGAATTATATAATCTAATGCCTGTAAAGCACTTGGCATAGACCCTTGTATATAGTAAGTGTTTCTAAATGACATCTATTATTGTTATATTCAAAGATTTAAAGAATTTGGCCTAAGCTGATATGAAGTAATGGTTAAATTATAGTGGAATATCCTAAGAGCCGTTAGAAATTATTTGACCAGGCAAGGAAAATCTAAACACCTCTGTTCCACCTCCAGATACTGAATTGGGCTTCTCTCATTCCTTCTTTCTCCTTTGTCACAAGCCAGCAGCTCACCTGCTTCTAGTTCCTCTTCGTCATATCCTGGCATTCCTCTCACCCCAAGCTGCTTGGAATACAACACCGACACCCTTGTTGCTGACAGTCAAGACCTTTTTGAATAGGTGACACATTGACATGTCCAGAAAGAGAAAATGAAGAAGGTGCAGCGACATATTGACAAGTTTTTTTCCCACTCCTGTCTGTCCAGCCCTCACCCAGATCAACCCTACTTTGTGATACAAAAGGTAACATGCTATATAAACACTGCTCCGCGGCTTGCTCTTTCCACAAATCATCCTGGAAAGCTTCCATTTCAGTAAATAGCAAGCATCTCCTTTTTTTATTTTTGGCATAGTTTTCAGAGTGGGGATGTACCTCGGTTTACCTAACTTGTCCCCTACAGAGGGAAGTTGTTTCTAATCTGCTATTACAAATCGGGTTACAGTTGGTAATCTCATTGATACCTGTACAGATATCCAGAATACATATCCTGAAGTGAGATTCCAGTGCAAATTCATTTGTAATTTTGGTATCACCAAATTTCCCTTCAAAAGGTTATACATTGTGTTCTCAGCAGCAGTGGATGAAAGGGCCTATTTTCTCACACTCTAGTAAGAGAGTACACCATCTAACTTAGTTCATCTCTTTAATACTAAGAGTTTTTAGTGATAATCCTTTTTTAGGAAATCAGATGGGAAAAGTGCAGCAGAAACATAACAGGGAAGTACAGTGCTTTGAAGTCTTGCAAAGAATCGTTGAGGGATGCCCGAATTAGCAGGTGAAAGTTTGATGAAAACCAATATATTTACATACTCTTGAAGTATCTTCCCATAAGATAATTAATAAAAAGGGAAAAATTATAATTTGACAGCAGAGAAATAAACTTGGCAGACATTATCAATGTTAATATCACCTGTGATGGGTCAAATTAACATACTGATACGATGCCCGGAGAAGGACACAATATTACTTCTGTAGTATTCCTGCCAAAAGAAAGCCAATTTCTATGTAATCCTAAGTAAACCTCATACATACATAAATTGAGAGACTTTTTAGTCTAGATTCAAAAAAATGCCAAAGTCGTAAAAGACAAAAGATAGCAACTGTTCCAAACTAGAAGGCACTAAATAAAGAGACATGACAACTAAATGCAATGTGTGATCCTAGACCAGGAGATGGGAAAACACATTTTTTTTTTTACTTGGCACTACTAAATCAATGTTTCCTAAGTTGTGGTCCAGGGCATTCCCAACACCTTTCAGTGTGTGGGTAAAGTCCAAACTATTTTAATATGTAACTATTTTAATAATAATATTTATATGTTATTTAGCAAGTTCTAAACGGATCCTGGGGCCAAAAGTTTGAGAACCACTGCTATAAGGAACATTAGCGCGACAATTGGTAAACTTATAAAAAGGCTTATAGATTTGTACTGTATCAATATCAATTTCCTGACTTTGATCACTGTACTTGTGGTTTTGTAAGGAGTTATCTTTGTTTTTAGGAAATTCATACTATTTAGGAAGAAACATACATTATATTTGCAACTTCTAAGCAGTACAGAAAAATAATATGTATTATAAGCACACACATATATATGATAGAAAAAGAAAATGAAAAGGAAGTGCAGTAAAATGTTAACATTTTATCAAAGTTAACATTTGGGGACTCTAGGTGAAGGGTTTATAAGAATATTTTTTACTGTTTTTGCAACTTTTCTATTAATCTGAAATTTAAAAAAATTTTTAAGTCTTAGTCTTACAAAGTTCTTTTAACATTGTCACCTCCTGATCTTTTTCCCGACTCCTGCCCCAGCTCCATTGACCAGACTCTCCTATGTGCTCTCCCTGTGCATACTTTAAGTCATATGACCACTGGCATTGATTGGGACTTTCATCTTCATGTCTGGCTTCTGCTATGAAGCATGGGGCATGAAGCGTGAAGTCATCTTTCTGTCCCCAGACTCAGCTCCATGCCTGGTACATACTGGCATTATTCACTGTCTGTTAACTAAATGATTGTATGGCTCAACAAATGAATGGAAAAATTTAACCCAACCCATGATGCATGTCCTTATCTACCAAGGCAGGTGGTCTGCACCCTTATCTTTTTTCCTGCACATGTTCATTAGACCACCTGCACCGCTTATGCAGGGTCCCCCTCACCTGCCCTCCTCCAGGGACCTCCTTTGCAAGTCACAAGTCTTAACAACAACTACAAACCCTAATAGCTTGTTCCTGTCTCAGGGTCTCTGTCCATTTCTTCCATGTGGGCAGTTCTTTCCTAAGATTTTTATTGGCTCTCTCCCTCCTTTCATTCTGGTCCCTTTATGTCAGTTCACTAAGGAGACCTTTCCTGCCACTCTTTCCAAAACGGTAACTTCTCTACCTTCCCCATCACTTTCTATCCCTTCTCCCTGATGGATTTTTCTCCATTAACATCTGACTGACATGCTATTTACATACATATTTTAAATATATTGATTATTTATGTGATTGCTGTGTGTCTCCCCTGACTGGAGTCCCCTTAAACTAGAACGGTTAAAGAACTCTAGAATTCCTGTGACTGCACCAGCTTCCAGGAGTCTTCAATCACACAGAAGGCAACATACGTACCCAGCATATACTGCTGCAGCAGGCCTTCTGACACTGTTTTTGGCTGTTTAGGATGAGGAAAACAAAAACAAATCTGCCCTTTATCTCCATTAGTTTGAATTTATTTTATCTCCCCAATACCAAAAAAAGTAAAACTAGCAATACACACCAAGAAATAGAATTAAGTGCGTTTGCTTTTAAAGAATTCTCAGCAGTTGCCCGTAGGTTTTCCACCTGCCTCACACTCTATCTCCTGATCCCCCAGCAGAATTTCACCAGGCATCTCCCAATCAGCTCATCCACCTTAGAAATATCCTTGACAAGCACCCTGTGGCCCCTGGTCCCGTGCTCCCCACTCATCATACAGGGCTGAGCAGGGAATGGTGCCATCTGTGGATCACAGGTGCACCCAGTGTGTATCCTGCTCTGGGTCACAGACATGTCAGCACTCAGAGGCATGAAGCTGGCATCTCATTTCGGAATATTCTTCTCTCCACTCTGACTAGATAACACAGGCTCTTTCCCTAAAGAAAGTTGAGAAAGAGAGGACATTGCAGCGAGCAGAAAGAAGGCTAGATGTGTCTGGACAGTCACCCTGGCTAGTTGTATTCACCTGTTTTCTCCCTCCTGGTTTGGTTAGCCAGGAAAAAAAAAAAAATCCTGCCAAGTTCTCTCCAAGCCACTTTCTGACCAAGTTTGAATTTGTGAACATGTTCTCCCCCTCCTTTTCTATAAAGATGAAGAAGCCAGTGAGGGAGGATGGGGAAGGAAGGTGTCCTTGCTTTCCCTGGACCTGACTGAACTTTAAAACCTCTCTGCTAATTAAACAACAGTGGGCTCTACCCTTTGCTTAACCCTGTGAGCTGGTCATCAGCCTTTGACCTCATCCTCCCTCCTCACCAGCTCCCTCCCCCACCTTGGCCTCTGGAACCTCAGCCAGATTTGGAGGAAAGAACCAGTTTTCAGAGGGGTTGCCTCAGACCACACTATCTCCACTCGCCCAGCCTGTGAAAGACTAGCGACCATGTTTTCCAACAGGATGGGAACTGTAGCTGCTGCAAAAAGGTAAGAGGGGCCAGCTTCCCCTTCACGTGCCCTCCTGGGGGTTCTGACCTCTGAAGGACTCTGAGCATGACCTCGAAACCTTCGAGAAGACCAGGTGTCTCCTGGTAGTCACAAAGACTCGTTTGGAAGACGTCAAACCCGGCGCCCTCCCACCCACCCTACTCTCGCTCTCAGGGTGACGCTTTTCCTAAGCCACACCTAGGCTTTTCCTCAGCTCAAGAAACAGAGGAATGTCATCGTCCCTCCTGTGCGGATGCTGCACCAGCCCCCACGGCAACCAGGGCCGCTCTGGGGCATTCCCAGGGCCCGCCGGCGCCGGCGCGAGGGGACACATAACCTCTGAGGCCCTCCTGACTCCGCTTCAGCTCCTCCTTCCTCTCGGCTGCTCGCCTCCAAGATCTCAGCGACCTCTGACCCAGGACGGCAGCTCTGTTCCCTTTCCTCTGGAGATTCCTTCCCCCTTGACAACACCACACTCCCCCTTGATCTGGGTTGTTCTAGGAGGCTCGATGTGGGCTGTGGCTTAACAACCTTGGTTTTCCTTTGTGCGCAGAGAGCTTCCCATTCCCTCCGCCTCCACTTCTATTTACAAATGTAGCTGAGGAAGAAAGTGGAAAGACATGACAGCAAGGTTTTCCTTCTGCTTCCTCACCCTACCTTCCATATCCACTCCCCACGCCAGGGCCTCCGCTTGTCTCCTGGATGTGCCCCCTGAAAGGGATGCAGAGTGGGCCTCGGATCGCCGAGAACCCCTCCGCCGCCGGCCCCAGCTGCCAGCCGGCCCCACGCTGACCCAGCTGACCTCCTCGGCGAGCACTTCATACTCGATGTCTGTCTTTCCTGCCAGGGGGAGATTGAGAGACAGGACCACAAACAGACTCCCTTCTCCAGCCCCCGGGACCGCAAGTCGGCCTGAGGGAGCCCCTGCCCACTCTGTCTTATCTACAGAAATATTATGAGAGGTTCTCTCTTGGTTTGCTTAACGGGGTACCACAATTCTTCTAATTTGCCAAATACATGATCTCATTTTTTAAAATGTGAGCTTAGGTTCGTTTACCTTTAGGGAATCCATGTTGGAAGCTATTGAAATTTCCAGCCAACAGAAACCTGAGCTAAGGCAGTGAGAGAGCCAGGAGACAGAATTAATCGAGTCTAGGGTCTGACTCAATGGAGAAGGTGAGAGGGGGACCCCCAGGGTGACTCCCCGGTTTCTGGATTAGATGACAATGTGCATGGGGGACCCATTTGCTGAATTGGACGAGGTAGAAGGAGAAGCAGGTATGTGGGTGAGCAAGACCAATGCAGTTTGCTGTATCTCAGGAATCTGCAGGGCATTCAGGGGGCATTGTTCAGCACACAGCTGTGTGGAGCTCAGTGGAAGTGTTAGGCTCAGTCTAGAGACTTCAGCACATAGGTGGTGCTGTGCCTCGTTCATTCCTTCTCACCCGTGTGTATACTGAAATCTCTGCTCCATCAATCAAAATCCTTCCCACCTTTTATCATCCAGGTTCAATTCCATCCTTCTCTAATGCCTCCTCTTCCTCTCCTAAGTCTTCGCTGGGCATGAAAGGTCCCTGCCTGTTTTCCGTATGTGTATGTCCCATGTCACCAACTGGAAGCTTGACCTTCCTTCTTTCTCCCAGCACATGGCCTGTGCACACAATACTTCTGATAACCATGAAGCAATAGTTGATTCCAATTTCAACATGATTGTGTCCAGGCAAATATAATCACCCACCTGCAAAGAGTCCAGGACTGGGCCCTAGTGCGCTGAAAGAGTTTTGGCCCTCCCCCTGGCCACACCAGGTGGGCTGGAATTCTGTGCTTTACAAGGGCACGTCTGTGATGGGCAGTGGGGTAGGGAGCTCCCAGCCTAGCTTAACTCAGCTTTCTGTCCCTTATAGGAGGACATGTCTTCTCTCCTTACTGCTCATTGGCCTCTGGGGCTGTGTGACTGTCACCTGTCACGGGAGCCCTGTGGAGGACATCTGCACAGCCAAACCTCGGGACATCCCTGTGAATCCCATGTGCATTTACCGTTCCCCAGAGAAGAAGGTGACTGAGGAGGAGGGCTCCGAGCAGAAGGTCCCTGAGGCCACCAACCGGCGAGTCTGGGAACTGTCCAAGGCCAATTCCCGATTTGCCACCGCTTTCTATCAGCACCTGGCTGACTCCAAGAATGACAATGACAACATTTTCCTGTCACCCCTGAGTATCTCCACAGCTTTTGCTATGACCAAGCTGGGTGCTTGTGACAACACCCTCAAGCAGCTAATGGAGGTACAGTCCAAAGCCTTCTTTCCCAGCCTCCTTACTGGGGCAGCCAAGGAAATGTTTATGCCAGGTCTAGAGCCCTTCAAAGACTGTAGGTGGTATCCCAGTCTCTCTGTGTTTCCCTTTCTCCTTCCTATGCTTTTTTCCCTTCTTTTATCTATTTATGCATTTAGAAAACATGAGCTGAGCATTTATGCTGTGCCAGGCCCTGGGCTTGAAGGTGGCTCTTGGTCAGCAGCCGGCGGGTGTGCTCTCTAGGTATGTTAGCCAGGCCGCCCTCCCAGAACCAGCACCATTTTCTTTTGGTTTCTACAGGTTTTTAAGTTTGATACCATCTCTGAAAAAACATCTGACCAGGTCCACTTTTTCTTTGCCAAACTGAACTGCCGACTGTATCGAAAAGCCAACAAATCCTCCGAGTTGGTATCCGCCAACCGCCTTTTTGGAGACAAATCCCTTATCTTCAATGAGACCTATCAGGACATCAGTGAGGTGGTATATGGAGCCAAGCTCCAGCCCCTGGACTTCAAGGTGAGTGGCAGCTGTTATCCCTGACCTCAGAGTTCTTCCTCTGCACCCAGAAATTGAGGAGGTATAGAAACAGGATGCAAATGAACACTGCTTTGCTGGTTGAAGGCAGGTGGGCTATCAGTCAGTCAGAACTCCCAGAATACTGTCTTCTCTTCTTGCTCGGAACCTAGGAAATCAATGGTATCTAGGGCTTAGATTGTAGTAGCTGCTCTGAAAAAGTTGTATAAATAATTTCAAATATATACCAAAAACTATTCTGGAGATGCCAGTCCTATAAGATATCTTTGTTAATTTAATTTCTTAAATTCACCATGGTCAAATAAAATTGGTGTATAGTGCATGTGAGCGTCTCCTCTTGGAGGTTCATGAGGCAGATGGGCTTAATGCCTACGGAGTTTTCTGAGAAGTCCTACAACAAAGAAATATTGGCTTTATTCAATGAGCATTTCTCAAACATTTTTACCGCAGGCATCCCTCCTGCCCCCCACCCTTGCAGTACTCATCTGCTTCCCATAGAACATGTTTTGGAAACCTGAACCTCAAGAGTTCAGGTTTCCAGTCAGAGAAGGTAATATTTTGTTTTCTTTCTCCCAGACTATTTTCTCCTTCTATGTTCCTTTATTTCTTCCTACCTCTCTTTCACTTCCTTTTTCTCCTGTTAAATTCATTAACTATATGGAAGATTCATGGCACTATACTAGGTATGTAAGATTTCCCCGATCTGGGTTAGATTGGTGGTTTAACCAACAAGTGGGAAAGGACAGAGGGATGATGAATAAGATGAACTGGTACACAGGGAAATGGAGAAGCCAGTCAAATAGCACAGGTTAAGGCAGCTTTGTTTCCTGTTCTCCACAGGAGAAGGCAGAGGAGTCCAGACTGACCATCAACAAGTGGATAGCTAACAAGACTGAAGGGCGCATCACTGACGTCATTCCCCCGGACGCCATCAACGAGTTCACTGTTCTCGTGCTGGTCAATACCATCTACTTCAAGGTACTCAAAATGGCCTTGGAGAGACCCAAGAAATGAATGCTTGCCCTCCAGCTTACCCTCTTTCATGCCATTGGGCATGTATAGTGGATCCTTTCTGATAAACAGTTCATGTGTGGTCTGGAATGAGATACACGTTTGATGAATGTCTAGAACCATGTCTAGGGCCATGGCTGCTGGCCTGAAGTCCAGGGAGGTCTGTTAATGTTTCTGGGCACAAACAGAGCGTACACACTCACAAACACAGCATGTCCCAGCTGCGAGGCATGCATGGCAATAAACTCTCACACATATGTGACAATTTCTGCTGTCCAGTTAACTCCATTTTGAAATCTGGGACAAACTGACAGTTTGTCAACAATCCTCAGAGATGAAATTTTTTTCCATCATGTGGAGCAGCTTCTCCAGTGACTCAAAGCTCTCCTGGCCTGAAGCTTTTGAAGCTCCAGGTGCCAGGCTCACCTCAAACTTTGCAAAGGCCCTTTGATTTGATGATGCAGATGGCCTTGTCTTTTTCAGAGAATTAGGAGTTCTAAAGACTGCTCCAACTTGATTGAATTTGAGGAGGGTGCGGGAGAGGGCATGGGGAATAAACAGATCAGTGATATTCAGGAAGGCCACCAGTTTAAAGCAGGTAGAATCGTGGCCAGTTTGCCCATCCTGGGTCACACTCCATATGCATCCCCCACCGCACCCACAGGGCCCAGGGAGTAGCCAGTCACTGCTGGTTGCTAACCACTCTGTCTCTTGGGGTTTCCTTCTTCTCAAAAGTGGAGTACGTTGTGTTTCCACAATGGATATTTACCCTTTACAGTTCATGAAACACTGTGCTGTTTATTAGCCCTTTTTATCCTTATAACATCACAAATGAGACCTTGGGCCATTCATAAAGATTACTAAATTTAAATCCTGACTCTTTCGTTTCCAATTGTGTGAATGCAGGTGAATTATCTGAGACCTTTCTATGTTCCAATTTTTGCACCTGTAAAATGGCAATAATGCTCTACATACCTTGCAGGGTTAATGAGGGGGTTGAATAAGTTAATGCATGTAAAATGCTTAGAGCAGTGCTTAACACACAGTAAAGCCTCCTACAAATATCAGCGATCACCAGTTCCTAATTTTATAGGTGAGGAACGACCCCTCAAAGAGTTAAATGACTGTGCCAAAATCAAAGAGCCAGAAGATGACAAGGAATGGTAATTCTGGCTCAGAAATTTCAAAGGGGTGTCTTGTAATCCCAGGGCTCCTCCTGCTTTAAATAAGAAGTTTGCCAGGAATCACCCCCCTGCCTGGCAAGGCTCCCAGAAGACTCCTGGGGTTATTATCTGTGTCTGGCCTTTACCTGTCTGGGACAGAGCCCAGCATTTTGGAGGGTGGCCTTTGAGAAAGAGGCTGGTGGGAGGCTAAAAGCAAAAGGCAGTAAACTCATTAAGAGACTTGTGAATAGGCGAGTAGGTTGTTTTTATTTTTCTCATTATAAAAGCAAGTAGTCACTGCTGATAATCGTGGAAATAAGGAAAAGTTAACAGAAAACAGAAAAACACATAATTCCGTCACTCTAACAAAGTCATTGTTAACCTTTTCATGCCTATCCTACTCATCTTTTTCCTAACAATTATACTCATATTAATGTAATACATAATGTGGATATTTCCATGCCATATTCTCCTCTGGATGCTTTTTGGTCTTCTTGTGATTCTCCCACTTGGTGTCTTCTTCCAGGGGCTGTGGAAGTCAAAGTTCAGCCCTGAGAACACAAGGAAGGAGTTATTCTACAAGACTGATGGGGAGTCGTGTTCGGTATCCATGATGTACCAGGAAGGCAAGTTCCGCTACCGGAGTGTGGCAGAAGGCACCCAGGTGCTTGAGCTGCCCTTCAAGGGTGACGACATCACCATGGTGCTCATCCTGCCCAAGCCTGAGAAGAGCCTGGCCAAGGTGGAGCAGGAACTCACCCCAGAGGTGCTGCAGGAGTGGCTGGAGGAGCTGGCAGAGACGCTGCTGGTGGTCCACATGCCCCGCTTCCGCGTGGAGGACAGCTTCAGTGTGAAGGATCAGCTGCAAGACATGGGTCTCGTGGACCTGTTCAGCCCTGACAAGTCTAAGCTCCCGGGTCAGTGGGGGAAGGGGGAAGGACACTCCTCCTCTTTCTGTTCCCAAGGTGGTCTGAACAAAGGCGGAAGCCTTGGAGGAACAGTAGTGAAGAGCAGTGAGTCAGGGCACCTGGGCTCTAATCGCAGGCCTACTGCTGACTCAGGGGAGCCCCTTTCCCTCTGGAGGTCTGTTTCCTCCTCTGTAAAAGGGAGAGTCTGCTTTTGGATCCCTACTGGACCCCTTTGCATTTGTAACTAATAAAGGAGATAGGACCAGGGAGAGAAGAATTTGAAAATGTATCAAAGTCAGAGCAGAGAGACAGATACGATTAAGAGGTGGGGACAGCTGAATCCCACAAAATAGGTCTAGTGACATTTAATCGCCTTCATCTGCTCTTCCACAGGGCTCATGTGTTTTCCTTAAGGTCACCTGGACAGGTACCACCAACCTTCTCCCAGCTGTAATACTTGAGTAACGATGTTCAGTAGGTTTGGTTCCTCTAGCCTACCATCCTTTTAAAATATGAATGAAAATGTCTCTTTTTTAAAAAGAAGTTTATGATGCCAGGCAATTGGATTTCTTTGAATGTGCTTAAATATGTGGCCAGGCTGGGAAGAATGACATTCCTACTCAGTGGAGTGTGAGTTTCTCTTTAGTAGGAGTTCCCTGCCCTCCTACCCCCATCCAAGAGCTGAAGCGTGAGATCAAACTCGCAGGAGCCCAGCCAAGCAAGCCCAAGCACTTCATTATTTTTAACATGTATTTATTTAGGGGATATCATTATGTGAGGGGCCAGGATTTCAATTTTTTAAAAAGGCTCCCAAAGCCCTCCCAATCCAAATGGAATGCCTTTCTGTGAGTGGAGGCCAGCCTTCTCCCATTTCACAGTGCCTTCCCTGGTCTTCCTTCCAGGTATCGTGGCAGAAGGCCGGAGTGATCTCTACGTCTCGGAAGCATTCCATAAGGCATTCCTTGAGGCGAGTACACCTCCCTTCTCTCTCTCTTCTTATGCTGCTTTTTTATTCCTGTGCTGCATTGTTATTCAATCATCAACAGCCCATGTGGTTTGTGACTTTAGAGGTCTTGCTCCCCTGGTTCTTGTGGTGTAGATGGCAGATGCTTGAAGGGCAGGACGTGATTGTGGAGAAAGGCATGTGCCCAGTGTCCCTCAGACCCAAACCTCCCTCAGACCCAAGCCTCAGGAGGACTGAGGCTTGCTACCAGTCAGCCCTGCCCTGAAGCCCTTGTGGTCCAGGTGTCCACCCTCCCTCCCACTCCCTCTCCTGGAGCAGGACAAGCAGGAGCACCGGAAAGGGGGAGGGAGGGTGACAGGAAAAGTGCCAGCCAAGGCTACTGAGAAGGAATTCAGAGGAGAACTAGGAAGAACATGGGCTCATGGAAACCAAGGGAGGAGTTTTGAGAATGCATCTAGTAACAAGATTGACAAGTGACCACGGGTTACCTTGCCCTGAGGAATTTGGACAGAATAATGGGGACACATGTCCAACTGTAATAGTTGAAGAGTGAATGGAAGGTAAAGAAAAGTTGCTGGTGAGTGTGGATCATGTCCTAAAGTGTGTTCTGGAGAACTAGAGCTCTGGACTACACTGCAGGAAAGAGAAAGTCAGGTGGTCAAATTTCCTGCTTGAGAGATCAACAGTGCACCCTCGCGTTTTGAAGTCTGAGAAGTTCCAAAGCAAAGAAAACAGTTCCATATTGCTTAACCTAGTGCTTCCCCAATTGAGGTTCCCATGAAACCCTTTATTAGAGTAATAGCACCTAAAGCCTGTAGAACTTCTGGTTTCAGACAAATATTGAACTATGGACCAACAGTTCTAGTTATCTGGGGAGTCTGACTCATGGAAATTCCAGGATGTGACCTGAGAATCAGAGTACTGACAGAGCGTCTCAAGGGACTTTAATGGATAAGCATGTTTAGTATTTACTTGTTTAGACTATTCTGGGGGGGAACCAGGATATGAGGAAAATGAGAAGGGTCAGTATTTCAGTATTAGAGGTCACAGGATTGAGGAAATCACAAAAAATGTTGTGGTCAACAAGAGAGGTTTCAGAGAATGGTGCTCAACGTCCAAGCTCAAGTGGGAAGTAAGTAGTCAGGAGGAAAGTGGAGGGATCAGGGGACAGGAGGAAGTCAGGTTAATTGTAATGGAAGTGAGGAAATGCGATAGTGTGAAAAAACAGAAGGTCTTTAGTTTGAGAGAAGGATAATGTAATTATTATAAGTTCAAAGATAGAGCAATTCTGAGAGATGGCAAGTTCAAGGCACAGCCATGGGACTAGTTCGTTTAAGAAGAGTGAAGGGTTTGGGGAGATGAAAGAAATGGGAGGTTAGGGTGGTGAATGGGCCTCCTCCCAAAGTATCGTAATTTTTAGGTCAAATGATAACAGGAGTCAGGATGAACAGAAAGGCTGTGAGCTGGGTGCCCAAATCCTCGAAGTGGTGATATAATCCATAGGACGATAAACGTCGGTGTCTTGTAGGACAACAGCAGGAACAGAGGGACACTGAAGGTGTTGAAGTCAGAACCAGGGCTTTTATGTGGGTCCTTGGAAGGAAAAATGACACTGCTGACACCCTTTTCGAAATGCATTGTGAAGGGAAGAATCTTAGGAGACTGCAAGGATCGCTGAGTTCTCAGGTTTAACAATGGTTGAAAATCCTCAGAAGAGGCCCCCAAATATAAGTGGTCATCTCAGAACTTCTTGAGGGCTTTAAGTTACTATCAGAAAGCAGCAGCGGTCTGGATTCACTTTATCTACCTAAGCCTACTCAACAGACACAAGGTTCACCCCTGGCTCTTGGAAGGAGGTTGTTTTCCTTGAAAACCTCGGGAACCCAGTACACACCCCAGCGGACTGTAACTGTAATGGCTCCTGGGAAGCCATTAAGAACCAGAATCTGATTTGCACACAAAGATCCTGGTTTTGCAATAGCTCCAGTCTGCTCATAAATTTAGTCTTAGAATGGTCATGGTCATAGTATGGGGAGGTGGGGGGATGGGTAAAGGAGGGGCAACATCATCCTCCAGCCCACAAAGCTCAGGGATCTGAAGTGCTTTCATCAAGAGTCATTCTGGGTCCCTAAGCAAAAATTTCTCAAGTTGTCTCCCTCTGGACCTATGGCAATTCTGTTCATTGTAAGTTCAAATACCACTGTTTCAGTCCATTACTCCAAGAAATACTCATCTCATCCAACCAAAAGACCCTCCTTTTTCCCTAGGCCCCAGGTCCTGAGTGGCTGCCTGGGGTAGTAGTTCTATATGGGGTCTTGATGCTCCAAGAGTGAAATTGCTCTGTAGAGCTCTGGTCTCCAGTCGAAATCTCTTTTAGCATCTAGTACAAAATAATACTCTTGGTATGAAGGTACCAAACAGAAATGTGACAACATGGTATACACTGAATTCTGTTTCATAAGGCATCCAACTGGAATCCTTGCACTACCATCCACACAGGGGTTGGTTTGAACTGTATTCATCAGTATTCACTGGAAGACAGAATGAGTGCAAGTAGGGTAGGTTTCTATGGGGAAACAAACAGCACTTGGAAGAGTTGCAGTGTCTATGGGTGACTTACCTGCCTGTAAGGGACTGCACGGGAGCTAACATAGCAGCTTTGTTCCCCACTTGACCTGCAGGTAAATGAGGAAGGCAGTGAGGCAGCAGCAAGCACCGCCATTGGGATCGCTGGCCGTTCACTGAACCCCAACAGAGTGACCTTCAAGGCCAACAGGCCCTTCCTGGTGTTGATAAGGGAAGCTGCTCTCAACACTATTATCTTCATGGGCAGAGTAGCCAACCCCTGTGTTAACTAAAGTGTTCTTCTTATCCTTTGCACCTCTTCCTATTTTGGTCTGTGAATAGAAGTAAAAATAAATACATCTACTCCCATCTCACAATTATGAATGGACTTTGCCAGTTGAAATGAAGACAAGGACAGGAAGATGCTACTGGGGATCTGGTAAAATGATGCTTTCAACCGTTCTGTACCAGTGAACACACCTGAGTCAAGACAGAAGGAGGGAGATGTCACTGCTCCATCTTAAAAGATGGCAGGCTTCCTGAAGGGGCAGGGGGAGCTGGGAAGCTCAGTATTCCCATCATACTAAAGAATATCCAAAAATTAAAAATGAATTAATGTCTATATACAGAAAAGACAGAGATTCGACTCGAGTATTAAACCATTTAGTTCTCAAACCACTCACATGCATAATGTTCTTTTACACAGTGTTAAAATAAAGAGGAAAATGTATTTTTATACAGAATTTCAAGTATACATTAATAGACTTTTCAGATTACTAACCAAGTTGCTAACATTTTATTCACATTGTTCTTAAAGCTGTTCAATGAGAAAGCTTTTGCTAAACTGCTTTAAATATGTTTATTAAACCCTTATCTTCACCCTTCCTGGTCTCCTCCCCCCTCCCCAGTCTCCACCCCGCCTTGCGCCCTCCCCCTCCCCTGACACCACAGGGCTCCTGGGGCTCTGGGAGACATGCAATCTCACCAACAGCTATTGGCTTGTCATCAGGGGGAAGGTCAGAATCTGCAGGAGGAGACTGAGAAAGCCTGTCAAATTAAGGGAGAGAGCAAATCTGATACATGGATATGACACCATCAGGGTCTTATCTTACAGCTTTTGTGTTTTCACTTGACTTTCTAATTTTAAAAAAACAAAAAACTCAGCCGTCCACAAAAGACCCCAGAAGTTTCTGGCAATTTGGCAGCTGAAACAATAACTGAGTATCTTCCCCAGTGAAATTTCAAAAATCAGGATATGCATTTTGAACTTTTTCCTTTTGGTTATTTTTCCCTTTGGTGGTGGGATGGGCACAGCTTCAAAATGGGTATCATTGGTGTGTTTACATTAAGGAATCTGGATAATTTCATGGGGTCTGGCAAGAGTTCTCCCTCCTCAGCTCTCTTCCTGAAGTAATCTGGCTTCAGGGCCAGGAACAGCCACTCTCCTTGGGTATTAAAGTGCATTTTTTTCAGTAAAAGGGAGTAAGGGGAGGTGTGGTTTACACTTAAGTGATAATTATTAAGAGGGTTAGGGGGCAGAAAATCCTATTCCTATATATAGGTATTTATAATTAAGGTCATAATACAAGCAGATAGACTCTAAGGAAGTCAGACTTACAAGCCCAGCCAAGCGCCCTCTGAGGCGTGAGCACGCCGGCCTGGCGCTGACTCTTCCGAGGCATCTTTAACAGAGTATCACTTCAGATTAAAGACACAAACCTCACATGTCCTTTTTTCAAAGGGAAAAAACAGATTGGTAGGTTCCTACAGTTAAAAACTCTACCTCATTCCCTTTCAGGGATAACATTTTAGAAACTGATTGTCTGTTTTATATGAATTCTTGATTCACAAGTTGTGAAGAAATGTTAGGTAAGCTTGTTACTTACAGACATGATGGCAGCCTTTAAAAAGTCAGAAGGTGGGAAGAGTTGATCCATGCTATCAGTATCAGCTGAGGGGAAGTGAAGTTTTCCTACAACCTCTTTGATAGCTAACACCAGAATCGTATTTTCTGACTATTTTCCTTCATTTTAAATGCTTTATTACTTCTTGGGGGACAAACCCAAGAGTTTTCTAGAGAAGTAAAATGCTACATTATTAGGTGTATGAAGAAGTGATGGGCTCAAGGTGAGAAGGGAAAATTGTCCTGGATTCTGGCCTCTGAGTCCAGTGTGATTTGCTTTTCACAGTGACCAGTGGGAAGGCACAGTGCCAGGGACAGGGAGATGGGGGACAGTTGTCACCCACCATAAGCACCATAGAGAACAGTTGGGATAAATTTCTTTCAGACTGTGTCCAGCTGAAGGAAACCACATTTCGGCTACATCGACTTTTCTATCTCTGAGCCCTCAGCCTACTTCTCTTCTCAGGCAGAGTGTGAGTGAGTACCACTGTGAAATTATGAAGAGCCAGGAAACCCACATGGTTTTCCAATGTGCTTCTCTCTTTATGCATGCCCAATATTAAGAGTTCTAATTTTAAGTTTTTTTAAAGGGGAAGCCACTGGGTCCTGACTTGAACTGGGAGATCTATTTAAATTCTGTCCTTAGGTCACAAAATAATGCGATGGGCTAAAACTGTGAACAGACCACAGCAGATGAAAAGTTAATGGGCTAAGATAGAACACATTTCTTTTGCCTATAGTTTGGGAATGTTTTCCTTTTGTTGAGAGTAGGGAAGTGGGTCAGTGAAACCACAGTCAGAATAGCATTTGTTCTGCTGTTTCAGAAAGGATTTCTTAGAGGTTTAAGAGGAATCAGTGAGCCAATCCAGCAGGGCAGAACTTGACATAACTTCACAGTCCTGATAGAGAACCCTGATAAAGAATGTTTAATTCCTTGCTTAAAATATAGTACAAGTCTCTATATTTTTTACCATTACTTTTTCATCTTCCTATTTTCTCCCCACAAAAATCTTAAAATCCAGTGTGGTATGATTTGCATAAAGTTCAACAATGTTTCACAGTACTCCACAATGTCCCTCAGGATGAAACCCCAAGGAGTTACTCTCTGGATGCATACACATTCCAAAGGCTATTGCTTTTCTATCCCACCCAGTACCAGGGAGCCTTCACAAGTCTAAGGCATAGGAGGCATCTTCTCTAAGTGACACTGCAGTATATACGTGCTAACCAAATAGCTGGGCCTTAATGTAATCTTGATGACATTTCTGAGCCTGATGCTAATTCAGTCCTCTGAACTAACCAATCTTTCTTTCTTGAGCACATCACATAGTTGAAATTTAAATTATCAATTACTTGCAGGCAATTTATGAGTGAAAATTTCTGTGGTGCCCAGAATTCTCTCAGAAGAGACACAGCTGTATTTGACGTTGCTCTTAAATACAAATGTCTTTAATGAATTAGAAATCACTGGGTAGTCAGTCAGTTTGAACAATGGTTCTCACTTTTCGAGGGTGATCAAACCATTCTCCCCACCCCATGATGATGTGAGGCTGCCACAGGCAGGTAGCTTTACTACCTAGTATGGGAAGAACACAAGTAGGGAACCTCATCTGGGAATGATTGGGATAGGTCTTTGACATCCTGGAAAACAGATGCTAAAATGACTCACTTCACATTTTATGTAAAATTCAAAAACATTTAAGTCTTACTAGTGCATTTCATTCACAAAGAAATAAGGAAAAAGTGAGAGTCAATTTACACTGAATCTCACTTAGAAGACAGGCTAAGAGACACATAAAATCCTGTGTATCACTATCACCGAGGGAGGGTCTTTTTCTCCATTAACTGTAACAAAGCTACTGTTTATTTTACAAATAGAAATCACCCTAGGTGGCTTGGCGTGGCTCTTCAAATAAGTTCAAGTGCTCTGTTTTAGCCAGCAGAGTGGAGAAACCTCCACTCAAATCACATATGCAAAGAAAAGAAGACTCTAGAGACCAGACTTTGAAAATATGTTTTGCTTACTTATGTCTACTTTGTATCTGGTATAGAGAGAAGCCTGGATGGAGGGCGACAGCTCTCTCCAGAACTGCTCTGGGGAAAAACAGATGATCTTTTTACCACTGGAGCCTTGGCCCACTGTAAGCTTTAAACTCAGAGCCATGCCTGGGAAATCAATAAAGTACCTGTGATAAAAAGAAAGCCAGACTGCAGTTATCCTGCCAAAGACCACTGGGGATGCCTAGAGAGTGTTTCCTAACCGTGGCTGCCCATTAGAATCATTCAGGTTGCTTACGAAGCCCAGGGTGCATAGCTAACTGAGTAGATGGCAATTATCCGGAGGGAACCCCAGGCATCAATTATTTTTTAAATACCCCAGGTGATTCTAATGTGCAGCAAGATGAAGAACCAGTGGCCTAGATCAACTAGCTCTGTAACAGAAAGCATTAAGGCCAGTGTTCACCCAAGCCGGTGGGAAGAAAGGTAAGACTTCATGCTCCCACCATGATTCGTAGATTTAATATGCTTCCAAGAAATTACCTAGGCATTTCTCACTTTTTTGTTTTTAAATAAATCGCTTTGGCTGTACTAGGCCACAATGCCAACAGTTACCAATTTAGGTAAGACTGCACCTAAAGTTTGTAACAGCAAAACAGCTGGGGACAGGCCTCGGATGAGGTTGTGAACACAAAAAGAAGGTAAATTAGAATTTTGCCAAGCAGGAGTTAAAATTCCTGAGTCTAGTATATTAGCATGGCTTATAGGCTGACAATTACTCTAAAGTTAGAAAAAACAATAGCTGTGGTGAACAGATTCCTGTGATTTCACTGCCTCACCTCCCTACGGTTTTCATACTGCATTCAGACAGAGGTGACGCTATCAGCTGTGATCTCTGAGTAATGCTTATCTCAATTCTTGGAATTTCACACTCTGTAGCTTGCCCTACCCAGTCACCAGAAAAGTAGTTACCAGCTAGAACTTAAAACACAGATGCCAACCTTGAAAAACCTGAAAATGGATCACTCTCTCATTTTCACTCCTAACTGGAGAATCCCCATTTAGACATTACCACCAGCCAGTGCATTAGGATGAAGAGGTAGAAAGCATTCCAGGATACCTATTAAAAGACTAATAGTCCTGCCTCAGCTTAACAGATGTTCAAAAGGTAGGTAACCTGACTTAGGGTATTAGTGCCCCAAATAGCAAATCAGTTGAGTTTCACACCTGGATTCAAAGATTAGGTGATCTGCCTAGTGGCATTTTATTACTGAAATTGAATTTCCTCACATTCACAACATTCAAGAAAGGCCACCTTGACTACTGTTAACAGTATTGGCATTAAAAACTGGAATACCTCTATTTGGAGCAAATAAAAACAAAGCAGGTCATCCAAAAATCCATGTCACATATACTTCCGTGTTAAGGTATCTGCAGACAGCTCATTATCTGGAAAATATGGTTAATATTCCTGTCCCCCCAAAATGGACTGCAAAATGGCATTTGAAAAAACCCCCTCAGGATTCAAACATATTTTTCACATCATTAAAAGGAGCTGGGTACATCTTTAAAAAGAACAGAAAGACTCCACTTCCACTGGCTACTCTTGCCAAATAGAAGCCAGTGAATAAAAGAACTAAACTTAACGGTTCTGAAATTGTTTAATTTGGGCAAAAAAACTGAACTTTAACATCTGAACATGACCAGAAGAACCAAGACACTGCAGCCTCTGTATTTTGGGGGTCTGGCTTTCATTTGCTTGCTACAGCCAAGTGCTCAGAGGTAGAGGAGCTGAAGCAAGTACAAAAGAGAATGGGGTGGACAGTGGCTCAGGAATCCAGCCTCTGGCTTATGGAGCTACAGGGCAATCTTGGAATATATTCAGTCTTTAATGGGAGGTAGACTATTCTACATTGACTTATTTGCCTTCATCCGACACCTTTTTCTCACATAAATACATAAAATTACATACACACAGCTGGCAACTCACGATACTACCATCTGCAGCAAGGGCATGCCTCTCCCAACAGCTACTTTCAACTTAAATTTTAGTTAAACCCTAGGCTCTTCTCAGGTAGACACAAGCGAAGTTTGTTTTCTGAGGTTCCTCCGCTAGCCGAGCTTTTAAACATGTATTTCACTCTAACACCTACAGTTTTCTCTCTGAAGAACAGATGCACTAAGTGGGTGCAATGTGTTATAACATCCTTATAAATAGAAAGTGCAAGAAATAATTTTCTTCACCAAAATACAAAGCCACAAAAAGCTCTCATAGCCTACTATGCCAAATGTTTGACTTTTTAGAATCAATGATACAGCTAACAAAATGCTTCTAATGCTACCAAGGTCATAGTGGATGAGTAAATATATTTATAAGTATAGATTTATGAAAAAAGATATTAATAGCTAACCTTCCCTCAGAAGTTATTTGCATGAATTATCTTTAGTATACCACTCTGTGTTCAATGCACATGCATATACAATTGAATTATATTAGTGTTATTTTTATTGGGTCAATTTTCCAAAAAGAAAACAGACTCATTTTTTAATATTCAAGTTACATGATTTAAAACCATTTTTGTAAAAATATTAGAAATACCATATAAATTCTAAATCTCTCTGCTATCTGATAGCCATTCTAGAGGTGGATTTCAGTCACGCTCCTTAGTGACCCATTTTAGCATCTTGGCCTCCAGAGGAAACACCTTTCAACCTTTGTTCCATGTGTGGTAATTCCGTTTTTGCAGCGGCTCTTAAAGCACCTTTATAGTTAAGAGTCTATTACTTTACTGGAAACTCAGCAGATCAGCTTCAAACATGTCTTAAACATCTGCTTTAGGATGTAGCTCAACCAGAAATCTAAACCTTAAGGAATTTTTAAGTCACGTACATTGTTGTAATTGGCTTGAAATAGTTTAGACTTGTGGTGCTGAAAAGAATAAATATTTTGTCAACTTACAGGTGCCCTTTCTTCCGACTTTGTTCACTTTTGCAATTCAAGACCACAGTACTTGATTTTCATGCAAGCATCAGATGATTTCAAACTTAAGAGGAACAGAGAATCTAGAGAAAGGCCCAGAGAGCTATAAAATACAGAATGAGAGACATTGCCATAGATTATCAACAAAGTTTTCATTCCCTTGGAATGTATTTTCATTTTCAAAGGCTTTCTCTTGTCACAAAGAGCAGAGTTTGAGGTACACCAAAATGGAAATGTGGATCAAAAAGAAAATGTTAAGGTTCATTTATTTTTATTCATTAAAATTTGCCCTAATCTTCACAAGATAAAATCTAATCTTGATGCCTAAATGTCTCAAATATTCCATCCCTGGTTATCCAACTGCAAATCCCGAAGCCTTCTTTTTCCCTTCCAAGAGCCCTAATTAAGTGTTCAGTCCCAAGTACCCCTTTTATTTCCAGTATTTGCAATTCTTAAGGCCTGATCCAGGGAGGGAGATCTCTTTACTGTATGATAACTGGGTAGGGCCAGCGAGAAGCCCTCACCGCTAATTCTCCAAGATCCAGTGCCCAAGGGACAGATGGATAATCACAAACCTTTCTTCTCTTTGAAAGTGTTGATTTGGGGATAATCATTTTTACAGAATTTATTCTCTGTCAGTATTTCTTCTGAAGGCAGAAGTCTATTATAAATGAGCAGGAGTTTAAATGAAGCATCCTAAATCTGACAAATCTACCCCAAAATCATAAAAATCCACTGATCTGTTATTTTAGATAAGAGGCTGGTAGCAGCTGAATTTTAAAGGATTAGCAACATATAAAATTGGGCAATGGATTTTCCCATATGAAAGGAAATACAAATGGGATAAACCTAACCTATTCACCTTCTAGCTCAAAACTGCACCAGAGATGGTGTGGCGGCAGTAAAGATGGGTCTAGGATATGTAGGTAAAACTTTCAATTATCTCAGGAATATGATGTTTAGCCACTCAACAGAAACTTCTGTTGGAGGAGATTTAGTGGCCATATAGATTTTCCATACCACAGGAGTTTTCGCCTATTTGTAAACTTGAAGAGCTGACATCTCTAATAAGTTAAGTTCTGCAACAGTAAGCTTTTTACTCCCTCTAGACTACTTCTGGCTCAGCATGTACAGTTACTGTGGTTTCACAGAAAAAACTAGCAAATGCTCACAACTTGGAACTTGGAACAAAAGAAAAAATGGAAATTTTGCTAAAAGATAAATGAAACTCAGGGGGCAGATTGTAATGAAACCTGTCTCTGGTTATTAGTCTCATGCTCCTTTTAGCTCCTTTACTGACCCTCAGGAGATGTTAAGAAATGGTTTCTTTGGCATCAACAACTGACCTAAACGAATGAACACAGAAGTGTCAAGACAAATAAAAAGCCTCTAACAGACTGAAGATGGCCCCAAATCCTTGACATGCCTTCCAACGCCTTTCCTCACTTTGAATCTGGGCTGGTTGGTGACTCCTTTAACCAATTGTGTATGACGGTGACTCTAAGACAGCCCTGGGCCTGGCCTTAAGAGGACTAGCACCTTCTGCCAAAACTGTAGGAGGCCTGAGCCTCCACTTAACTAATTACGTTTGACTAACCTGCTGGAGAGACCACAACTGAGTCCCTGACTATCTAGAGAAGGGGAGGAGGCCTGCTGAACCACATTCCAGCCCTCCCTGCCAAGGGGTCAGGCACGTGAGAGAGACCATCATGGACACTCCAGACCAGTCCAACCCCTTCCTGAACTATGAGGTGACCTAAGTCATCAGTACAGGGAGCAAGAAAATTGCCTAGATGAGCCGTTCCTCCATTCCTGATTTACAACAGCATGGAAGAGATATACATACATAGTAGCTGTTTTAAGTCACTCAAGTTAAGGGTAGTTTGTTATGCAGCAGTAGGTAACAAGAATGCTGTCTTTCAACTTCTGCTCACTCAGTTAGACCTACCAAATGGGTGCCTCTAAGTCCATGGGCAGTATCCTCAAAAATATTCACCATTCATCATCTGCTCAGAGAGCGACTGCATTCTCTTTTGAAGAAATCTTCCAATCTCTTATTCTTGAGTTCAAAGTTCAATAGTTACTGGCTATTGTATATTCTAGTTCACATTAGAAATAAACAGAGTCAATACGTTTCATGGAGATAGTCCTGACTTTGGAATCAATTGGTAACTCTGGCTCTGCAATTTACCTATTGTGTAACCTTGGGGTATCAATTTTCTCATCTGTAAAATGTGGTATAATCACACCTACTTACTAAAGGCAACAATGTCTATTACAAGTGTTAGACTGCCTGGGTCCACCTCTGTGTCTCAGTTTCTTCCTCTCTAAAATGAGGATTCTAACAGTACCTACCGGACTGGGATTGTCGTAAGGGTAGATGAGTTAATAAATATGAAGCAGACAGAACTGTACCGAGCACAGAGTAATAAACCTCATAGAGTCAGCTGTTTCTAGTTCTACTTTTATTACCTCGTAGGATTATTCTGAGGATTAACTACGATTACATCACCAAAGCACTTAGCGCAGTTCATTCTCCTTCTTTTTGATCTTTTATCTCTAGTGAAAAGTGCAGGGTTTTAAAAGGCATACATCTATACTCCAACCAAGTCGGTTTAGGACTCTGAAGTATAGGAAGCCCCACCTAAACTATGTCTAAAATCAACTGTTATGCAAATTCCAAGCACTTTTGTCAGGTGCCCAAAAGCACTCAATATTACGTACTGGCACAGATCCCCCTGTATGCTACCTATTACTTAAGTGATTTCGTGGAATAGGAAACATTTTCCCATGAGATACCTTGACATTTGGCATTATGGATTAATTCGGATTCTAAGGTGCTGTTGGCCTTGAGGTACTACACACATTTCTCTCTGAGAGCCTCCTCAGCAGGACTTGTTAAGCAGACAGGAGAGAAGCAAGCATTAGAAAAGTTGTGTTTGTTTTTACTCATTTACTGCTCTACCTTTTATAACTTAGCTTTGTTGTTTAAAGCTTCCCATTGGAGCTAGTAGGTCTTTCTTAACTGTGTTAAGATGGGAGGTATTTGTTACATAGAGAATGGGGAAGATGTGACATAAGAGATTTATGAATATATGTATGCTCTGTGAAGTTAATGTGTACTTCATATATTTACCATCTAAGTCATTGCTGTTCCTCGCACAGTTGAGGGAAAAGATAATCTGTTTATACAACAAAACTGGATAGCCTGTACAGATATCTTCCAGGTTCTGATATCACTGTTCTTATCAATAATTACATCCTTTAGAATGTAATTAGGTCAGATGTTTCAAAGTACTCATATCTAACTTTGGCTTGTCCTGGCCAAGAAAACCTATTTACTGCAAAGTAAAAAGACTGGCCCTGGGAAAAGCACCATTTATGAATAAGAAGAGATAGAGACTAGAAAGCAAAGAAGGCAAAACGTAAGACTGACAGTTACCAAAGAAGTTATAATGCTCGGCAAACTCCGTTGTTTTCAATGGATTCATATTTAAATAACATCTATTACCAAGACATCAAATAGAGTTGGAGGCAGATGATTCACTGGGCTAAATCCAATTTCTTTTACAAGTCCTATATCCACATTAATCAAAATTCCAAATTAATCAGAAAAGCCACACTCCAAAATTTCAAGAACACACTATTACTATGAGTGCTGTAAGACAAGGCAGATCTAACTTAGGCAAATATTCTGGAACCTTACAGATGACGATTACACAGATGATATAGCATATAAAATTTAGGAACATCTAACTAAGAAAAAGGCAACTCTAAGAATAAAATGCCCGGTGAAGAGTGCCTTACAGGAGGCTAGGTAGGTCACATGCCCAGGCTTTGCCTGTACTGGAGCTCACCACAAGGAATCAAACTCACTGTACTGTATCAGTACAACCTGGAACATTATCCAGGTAAATACATTTAACTCACAAATCCATGTTTGTTTACAAACAGGGAGCACTTACATTCTCCTTTTGCAGGGAATTCTCTTTGTAATCATCCTAACATTTTTCATTTTTTCTATGTCTGGCATAAATAAGCTAATAAAATGGTATGAATGAACATTCACAAAGCAAAGTTATGATGGCCCAATATAATATGGAGAAGAATTACAGATGGTAACAGGAAATGAAGACAAGTCTAAGAAGAATTTGAAAGCCTCAGAAGTTTGTTTTAAAACATTCATTTGAAAAAAAATGGAAGGAAGATTTGGCTTTTTACTAATCCACATGGAAGAGTGAGTTTACATGAAGAAATTATAATGAAGACTTATAGCACAGGGAAGGGATAGAGGTTTTTAATCTAGAAGAGCAATATTGTACTTAGGAAAGAATCAAATCACTTGTTTTTAACAATTTTTAAAACTAGTGAAAATAAGTTCATTCTTGCCATCATTATGCAAACCAGTTAAAGTTAACTTGAATGGCAAAACTTACTTACAAAAACATTAATATTTTACAGTATTTTATGTAAACATGGTACTCATTTAACCCTATATTATTATGCTTGGGAATTGTTTTTTTTTAATTACCTTATATCTATAACTACCATCCTAAACTTTAATTTACCTGCACCTTTAAGACATGGACAAATATTAAGACCTATTTTAAGTGCTTTCGAAGCAATTGGAATCATTAGAAGGTGCACAAAAAGGGCTGTGAGAAAAGGATCTAGAAAAAGATGGTACACTCTTTCAAGAAACTGATGCAGACATAGCAATGTGAGCTTAAAACCTCAGCTAACTCCTATAAAGGCAAAATGGCAGGGGTTGCAAACAGGGGTGGGTGGTATAATTCTTTTAAGTCTAATTATGGAGTTACAGACTTTTCTGTCAAGTGCCAGACAGTAAATATTTTCAGGCTTTGCAGACCTTGTGTCTCTGTCATAAGTACTCAGCTTTGTCAATATAGAAAGTAGCCATAAACAATCCCTAAACAAATAGGTGTGGCTCTATTCCACTATCACTTTTTTTACACAAACAGGGGACCTTAGGATTTTGCCCAGGGGCTGTAGATCGTTGGACCCTCATCTAATTGCTAAGTCCTAGGGATATATTTTGCTAAAGGGTCTCTCAAATTTAGAGATTTACCCGACTAATTGCTTGTCACATCAACCAAAATACTTCAATATTTGCACTCTTTCCCATATGGCATAAGTAAAGAGCTCCATTTTCAAAGACTGAGTCAAGGAAGACTCATCTGCTATTCCTTGAATGAATAAGTACACAGATAAGGAGAAGGATGTCTGATGAAGAAGAAAAAAAACACATGGTCTGTTGTACCTGGAAAAAAAAAAAAAAAAAGGCTTCCAGGATTCTAACTCCTTCCTGATTAAATGCCTTTCCACTATAATTAAGACAACTTTTGTCTTTGTTCAATTTAATTTCCTTTCCATTACCCACTGCTTTCATTTCTTTAAATTATAGATCTTCTAGTCAAACAAAATGTAGTTTTTACCAGTTAAAAGAAACTAGTGTCAAATAACAGCTAACCATTTTAAAAGATTATTAAGGACTACTCAGCTATTAAGGATGAAGTTCACTATTTCACTCTCCTATTGGACCACTTCCAACCTAAACTAGATTTCATGGCTTTACATATGAAGTTAGGATGAAAATGGTTTATTTCTATTGTCATTCCAACTTTGGAATACCTTATTTCACTGATGTAGAGGGAGCTAGAAACATTTAACAATACCAAAAAACAAGACTAGAGGAAAACTTTCCTTAACTGCCATCTCCTTTCTTTCCAATCTCCATACATTAGGAACTAATTTATTTTTTACATATTCAATTATAGATTTAACCCTCTGGTATAATGAAATGACTTGGGGGTAGTTTGCAACTTCCACAAAATAAAACTCAACTCAGTTCAGAGGTAAATATGGTTTTGAGTAAAGAGAGAACAAGTCATTAGAAAGAGCCTTTCTGCCTAAACACAGTGTTACTGTTCATGCCAATGCTGTATTTTATACTGGAATCAGAGTTCAGAGAGAATAGAAGGTACCTCTCCAAAGGGAAGTAGATTAATATATTGCCATCTCTCTTCTTTTGCTGAGAATATTGGGTAGCTCTTTTGCTATTAAGTGCACTCAGTGAATGACAGTCCCAGTGTTCGCTATTTCACGGCATTAAAGTACTTAATGATGATGTAGGTCTCTTTGCTGATGCAGTTCCTCTCACAAGGTGACATGTGCAAGATTTGGTAATGAGTTTTTCAGCATTAGCTAAGGTCCGTTTACTACATCCTTAAGAGAGGTATCCTCTGTGCACACACCAATATAGCTATTGATTAATGTAGACAGACTACTACTAACTCCTTTGACCCTACAGTGATGTTAGCTAAGAACTAGGACGTCACAGTGAACCTGGGTGAGAATCTTGGATAATTACTTAGAATAATATTCTCTCTTCTAACTAAAATGGGGAAATAATTTTCAGAAACTTTGTTTAAAAGCGAGCCTGGCTTGAATTTTCATGAATTTCATGGCTCTGGGCCTGGCCAAGTAAGAGGAGAAGCAGCAAACATGATTTTGCTGATGTGGTCCTGAACAACCAGGTAGCCTTCTATTCATAGTATCATATAGCAAAAACCTGTTATAAGTGGATGAAGAAGGAGGGGAACCCATCAAACACTCACAGCATTTCCACATCTATTAGACAGTTCCCACTTCACTCCAATCATCTGTTGCCAACCTTGGATGGAGCTCTGACAAATGCTGCAAGGTTTCTTACTGAAATCACTGCACTGCACCTTTACAATTTGGTAATCATTTTAAAAGCTCTATTTTTCTCACAGAAAATCTAAGAGACTAACAAAGCAATAAAGAACTTCCTAGCATATTACTTCTCACAGGTAGGAGGGATTTAGTTTTTTTGGTAGGCTTAAAAGCTCCATTGAAAGCAGCATATTCCTTACTTCTCACCTCCCTATTTAGTAATGGCAAAATCTGTCCATTGAAAGCCTTGATTATCAACTAAAATGTTTCCCTAAAAACTTTAGTCTAATTTCAACTCCACTTTTTCTCTGTACAGAGGACAGCTGGTCCTTAAGACGGCCCAAGATGACAGTTTGTACCCTATCACGCTGTAGCCCAACTAAAGAAGAGAATGCCCCCATCTGTGTCTTCTAAAGACAAAACAACAGTTTCAACAGTCCATTTAAGGGTAGGCTCTTAGCAAATGGTAGCATCATTACATTCCTATTAAAAGACGCATTTCTATGTTTTCCAGAAGAGACATTCCCTAGTGATAACCATTCCCTAGTGATAAGGTGTATCTGGATATATATGCACATTTCTCAGACCGCTTAAGAGTTACCCTTCGCATTCTAATTTCCCATCATCAAAGCAATACCATTCTTTCTACCTACCTTTCCACATACCACAAAGAATTCTCAGTGACAGAGCAGACTACTAACATTTTCACAAATGGCTCACCAGTACAGGTGTGACCAGCCTCTGCCAGACCTTTTACAACAATTTAAGCCTCTGCACAAAGCATTTCTTAAACCACTACATAAAATACTCTTAAAAATGAATGGTCAGTTAAGAGAAGATAGAGATTTTTCTCTTTGCACTGTAACTTGTAAGCATCTACTTGCCTGCATCCCTTAATAAACCTTCATTCTTTGAATGCAAGACAGGGCATCTAAAGCTCTATGTGTTTGGTTAAGTTCTTTCTCTCAGTGCTGGATTAAGAATCTCAAAAATACCCAGAATTACCAAAAAGGTCCCTTAACATTTAAAAATGTTAAACGGAATGATTAAGTAACCAAACCTGATCCCTTGATCAATTTATTGCAACATGATTGTGCATGATGTTTTCGGGTAAATGCCCTGTAGTATGCTATTAAAAAGCAAAGCTCTTGGAGTTACCAGCAATTTGCTGATGGTTGGTTTATAAATTACAAGGGTAGCAGACACAAGACGTAGATTTAGTGAGGTTCTTCTACTGGACTGAAAATACAAACTATTACATATGTAGAAGGAAATGAAATTGTGGTTGTAGTAAGAACCATTTCTCCAACCACAATATTGGAGAGAAAAAGTGTGTTTAAAACTTTATATAAAAGTTATCAAATATGGAGACCTGTGGATTTAAAAATATAATCCAGGGTCATTTCACCGGAAAGTGACATTTTTGATATAGAATATTGCTGTTATTTGAAACCAGGAGCCGAAGAGACTGGATGAAACTTTGGTTGTCAGCCTAACAATCTGGACTAGAGCCATATCCTAACGCCCAAAGAGACATAAGCACTATGGTTCACAAACACCCATCAGGAAGTTGCAGTACGGCTCTGTGCTATTTGACATTTGCAAAACTAGAACACTTCCTTCCGGGCTCCCCTCTTTCTCAACACAACACTCAAGCCCCCAAGTATAGCAGGACCCATGGCCAACATTTTGTTGCTCATTTCGCTCCCAGTTGCCTAAAGTGCTCAGGCGGCACTGCCCACCAGAATACTGCTCAAACGGCTGCCACACAGAACAGGCAGAAGTATCAGCTGCCTTGCCAGGGCAAACAGAAGGTCTAACCTTTCAAACAGTAGGAACTTTGGGATTCTTTTTTTTTCTTGAGATGTGCACCTGCCTGTTTCGGCCCAGAAGGGAGAGGAGCAACTCCTCCTCCTCAGCCCCAGCACGCGTCCTCCCCTCTCTTGCGGCTGGCTAGTGAGATGACTGAGGTTCCTGCTGCGTTTCTCAGATCTGGGCAGTTACAGCCACCAGAATGATATGGACCAAGGTACGGTGTTCAAATATGACTGGCAGTAAATGACCATTTATCATCTTGTTAAAAAAATGTTTTCTGAGAAAGTTAACAAACCAAGGCTGTTGATCCCTGAATTAGAAAGTTGATTTGCTTGGTTATTTTCCAAAGTGTGAGGTGGGAAGGAGGAGGGAAAAAGCCTCCAGGGATTTTGTGTATGCTGCTGATCCTCTAGTTTGGCAACACCTTGGGAGCATCTTCCCATCTAGTGACGTGGCATTTTGTGAATCTAAGTAGCAGCCTGTGGCCCTGATGCTGGCTGCTTATGGCCCAAAGGGGAAGAGGGTCTGCCCCCTCCCTCTCCATGTTTCAGTCTGGCCCAGTGGTGGACACAGAGCCCTGGGCGGCCTCCCCAGGAGCAACTGTCTCCTCCTGTGAGGGTGACTCCTCATCAGCTTGTCCTCGCGATGTGACAGTCGTTTCTGGGGAGATGCTATGAGGCCCCTCCAGGGGTATACAACCAGGGTGGTTTTTGCGGAAGTGTTGATTCAAGATGGCCTGGAAGGGGAAACTCTTGCCACACACGTGGCAGTGGAAGGGCTTGTTGCCTGTGTGCTTGCGGATGTGATACTCCAGCTGATCTTTCCGGGTGTACTTCTTGCCACACATGCGGCACACGAATGGAGTGATCCCCATGTGCAGGCGCATGTGGCGGTCCAGGCTCCCCTTCTGGTTGAAAGATTTGGCACAGTAGATGCAGGTGAGGCGGGGGTTGTACCGGAACCAGCGCTCAGATACTTCCTGCTCTCGGAGATACTCTACATAGCCACTCACTCCCATCACTGCTGATTCCTCTACCTGTGCCAGGGGAGGCAAGAGAGCAAGAAAGAACAGATACTATTAAGTACATATAGTAAAAGAAATCAAATCAGTTTTAGCCTCTGTTACTAAGCTACACACGTATTTTTAGTAGACATCCAAATAGGAAATTATTACCAAAAAGTAAGGTGTTAACAAAATAATTTCTAAAAAATCTGATATTCTGTTCCGTGTTACCATAAAAGAGAAGACAGTTAAGTTACTCTGTGGCTAACAAACTGCATGCTTATTAAATAAACCCTTGATGAATGTTCTACTTTATAGTAAGAGGAGAATCTGAGCCCACTCATACCATCCTCTTGGACACTAATTTGCAATTATATTCTAGAGAATCAGGTAGGTGCTCAGGCAGTGCTAGTTCAAAAGAACTTTCTGTGATGGTGAAATGTTCAATAATTTGCACCACTAACACAGTAGCCATTGGCCACATGGGACTATTAAGCATTTGCAATACAGCTAGTGTGACTAAGGAAATGAATTTTTTATTTTATTCCTTTCCATTAATTAAAACTTAAATTCAAATAGCCACATGTGATGCAGCTAATGGCTACTATACTTTGCGATACAGAATACATTATGGCGAGCACATTATAAATTATATTTATGGCATTATCATTAATACCAAAATTAAATCAATAACTAGCTTTACTAAAATGTATTCAATTTGTAGGTTAACAGTATTCCTTTTACCCAAAAATATTTTTGTACCATATCAACAGATTATCTTCATTCTGAAGACTACTCAAAGGTTAAATGACCTTAGAGCAAACTTATAGAAGAGCTGGGTAAGGAAATTAGATTGAGATATGAATTTACTAACTTGGTTATTTCTTCCTATAACCTTTTCACAAACTGATTCTCAGTAAGTATTTACTAAGTGACTATAGGCCACCAAATACAATGACAGGTACTACAGAGAATGAAGTGCAAAACTTGGTTTCTGATTCTGCCCTCTGAAAAAGATAAAACTTTTGAACAAAAAACAGACAAAACAAAGAGCAACAGGGGAAACATATTATCATCTTATTTTTATACTTATTATTTGTAACAGTTTTGAATTGATTTAAGCAGATGATTAAAATGAGAATAATCTGTGGCTTACATATTCTTTCTCCAATCTTAGTTCAAAAGGTATCTCTCCCCTAAATTAAATTTCTTATGCTGTGATAATAAATTTACTTAAGACATTAAAAAAAGCAATTATTATAAAATGATCATTAGAACTCTGCTGTTAATTAGATAACTAACCCTTTAGGTTACTGCAAAATAAATGCTTTCTAGTTCTCTATGATTTACTTTTTTTATAAAGATCAAATGCTATATATTTTTAACTTTTTATTAAAAATTTTTGACAGAATACTAGGTTGTATTCCCATCACCCAACAATTATCAACCCAGGGACAATTTCATTTTTTATCTTCACCTATTTCTCTCCCTTCTTGTATTTTTTAATAAAATCCCAGACATAATTTCATCCATAAATATTCTAGTATGTACCTCCAAAAAACAAGGAGTCTTTGCCTTAACATAATCAAAATATCATTATCACACTGAAAAAAGTAACAAGTTTTTCCTTAATATCAATTGAGATCTTAATTTTGTTTTACCTAATCTGAACAATAACAATCTAAGTAGTCAAAGTATTTAATATATGAAATAAACATGGGTTCCTCCTATCTGAAAGCTGGGAGGGAGTAGGAACAATATATTCCTTTGAATGAATAATTTAAAAATCCTGGCTTTATAAATGCTTTCCACCCCAAATCTCATATTAAAATATCACCATTCAGCAACTAACGATTTTTTTAGCCTGCTGACTTCTAAAGTCATCTTCTGTATGTTACATATCTAATGTTTTGAATAAAAAACTTATATATATTAGCATTTTAAATATGCAGAAGGGAACTGCATATGTTTAGTAGAGACTAGAGTACCAATGTAAGAGAAGAAAATGTGAAAGTTGACTCTGGATTCAATGGAGAAAGATTCACCTATTTAGCAATTAATCTTGTGTCCTCTTCTTGAATTTCTAAAAATGTGTTTTGTCTCCTTTGACAATGCTCTTCAACATTTTCAACAGAACAGAGGCAGTTCTCATCAGGTTTGAGAAGCAGTATGTGAAGTCAAGTATTGAACAAATAGTAAGACTGAGGTTTTAGATGATTTCTGATTTGTTTTACATAGCATTTCTTTCTGCTCTGTTTCTCCAGATAATCAAAACTGAACTCACATAAATAACAAGGGATTATCCCACTAACAGTCCTGGGTGACCATGGACAAAGCATAGAATAACTTCTCTGAGGCTTAGTCTTCCCATCAATAAAATGAAAAGATAAGCATATGCTTTGCCGGCTTTATTGGATCCTTATGAAATTTAAACATGTAACAGTACCTTGAAATATTTTGAAGGCATGTTATATTGTATAGCACTAAAGTTTGCTGGAACCGGAGTTCAAATCTTCATACTTACTGTTTGACCTTGAGCAAGTTATTTAACTACTCTATGTGTCGATCTCTTCATCTAAAAAATGAATATAACATCCACCTCATAGAATGCTAGGAACCCTGAATAACAATACAATAAAGGGCTTAATGTAGCTAAATAAGTGTTAACTATTATTAAACACTATAATATTACAGTATTACTTACATAGAATTACATGTTAATATATTACAGTATCATTCATATTGCATCTTGAGAATACCAGTATTGTCCACAAGCAGAAAGTAAATGTATATATATGTTATAAGCTGTAATCACAAAATTCAGACATATATGATAATCTCACCTAAAAAAATTACTGCAGCAAGGTTGTAATACAAGGGCAAATGAGTAAAAATGTAGATTAGGTCTTTGTCAAAGGCAACAAAAAATTCCTTTGAACTTTAAAAAGAAGCAAGGACAAAAATGGCTGCCTGCTGGCTCCCTCTGTCACTAAGAGAGAGAGCATTTCACTCCTCTAACCTGGCAGTTCCTTATTAAGTTGTAAACTCTGTTATCACCAGGCCATTCTGCATTGCAGAATATCCCAGAACTTGACCAATGCCTGGTATGTAGTAGGTGTTCAGTTAACTGTTGTAAAAAAATGAATTATTCCACATAATGACTAAATTCCACATAAATGATTTCCACATTTTCTAAAACAAAAACCAGTCTAGAATCTTGACATAACCTTCAAAGCCATCCACCAGCCTAATCTTCAATTATTAATAAGAGACTCAGAATTGAAGGGACTCAGAAAACCATCTGATTTGGTTCATTAGTTCTACTTAAAGAGTTCCAAAACTGGGAATTTCACAAGCAACCAAATAATCTCCTATTTAGTAGGTGGCTCTATTTATTGGGGCATCTACTAGATAATGTTAACTCACAACTACTTAGTGGTAAAACAACAACTACCTTTCAGGCATCTGATTGAGACAATGTCAGATATAGAGAAGATTAGAAAATGCTCTCAGGGTTTCAATCTAGAAGGTGACACAGAATTAATGCAAATTTGAAAATACTAATTTATATAATTTAGTAGAGGATTAGGAAAAATCATATCGTACCTTCTGTAAATGCTATAGTGGTTTAAGGAGAGATCAAAAAGGACCGGGCTAATTAGAGCAATTGGGAGTTGGCCTTGGGGGAACCCAGATACCTGGGAAGAACAGGGCATCCCAGACTCAAGGTGCAGAGACAGGAATAAGTTTAAAGTAGGTCTGAGAAAAGTCTGCCTTTTGGGACGAATGCTGATGAGTAGTGGGAAAAGCTGGGTTAGAAACATTCTAATTACTTGGAAAACTAGGCCAAGTATTTTAAACATTATGTGGTAGAAAAAGGAAAAAGCTTCAAGGTTTTGAGTAGAGGTGACCTCAGCAGTCTGCTCTGTTTAATCACTATCATAAAAGTAAATCTACTTCAGATCTATCAAGATTTGTTCTTACTGTAACATAAGCCCATCTCGCTCTGGTCACCATAACAAGTTTCATGCATGTTAAGGCATTTATTAACTCATCTCTTTAGCACCAGACAGTATTACTTCCTTCCTATTTCTTTAGAGCCTGTACCTTCTGCTTCAGTCAGGTAAACATCCTTGTAGAATTCTAGTTTTTATCCCTATCTTATTTACATATGGAGTAAGTTAGCTCTAACTACTTCTTTAAAAACTGCATTTAAATTTCCTGAGTAACACTTTCCATAAGTGGATATTGGTTCCAATAACTGCCTTTTAGGCACTCCTATTCCCACGATACTCTTATGGAAGTTTATGGAGTCTTATCTACATGTGTTTTGTGCATCTGTCAGTCTGTCTTATCCCCCCATTAGGTTGTAAAGTCTCACTGATGTATTTATTTGCATACAGTCACCTTCATATGTCATCACATCCTATTTGAGTGATGAGATGAAAACCACCCTAATTATGTGAGCAAATTTACTTTTCCTCCAAGCTCCTAACATTTTCTCTAACATCTTTATTAAAACTAAAAAATTATCTTGTATTAGTTACAGTTCCTTTTGGCATGAAAATATGCAAGTACATTGACTTTGTAAGAATTATCTTGCTGTTATTAGACCATGTATACAATAAACAACCAATGGTTTAGATAAAAATTAAACAAGATACTATCAGTAAATGCAGAAGCTAAAAAAATTAGCTATGTAATCTTAATCCAACAGTGTTCCCTTTTAAAGGTCAAAAGTGTTGACAATTTATTGCGTTCTACTTGGTTAGTTCACCATCTTTTTAAAACTCACCCTTCAATGATAGAAACCTGTGAGAAAAAAAATACCAACAACTACTTGAACTACTTGCTAGGGAGAGTTGCAAAGAAAAGACATCATTCCTATCCTTTCTAGAACACTGTAGTGTAAAAAAAGATCCAGGAAGAGAATACATGAAAAGATGCAAGTATACAGAAAAAGCAAACACACACAAAAAAGCATAACCAGTTTGTTCACAAATATATATCATATAAATGACTAATTATGGAGAGTTATACCCACACAAGTACACAATCAGACTCTCCATCTCAGGTCCTAAATTATCTGCATGTAGTTTTGGGATTATTTTTAATACTCTGAGGACTATTGACTGGTTCCTATAATCAGGAAGGAGTTGTACAATCTTATCTTTTTCTACTTCCCAAACTGCTGACAGTCAAAGTGTATTTCCTGCATGCTCACAAGCAAGAACAAACAAAAAAGTAATCAAATACAGTATTTATGTAACAGGGCCACTGTTATCCCTTCTCCATCTTTCCTTTCTTATTCACTGTATTCTGTTCACACACAGGGCAATTTGTCCAACCACCGCAGTAACCCTAAATCCAGTTATATACCTGGGAGCTGGGCTGTTTAGGCTCATCCATTCTGCCGGGAGACTCGCTTCTGGCTCTGTGTCTCTCCGTCAGGGGAACAACACTGCCCGAGGGGCTAAATCTATCGGAAGAGGAGCAGAAAGGGGACAAACAGAAAGGCAGTGTCAAGTAACTTAAAGAATGGTGACGGTACCCTTCTTATCCTATGGCTGAGGAAGGAGGGACAAACAAGAGATTAAGAAATAGCTTCCAGGTGTCCATATAGGATCTGATTTGAAATAGGGCAGGTTTGCCCTAGTAAATTAAGGAAGTACAAAATGACATAGCAAATACACCAGATGACTTGGTGAAGCTAAGGCTGACTATAAGCTTCTATCCTAAGGTAAGTACTAGGAGACCATAAAAGAATAAATTAAAACCGGGTCTGTGGTTTTGATCCTTCTATGTAACTGTTAGGCTTCTGGTCTTACTCTAGGCCTCATGGTAACTTGTTATATATTTCAACTACTGGTATGGATCATAGAGATCAGAAATCTTTGCATAAGCGTTACTTCTGATATAGTTCTAACACAGGAGTCAACAGTGCTAACACAGGGGGACAGTAAATACTGTGTTCAAGACCACTTTAACTATTAAGGACACAAGAAGGAAAATACTCCAATGGAGTCCACGTGAAGTATAAGCATATACTCTGAATTTCTGTGACACATGTCTCTCATGACTAGATGTAGTGAACCAAAGTAACAGTTTCTTTAAGTTTTCATCATTCATGCAGTCAGTTCTAATTTATTATTAAGAGAGAAAAAGAACAACTATTACTAATCTAAGTTGGTAACATTTCCTTCTTTCAGTTAAAACCTCTTTGATTTTACATTAAAACTACTGCTATTTCCACCAAATAGGAAATGTTCTAACAACCCCGATGTACTAGAAAAAGTGAGGCATAAGGTAGCACTGCTGAAAAAGAGACCCTCAGGCTGGAGGTGGCAGCAGTCTTCACTGGAAGAAAAAGGGAGGATAGCACTAAATGACAAGTGACAAAAAGGAATGAAAAACACCCAAAAGCTTTTCTTTGGAATTACTGTGATTATACAAATATAAAAGGGACCAGCTGCAGGTTCCGCACTTCTGCTAATACTGATGGTATAATTTGGCAGGCAGGGGAAAAGAGCAGCACAGTGCTGGGAAGGAAGGTGACCCTCCCTGGGGCTGTCTACCCGGGTGGTAACACACAAGGGAGGGCAACACTGCCAGGTGCCCAGCTAATGATCAGCTCCCTGGCTGGATTTCCAAGGAAGCCCCAGCACTTACTGAACCTGCTGTGGCTCCAGATGCTATTAGGTATTCATGGACGTGTCTAACTTTACCATAGCTCTCTTAACACTGAAAACTTCAGGACTAGGAGCTTCCTGCTTTATAAGAACAAGCATGCAAGTCTTTTGGTACACCTCTAGTTTCCACAACATCAAGTTATTTTGGCTAAGAACATCAAGGGAGGAAGATGCAGATGCTCTCTGTTCAGAGAGCCCGCTTCAGTGATGTCTGCACTAATAGCTGTTAGATGGGCAAACCAACCAAAGCTTACCTGTCAATTTCGCTGCTGGTTGGCCGAGCCACCTTAGCTCCTGAAGACACTAAAGTATAATTCTCTTGTCCTACAGAACCATGGCCTGTGGTGTCAATCACCATGGCTGTGACTTCCTCTGCACTACTGCCATCTTCTCCAGAAGGCTGATTCTCCGGCCCGAGCCACTCCTCCAGATTTTCAGTTTTAATGTGTACTGCTCCAAGAACCCTAACTTCATCATCGCTCCGGGCTCCTCGGTCTGCTACTCCTGTTTCCACATACCACTGTCCTGCTCGGTTGATGCGAAGAATGGGTTCCCGGCTCTCTACATCCGAACTCGGTTCAATTATCTGAGGGCTGGTGGACTCCTCAGGAGGGCTGAGCTCCCTGATATCCAGCACAGCACTTACCTGACCTCGTCGGTTTCCCTTTGGGGCATTATGTCGGGGGCTAAGGGGGAGGTTTAGATTTGGGGTAACCCTGTGCGACTCTGGAGGTCTCTCTGGATGCTTTGTCCTTGTTTGGCTTAATTCAGCTTCAACCCCAGCCACGTTTATTTTGAAATGAATGCCCTCCAGTATTTGTGTACATTTGTCTATGATATGTTGCATCTGCAGAAAACTGGCAGCTGTCAGGTAACTGATGATATCTGCCAGTTGTAGGCATATTCGCCCCGTATAACAGAAAGAAAGGAGTTGTTCAAAAACAGTAGGGTTCTTGATGACCGAAATGGAGACAGTGCTCATCTCATTCAAGGACATGTGATCTCGGAAATAGGGGGAGCTGGCAGCCAGTACCACTTTGTGAGCCCGAAAAGCTTGTCCTTGCACATTGACCACAATATCACAGAGACGGCCCTGCATGCGCAGCTGGTTGAGATGGCTGAGGACAGAGTTGCTGAAGTCAGGGATCTCCAAGTGTATGTTCCCACCTTTCTCCATGGTCATGCCTGAGGGTGTTGGCAGGCATTCAACCCTGCTGAAAGAGGAAACCATATTCTTATTAAGTATAATTTCAGTCCCCTCATGCTTTCCAGTTCAAACCTATGTAAAAATACTCTGATAAAATGTCAAAAATCTCCCAAGAGAGATACTTTAGATCTGAAAAAGAAGTACCAATGGGTTTTCAGTGTAGGCATCAGAGCAAGACACCATTAAAAACCAGTGTGATTGCGAAACTTGTAAAAATTCCAACTATGCTCAGGCTTCCCTTACTAATAAAGCTATGCAACATCAAAACAAATTCTACAAGAATGGGGGAATGGGGAAAGGCAGTTGTGATAGTTTACTTTTTTTTTTTTTAGTGTTGATCATAAGGTATTTGCACACTGAATATGAAATACTGTAACAACTTTTCTTTGGAGGAGGAAAGCAGGTTTTTGAATAAATGTAATTATATATGAATGGGTTGATAAGGTGTCTCCTTAATATTTTGCTCCATGAGATGTATTTATTATTTTACTGTGACTTATATCCCACATAAATGTGAGCTATTATTTCTAAGCTTAAGAGTCAGAGCTCCCCACAAAATGCTGTGGGTTTAGGACTCTGGGGCAAACTTTAGGTTAGGAAAAATGCCACAGCTCTGTCAAAGTTCAGTCAAGATGCACAGACCTTACAGTTTACGCTTAGAAACAGGAAAGGGTAGGTAAACTTGCCTCTATCTAAATCCAAAGTTGGGAATTTCAGGTGGTGATACTTTGATTCTGAAATTTATTGCCCAAACCTAGTTAAAAAAAAAAAAAAGCATTGACCAAGTATGGCCGAGTTTTACATTAAAATATTTTTAAAAAATAGCTAAAACAGTAGGCCTACAGCTGCATCCAATAGTCTTCAATGGTTCAGGGTCCAATAGGAAGACACTGACTTGAGTCCAGTGTGTTTCCATTTATCTGTAAATTTATACAACTCGTTTCCTAAGAACTGAAACTTCAAGATCTTATCCTGACAATCTCACAGTATTGCCTCGCATTTACAACACACTTATCAGTAAACAGGGAAGTGTATACACTGCTTTCAAGAATCAACTTTAGCCATCTGACCTTTTTCCAAAGCGTTTTTGTTTGTTTTGAAACTTTTAATCCAGTAAAAGCCTCTGTTGATGCCATCATGAATTCAGATGTATTTATTTTGGAGCCTACACCAGCGCCTTTTTTGTTTGCTCTTTCCGGGGGAGCCTCTGAAGTAAGGTCTTTTCTACCGTCGGTACCGGGAGAGGTGAGAAATGCAAGAGGGAGAATCAGGATCGGCATGGCGTTGGCCACTCCGGTACTGGGACGGCTTCCGTCGGCGTTAGGAAGCGTGGGGAGTGAGGAACGGGCTGAGGGGCGAAATGTCACCGGGGAGTGAGGGAGGACAGGGAGGCAGGCGTGCAGCGGGGAGCGAGCAATCAGGTGAGGGTTCGCACCGGGAAGGGGGCGGTGCCCCGGGACCCGGGCCAGGAGCCGGCGGCGGGTGCGCCGGAGGTGGGTGTGTGCATCTGGGTGTGTCCGGGCTGAGGCGGGGGAGAGGGCCGCTCCGCCCGGGGTCTTGAGGGAGGGGCCGGCGAGGGGGCGGGTCCGGCAGCTCTGCCCAGGGCCAAGGGGGGTGGCAGGTCTCAGGGTGCCTGGAGGGAGCGTGAGGGGAAGTGGCTGAGCGCCCCTGGGGTAGGCTGCGGCGGAGAGCGAGCACGGCGGCCTCGTGCAGGACAGCGGGACGGGCGTGCGGGGCCCGAGCCCAGTCAAGGAGCAGCACCTACCTCCGGGGGTGGAAATGGGCCGGAATGGGCCGGAACACCGTCCCGGAAGTGAAACCCCCCACCCCCTTCCCCGGAGCGGGCTACGTGCCGGAAGGAAATCACTCACCCTTACACCGCCCCCCTCCCCTCCCCCAGCGCTTTCCTTTCCTCGCGCCCCCTCCCCTCTCTGCTCTGCGGGTAGGAGGGCGGAACCTGCATCACGCGGACGGCCGCGTTCCCCGCCCACGATGGCGACTGGGCGGGGCTAAGGGGGCGGGCTTAAGGGAAGGGAAAGAGGTGTTGCCGGAGAAGGAGGAGGAGTTTGAGGGAGGAGACGAGCAAGTGCTGAGGCCGGCGCCGGTAGGGAGAGTGCGTCATGACGTCACGGGAGAGACTCCTTATATACAGGCGCCTGGCGGCCATCTCGGTCTTTTGAGGTTAGGCGTCGGGGTTTGGTAGGTTCACTCTTTTTTTTGTGGTTGCAAAATGGGTTTTTGGCCTCAGGCCTTCCAGCTCTGAACAGCTGAAGTCGCCTTAGACTGGCTGTCATTTCTAGGCCAGTCACAAACTTCGGCGGGGCTCGCAAAATGAAGATGGTGGAGGATTGCGCTTTGGGTGCGGCTCGGCCTGAACTGCTCCGGTGGTTGGGCCGGACTGTGGGGAACACAGCTCGGTTGCCTTGCCTCTGATGAAGCTGTGTTGGTAGGGACATCTGAGACTTGATGAATGCCAACGGCTCTGAGGGCGGCGCATGCTGAGTTACCCGAGCAGCTTTAATCTCTGCCCGCGTCTCAGGCTGCTCGCCCAGGAAGGAGGGCCGGGAGCCGGGGTCGTCCACGTGATACTCTAAGCGGTTGCCTTGCGCAGTGCACCATTATTTCCGTCAGTGGCTCTTAACTCAAATTCTGTGCAATGCTGTCTTTATACCATGTTACTAAATGCAACCTTTATAGCCATGAAATTGTGGGTTGTGCAAATGACTTGAATAGTTTAAAAAATGACATAATGCTTAAGGTAGACCCAGATAATCGAAAGACCTTAATATCTTTCTTAGGGAACGTGCCAGGCACGAACCCGATGTGGCATTTGATGGCCTCTGATGGACAGGTAAGAGAAGGGTAAATAAAAGAAGAATGAGTATGATTAGAGGTAGTCTTTTAAGCCTGTGATGCGTTAGGAGTAGTGGACAGAAAGGATTTCTGAAAATTCTTTTCTGAGGCTTAAGTAGACATTTAACAGTGTGTTTAACTTGGCTGCACAGTGTTATTCATTGGATATTTTTTGTGTCTATATTTTAGTTAAGTGCCAGTGGGATGAAAAGAGCTGCCGGGTAAGTTACTGAAGTCCCTCTAAAGGGAAGCAAGGTTAAAGTCTGAATGTGCCACGATGATGACCTTTTATTTGCTACTCTTGACTGTGAGGATGACGAGATTTATTACCACCTTTACCTTAACTGAGGCACACTAGATGGTGATGTAGAGAACGCAGAGATTGGACCAAACTTAACACGAACCTGTTTCTTTCCAGGTCCTAAAGGTCTGGCCATGGGTAAACAGGTGAGAGACCTTTTTATTGCCCATGTGTAGCCAGTGCTCTTCAGTTCTTTTTTAACGATTATAAATTGCCACATCATTGTTGCTTACATGAGGATTTTTCTCTTCCCCTTTCCAAATATAAACTTATGCCCTCTTACGTGTTTTATTTAATACTGGGGGAGTTTTGAGGAAACAGATACTATGATGGTTGCATAGTTCAGCAGATTGAGGCATGAAGATGTTACACCATTTGTCTGATGTATCTGGGTTACGGAAGCTGGCTTGCTACTAACTGCATAAGCAAAAGTACCACTGCTAATGTAATGTTTCTTTTTTGTAGGCACAAAACAGAATTAGCTGAAAGTTCAAGGGGTAAGTAAAATTATAATTGAACTAAACATCGCTAACTGGGCAAACGTGACAGTGCATCTAATGTCTTTGTAGGGCTGCCTTTTAATGCATTGGAAGGTCCCCTACCGTTAAGTGTTGAACAGTGCTTAATGCAATAAAATACCAGATCCCTATTACTGTTAATAAGATGCTGTTGTGATTGTGAAAGCCGCCTGTATGATGATAAGCAAATACTGACTGAACATGAAGGTCTTATTAGCTCTACCTGATTTCAGGCATTTTTTGGATTGGTGGGGAGAAAGTACCTCCTTGGGTATTGTAAAAACCATTCTTTCTTAGGTGGACTTGAGTGACATGTTCAGACCATCTTGATTTTTTTGGTAAGTTATTAATGTTAAAAACATTTTAGTTTTAGTAGGCTCAAAACTTAACTGTGAGAATGCTGATAAGTAGAAGGCTTAACCTACCAAGCTACTAATTTACTGTGTGTGGTTAGTGAGTACATGTTGAGCATGCTGTGAATGGGGTTTTTGTAATGATGCTGATCCAAATGTCTGACCTGAATTGAGCATGTAGACAAATTTAACACTGAAGAACCCTGTGAATAATAACTCTTGAGAAGAATTTCATGACATTTAATGTTTTAATCAAAGATGTCTCGTGTTCTTTTCTAGTTACTGGGTGCATGTCTTAAATCTGTGGATGGCTTGCTTTGGGGTAAGACATGAAAATAGATTGGCTCTTGGCACTCAGGTTTATATTGTTTCTGAACTGGGCTGGTTTGAGAAGTAAATAGGCATGAGTATTCAGCAGTTGTGATGTGTATTTAAATAACTTTTTCAGGTACAGATTTTGAAGTCATATATAAAGGTAAGTCATTAATCTTACCTATTTACTAGGTAAATCAGTTGATGCTGTTGGTGATGATTTTTGAAATTACAAAGATGGGAATCTCTCTGAAAAAGTGTGAAGATTTTTTTAAGCTGAAACAGTGTGTAGGATATTTTAGCCATCTACCTGTTACTATCTGTTAACTAAATTTGACAAAAATTCTGTAGTTTCAGGAGTTGCATTGGCTACAAGGCATGGAATGAGGAGCTTTAAGCAAAGGTATAGTAAGTAGTTCGAAGTTTGGTTTCTGTGTGAAGTGGTTTAAAGCCGATACAGTGATGATAACATAGTTCAGCAGACTAAAGGTGATGAACAGTACTGTCTTTCGCTCCTATCTGACGTATCTGGCTCCAATAACCATTTATGCCTTTGAAAAGGGAAATAAGCTGCGACCCACAGAAAATGTTCAGGGTTTGGATCATTTTAATGGCTCATACAGAGATATACAATTTCAGGATTAAGAATTCATATTTGGAGAAACACAGGTTAAATACATTTTTAGGATGTAATTTTTATGGCATATGTATATTAATCTAGATATATGCAGCTGAGTTACCTGTTTTTGTTTTCTAATTAATAAATGTATTCTTCAGAGCAGTTTGATTCCTATAAAAAAATGAACAAAGTAGAGTTCCCAAATACCCTGTCTTCATACACTTCACACACAACATCCAGCACTAGAGTTAGCCTTTTGTGTTAAAATTACTAATACATTGTTGACATATTGTCACTGAACGTTCATCGTTTACATCAAGGTCCACTCAGGATGTGTTTTATGTGTTTGGACAAATGTTTAATGACATCTACCATTGTCATCTGTATAAAGTGCACCTTAAATGTTTTTCAAAATGTTAAAAATAGATCATAAAATTGGGGAAATTGAGCAGGGCACATTCTAAATGGCTTTTTTTCTTTAAATAGGCAGTCCTGTTACCCTGAAGAATCAAGGTAAGTTGTCTTTGGTGTATATGGTAAGTTAGTATGTAACCAGTGATGCAATGATTCTGCCAAATGAAATAGAATGATATCGCTCATAAAACCGTTCCATTTTTATTCTGAGGTTACTTTACTAATAAGCATCACAAATTCTTTTTTTTTTTTTTACTATGATTAACATGCAATCTTTACCTTTAGGCTATTTATGATGGCAACAATCTCCAGCTTACCAACTGAAAGGTGAGTCTTAAATATACCAGTACTGTTGTCTTGTTACAGAATATATGATGATCTCACCCCAACTTGAACTCTCTCACTGATTATCTGACGATTATGTAAGATCTGATATTCTGTGTAGTGTAAATACTATTAGAATTGAATTGTGGGAAAGTGACTAAATGTGTGACCTCTTTGTTCTTGCAGGCAGTTGGTCAGAAGATAGATGAAACTTTCAGTTTTAATAAATTTCTATAAACTAAAGTGTGCTTATTTTCAATTAAATGGGATGAAGAAAGGAAAACAAGACCATCTTCGTATTAGGGACCCATGAGTTTCATTAGTACAGCCAGTTAACATTTTCCAATGTATTTTCCAAGATGTCTTAGGCTTGAAAGTGCAGTTTGGGCTGAGGAATAAATTAGTTCTCATATTAAAAATGCTGTACTTTGTATAGGGACAAGCTACATGTTTTGTGAACATTTTCTAAGAGACTGAGTATTAAAGTCCCTGGGTCAGTATTTGCCCTAATTCTCAAACTGAAGTCACCCTTGGAAACAAGGTTGGAGTGTTAGCCCAAAAGCAGAAGCTCTTTAAAGACTTGCAAACAGTGGTTGGAGGGCTGAAATTGATGTCTCACAGTAGCTTTTTTTCCTGTGTACTTTGTGATTTTTTTCATTATGAAATTGTTCCTTGGAATTTGTAATTTTCCAATCCTTATCTGTAGGAAATTTGAGGACTGGGTGTCAAGCGTTCTTAGACAATTATGCATTTGCTTTTATCAGCCTAGGAACACGGTATTTCAGCTTGTAAAGTGTTCAGTTCAGACCTGTTACAGAGTGCCAGCTTATGGCTGTTAATACAACATCTCCCATTACCCAGAGCCAAAACAAGTTGATCACCCTTCACTAAGGGGGTGGGCAGAGTCTTGTTTAAGGAGCCCTGGTTTTATGTGGGGAGATCTCTTCCACGTGATAATCGTATTAGACATGCAATAGGCTTGGTTTGCCCTTTGCTCTCAAAGGATCCATCAAAACCAAAGTCCCAGGTCATTGGCTCAGCACCACAGGACTTGAACAGCTCCAGCATTCAACTGTCAGTGCTTTGGATCATTTTTTAAAGAATTCCTTATTAGCTTATCAGTGCACTTAAGTTTCTATTTAGGATATTTAGTGTTCTGTGCCAAGATTTTCTAGGATATACTGCCATACTGCAAAGGTGAAGTCATGAACTGTATCCAATGAAATCAATTTTCTTAACTACAGTATAGAGGTCCTTGGGGTCTTCAGTTTAGAATGTAAGTGGTCCTGAAACCAAAACTTGTAACTACTATTTTAGGTGAAGGAACAGGAGCCTGGAGAGGTTAAATGACTGAACCAAGGCTACATTACTATAGTGTTAAGGAAAATTGGACTGGCACAGAGAGCAATCAGGGATCAAAAAACTGGTTTATTATGGCACCAGTGCAAAGTCAGTGAAGTAACCTCCAAAGGCTGAGTAGGTGTGATGCAGTGAGCAAGGCTTTTGTACAGGCAGTCTTCTGGGATGGACAGGGCCTTTGGGCAGGGAACCTCCCAGGGGACATCTCCCAGGTCGCTTAGGCCCAGTGGGCTTAGGGGCGCAGGGGTCATTCCTTCACAATAGCAGAGCTGGAAATTAAGTTCAGTTATGCCCAACTCAAAAGTTCTAAGTCCATTGTCTTAAGCATAGAAGGCTAGAACTTAAGTGTGTATTCATTGCATGGTTTATACATTGCAATTTTTAGCAGTATCGTGTAATTTGGGCATAAAAACTTACATTTGGCTCATCTGACATCTTCCCTGAAAGAAACTTGTTCATAAGACCTGACTAATGTAGCTAGTAACTAGTTTTGAGCACTTGCAATAGGGTAAATCTATTCCCTGGGAAGCTGGTGAGATTGAATTTAAAATAGCTTCCCGTTTATAATTCATGCATTTTATGAATCCTGGTTTTGTTGAAACTTTTATCAGTAAATACTTAAGTTTTTGAGAAAATGCTTGAAATTTCACCCTACCTCAATTATCTAAAACAGTGCTATTTCCCTAGGTTTCCGAGTAAGTTTTTTCCCTTTGATAGGTTTGAAGAAAAGCTCAGTGATGCCCAAGATGATTAAGTCTCAGATGCCAACACAGAATTGACTTACGGACCTGGGGCCTTTGGTATTTGGGTGTTTTGTTTTCTATGACTCATTTCCAGGACAAAATGTTTTGGTCCATTAAGTCTTTAAAACAATAAATTTGTCAGAATTACATAATGTCCAAGTGGGATAAATGGATACAAAACTGCATGTTTCTGATCTAGGGAACCTCTAGAAGTTCTCTCCACATTGAAAGGGTAGGCAGAGGGGGACACCTGCAAGGGTTTTCTGGCACCAGAGTGTCTCACAGATGGAAGAAAGAGATTGTTAAAGGTCACACTTCAGACAGCCCAGCTACCGTTGTATAGTGAAGGATATTTACACTGCATCCTTCTGAGCATCACACATTTGACCTGGAGGGGAAGGTGATTTTATTTCCAAACAAATTATATCTACAATGCTTATAGAGTATGGAGAAAAGCAGGCAGGTATATAGACTGAAAGTTGGTATTCAAATCACAACTCCAAATAAGCAAGGCAAAAGTGAAGATAAAATGGGAAAAGACAATTTCATTGACCAAGGATTTCTTCCCATTTTATATGTAAGATTTATGTCAACAGGATGCATTAAGAAAATTACAATGACAGTGTTCATTCACTTACACATTTGAAGTTACTTAGTATTTTCAATTACTGATAATTGAAAATTATTTAGGGATTTTAAAGCATACTAAAATTCTATTGCAGATACCAATTTAAACAAATACGCTTATTTATAGATAGATTGGTAATGTTTTGAATTTGGGTAGTGCTTCATAGTTTTTAAAGCATTTTCATTCACATCTTCCACATATATTACATCTGATTTTGGCAAAAAAAAAACACCCAAAAACCTGTGAGGTAACAAGGGCAAACAATTCAAGTTTCATATATATAAGCATGAAGGGAGTCTAAGGTTTATACAACTTGTTCAAGGTAAAACAAGATTTTATGACTTCTTAAAAGTGATTTTTTTTTTTGCATTACATTATGTTGCTTTTCTATTATAGCTGAAACATCACTATGCAGCTTCATAGGATTCTCTTGAGGCTGATTGAACTGGCCCCGTCACCTATTACCCACATTTCACACATGATTTGATTACCTCTGTCCTCAGTGAACAAATCGGGTGGAAAACACTATGCTATTATACTCCAACAAGGAGCCATCTTTCACACCTCTCCAAGTAAGAATCTTCAAGTGTCCCGAACAAAGAAAAATACTAATGTATGTTATCAGGTCAAAACTGGATACCTTCTGTTTCTTCATTGTGGAGAATGTTGCCTGGACTCTCCCCCTAAAAACATGATTGCCGTATCTGGCTGAACTCCAGATCTGGTGTTAGCCTGGGAAGGCAGAGGACAAACCCATAAACTCAACTTTCTGGACAGTGTGGATGATTCAAGGAGCTCTTCTCTGCTGCTGAGTCTGCTGACCAGGAAACCTGGATATGATAGGGCTTCAGTTCCTCAGGAGAGAGAGAATCAGGTGCATTGCTCATGAGATCATGCCCCCGGAAGGATTTGGGGAAGGCTATGACATCTCTGATGCTTGGTGCTCCAGTGACAAGGCATATCAGTCTGTCTAATCCTGTGAGTAAAATACAAAATTAACAGATGAGAATGTAATCTAAGATTCGGAGTGACTAAATTTTATGAAGGTTGTAAGAACTTCTAAATCAATCTAACAAGTTGTAGCCAAGCACAGGTCCCTGACTTTTTAGAGAACTTTTGTTTGTGTGATTCTTTTCTTATTCTAGAAAAATGCTCAAAGGGCCTAGAGTCTAGGTGAGCATCCTGGAATTTCTCACTCTTCTTGCTTGGTAAAACTAGCAAGGTGAGTGACCATGGCCATCAGAAGAGCGCTGGCATATTTCCACTTTTGTACAAGCTGAATACTATGGACCAGTGGTTTCCAGACTCCAGTAAATGTGTCTGTGAGCCCTCAGGGATTCGAGCAATCCTGACTGAAGACTAGTTTTATTCTATTAAATCTTTCAAATGTAAATTACTCATTTTTATCTTAACATTTATAATGTAAAAATACGTCACTGAAATGGAAAAACAAACTTAAATTCTTGTAGAACTTAATAGGTTTTTGCCCCACCCTTGCTTTCTCTCTCACCCCTAGTAAATTAAGAGCCCAAATTTGGGACCTAGTGTTACAGAATGACATTTTGCTGGTAAAAGAACAGACATGTTTACCTAAGGCAATTCCTCCATGAGGGGGTGCCCCATAATCTAAAGCCTGGAGCAGATGGGAGAGCAATTTCACATCTTCCTGAAATGCAAAACATAATTCAATTTAAATACACACTGAGGGTCCATGAAGTGCCACACAATAAGATTAAGTACTAAATAGAAAATAAAATTCAGTTAAAAAAGTAGTTTATCATTTAGCAAGAGAATTCAAGTCACAGATATTAAAACATGCAGAGAAATGCCTGGTGCTCCATAAAAGAAGTATATTACACTGGTAACGCAAACAGAGTAAGACCAACTAAGAACATGAAGAGGTGGGCTCAGAAAGGCAGGATGAAAAGCAGGAAACTCCTGTCTCGGGGCCAGTGGAAGAGAACATTGTTCAGAGGGCAACAGTGTCAAATGCTGCTGCATGGTAGGGTAGCTTGAGGGTCAAGAAGAGGCTAAAATTACTCTGCCTACCTCAGTTTTTCAACTTTAAAATGGGCAGAATAAAGGTATTTCAAAAATAAACTGTAAAGTTAAATGCATCAGTGCACATAAAGTACTTAACAGTGTCTGGCATAGAGTAAGCACTGATGACTATTACTATCAGTTACTTTTCAATGTCCTACACTAAAGGTGGAGAGATAAGCCAACACTATTCTGTATATAGCGAATCTCCATAACAAGTTTTAACAAAATGGACAAACATTCTGATTTTAAAAAAGGCCAGGGTTAGAATATGATGTTACCTTTAGTAATGTTGCCAGGATATAACGCTGTAGTTCTGAATCATGAATTCGGATAGAACCACCTCCTATCTCACTGCCGTTTAAAATCAAGTCATAGTGTTGGCTACGGACCTAGAAGATTCACAGAGCCTTTATGTTAGAGAAAATTTCTGATTTTCTGTTCTATAGGTTGAAGACACTAGCTACTTAACAATGTATTAAGTATTGGCTCAAACCCAACAGTTTCTTCTGGGGCTTCCAGAATTGGGTCAGACTGTAAAATCTGAAGTTCTCTGCCTTTGTGTCCACATTTCCCTGTTTATCTGGAAGTATAGATATGCTACCTTTTCAGGCTCAGTGTATAGGAGGTTGATGTCACTGGGGTGGGGAGCAGTAAATGGGTGGTGTGCTGACTCCAGCTCACTGAGATTTTCCTCCTTGGGAAGGAAAAGTGGGAAATCCACCACCCAAAGGAAAGAGAACAGGGCTGGATCACGGAGTACCACTCCTCTTGCTTCTAGAAGGTCAGCACATTCCAGTCGTACTTTTCCCAACAATGAGCACTGCAAACAGAAGTGATAAACACTGAGTTAACTGCTGTGACAGAATAGGCAGCAATTGCAACCTGGATTATAAAGCCAGGCCAGTCTCTGGAAAGGATTAGCCAATTTACAGATGAGACACTTATAGTCTCTCAGGAGACAAAGATACGAAGATAGTCATTCTCCACTGAATTGCAGTTAGATTATCAAACTCAACAGACTGGGTGTCTGGTAACACTGAGAACACAGAGTATCAGAGCTTGACTGGCCTGGGTCTGTATCTCAGTTTGGCTACTAACAACTCTGCACCTTTTTCCACAGCAAAACAGAGATAAAAATATCTACTCCAAAACACTGTTGTGAAAATAAGTGAGACAGATATAAAAGGTGCAATATGAATGGTGGGTATTATGACTATTCTTTCCTTACTGCTCCTGACAGGTTATACTGAGGATCTGATGAGTGCCTGAGATGTATTTAATGTTCAACAAACGTCAGCTATTATTAGAGACGCAGCATGAATCTGAGGTTAATTTAAGAGTGTGAATTTTGGAACCAGATTTTGTAGGTTAGAAATCTGGCTCCTCCCCTCCAGAGCTGTGTGAGTACGAGTAAATTTTTTTATCTCTGTGCCTGTTTTCTTATTAAGACGGTAACAGTAAGTAAAGAAGGTACCATCTCTAAGATGCTAACTTCTCTCAACAGAGTTGTCATGAGGATTAAATGAGTTAATATACAACAAAGTACTCAGAACAGTGCTGGGCAAACAGGAAGTACTTAAAATATGCTAACTATGATAAACATGGCTTCCCTGAAAAAGTGCAGTTAGAACAGGAACCATGCCTGGAGACATGCACAGGATGTCATTTGTGGCCTAATCCATCTTACATTTAAATATCCACACAGAAGCACTTTCACTGTGACTTACTCAGAATGCTAATGCTATTCCTCCAAAGTCTGGTTTCTAGCATTCTTTCAAGAAGGTTCTCAGAAGGAATTAGAATGATACCTTCCTGAGAAAAGAATACCAGAAGTTTCAGTTCACAGCTGGGGAAAGTTTAATAGCAAAATGAGTTTGCAGTGGGATGTTTATATAAAACAAAATCCAAAGTTCTTTTTTAAGAAATGCATTGACAAAATATATAATTAACTGCTGTGTTCTCAAGCAAATTTAACAGTGCTGTCTTATGGCTGGTATTGACAAATGAATTCATTAAATAAATGACTGCAGTAGCAATAGCTTTCTTCATTCTACAACTGCAGGACAAGACAGTGGATTACATTTAGATTTGAAGCTGAAGTCTGAAACTTTTCTTTTGGAATTCGAAACAATGATAAGTAAAGCAATACAAATTAGAAGAATGAACTTGATAAAGTACTAATCAGATACTCTTACTATAAAGAAATCATATAATACTATAGTGTAAGGATGAATTTGTATTATGCTTCATCTTTTCGGATTTTCAATATTCATGTTTGACTGTTACATCCCACTTTTGTGTATTTTACAATGATTTCTAAAGCTAAATCCAGTCTTCCGCGTATCTCCTGAAGAATGGTGACTCAGCCAGTGCATACAGCACTCACGACCTCCAGCAGCTGTTCCTGAGGAAAGCTGGTCCTGCCATGACCAAGCAGGGCCAGGTGCCTCCCAGCCCCTCAGCTCTCCAGCAGTCTGATCCATTCCTCCACATTTTCAGTAATGCACTATGTACTAAAGTTTGGGGTTACCAAATTTTCTTAATCTGCAAAACCTTGAAAATGAAAATATTTCATCATAGTCATACAGTGAATACCAACAGCCCTCTACCTAAGTGGCTCTCCTAACCAGAGCCAGATCTAATCTGTGTGAGCAATGCCAATGGAGGCTGGTAGCTGATGAAAAAAACACTAGTTTATGTTCAGTGCATTGTAAAGTGCTAGGTTAATTCGTCATTCAAGATCAACAGCGTAGATGCCTTGAAATCGTTTTTCTTACTGCTTTACTGTGCTCGCCAACAGTTAGTAGGACCACATCTTCCTCCTGAATCTCCATCAGTCTCATTAGTCCCAATCTTTGCTCCTTCATTATGAATTGAGCAAATGGAGAATTCCAGTTTCTATTGGCTTTCAGGAATATGGGATAGATTTCCTGTGATAAAGATAAGATTTTTTTTTTAAGTGGTGGTTTATCTTTCTCATAGTACAAAGACTTCTTGTTTCCAATAGCAGAGAACCTACATGAGATTATTTTTCTCTGAATCCTTCAAAATGATACTGAAGGGACTAAAAAACTAATCTCACAATAATGAAAAAAGAGAATGAAGAGTGGGGAGATATGCACAGATAAGAGATTTCTGTAAATTTTTGGCAGGTTGCAAGTGAATGGAATAGGAATGACTAAAGCAAGATGCAGGAAGCTCTGGCCTAGAGAACAAGGGAGCAGCCTCAGCACAGAAGGAACTGATTTTAGCCTGCAGAATCCAAGAGAGGCTCAGCACTCAGGAAGCTTTGGGTCCCCAAGGTCACAGCCAATGGCCCTGCTGTTCACCTAAAGCAAACCTAACTATCTACAAGCCCCTCCAAGGACACTGTGTTCCCAACCAGTTTTTAAAACATGTCATTCTTAAATGTACAACCAACAACCACCACACATTAAAGAGACTCTGTAGTATTAAAAAAAAATCAAGATAAATAAAAAAAGGACCTGAGATAATTTAGGGACCCATAGAAGACTTGAATCCTTAAATGTACTCAAAAAGACAGTTTATAAATAAAACCAGAATAAAATACAGTGAAAAAAAGCAAGAAAGAGCTACCGGGAAATAACATGATTGCTAAAAAAGCATTCAACTAAAGGCTGCAAAATTAACCCTCGAGTCTATTTCCTGGTCCTGTGGTTCCTAGTTGGAGACTTCAAACACTATTAGAAGAAAAATAAAGAAGCAAAATTGGGAGATACAGGGTTGTGAATTTTGGATCTTATCAAAGGCAGAAAACAGACCAGTATATCTACTATTACCATCATTTCATAAAAGAAAAAACATATTTAGAGTAAAAAACAAGGAGAATTAAGGATAGTTCTTCAAATTGATTTAACTTTATGAAAAGTTTTATACTGCCCTGATTCCTCATTTGCCTGGACCTGTTTTGGAAACCGCTATCCTAATTGTTCTTTCTTACTGAAAAATCCCTTTGAGCTTGAGGTATGAGTGGAAGAGGTAGGTAGTCCATTTTCTATACAAATATACAGTGATTTTTACATGGTTATCGTCACTGAACATATAATTCTGAATTCTTCCTTTCTTACAAATCACTACAGCATGAACATTTCCCCCATATTACAAACTTGTAGGAGACAGTTTTAAAAAGTAAGTTTAATATGAAGTCTTTTGATTATACTTTATTCATCATTCCCATATGGTTTCATTTTATTCCTGTTGTAAATGATACTGTGCTGAGCATAAAGTCTCCTCACATTTAAGATCCTTTAGTATATCATGGGAAACTGCTGACTCAAAAAGCATGACTATTTTTAAAGTTACTGATTCTAAAATGGCTGAGGCAGTTGAGACAGTGACAATGTCAGAATGCCCATTCCCCCACTCATGCTCTTCCCTATTTTAGTTCTACCCATCACCAAGCCAAGAACATGAAATGCGTCTGTCAAGGTATATTCAGAATTTTAAGAAATGTTTGAGGACAATGAATACAGGCTTTCTTTCACACCTGCCACATTTTCATTTAAACCTTGGGTATGCACGTTGTGCTCTATTTTCTTAACTGGATTAAAGAACCATTGTTTAAAAGACTGTTTGAACTTTCATATTCTGATTAATGGTGAATTCAACCATCTAAGTTGAAGCCTTAGAGGAGTTACACCCAGGGATAAGATTAACTCTAAAAATAAAAAGAAGTAGAAGAATGACATGAAATAACAAGACCCTCAAAACTGATGATAAGAATTCAAGCAATTATTAAAAATACTGAATCTCTCCTAGAAAGGGGGGGGGGAAAACTGGCTCTAATTAACTCCTTACCTGATTAAAATGGTCAGCTGCAAATTTTCTAATGGACTCAATGTCTTTCGTTTTTAAGTATTTCTGATGAAGGAAAATGAAAGTAAACACATCAATATAACACTGAGCTTCATAAACATGTTTATGATATCAAATGGAATACAAATATATTTCTTGTCTTCCCACTACAATGGTAGGATTCAATAAAAATTTAATTTCTGCTGCCAAATGAGAAAATTTTAACTTACTTTTGTTTCCAATTATGTAGGTCTCATTGGAAGTAGCTATGAATATATTCCATAGAAGAGTCTGTATATGTAATGTGCAGGACTCAGAATTTGATTATTTCAGGTCTCTCAGAATTCTTTATATCTTTTTCCAAATTATTTCAATGTCTTTCTATGCTAGATACTATGGCTATCATCATAGCTAATATTCATGGAGCACTTATTAACTAGGTATGGGAGATTCAAAAAGGTGAAAACATGGTTCACAGCCCTGCAGTTCTTATCTACTAGGGGAAGAATAGACATACTCGAGTTGGGGTACATAAGAACAAGCAATGTATGTTATACTGATATTACCTGAATACACTATATCTAGACTAGAGTTTGGACACCAATTTACTGCCCATTGAGATATGAAGTGAATACAAAGTAATGAGAATGAATTCTTATCCCATTTTGAATATACTAATATGACTGTGTATCCAAATGAGGATTCTTTCAAAATAGTAATCTCATTCAAAATACACTGGAACCCCTCTTATTAAATCACTTTCAAAGCAGGTGTACTAACTGCAGATAATAGATATGTCCCATTATTCTGGAGTCAATGCTTGCCTAGCCCAATCATTTTCTCCGTGTCATCTCCCAGCCTTTGTGCTTTTCATAGCCCCACCTCCTTTCTCTTCCCCTAGTTATTAATGCTGTTGAGATCAGAGCCCTCAGAAGACCAAGAGCAAGAACCAGCATGCAAAGTCAGTGCTGGAGCTGATACGGGGTGGAGAGTCTTTGGACAAACTGAGGCTAGAGATAGTATGAACACTATTTATGCTCATCACTGGTAGAAATGATCCCAAGTGAAGTACCAGAGTACTTTATAGCAGTGTATAAAAGAAAAAAAAACCTTTAGCTCTTGAATGTACACCCATATTCATAGGTTGTATTGTTCTCTACTTACAATTTTAGGGACATTGTTAGACTATAAAAATATTCTTATTTAAAGAGAATTTTTCTTCCTGAAGTTTTAAAGTGCCAATGTTGAACATAGTTACTTCCTAAATATACATTCTAGAGAAAATACAGCATTGTACTTCACTTACTGCTCCTTCAGGGATACATAAGGCTTTGACAGATCCTCGGGGTTTACTAAGTGCATCTTGGAGAAATCCAACCTCTGTGTTTCTGAACACATCACTGAAATCTATGATCTGGAAAATGGGTAACAAAAAAGTGTAACTAAAAGTGAAGTTATCTTTATCTCAAAACATTTTACAAACAAGATTTTAAAGAAGAAAGTAGACCTTGTTAACATTTATGGAGTGACTACCATGGGCTGGGCACTATGACAAATGTTGATGTACTACTATAGTATTCATTAGCACTAATTCATTTCAACTGTATAGCAAATGTATAATCCCCATTTAATAGATGAGGAAAGCAAGGACAGGGAAGGAAATAACCAGCCCAAGATGACACAGCTAGTAAGTGGGAGAGACAGAATTTAACCTAAGCAGTCTGACTTAAGAACCACTATTCAATATTACAGAAGAAAGAGGGAGCAGTTAAGTTGGCTGCTATAAGTAGGCAGTTACGAGTTTTTGTATATTATATTTTTTTCATTCTAAGAACTGAGCACAGCCTATTCATAGACCAGGCAGAACTCAGTTTCTAAGGAATTTGCAATGAGAACTGAGATACAGAAATGTCACCAGCATTACAGAGATGAAGGGCTATTGCTTACTGAGAGCAAATAATGAGAGGCTTGCTAATGTAAACTGCACTATATAAATTCTACCCATACCCTTAGCTAAATATGTATAGATCTTAGTAATTTGAAAAAACATTTCCATATGTTTGGGTTCTTTACAGACCAGGGAAAAAGAATAAATAACTTAATCATTTGCCTTCCAAGTGCCACTTTAGCTAAAGAAAAATTGAAGGTTACCATTATATCCATATAATTAATTACTTATCCATAATAAAAACTTTATAGCAAGAACCTTGTTCTTGGAAATGGAGCAGACTGATAGCAAAGAAGTAACGTTAACAGTCTATGAGTCTCTCTTGCTGCAGCTCAGAAACAAGAAGGAATGTGACAAGCAACATTCACAAGAAAACACAAAACACCATGTATGTAACTGGTCACAAATTTCAAAGTGGTTCAAAAGACTACAGGGCTCTTTGGGGACAGAGTCCTAGAAATGTGATGAGAAGTACCTTCATCCCGAAGCGAGTATCGGGTTTATCAGTTCCATAGCTGGCCAAGGCCTCAGCAAAAGTCATAGAGGGGAAGGGAACCATCACAGGATCCTTATCACTGGGCCAGGAATACTGTAGCAAACCCTCGATCAGCCTCTGGATCCCACTCTGGTCTACAAAAGACATCTCTATGTCAATCTGAAACCAAAATAACATACGGAAGCTAACTTCAACAGCCACAATATTAATATGTACATATTTATTTATTTCTCTGGTTTCAAGTTACCAAGGAAATCTGCACACAAATACTTAAAAATGGGCAAGGGTATAAATATTATTGTGCATCTTTTTATGCCAGGCACTGCTAAGCTTTACATCCATCAACTTGTTTAGTTCCCATAACTATCTCATGGCTTAAAGGTCAGAGAGACTAAGTGACTTGCCTATGTATGCAAAGCAAGTAGTGAAGCTACATTTATCCTAGGTCTGTCCAACTCCAAAGCTTATGATTTTTGTGCTTCACTACCCTGATTAATATACTATCATTCAGAAATAAAATCCTAATAGCTTTGATGAGTCCACAGATAAATTAAATATCAATGTATAGAAGTGTTGGTTCTTAATGTGTAAGAGATTTGTTTTAAGAACTTTATCATATCATGACCGTTAAAAGATTGTAGGGATCTCTGGCATACCTTAGTTGGTGACCACACTCCTTACGAAAAGGACACATGAAATGGATAAAAAATTAAATAATTAGTGTCTCAACTGCAGGTAAGTTTAATTAGGTATCTGATGGATAAGATGTAGTAAGTATGTACAATTACTGTCCTGGTCTTGAATACTTTGCTGCAGCAAGGCTGAATCAGTAAGAGACGAGTACCTGAGTAAACTCGGGCTGTCTGTCTGGTCTCGAACCTTCATCTCTGTAACATCGGGCAACCTGAAAATACCTACAAGTGAAAAACAGCATAAATGGAGTCACAATTCAAGGAAGACACACCCACTTTTCCCTAAAAGTTCATGGCAACGCAGGTTATGAAATCAATTAATAATGATACCTAAAGGACATACAAAATTTTTAAATTCTTTTCGATAAACAGCTGATGCATGAGAATTCTATTCTACATATTGTTTTAAAAATATACAATGGCACGTTTGGATAGTTGTATATTAGTCACATATTAGACTGGTATGCAAGCAGACCATGCTTCTTTATACATATTCATTTGCTTTGACCAAAATGGAATATGTATCACTCACTCCATGAATGTTGTATTTGGGTATTTGCTCCATAAATGCACAGGAAGAGTTGCCATTCTAAGTCTGGTCTTCATCTGCTGAAATGCAACTCTGTCACAGAAGGCCTAGTTCACAGTTCTATTTTTCAAAATAATATAATTTCAAGCCTTTCAATACCTAGCTTGCAACTCTCAAGGCACTTATTTTTGGTTTATATCACACTTGGTTTTATTTTTTTATTTTTTATTTTTTTAATTTTTTTCTTCTATTCTTTTTTTTAATTCACTTTATCATCATTAATCTACAATTACATGAAGAACATTATGGTTACTAGACTCCCCCCTTCACCAAGTACCCACCCAACAAACCCCATTACAATCACTGTCCATCAGTGTAGTAAGATGCTGTAGACTCACTACTTGCCTTCTCTGTGTTACAAATCCCTCCCTATGCCCCCCCCCCCCACATTATACATGCTAATCATAAGACCCACTTTCTTTTTCCCTGCCCTTATCCATCCCTTCCCTCCCCTCCTGCCCAGTCCCTTTCCCTTTGGTAACTGTTAGTCCATTCTTCGGTTCTGTGATTCTGCTGCTGTTTTGTTCCTTCAGTTTTTCTTTGTCCTTAAACTCCACATATGAGTGAAATCATTTGGTACTTGTCTTTTGCCACCTGGCTTATTTCACTGAGCATAATATCCTCTAGCTCCATTCATGTTCTTGCAAATGGTAGGATCTGTTTTTTTCTTATGGCTGAGTAATATTCCATTGTGTATATGTACCACATCTTCTTTATCCATTCATCTACTGATGGAAATTTAGGTTGCTTCCATTTCTTGGCTATTGTAAATAGTGCTGCGATAAACATAGGGGTGCACCTGTCTTTTTCAAACTGGAGTGCTGCATTCTTAGGGTAAATTCCTAGAAGTGGAATTCCTGGGTCAAATGGTATTTCTATTTTGAGCTTTCTGAGGAACCTCCATACTGCTTTCCACAATGGTTGAACTAATTTACATTCCCACCAACAGTGTAGGAGGGTTCCCCTTTCTCCGCAACCTTGCCGACATTTATTGTTGTTTGTCTTTTGGATGGTGGTGATCCTTACTGGTGTGAGGTGATATCTCATTGTGGTTTTAATTTGCATTTCTCTGATAACTAGTGATGTGGAGCATCTTTTCATGTGTCTGCTGGTCATCTGAATTTCTTCTTTGGAGAACTGTCTGTTCAGCTCCTCTGCCCATTTTTTAATTGGATTATTTGCTTTTTGTCTGTTGAGGTGCATGAGCTCTTTATATATTTTGGATGTCAAGCCTTTATTGGATCTGTCATTTACGAAAATATTCTCCCATACTGTAGAGTACCTTTTTGTTCTATTGATGGTGTCCTTTTCAGCTTGATATAGTCCCACTTGTTCATTTTTGCTTTTGTTTTCCTTGCCCGGGGAGATATATTCATGAAGAAGTTGCTAATGTTCACATCCAAGAGATTTTTGCCTATGTTTTTTTCTAAGAGTTTTATGGTTTCATGACTTACATTCAGGTCTTTGATCCATTTTGAATTTACTTTTGTGTGTGGGGTTAGACAGTGATCCAGTTTCATTCTCTTACATGTAGCTATCCAATTCTGCCAGCACCATCTGTTGAAGAGACTGTCATTTCTCCATTGTATGTCCATGGCTCCTTTATCAAATATTAATTGACCATATATGTTTGGGTTAATGTCCGGAGTCTCTAATTTGTTCCACTGGTCTGTGGCTCTGTTCTTGTGCCAGTACCAAATTGTCTTGATTACTATGGCTTTGTAGTAGAGCTTGAAGTTGGGGAGTGAGATCCCCACCACTTTATTCTTCTTTCTCAGGATTGCTTTGGCTATTCAGGGTCTTTGGTGTTTCCATATGAATTTTTGAACTATTTGTTCCAGTTCGCTGAAGAATGTTGCTGGTAATTTGATAGGGATTGCATCAAATCTGTATATTGTTTGGGCAGGACGGCCATTTTGACGATATTAATTCTTCCTAACCAAGAGCATGGGATGAGTTTCCATTTGTTAGTGTCCTCTTTAACTTCTCTTAAGAGTGTCTTATAGTTGTCAGGGTATAGGTCTTTCACTTCGTTGGTTAGGTTTATTCCTAGGTATTTTATTCTTTTGGATGCAATTGTGAATGGAATTGTTTTCCTGATTTCTCTTTCTATTGGCTCATTGTTAGTGTATAGGAAAGCCACAGATTTCTGTGTGTTAATTTTGTATCCTGCAACTTTGCTGTATTCCGATATCAGTTCTAGTAGTTTTGGAGTGGAGTCTTTAGGGTTTTTTATGTACAATATCATGTCATCTGCAAATAGTGACAGTTTAACTTCTTCTTTACCAATCTGGATTCCTTGTATTTCTTTGTTTTGCCTAATTGCCATGGCTAGGACCTCCAGTATTATGTTAAATAACAGTGTGGAGAGTGGGCATCCCTGTCTTGTTCCCGATCTCAGAAGAAAAGCTTTCAGCTTCTCGCTGTTCAGTATGATGTTGGCTGTGGGTTTATCATATATGGCCTTTATTATGTTGAGGTACTTGCCCTCTATACCCATTTTGCTGAGAGTTTTTATCATGAATGGATGTTGAATTTTGTTGAATGCTTTTTCAGCATCTATGGAGATGATCATGTGATTTTTTTGTTTTGTTTTGTTGATGTGGTGGATGTTGTTGATGGATTTTCGAATGTTGTACCATCCTTGCATCCCTGGGATGAATCCCACTTGGTCATGGTGTATGATCCTTTTGATATATTTTTGAATTCGGTTTGCTAATATTTTATTAAGTATTTTTGCATCCACGTTCATCAGGGATATTGGTCTATAATTTTCTTTTTTGGTGGGGTCTTTGCCTGGTTTTGGTATTAGGGTGATGCTGGCTTCATAGAATGAGTTTGGGAGTATTCCCTCCTCTTCTATTTTTTGGAAAACTTTAAGGAGAATGGGTATTATATCTTTTCTGTATGTCTGATAAAATCCTGTGGTAAATCCATCTGGCCCAGGGTTTTTTTTCTTGGGTAGTTTTTTGATTACCACTTCAATTTCTTTGCTGGTAATTGGTTTGCTTAGATTTTGTGTTTCTTCCTTGGTCAGTCTTGGAAGGTTGTATTTTTCTAGGATGTTGTCCATTTCTTCTAGGTTTTCCAGCTTCTTAGCATATAGGTTTTCATAGTAGTCTCTAATAATTCTTTGTATTTCTGTTGGGTCTGTCGTGATGTTTCCTTTCTCATTTCTGATTCTGTTGATGTGTGTTGATTCTCTTTTTCTCTTAATAAGTCTGGCTAGAGGCTTATCTATTTTGTTTATTTTCTCAAAGAACCAGCTCTTGGTTTCATTGATTTTTTCCTATTGTTTTATTCTTCTCAGTTTTGTTTATTTCTTCTCTGATCTTTATTATGTCCCTCCTTCTGCTGACTTTAGGCCTCATTTGTTCTTCTTTTTCCAATTTTGATAACTGTGACGTTAGACTATTCATTTGGGATTGTTCTTCCTTCTTTAAATACGCCTGGATTGCTGTATACTTTCCTCTTAAGACTGCTTGTGCTGCATCCCACAGAAGTTGGGGCTTTGTGTTGTTGTTGTCATTTATTTCCATATATTGCTGGATCTCCATTTTAATTTGGTCATTGATCCATTGACTATTTAGAAGCGTGTTGTTAAGCCTCCATGTGTTTGTGAGCCTTTTTGCTTTCTTGGTACAATTTATTTCTAGTTTTATACCTTTGTGGTCTGAAAAGTTGGTTGGTGGGATTTCAATCTTTTTGAATTTACTGAGGCTCTTTTTGTGGCCTAGGATGTGGTCTATTCTGGAGAATGTTCCATGTGCACTTGAGAAGAATGTGTATCCTGTTGCTTTTGGGTGTAGAGTTCTATAGATGTCTATTAGGTCCATCTGTTCTAGTGTGTTGTTCACTGCCTCTGTGTCCTTACTTATTTTCTGTCTGGTGGATCTGTCCTTTGGAGTGAATGGTGTGTTGAAGTCTCCTAAAATGAATGCATTGCATTCTATTTCCTCCTTTAGTTCTGTTAGTATTTGTTTCACATATGCTTGTGCTCCTGTGTTGGGTGCATATATATTTATAATAGTTATATCCTCTTATTGGACTGAGCCCTTTATCATTATGTAATGTCCTTCTTTATCTCTTGTTACTTTCTTTGTTTTGAAGTCTATTTTGTCTGATTCTAGTACTACAACTCCTGCTTTTTTCTCCCTATTGTTTGCATGAAATATCTTTTTCCATCCCTTGACTTTTAGTCTGTGCATGTCTTTGGATTTGAGGCGAGTCTCTTGTAAGCAGCATACAGATGGGTCTTGTTTTTTTTATCCATTCAGTGACTCTGTGTCTTTTGATTGGTGCATTCAGTCCATTTACATTTAGGGTGATAATTGATAGGTATGTACTTTTGCCACTTCAGGCTTTAGATTCTGGGTTACCAAAGTTTCCAGGTTACTTTCCTTACTATCTAAGAGTCTAACTTATCTCACATAGTATGCTGTTACAAACACAATCTAAAGGTTCTTTTCTATTTCTCCTCCTTTTTCTTCCTCATTCATTCTTTATATATTAGGTATCAGATTCTATACTTTTCCTCTATCCCTTGATTGGCTTTGGGGATAGTCAATTTAATTTTGCATTTGCCTCATAATCAGCTGCTCCACCCTCCCTACCATGATTTTACTACCTCTGGTGACAGCTATCCAACCCTCGGAACACTTCCATCTATAGCAGTCCCTCCAAAATAGGCTGCAGAGATGACGGTTTGTGGGAGGTAAACTCTCTCAGCTTTTGCTTATCTGGAAATTGTTTAATCCCTCCTTCAAATTTAAATGATAATCTCACGGGATAAAGTAATCTTGGTTCCAGGCCCTTCTGCTTTATGGCATTAAATACATCATGCCACTCCCTTCTGGCCTTTAAGGTTTCTGCTGAGAGGTCTGTTGTTAGTCTGATGGGCTTTCCTTTGTATGTGATCTTATTTCTGCCTCTGGCTGCTTTTAACAGTCTGTCCTTATCCTTGATCTTTCCCATTTTAATTACTATGTGTCTTGCTGTTGTCTTCCTTGTGTAGGGGGATCTGTGGATCTCCATGGCATGACAGACTATGTCCTCCCCCAGATTGGGGAAGTTTTCAGCAATTACCTCCTCAAAGACACTTTCTATCCCTTTTTCTCTCTTCTTCTTCTGGTATCCCTATAATGCGAATATTGTTCCACTTGGATTGGTCACACAGTTCTCTCAATATTCTTTCATTTTTAGATCCTTTTTTCTCTCTGTGCCTCAGCTTCTTTTATTCCTCTTCTCTAGTTTCTATTTCATTTACTGTCTCCTCCACCGTATCCAACCTACTTTTAATACCATCCATCGTGTTCTTTAACGATTGGATCTCTGACCTAAATTCATTCCTGAGTTCTTGGATGTCTTTCTGTACCTCCATTAGGATGTTGATTATTTTTATTTTGAACTCCCTTTCAGTAAGAGTCACGATGTCCATATCATTTAAATCTTTCTCGGGAGTTGTATTAACAATTTTACTCTGGACAAGGTTCTTTTGGCTTTTCATGTTTGTATATGGTGCCCTCTAGTGTCCAGAAGCTCTATTCTGGAGCTGCTGAGCCCCTGAAGCAATGTTGGGGGTCACAGGGGAGCGGTACTGGGGGTAGGAAAGAGCTGTTCCCCGCCTCCTGGCTCCTGTGCCTGTCTCCAATGCCTGAGCCAGTGGGCTGGGCACACAGGTATAATTTTTTGTCCCAGAGCAGACAGATATGGATCCCTGCTTTCCACAAGCAGCCGGAATCCCAGTCTCCCCAGGAACTCTGCCTGTATTAACTTTCCAACCCGGTAGTCATGAGAATCTCATGAAAGCACCATGAAATGTAGGCTTGTGCTCCCAGCGCAGATCTCCAGAGCCAGATATTCAGCAGTCCCAAGCCTTCCACTCCCTCCCTGCTCTGTTTCTCTTCCTCCCGCCGGTGAGCTGGGGTGGGGGAGGGACTCGGGACCCACGGAGCCACAACTCCGGTACGTTACCCTGTTCGGTGAGGTCTGCTCTTTTCTCCAGGTGTGTGCAGTCTGACGCTGTCCTCTTTCCTTTTGCTCTCTCAGGATTAGTTGTGCCAATTAAATTTTCTAATTGTATCCAGTTTTAGGAGGAAGCCTCGGTCTGTCCTCTCACGTCGCCATCTTTAATCCAAATCCCACACTTGGTTTTATTTATTATCGTATTCTTACTGGAGTCATTAACTCCTTGACAGCAAAACCTATTCTTTTTTTGTTTTTAATTTCCTGCCATGTCTACTAACATATAGCTTTGCACATGGTGGGCACTTAATAAATACTTACTAAGTAATTACTATACATTTTTAGGGTATTTTACAGTATTTTCAAAACTCTTTGTATTTCCTTTTCCCACCTCACTTCCCTTTTCCTTTTCTGACAACTACTAAAGAAAACTCACCTGTCTAAACCACCAACCATCAGAAGCTGCTTAAACTGTTGGGGACTCTGAGGGAGACAATAAAACTTTCCAGGTTCCCTGGATGGTACTACAAACTCTTTGGCACCCTTTTAACAAAAGAGAAGAGCAGAGATATTATTTTAAAAAAACTTAACTGGTAGGAGTTGATACTTCAGCTCATCAATGAAATTAAATAAAGAGCAAAGTTCCCACAATGACAGATTTCTTGCTCATCTTTTAGTCCCCCAAAAGGCTTGCACACATAGGCTTTAAATAATGTTTGTACACAGTAGGTGTTAAGTGTGTGCTTACTGAAATGAATTCTCAATTGTTACTAGCTAAAAGAATGTTGTGCATCAATTCCTATTCAAGGAATTCCCAATTGCTTTCCTAAATTAAATTATAGTTTTGTACGTCCACAGACTGTATGAATAGATTAAATATCAATGTTAGAAATGTCAGTTCTTGATGAACAAGGAGTTTACTTTTAAGGAATCGATTCATTGTTGATTTGCATCTGTAAAACTCAAGGAAAAGAAAACTCACATAGAATAAAAGAATGCTGACTCAAAATACTGATGCATATAATTTTCTCAATCTTTAAGAAAACCTAGTTAATGTGACCATCCTGAGGCAGTAAAATAAACAAAAGAAGTACAAATAAGTACATATAAAAGCAAAGTGGTTCAGGTTTCATATCTAATAGCACTTTGTTAGTAGGCTGACTTAGGGATTATACGTACCCCTGGAGTCCTCTTAAACAATGTTGGTGTTTCTATATCCACAAACCCTAAAAGGAGAGAAACATCAGAATTTAATAGAATTAGTTAAATATGTTGTCTATGGTACAGTACAAATCTGAGGCTGTCCTTTAAGTAGGAATTTTGACTGAAATAAAGTTACCAAGCATACTGATGTGGGTTTTATACATCCAAGAAGGAAGGTAAAGATTTTCATAAAATCTTATTCTGTTCATAAAGTTAATACTTTAGTTATAAAATAATTCTATTTGATGGATTCTTGTCTACTGAGCTGTTCTGGTTTCCTAAATGTTCTGCTAATGCAACTAAAAGTAACACAAATATAGTAGGAAAATCCCAGGATTGGCTGAAGAGACTAATTTAATTCACATAACATTTCTGAGCTCCCAAATAATTATGTATGAGCATGATAAAGAATCAACAAAATTTATAGATAACAACGGAAGGGCTACCCTACCTTTAGTAATGATGGGAAATACTGAACATAGCAGGCACTTCACTTCAAAAGGTTGTCCTTGTGACCCAGTTGCAAACTAAATTATGCTCTAAATTAGTACATTATGCTCTAAGAGACAAAACACCTGGAAATTAGCCTTTCTTTAGGTAGCTTTACATATTAAGTGACATTTGGCAACATCTGACCCAATATGAAGGAGAGAATATAATAAAGCTGCTGAATAAAACAGAAGAGATGCTAAAGTGCTTCAAGAACATTCAGGCAGTTTCCTTACCATGTAGATTACAGAGATATTCCCGCATTTTCATGACCATCTGGGACCTCAGTCGCAAGTAATACTGCATTTGGAAACTACGCAAGTCCAAGTAGCGATACTGCAAACGAAGAGCCTCTGTTTTCTAAACAAATTGGAAGATTTTTGTTACAGTATTTTTCAAATATTGAAACTATTAATTCAAATATTAACTTTAGATACACAGTGTGAGTTTTCAAAACCTTCAGCTCTATCCTTAGTTTCCACCATTTGTGTGCACACCATCACCTTAATTCCTACAATTTCTAAAACTGTTACTAGTACAGATTTTACACTTGTTACTATTTGTTATTAATAAGACCCTTCACTGTTTGACATTTTCTTACCTTCCTAAACATTACCCACTAAGCCTGCAGTTGCCTTGAAAAAAAAATCTAAAGATTTCAAAGATCTTTTATAAATACACACCAGAGTAAAACACAGCTACGACTTCCTCACTGAGTGGGACAAGTTTAAGAAACACAAGGAATGGCAGAGGGAATCTCAATGGCTGTACTAAGAACACAGTGTGGAAGGATGCTTATTTTCAAAGCTGGAAGTCTCTGCATCCCTGTTTGTGCTGACAACTTTTTAAGAAGTCCTTCCCCTAGAATAGCTTATTTCTGATACTAAAAACAGAAGTATCTGTCACTTCTTTTCTGAAACTTTAGGTGGAGGGAAACTGTTTATTTCCTTTTCCCTTTTTCCACAACAAGGTCAACTCTGTAATTACATTGCTTTTTCTAACTAAAAGACTTAAGTATTGGGAAATTAAATGTAAGACCAAGTGGCCATGCAATTAATTAAAAAACCCTTTTTATAGATCTGTTTACGGACTGGGTATACATAGGTCTACAACCATAGATAATTGTGACAAAGCTGAAAATTATCTGCTCTCTAGCTTCATCAACCCCTCAAACTTTGACACAGAACATCCTAAATTACAGTAATCATATTTATATGCTTGGGAAGTTAAGTGAGTATTTTATCACTGTTGGAGGTTTAAATTTAATAGATGCAGGATCTCTTATGCCATTTGGACATTTCTAAGCTAGATATAAAATTTTCTGTCAAAATGTAAAACAATAGTCACACAAAAAAAACTTGAACAAAGTAACACCCCTAGTCTTAAAGAAACATGTTTCAAGCTGTCTGAAAAAACAGTCTAGGTGTCTAGGAACTGCAGCAGCTTAATGAACTGTCACTGTTTAAGAACAGGTCACTAAAAAATTGTAGACTAACAACAATTCATGATATATCTATAATAAAATGCTTTATTTTGTAGAAGTTAAGCTTTTTTTTCTTTAGAAAACTTCAAGACACTTTACTGGTCATCAACATTTTCTAAGTACTCTACTAATTAGTAACAGAGGATGGCACCTTCACAAAGTCCTTAATTTCAAAGGGCAGCTTCTTGCAGGAATTCAGAAGTTCAGCTGTTTTAACTTTGATTTCAATCTCACCTGTAGGCATTTTCTTAGAGAGAGAAAAAGACCTATTTTAAAAATCACCCATCAGGATATACACATAATGAGCATTTGTAAAACACACGCATTTTTTTACATCTGTAAAATGTGAGGGTGCTTATGGTATATAGTCTAAGGCATAAATGTCTAATCATGATTTTGACATTTTTATGTGTATCTGTGGCTAATGTACTTGCTCATTAACAAACGTTTTAACATACATATTTACACAGGTGTGTATGTTTGTAGTGAAGATTTTGGAATCTGTAGGTCCATTCCTAGAATTTACTGGGCTTTGGTGCTTGATGTCTAATAGGTGCTCAGTGCCTGAGTGTGTAGACAGACAGTGCAAATGTATATAGGTAGAATTCACCTATTTTCTACAGTACTAACTGGATTCTCTTGTCCTGGAGGTCGGGAAATTACTGTCCCAGACACTTGTAACACAGACTCTATGGGGGCTTCACATAAAATCTTCTTCACAGGAGCAGCTGACTATAAAATAAGAGAGGAAAACAGTTCCAACAAACAAATGAACTTCAAGCATTCTTCGGAAAAGTGTTAATACTAATAGCTTAATGCCCCTACCAGAAATACCAGGGCTGCCGTTAGTGACTTTTAGAATTTGGTAAACTGCATCCCATTTTGACTCCATATAATACAGAAAGTAAAACTATTAGTCAAGAGTTTTAAAATGTTTTCCTTAACGGAAAATAAGGAGAAGAATGATTAGTGCAAACAATTCCCACATACATTACAGGCAAGTATCTTCAGGGTTTGTTTTAGAGACAGTTATATCCAAAAGCAATAATGGAGCCCACATGAAAGGTCAGCTAAGTTCTCCTGGGTTAGCTATGGATTCTAACCCTTAAAAGATAATTCATTGCTCTTTACTTGTTTCAAACACTAAAAGCTGAGAAAATCATATTTTTCTTAGGCATGTACGTAAGCATTTGTAAACATTATCACAATAGAAACTCATGTCACCTAGCATGCAAGAGAGCTCTTTATTTGATCTAATTTTATTGTAATTTTTTTGAATACTCAATACCTTCACCTGGCTCAAAACTGAGAGTTTTGAGAGTACCAACTTAGTGAAGTTTCCCTCCTACCCTTGTCCTCTAGCCCCTTAGTTCCCCACTCTAGAGGTACCCAGTGTTACCAGAGACTTATGTATCCTTCCAGGGACATTTTATAACATATACATTCATGCACATGCTCTTTTATACAGATGATAGTACTCTATATGCTCTTCTGTGTCCCATTTTTTTCATCTAACAATATATGTTGGATTTTTCCCCCGTTAGTACAGAAAGAGCTTCTTCAATTTTTTTTCTATGTCTGTAAGGATGTACATTATTTTTTACCCCAGTCTCATTTTGGGAATGTCTAGGTTGTTCCCAATTTTTTTTCTCTTAAAAATAATCAGACAATGAATAACCCTGTATTTCTGTCATTTTACATCTGTGTAAGTCTAGGTATAAAATAATTTTAAGTTAACAGACTAGAAGTAGAATGAATGGTTCAAAGGATATATGCATTTATAATTTTGATATTGCCATTGCCCTCCTTAGAGCTAGTGCCATTCTGCTCCCTCCAGGAATGTAAGAGCACTTGTTTTCCCAAACACAGTGTGTTGTCAACCCAGTGTGTCAAAATTAACAATTCCGTGTAGTTTTAATTCACATTTCCCTACCTATGAGTGAGATTGGGCATATTTTCAAGTCTATAAGCCACTTACATTTCCTTTTCTGTGAATTTTATGCTCATATCCTGGTTTCATATTTCTACTGGGTCACTGGCACTGGTTTTTTGTTTTGTAGTAGCCATTTGGATATTAGAGAAATTAGCCCTTTGGGATATGAGCTGTGGATATTTTTTCCCAGTTTGGCATGTCTTAATGTTGCTTATGGTGGTTTATAGTTTTCATTAATGATAAACTTTTGAATTTAAAACCTCAAGCACACTTGTCCAACGTACTTAGCTTACTCTAGCCACCATATCAAAGAGGTTCTCAGGTAACAGTAGGAAATCTTCTATTACCTCCTCCTGGGGAATGATAACTTGAACAAGCCCGTGAAAATCTCTTAGGACCAGGAAAATGTTTTGCCTGATTAATAAAGAAAATGAACACATTAGGGTAAAATCTCTGAGCCCAAACTTTAAGCAGGCAAAACACAAATTAAACAAACAAAAATCCATGCAATTTCTCACATTCCTTTTCTATAATTAAATAATTATGTGCTTTCATTAGCTATATTCATGCTATTATCTATGTAGCTTATTAATGAAAAAACAATTTTAATTTTATTGGCTATATCTAGCTTATTAATGTTATCCAGATGGCTTATTAGTCAAAAGGCAGATTTAAAATTTTTTTTGCAATTTTCATTTGCTTAAGTCTTTATAAGAAAATTTATTAAATTTGATAACTTGCACATATTAAAATCCAAACATAATATTTCAGGATAGTAGAAACACATGATTGGTCATTTTTTGAAATACAGCAAAAGTCTTTTTTTTCTTCCTAAAAAGGAGATGCAATCTAAAATTTTCTAGTAGTCCAACTACTAATTAATCCCTCTACAAACCATCAAAAGGTCTGCCAAATCCCAACAGTTTAGCATTCAACCTACATTTCTCATACTGTCCTTAGTACCAGGAAGAGGTACAGGAAGCCTCCTTAGATTTTGAGTTCAGGAGATAAAGTCATCAAGGTTATGGGGTCAAATATCCACACACCTGGACCACATTCTTTTGGAAGGTCACACAATCTATCTTTTCATTGTGAACTCATGTACTCTTCAGGTGTGTTCTGTAGTACAGAGATGGAACCACCAAAAAATGGGCTCTAATCTTAAGGAATCACTGTTCGTAGTTTTAGGCTTTTTCCCTATCTAAATTTAGAATAAAATAAGCTGCTTCATGCTGTTGAAACTTATCAGCTGGTCCATTCCAAATTAATGGTCCTAAGAATTCTTCAACCTTAGTAAGCCAAGGGACAATTCAGTCCATGGTGGATCATACTTTATTATACACTTCAACAGACTACTGTAGGTGTTTACTGGGAGTGACACTATTTGGGTCTTTCAAGATAAAAACAAAACTGAAAACCCAAGGAATTCTAAGAATTCTGCAGACTTGAAAGGCTTTTATTATTCTGACTGATTGAAAATGAGAAAGTTCTGGAATTGCCTTGCCTTGTGAAAATAAGAGCTCTGAATTTTTAAAACCCTCTGCCTCAATTTACCTTCGGTACTGAATCCATCCACACAAAGTGACTTCTTGGCCTAAATGAGAAGAACGCAACTCTCCACATGTGTTGGTCCGGGCAACAAAGCTACTGAATTCTTAAAAGAAAAGAGGAAACAAGCAAGAGACTAAAAACATTTGCAAATTGCTTAAAAACAGACTCTCAAATCACATCATCTTAGGAATTTTATGTCAGTGGATGAATCATACAAAGTAAGTCAAAGTATGTAATTTGGTTCAATCACTATTAAATTTACCTGAAAATGTGTCAAAAGCCAAAAGCATAATGTCTTAATGTACATTTTTGCCTTGTTAGGAAGTCTGAATTTCTTTTTATCACCTAGCACTTGCTAAATTTACCCTAATTTAGCACACCTAAAATTACCCTATTCTTAGTCTTGCCCAAAATTAAACAGGATTTTGGGAATTACAGAAATTTGATGGTACCGTAACTACCTTTAATACTACAGTGAAATAAATAGTCACTTGCACACTAGAAAACACTATTCAAAGTATTCTCAACATGAGAGAATTTTTTAGGCTTAGAGCGCTTCGCTGCTTTCACCTGGAATTCTTCTCTGTGAACTCAGACCCAGACTTCTAGAGAGAGAACCCCGGACCAGAGGGGTGGCCCTTCCGGTGGGTCTGGACAAACCCCTGCAGAGCCGACTTAACCGACATAACATTTTGGAGCCACAGGACGGCGAGAGATGCTCACGACTCCTAAGATGCCGGCGGTGATGGTGGTCAAAGTCAGTTTTGGAAATATACACAAATCCCTTAAAATGCTAGTATTACCCACTCTCCCAATATTTGAACCCTTCTCCGCTGAGCATCCACGACGTACAGGTGTCTAGAAACTAGGTAAATCTGCAAGGACTTTGGGGCCCTTGGGAAGTGGGTAGGAGAAAAGACCTTCCCCCTCCTCTCACTGCCATCAGTTTTCACTTCTTAATAAATCTGCGGCCAGAAGAGACGACAGAACTCCCGTCACACTGCAGCACAAGGCGGGACCAGCGGCCACGCGGAGGTAGAAGAAGCCGTTGTCCCTCGCGCAGCCTTCTCTTCCACGCTCTCAGAAAGTGCCCGGGGGCAGAATCGGAAGTCAGGAACTTCAGCCTCAGGTTTCTAATCTCCCAGACGTGTCGCCCGACCTCGGGTGTTCACGAGGATATCCAAAACCATCTCAAGAGCCCAATCCACACACTGACGGCCGCGCCTCGGTCGGCCACCCAGCGCCCAAGATTACGGTGAAAACATTCAGCCAATCAGAGCGGAGGTGCTGCCACCATGCTTACTACGGGCGGAAGTTTGAAGGAAAGCTTTGTGCCTGTAGAAAAAGCACCTCGCAGCTAGGAAAGTTGATAATGGCTAGGTTGCTCGACTTGCCCTCAATCAAAATGGTGACTTCAGTTGCTTCACCGACTGGGAATCGACGCAGGCTTCCTGCGATGGGCCGCAGAGCGAGTCGGGAAATAATTTTAAGCTGAGGGGGCCGTTAAGGATGTTTCCGGTTGTCAACGGCTGGGCTCCCGAGCTGGACCTGGCCGCTGAAGGGCTCAAGTGGAGAAGGGTGAGTCAGAACACGTTATCCTTTGCCCTTCCCCTCCGCGGGTAGAAGCCGTCTTCGCAGGAGCGAGCGTCGCGGGGCCTTGTCGCTGGGTCAGTGGACTGTCCCACCCGGGATGAGGTCTCAAGGCTCGCCTGGTGTCTGAGGGAGCGGAGTCTCCTTACGAGCATGTTTGTTGTCGCCGGGGAGAACCCACTTGCTGTGGAGCGAGATGGGGCTTGGCAGGGCAGGGGTCCGCCCGACTCTCTTAGCCGTCGTTTTGGCTTTTTTTTTTTTTTTAAAACTTCAGGGGATATCTGTCTCGACGTAGTTTGGGATTCAGACTTGAAGAATGATTGGTGCTGCGGGAATGGGTGACAGCGTCATCACGGCATTTTATTGGTAAGACGCTTCGTAGTGGGCCAGGACTGGCAGTAAACAATCTGTTCCTCCCTATTGTGGGGTCGTTGTCCTTAACAGTACTTGAGTGTTCAGATGTCTTTCACTCAGTGTTTGGGACTTGGCGTTGGGGTCGGTTCAATTTAGGTATTGGTGACGCGGTTGAATTTAACTGTTGGTGGCGATGTAGAAAAGTGATTTAAGCCAGAGTCCCTTGCTTCACGGACTTAAACAACTACAAGTGCAAGAGCAAGCAGGACAACTAGCTCTGGATGCCGGCAGGCTTCCGAGGAGATGACAGCTGCAGGATGGATTGGATTTTGTCAGACAAAAAAGTATTTTTAATTGAAAATAGGTTGAATACAAAAGTCAGGGAGCAGGGGCAAACATGACAGACATAAAGAGCAGTAGGGTGATGCTCAATCTAGGGTAGGGGACGTGTATTGGGTGTAGCAGTGGTTCTTAACCTTTTAAAGAATTGCCTACTGGACCTTTCTTTACCCCCTCGCCCACCAAATACATATGCATACAACATTTTGCATACAACCTTAGAGGGTTGTTGGGTTTTGGAAAGGCTGTTCATCCATGAACCTAAGGACAAAAACTTCAGAAGTATAACATAAACCTGAATAGGATGTCAGATAATGTAGTGCCTTGAAACCGAGGCAGAGAAGTTCTGACTTCATTTAGAAGATGATAGGGAATTGTTACCGGATCTCAAGGAGGCTAATGCCAGGATAAAAGTGGTGTCTATGGACAGACTAGCCATGGATTGGAGAATGGGGTTAAGCTTGGGAACAAGATAAGTAATTGTAATTAAGAATGGAAGTGAGGGCCAATCTGAGAGGGCTACTGTATATTCTCTTAAGAAATATGTCGGAATTTGATCAAAAATTGAATGTAAGAGTGAAAGATGACTAAGATGTACATTAAGGGGCAGGGAAGAAAATGGGAAAAAAGAATGGAATTACTGAGAAGAAAAGAGTAGTTGAGAAGGAAAAATTGGTTGTGAGATAATGTTTAGCCTTGAACTTGATGAGGTTAAAGACCCTGAAGTTTAATGTCTTATGGGAAATTGGAAGTACCGGGGCAAAGGTCTGAAGATACTTAGGAGTCATATGTAAAAAGTGATTTCAGAGTTTGCGGGGACATCCACTGTTGGGGCAGGAGGAAGAACAGGAATCAGCAAATGAATCAGAAGGAACTATAAGAAATGAGGAGAGAAAATTGAGTGTCTGAAAAAACAAAGTGATAGGAAGTTTAGAAGAGTAAAGATGAACAAACTTGATGAACCAGGTATTTGGCCCTATTTTTGGCAAAAAGCATTATTGGCAGTCATTGAAAGTACAGTTTCTTCATAGTGATAGATATAGAAGACAGAGTCTGAGATTTCCAATAGTATATTTATTAGTAAGTGAAGACAGTAGTTGTATACCACCTTTCCAGGAGGTTGATCTCAAAAAGAATGAGATGAATTGGATCTAAACAAGTTTTTTTTGTGTTAGGAATATGCTTGGCAATGGAAGAAAAGTATCCCATGGAGTAGACATTAGAAATGATAGTCGTTTGATGTAAACTTGGGGGTGGTGTCCAAGGGAGATGTGAAAGGATATGGAAATCTAGGCCATTGGTTGACGGATTAGCTTTAGAAAGCAAATAAGGGGGCATTTGTTTACTTACAATTGGAAGAGTAAAATATTAAAGTATTGAGTCAAGGTATATTTTTAGCCTCTTATTTATTGGGCAGGGCAAAATTACACGTTATTGAGTATGGAACAAGTAGATAAAACAGATACAAATAATGTTCTAATCTTTAATGCACGGATTTGGGCTGTTTTGTATTCCTGTAACATTAAATACTCAAGAGATGTTTTCTCAGAACCAGCCCTCTCAGTGCTAATAGTCTTTTTTCTCACCTAAATAGACTTTAAAGTTTTTTTTGGAATTCATAGGATTTCTCTTTTAAAGAGTCAAATTCAGTAGGGCTCAATTACCTTGAAATTGATCCCTTTTGAAAGGCAATGGGAAGGAAGGAGATAAGAACACCCACTCTGGTGTTAGACTGTCTGGGTTCAAACACTCTTTACACTTGCACTCTTTAACTGTATGACCTTGGCAAGTTATTTAACATCCCTTTCTCTCCTTTTGTCAATTCATGGGTTTGTTTGAGGATTAAATGAAACAGTATTTGATAAAGGTTTAGAAGAGTACCTGGGATGTGATGAATACTCGGTGAATGTTAGCAATTATTCCACATAACAAATTTAAAAGAAAAATTCAGTGTAGATGGGGCTGACTAAAATTCTCTTTTAAAGAGATAATTCAGCATGCATTTAAAGGTAGACTGCTTTAGAGTAGCTACTATTTAAGTTGTATGGCATATGGTCTTGCTCTGGCTATTATCTGAACTTTGAGAACTGTATGCTTAACTTAGAGAGTTTTGTGAAGGTATAGAGGGTGTTTTACTTTGACATAATGAAATTTAAATATAGTGATAAGTATAACTTCATTTTTGAAAAACGTTTAAAAGGATAGCTGTGCCCGTACTTGGGAGTAATTGTTGTAATTTAAATCGTAATTCCTTTCAATAAAAGTTATAATTTTGGAATTCTATGAAATACTTCAGTTAAACCAATACTTGTTTAGCAAGAAAAAGCACTCAGCATTATAATAGGATAATTATACAAGAAAAATAAAAAATACGGTTTCAAAGTAGTTCACTATTACTGGGGAGAGAAGAAATGCACACCAGAAAAAAAAAGAACAGTACAAGAAGTATATGAATATGGGCCAGAATGATACATGAAGGGTCCCCACCAGTAAGATGGCAAACTTCCGGCTTCTCTTCGGGGTCCTCAGTTCCCGCCGGTGCCACCTGAAGCCCAATCACCTCTCGCCCCCCTCCCAATCCCAGCACCTAGCCAACAGCCACCAGCCCCGTAAAAGTGACACCTCAATCAATTCATGCCCCTTCCTATATAACCCAGCACCTTTCCCTAATAAAGCGGAACTCTCCGGTGAATTGCTGCTATGTGTCACTCCTTTCCTTTCATTGGTGCCGAAACCCGGGAGACGGGACACCCCAACTGGGCCCCGTCTTCCCCCCGACACCAGCAGCAGCTCGCCCTCGTCCTCTTTTTCCGGCGCTGGCTCATCACACTCACCACTCCTCTCTGGCCTTTAGGTAAGTTTTCCCCCCAGAGGGGGCCACTCTTCTTCGAGCTATCGCAGTGCCATTGACCGTGATCATCTGGCAAGGCCCTGACGCTCGGGGATGAGGAGGGAACGCTCCCCGCCTCAGGCCTTCACGGCTGCGGCGGACCCTCAGGCTCCTCCTCCAACAGCCATAAATCCCCACCTCAAGCCTTTACCACTGCGGCGGACGCTCAGGCCCCTCCTCCGACAGTCATAAACGCATTCACCGTCCCTTCCATCAGTGCTGAAAGTTTTTAAGCAAAATTTCCCCGGGGTGGGCCACTCTTCCCCGAGCTATCGCAGTGCCATTGACTGTGATCGTCAGGCAAGGCCCTGACGCTCGGAGATGAGGAGGGAACTCTCCCCGCCTCAGGCCTTCACGGCTGCGACGGACCCTCAGGCTCCTCCTCCAACAGCCATAAATCCCCACCTCAAGCCTTTACCACTGCGGCGGACGCTCAGGCCCCTCCTCTGACAGTCATAAATCCCCGACTCAGGCTTCACGGCTGTGGCAGACTCTCAGGCACCCCCCTCCAACAGCCATAAATGAAGTGACTCCTTTGTAGATGAGAACGCTCCCTTTTCCCCCCCTCCTCCTTCTGCTCCATCCGCCGAAAACACCTAGCGCTAGGTACCTCGTGACTCCGGCACTCTGCCTTCTTAGGGAAGTCTGGGTGACGACCCACACTTCCTAAGAAATTCCGACTCGTATACGAGTTTCCGCAGACCACCAAGGATCATCGGGGACGCCCTTTGTCTCCTTGTGGTCTGCTTCCAGTCCGAGGATCTCTGTTCGTCTTCCCGTTTGTCTCCTTCTCTGTCCTTTAGCCATGGGAGCCTCCTCATCCCTCTCTGAAAGTTCACCTCTTGAATGCCTGCTTAAGCATCTGGCTACCCTCTCCCTGACGCTTGATATAAAACCAAAACTTCTCCGTAAATATTGCTCCCAAGATTGGCCGACATACCCCCTAGACAATAACAACCAATGGCCCGCAGGGGGAACTCTTGATCCTAACATCATTCGCGATCTTTTTAACTACTGCCAGTGCCTGAAAAAATGGAAGGAGATTCCCTATATCGAAGCTTTCCGCCTCCTCTTCCCCCAGCCCCCTCCCAAGTTCTCGTAGCCTGCAAGCCGCCACCCCCGCAGAAGCCTCCCGTTCACTCCCTTCCCCTTCTTCTCCTACAACAGCCCTTCTCCCTTCCTCCCCCACCATCTCCACCCCCATCTCACCTCCTCCGCCTTCATCCCCCGCAGATTAAGCCTGAGCCTTTCAGCCCCCCCTTTAACTAGGTCCCAAGGGCCTCCTCCGTCTTTGCCCTCATCACCTGTTTCTCCCCTGTTAGGGACCGCCTTTGTCTTCTCACATGTTTGTAGAGAGAATGGGAAAGCACCTCCCCCCATGTCTGAACGCAGCATGGGAAAGCACAAGCTAAACAAAAACCGGTGCAGTCCTTAGAAGTTATCTGTCCACAAAAACATGTGCAGTCCTTAGAAGTTATCGGTCCACAAAAACATATCTTGCCAAGACTCCTCACTCTGAAAATAGGGAGACCTTAAAGATGTGTAGAAACACCGCCCCTGCTTCTAGCTATGCCCTTCCCCCACTTGCCGATGTGGCAGGAATAGAAAACAACGCATTCCATAAGCAATTAACTGGAGCCCTGCTGTAGCTCAATTAGTACAGTATGGGACTCTTAACATCAGAGTCATGAGTTCAAGCCCAACTAAGGCAGCAGAGGCAAGCAGCTGGGCTGCTAGCTGGCGACACATGGGTCCGATTCTATCTTTCTTTATTTTCTTTGCCCCCCTTCTGCACTTCAGGACCTGCTCGACTAGGCATGGCTAGACCACGTCACTCCCCCACAGACTGAGCCAGAACCCTTCAGTCCCCCTCAGACTCGGTCCCGAGGGCCTCCCAAAATTATCGCCCCCCTCTGGGAAGTAGCAAGATCCAAAGGAATCGTGTGCGTTCACATCCCTTTCTCCTTAAGAGATTTAGCCCAACTAGAGAAACTCCTAAGTTCCTTTTCCACTGATCCCACGACATACTTCAGGGAGTTTCAATGGAACCTCCAGTCTTACAGCCTCACACATCATGACATTTTCATGCTCCTGGCCAATACTCTCCTCCCTGAAGAGCGTAGACGAGTTTGGGACTTCGCCCAAACGCACGCTACCAAAACCCACAAGACTGACCCCACCTATCCTCCTGGCCCCACTGCTGTCCCTGAACAAGACCCACACTGAGATTATAACACCGCCATGAGTCTCTGCTCTGCTCTCGAAATATTTTTGCCTCCTGCTTAATAGCAAGTCTGAAAAAGGCAGCTCGTAAAGTAGTCAATTTTCAAAAGCTCCAAGACATAATTCAAAAGAGAGATAAAGCCCCCTCTGAGTTCTTAGACTCACTCAAGCCCTATTACAGTATACCAGCCTAGACCCAGAAACACCTAAAAGAAGACATGTCCTTATGACATACTTCCTAGCTCAAAGCTACCCCGACATTAAAGCTAAACTCAAAAAGTTAGAACAGGGCCCCGCTACCCCACATACTGAGATCCTAACAGTAGCCTTTAAAGTCTCCCATAACCGGAAGGAGGAGAAAAAACGCGGTAAACAAAAAGCTGATCAGGCCAATTTCCAGATGTTGGCCCAGCTGATAAAACCACAACCTGGGCGCCCCTCTACAGACAAGCCCCCCCCCCCCAGGAGCTTGTTTCAAGTGCGGAAAAGAGGGACATTGGTCAAGGGCGTGCCCCTCCCCCAGATCTCCTACCACCCCATGCCTCAGATGCCACAAAAAGGGCCACTGGGGGTCTGATTGCCCAACCACCTGAAGGGGAGGCTGGACGAACAACCCCCATCCTAAGCCCGCCATAGTGGGGCTGGCAGAAGAAGATTGACAGGGCCCGGGGGCTTCTCGCCCGACCATTTCCATCACCAAACAGGAGCCCAGGGTTACTTTAACAGTAGACGGTCGCCCCATCTCCTTCCTCCTAGATACAGGAGCCACCTTCTCAGTCTTGTGAGAATACCAGGGCCCTACCACGCCAACCATTACTCCTATAGTCGGGGTAGGAGGTAAACAGATTTTCCCATGAAACCCCCCCCCTTTTATGCACAATCCTAGACAGTCCCATACCTTTCTCTCACTCCTTCCTAGTTATGCCCCAGTGTCCCATCCCTTTACTAGGACAAGACAACCTTTCCCTCCTCCACGTTTCCATAACTATATCCACTCCCACAGCCCCCAGTACTCCCTTTCTGATGGCCCTCATAGCCGACAACCCCCCTCTACCCAATGAAAGCTCCGGTTCCGCCCTCATACACCCTGTAAATCCCAAAGTTTGGGACATTACAAGCCCCTCCGTGGCCCTATGTCCCCCTGCCTCTATCAAATTACGTGACCCCTCTCAGTATATCTGTCAGGCCCAGTACCCCCTAACCACTTCAGCTCTCATAGGCCTCCAACCCATCATTCAAGATCTCTTAAACATAAATTACCTCAGATCCACTCACTCCCCATTTAATACTCCCATATTAGCTGTTAAAAAAACCAACGGATCTTTCCTCCTTGTCCAAGACCTTCACCTCATCAACATGGCCGTTGTCCCTATCCATCCCTTAGTTCCAAATCCATACAGCCTTTTATCGCAGATCCCTGCCTCAGCATCCCACTTCTCAGTCCTAGATCTCAAAGACCCATTTTTCTATCCCTCTAGACCCCTGCTCCCATGATTTTTTCATCTTCACCTGGATGGACCCATACACAAGACATTCTAAACAACTCACTTGGACAGTTTTGCCACAAAGCTTCCGAGATAGTCCCCATATTTTTAGACAGGTCCTAGCTCAGGACCTCAAACAGTTTCATCATGATCACTCCAAGTCCACCTTATAATACATAGACAATCTTCTACTCTGCAGTCTCTTGTGGGAACAGTCTCAACTTGACACTGCCTCCCTACTTAACCTTCTAGCTTCCAGAAGTTACCGAGTATCCCCCGTCAAAGCTCAAATCTCTTCCCCTTCTGTCACTTACCTCAAATTCCTTCTGTCTCAACAAAGTCCATTACCTTAGACAGAAAATAGCTCCTCTCTGACCTGCCCATTCCCAAAACCAAGACAGAAATCCTTTCCTTTCTAAGCCTAGCTAGATATTTTAGAGCATAGATCCCTAACTTCTCCCTGCTCCCTGTTGGCAAGACCCCTATACGACCTCAGCAAGAGCCCCCCTAAAAAACCATTAGCCTCCTCACCCCGACACTCCTTCATTAAGCTCCGTCAAGCCCTTGTAGAAGCCCAGCTCTCCATCTTCCTGATTTGTCGAAGCCCTTCTCATTATACATTCATGAGAGGTCCAGTCAAGCTCTAGGAGTCCTAGGCCAATATTATGGCCCATCCTTTGCCCCAGTAGCTTATCTCTCCAAGCAATTAGACCCCACAGTTCAGGGATGGGCCCCCTGCCTACGAGCATTAGCCGCTAGACAGCTCTTGCAGAAAGAAGCTCATAAACTGACATTCAGGGCGCCCCTTACCATTCTGTCCCCACATCACCTAAAAGATCTCTTAACCTACAAAAGTTTACAGACTCTCCCTCCCTCCAGACTCCTCACCTTACTGTCCTCTTTCCTCCAAAATCCCGTTCACCCCCTTTGCCATCCATACCCGAATCATGACTTTTTCCTCCTTTACTGCTCTCTTGCTTTTTTCCTCATTCTTATTGTCTTCCCCGCCACCCCAGCCTCCTTTGTATGGCAATTCAAATTCAGAGAGACTTACACACAGCATCAAACAAAAGTTACTGCCCTCATTGCCACACCAGACTGCCCTCTGAAAAGCTGCTCTGAGCCTTTATACCTCCACTTTCCTCCCTCCACCAAAGTGTTCACTAGCAGCTACCCTTATTCTCCCTACCTCTGCTTCCTCTATGACCAAAAACAAGCCTACTGCAGGTGATGGCCAGACACCTACAAGAGATGTCCCTACTGGTCTTGTGCAATTCACTACATGAGTAACTTCCAGTACCCACAGTATTACTCCTCCAACCGTTTCATGAAATATCCCAATGGCTAATTCTCCTTATCAATCCCAGATCCCTGGGACTCTTGATGAGCTGCCAGAGTCACAGCCTCAGTTTACTATGGGGGGGGGGTCCTCGACCCCCCACGATACCCTTCATATCTCTCAAAAGTATGTTCCCTCTCATTCCCAGATCTCTCAAGTTGCATCAGATATCAGACATTCTGAAAAAGTCATTATCCAAACTCTTGATGGCGCCTCTTCATTTTCTTATTCCTCCTACTCTTGGTTACAGCTCATTCAGGACACCACCATCTTTCTCAACCACACCCTTAACACAGCCAATTGTTTCTTGTGTGCATCACTACAGCGCCCACTGCTGGCTGCCGTGCCCCTTAATATTTCCAACTACTCCTTCCATGCAGAAAGACAACCCCTCTGCCCCCTGGCAGACATACCCCTATGAGAACCAGAATACGCAGATAATCTCACCATCCACCACTGTGTAGGCCCAACTCCACCCCCTTCCAGCGCACTTCACTGCCTCTCTATCTACACCCCTACCTCCGGCTCTAAGACTTTTACGCAACCGGGACACTTCTTTTGGTGTAATGGCAGTCTTTTCAACTCACTGCCTCTCAACTCCGATACACCCTGCATTCTCGTCACCCTAATCCCACAGTTAACACTTTACAGCATGGCAGAATTCCTTGAGCTCCAACCTCCCTTGCCCTCACGCACAAAAAGAGCTGCTTTCCTTCCCATGATGGTCAGTAGCTCTTTGATCACCTCAGCCATTGGGGCAGGGTTTTCGGGAGAAGCCTTGGGTCACTCTCTATAGGCAGTTAGAGATCTCAACGCCAAACTCGAGGGAGCCCTGACATCCACTGCCGATTCTCTAGCCTCTCTCCAAAAACAGGTCACTTCGCTAGCTAAAGTCACCCTTCAAAACCGGCGGGCCCTAGATCTGCTTACAGCCGAGAAGGGCGGCACCTGCGTCTTCCTCTGGGAAGAGTGCTGCTATTCTGGCATTGTAGAAACTAACATTACCAAACTCACCGACCTTGCCTCCAGCCTCCACTCTGCTTCCAATTCCAACCCATTCTCTTCAATACTAACAAACCCCCTCCTCACCTAGCTCTGGCCCATTGCAGGCCCCATAATAATCATTCTTCTCGCCTGTCTCTTCTTACCCTGTATAATAAAGTTCATCAAATCCCAAGTCAGAAAAATCTCTAATCAAGCTTTCAACCAGCTTTTACTCAAGAACTACCAGCTTCTGGCCACAGAAGATCCCTCACCCTCAGGTGACCTCCTCACCACACACTGAGATGGACCCCTTTCTCCACTGGAAACTGTTCCTGGAAACAATGGCCGCAGACGCCTGGCTCCTGACACCCATATCCTCTTGGCACCATTGGAATCAACAAGTCCTCGACCTATGGTTACAGGGAACCTTCATTGATTTCCAAACCTGAAGGAGTCCACATCTACTTGTCCTTACTGCGGGGAGTCCTATCAACCCTTTCCTCCCAATCCTCAAGCCCTCACTCCCTTCTCCGCCCCTGTTCAGCAGGAAGCAGCCAGAGATAAAGCAACGTCCACAAACCCATAGAGGAGAAAGGGGGGAATGAAGGGTCCCCACCAGTAAGATGGCAAACTTCCGGCTTCTCTTCGGGGTCCTCAGTTCCCGCCGGTGCCACCTGAAGCCCAATCACCTCTCGCCCCCCTCCCAATCCCAGCACCTAGCCAACAGCCACCAGCCCCATAAAAGTGACACCTCAATCAATTCATGCCCCTTCCTATATAACCCAGCACCTTTCCCTAATAAAGCGGAACTCTCCGGTGAATTGCTGCTATGTGTCGCTCCTTTCCTTTCAATACACAGTCTGTACAGACAGACTAGGAGATCAAGGAGAGCTGTGTGGGCTGGTATATTATTAATATCCAAAGATTTTATAGAACATTCTTGAGGGATTTTGTTAGACTCATCTGGAGGGCTTTTGGGCATTTTAGAAATATTTTATCCCTGAGAACTCATTCTATACAGTACATATTCTGCTTCCAGGGAAGAGTGAGCCACTGATACATAAGAGTATATACAATACAGGTATTCTGGGGGAAAGAAGGCTTAACAAAACCCTACTACTTGAAAGGGAATCAAGCTCAAGCATGAAAGGAGGTAGAGTGGAAAAAGGACACTTCAGATAGGGAATATAGTTGATAGGCAAAAGCGTGAAGATATGAATGCTTATGTCGAGGAAAAGCAGGGTAAGAACAGGCTGAAATAGGAAAGTTCTTAAATACCCAGCAGAAGAGTAGAAGTTATCTCATCACTTTAAAGTTTTTTTGCACAGGTGACTAATAATACAGTGTCATTTCTGAAGAATGGATTACCCTTAAGTGGAAAACATTTAATTGTAGTACTGTCTAAAGAAGTAGCTTTCAGAATGGATGACAGAGACTGTTGAAGGAAAAACTCAAGAGAATGTGCTTAATGACTACATGTTAAAGAATGTAAGTGGGAGACTACTTAAATGAATTTAAATTAGCAGAGAAAACTGACAGGAATTTGAAAATAGACCTGCTGGCTAGGAGGTGGATGAGGAGGAGTTGAATTTAATTTTGAATGTACTGTGTTGAGGTATCTGTAAAATATTCATAAAAATGATCTTTGGCCATTGAGAAATAGAGGACTTGGTTAAAAAGTCAAAACTGGAGGTGGAAAGAATTCCTTTATAGTGAAGAGAGAATCAGTGAAACAGCATGAATTAATGTTTTAGTGTTTAGAATTCTGGTTTTATTTGTGTTTGTGTAGACAATGGATTCTTACAACGCACCAGAATCGACTCCTAGTCAAACTGCGACCTCGAGGCTTAAAGATTACTTTATAGGTGCCACCCCTCTGCAGAAACGATTAGAATCAGTCAGGAAGCAGACCTCAGGTGTCCCGACTCCACCTCGAAGGAAAATCCCCCAGTGTTCACAACTGCAGGTATGCCTTCTGTGTTCCTTCATATTACTCGATACATGAAAATATCTGTGAACAAAACATTTCAGTTTTTGTTACTATTTATAGTCTTTTTAGAAACTTCTTAATCCCTTAGGTAATAATTATTCGCACTATCGGTACCACTTTTGTTATGTCTTTTAACCTCCTTTAATCTGGAACATACTTAGAATATTTTTTTGTTTTTTATGACACTGACATTTTAGAAGAATATAGTTTCTTCCTCTCTCTTTAAGAGACTAGTCCTCATTTTGTGTTTGTCTGATGTTTCATGATTAAACCGATGTTATATATTCTTGGCTGGAATGTTACATAGGTGCTGTTGTGTCTTTCTTGCAGAGTAGCATCTGGTAGCACAGGTGATATTAATTTTGATCATTCTGTGAAGGTGTTGCTCAGTAATTACCGGGGTGTTTTTTTAGCCTCAGCTCTTTGTTTGTTTGTTTGTTTACATCATTATGATTTTTTAATTTTTGTGTGTTTTTATTAAGGTATCATTGATGTACAATCTTATGAAGTTTTCACATGAGCAACATTGTGGTTACAACTTTCACCCATATTATCAAGTTCCCCCCCCTACACCCCAATGCAGTCACTGTCCTTCAGTGTAGTAAGATGCTATATAGAGTCACTACTTGTCTTCTCTGTGCTATACAGCCTTCCCTGTGACCCCTCTACATTATTTGTGCTCATGATAATGCCCCTTAATCCCCTTTTCCCACCCTCCCTAACCTCTCCCCTTTGATAACAGCTAGTCCCTTCTTGGAGTCTGTGAATCTACTACTGTTTTGTTCCTTCAGTTTTGCTTTGTTGTTATACTCCACAAATGAGTGAAATCATTTGGTACTTGTATTTCTCTGCCTGGCTTATCTTGCCCTCCAGCTCCATCCATGTTGTTGCAAATGGGAGGATTTTGTTTTCTTTTTATGGCTGAATAATATTCCATTGTGTATATGTACCGCCTTTTTATCCATTCATCTACTGATGGACACCTAGGTTGCTTCCATATCTTGGCTATTGTAAATATAGTGCTGCCATAAACATAGGTGTGCATATGTCTTTTTGAATCTGAGAACTTGTTTTCTTTGGGTAAATTCCTAGGAGTGGAAAATGACTAGGTTAAATGATATTTCTATTTTTAGTTTTTTTGAGGAACCTCCATATTGCTTTCTACAATGGTTGAACTAATTTACATTGCCACCAACAGTGTAGAAGGGTACCCTTTTCTCTGAATCCTCGCCAGCATTTGTTGTTGCTTGTCTTTTGGATGTTGGTCATCCTAACTGGTGTGAGGTGATATCTCATTGTCGTTTTAATTTGCATTTCCCCTGATGATTAGTGATGTGGAGCATCTTTTCATGTGCCGGTTGGCCATCTGAATTTCTTCTTTGGAGAAGTGTCTGTTCAGATCCTCCGCCCAATTTTTTAATCAGGTTATTGCTTTTTGGGTGTTGAGCTATGTGAGTTCTTTATATATTTTAGATGTTAACTCCTTATCGGATATGTCGTTTACAAATATATTCTCCCATACTGTAGGGTGCCTTTTGTTCTACTGATGGTGTCCTTTGCTATGCAAAAGCTTTTTAGTTTGATGTAGTTCTATTTGTTCATCTTCGCTTTTGTTTCCCTTGCTCAAGGAGATGTGTTCAGGAAAAAGTTGCTCATGTTTATGTTTGAGAGATTTTTACCTGTGTTTTCTTAGAGTTTTATGGTTTCATGACTTACATACAGGTCTTTGATCCATTTGGAGTTTACTTTTGTGTATGGAGTTAGACAAAAATATAGTTTGATTCTCTTACATAATAATTACTGTTTTATTCCTCTCTGCAACTAATAAACAAGTCTATGGGGAGACACTTTAAGATACTACAAATACCCTGTTTGTTGTCAACATTTCCCCTTACACACACATCCATTGATCATTTTTACCTGATCCCATCTTTGTCTGATGGTTGCAAAACAATGATTTTCCAACTCCTTTTGCTTTATATTTACCAACTGGCCTCTGGCATTGAACCCTTCTCGTTTCTCCTCCATTTATTTATTTATTGGTATGGTCTCATGAATTCCTGTTTTTCAAATTTTTCTAATGTGTTACTAAATTATTTTGATGTTTAAATTGTTCCAGATTTGTCTCGTGGAAACATGCTGTATTTTGATTATTCATAAACAACATTGAATGCATGTAATATTAATAACTTATAATTTTACTGACACATGAAGTAAAGCCCTAGTCAGTACAAAGTTGGTATGTGGTTTTGAGTCACTTAGCAAGGAGCCTGGCTGATCAGTCACCCCACACCTTCCTTGTAACTGTGTTTTCTTGTCAATGTTGTATGCCTTGGATCTTTTGAGATTTGAGGAAATTTTTGCTTCTTGGTGAAAACTTTCTTAGAGAAGAATTACTAGTGCTAGTAATGAAAGTTGATGGGTCTCAACCAGTAAACAGAAATTGTATATGAATTAAAGATTGGAATGTTCAATTCAGTGTTTCCTTATCTTTATGATACAAATAATTTTGCCATACCTGATGATAGTAATAAGAAAAGTTTATAACTGTTTCCATGAATATTCTAGTCAGAAAAAATGTTTTTGTCAAGTATGCAACTACAGAGTAAGTACCAAAAGATAGTTGGAGCTGTGACTGTAAGTATGGATTCTGTAGAAAAATTCAATTTGGGTAAAAGTAGGAGCCTATGCAGTGAAATAAGCCAGGTGGAGAAAGACAGGTACCGAATGATTTCACTCATCTGTGGAGTGTAACAACAAAGCAAAAATGGAAGGAACAAAGCAGCAGCAGACTCACAGAACCCAAGAATGAACTAGCGGTTACCAAAGGGAAAGGGGTTGGGGAGAGTGGGTGGGAAAGGAGGGAGAAGGGGATTTAGGGGTATTATGATTAGCACACATGACATAGGGGGATACGGGGAAGAAAGTATAGCACAGAGAAGACAAGTAGTGACTCTGTAGCATCTTACTATGCTGATGGACAGTGACTGTAATGGGGTATGTGGTGGGGACTTGATAATGGGGGGGATGTAGTAATCACAATGTTGCTCACGTGAAACCTTCATAAGTTTGTTTATCAATGATACCTTAAAAAAAGTAAAAGAAAAAGAAAATAACCAACAGTAAAGGTAAAAAAAACAAACTAAGAGCCTATGTGGGGGTATATGTGGAGACCCTCAGTAATGCCATAGGGCCAGTATAAATGATGTGGTTTTGTTTTGATGGTATCCATGGCTCTAGTAGAGCATGGTAAAAATACTTCCAGGTATCTTTTTATTTATCTACTGAATTAGGCATTGTATTATAGGATGGATTCACTGCCAGACAATTTTAAAAATTATTTAATTAAAGCCAATCAAATTAGTTGCTCCAGTAATGAATAGTTAGCTATTTTCAAAGTCTGTAATTTGAAGTTTCTAAAAGTGAACCGTAAATGTTCATCCAATAAATATGGAATACCTATTCTAGATGGCATTATTCTAGTGCCAGAGAAGTAGTGAATAAAATAGATAAAATCCTTGTTTCCATCAAACTAATACTCTAGTAGGGAAGACGAGACAGTCAAATCAGACAAATATGTAATGTCAGGTATTAATATATACTGTGAAAAGAATGATAAAGCATGTCAAGGAGATGGAGAGTGACAGTTGGAGTAGGCACAGGTGCTACTTAGATAGGGTGGCCTCCTGAGTGCCTTTTGGGCAGAGATCTGAAGGAAGGATAGGAACATGCCTTGAGAACACCCATGGGGAGAGCAATTCAAAGGGAAGTACTCAAATGCAAAGGCTTGTTCAAGGATCTTTAAAGAGTTCTGTAAACTCCTATTTGGCTGGAGTGCAAAGATCAGGTACCCAGTAACAGATTTGCATTAAATACTTAAATATGATGATTAAATTCTTATTTACTATTATTCCCTATTACTTAAACTTCTTTTGTCTTGATTTTCTTTTCTAGGATGATGTTAATTCACAAAAGGTTGCATTCCTCCTGCATAAACAATGGACTTTATATAGTTTAACTCCCCTATATAAATTCTCCTATACCCATCTCAAAGAGTATTCTAGACTTCTGAGTGCATTTATTGCTGCTGAAAAGCAAAGAGGACTTGCTGTGGAAGTGGGAAATGATTTCAGCATCAGAGTAGTTTTCTCTACTCTCCCAGAAATGAAAGGAACACAAAGAGACTCTGAAGCATTTCTTATCCAGGTATATTATATAAGCTATACTTGCTTCCTAGGGGAAAAGAATCTGTATTGTCTTAGTTTGGAAGTTGTAATATTTTCTAACTTCTTAAAATTCTTAAACTTGTGATTTATAACCTGTTTTATAACCTATTTTATGTTTTGTTTGACCACCTTATAGTAGTTAAATAAGGCCAACTTAAAAAAAGTTTTTTCATATTACACTATAATGATGTTTATTTGAGAAAACTTACAAATACATAAAAGTACAAAGAAAATAAAAAACTACAATTTAACGTTTTGATGCACTTCTGTTTGGCACTAGATGATATGAACAGGCCTCTATTAAAGAAAATAGATCAATAATTAATGACCTTCCAAAACTGCACCAGACCCAGATGGGGTGTCACTGGTGAATTTTACCAAACATTTAAGAAGTTGTTTAACCAGTTCCTTTTTTGGAAGAGAAAAGCAGAGGGAATACTTCCTAACTCATTCTATGACTGCCTCATTACCCTACTACCAAAGCCAGCAAGACATTTTAAGGAAACTACAGACCAGTATCTCTCATGAACACAGATATATCTATTCAGCTGTCTGTATCTATTAAAATTGGGATCATATTGCCCATTTTGCATTATAGCTTTTTACTAACAGTGTTGTAGATACTTATTCCTTAGAACTCTACATTTTTGTAAATATCTCTATATAATTCTATGGTTTTTACTAGGATAAAATTCTTAGAAGTGGAATTTTAGCAAAAAAAATATGAAATGTGTCATTACATATTGTGATATATCTTGCCAAGTTACTCTCAGAATAAAACTTTTTATATTCCTTCCTATGTTATGTATGACAGTAATATAACTATCTTTTGGTTTATTAAGAGACATTTATTATTACTATTCAGGCCTGCTGCTTCTGTTTCTTCTGAGTTAACTCATCTTAGTCATTAATAAATTCTGACAGTTGAAAATGCCTTATTTTGTTTGTTTATTTGTATAGATCAGGGGTCAGCCTATGGCCTGCAGGCCAGATCTGACCTGCTGCTTGTTTCTGTAAATAAGGTTTATTTGTTTGCATATTGTCTATGACTGTTTTTGTGCTACAAACAACACAGTTGAGTAGTTGCTACAGAGACCAAATAGCTTGCAAAGCCTAAACTATTTGCTGTCTGGCGCTTTACAGAAAAAGTTGGCTGACTCCTGGTATAAATCATGGTATTGGCAAGGATCTCAAGATTCCTAGGATTAGGTTCAGTTGCATATAACAGAAAGCCTAAATAACAGTGAATTAAACAAGATAAGAGTTTTGCCTCACAAAAAAGGTGCCTGGAGGTAAGATGTTCAAGGCTGGCATATGCTTCATGAAATTATTAATAATCTAGCCTTCCTCTATCTTCTCTGTCATCTTTGGTGCATGGCTTTCATCCTTAAGGTCACATTATAGTCTAAGGTGGCTTCTGGATCTCTAAATATATGCATGTTCCAGGCAGAAAGCAGGTAGAAGACGGGAAGGGCAAACAGGATGCCTGCTGCTGCGTAAACCTTTAATGAGATTTGCTGAGACCCAACAACTTCTCTTTACATCCCAGTTGAAAGGGAGACTAGAAAAATTTTCTTCTTTAGTGGGTACTTTGCCACACCAAGTAAAAGCATGGTTTTATTGTGGTAGGAAAGCTAGACATTGGGTAGACAGTTAGCAGTCTCTGTTAAGTAAAGCTGTTGATGCCCAGGGAAGTTAGGAGATTTGCATGTCATTGGGCAAGAGAAAATTCTTGTAACAGAAATGATCTCTTTAATTCCTAGTAGTGCCCTAAGAGTTTTCAAATACAATCTCATTTCTTGCCAGGGTAACAGGACTCGTAGGTTATGAAAATGTGATATGCATAATATAGCTGGGGTTTAAGGTATTTGAAAGTCTTTTATAAGCTCTTGAACAAGAAAGGGAAATATGCTAAAAGTAACTATTTCAATGATCTTCTCTAAAATGATGTGATACCAGGCTGTGATCTTTACCTTGTTCTTGTCAAACTTTAAAACTTCTGTGAATATCTAGAAGGTATGTTCATCGTGTAACTTACAAATTTAAAGTTTGAAAGGTTAATCTTATGAAAATAAATCAAAATTCTAAAATATCTGAATGGATTAGCACAATGGGCCAAATTGAAAAAGATTAAAATTTTAATAGGGGTAAGTTTACTGCTTCAATATAGGTTGGAGGGGGAGTATTTACCTATTAACAGCAAAAATAAATATGTAGGGCTAATTTATGTAAAGCTGTCCACTAAAAACCAGAAAACTACTGTGATCTAACATGACATTTTTAGTATAATCTAGATTAAAGATGGTGACACTCCTGTAATCAGACTTTTCTGAAGTAATGATGTCCACTTATAAAGGACTCCCATACAGAAGAATTTCAGAGAAAAGTTCCCAGGATAGTGTGATTGCTTGACTTGTATGTTATAGGACTGGTTGAAGAAATAGGAGATTTCATAGCCCAGTATTACATGTTTTTGGAGATGATCATTTAAATAGTTACTTTTAGCTTATTTCCCTTTTTGTTCAAGAGCTTATAAAAGACTCTCAAATACCTTAAACCCCAGATACATTATGCATATCACACTTTAATAATCTAAGAGTCCTGTTACCTGTTTTTAGCAGTCCATATGGTAAAGATCATCATATGTTTGAAGGGCTTTTCCTATAAAGAAAGATTGGATTGGATTTGTTCTACATGCACATATAAATGAAAGCAGGACCAGTGGGTTGAAACGATAGGGCCTAACTTATGCAAAAAGACATTTTAAATTGATAGAGCTGCCTTAGGAATATGAAGTCTTACTCAGTAGAGAAATTCAAGTTGGATTTGGGGAACTTTTATAGTCTGTTCTAAAGATGAGATTTTGATTTTTTAAAAATATCTGGTTATATCATATTGGCACCCCTTATTTTGCATTTTGATTGCTCCAAGATCTTCCTTATACCATGTCCTAAATAGGAATGTGAGGAGAAAGGTCAATTAATTTGATAAACTCTAACAATAGGGATAGTATTTTCTTTGTGTTTTTTGGTAAGCAGTGCAACATACCTTCATTTTTAAATGTACTAATTATTTTGAGAAGGTGTAACAGGAGTAAATGCACTTCTGAACTTAATGAACCTGCTCTATTTTCCTTCTTTGTAGATTCTGTCAAAATCTCAATTGCCATCTGAGAACAGAGATGGTAAAGTGTTGTGGACTGGTTGGTTCTGCTGTATATTTGGAGATAGTCTTTTAGAGACTGTTTCAGAAGATTTCACCTGTCTACCCTTATTCCTTGCAAATGGAGCAGAGACTAATACAGCCATAATTGGAACCTGGTTTCAGAAAACTTTTGACTGTTATTTCAGTCCATTATCAATCAATGCATTTAATCTTTCCTGGATGGCTGCAATGTGGACTGCATGCAAAATGGACCGCTATATGGCTACTACGGAATTTCTTTGGTCTGTACCCTGTAGCCCTCAAAGTCTAGACATTTCTTATGCTATACATCCAGAGGATGCAAAAGCTTTATGGGACAGTGTCCACAAAACACCTGGGGAAGTTACCCAGGAGGAAGTTGACTTATTCATGGACTGCCTTTATTCACACTTCTACAGGCATTTCAAAATTCATTTATCAGCCACAAGATTGGTTCGTGTTTCAACAGCTGTAGCTTCAGCACATACAGATGGGAAAATAAAGGTTAGTTTGAACAAATCTAGTTAACTGATTTTTCCTTATTGTTGCATAGTTTTCAAAATGTATGGTGATTATATTTGCCACACTGAAGAAACACATGAATATCTGCCATTTTCAAGACAGTAGAGAGATTTTAGTTTATTTTTTATAAATGACTTACTAAAAAATCTTTTAGCTTTCTAGATGAAGTCTTATAATGGAAGGATTCATATGCTGTGTGCTACAGACTTTGGTAATAGTATGAATTATTTTGTAGTATCTTTGAAGCTTTCAAAATTGTTTCTTGTCAAACACTGAAATAATTACCAGAATAACAGAGGATTTGTGGGTTAGATAAGAAAATTATAGCCAGAAACACAGAACTAAGAAATAATCTTTGTATTTTAGGCTTTTCTATCCCTATTGGGGAAAAAAAGTAATAAAGACATTGTTTTAATCTCCTTGAAGTCATTACTAGAGGAAATATCAGAAATAAAAAGAGAGTAGACACCTAAATATATGAAAACATGTTAACGTTTAAAATGATTTACAATACAGCCACAGTAAACACTCAGTGAATATTGGTCTTGTCACTGTGCTAGGAGTTTAATAAACATACCTTAACTCTCATCTTTGGAGCAAGTCTATAGTAAGGTGCTTTTATCCACATTTTATTTTTAAAAGAAGGGAATTGAGGCCAAGATAGGTTTAAGTGACACATGTAGGATAGCTTAGTAAAAGGAGTCAAGATTTGAATGCTTCTCTCTTAGGTTCCAAGAAATTTGTACTCTTGTTTGTAAGCATTCTATTTGTGTTTATCAAACTGGAGACCACAGTGCAACAGTAGATTGGAAAATAATTTTTCTGGGAAGAAACCAGTTTTAAAAAACAAAATAAAAAACTAGAATAAAAAAATAGGAAAATGAGAGTGTATCACATGTGATAAGGGTAGACATTTGCTTGTGCTGGGTCATTATGTTAAATTTATTTCTTATTATGGCTTACAGTAAAAAATTTGAGAGGTTATATACACCATGTTACTTGGAAATTATAAAGAAAATATTACAGTTTAGTGCCTCAGAATTCAATATTCGTGAAGTCCTTAATATTTTTTGTTTCCATGCGCCCTCATTCTAAATGTAAATATACTTAAAAACTATTTTATGTGTTCTTACCCATCTATGATTTAAGGATGGTCCTTAAACATAAGTATTTTATCTGGTCTAGTCTAAATCTAAGTGCTTCTCTTACTGATGTAAGACAGTAACTGTGGCTTCTATGTTCTAAGGCTGTGATGATAGCTGATGTTTGTTAAGCACTGTGCCCCACGTTGTGAAGCATTTTATGTATGTTGTCTCATTAAGTTTTTGTAACACCCTATTTATGTAGGTTATAAAGAGGGAACTGTAGCAGAGAGGATAAATAAGATCCCTGCTAATAAGTGGAGTTGGAATATGAGTCCTGGCATCTGGCTCACAAGTTATGCTTTTCACTGCAACACTGTACTTCCTCAGTAGTTTGAAGATAATGTATTAACCAGATTTCTGCCATTTGCTTAGTTTCTACAAGATGCTTTTGGAATTATGTGTCCCTTTGAGAAGAAGGAAGCTATGTACCTCTTTTTAGAAAACATTACTCAATTTGCATATGAGCCCATATGGTTCATAGAAATTCCTTCCTCCCCTCACTTCTGAGGTAGAGTCAGCCTGTACATGGAAGTCAGGATAAGTAAGAATGTAGTGTAATTACCTCAAAGAACTATTGACTGTGGTAAATTTGTAGGTAGTTTTTATTAAATAAAATCAATTTGATTTAGAACAGCAGTGGTTTGGTTTCATATTCCGTAACTGTGAAAGGACATTGACTGTGGTAAATTTATTAAAGTAGGTAGTTTTCATTAAATAAAACCAATTTGATTTAGAACAGCAGTGGTTTGGTTTCATATCCATAACCTAGCTTGCAGATATGGAATTTAAAGTTAACATGGAGTATTTATCATATATCAAAATGCATTATCATAATTAACTGTATTTTAATTTTAAATGTCTTCTTTTCTTTCAGATCCTGTGTCATAAGTACCTTATTGGAGTGTTGGCATATTTGACAGAACTGGCAATTTTTCAAATTGAATGAGGTCTTGTGGGGACTATAAGTTATGGATTATATACCTTTTTCTCACTGGCTGTTTGCCTAATTGCTATGCTGAGAGGGACTTCAGGACAATGGGCATCTATCTGTCCATCTGTTTTCCTCACAGTGATTTTGGAATTGCCGGGATGAAAGCCAAGAAGGATATAGAAGAACAAAGAAAGTGGTAGTAGATGAACCACAGCTCGGTGCTCTGTAATAGTCGTGATGATCTGGGATGCCAGTCTCTAGAAAATACTAAGTTGTTAATTTGTTGGCCATCTTTCTAAAAATATATATATAATGTTTATTATGTCAAACTTATAGAATTTAAGTAGGATATCCCTAATATTGAGTATTTCTGATTTGTGTCTTAAATACTTTCATTCCTTTTAAGCATTTTAGACTTGGATTCAGAGGGAATTTCTCTCTTCTAAAGACATTTTCCTAGCATCATTTCCCTATAGAGAACTGGCAATCAGAATCCTCTCCAAAGGAAAGTAAAGATTAATATACATTTTTAAAGTCACTGATATGCTTCTGTTTTTAATGTAGTTCACTTATGGCATTGTTGAATTAACTATTCACTTTTAAAACAAAGCAGTGTGTTTTTATCAGTGTCTTGGTGACCTATCTTCAGTGTCTCAGGAATGGGAAGTCATAGGCCTGTTCTCTAGCACAAAGGCTACAAACCAGCAGTTAAATAGAATCATACAAACTGTAGAGTTGAAAGGCACCTATGCTTCTTTTTGAGGGCAGAAATTGTCTTGTTTAACTTTCATGTCTCTAATTTTGCTTTAGCACAGTGCTTGGTAGATACCTATAGATTTAAGTGAATGAATTTTAACCAACTCTTTCATTTTACAGATGAGAACTATGAGATCAAGCGATTCAAGAAAGTTGCCCAAGATGTTATATCTAAATCTCTACTTACTGAGCATAGGAAGATTTTGTTTTACTTTAGAAACAATATTTTTCAAAACATTTTGCTTGAAAGAAAGTCACTTTAATAGGCTGTTCTTTAATCTCTCTTCTAAAAACAGAGTAACCTCTGGAGTGGGATATTATTTCACATACTAGAAACAGCAGAGATAGTGGGGAAAAAAGCATGGGCTTTTCTCAGACATTGATTCGTTAAAACAATGTTAAGCTCCTACCAGGTACTTGGAATTGTATTGGGTGATAGGAATATAGCAGGGAAGACAAGATCCCTGTCCTGTAGAAATTATATTCTAATGGAGAAAGGCAAAAGATAAGTAATTTCAGATGGACATAAGTGCTGTAAAGAAATAAGGCAGTACAATATGAAGGAGGGTGAGTACTGAGTGATGAGAGGGGACCAGCTCTATGGAGATCTGAGGAAGGGTGTGGTAGGTAGGTCAAACTGCAAGAGCAAAGGCCTTAACAAAGGGAGCTTGGCTTATCTGAGGAATGAAGGAAGTCTGTGTGGCTTGAGCATAGCAAGTAAGGAGGGCATAGTAGCAGGTGAAACTGAAAAGATTGTACAGCAGAGACGTCTTTGGTAGTGTTATGAACTTCATATTTTTGGCTGGACATGTGGCTGCCCAGAATAAAAATGACATTTTTCAGCCTGTTTCAGAGGAACAGATTAGATTCTGACCCATGGCATGTAAATGGAAGTATGTAGAACTGCTGGGAACCTTCCTTCACAAAAGTAGGTGTGTTCCCCTTGCCCTTTTCTTATTCTTCCAACTTCGATGCTAGGAATACATGTAATGACTAGTATTCCAGCTGCTCTTAGGTCATGGGGATGAGAGTCAGGCCCTAGGGATGGCAGATCATGGCCTGGAAGTAGTTTGTGCCCTGAGGACTTCTTGAAGCAGAACCCCAGTGCCAGCCTTGGGCAGTCTTCCTCCAGGCCTTCATGTCAGAGAAGTAAACTTCTCTATCTTGTTTAATCTATTGTTATTTTGGTTCTCTTGCTGGTAGCCAAACCTTAATCCTAACTGATAACAGAGAGGTAGGGTCTATGAAGAGATTGGTTTTTAATTCTAAATGTAATCAGAAGCTACTGAAGTTTTAAGCAGGAGAGCAATATGACCCAATTTGTGATTTTATAAACCATCAGAGGATGAGTAGTAGGTGGACAAGAGTGGAAGAGGGAAAACAGTTAAAAAGGTTGTTAAAACTGTAACAACCTCTGTGGGAAGTTAGCAGTATCTAACAAAATTATGTGTGATTTACCCTTGGACCAGCAGTCCCAATTCCAGGATTCTATCTCCAAAATTCACTGGCAACGATACAAAATGAAGCATATATAAGGCAATTTATTGCAACCTAGTATTTATAATAGCAAGATAAAAAACAACCCAAAAGCTCATCAGAGGGGGACTGGTTGAATATATTTTGATATAGCTGCACAGTGAATTACTACTATGTAACTATAAAGAGGTTTGAGGAAGATACCTAGTACTGCCATGGAGTGATCTCTACGATATGTTATGTGAAAGATAAGGACAAAATAAGGACAGAGTGCTGTCTTTGGTGGAAGGAATGGGGGGAATAAAGGTGTATGTGTGTGTATTTCCTTATGTTATCAAAAACAATGGCAAGATAAAACTAACAAGTGTCTACTAATAATTCTAGGAAGGAACTGGGTAGAGGGGCAGGAAGGAAAGATTAAGACATAACTAAGTGTTCCTTGTTTGTAGTTTGGAACCATGTGTTTTATGTACTTATGAAACAAAATTAGATTAAAAAAAGTAGTCCTTAAAATTGAGAACAAGTGAACCTAACTATTATTTTCAGTGGGCTACATATTCTAGGAAAAGAGCAGCAAGAAATCTTAAATTGCATTCAGTTATCTTGTTAATAATATTGGTATTGTTATTTTACCACAATTTATAATTGTGTAAAGCAAATGTAATTATAGTAATGTTAGGAACCATGATTTTCAGTGTAAGAGAAAAGATAGCAATTATAAAATCAAGTAATCTAAGTAGAAACTCTGTAATATTAAATTTGAATTGGAAATACCAGACTGAACTCATTTATTTTTGAAATGTAAAGAACTTTAATTCTGATGAAGTCCAATTTACTAAATTTTTTTCATTTATTTCTTTTGGTGTCATGTCTAAGAAATCATTGCTTAATCTGAAATTTCAAAGATTTACTTCTATGTTTTCTTCTAAAGATTTTGTAGTTTTAGCTCTTAAATTTAATTCTGTGATCCGTTTTGAGGTTTTCTTGTTGTTATGAGGTAAGCATTTAATTCATCATTTTACATATAGATATCGTTTGTAACCATTTACTGAGAAGACTTGTTTTTCCCATTTAACTGTCACTTTTCTTAGAAAGAAACTGACCATACATGTTTGGGTTTACTTTTGGACTCTGAGTTGATCTATATGTCTGCCCTTTATGCCAGTACCACAATTTTGATTATTGTAGCTTTGTACTGTTTTGAAATGAGCAAGTGCGAGCTTTCCCACTTTGTCCTTTTTTCAAGATTATTTTGGCTATTCTGGTTCTTTGGTATTTCCATAAGGATTTTAGGATCAGCTTGGTCAATTTCTGTAAAAAAGTTAGCTGGTGAGTAAGTAGCTGGATTTTGAGTGCTGATTACATTGAATCTGTAGATCAAATGTATTGGAATTACTATTTTGATCAAATTTATATATTAATTAAAAATAAGAAAAATAAAGTTTTTATTTTACCCTCAGTTATTACCTTTTTTCATACTGTTCTTTACAGAGCCAATTTTCTGACCTATATTATTTTCCTTCTCTCTGGAGAGCTTCTTGCATGGCAGGTCTATTGGCAAGATGCCCTCAATTTTTGTTAGATGCCCTCAATTTTTTTTTGTCTAAGAAAGTCTTTCTAAGAAGTGTATCTCCTTCACTTTTGAAAGTACAGAATTCTATGTGGGTGTTTTTTTTTTTTTCTCCTAATACTTTAAATATTTGACTCTCTTGCTTGCATGGTTTCTGAGAGTTAGATATAATTCCTATCATTGTTCCTCTGTAGATAAGGTGTTTTCTTCTATCTGTCTTTCAGGATTTTTTTTCTTTATCTTTGATTTTCTGTAGTTTGAAAATGATATATTTGGCATTTATCCAACTTTGTGTTTTCTGAGCTTCCTAGATCTGTGGTTTGGTGTCTGGCATTGATTTGGGGAAATTCTCAACCATTGTTTCAAATATTTATTTTCCTTTCTTTTCTACCTGCTTCGCCTGCCTTATTTCTGGACACTTGACTTTTTGTACTTTCTTCTCTTTATAAACCACACTGCTTCAATTTTCCCAAACACTCCATGCTGTCTCATTGCCATATTCTGTATATTTTGTACATGCTGTTCTCTGGAATGCCCTTCCCATTCTGGTCTACAAGGTTCTCCGCTGTCTTTCAAACCTTTCTCAGGCATAATTTCTTTTTTCATCACTCTTCCAATCCAAATCAGGCCAGACAGCTCACTGCTGGTTTTTGTAAATAGTTTGATCATCATATGTTTTGTACTATAATGCATTAGTTTATAAATTACCTGTCTACAAATATTATAATAAATGCCCATGGTACTCACAACCCAGTTTTAACAATGATCTATTCCTGGCCCTCTTACTTCATCTGTGTTTCTACCCTTTTCCCTGCCTCCCCGAATCCCCAAATTGTTTAATCTACAGATATTTCACATGCATCTCTAAAAGGGTCACCCCCAAAACCCACAAAATGCACTAAAAACTTTTGCAGTAGCTCCTGATCAGATACCCAGAGATCAAATATCCTTGATTGTCTCAAATATTTTTATAGTTGATTTGCTCTTGAAACAGATTCCAAATAAAATTTGCACACTGCATTTCTATTTGATATGAGTCTTAAATTCCTTTTAATCTGTTTTCCCCTCCCCATCTTTTTTCCCCCTTGGAATTGATTTGTTGGAAAAATGGTTATTTGCCTGTAAAGTTTCCCAAATCCTGGATTTTGTTCCCTGTAAGGCTAACATATACCTCTGTTCCCCTGTATTTCCTTAAACCACATTTAGAGCAGCAGTTCTCAAACTCTTTTGTCTCAAGAATCCTTTACAGCTTCAAAAGCCATTGAAGACTTCAAAGAGCTTATATTTATGTGGATAATATCTACTGATATTTCCATATTAGAAATTAAAACAGAAGTTTGAAAAAATACTGTTCCATCAAAAATAAATACATGTTGAGCTCCCTTGAAAAAGATGGCAGCATGAGAGGTGAGACAAGGGCCTCCTGCTAAAACTGCATATAATACGAAAATATAATTAATACAACTAATCCTGAAAGAGCAACAGGAAAGAGGGCCGTGCCACACTGCATGCACCTGGAGAAAAGAATAGAACTCATGGAACAGGGTAATGTACCAAGGCCATGGCCCGGCAGGACCCAAGCCCTTCCCCTACCCCACCTCACTGATGGGAGGAAGATAAATGGACTAGGGAGGGAGTGGCGGCCTGGGACTGCTGAACACATAGCTCTGGAGAGCACAAACCTACATTGCATGGTGCTGTGGTGATTAGGGGGGTTGAAATGATAAGTTAGGCAGAATACCTGGAGAGACTGAGATTCCAGCCGCTTGTGGAAAATGAACCCATATCTGGCTGCTCTGGGACAAAAGAAACGCAGGCAGTCTGAGAGACTTCCTAATTAGCGAGAGGGCTGCTAAAGGGGCAGGGGTTGCACAGAGCTTACTGCTCAGGAGAAAAGACAGGTAGACAAAATTGGGTGTACTCTGCCCATCAGGTTGAGAACTTTCACAATCTTCAGGCGCTCCAGCCCCCTGGCTGGCTATGCAGCTCCAAGGCTCCCCTCTATGATACGCAGCCTGGTGCACCTTCCTCCCAGCCAGCCTGCACCTGGCTTGCAAATTGGCAAACCCTGCACTAGCATTAGGCCAGCCAGAGGGAAGCCCCGCCTACAGCAGCTACAAACGCAAAGGACAGAGGCTTATACCTGTGTGCTCGGCTCACTGGTTCTGGCAGTGGAGATGGGCATAGCATCCTGAAAGCAGGAAACAGCTCTTTCCCACCCCCACCCCCAGGCACCAAAACTGCTCCCCTGGGACCTGCTGACATTGCTCCAGGGACTGAGCAGCTCCAGAAAGTAGAGTTTATGGGCACAAGAGGGTGCCACATACAATTATATGAAACTTCAAAGGAATCTGTTTCAAAGCAAAATAATAAATACACCTGAGAAAGAGTCAAATGAAACCAATCTCATGAATCTTCCTGAAAGAGATTTCAAAATAAATATCATAAACATGCTCATGGAGGTACAGAAAAATATTCAAGAACTCAGGAATGAATTCCATTCAGAGATCCAATCATTATGCAACACAGTATCAGAAATGAAACACAATGGAAATGGAGATGATAAATGAAATAGAAATTAGAGAAGAGGAATACAGAGAAGCTGAGGCAGAGAGAAAACAGGATCTCTAAGAATGAAAGAATATTGAGAGAACTGTTTCCAATCCAAATGGAAGAATATTCGTATTATAGGGGTACCAGAAGAAAAAGAGAGAGAAAAAGGGATACAAAGTGTCTTTGAGGAGGTAATTGCTGAAAACTTCCCCAATCTGGGGAAGGAGATAAGTCTCTCAGGTCATGGAGGTGCATAGATATCCCAACAGAAGGGACCCAAGGAAGAAAACACCAAGACATACAATAATTAAAATGGCAAAGATCAAGGATAAGGACACTATTAAAAGTAGCCAGAGAGAGAAATAAGATCACATACAAAGGAAAGCCCATCAGGCTATCATCAGTCTGCTCAGCAGAAGCCTTACAGGCCAGAAGGGAGTGGAATGATATATTTAATGCAATGAGGCAGAAGGGCCTCAAATCAAGAATACTTTATCTGGCAAGATTATCTTTAAATTTGAACAATTTCCAGATAAGCAAAAGCTGAGAGAACTTACCTTGCACAAACCATCTCTACAGTGTATTTTGGAGGGACTGCTATAGAAGGGAGTGTTCCTAAGGTTTAATAGCTGTCACCAGAGGTAATAAAACCACATAAAGAAAGTAGAACAGTTAATTACTAGGCAAATGCAAAATTAAATCAACCCCTAAGTCAGACAAGGGATAGACAACAGAGTACAGAATGTGATACCTAATATATAAAGAATGGAGGAAGAAGAAGGAGAAAAAGAGAACCGTTAGATTGTGTTTTGTAATAGCATACTAAGTTACATTAGACTCTTAGATAGTAAGGCAGTTACCCTTGAACCTTTGGTAACCATGAACATAAAGCCTGCAATGGCAATAAGTACATACCTATCAATAATCACTGTAAATGTAAATGGTCTGAATGCACCAATCAAAAGACAGAGTCACTGAATGGATTAAAAAAACAAGACCCATCTATATGCTGCCTACAAGAGACTCACTTTAAACCCAAAGGCATACACAGACTAAAAGTGAAGGGATGGAAAAAGATATTTCATGCAACTAATAGGGAGAAAGAGCAGGAGTTGCAGTACTTGTATCAGAGAAAATAGACTTCAAAACAAAGAAAGTCACAAGAGACAAAGAAGGACATTACATAATGATAAATGGGTCAATCCAACAAGAAGATATAACCATTATAAATATCTATGCACCCAACATATGTGAAACAAATACTAACAGAATAAAAGGGGCAATATAATGCAATGCATTTATTCTAGGAGACTTCAACACTCTACTCACTACAAAGGACAGATCAACCAGACAGAAAATAAGTAAGGACAGAGAGGCACTGAACAACACATTAGAACAGATGGACCTAACAGACATCTACAGATGTGTACACCCAAAAGCAGCAGAATACACATTCTTCTCAAGTGCACATGGAATACTTTGAAGAATAGATCATATACTAGGTCACAAAAAGAGCCTTGGTGAGTTAAAAAAAGATTGAAATTGTACCAACGAGTTTCTCAGACCACAAAGATATGAAACTAGAAGTAGATTATGCAAAGAAAATGAAAAATCCCTAAACACCTGGAGGCTTCACAACATGCTCCTAAATAACCAATGGATCAATGACCAAATCAAAACAGAGATCAAGCAATATATGGAGAAAAATGACAACAATAATTCAACACTGCAAAATCTGCTGGACACAGTGAAGACCATGCTAAGAGGGAAGTATATTGCAACACAGGCCTACCTCAAGAAAGAAGAACAATCCCATATGAACAGTTAAACTGACAACGAAACTAGAAAAAGGGGGAACAAATGAAGCCCAAAGTCAGTAGAAGGAGGAACATAATAAAGATTAGAGCAGAAATAAATAAAATTGAGAATAAAACAATAGAAAGAATCAATGAAAGCAGGAGCTAGTTCTTTGAGAAAATTAAAAAAACAGATAAACCCCTAGCCAGACTTATCAAGAAAAAAAGAGAGATTACACATATAAACAGAATCAGAAATGAGAAAGGAAAAATCACTACAAACACCACATAAATAGAAAGAATTATGAGAGAATACTATGAAAAATTATGCTAATAAACTTGATAACTTAGAAGAAATGGATAACTTTCTAGAAAAATACAACCTTCCAAGGCTGACCCAGAAAGAAAAAGGAAATCTGAACCTTACCAGCAATGAAATTGAACTGAAAATCAAAAAACTACCTAAGAACAAAACCCCTGGACCAGATGGCTTCACTGCTGATTTTTATCAAACATTTAGTGAAGACCTAGTACCCATCCTCATTAAACTTATCCAAAAAGTGGAAGAAGAGGGAATACTTCCAAATCCATTCTGAGGCCAGCATTACCCTAATACCAAAACCAGGCAAAGACACCACACACACACACACACACACACAAAAGTTAGAGACCAATATCCCTGGACAAAGATGCAAAAATACTCAACAAAAATTAGCAAACCAAATTCAATGTATATCAAAAAGATCATCCACCATGATCAAGAAAGATTTATTCCAGGGATGCAAGGATGGTACAATATTAGAAAATCCAACATCATCCACCACATCAATGAAAAGAAAGACAAAAACCCCATGATCATCTCCACAGATGCTGAAAAAGCATTTGACAAAATTCAACATACAATCATGATAAAAACTCTGAAGAGGGTAAGTATCTCAACATAATAAAGTCCACATATGACAAACCCACAGTCAATATTATACTTAATAGTGAAAAGCTGAAAGCCTTTCCTTTAAGATCGGGAACAAGACAAGAATGCCCACTCTCTCCATTTTTATTCAACCTAGTTCTGGAGGTTCTTGCCACAGCAATTAGACAGCACAAAGAAATAAAGGGCATCCAGATTGGTAAGGAAGAAGTTAAACTGTCACTGTTTGCAGATGATGTGATATTGTACATAAAAAACCCTTAAGAATCCACTCCAGAACTACTAGATCTAATACCTGAATTCAGCAAAGTTTCAGGATACAAAATTAATATACAGAAATCTGAAGCATTCCTATACACTGATGATAACTAGCTGAAAGAGAAATCACAAAGCCAATTCCATTCACAATTGCATAAAAAATAATAAAATACCTAGGAACAAACCTAACCAAGAAAGTGAAAGACCTATACTTTGAAAACTACAGATCCTCATGAGAGAAATTAAAGAAGACACCAATAAATGGAAACACATCCGATGCTCATGGAGAGGAAGAATTAATATTGTCAAAATGGCCATCCTGCCTAAAGCAATCTACATATTCAATGCAGTTCTTATCAAAATACCAGCAGCATTCTTCAATGAACTAGAGAAAATCATTCTAAAATTCATATGGAACCATAAAAGACCCCGAATAGCCAAAGCAATCCTGAGAAGGAAGAATAAAGCTGGAGGGATTATGCTCCCCAACTTTAAGACCTACTACAAAGACACAGTAATCAAGACAATTTGGTCTTGGCACAAGAACAGACCCATAGACCAATGGAACAGACCCAACCACATATGGTCAATTAACACACAATAAAGGAGCTGTCTATGGACATGCAATGGGGGAAATGACAGCCTCTTCAACAACTGGTGTTGGCAAAACTGGACAGCTACATGCAAAAGAACGAAACTGGATTATTGTCTAACCCCATTTACAAAAGTAAACTCTAAATGGATCAAGGACCTGAATGTAAGTCATGAAACCATAAAATTCTTAGAAGACAACATAGGCAAAAATCTCATGAATATAAACCTGAGCAACTTTTTCCTGAATGCATCTCCTTGAGCAAGGGAAACAAAAGCAAAAATGAACACATGGGACTACATCAAACTAAAAAGCTTCTGTACGGCAAAGGACACCATCAACAGAACAAAAAAGGCATCCTACAGTATGGGAGAATATATTTGTAAACGACTTATCCGACAAGGGGTTAACATCCAAAATATATAAAGAACTTGCACACCTCAACACCGAAAAAGCAAATAACCTGATTAAAAAATGGGCGGAGGATATGAAGAGACAGTTCTCCAAAGAAGAAATTCAGATGGCCAACAGGCACATGAAAAGATACTCCACATCACTAATCATCAGGGAAATGCAAATTAAACCACAATGAGATATCACCTCACACCAGTAAGGATGGCCAGTATCGAAGACTAAGAACAACAAATACTGTCGAGGATGCGGAGAAAGGGGAACCCTCCTACACTGCTGGTGGGAATGTAAGCTAGTTCAACCATTGTGGAAAGCAATATGGAGGTTCCTCAAAAAAGTAAAAATAGAAATACCATTTGACCTGGGAATCCCACTCCTTGGAATTTACCCAAAGAATACAAGTTCTCAAATTCAAAAGACATATGCACCCCTGTTTATCGCAGCACTATTTACAATAGCCAAGATATGGAAGCAACCTAAGTGTCCATTAGTAGATGAATGGATAAAGAGGATGTGGTACATATACACAATGGAATACTATTCAGCCATAAGAATGAAATAAATCCTACCAGTTGCAATAACATGGATGGAGCTGGAGGATATTATGATCAGTGAAATAAGCCAGACAGAGAAAGACAAGTGCCAAATGATTTCCCTCATTTGTGGAGTAGAACAATGAAGCAAAACTGAAGGAACAAAACAGCAGCAGACTCAGAGACTCCAAGAAGGGATTAGTGGTTACCAAAGGGGAGGGGTGTGGGAGGGTGGGTGGGGAGGGAGGGAGAAGGGGACTGAGGGGTATTATGTTTAGTACACATGGTGCAAGGGGTCATGCCAAAGACAGTGTAGCAGAGAAGGCAAACAGTGAATCTATGGCATTTTACTACACTGATGGACAGTGACTGCAATGGGGTGTGGGTGGGGACTTGATAATATGGGTAAATATAGTAACCACATTGTTTTTTCATGTGAAACCTTCATAACACTGTATCAATAATACCTTAATAAATAAATAATGTTACTATATATAACATAAAAAATAACTTTCAAAATCAAAAAAATTAGAGATGAATTGCGTGTACTCTCTTCTACACTTCTGCATATCCCTATAATTTCTGGCTTAATAGAAGGCAATTGGATCCTTATATCTGCTTCTCTATTCATTAATGCGATCCAGACCCCTTCATTTCTCTGCTCTAAAGGTGAAAACCAAGGACGTGTCCTGCCTAGGTAAATAGTTGATAGATCCAACATTAGAAATCAGTTCCCCAACTACTATTCCATCTCTTTATTTGCCACACTGTCACTACAGGCCTATCTGAAATACAGCCTAGAACTAAACAGACTAACAAGTCTTAATTGAAAGTTAAGTCCGGTATGCAACACTGAAAAAGAATACAAATTTTTTGAGATCCTTAAGGTACTGCATCATTACAGTCAGTCTTCTAAGGCAAAAATCACACATCTCCCAGAGTCTACTATTGCATATATTTGAGGAAAAGAAAAGAAAGAAACAGGAATAAAATCCCAGCAATTAGACTCTTCATAAGTAGGGAAGTCCCCAATGGAAGCAATTCCTATGACTGATTCAAAAGTAGAGATCGAGGAACCACAGCATTGACCAAAGTGTTCACTGGAGCATATAGGGTTTTTTTCTTCCTTCCACTAAAGGTGTTCCAGTTTTACTATTGAGTGAAATGTACCTATTATGGAAGATATTGCTATAAAAAGAGAATAGTCATTAACTTCTTTACATATTGGTCTCAACTCTATGAAGTAAGCTTGGAGTTCAGCTGATGTTCATTTTATAAATAAACCAAAGTTTAGAAAAGTTAAAATGACATGGTAGAAGCTGAATCTCAAATCCACATCCCAATTCCAAATCCCTTGTTCTTTATATTACCCTCCACCATCCCATTTCTGATCCATTTCCCAGTTTTCTTCTGTAATGTTTCTTTCCTGCAAATATGTACACTGCAGAGACTAGTTCTTGACAACTGTGAAATAGAAGAAGTTCCTCCTGAACAGTATGTGAAAGTGAGGACAAACCCATTCAAACTTGTTAACCTAGGAATGAAATGGGAAAAGAAGAAACATGGGATAAGTTAAGAAATATAGAAGAGAGAGAATCAAGAGGCAAAAACGTCCAAGTAAACCCGAGTATCACTGCCTGGTCGTCTAAGTCATCGGTGACAACTGGCTCTGTAAATTGTCCCTATTCTGGGAAATGATTGGTAAGAAAATGGCAAAACAAAGTCTTCAACTAGAGTTGTCTTAAGGGTCCTTTACAGCAATGATCTCTCAGTTACTGAGTCACTTATGATTAGGAACTTGGTTTCTTTTAAAAGTAGAGCTCAAAGTTGTATTATTCTAAGTCCTATACCAGAAAATAAGTTATCAGTTAGGTAATATACTATAATAATAAAATGTATAATAAAAATTCATAATTCTCGCTGGCAATCCTTACATTCCTTCAGGTTGAAAGTACTTGTAACTTTACATAAAAGAAGTATAAATGATATTGAGCCCCAAAATCTAAACAGCAAAGACATAAGCATTAAACAGTTTTTTTAATGGTAAATACTACCTTTATTTAAAAAAGTTATACATGCTAGAAAAAAGCATAAATGATACATGTAAACAACTGTTTACCAAATACTTATTTTTTTTTCCTTGTAAAGGTGCAAATGATCTTTAAATGTAAACACAATAGTTGCCAAACATTTTTGTAGTGGAGGATGGGAGGAGAAGGTTATTTCTTTTGGCTGTGGTTAAAGTCTTATTCAAAGATTTCCTGCAAAATATACTGAGAAAATTTGGTTTATGAATACAATGACAAAATAACTTGAATCACTGAAATTTTTATCATTTTTTTCCTCAAAAATTTTAACTTTTCACCAGAAAGTGCAATTTGAGGGACGTAATAACAGTAGCTTTGTAGAATGATGATGATGATATAGTTTGTATAAAAGAACAAATATTTTATTAATAAAATGCCTCATTCAGTTTTGCACTCATTAGCACGTACTCTTCATGAGCTGAAGACTTTGTTCCTCTGAGGTGTGTGATTTCAGGTAAGCCTCAGCTTCAGCAGGCCTGAGATCCAGGGTAAATTGCACAGCAGTATTCTCTGCCAGGGAGGTGACATGTCTCCCTGCTGGTCCTTAGTAGCAGTAGGAAATAAGGGAGGCTGCTTCTGTCAGTTATGTTTTTGAGCAAAAACTCTTGCAGAGCTGCACATGAGTCTATTGCAGGATTCTCAGGACAGTACATGAGAATCGGATATTGTTTTTATAGAGGCACTGAGCAGAAACTCTATGAAAATATGAAAGAAATCTAAAGATAGCAGAAAACAAGCTCATATGGAAGGAAACAAGATGCAAACTTCCACTGATGAAAACTTTAATGTCTTAGTCCTGGCTTTATCTATTTAATATTTCTTTTGAACTGTACTATTTAAAAGGAGATGTTTCCTTTTTATTTGTTTTTTTTAGATCTTCAAGTCTTCTGGTGTTTAGTGCAAGAATGATGGCTAACTAATACAGTTTGCACACCTAGCTTTGTCACTGGTAGTCCTGATAAGTAATGGAGTCATGTGGATGGAGTGCCTAGAAATAACGACCAGATCATATACAGCCTTTCTCCCCTTATTAGTATTTTCAAACTTTATATAAAGTTTCACTGCTTGGAATTTTTGTCTTTTTTTCCCCTTTTTCTTTTTTGGTGGGAGAAAGGCTGAATACAAAAAAAAAAAAAAAAGAAAAACCCAACAACAAATAAAAACATGATAAATTAAAACCAAAAATAAATATTCTTCTGCACAGAACTGAAAATTATTGTGCAAAGATGGCATCTTGCAGGTGAAGTATTTTCATTCTATTTGTATTTCCATATGTGGAGGCACCAACAAAGAATAAAATCTGTTCTAATGTTTTCTCGAGCTGTACAGAGCTCCAAGGTCAAAGCTCTCCGGAGTACACAGGAGCATATATACGTCTTCTAGATGTTCACCATATATGGGACTCACAATGTGTCATTTTAATAACTCCTACACCACCCCCTAGCCGACGATAATTCATCCCACCATACAACCTGCAAAGGAAGAAACAAAATAGTATTTTTAACTGGAAAAAGCATTGTTTCTTCCATAACTTAGATGTTAATAAAACACATTTTCAAGTTTTATATCACAACAATATTTTTAGTTTCATATACCTCTTCCAAAGATCGGGAGCTGAAATTGAGCACTGACAGTTAGCAGAATTATTTCAGACACTGACTGAAATGCTCTCACAGGGAACTGTTTAATAGTAAAAGAGTGTCATATTCACTATTTGCACCCTAACTTTATAACTTTACATCCTGACTTCTAACAATTATCCAGGATCATATATTCAACATTTTTGCGTCCAATTTTGACCCTGGCTATTTCACTCTCCCACCCATTTTCCTTTTGCCTAGACCTCATCAATTATTTGTTTCTGTTTTTTTCTTGTATGTATTCTTATAAGCCTTCTCAAACCCTTTATATCTTGATGTGCAACTACTGAGATGGTTACCCTAAATTTGTTTAGGCAAATAAGCTCAATTTATTGAGAAAGAAATCCCAAAGTGCTTGGATGGTAAAACTGTTTTCACAGAAGGCTAGTATTTGGTATTTAGACTTAAGCATAGATATGAAGGACATCAAACCCACAGTATTAATATTTTTTATTAAGTTTGAGAATTAATTATATATTTGACATTTTAAGTTCTTGTAATGTTTAAGAGACTTTGGCATATTAGAGGGTCTGTCAGATTATTTTTGTAAATCAAGTATAAAATATGTGATCTAGTAAAGATTTAGACTAAAGATACTAAGCTTAAAGTTTTAAGAGAATTTTGCTAAATTTGTGAAAGTTTTCTAATATTTAAAATGCAGAAGTCATCTGATTTATGTGAATTTATAAGGATGTAGAATTTGTTAGACAATGATTTAAAAGCAAAGTAAAATTAAACCTATAAATATAGTTTTATCTCTTAAGTAAGATAAGGCTTCCTCTCTAAAAGTGACTCTTAAATTTACTAGACTTAAAAATTGATTAATATATTTAACTTGATTTTAAAAGGTAAAGGGAAAAATCAGTTATAAAATGAAATAAAATATTACTTTTTAGACACTAAATGCAATTTGTTTTTCCTGGGCATAAAGTTGCTTCTAAGAACACCAAAAAATTATACTGACATGACAGATTGAGAGCCAAAGATCTAAGTTCTTGTTCTAACTCTGCCACTAACTTGCTTAATTAGGCAAGTCACTTTATTTCATGGTGGAGCTAGAAAGATTTTTTTTCCTGTTTTTGTCATCTTTTATTATAAAACTGGTCAGGTACCAAAGACAAGAATTATGTAAGATGTCAGGTACGTTAGAGCAATGAAGTCAAAATAAGCTTTCAACTATAGGTAGATTCAAGCCCTCTTCAAAGTATGCAGGAAGCAATTCAGTGTACTGATGACCATCCTGATGTTGATGGTCATGGGCTATTTCAAGCCCATCACTTTCAAGTCAGCAGTGAGATGACTGCAGCATAGCTTGAAGGTTACCTCCATGTATTGGCATCAGGATCAAAAACTTCAATGGTCTTCAAGTATGTTGTGCCATCAAAACCTCCTACAGCCATGAGCTGTCCATTCACCACTGCCAGGCCAACCTACAGGGCCAAAAAACAGTGGCTGCTGAAGAAACTAGACAATCACCAGCAAAATTTAGACTGGTTTCCAGGTAAATTTCTTTAATATATGTTATTCTTTATGGTTTTATATTGTGGTTAATTTGAACACAGAAGGAGAAAAAGTTATGATAAAAACCTATTTAATTATGGGAACAATAAAATTATATACTCAATTAGAATTATTTACAGAGTCAAAAACATGTTTAAAAAATTTTTGGAAACGCATTCCCTGGGGGTGAGCAAGAACCTTCAAAACTGCTCTCACTTCTTTTGGTATTTGCCTATTCTAATACACTATCTATATTGCTACTAAATTTAAAAAATGCAGATATAACCATACTGTCACTCCTCTAAAAACTTCCTAAGCCTCCCCGCCACCTAAGGATAAGTTTAAAGTCCTTACTCTGTTGTTCAGGCTCTCCAGAAATCCCTATTAGCCTGTATTTCAGCCTTACCATCTAATGTGCCCTATGCTGCAGTAATACTAGATTAATTGCTAGTCGCAGAAAATACCATACATTATCACAGTGCCAGACTTTTGCACATGTTATTTGGTGGTTGGCACTTTCTTTTCCTCTTCTAGAAAATCTTGTTCTTTTCTGGCCTACCTTCATGCAACTTTCTCTGGCAAGTCTTTTCACTGGCCCAATAGCAGTAAGCTTATTTTGGGGCACGTTCTTCTAAAATGCACATGCCACTATTACTAGACTTGTTTTTTTATAGTGAGCTGTAAACATTTCAATTTCCTTCAATAAATCAGGAGCTTCTTGAGTTGAGGAATCATGTCATACTTTTTTTTGCTTTCCCAGTAAACAATAAATATTTGCTAAATGAGTGAAATATATCAACAGAATATAGCAGTGAAAACAACAGGAATGTGACTAAGCAGCTGCTTGTTTCCAGCAATAAAGAACCACCATTACGTGAACAGTTTGACTGGCTGATTCCTCTCAGTGGTATGTAGTCCCTGATTTGTGCAAACCAGAATTTACTCCCTATCACCCTCAGATTATCTTCAGCTATTGCTGATTCTCCCACCTGTTGTCCTACACTGATGGGCTCCTGACAAAATCAGTGGTTTATGGTTACACTTCATTCTGAACCAAATGTCCTAGGATGGATGAACTCCACACTCTACTCCGTAAGTCTCCTGTAGTCACAGGTAATCCATGGTCTACAGCATGGCATAGATCAGGCTGATCTGGTCCACACTGTAGATGAAATGGACTCAAACCAGTTTGTGAAGACTGGTGGTGGGGTCAGATGTGTTTCTGCCTAAACATTTGTATGGGTATGCCAACTACCTGGAATATTACTTAGAAACAGTAGGTAGGAATATTTAGCTCTAATAGATATGGATGAATGAGGGTGACGTTAGATAAATAGATAGGAGAGGGAGGGGCCTTTCAAGAAGCAACTGATACAAGACAAATCATAAAAAAATTCTCTAAAGATATGATTGGATGAAAGACATTTAACTACTTGACATAATAGCAATCAAAATAAATGAATTTTTCCCAGGAAAAAGCAGCAGGGGTTGTTTGCCTAAACAGTGCGCCTCCTCCTGCTCCCACGTAGTACAGCTCACAGATCAGAGCCCTCCTCGTGCTTGTTGCTGGGTACTTACCCCACTACGGCGGGACGTCATAGCCACCACCGGAGACCACTGGTTAGTTCTGGGGTTGTATCTCTCAGCACTGCTAAGCTCGGTAGTGTCATCTCTACCTCCTACAGCATAGATCATGTCCTGATACACTGCACAGCCCAGGTGCTTCCTCCGTGTCCCCATAGGGGCTATGGTGTGCCATCTGTTTTCCTGAGGATTGTAGCGCTCCACTGCATGGAAAAGCAAAACCAGTTAATGCCCATTCAGCCATTTCCTGTCTTCTCTAGTTTTCCTCATAGCCATTAAAACATCACACACATTATGATGATAGATATTTTCAATAAGCAATCTGATCTTTCCTTGAGAAGGACTTGTGTACCTTTGGACAGTAGCACTATCCTGCCATTGGGAATGGGCTTCCTTTAGGCATGGTTTGGTGGAAAGGGCATGTGGAGGAGTTAGGGTACCTAGTTCTATTCCTGGCTGTAGTTACCATTAGCTAGGTAACTGATGGCCTCACTATTACCTCTAAATGAGGGGATTAGATTATAGTATCTAATTCCATACAAATAATTTGTCACACTTAGACAAGTGTGAACTCCCTTGCCTGTATTCTTACTGCATTCTAAGCCATTGGAGAAAAGACAAGATATGTGACAATGGATCTGTAATGGAAGTGCCACAATGACAATATCCCTAGGCAAAAACATCCATTACCTCTAAATAGAAAGGACTAACAGGTATACCGGTTTATAGTTTTAACTTTTAATTTATTCCTAGGTGATGATACAGAGGTCTTTTGTTTTTTCTTTTTTTAAGGAGAGGTGGTTATGGGAGAGGAAAATAATTAGTGTGAAGAAAATAGTTCTTTTACTCATTAAAATTCCTAGAAGCTTGTAAAATGGAGGGAGAAAGAAGTATTTTGAGAATATCCTAGAAGACCATGGCTACAGAAGGAGCTGGGGAAGAGCAGAGAGAGGTACTCTCCTAGAAGAAAATAATTTTCCTGATAAATTACAGAATAACCTGGCCTTTCAATACTTTCTGGAGGGGGAATTCCCCCAAAGACAATGTGGGGAAACCAGACTGACGTCGGGGTTTCCCCTGCTCTGGGGGAAACCAGACTGACTTCAGAAGGGCCTAACCTGTGTTGAGTGGAGATGTTCCGTCAGAACCGCCTACGGCATACAAGAGCCCTCCTAACACAGCCACAGCCACGCCTAGTCTTCGGGTACTCATGGAAGCCACTCGAGTCCACTTGTTCTCCTTTGGGTCATACCTGCAGTGGGAGAAGCCAGAGACTGCCTGCATGTTTTCATTAAGCAAAGCCTTATTCACAGGGTGTGAAGTCACATTAAAGGTATGTTGGACACGCAGATTTTCTAACATCAAATGCATAGTGACAGTCTAACATATTTCAGTTATTAGGGGAAAAAAAGTTGTAGAATTGGTACCTGTTTCAGCTATTAAGCTATTTACTATATGACTTACCCTGGGGCTGGAACTCCTAAAAATGCATTTCTTCTTTGCCAAGCTGGCTTCTCTACTAGATTCTGCCAAAAAGGACTAGACCCTGGAAGTCTAGGGGAGGAAAGGGGACCGCACTCTGTTCTGTTCACCTGCCAACCCTGTCAGTGTTGTCTCAGCAGTGGCCCTTCAGTCCGCTGTCCCAGTTAATTTCAGTTTCTAGCCTCTCCCTGGTGCTTCCTAAGCAGCCTTGCTGCACCCAAGGTCTCAGTCACAGCTCTGAGGCTCCTCCTCTGAGTTCTTGGGTACCAGGGACCCAGTTTTTTTCTGCTATGTAACATATCATCCAAAACTCAGGGACTTAAAACTACAATCACTGTAGAAACTTTCGTGCTGTCGTAGGCTTCCTCTCAGCATGGCAGCCTCAAACAGCTCACTGCTTCAAAGGTGGGTGCCCCAAGAGATCCAAGTGAAAGGGGTGCCACCTGTTATGACCTAGCCTCAGGGGTCACATAGCACTACTTCTGCCATACTTGTGAGTCAGCCCAGATTCAAGGGGAGAAAACACAGACCCCAACCCTCAATAAGAGTGTCAAAGTCAAATTGTATGAAGAGCATGTGAAATGGCAGCTGTAGTAATCATTGGAAAATTCTATCTTCCAAAACCAGCCAGGCAGATAACCCTTCTTGGAGGTGAGTCTTGGCTGTTGAGGGGGACCCTCTCCTCATGTGCTGATAATTGTAGCTCCATGGGGTCTCTCCTCCCAGATTCTGGGCTCTACTAACCCTGATCTCTAATTCAGGTCCTTGGATTCCTACAGTTACTTCAGAATCCTCTCCATTTTTTTCAGCCCCTCAATATTTGCTAGTCAGTTTTTAAAAATTATATTCTCTCTACTAAAATAACTGACATGGTTTCTGTTTTTACTGGTCCCTGATCAATAAATTACTAGAGTTCAGAAATAAATATGAGAAAAATTACTTGGAATAGTGTGGGGCATTTTATTACATAGGCAGAAAATTCTGGTAGTATATTAAGTACTGTATAGCAAACTATCTCAATATTACAGGAAATATAAAATACATGATACTATAAATAGCCCTTACTCTTAAGAAGCAAGTGAGGGAGACAGAGCCCATTCTTAAGGAAAAATCTCTAAACAGATTCTGAGAATGCAGTAACTCATACCAATGAAAGAGGCAGAAATACAACACTGGAAACCGGAGTCCCTGGAGAAAGGTTCTGGTTAGTCAGTGAAGGTTTCCTGAGGTTCATGCACTTTGAATAGGTTGTCTTTCATCACTTTTGGAAAATTCTCAGCCAAAAATTCAATCTCCAAATATAGCTTCTGCTTTTATCACTGTCTCCTTTCTGAGACTCCAATTACATGTACGTTAGAGCATTTGTGTTCCTCGAGTTTCTTATGATCTGTTCTTTTGATTCTGTTTTCTCTGTTCTTGTGTTTGGATATTTTCTATTGATCTGTCTTTGAGTTTGCTAACCATCTTCTGCTGTGTCTACAGTTAATCTCATTCAGAGTTTTTAACTTTAGATACTACACTTTTCAGGTATACAATGTACATCATATTTTTAGATTCCAATTCTGTATCAAAATTCTCTAACTTTTCACCCATTTATCTTTCCCTATTTTTAAAATGTATTTATTATACATAAAGTCTTTTTCTGCATGCTTTAAATATCCTTAATTTTGATCACTTAAAGGGTGTCAGATGATCGGCTATGGAGGTACACTTTTCTGATAATATTCCTTTCTCTTAAAAAAAAAAAGCAGTTCCTGTGTGGTGACCTCCAATGAGTTCTACACAATGGTATAAAGGGCATATCAAAGTGTGGGCAAAGGGTCTGTTTGTGTTTATACAGAGGGTCAAAGCCTAATTTGGCTACCCAGAAAATGAACTAAGATACGATATGAAGAAGAATTTCCAACATCAGCACTCTCTGGAAGACTCATACCAGAAGATGATCATCAAAAAACCTCAACAAAGATCCAGGCGATGCTGCAGTTGTAGCTGCATCCATCCCACCAGTTCCTGGACTTGCCATTGGAATGAAGAAGGAGATATCTAAGCTGGCCTGTGCTTTCAGTAAAACAACAAATTTGACTGGATCTATACTGTTGGAACTCAACCAAGAATTAGGAGAAGTGCAAGTTGTAGCGCTCCAAAATCTTACAACTACAGACTATCTACTGTTAAAAGAACATATGGGATGTGAACAGTTCCCAGGAATGGGTTGTTTTAATTTGTCTGATTTCTCTCAGACTGTTCAAGAACAGTTAGACAATATCCATCATATCATAGACAAATTTTCACAAATGCCTAGGGTGCCTAACTGGTTTTCTTGGCTTCACTGGAGATGGCTGGTAATTATAGATCTGCTTTGGTTATGTAACTGTATTCCTATTGTTACTGTGTGTGCGCAATTTAATTAGTAGTTTAAAACCTATACATGCTTAAGTTACTCTACAAGAAGATATGTCAAAGAAATAATCAATCCTCCTATGTTTTCTTTCATCTGATACCTCTATAGCTTTTCTTCTTCCTTCCTAATTACAACCCTTAAATAGAATTAGTGCCTCATATCAAATTTACCGAGTATCATAATTCCTCCAAGTGGTAAAGATACCTCAAGACAAATGCTGCGCATAGAAGCCACATGGCATAAATCTGCAAAGAAGTAAAAAGCTAACCTTTGCAAACAATATGGCTTCTCTCTCACTTACCAACTTTACATCTCCCTGTATGGCCCCGGAAGATGACTGGTTAGCCAGAGACAGGTAAGATTCCTCAAGGGAGGAACAACCTAAGACAGGCACAGTCACAGGGGGGCCATCAGGAGAGAAATTGGGGATCAACAGTGGTGAGGCTTAGAACCTCATACCCCCTGTTTTGAGAGAAATCTTCTGCATCCCTGGATGTTTTAATGCCCTTGTCTAGCTTGGATTAACACATAGTCTACAGGCACACACCTGATCATCTACATTTGCTCTCTTACAACACTAAACTATGTTTTCTACCTTAATCTTGCATCTACCTACCACTTCAGCATTTTATTAAAAAAATAATAATAATAATAAAGGGAGAAATGTGGGATCCACATATAAATCAAGTATAAAAATCAAACTAATATTCATATTTGACCTGATTGTTTATAGTTCATAATGTGTGATCAAAACCAAAAGTTTCTGTGATGACTGCCCTTGTACTGTTCACTATGTAAGAACTTACTCACTATGTAAGAATTTGTTCACCATGTAAGAACTTGTTCGTATGCTTCAGAAGATTGGACACTGACGAGAATTAGGCTTGGGGTGGATTAATGATTGTGCATTGAGCATTGACTCCCCTATACAGAATTTTATTGTTGTTAACAACCATTTGATCAATAAATATGAGAGATGCCCTCTCAAAAAAATAAAAATAAAAAAGTCTTTTTCTGTAAACTCCAAATGTGGATCATCTATAAGTCTGTTTTTGTTATGTACTTTTTCTCTCAATTATTTGCCACATTTTTCTGTGTCTTTAGATGCCTCATTTGTTTACTGTATGTAGCACATTATTATAAAAGAATGGGATCCTAGAAAAGGAAGTTAGTATTATCCTCCACTACCGCCCTCCCTCCTCTGTAATATATTCACTTATTCCTGCATTAGGCATATAGGATGAAAGGTTGATCACCTCAATTCAACCAGGAACTGAGCTTTAGTTAGACTCAGTCCACATCTGTTTTTAAATGTCTCAAGGATGATATCTGTCCTGAATTCTTTGCAGGCCCCCTGCCTATAACAGGACTTCATCTTCTAAGCACTATAAGATTGCACAAGATGTCATTCATTCTGGTCCCCTAGTCTCCTGTGCTACCGCAGCACTCAGCAGACACCCCACAAGGCAAACCAGTGGTTTGTTTGGAATTGTGCTGATTTCTCTCTCTGCCAGGAGAATCACTCTGCCTAGGCCAAGTCCACTATTCACCCCATGTTCCGACTTGGCAAATGTCTTCAGGAAAGAAAGCAGCTGATGGCTCACATAAGATGGGCTCTTTCTGCAACAGGATTTTAGTACATCTAGTATTGTTACTTCCACCTGTCTCTGATGTTTTTACAAAGAAGATATTTGTATGTTGTAATTTCTTTCCTAGTTGTTGCAGTGGGTTTGATAGCTGTCACTACATTCTACTTGAAAGCAGAAGTCTTTGCATTATTTTTAAAAACTTTATTGTAAAACTGATTCAGAATGCCACAAGTGTATAGTTTAATGACTTATAAAGAAAGCCCACTTTTAACCACCACCCAGGCCAAGAAAAATAAGTTTGCCTGCCATACTGACCCTTCCATATGTCCCATTCCAATGTCAATGTTTTCCTCCCTCAAAGGTAACTATTATCCAAGTTTTACAGTAATCACATCCTTGTGTTTCTTTATAGCTTTGTTACCTAAGTGTGCATCCCTAGACAGTTACTCTTACTCATTAATTTAAAAATATTTTCAAAGTCTCTTTTTATCTACAGGTTTTTCCTCTATTCCCCCCATTCCCCCTACCCCTATAATTCATCTATTTTAGAACCTGGGGCGTCTGACCTGCAGTTTCCCCCACAACATGGATCTGACTGATTGTACATTCATAGTGCAATTCAACATGTTGGTCTGTCCCCTGTATGTTCTGCAAACTGGCAGCAGATCCAGAGGTTTGATCAGACCAGTCTGGTCCCTTTGGCAAGACTATATAGAAGGTGGTATGCTAGCAGCTGTTATTAATGCTTAAGTCCATTAATTTACTGAGTGTTGCAAAATGGTGATATTCTATCATTTATTTCCTTTTATTGGGATACTTACAAAGAAACAACCCTCTCATCTACTATTTTTTTACCTAATTCATATGTGATACAGTTCACACAAGAAAGGCTGGATAAATGCTTGCTTATTTCTCTTTATTTACTGTTTTAAAGATGATAAATTAATTTCCTATGATCTTCTGAAGGTAACCTATTAGGGTTTTTAAGACTATTAATATATATTCATTGGATTTTAATCAATCACAATTATTTTCTCTTTTGAGTTAAACCTGTCTCATCATTGGTCAGTGGGAACATCTCCAAGTGGGCTCTTGACTCTTTTGACATGCCTAGTAGTCTTGGATAGCTTGCTTGCTATCTGGTATGACAAGACGGTCCAGGCTCAACTGCAAATTTCCTATCCTAAATCTGGAATCAGGCATTTCTCCATGAAGCCCTGGTTTCTTTTAGTGGGAAATGGAATTTTAAGACACAATCCGGGAGTGAAGATGTTCACTGCCACTTGGTTGGCCATAATTCCTAGGCCTCTTCAGTTGCCAGAGCTAGAATATAATTGTTCTTAAAAAGAGGAATTTAATTTAAATTGAAATTCAGGACCACAGGTGTTTTACTTAACCTGTTCTATTTTACACCCACATTCTTCTGTATCCAGAAACCTGGTTTTTAAGAACACAGAGGTGGCCAGATTTAGAATAACCCATATTCATTTCCTTTATTACACATTATACACATAACAGTCTTAAATAGCAACATTACCACTCCTGAGAACAATTAAAATTTCTTTCATATATCTCTTCCCATTCTCCTTCCACTTTTAAAAATCAATCATACTAGAGTTAAGCTGACTGAGCATATAGTACATGCTACTCCTTCTCCCTTTCCATCCTTATTAAGTCATAGTTCTCTGATTAGCTCTATGTTTAGTGCTCACTCTTAGCACTCTGTCAGCATCTCCCTGGTTGGTTTTGTCTGAAGGTTGTTCTCTAGGAGATTCCTCAATGAGGACTCACAGGAACAATGCTAATAGTTTGTGTCTTTATAGTTCAGTCAGTTTCTCCAGATAAAAAATCCTTGGCTTACATTTCCTTTAATATTTTATATATGTTACTCCACTTTCTTCTGGCATAAAGCATTGTTTTCAAAAAGTCTGATGATAATCTAAATTTCTTTTGCTTACAAGTAACAAGTATTTGTTGGTGGTGATGAAAGAATTTTTCCCTTTAATAAAGTCCATTAAGTTTATTAAAGTATGTCTTGGTGTTTCTGGGTTAGTATTCAGAGGATATGATACATCTTTTCAATAAATAATTTCAAGTTTTTTTTATTATAACAGGGAGATAATTTTTACATGAAATGAGTTTTCCTGAGGAGTGATTTGAATTTTTCTAACATTATGGAGCTCCCTCTCGCTTTTTTTCATGTAGCATTAAAAAATATAGTAGTTTGCCTCCTGAGATTTATTGGCCTTTATTCACTGCTCCTTCTTTTATGTCAGCCTTCTCTTTTCTTTGTACCTCTTGTCCTTGTCCTTCTCAGTTTTGATTCCACACCCAGAAGTGTGGGCCCTGTCCTCGGAGGTCATCCTGGCTGGTCAGTTTTGAGGGCTCCTGGGACTAGACAGTCTAGCCAGTGGTTCTCAGTTAGAGTGACTCTTCCCCACCCCTCCAACTCAGAGGACATTTGGCAATGTCTGGGGACATTCTTGGTTATCACAAACAGGGCTGTGCTCCTGGCACTTCATGGGTAGAGGTCAAGGCTGCTACTGCAAACACCCTACAACACACAGGGAAGGCTCCACAATGAAGAAATTATCTGGCCCACATCAGTAGTACTGAGGTTGAGAAACCTGCTCCTAAATCCTTCAGATCTTATTGCAGCTCCCTTGCACTTAACTCTTTATTGGGAGTGAAACTATCTTCTTAGTTTCAACTGTTCATAAATTTTCCTCTCATGCTTTCTAGTAAATATGTATTGGCTATTTGGGGGCTCTTTGCTTCTTAGACCTGTCAGATTTCTGACAGCTCTTCTGTTTCCTCCTGCACAGACTGATAACCATACACCTGCTTGAGGTTACTGGTGGTTTGTCTTTCCCCGTTTGTGTTCTGGGGTTTATGGGAATATCTTTACTCCCAGTTTATTTTAAATGTTGTCCATGGGGTTAAAAAAAAAACCTGTGGTGAGATACATAACATGTACCATGGTAACCATTCTTAAGTGTACAGTTTAGTAGTGTTAAGTACATTCACAGTCAGGCAACCAAGCTCCACAACTTGTCCAGAGTTTTAGCTTTGCCCTCTGTGCTCTGCAGGAATTTGGAGAGGTCAAAACCCGTGCTGTTGCAGTCACCTTTCCAGAATCCTCCTGCACAGCATTTTGAAAGTGGAGAACCAAGTTTCTTGACAGAGACAAAAGGGAATTGGCAGAGCTTTCGAGAGTTGCCTGCAACTTTATCTCTATTTAAGATGGAGTCAAACTGTTCAACTTAGATGGAAACCCAACTAGTAAATCCTATTTCAAAAATTCTGAAAAGTCGTGAAGCATTTCTTTTTAAGAAATGAGGATGGAACAATGGTATGTTCTTGTTAGTAATCATAGCACATGACAGTCCAAAATCTAATCTGTAGGACAGAATGATAAAAAACACATGGGGCAAGAAATTAAGAACAGAATCTATTTCACCAAAATGAACTGATTTATAAAAATATAAAATAAACCTTGGAAGCCCCGATATTTCCCTATATACACTCCAAGAATTAAGGAGAATCCATATACAAAATACTTCAGGATCTTTGTAAGATATGCTAGACAAAGTATTATTATTTTAATCATTTTTCTGGAGGAAGTCTGGGCAAAATCATGCACTAAGTATATTCCAAGTACTGGGGAAAAAAAACAGAACAGATTTCAGAAGTGGTAGCATGATATTATATACAGAATGTAATTTAAAATATGATTTCAATACTTCAGTATTAGGCTCAATGAGTACAACACATAGTTTTAAAAATCTGGGTTATGTTATCTCTTGTCTTCCTAGACTTTAAGATCAACTGAATACTTTTTCTTTAATGCCCTCAGGAAATCAAATGAATAGAGAGAGGATCCCCTGGAATCCTCAATTGTTTCTTTTAAAGAGCCTTCTATATTCTTTTAAAAAATTGAAAATGACTTTAAAAAACAAATCACCTCTCAACAATGTTGAGGCAAGACACACCATCCTGGCCACCCACAGCATAGAGAAAGCCTCCGAGCACTGCCACACCCACACTGGTCCTGCAGGTGCTTGTGGGAGCTACATCACTGCTCCACTGGTTTGTTTTGGGGTCATACCTACAGAGAACACATTAAGAGCAGAGTTTATATTACATATAGAAAGCCTGGCTATGTTTACATATTCAGTGACATAGAGTGATAAATTTTCTTTCCCCTAAATATGGCTGATTAGTAACTGAAGCATATGAAAGTATAATTTGTTTTTATTTTTGAAACTAAATTTTACTCAGACAAGTTATATATTAATGAATTTTCTTAAAAAAAAATTTTTTTGGAAATGTTATAAAGCTAAATTTCCTTCAAGTTCTACCTGATTTCTGATCCATTCCCATTTTGCTTTAGTGTATATCTTTTACGACTTTTTTGTAAAGTATTTCTAAATAGGTATATATCTATCCACAAATATATTTCTTTATATGCAAGCTTATTTTATTGAGATAAATAATACCACACAATAGGCACTGTTTTTTCACTCAACCTGTTTCTGAGATATATTCATTCTAATAAATACAGCACTAGATTTTTCTTTCCTTTGAAATATTTCATTATATTGTATATGCCATATATTATTAAATCATATTCCTACTGATGTATCCATAATTTTTCTGACATTTTGCTTTTAACAAGTGATTACCCTTGTATATTTCTCTTTGTGCAAATAGATGATGAGAAATACAATCCCGTAGCACAGAGTATATTCATTTCTAATTTAAAAAATACTATCAAATTACAAAAATACTATCAAATTGCTCTTTTTGCAGCTATATCAATTTTGTTTTCAGTTTCATTAATTTTTCTATTTAATTTCTTTCTATTTTCTTGGGTTTTGTTGCTGTTTTTATAACTTCTTGATTAAAAAGCATGATTTTCTCATCTTATTTTCAAATGAATATACATAAGTTTTAATGCATGTAAGTTTGCCTCTGAACACTACCTTAACTGTATGCCACACATTTGATATATATGGGTGTAGTTGTTATCAAGTTGAAAATATTTAATCATTTCCACTCTTTTTTCCTTGACTCATCAATTTATTTTTAGGTGTACTGTATTTTTTAAAAACTTATATGTAGCTGATCCCTCTTATTTTTTTCCAGCTACACAACCTATGCCTCTAGATCTTAGTTTGTAAAGGAAATACCAAGAATCAGCGTAGATCAACACAGTTGAATGAAAAAAGGGTGAGTTTGAGCATGAAGCTGGAAGTCATTAAAAAATCAATTATTGTATGTTTCTAATGTGCCAGGCACTGTGAAAGACAGGAGAAAAGACATTTCAACAAACAACTACAGCCAAGGTGATATGTACAAGTATGTTCAAAATACTAATGAAAAGAGCAGAGGAATCAGCAACTAACTTGTCAGTGGTGTCAGAAAAGGCTTTATATGAGATGTAACAGTTCAGTCTTGAAGAGATGTTCTAAAGAAGAAAGAACAGCATGCAAACACGTAGGCAGCGAGGCATGAATAAGGTCAGCATGTCCAAGGAGCTGCAAGCAGTTTGTGGGTCTGTGGTAGCATGTTTAGAACAGTGGTGTGCCAGGGGAGGCAGACTGGAGAGACTGGTGGCAGTCAAATCATAAAGGGCTTGTCATGCTAAGTTGGCGTAGGCTGCCAATTAGTGCCACATATTCAATACTAAAGTAGCAAATCATATGTTTCCTAATTAACATCTCAAATGGAACTAATGCATAGTAGAAAAAAAATTCAAATTGACCTTACTTACCTTTCAACACTATTGAGATAAGAGGACCCATCATGACCTCCTACTGCATATAACAAGTCATCAAGAACACTGACCCCAACTCCACATCGCCTTTTGCTCATTGAAGCTACCATTCGCCATTCATTGGTCTGTGGATCGTATCGTTCAACACTCGAAATGGCATCTCCACTACACCAACCACCAACTGGGGAAGGGACAGAAATGGTCAGGAGAAAACCTGTCCTAAAGCACCCAATATATCACTCACTGCTGTATACATTTATTTTCTCATAGTTTTATTTAAATCAGGATATTCAACTAGTACTAAACCACAATAATTTGCTTATATTTGATTTCTGTCCTAGGACATATGCCAGGAGTTTTAATATCAGAGAAAACATCTTAAATTATAAAATAAAATTTGGTTACAAATGTGAGAGTTTATAAGCACTCAAGACAAATCAAATAGACTAATCATTAAAACTCAGATATAATTTTTAATGGAAGCCATTAAAACCAACTTTTTATTGAACTACATGGCTCCAAATCAACTACTATCACTTCATAAACTGTGTTCCTCAATACTAGCAAATAAATAGGTCTTTAGGAAAGAAAATTTAAATCTTTCCTGTGACCTGTGTTAACAAGAAGAGGAAAGCATTGTTCAATTTCACTGCCTCATGGCAAATTTACATGCATTATGATTTCCAAGGCAGCTGGTGATGGCTCACTGGGACAAAAACTAGCTATTACTACAAGCCAAGTACACTGAACTTTGTAAAGTGTATGCATAGTCCTTGCCAAGAGAACTCTCAATTTGAGTTAAGCAATGTACCTAAGGAAAAATATTGCTGAGCAGCTTTATGTGGGTGAGATGTTGACTCCAAGAAGACAGTTTTGGTTAAAAAGTGTTACCTTAAGGAAGGTAACTTGTATCTAGTAAAGTATCTGAAATTAGGATCATTGAACTGTGAACACTAAAAAAGCCCCAAAACCAGAAACACAATATTGATAAGCATAAAGAAACTGAATGGTAAACAAGGAGACACGCCAGAATATATCAACAGAAGTAAAATACTCCTGAGTAAAAAACTACTGAGATTACAGATTTGATCTCAGGCTTCCAGGGTTTATTTCCACAGAGTGATGAAGAAAGGAAGGCTCAATTTTCCAATGTTAAGTAAGAATTGGCAATTTGGCATTTCAAAGGTAATGAATGCAAAATTGCAGTAAATACCAAAGACAACTGAAGATCAAGTTTTAAGTAGAGACAGTAGGTCAAAATCTAAAATAATGTCAGTGAACACTGTCACTCAAGAATGGAGTACAGATCTAGATAACATGATAAGACTGAGAAAGTAAGGAAAACCAATACTAACTGTAAAGGAAATAATGGCTTTTCTATACAAATAAAAATGGAAACCTTAATAGTATAAAAAAAGTGACAGATGATTTAACTTTTCTTCTTTATGCTTTTCTGTGTTAATCAAAATTTCTATACTGCATGTGCTTTCATTTCTATAATCAGAAAATCAAAATGTGTTATTAAAAATAGGTTACCTTTCATAAAGTAACTTTAGTAATCCATTATTGCTACTGGCACATGCTCTGTGATTTTTCTTCCCACTAATCATGATGGGTTAATGCTAATTTCTCACTAGAGTTCAAAGACTGTAAGAGGTCCCAAAATATGGAAAAGACAAAGACTACTGATAGGTCCCAGCTAGCTCCATGAATCAGGATTTGAAAAAAAATTTGAAGAGGAAGAACTTAACTATAGACTGAATGTTTGTGTCTCCCCAAATTTGTATGCTGAAATCTAATCCCCAATGTGACAGTATTAGGAGGCAGGGCCTTTGGGAGGTGTTTAGGTCAGGAGGGAAGAGCCCTCATGAATGGGAGTAGTGTCCTTACAAAAGGGTTCAGAGAGCTCCCTTCCCCCTTCCTCCACATGAAGACACAGCAAGAAGACAGCCATCAACAAAGAACTAGGAAGCAGGACTTCACCAAACACTAAACCTGCCAGTGCCTTGACCTTGGACTTTCTGGTATCCAGAAATTTGGGAAATAAATTTCTGTTGTTTATAAGCCACCCAAGTCTATGGTTTTCTGTTGTAGCAGCACAGATGGACTAAAACAGAGCTAGTGAGAAGATTTTTACTAAGCAGTGAGAAATTTTTACTCAGGTGAATAAGGGAGCTGAATTTACATGGATGGAAGTGAAACCTCTGCTACTGAAAGTTCTCAGAGATTTAGAAGCAGACAATATGAGCAAAATGATACAGCAGATTATTTTAGGTTCAACTTAGCTCCATAGGGCTAGGAAAGAGTGTAACTCTTCCATGTAACACAGCGTTTTTTGACAGCCCTTATGTAATTATGAGGTGACTTGCACACTGGTATATAAATTAACGCACATGACTCATTTTAACAAAATGTCCACTATCTGGCGTTTCTAGGTTTACATGAAAACAGAGCATTCTTTGGGAGAATACCAGTGTTGGATCATGAGGTAAGAGTGAAGCTACATGGTAACTTATAATGTGTTTCTTATGACAGAGGATATCACAGTTGTCCAAAGGACCATTCAGATGACAGGTTCTCATGTGGGAAAATACTCAGTTTAGTCACAGCGTAGTCAGATCCAAACCTGCAAAGAGTACTTCTCCACATCGGATAGGTTTCCGTGGTCTTGTCCTCGGTCCTTGCATTAGTGGTCGTTCTTGAGGCAACAGGAGATAGTTTTTAGCCTCATCTACCAAGTCTCTGTGGAGAAAATACAAACCTTTATTCCAGATGTCTAACTAATATCGTTAGTCAAATCCCAGTATGGTTTAGAGACACGTTAAGTTGGCAAAGGGGAGCAAACATAAACCAAACCAAGTCACGGATACCAGCCAATATTAAAAGGGTCACAAACATAAGAGCAAACTTGCAAGTTACAACTTTGTGAGCTGTGAATTGTGAATTGAGTTGTGAATTGACTGGTATTTCTATCATGACTTCATATCTTAGTGCAGGTTTAGCCTAAAACTCAACATGCTTGGAGCCAACAGTAACTTATGGGGAATTAGAAATTACAAATCAATTACCAGCCTGTGCAGTTAATGTTTTCTAATGAATTTTATTAGATTGTGCAGGATATTCTACTGGCGAAGTAGCACATCAGTCACGGCACTAAATATTTGCTGGATTAAGTAAAGTAATAAAACTAGGTAGAAAACTGGATTGCTAAAATGAAACACTGTACCATCATTTAATATTAATTTGCTGTCTGCTACTGTATGAAGGTTTACACTCAGTAAGTTTACTGAGCGTGAACACATTTTTTTCTATGAAGGTACTTTCTGAGAAGAACCTAGTAATTACACTTGTTAAATACAATATCCTAATACAAATTATTTATGTATGTACTTGTTTCACTTGAATCTGATTCAGTGCCTGATTGGTTCAAATTCAGTTACTCTGTTTCTCTCTCAACTCTGAAAGTGTTTCCTAAACTACACTATATTTTTATTTCTCTAGCTTTTTTATGTTACAAAGAATAATTTATTCCTGCTGGACCAGTCCCAAGCATGACCCAATAATGCATTTCCAATATATGTCTTTGCTGAGACCCCTTCTGAATTTATCCTAAAAAACAAACCAAAAAATCCCCATATAAACAAAAAACAACTAAGCTGGTAACCAAGAGCTTTTTCTAGCTTTCCTAGCCTTAAAAACAAGGACTGTGATCTCCTAATAGCTGGTGTTTAATTAAGATGTTCAGTGGTTCCTAGAAAGGGTATTACAGAGCTAATACTTAGCAAGCCAACACAGAATGAACAGTAAAAGCATCATTTACTGCTATGTGCTAGTCCCTGTTTTAAGGGCTTGATACAACAGTCCTATGGAATAGGTACTGTTACTATCTCTACTTTATAAATGAAGAAACTATACCAGAAAGAAGTTAAAGTAACTTGCCTTAGGTCACACAGCTAGTAAATGGTGAGGTCAGGATGTTCGGAAGAGGCTTCTTTTTTTTTTTTTTCTAAAAAATTTTATTTTATTTTATTTTATTTTTATTTTTTGAGAGGGCATCTCTCATATTTATTGATCAAATGGTTGTTAACAACAATAAAATTCTGTATAGGGGACTCAATGCACAATCATTAATCAACCCCAAGCCTAATTCTCAACAGTCTCCAATCTTCTGAAGCATAATGAACAAGTTCTTAACATGGTGAACAAATTCTTACATAGTGAATAAGTTCTTACATGGTGAACAAATTCTTACATAGTGAATAAGTTCTTACATGGTGAACAGTGCAAGGGCATTCATCACAGAAACTTTTGGTTTTGATCACGCATTATGAACTATAAACAATCAGGTCAAATATGAATATTCGTTTGATTTTTATACTTGATTTATATGTGAATCCCACATTTCTCCCTTTATTATTATTATTATTTTTATTTTTAATAAAATGCTGAAGATGCAAGATAAAGGTAGAAAACATAGTTTAGTGTTGTAAGAGAGCAAATGTAGATGATCAGGTGTGTGTCTGTAGACTATGTGTTAATCCAAGCTAGACAAGGGCAACAAAACATCCACACATGCAGAAGATTTCTCTCAAAACATGGGGTGTGTGTGAGGTTCTAAGCCTCACCGGGAAGAGGCTTCTTTTAAAAGTGACTTCATGTATACCTTACTTGCTGTATCACAATTGGTACTCTGATTTATGTTTTATGGGGCCGGGGTGCCTTTTTATTGTCTTTTCAGATTTTAGCATCCATAATTCATATGGATTTCCTTCTGCTTTTATAAATATTTGAGGGGATTAACTGCCATTTGTCTTTTTTTTTTTAATTTAAAGGATAAACATCTAAAACCCCTCTAACATCTTCTGTTAAAGGGACAGGCTCCAGATTACAGAAGAAATGCAAATTAATCTACTTATCCTACCTCTGTTCTAGGGATTCCTGATTCTAGAACAAGTTTCTTTAGTCATTAAGGAAAACCCAAAAGTCAGACAGGTTAAGGGGTTCTGTGTACAAATTATTCTTTCATTTTTATACATGGAACATGCTGAGAAAAAATAGTTAGAAACACCATATGCTTTCAGATTTGAACCTAAATCTTAAAATCTGTCAAACTGAGGAAAGTCATTTATTAAATTTTGTATATATTAGAGATACCCCAATAAAATAGATGTTTTTTTGCCCTTGTATAAAAGCATTTAAGAGTTTCTTTCCATCAAAAAAACATTATAAAACTGCTTCACTAAGCTCTAGTGGATATCTTTCCACATCTACTTTAGAAGCATGATAGACTTTTAACTGCGTACCATCTCAGAAAGCAAGGTGGGTCCTGTTCCCTAACTACGAATATGTGATGAAATGAAAAAGTGACATTTTTGACAGTCAACTGCATATATCTCAAGGAAAATAGCACAGAATTGCCTCTTCATATTCAAGCCTGCATTAAAATCTTAGAAATCTACCTCTTTATTGCCACTTCCATACCAATAAGCACTGCACATAAAAAACTAGTGGAATGGAATACTAGAAGTTCAGCCTTCTCTTCTTTCTGCTACTACTCTTGACCTTAGCCTGGAAGAAAAACCTGCTACACACACTGCCCTGGTTTCAGCACTAAGATATACAGTATTTAAGAAGCAATACAAATAAAGAAATTAGAAGAAAATGAGAATGCTTAGTTATTGGTTTTTCCCATCCAGGGTCAATCATACCTGCATTCTTCATCACTTTTGATGAGGGGATCAGAGCCTACGGTGCCCACCAGGAACTTGGGACTAAGCAGAGGCAGACGAACATGCTGTAGCACCTACGAGATAAAGCACTGTTACAGGCATGAGCTCCATCTGCATGATATTTAAAAGAACATATAACATACAACCCATGTTCCCCTATTGTGTTTCCACTTATTTGGGGACTGAATTTAATAACTGATCTAATTAATATATAATGAAGAAGGGAAGGCATAAATACTAAAACGAAATTAACTTTACTCTAGCCACCAATTCAGTAATTAGAATAATTGAAAAACTGAAAGCACACTGTCACTTTAGAATGCCACTTTAAGCTTTCAGTGGCCTAAAAAATAAGCTATTCAATAATTAGCTTATATAACTGGACTCTAATTAACAATCCAGAAGAATACCCTATTAAACTATGAAAACTATAGTCATAATAACAATAACATTAAACACTTCAGCTGGGGACCATTTATGCCTCATATCATCCTTTTACTCTTCACAATGTGGTGGGATCTCCAAGCCACAGGGAAGGGAGGCATAATATTTGCCATCTTACTTTCTTATATTTATTTTGTACAACTTAGGTTCTGACTTGTGCTATAGCCCAAACCTAGAGTTGATGCAAAATAGGAAAAGGGCAAAAGTTCATAACGATAGACACTTAAAATGCTTCTTTACCTGTCTCCTTGATTATTTGGAAGTAGATGGATAGTCTTTCTTACAGTCTAATGTAAGGGACAGTGAGAACTGTCTCTGTTTTACAAGTCAAGTACATATATTTCATCCAGTACAAGCATTATTTAGAGAAGCATTTCTATCATACCTGGGGTAACTGGGGCCGTCTTTCTTGAATACTGTATTTGACCCAGGCCATCACTGCATTGAACACCTGTTCTTCACTGCGGACATTTAGTTCATCACTAGATATTATATCAATGAGCTGATTGGCTGGAAGCAACATGAACTCTTCACTTTCCATCACCTGTTCAAAGTTAGGTGAATAAAAGAAAAAAATGCTGTGATCATTTATAGTTGCAGTATTTTTCTTTAGGGTTATGGGGCAAAGCTCTGTATTACAATGCAGCCAAAGTTCAAAACAGTACCAGGGGAGAAGAAAAGTTTAAAAAAGGGAACAAAGACAGGCAAAGTGCAGAGAATTTTCAGGACAATGAAACTGTCCTGTATGATACTACAATGGTGGATACGTGTCCATTTGTCAAAACCCATAGAATGTACATCACCAAGAATGAATGCTAATGTAAATTATGGACTTGGGTGATAACAGCATGTCAATTTAAGTTTATCAGTTCTAATGAATGTACCTCTCTGGGGTAGGACTGAGGTAGGGCAGGGGCATGGGACAAGCATCATGATTAATTTTTCCTGCCTATGATGAAAATAACAAGATATAAATAGTGTGGTAAGAACAGGAGGGACTCCATCCTAAGGCTAAGATTTCATTTTAAAAACCTGGGAGTTAGGAGGTTAAGACCCCTAACTTATTTTATGGTAATCAGCCAATAACCTACCCTGTCTTAAGGCAGAGCAAGCAGTCCTAAATAATATGTCCCCACTGCTTGAGGGTAACTGTTATCTCGAAGAACAGGATTAAGAAATTCCTTGTGTTAAGTTTATCTGACAGAGAATCTAGAGGAATGACTACGAGTTATGGCATAGTGTCTCTCACTGGAGAGAGACATCATGAGACCACATGTCAAGCCTACACATCCCCTGGCCTTTGCCCCATTCCTGAAAGCTTTAAGAGATAGAATCCTCAGCCTTTAAGCATGCCTCCTCGCTGAGGTTACCCACACTCCCTTTTCTTTGAGTGTGTATTTTGCCTTAAATAAAGCCTTGCTGCTCAACTTACTGCATTTTGTCTCCACACTCTTCCAAACCTCCTGGGAGATTAAGAAGAGACCCCTTTTCCCAGTGGTAAGTGTCTTTGTTACTCTGCTATTTTATTCAATTTTCTAGACTTAAGCACTAGTCTTCTCTCTCTGTCCTACTTCAGACAAGTATGCTACTTAGATCTCTGATTTGGGCTTGCAAGTTCCTGTCACCTGGGTGACCTGGATGAGACTGCAGAGGTACGATCATGCTCTTTAGTAGTCTGCCCGAAAATCTCCTTTCTTTGCTTTGCTAAGTTCTCAGAACACAATCTCATTCCATCCAGTACTCTGCAGCTCCCCCAAATCCTGGGGTGGGAGGAGCTTAGATCAACACTGTGCAGATTCAAGTGGACACTGGATGTCAGATGACTTGGCTTCAGGAGTTGGCAAGGGATCTGCCCCATGCCGAGCAGGAGTTCAACGAGCTTCCCTTTCCTCCCTCTGTTCTTCCTTTTTGCTCTCTGCAGCCTGCAGGGCTGTTGCCATTTGCTGCTACTCCCGCTTTGAGGTGAATTCCTTCCTTACCTGCACTCATCTGACCTGAGACTGAGAACCAAGAATTCTTTCTTGATTGGAGTCAAGAACCCTCCCCTGTCCAGGCTGAGGTTTTGCCTAGTGCACAGGGAGAGACCTCCCCAGACACAGGTGCCTGACAACAGGATGTTGATAGTCGGGATGGCTGTGTGTATGCAGAGACCGGGGGTATGTATAGGAACTCTGTACTTTCTCCTCAATTTTGTTGTGGACCTAAAACTGCTCTAAAAAATAAGTCTTATCAATGTTTAAAAAAGGGAACAAAGGAAAATACAGAGGACACAATTAAAATTTAGGAAAAAATTTGTGATTCAAGTAATTTAAGAAAAATGACATATTCTTACTAAAATGAATTATCAAAATAAAAATTTATATTCAAAACAAACTGAACTACACTAAATTATAGCTCCAGAAATGTAAGAGGTATACAAAAAAAAAAAAAAATAGGGAAAAAGCTTTTAGAGGAAGCCTGGTTGCTGCAAGGGCAGTGTCTAGGGCAGAAACACCAAGGGGCCAGTTTGAAAAAAGAATGAGGTGTCAGCATTTCTACGAGCAAGAATGAATATAATGAGGAGTTAGACCCATGAAAATCTCTGAGGACCAAAACACTCTGATATATATATACATATATATCAATGAGAAACTAAAAACACACCAACATTCATCAGAACAGAGATGTAATCGCAACAAGGATATTACCTTGTTCTGCAGTCGAGCCACAAATCCCAAGATCTTGTCAATCTTGTCATCAGTATATAGAGTAAAAGGGACAGGGTGCAAAACAGGAGAGAGCTAGTCACTGCTACACTCCATGCGGTTGGTTCTCTCATTCAGAAGACTGTGCTACATGGGATGTCTATCAGTACAGGAATGATATGGTGAAGAGCTCAGATTCCTCCTGCGTGACCTCGAATGCATATAATATATTCTCTTGGGAGAGGACCATTTTCATGCTCATCAAAAAATTAGAATATTCATCAGGATATGAAGTCAGTCCTAATATTTTGAATATCTGATTAAGAATGTTTTCCCCAAGTTAGAAAAAAATACAAATCTCAAAATAAAAGAGTTAAGGACCATAAAGTCAGCTATACTTGGAAAATACTAATGAACATTTCAAGTTTTATGGCACAAGTCTTAAAATCATCTGAGTGAGAGGCTTTCTGGGATTCAGGAAATGGAATAGTAACCTTTAAATTTTAGCTGAGGCTGCCTGGTCAGGTAACTTGGCAGTCCGAATGGCTGCACTGAACTCTGTGGCAGGGTTGTCAGATGTAGCAAATAAAATACAGGACATATTTACACTAAAACAATTATTTGTTGTTCATCTGAAGTTCAAATTTAACTAGGCACCCTGTATTTTACCTGGCAACCCTGTGTTGGGCACTATAAAGTCAATAGCTAAACTTGGGGCCTAGCTCCAAATTAAGTGTGCTGGCCTTCACAACATGCAAAACTTTAGCCATGGCTGTATCTTACTTTCTTCTTATTTTCTGATTTCTCTCTTTACATACAAGCATGGTATTGTATATCTTTGTGAAGTACTTTAATATTCTTTTTTGATCTTGTGATTATAACCTTACTGATTATAAACCAAGTGTTAAATAAATATCAAGGATCACCAAGTTTAGAATGCATGCATAAACCACCATAATCATCACTTACTGGAAACATTAAATGCTAAGACACAAAAATTCCATGAGAAAACATTTGTTTGGTACTAAGAGCAAAGAGTAAAAATAATATTCTTGATAAAGTCTGGTGAAACTGTCATTTCTTTTGTCCATCAACAAGGAAAAGATATTAATGATCTACTGTTAGGGCAATTCTAGCACTGAAATCCTTGAGCCAAATCACCAGGTTAAAAAAAATGCTTTAAGATACCAGCTTTTTAAAATAAGAGTTTACAGGAGATCTGAATTTTAAGTCGCACACTGTTATGGCAATAAATTTACTGTTAGTTTCCTTAGATGAACGTAGATGCAATATGAAGAATGAATAAAATTCAAAACAAGAATAAGCAAAATCAGCTAGAGTTGTTCCAATAGAAATGAATGATAAATTTAGTGCTGTTGAGTTGAAAAGCAATTTTAAAATTCATGTTAAGCTAGGCTAATGAAATAGAAAATTAAATATAGATTTAAGTTAAAAATAATTTAAATGAATCACAAGTGTTAAGCCCCAAATGGTGACTTTTTTTTTTTGTATCTACATAAAACCATTCTAGTCCATGAACAAGGGTAAAGTTTCCTCACTGGGATTTCACTGTGGTAGATACCAAGTTTACTTTAGAGGCAGGGGTAGAACTGGAAAGGATTCCCAATCTTTCTCTGCTGTTAAAGATAGTCTTCAGATATTTGCAACTACCTTAGATCTAAAATATAAGCTATGGCTAAAGCAAAAAAAAATTTTTTTTAATCAACCTTATTTATTTTAAATATACAATTCAATGAGTTTGGATAAATGTATATACTTATGTAACCATGACCACAATCACTGCATAGAACATTACCATCATCCCAAAAGGTTCTAAAGAAGGAAATTCTTAATCTGGGATCCAATGACTTTGGCAAATTATTTTGGAAATGCTCACTGATGGTTTGGCTCTACTTTTGGAGAATGGATTTGATATTTGAAAATAGTGGAATGAAATTAAGAGTCAAGTCTGTTAAAGAAGCTCTTTGAAGAAGTTAGATTGTTTTAAATGAGAAATTAAGTGTGACTGTAAAATATGGGCTCTATTAACTTTAGTGAGGTACAAACTCCATTTAGTCACTATGTAGTCCTCTGTTCATATTTTGTTGGAATCAATTTACTAACTTTATTAAGGTTTTCCCATCTAAATTCATGAGCTATTGATCTGCAGTTTTTGGTGTCTGTGGTTTTGATATGAGGGCAATTTTGCCCTTAGTTGGACCTCCTCCTCCTTTTTCTGACTTTGTGTAGAATTAGAATTATTTCTTTAGATGTTTGACAGAATTCACCATCTGATACTGGCATTTTCTTTGTGGGAAGGTTTTTAAATTATGAATTCAATTTCTTTCATTGAAGTAGGGTTGCTCTGCTTTTCTGTTTCTTCTTGAGTCAGTTTTTATAATTTGTGTTTTTCAAAGAATTTGCCCATTTCATCTCAGTTGCTGAATTTATTGGCAAAATATTTTTCATAATATTCCTTTATTATCTTCTTAAATGCCTGATGGATCTGTAATGATATCTCTTTTATTTCTGATACTGGCAATTTGTCTTCTCTCCTTTTTTTCTTGATCAGTACAGCTAAAGGTTCATAAATTTTTTTTCAAAGAACCATTGCTCTTTGCTCTAACTTTTATTATTTTCTTCCTTGTCTTTATGTTGGGTTTAACTTGCTCTTCTTTATCTAGCTTATAAAAGTAACCACCAGAACAAAAAGTAAAGAGATGAGCAAAGATACATCAGGCAAGTGGAAACACAAAGAAAACAGGAACTAAAAGCCAGATAGCAGACAAGGTATTCAAATAATAAAAGAATAAATTGTCAAAGGAGGACACTTTATAAAGCTAAAAGTCTCAATCTGCAGTTAAGATGCAAAATCATAATTATATATGCATCAAGCAACAAAGCAACCACCTATATAAACTGCAGATGATGCAAGGAGGAATAATAAGAAACATGCTAACTAGAGACTTTAACATGCAGGTCTACAGACAAAAAGTAAGACTATAAAAGCTAGGTAACATAATAAATAGGGCAGATCTATGGATATATATCAAATACTATACTATGAGAATAGAGCCCAGAAAATATATTTTCTGCTCATGGAATAGTCAGAATAATTGATCATATATTAGGTTACTAAGAAAATGTCAATAAATTATATAAATTACATGAAGTAGAAATATTACACACAAAACACATTATAATACACTAACACTAGAAATTGAAATCAATAAAAAAAAACCCTTCCACCTGAAAATGAAATTTTTTTCTATTAATAGTTCTTGGCAAACAGAAATATAAACAGAATTACTGTAAAACAATGACAAGCACTAAAGACAAGAATCTATTAAATATATTAAGACAGTGATCAGAGGAAAATTATGGCTTTAAACACTTAACAATAGTTAATATAAAAAAAGAAAATAAATAAATTCTCAACTCAAGCAGTCAGAAAAATAACAGCAACCCAAAAGAGAGCACAAGGAAGGAAATAATAAAGGTAAAGTGAGAATAGAATGAAATAGAGAAAAAAGGCTATAGATCTAATTAATAAGTCAAAATACTGATTCTTTGTAAAAAAATAAACAAAATAGATACACCACCAGCTACCTCATTCAAGGAAAGAAACACTGAAAGTACACATATATAAAATATAAAGGGGTAAGTAACTACTGATGCAGAAATTTAAAAGTTAAAAATTACTTTGTACACCTCTATGCAGGTAAACTTGAAAACCCAGATGAAACTGATAGTTTTCTAGGGAAATACAGTTTACCAAAATTGAACCTAGTAAAAAAAGAAAGGTTCATAGAAGAAATAGAGAAAATTGTCAGTTAACTACTTCACAAAAAAGCACCAAGCCTAGATGGTTTCACAAGAAACTTTTAGAGACTACAGTCCCAGTATTGTATAAATTGTTTCAAAGCATAAAACATGAAGGAAAACTCTTAACTCATTTTCATGAACTATAATATTTCTAACCTGACAGACAGCCTAAAGAAGTTAAGGATTAATATCACTTAGAGATAGCAATATAAACACATTAAGTATTAGTGAATAGATTCCAACATCACACCACGACCAAAAGGTATATACCAAGAATCCAAGATGCTTCAATTTTAGTATTCCACTAACATAACTCATACTAATGGGTTAAAGGACAAAATTCATATGATTACCTCCATAAATACTGAAAAGCCTTGGTAAAATTTAACATCATTCCTAATAAAAAGCTTCCAAGAAAAAAAGGAATTGTTGAACATGGATACTTCCTTAATATGATAAAATAGTCACACCTCACCCCTAAAGCTAGTATTATTACTTAATGGAAAAACACCAGAGGCATTCTAAATAACACCAGAAACTAAAGAAGTATGTCCAATATTTCCATTACTATGTATTTAACATTTTACTAGAAGTATTAGCCCAAGCAACTAGAACAAGAAGACAATTAGAGGCATTAACAATTGGAAAAGAAGTATAAATTAGTATGATCCCAAAAAACATACCAACAAACCAACAAGTTTTTTTCTTAGAACTGGGTGATACTAAGTTCACTTGGAAAAATAAGCATTCAAGAAAGTTAAGACAACACTGGGAAAAAAAATTATGTGATGAGGGTATTAGTGCTACTACATATTAAAATATACTACAAAATCAATATGCAGATGACATGGTAGGATGCTCAGAAAACTAAAGAATCAGTGATTAAAGTAACTCAAAGAATAAAAAAATTCAGTAAGGTAGTTTTCAATAGATGAATGATAAGTGGGTAGAAGATATAATGGAGGAGAAAAACATATTTACAATAGCAACAAAAAATATACTTAGAAATAAATGTAACAAGAAATATACAAAACCTAAATGAACAAAACTATTAAACATTCCTGAGAGATACAAAAACAGAACTGAAGAAATGGAAAGATATTTCTCATTCTTGGTTAGGACAACTCAAGTCATAAAAATGACTATGCTTCTTGAGTGAACTTATAAATTAGTATGATCCCAATAAACATACCAACAAACCAACAAGTTTTTTTCTTAGAACTGGGTGATACTAAGTTAACTTGGAAAAATAAGCATTCAAGAAAGTTAAGACAACACTGGGAAAAAAAATTATATGATGAGGGTATTAGTGCTACTACATATTAAAATATACTACAAAATCCTCAGTAATTAAAATATTGTAGAAAACAGTGAGGCACTGTCGTATGGCCTACAAGAGAAGGTTCAGAACCAAGCACATACAGAGATTTGGTGCATAATAAAGATGTTATCTCAAGTCATTGGGTAAAGAGAGACTTTTAAATAAATCACAATGGGACTAGATAACCATTTAGAAAAAGATAATATTAAGTCCCTGTTTCACATTAAATGCAAGATAAACTCAGAGAGACCATATAAATGCTAGAAAAAATGTGGATGAATTCCTCTGTAACCCAGATGTAGGGAAAACTTTCAAACTGTGCCTCAAAATCCAGATGCAATAAAGGAAAAGACTGATTCATCTGACACTTATTAAAAAAAACAAAAAACTTTTGTATGACCAAAAATACCATAAGCAAGAGTTCAAGGCAAATGCAAATGAGAAAAAAAAGTCTGTAACTTCTATCACAAATACAAGGCTATCACTATTAATATAGAGAGATCTTTAAAACATTGAGGAGACAAAAGACCAAAAATCAAATAGAAGATTGGGCAAAATATATTAATAGTCACAAAAAATATATAAAAATAGCTTTTAAACATATGAAACATAGTCAGCTTTACTCATTTTAAGAGAAACTCAAATTAAAACCACCTGAGATTCTATTTCTCATCTATTAGATGGGCAAAAAATCAAAAGGTTGACAATACATTCTGTTGGTGAGACAGCGAGGAAGAACACTCAACTTCATGTATTACTGAGTCACAATGGTTCAATCCATATAGAGGGGAATTTGGTGATATCTAACAACATTACATATGCAGCTAACCTTTGACCCTGCAAGCCCATTTCTAGGAATTTATCCTGAAGATAAACCCCCAACAACTGAAATATTCATATGCAAGGCTATTCATTGAAGCATTATTTGTAACGGCTACTTTCAAACACTATTTAAATGGTCAAACAAATGAGACTGAACAAACTGGGATGTCCACACAAGGAGAACAATGCAGCTGTGAAGACAGAACAATAATGAATTGGAATAAATGAATGAATACATTAAATGGCAAAGTGCAACAGAGAAAACACACACAGTACAACCTTTTGTGTAGAAAACAAATGGAAGTAAGAAAACATACATATATCAGTTGATGTAATGAATTCCAGTATACACTAAGAAAAAAGCAAAGTGCAACAGAAAATATATAGAATGCTACCTTTTGTGTAGAAAATAAATGGAAATAAGATGCATATATAAGAGTAAACACAGGAAGGATAAACCACATTATAAAGCATCAAAATAATAATTGCCAACAAAAAACTATAATCCATCAGCTAGACTAATAGTCTGTGAATCGATAATGGTAATCAATCAGTCAGAACAAGGAAAATTCTTCCTTACAGCAGAATGTAGATAGAAAAATGGAGGTTTTTTTTTTTAAGTCACCATTTTGCAACCATCGTAGTAATAACCAACTCAGGCAGAAATTATTAAAGGATCCTAACATCTTGAGTGAAAGTTTGATGAGGAATAGGATATTTACATAGATTTCAAAGCATCTCTCCATAAAAGTTCTTACAAATTACACAAGGAAAAAATAGTAACTTAATAGAGAAGAAATTTTGAGGACCCCAGTTAACCAAGTTATCAGAGTTAACATAATCAGGACAGGACAAACAGATGTCATGTGAGTTCTGATATGATACACTGAGGACAAAATGATCACGTATGTAGTATTCTAATGTATAACCTGAACCTACACAGGAGGAAACATCAGACAAGCTCACACTGGGAGACATTCTACAATGTGAACGGCCTATACTCTTGAAGACGGAGAGAAGTGCTCCACATTATCAAGACATGACAACTAAATGCAATGCATGATCCTGCTCTGGATCCTGAACTGGGAAAAAAAGTGTTATAAAGAGATACTGAGACAAATGGTGAACCTGGAATATGGACTATGGATTAATCATATTTTTATTGATGTTAAGTTTCCTGAATTTGATGCCTGAATCATGTAAGAGAATTCTATGTAAAGGAATGTCCTTGGTCCTAGAAAATACACAGCAAAGTGCTCAGGAGCAAAGGAATGTGATGTATGCAATATACTCAAATTGTTCAGAGAAAAATATTTACGGGACAAGGAGAGAATAAGAAAGCAAATATGACAAAATGTTAACAACTGGTGAATCTGTGTTTGAAAGGGTTTACGAAAGGTTCTTTTTCCCTACAATTCCTTGTAAATTTGAGTTTTTTTCAAATAAAATTGAAAATTATTTTTCCAATCAGATTAAAAAATGGTATCTCACTTTGATGTATGTTTAATTATGTGTAAGGGTGAGCATCCTTTCATATATTTATTTCACATCTGAATATCTTTTTATGCATTGCTTATTCATGCCCTATTTTTCTACTGTGCTTTTCATGGTTTTCTCACTGCCATTTGTTTCATGGGAATCAGTGGGCTTTTTTTCCTGTCATATATGTTTCAAATGGGTTTTTTGAGTTTGGCATTGACTTTTTTTAATTTTTAATTTTGGTATCATTAATCTACAATTACATGAGGAAAATTGTGAGTACTAGACTCCTCCCATGACCAAGTTCCCCCCACATACCCCATTGCAGTCACTGTCCATCAGCATAGTAAGATGCTGTAGAATCACTACTTGTCTTCTCTGTTGTACATCCCTCTCCGTGCCCCACCACCACATCATACATGCTAATCATAATGCCCCATTTCTTTTTTCCCCACCCTTATCCCTCCCTTCTCACCCATCCTCCCCAGTCCCTTTCCCTTTGGTAACTGTTAGTCCATTCTTGGGTTCTGTGAGTCTGCTGCTGTTTTGCTCTGTCAGTTTTTTCTTTGGCATTGACTTTTGATTTAGTGTGTATGGTACTTTGCTGTTATAAAGAACAAAAAATTTAAATTTTTATACAATCAAATTTATCAATCTTTCTTTATGGCTTCTGGCTTATATCCTGCTTAGGCCATTTTTACTTTCAGCCTACTAATGCTATCTTCTAGAACTTTTAGCATTTCTTTTTGAGTTTAAATTATTTCCCACTGGGAATTCCATCTGTTTAAAGAGTTTATTTTTTTCTCCCAAATTGCCAATTTTCCTAATGACATTTATAAAACTTTCCCCCACTGACTTGAAATGTTTGCTTTTGGACTCTTTTCAGCTCCACTGATCTGTTCCTTCTCTAACACCAAAATGCTTATAATGTTTTAATATTTGTTAAGGCCAATGGCTCTAATACTAATTTTCATAAATTTCCTGACTATTCTAGCATCTGCACATGTTTAAAAGACACATATTTTCTCCTTCTGAAAACGATGCCTTCCTTTACATCTCATGGCCCCACACTTCTGGCTTTCCTCTTTCTTCTCCAGGTACTCCCAGTGTCCTTTGCCAGTTCTTTCACTGACCATCTTTCAATACCGGAAGAATTTTAGAGCTCTTCTCTTCTCCCCCCACTAGGTGATCTCTTTGGCACTGATTGTTTTACTTTGTTCATGTGTTATTTAATTCTAAGAAAGTTTTAATTTTTCACACAAACTTATCAATCTTTTCTTTTATGGCTTCCAGGTTATGCCCTGCCTAAAAAGGATTAAGTTGTATTTTAATTCCTATGAATTAAATACTATGTGGATGACTGCTAAATTTTAATCTCAGTCTAACTTCTTTTCTAAGATAGACTCATAAACAGTTGTTTGCTCAGTGTAGATATCTCACAGTCATTTCAAACTGAATATATCTAAAACAGAACCTATGATTTTATCTCCTTAAACTGTTCCTCTCTCCAGCACATATGTAGTACAAATTCCCAGAAACAGGATTGCTGAGTCAGAGTGCGCAAAAAGTATGTAATTTTGATAGATATTGCCAAATTTCCTTTAAAGGGGCTGTATCAATTTAGACTCACACTAGTCATGTAGCTATTTCTCCATGGCCTGTCAACAGGCTATGCAATCAAACTTCTGGATATTTATAGTCTGATAGATAAAAAATTGTACTTTAGTATAGTTTTGTGTTTCACTTATAAACAAGCTTAAGTAGATTTTCATGTTTAAGGACAATCTGAATTTGTTTACTGTCCATTTCTGTTAGGTCCTTTGTCTAGGTTATTGACCAACAGGAACTCTTGATGTATTAAGGAGACTATTTTTGTGATATGAGTTGCAATATTTTTCCCCATTTTGTCTTTGACTTTGGTCTTTTTATTATTGTTTTGTTTTACCATGTAGGAATTCTTTTCTTTTATATAGTCAAATCCACCAATATTTTCTTCTATGCCTTCTCAGTCAATTAAAAAAGCTTTCTTCATAAAAGAATTGCTCCATATCATCTTCTAACATTTTCATGGTTTCATTTTGTATTTTTAAATCTTTGATCCATTGGAGGTGATCCTGGTGTACTGAAGAGTGATGAAAGTATAAAATGGACCATGTCTTCTTTTTGCTTAAAACCTGTTAGTGGTTTTCTATAGCTCTTGAGTAAATTTCAGATTCTTAACATGGTCTAGCTCCAGTGTCATCTGGCTCCATTTCTTCTGTTAAGATCATCATATAACATTCTCCCTTTTGCTGTCTGGGTCTCACTGGGGTCTTTCAGTTCCTCAAACTAATTATTCTTCATGCCTTAGAATTTTGCATGAGCTGTTTCAGAACCAAACTGAAGTCTCTCTGCAATGCACTGTTAAATCATCCAGGGCTGCTGCTGGTAGCATCTACTAACTGTAATTAAATATTTGTGTATTCATGCATTCAGTGGCTGTCTTCCGTGCTAGAGTAAAGTCCACGAGAACAGACTCTCCAGGTGTCTCGTTCACTACTGTTGTCTTTGTCCCAAGCACAGCAGCTGAAACATGGCAGCTTTACAAATAGTTATTGAATGAATAAATGAAAAATAATGGATAATAGAAAACTCTTTTGATATCTAATTTCATTTTTTCTGTTACTTCATCAAATAACCTCTGATCAATAATTTATTCTGCTGAACAATCTACATCATTAGGAAGGAAATGGTTCATGGAAATAACTGATATCAGCTATCTTATCAGACACAGATCTCTCTATGAATTAATAAACTGTACTGTGGCTTTTAAGTTAGCCTTTTATGAATATGGCTAGGGAGAATCAATCTCTAAACTTTAACTTCTGCAGACAGAATACAAAATTGGCCTCTAAAATTTAAACTAGGCTTAGAATTTATAACAACTTATTTGATATTATGAGTTAGAATCAGCAGGGACGTGTTAGCAGATTTTTTAACCTATATTGCTCTCCTGACAAATACATTTGAATGCATTTGAATGACCAAGTACAACTCACCTCTTGAAAGTTATGTTGAGTGAACTTGTCTGCTATCCTTAGTAACTCACGACATGAATGTGTGTCAGCAAAAGCCCGGATGCCCAAGCAGTTAGAAGGATCTAATTGTCTCTTTAAGAATTCACAGCAAGCTTCTTGTATTTCTGCTAGCTGGAGGAGGCAAGCAGCTGGCAGAAGTGTCTGAACATTGCCCTCTTCCACAGTTATCTGGGAGGTATATGCAAAGTCAATTAGTAGTTCCATAGCCCTCTCATCTATGTCTCGGATCACTACTTCTGTCTGACGGCTCTCGGCCAATTCTCCTGTAAACATAGCTCGGAAGTAGGGACTACAGGCTGACAAAATGACTCGATGGGCATAGATCTTCTTAGCGCCCACAACTAGCACCACATCACATAGCTCACGGTGCTTTCTCAGGAGGTTGATCACTTCCAAGGTTTGTCGAGGGTGCTTGTCTGAAATATAGGGCATACGGGCAGGTTGGGGAACCCCTTCTGGCAGTTTGTTGGGGTCTCCAAGGGTGCAGCGGCTTGTTACATCCATTCCAGTCTCTCCTGGTCGAATGTTGGTACACCTACAGTAATGTGGGGAGAGAGAAAAGAAGTTGGCAGTATTATTAGAAGCTCACTCCTGCCATAAGATGGTCATAAGCCAGATATAGGGAAGCCTGTAGATAACCAAAACTTAGGAGTATGCTCCCAGAGAGCTTCCTTTTAAGAACTCTAGGACTCATAAACTGCCTTTAAGACTCTTGAAGAAGGTACAGTATTAATTCTAAGTCAGAGCACTTCCACTATGTACTCCCATAAAATAAAGGATATTGCTTTTTTCATCTCACATGTAGTAAAACTAGTCTGTCTTGGGCCATTATCTTTTACAACTGCCTGCAATTCATTAATAAACATTTATGAAAAACATTTGTAAATTATTTTATCTCTGCATGAAACAGACTTATGGACTTTAATTTTTTAATATGGTTTAACCAAATCTTGATATTTGTCATTTTTCTAAACCACAGAAATGTTTACTTCTCATTATCACTGGTTGATATTTTAAATTTCTCTGAGGTTCAGTGCAGAGTCTTGCCATTTGTGACATGGATAGACCTAGAGGGTATTAAGCTAAGTCAAATAAAGTCAGACAGAGAAAGACAAATACCATATGATTTCCCTTATATGTGAAATCTAAAAAATAAGACAAAGGAACAAATAAGTGAAAACAGAAATAGACTCATAAACAGAGAACAAACTGGTGGTTACCATAGGGAAGGGGGATATGGGCATGGGCAAAACAGGTGAAGAGGATAAAGAGGTACAACTTAGAAATATAAAATAATTAAGTCATATGAATGGAAAGTAGAGCATAAGAAATACAGTCAATAACTGTTTTTTACAATAATATTTTTTATAATAATATTATAATAACTACATGGTAAAAGATGGTAACTACATTTATCATGGTGAACATTTCATAATGTATATAATTGTCAAATCACCTTAATACATCTAGAACTAATATAATATTATGTCAACTATAGTTCACTAAAAAGAAGAGAAACTGAAAAAAAAGAATATCAGATCTAAGCTAATGTGCTTCAATTAATATTTAAATGAATTTTGAATTAATCATACACCATCAAGTCTGGATTGAAGTTTATCTTTACTAAGAAATACTTTCTTTGTAGTTGCTGAACATTAAAGTGGCAAAGGAGATGGCAGGTGAAACATTTTTTACTTAGCAGGACTCTTAAGGCCCTCCAGACAAAGATTTTTTTAAATAACTAATTGAAGTTAGAGATAATAAATCTGACAATAAGCCTCATTTGTTTAAAAGTACTTGTATGTATTCCTGCTGAGTAGGTCAGAATCAATAAAGTTTTAGTATCACTACAAAAGAAATGTATAGGTCCATAATAGATATTTAATAGTTTTCTAAAAGTCTAATTTTAAGTTGGCTGTTTGGAGGTTATTATTTTTCCCTGGTCAGGGTGCTGCAGATGGGGGCTAGGTGTAGCTGTAAAATCAATTCTGGGCATCACAAGGGACACTAAAAAAATAAAACAGAAGAAAAAATATTGGTATATATTCTATTTGGTCGAGTATGTTTCAATCTGTGTGTGTGTATACACCTATAAATTCATATATATTTGTATAACTGGGTTCCTGGGTAAGCTGTAGGTTTTATCAAAAAGGTTTAAAAGCCATTGATAATAGAATTCTGGCTGAGTCTTGTAGTCCCAAGCTACTAGGGCCCAAGCTACAAGGAGAAGGAAGGAAGCTCTTTCATGCGGGAACTGCTCAGAGATTTCTTGTTGCTGGTGTTTTTAGTGGCGTTTAGGTGGGGTGATAGCTGGAGCTTGGGTCACTACCTGCATACAAAGACCTTGGAAGTTTGCTGTATATTTTAGTATGTATCACCCAAACTGTGTTAAAGGACATACTCTTGAAAGGCTGTAATAATTCTTTTCTCTCAAAAAGGCACATAACAAAGGGGGTTGTGGATGGGATAGGGTTTGTAAGTTTCTCAAATTTGACGAACACCGCATTATAGGATCAGGGTATACATGTCAGTGTTTACACATTCTATAGGTTGATATTCTCCATGAGTCTTTAAGTATGAAAAGTGTCCTTCATTGTTTGGCATAATCTGTTACCTGGCTTGAAGAGTGTTGGTCTAGATTTGGAATAGAATGGATCATCAGATCATCTAACATGATACTCTCCTTGAAGAAATGAGAAACCTGATTTGATGAGGTGACTTCCTCAAAATGATGAAGCTTTTAGCAGTACAGCAGGTCTCCTGATGCTTTTGGATAAACCACAACTATCTCCTGAGGTACTGTGAATACTTAATACCTGATTCATGCGAGTGCTGGGGGGGTGTAGTTTGTAGGATTCTTTACCAATCAAAATAAGATTTTGGAAGGGGGAGCCAAGATGGCGGCGTGAGTAGAGCAGTGGAAATCTCCTCCCAAAAACACATAGAGCTATGAAAATATAACAAAGAAAAATCTTCCTAAAATAGAGACCACAGGACACAGGACAACATCCAGACCACATCCACACCTGCAAGAACCCAGCGCCTTGTGAAGGGGGTAAGATACAAGCCCCAGCCCGGCGGGACCCGAGCGCCCCTCCCCCCGGCTCCCGGCGGGTGGAGAGAAACCGGAGCAGTTTTTTTTTTTTTGGCGAGCGCTTTTTGGAAGCATTAGAGGGACGGGCCCCCGTTGCTGGGGAGGCAGGGTGGCGGGACCGGTGAGGAGGTGCCTGGGAACGGCGCCGGAGGACAAAGAATATCCCGCGTTTCTCCCTGCGAGACCTGGGGGCGGGTGCCTGAGACCGGTGCCTGAGGACAGAGGAGGTCGCGCGTTTTTCCCCTTTTTTTTTTTTCTCTTTTTGGCAAGCGCTTTTTGGAAGCCTTGAAGGGACGGGGACCCCAGTGCTAGGGAGGCACGGTGGCGGGACTGGTGAGCGGGTGGCTGGGACCGGCGCCTGAGGACAAAGAATATCCCCCGTTTTTCCCTGCGGGACCGGTGGGCGGGTGCCTGAGACCGGCACTTGAGGACAGAGGAAATCGCGCGTTTTTCCCCTTTTTTTTTTCTCTTTTCTGCGAGTGCTTTTTGGAAGCCTAAAAGGGACAGGGACCCCGGTGCTAGGGAGGCAGGGCGGCGGGACTGGTGAGCGGGTGCCTGGGACCGGCACCTGAGGATAAAGAATATCCCGCATTTTTCCCTGTGGGACCGGTGGGTGGGTGCCTGAGACCAGCACCTGAGGACGGAAGAAATCGCGCGTTTTTCCCCTTTTTTTTTCTCTCTTTTTGCCAAGTGCTTTTTGGAAGCCTTGAAGGGACAGGGACCCCGGTGCTAGGGAGGCAGGGCGGCGGGACTGGTGAGCGGGTGCGTGGGACCAGTGCCTGAGGACCAAGAATATTGAGCGTTCCTTCCCTGCGGGACCGGTGAGTGGGTGCTTTTTGGAAGCCTTGAAAGGACAGGGACCCTGGTGCTAGGGAGACAGGGCAGCAGGACCAGTGCGCGGGTGCCTGGGACCGGCACCTGAGGGAAAAAAAAAAAAAAAAAATCGCGTGTTTTTTCTTTTTTTTTTCCTTTCTGTTCCCTCTCTCATTGTTGCTGTTGTTGTTTTGGTTTGGAGAGTGCTTTTTGGAAATCTTAAAGGGGCAGGACAGGTCACTTAGACCAGAAGCAGGGAATCTGGGGATCTCTGGGCACTCTAACCCCCTGGGCAGCAGGGAGCACAGAGGCCCCTTACGGAGATAAATAGTCTCCTGGCTGCTCCCCCTCTAACGGGGCTCCACCATTTTGGAGGAACAGCCCCAGCCAGGCCAAGCCCACAGCAACAGTGGAGATAAACCCCAAAGCAACTGGGCAGGAAGCAGAAGCCCTGTCTGCGCACAGCTGCCCAGCACAAGCCACTAGAGGTCGCTATTCTCCCAGGAAAAGGCTACAAACCAACAAGAAGGGAAGCTCTTCCAGCGGTCACTTGTACCAGCTCTGCAGACTATCTCTATCACCATGAAAAGGCAAAACTACAGGCAGACAAAGATCACAGAGACAACACCTGAGAAGGAGACAGACCTAACTAGTCCTCCTGAAAAAGAATTCAAAATAAAAATCATGAACATGCTGACAGAGATGCAGAAAAAAATGCAAGAGCAATGGGATGAGATGCAGAGAAAAATGCAAGAGCAGTGGGATGAGATGCAGAGAAAAATGCAAGAGCAGTGGGATGAAGTCCGGAAGGAGATCACAGATGTCAGGAAAGAGATCACAGAAGTGAAACAATCCCTGGAAGGATTTATAAGCAGAATGGATAAGATGCAAGAGGCCATTGAAGGAATAGAAGCCAGAGAACAGGAACGTATAGAAGCTGACATAGAGAGAGATAAAAGGATCTCCAGGAATGAAACAACACTAAGAGAAATATGTGACCAATACAAAAGGAAAAACATTCGTATTATAGGGATACCAGAAGAGGAAGAAAGAGGAAAAGGGATAGAAAGTGTCTTTGAAGAAATAATTGCTGAAAACTTCCCCAAACTGGGGGAGGAAATAATCGAACAGACCATGGAATTATACAGAACCCCCAACAGAAAGGATCCAAGGAGGACAACACCAAGACACATAATAATTAAAATGGCAAGGATCAAGGACAAGGAAAGAGTTTTAAAGGCAGCTAGAGAGAAAAAGGTCACCTATAAAGGAAAACCAATCAGGCTAACATCAGACTTCTCAACAGAAACCCTACAGGCCAGAAGAGAATGGCATGATATACTTAATGCAATGAAACAGAAGGGCCTTGAACCAAGGATACTGTATCCAGCACGACTATCATTTAAATATGATGGTGGGATCAAACAATTCCCAGATAAGCAAAAGCTGAGGGAATTTGCTTCCCACAAACCACCTCTACAGGGCATCCTACAGGGACTGCTCTAGATGGGAGCACCCCTAAAAAGAGCACAGAACAAAACACACAACATATGAAGAAGGGAGGAGGAGAAATAAGAAGGGAGAGAAGAAAAGACTCTCCAGACAGTGTATATAACAGCTCAATAAGCGAGCTAAGTTAGGCAGTAAGATACTAAAGAAGCTAACCTTGAACCTTTGGTAACCACGAATCTAAAGCCTGCAATGGCAATAAGTACATATCTTTCAATAGTCACCCTAAATGTAAATGGACTTAATGCACCAATCAAAAGACATAGAGTAATAGAATGGATAAAAAAGCAAGACCCATCTATATGCTGCTTACAAGAAACTCACCTTAAACCCAAAGATAAGCATAGACTAAAAGTCAAGGGATGGAAAAACATATTTCAGGCAAACAACAGTGAGAAGAAAGCAGGGGTTGCAGTACTAATATCAGACAAAATAGACTTCAAAACAAAGAAAGTAACAAGAGATAAAGAAGGCCACTACATAATGATAAAGGGCTTAGTCCAACAAGAGGATATAACCATTCTAAATATATATGCACCCAATACAAGAGCACCAGCATATGTGAAGCAAATACTAACAGAACTAAAGAGGGAAATAGACTGCAATGCATTCATTGTAGGAGACTTCAACACACCACTCACCCCAAAGGATAGATCCACTGGGCAGAAAATAAGTAAAGACACACAGGCACTGAACAACACACTAGAACAGATGGACCTAATAGACATCTATAGAACTTTACATCCAAAAGCAACAGGATATACATTCTTCTCAAGTGCACATGGAACATTCTCCAGAATAGACCACATACTAGCTCACAAAAAGAGCCTCAGTAAATTCCACAATATTGAAATTCTACCAACCAATTTTTCAGACCACAAAGGTATGAAAGTAGAAATAAATTCTACAAAGAAAACAAAAAGGCTCACAAACACATGGAGGCTTAACAACATGCTACTAAATAATCAATGGATCAATGAACAAATCAAAATAGAGATCAAGGAATATATAGAAACAAATGACAACAACAACACTAAGCCCCAACTTCTGTGGGATGCAGCGAAAGCAGTCTTAAGAGGAAAGTATATAGCAATCCAGGCACACTTGAAGAAGGAAGAACAATCCCAAATGAATAGTCTAACATCACAATTATTAAAACTGGAAAAAGAAGAACAAATGAGGCCTAAAGTCAGCAGAAGGAGGGACATAATAAAGATCAGAGAAGAAATAAACAAAATTGAGAAGAATAAAACAATAGCAAAAATCAACGAAACCAAGAGCTGGTTCTTTGAGAAAATAAACAAAATAGATAAGCCTCTAGCCCAACTTATTAAGAGAAAAAGAGAGTCAACACAAATCAACATAATCAGAAATGAGAATGGAAAAATCACAACAGACTCCACAGAAATACAAAGAATTATTAAAGACTACTATGAAAACCTATATGCCAACAAGCTGGAAAACCTAGAAGAAATGGACAACTTCCTAGAAAAATACAACCTCCCAAGACTGACCAAGGAAGAAACACAAAAGTTAAACAAACCAATTACAAGCAAAGAAATTGAAACAGTAATCAAAAAACTACCCAAGAACAAAACCCCGGGGCCGGACGGATTTACCTCGGAATTTTATCAGACACACAGAGAAGACATAATACCCATTCTCCTTAAAGTGTTCCACAAAATAGAAGAAGAGGGAATACTCCCAAACTCATTCTATGAAGCCAACATCACCCTAATACCAAAACCAGGCAAAGACCCCACCAAAAAAGAAAATTACAGACCAATATCCCTGATGAACGTAGATGCAAAAATACTCAATAAAATATTAGCAAACAGAATTCAACAGTATATCAAAAGGATCATACACCATGACCAAGTGGGGTTCATCCCAGGGATGCAAGGATGGTACAACATTCGAAAATCCATCAACATCATCCACCACATCAACAAAAAGAAAGACAAAAACCACATGATCATCTCCATAGATGCTGAAAAAGCATTTGACAAAATTCAACATCCATTCATGATAAAAACTCTCAGCAAAATGGGAATAGAGGGCAAGTACCTCAACATAATAAAGGCCATATATGATAAACCCACAGCCAGCATTATACTGAACAGCGAGAAGCTGAAAGCATTTCCACTGAGATCGGGAACCAGACAGGGATGCCCACTCTCCCCACTGTTATTTAACATAGTACTGGAGGTCCTAGCCACGGCAATCAGACAAAACAAAGAAATACAAGGAATCCAGATTGGTAAAGAAGAAGTTAAACTGTCACTATTTGCAGATGATATGATACTGTACATAAAAAACCCTAAAGACTCCACTCCAAAACTACTAGAACTGATATCGGAATACAGCAAAGTTGCAGGATACAAAATCAACACACAGAAATCTGTAGCTTTCCTATACACTAACAACGAATCAATAGAAAGAGAAATCAGGAAAACAATTCCATTCACCATTGCATCAAAAAGAATAAAATACCTAGGAATAAACCTAACCAAGGAAGTGAAAGACTTATACTCTGAAAACTACAAGTCACTCTTAAGAGAAATTAAAGGGGACACTAATAAATGGAAACTCATCCCATGCTCATGGCTAGGAAAAATTAATATCGTCAAAATGGCCATCCTGCCGAAAGCAATATACAAATTTGATGCAATCCCTCTCAAATTACCAGCAACATTCTTCAATGAATTGGAACAAATAATTCAAAAATTCATATGGAAACACCAAAGACCCCGAATAGCCAAAGCAATCCTGAAAAAGAAGAATAAAGTAGGGGGGATCTCACTCCCCAACTTCAAGCTCTACTACAAAGCCATAGTAATCAAGACAATTTGGTACTGGCACAAGAACAGAGCCACAGACCAGTGGAACAGATTAGAGACCCCAGAAATTAACCCAAACATATATGGTCAATTAATATTTGATAAAGGAGCCATGGACATACAATGGCAAAATGACAGTCTCTTCAACAGATGGTGCTGGCAAAACTGGACAGCTACATGTAGGAGAATGAAACTGGACCATTGTCTAACCCCATATACAAAGGTAAACTCAAAATGGATCAAAGACCTGAATGTAAGTCACGAAACCATTAAACTCTTGGAAAAAAACATAGGCAAAAACCTCTTAGACATAAACATGAGTGATCTCTTCTTGAACATATCTCCCCGGGCAAGGAAAACAACAGCAAAAATGAGCAAGTGGGACTACATTAAGCTGAAAAGCTTCTGTACAGCGAAAGACACCATCAATAGAACAAAAAGGAACCCTACAGTATGGGAGAATATATTTGAAAATGACAGATCTGATAAAGGCTTGACGTCCAGAATATATAAAGAGCTCACACGCCTCAACAAACAAAAAACAAATAACCCAATTAAAAAATGGGCAGAGGAACTGAACAGACAGTTCTCCAAAAAAGAAATACAGATGGCCAAGAGACACATGAAAAGATGCTCCACATCGCTAATTATCAGAGAAATGCAAATTAAAACTACAATGAGGTATCACCTCACACCAGTAAGGATAGCTGCCTTCCAAAAGACAAACAACAACAAATGTTGGCGAGGCTGTGGAGAAAGGGGAACCCTCCTACACTGCTGGTGGGAATGTAAATTAGTTCAACCATTGTGGAAAGCAGTATGGAGGTGCATCAAAATGCTCAAAACAGACCTACCATTTGACCCAGGAATTCCACTCCTAGGAATTTACCCTAAGAACGCAGCAATCAAGTTTGAGAAAGACAGATGCACTCCTATGTTTATCGCAGCACTATTTACAATAGCCAAGAATTGGAAGCAACCTAAATGTCCATCTGTAGATGAATGGATAAAGAAGATGTGGTACATATACACAATGGAATACTACTCAGCCATAAGAAGTGGAAAAATCCAACCATTTGCAGCAACATGGATGGAGCTGGAGAGTATTATGCTCAGTGAAATAAGCCAAGCGGAGAAAGAGAAATACCAAATGATTTCACTCATCTGAGGAGTATAGGAACAAAGGAAAAACTGAAGGAACAAAACAGCAGCAGAATTACAGAACCCAAAAATGGACTAACAGGTACCAAAGGGAAAGGAACTGGGGAGGATGGGTGGGCAGGGAGGGATAAGGGGGGGGAAGAAGAAGGGGCGTATTAAGATTAGCATGCATGGGGGGGAGGGAGAAAGGGGAGGGTGGGCTGCACAACACAGAGAGGACAAGTAGTGACTCTACAACATTTTGCTAAGCTGATGGACAGTAACCGTAATGTGGTTGTTAGGGGGGACCTGATATAGGGGAGAGCATAGTAAACATAGTATTCTTCAGGTAAGTGTAGATTAAAAATTTAAAAAAAAAAAAAAAAAAGAAAGAAAGAAAGAAAAGGGGGATTACTCCTTAACAGGATAAAACTATTGGTAAATCAAAGATCAACGCATGCTTTAAATATCCTTAATGTTGATCACTTAAAGGGTGTCAGATGATCAGCTATGGAGGTACTCTTTTCTGATAATATTCCTTTCTCTTAATTAAAAAAAAAAAAAAAAAAAAGCAGTTACTGTGTGCTGACCTCCAATGAGTTCTGCACAGTGGCATAGAGGGCATGTCAAAGTGTGGGCAAAGGGTCTGTTTGTTTCTACGCAGAAGATCAAGGCCTAGCTTGGATACCCAGAAAATGAACTAAGATACGATATGAGGAGGAGCTTCCGGCATCAGCACTCTCTGGAGGACTCGTGCCGGGGGATGATCATCAAAAAGCCTCCACAGGGATCCGGACGATGCTGCGGTTGTGGCTGCATCCAGCCCACCATCTCCTGGACTTGCCATAAGAAGGAGGAGGGAGATGTCTAGGCTGGCATGTGCATACAGTGAGACAACGAATTTGACTGGATCTGTACTGTTGGAACTCAACCAGGAGTTGGGAGGGGTGCAAGTTGTAGCACCCCAAAATCTCATGACTATAGACTATCTATGGTTAAAAGAACATATGGGATGTGAACAGATCCCAGAAATGGGCTGCTTTAATTTGTCTGATGGTTCAAGTACAGTTGGACAATATCCATCATATCATAGATAAATTTTCACAAATGCCTACGGTGCCTAAATGGTTTTCTTGGCTTCACTGGAGATGGATGGTAATTATAGATTTGCTTTGTTTATGTCACCGTATTCCTATTATGTTAATATATGTGTGCAAATTAGTTAGTAGTTTAAAACCTATACATACTTAAGGTACTATACAAGAAGATATGTCAAAGAAATAATCAATCCTCCCAAGTTTCCTTCGTATGCTACATCTATAGCTTTTCTTCTTCCTTCCTAATTACAACCCTTAAATAGAATTCGTGCCTCATATCGAATTTACCGAGTATCATAATTCCTCCAGGTGGTAAAGATACCTCGAGACAAGTGCTGGGCATAGAAGCCACAGGGCATAAATCTGCAAAGAAGTAAAAAGCTAACCTTTGCAAACAATATGGCTTCTCTCTCACTTACCAACTTTACATTTCCCTGTATGGCCCCGGAAGATGACTGGTTAGCCAGAGACGGGTAAGATTCCTCAAGGGAGGAACAACCTAAGACAGGCACAGTCGCAGGGGGGCCATCAGGTGAGAATTTGGGGATCAACAGAGGTGAGGCTCAGAACCTCACCCCCCCTGCTTTGAGAGAAATCTTCTGCATCCGTGGATGTCTTGCTGCCCTTGTCTAGCCTGGATTAATACTTAGTCCATAGGCACACACCTGATCATCTGATCATCTACATTTGCCTTCTTACAGCACTAAACTATGTTTTCTACCTTTATCTTGCATCTACCTACCACTTCAGCATTTTATTAAAAATAAAAATAATAATAATAATAGGAGAAATGTGGGATCAACATATAAATCAAGTACAAAAATCAAATGAATATTCATATTTGACCTGATGGTTTATAGGTCATATTGCATGATCAAAACCGAAAGTTTCTGTGATGACTGCCCTTGTAAGAATTTATTCACTCTGTAAGAATTCGTTCACCATGTAAGAACTTGTTCGTTATGCTTCAGAAGATTGGAGACTGACGAGAATTAGGCTTGAGATGGATTAATGATTGTACATTGAGCATTGACCCCCCTATACTGAATTTTATTGTTGTTAACAACCATTTGATCAATAAATATGAGAGATGCCCTCTCAAAAAAAAAAAAATAAAAAAAAATAAAAAAAATAAAAAAAAAAAAAAAAAAAAAAAAAAAATAAGATTTTGCTTTTTTCTTATTGATTATCCAAACTTCTATACAAGTCATTTTTAAAAGCCCAGGAAGCTGCACTAAATGCAGGTTTTTCTGATCCAGTCAATATAAAGAACTTCACCAGAAACTATCTATCAGAAAACTGAAGTAACTTGGTAAAAAAGGCCTACAAAATGAATTTCAGGTTTAAGGAAATATGCATAACAGAACTGAACCTAAGTCTTTTCTATCTAAAATAACTGCAATGGTCTAAGAAATTTTCAGAATTATCTTTAAATGTTTCTAAAATATAGTCAAGGGTTTATTACCTTTTAAAAAGTTATTCCAGATAATACATAAGAGAAGCAAATCTATAACATATTTACACTTCATATGTAGAAACTCAGGTGCTAACTTACCAGAGAAATGCCACAAACTTAAATTATTGACAAATAATTAGAGCTAAGATATTACGATTTTCATAATCATCACATTATCTATAATCATGCAGAGACAAAAGAATCTATGCTCCTCAGTTGAGAGTAATTATTCTTTTAACAAATATTTACTAATTCCTTATAAATTACAAGGCATTTTGCTTTGAAGGGAGGAAAATTCAAAGTAATATAAAGAGGTAATCAGGAAACCTAATTGTATAGAAGGGGAGATACATAAATAAACAGAAAGAGGGCAACTAGGAAAAAAAAAAGTAGTTTAGAAAGGCAAAATCTATAAACTGTTCATACTGGGAAGATCCTAGATGTGACTGGCAGAAGCTATCTGGCTACTATAATTAATTGTGTACATTTTGTTATAAAGTAGGAAGGAATATTACAGTAGGTTTTTCCGGAGCTTAGGTTAGATATCCTACACACATGCTCCAGATCATTGTTATTTCTGTTTTTTGATTCTCTGCTCTGATGAATAATTCTTCCAAAGGCATTATCACTACCCCCAAAGCTGTAGCACTGACAAGAACCACAGTGTAATAAAACAACCCTGGGAAATGAATTTAAAAACACATTTTGAGAAGAGACTGTATTTACATTACAAAGGCACAACCTGAAAACAAAGAACACATTCTTCCTTTCTCCAACAGCAACCTGGTTCTCCAAAGTACTTATAAATTCAATCTTTCTATGCTTGGCCTCAGCTGACAGGTGAGTCTGTGTTCTCGAGAACATTCTGACATCTGGTAGGAACAGCACTGTTCATGCTTGACAATTTAAGACAGAAACAAAAGCTGAGAGGTTAAAGAATACTTTTTACCACCCATATGAACAATCAAGGAAGATTTCACAGTCTCTTGTATCTAGTAGATGCTGAAGGAATAAATCAATTGGTTAACAGTGGTATAGTCAAGCTTCTTTAAAAAAGTACCACCATTAAAGATAGGATCAATTCAAAAATTCCTATTATAATACTACATTGCATGTTGAAATAAAAGGGTTTCTGTTGCAACCCTAATTATGTACATAAAGATGATACTGTTGAAACTCAGATATGAACAATATTTCACCTAAGTACAATATGGAAGCTAATTTTACACACCAACTTTTTCCTTTAAATGTATAGCATAGCAAAAAAAAAACTGTGTGGTTATTATTGCATTAGTATAGATTATGACTTTCAATAATGGCTAATTTCTATACTCTTGTCAATTGTCTGGTTTGCAAAGCTGGAAGGAGTTCTCTTAAATGTGATCATTCTCCAAAGTTCTATCCTCTTCCCGCTCTTGAGGGAGCTCATCTAATCCCATGGTTCCCATCACCCACATGTAAATGGCTAAAAGATCCTTATCTCCTATCTGGATAAATTCTGAATTCAGATCTTATGAGTGTCTCATCATCATTCAAACTCAGTACATCTCAATGATCTATCTAAAATTGATTCCTTGATTTTCTGCCTTCCCCAACATGTGTTTCCTTTAATCATCCCCAGATTAATAAAAGGCAATTTCATTCTTCTGGTTGATCAGGCTGAAAATTTTGGAGCCCCCTCCTCCTCATACCTTCCATCAGCAAATCTTGTCATTTCTACCTCCTAACAGAATCCAACTATTTCTCTACATCTCCACTAGCCCCACCCTAATTCAGGCTATCCTCACCTTTAACAGCCTCCTAAGTGTCTTCCTGCTTCCACCTTTTCCAGGTTATATCCTCTTCTCTAAACAACCAAAATGATCCCTTTTGAAAAGTCAGATTATACAACTCCTCTGCTCAAAATTATTTATAAACACTCAAGTAGAAACAAGGCATATAAGGTTTACCAGCTTCTACATGACTTTCTTCCCTGGCTAACTCTCTGAATTCATCTCCTACTACTTCACTCTTGCTCACACAGACTTCCTTAGCATTTCTGGGACATGCCAACGCTTTTCTTGCCTCAGAGCCTATTCCTTCATCTGCAAAGGTTCCTCCCCCAAATACCTGGAGAGCTTGCTCCCTCATTTCTTTCAGATCCCTGCTCAAACATCAAAACTTATCAGACCACCCTGTATGAAATAGCATTTCTTAATTCCTACTACTCTACACCCATTACTTGTTTTTCTTCTAAATATATTACTTCCTGACATAATATATTGGCTTTCTTCCCAACTACAATGCTAAATTCTGTGAAAACAAGGCCTTTGTTTTCTTTTGTTTGCTGTTACCCCAACACCTACATCCAGTGTTCATTAAAGAGTTGTTAAATGAATTCAAGTTTTCTTCCTGGCAAAATTACTTAACTTTTCTGATCCTCAAGTTCATTTGTAATGTGGGGGTAATTACACCGAGCTCACAAGGAGTGACAGTGTTGGGACTTCAGAGTCACTGCTTTATTATCCAAAGCTGTCTTGGGCAACTGGATTGAGAATTTGAAACAAACGATTCTCGCAATTTGGTTTATGGGGCTGTTATTATTAGATGGGAGAAAAAAGAAGGATGCTGCCTCATGGCTGGACTGTGCTGCTCTTTTAGAAGAGACAGAACAAGAGCAGGGACTTGGAGTTGAAGGGCTGCATTTTAAATATTCTGAGAAGTTTTCACCTTAGGCCCCACCTCAAACACCCCTAGGACTCCCTGCTGTTCTGTGCTTGGCATCCTCTTTTTCTGTTCTACCCTCATTTGTGCCTACAACTTTAAGAACCTTCTGCGTACTGATTTTTTTTTTAATATGCTTCTCAAACTGTTCTTCGGCCCCAGATCCATATTTCAATTACATGCTACCTACTAACTGTTTCTTAGACATAATAAATCTTAAAGTGTATAAAAGAGAATCTTTCCTTGAAACCTGTTTGTCTTCTTGTATCATCATGGCAGCACCTAGTTTCCCAAGCTGAACTCTGGAGTCATTTATATGGATACCTTTCCTTACTCTATATTCACAAAATCCTTTTGAATTTACTATTAAACAAACTCTCATTCCAGCCTCTTCTCTCACTCTCCACTACCACAGATGTACTTCAGGTCCTCCTCAGCTTTTATCTTCCTAAATTTCAACCCAAAGAACAAATCTGATCTATATAACAATATCCTTTGGCTCTTACATACATAAAGGATAAAGCCAGCTCTTTTCCATGGTTGCAGCCTCATTTTTGTAAAGGAGGGCAGAGAGCATCAAGAATCAGGAAAAAAAAAAAGACTAATAACACCTAACCTGACTGCCTAGAGCGAGACCACCCAGTTTTTGTATAAACTACCCGAGGCTAAGCTTAGAAATGCGCCTGCTTTAAGTTAGATAACTAGAAGTGGGCAACAGCCTGGGGACGTGATCCGTGATAAGTCACGTAGACATACTTGGGTAAGCAAGAGGTAACAATTGAAGCAGTCAGGCAACTGGCGTGTTCCCTAAAAGGTTACAATGTTTCCCATTGGTTACCATATAGAATGTGTTTTAAATTTATTGGTTGTAGAAATGCGCGGGCTTCGGTGTAACGGCTGTGAAAACCCTATATAATCCATACCTAAAGTTGCCTAGGGGTCGGCAGCTCGGACTCCGCCTGCGTGTCAGGGGAGGTGCTGTCGGCCCCAGCTTACTGGCTGAATAAAGATTTTGCTTGGATTTACATCTCCGTGTCCGTGTGGCTTGTTCTCTGAGGAAACTCCAGAGTCCTGGACCCTAACATCTGGGGGCTCGTCCGGGATCCCAGCGGCTTCCCTGAGAACAAAGGACGGCTGGAGGCAAGGTCTAATTGTCCGGAAGGGGCAGTATAATTCGAGGGTTGCCCCCTTGTGTCTGCATAAATCCATTATAAAGCGGGCGTTGCCATCCTGGGTATGGTCTCGGGTTAGTGACCCCGAGTGAGGAAGTCCGGGTTGGTAGTCCCGGCCCCCAGGTTAGTGGCCCTGGGTGAAGTCCAGGTAACCAATCCTGGCCCTAGGGTCCGAGTGACTCGGCCTTAGGAAGGCAAATCCGATCGGCAGAAAACTGGCGCCCGAGGAGGAAAAGATCGAGCTCGTCACCCTGCGGCAGTCCGAGTGGACGCCTTTCGGGAGAATTATGAGAGTTTTTGAGGATCCTGAAAGTGGTGAGTGTGGTGCGCACCAGAGTGAGAGAAGGACCGGTCCGAACGAGTGCGATCAGATGTGGTGTGTGTGTTTAGTGTTGTTGTTGATTGTTTTATTGTGTTTTGGTTTATATTTCTTTCTGCGCTTTTCATTTTAAGTTTCTCCTATTCTTTCTGTCCCTCCTTTCTGCCACTAAATCATTCCCCTGCAGGCACGGGTTAGGCAACTAAGAGCCATTAGGGCGCCCGCCACTAGAAGACTCCCGTGACAGGATAAGGGGGTCACAGTTGCGAATCCCAGATAAATTTGCGTCCCCCGCAGAAGAAAAACTGCGCAACGACAGGCACCCATTCACAAGCACATCTACCAGTCATCTTGTTTGAAGTGGCATCTTCATCTTTCGCCTTTGTCTTCCTCGTATTCTCTTTTCTCCTTCTCTTCTCATTATGGGCCAGACTCAGGTTACTCCTAAGGGTCTGATCCTTTCCCATTTCCCGAAGGTCAAGGAATGGGCCTTAAATATGGGCCTTGGCATCAAGAAAGGTAAGCTGGACACCTTTTGCTCGGCCAAGTGGCCTTCCTTTGGAGTAGGCTGGCTGACCCAGGGGTCTCTTTCCCCGGACCTTATCGGCAAAGTCAAGGCCATTATCTCCTGGCCAGACCCTGAGGGCCACCCTGACCAATTTCCCTATATCCTTGTCTGGGAAAATCTAGCCGAGAATCCTCCATCCTGGCTGAGGCCCTTTTCGGTGGGGAAACCTCACCCCAACCCACTAAAGACCTCCGTCCTAGTTGCTCAGGAAAATTTAAGGCCCTCTGATTGCAGGGCCAAAAACCCGAGTGCGCCGCCTGTCCTCCCTGACAGTTCTCCCCTTCACCCCCTTCTGTAGATTGAGTGACCACCCCCGTATGCGGCTCCATGGGAGGGAGGGGGTGAAGCTGCCAAGGAGGTAGAAAACGAAGTTGGAGAGCCCAGTGGGGATCAGGCGGCCGCAGCTTCTCCAGACTCTTCAGCGAGAGAAGGCAGGAGGCCAGGAAGAGTGGGAGGAATGCAGTTAAGGCCTCGGGGAGTCAGAGAACAAGAAGGGGAGGCTCCCTCCTCCACCTCAGAAGGAGCAGTACCGGTTCTGCCTGTGCGTGCCATCGGTACAGGTATAGCTCAACAATATCAGTACTGGCTCTTTTCATCTAGTGACCTCTATAATTGGAGGGCTCAGAACCCTCCCTTCTTGGAGGACCCCAAGTGTCTTATAGTCTGGTAGTGTCCATTATGTTTACCCATCGTCCCACATGGGACAACTGCCAGCAATTGCTCCACACCCTCTTCACGACGGAAGAGTGAGAGCGTATCCTCAATGAGGCCAGGAAAAATGTCCTTGGAGAGAATGGAAGACCCACTACCCTCCAGCCCATCATCGACAAGGCGTTCCCACTTATGAGCCCGGATTGGGACTTCGGGACTGCAGAAGGTAGGGAGCGTCTCCGGGTCTACCGCCAGACTCTGATGACCGGTCTCCAGGCGGCCGCCAGACGGCCCACTAACCTGGCTAAGGTAAAAACTATTGTTCAGGGGGAAATGGAAAGCCCAGCCGCGTATCTGGAAAGGCTGTTTGATGCTTACCGGCAGTATACCCCCATAAACCTGGAAGCAGAGGAACACAGATCAGCTGTAGTCCTCTCATTCATCAACCAGGCAGCCCCCAATATCCAGAGGAAACTCCACAAGCGGGAGGACCTGGGGGAGATCTCTATTAGAGAGCTGCTGCAGCAGGCGGAGAAGGTCTTCAATGCTAGGGAAACTCTGAAAGATAGAGAGGAAAGGCTGAAGAAAGAGAAATGGGTAATGCAGGAGAAAAATAGGAAAGAAGACAGAGAATATCAGAAGAGGGAGAACAAGAAGCAGAGGGAGGAGATGGCCAGGATATTCCTGGCCGGGGTGAAGGAGAGCCCTAGGCCACCTCGAGGAACAGGACCCCGCCAATCCCGACTAGGATGAGATCAATGTGCCCTGTGTAAGAGATATGGACATTGGAAGAGGGAGTGCCCCCAAAAGGAGGGAACAAGGAGGAGGGAACCCTGTTAAGACCCTACACCTAGGAGAGGAGAATTGATGGAGACGGGGCTCGGCACCCCTCCCCGAGTCCTGGGTAACCCTGTGCATGGAGGGGACTCCCATTGGGTTCATGGTAGATACTGGGGCACAATATTCAGTTCTTAACCAGGCCCACGGTCCCCTGAACCCAGGACGCACAAGTATAGTCCAGGGAGCAACAGGGTCCAAGAGATGTGCCTGGACCACTAACAGAAAAGTGGACCTAGGAAGGCATCAGGTCTCTCACTCATTTCTGGTTGTACCTGAGAGCCCCGAACTGTTGTTAGGCAGAGACTTACTAACCAAGGTTGGGGCGCACATTCATTTTGAACCCGAAGGGATAAAGATCATGGACAAAGAAAGGCAGCCCCTATGACCGGTGCATGTGTTGACTCTGTCCCTGGCCGATGAACATCGTCTGTTTCAGGCGGATCTAGAAAGGGGGGGCCAGGGAGAAATGGACTCTTGGTTGCAGGGGTTCCCTTCCATATGGGCCGAAACCGGGGGAATTGGTCTTACCCAACATCTACCCCCGGTTGTTGTTCAACTCAAAGCCACGGTCCTACCCATCCGGGTCCAGCAGTATCCCATGCCAGAAGAGGCTAGGAAGGGGATAGTACCCCATATCCACAGACTGTTGGAGACAGGAATCCTTAAAACCTGCCGATCTGCATGGAATACACTCCTGCTCCCGGTAAGGAAGCCTGGCAGTAGAGATTACAGGCCAGTGCAGGACTTCCGAAAAGTCAATGAGAGGGTGGAAGACATCCACTCTACAGTGCCCAACCCTTACACTCTACTCAGCCACCTGCCACCCTCACACGTGTGGTATACTACTCTGGACCTGAAAGATGCCTTCTTCAGTATCCCACTCTCTGAAGTTAGTCAGCCTTTGTTTGCCTTTGAGTGGCAGGAGCCAGGGGGAGGAAGAAAAGGGCAGCTTACCTGGACTAGACTGCCAGAGGGCTTCAAGAATTCTCCTACCTTATTCAATGAAGCCCTAAGCCAGGACCTAGAGCCCTTTTGCAGGAGCCACCCCCGCGTGACACTGCTGCAGTATGTGGATGACCTGTTGCTGGCCACAGAAACCCATGAGGAGTGCAAAGAAGCCACAGGGAACTTGCTGGCTGAACTAGGCAAACTGGGATATCGAGCCAGCACCAAGAAAGCCCACATCTGTCAGAGGTCAGTGATCTACCTGGGGTACAAAATATCTAATGGAGCCAGATGGCTAACGCAGGCCATGAAACAAACTGTCCTGAATATCCCCGTCCCTTCCTCACCCCAGGGAGTGAGGGAATTTCTTGGCTCAGCTGGGTTCTGCAGGCTCTGGATTCCAGGGTACGCAGAAATAGCCTGACCGCTATATGAGGCGACCAGAGAAGGGCCAGGCTGGCAATGGGATGAAGAACAACAGGAGGCCTTTGATAGACTGAAAGAAGCCCTCCTCCGAGCCCCCGCCCTATCTCTGCCAGACCCAGAAAAACCCTTTATCCTGTTTGCTGATGAAAGAAAAGGAGTGGCTAAAGGAGTCCTGGCTCAGCAGCTGGGCCCATGGAAAAGACCTGTGGCCTATTTGTCCAAACGGCTAGATCCAGTGGCCTCTGGTTGGCCACCTTGTCTGCGTATCCTAGCAGCCATTGCTCTACTAGTAAAAGAGGCAGGTAAGCTGACTTTTGGCCAGAACCTGAGAGTAACAGCCCCACATACAGTAGAGGGGATCCTCAGGCATCCTCCAGGAAAATGGATGATGAATGCAAGACTCACCCACTACCAAGGGCTCCTACTAGATTCTCCACGAATTGCCTTCTCTGACCTGGTGACCCTAAATACTGCCACCCTTCTGCCGGACCCAGATCTGTCAACCCCCATCCACGATTGTAGAGACATCCTTTCCGAAATTATCCAGGTGCGAGCAGACCTGAAAGACACACCGTTACCAAACTGTGAGCTAAATTGGTATAGGGATGGGAGCAGCTTTGTGCAGGAGGGGGTCAGGAGAGCATGGGCAGCAGTAGTAACCCACGAAGGGTAAGTTGTCTGGAGTGCAGCTCTGCCCCCTGGCATCTCAGCACAGAAGGTGGAACTTATTGCTCTCGCTGAGGCCCTGGAAAGAGCAGAAGGCAAGCGGGCCAACATCTACACAGATAGAAGGTATGCCTTTGGCACTGTCCATGTTCATGGTGCCATCTACCGAGAAAGAGGATCCGTTCTGTGGAAGGGAAAGGACTGAGGAATCTGCAAGAAGTCCAAAGACTACTAGCCACTATAGAAAAACCAAAGGCGGTAGCAGTTATACATGTACCAGGCCACCAACCAAAGAGGACACCTGAGGCTATCGGCAACAACCATGCTGATGCGGAAGCTAGGAGGGCGGCCCTCTCGGACTCCCTTGTACTTACAGCCCTCGAGATACCTATACCTGAACTGCCGGCCCTGTCACCCAAACCTGAGTATTCCCCTCGGGATCTTGAGTGGATTAGGAAACAAGTATCGGGAGAAGTGTCTGGGGAGGGAAATTGGAGTAGAGACCAAGAAGGTAGATTGATCCTGCCAGAAGTATTAGGACAGTACATGCTTGCTAATCTGCATTAAGTCCACCCATCTAGGCTGGAAAAAGCTGCTCAGCCTTTTCCAGTCTGCGCAGTTGGTGTTTCCCCACCAGAATGAGGGAGCTCGTCAGATCACGAAAGAATGCAGTAGCTGTGCAATGCTAAGACCAGCCCCAAGAGGGCTGCACCCGGCAGGTACCCGGGAAAGGGGGAGGGCTCCAGGGAGGAATTGGGAAATAGACTTCACCGAAGTAAAACCAGGGAAGAATGGATATAAGTATTTGTTGGTTATGGTAGATACCTTCTCTGGATGGGTGGAGGCTTTTCCAACCAAGCACGAGACCAGCCAGGTAGTAGCAAAAAGATTAATTGAGGAAATCATCCCCAGATTTGGGGTCCCTGAAGTCATAGGTTCCGATAACGGCCCGGCTTTCGTTAGCAAAATCCTGCAAGGACTAGCCCTAGCTTTGGGAGTAGACTGGAAGTTACATTGTGCTTATAACCCACTAAGCTCTGGGCAGGTAGAAAGAATGAATCGGACCCTGAAGGAGACCCTTTCTAAATTAGTATTGGAGACTGGCGGGGACTGGGTGACTCTCCTTCCCTTAGCCATCTTCCGCGCTCGGAACTCCCCCTATGTGCATGGTTTAACTCCATTCGAGATAATGTATGGGGCCCCTCCACCCATAACTCGGTGAGTGCAACTTCCCGGTGTAGAGAATCCAGCCCCTGACTATCTGAATGTGTTACAAGCTCTTGCTAAAGTGCAGCAGGAAATCTGGCCCCTGATCAGAGCATATTATGAGGGCGGGAAAATTCCGAGCCCGGAACATGGCATAGTCCCAGGGGATATGGTGTGGGTCAAAAGACACCAAGTAAGGACTCTCGAACCCAGGTGGAAGGGACCTTACATTGTATTATTTACCACCCCCACTGCTCTCAAGGTTGATGGTATTGCTCCATGGGTGCACCACACCCACGTTCGGAAGGTCCTGCCTCATAAGGATCCAGGGGCCTGCAAGGAGGAGTGGAAGGTGCAGCAGCATCCTGCGAATCCCCTGAAACTACACCTAAGCCGAAGATGAAGGGGATCCTGCTGATAAGTGCCTTAGTATGGACCTTAAAGGGAACCACATCTGTGACCAGCACCCCCCCCCAGCCATGGGGCCTGACCTGGGTGCTGGTCAATGGCGCAACTGGGGAGGTCATCAGTACCACAGAACACAGTGCGCCACTTGGAACCTGGTGGCCTGACATGTTTTTCTGCCTTCGACGGATCAACCGAGGTTACCGGACCCTTTGGGGGCTGGGGCCCTACGTCCCTCCGGCTAGCGCCCAGGGATTTTATGCCTGCCTAGAAGCAGGTAAAGGAGAGTCATGTGGGTGGGGGCCCTTCTGCTGTGCCAGATTGGACTGTGTAACCTCGAACAATGGGGGTCAGAAATGGCCAGTTACAAAAGGGGATGCTGTCACATTTTCTTATGTCAACCAGGGCATCCCACGTCACATGCAAAGGGACAAGGCTTGTGACCGGGACCGGGATTGGGTACGAATTCAATTCACTGGGATGGGCAAAAAGACAGGTATCGCGTTGGATAAACAGGCTAACATGGGGGATAAGGTACTATAAATCTTGGAGACATGAGGAAGAAGGCTCAACCCTCACCATTAAATTAACCGTGTCACCTCCCACACCAGCTCCCAATGCCACCATAGGTCCCAACCAGGTTATAACTCCCCAGAAACCTTCAAATCAAAACAAGGGCCTGGGCCAAAAGGATGAGAAAATGCCGACCGGAACGCTTACCCCAGAACCCATGAGGACCGGGTCCATCAACCTCTGAGTTAGGAGCCCAGCACGCTCCCTCCGGGTTAGATAATCCCATGTGGGAAATGGTGCAGGCAGTAGTAGAGACTCTTAACCATACCACTCCCTCCCTCACCGATCCCTGTTGGCTGTGCTACTCAGGTACACCCCCCTTCTATGAGGCAATCGGGATAAATGACTCCTACACTATCAGCGACTCCCATCCCACCTACTGGGACAGGAAACCGTGGGGACTTATGATCGCTCAGGTTTCAGTCGCTGGTATGTGTGTAGGCACAGTCCCAGCGGCCCAGAGCCAGTTATGCTCCTCCTATAATAACACCACGTGGGAGCAGGACAAGTGGATTATACCCTCTTCAGGCTGGTGGCTCTGCTCAAAGACAGGACTCACTCCGGCCCTATCCACCTCTGTGTTCAATGCTAACAGTGAGTTTTGTGTGCTGGTGGCCATTCTACCTCGCCTAATGTATCATTCTCATGAATCTCTCCTTTCTTATTGGGAAGAAAGGCCGAGACCCCACCAAAGCAAGAGGGAGGTTGTTACCGCCCTGACCATTGGGACCCTCTTCTCCCTAGGGATAGCAGGGGCAGGCACTGGGGTCGCAGCCCTTGTAACTCGGGAAAAAGGGCTCACAGCCCTGAGGCTGGCAATCAACAGGGACCTAGAACAACTCCGACAGTCAATATCAGACCTGGCGCAATCCCTCACCTCCTTGTCAGAGGTGGTCCTACAAAACCGAAGGGGCCTGGACCTCTTGCTCTTAAAGGAAGGTGGGCTATGCGCAGCCCTAAAAGAAGAGTGCTGTTTCTATGTGGATAAGACAGGTGCAGTCAGAGATTCCTTAGCCAAACTAAAAAAAGATCTAGAGAGGCGGCGTAAGGAATATGAAAGCAGCGAAGGCTGGTTTGAGTCTTGGTTCAACCACAAGCCATGGTTTGCTACCCTCCTCTCGGCCGTTGCGGGGCCACTGGTCATCCTGCTGTTATTGCTTACAATCGGCCCGTGCATAATAAACAGGCTGCTTAGGTTTGTGCAGGAGAGGTTGGACACTGTCCAACTCCTGGTCCTTCGCCAAAAAATACCAGGCTGTAGATACCGCTGCGGAAGATTCCTTAGTCTGATCTAGAAAAGAGGGGAAATGTAAAGGAGGGCAGAGAGCATCGAGAGTCAGAAAAAAAAAAAGGACTAATAACACTTAACCTGACTGCCTAGAGCGAGACCACCCAGTTTTTGTATAAACTACCCGAGGCTAAGCTTAGAAATGCGCCTGCTTTAAGTTAGATAACTAGAAGTGGGCAACAGCCTGGGGACGTGATCCGTGATAAGTCACGTAGACATACTTGGGTAAGCAAGAGGTAACAATTGAAGCGGTCAGGCAACTGGCGTGTTCCCTAAAAGGTTACAATGTTTCCCATTGGTTACAATATAGGATGTGTTTTAAATTTATTGGTTGTAGAAATGCGTGGGCTTCGGTGTAACGGCTGTGAAAACCCTATATAATCCATACCTAAAGTTGTCTAGGGGTCGGCAGCTCGGACTCCGCCTGCGTGTCAGGGGAGGTGCTGTCGGCCCCAGCTTGCTGGCTGAATAAAGACTTTGCTTGGATTTACATCTCCGTGTCCGTGTGGCTTGTTCTCTGGGGAAACCCCAGAGTCCTGGACCCTAACAATTTTCTAGTATTTTCCTCATTTCCCCTTCTTCTTCCCCCACATACCCTACACTCCAGATATACTTACCAATCCATACATGTCATACTCTTCCAGTACTTGGTGTCTTTTTTTTTGGCACAGCTCTTCCTTCTGTTTACAGTGTCTTTTATTAACTCCTTCTTTAAACCCTTATCCTTTAAAGTACATTCTTTATTTTAAAGCAAATTCTTATTCTTTCTAGAAGATACAGCTCAAATATCACCATCTCTATGAAGCTTTCCTTATCTCTGCAGAGCAGAGGTTCCCTCCTCTGTATTTACATCTCTATTAAAATCCTGTCCATGTTGTATTATGGTGTCTGTTTATATCTCTTTCTACCCCTTTGTTACTGGGTTGAGTTTGCTCTCCTTGGTTCTTGTCCTCACCGTAATAAAGAATTGAAAGGCAGAGACACAGTAGCAAAGCAAAGTGTAAGTTTTATTTAAATACACTCCAAGGGAGGAGTGGAGTCTGAGTCAAAGTAGACAAAGGCCAGTTGCATTATGCAGGAGGCCTTTGTATTACATTCTGGCTAGGAGGCGCTCTTTGATTGACAAGGTGGGGTTATTTGATTGACAGATCTATCTATACAGCCAGTTCTCTCAGTGAGCATGTTGTTTCCCACGATGAGGTATGGTTTGGGCAGTTCTTAGTTTTGTTTGATGTGCTCACACTGGGATCTCATTAGGACTGGTTTGGCCTGGTCCTGATTTGCAAGGCCTTTGTTGTCTTCACATGGGACCCCCTACCTGGGCAGAGTTTGGGTGCCTTTTTTTGTGAATTTTATCTTCCCCTTACCCAGCTGCTTATGTCTATCTTTCTACCTAAGGTTCCCAACAACTTCATCTGCATATATGCAATACACGGGCATAGAACCAGTGCTATATAAATGTTTGGTGAGTGAATAAACCAACTCCTAATAAAAGCAGGTTGGTTTCCTATTTATATATTTAAGGAAAGATGGAAGAATTACATTGCAAAATGTTTTAGTATCTCTAAATGAAATAAATGATTAAAAACACTATCTTGGAAAAGAAGCACATTGCTGGTGGGTCTGTAGATTGGTATCTCTATGGAGGGGAATTTGTCAGTATCTATCAAAATTTAAAAATTCACATACTGGGAGCTGGGGTCAACATCGGGAGACTTACTTTTCACTGAAAATCCTATTGTATCTTTTAACTTGTGTCTGATGTACACATAAAGCTAGTTAATGAATGCAATGAAGCTTTTCTAATAAAACACTAACAATTTCATAAAACTTTAAGAATCTGAATATTTTTAACACTAATTTTCATTTCTTGTTCATAGGTATTTTTCCCCTCCCCGAAGTAAAGTTTGCAGGTAATAGTCATTCAAATATTTATTCAATATTCATTAGGTGCTAAGGATGCAAAAATATAGAAGACATGAGAGCTCACACTCAATGAATATGTATTCAAATAATCTGCATGTAAAGATTTACTTCTCAGTCTGCAATAGCAGCTAAATAGGAACCCAACATTACTTCACAGAAACCACCTTCTAGGTTGCAGCAGCAAGAATGACAGCCCCAGAAGGGAAGAGCAGAGAAGTGTGACCATGACTTAATGTAAGCGACAGATAACAGTAAAACCAGAGGGCAATGGGTAGGCGAGGCTCTTGCCAAATAATGGCGATGAAGAAAGAGCTGTAACTTAACAATTAATGGCACCAGAATTCTCCAACATGATTTTGAATAACTGGTATTATTATATAATAAGGCAAGAAAAAAACAGTATGAGTGATTAAGTGAATATTTTATATAGAGATTACTAATAGACCAAAAACATTCCCATGCTGTGCCTTCTATTTAAAAATAAGCTCTTATTTTAAAAATTATATAAGATATGACATTTATGACAGCTAAGTATGAGAAGCCATCAGTGGTTTTCCCAATCATGTTAAAAGTGTAAGTGATAAAGCATTTAACAGACGTGTTGTTAATTTCTGCATGTGCTTTGCAGTCAAATATTATTCCTACTATAGTGTAAGATATAAAGAAGGGAATGGCATTTGTTACATCCATAACATCTTTTCATCTGGAGTTCTCAAAAGCATTTGCAAGCATTCATTATCCCAAATATCCTGATCAGATACATTAGAGAAATTGGGGCACAGAGAAAATGAACAGCTCAAGGTCAATCAAAAACTCAGTAACATATTTGGAAAAAGATATTTTGGTTCTTGCTCCTGGTTCTAACTAATATGTCATGCCCCCAGCAGGAAGTGTTTATTCTCTTAAAAGGGTCTGCCAATGCTGTTTATTTTTTATGTTAAATAACAATTAGATATTGTTCAATAAAAGTAAAATGAATTTAAAAATGAAAAAATAGATCTGAGCTGGTTTTGTTTCAATAAGGAGTCTACTTTTATTTGTTAGAACAGATTGAGAAAAAGCATTACTAAATTCTAGGGCTGGGAGGGCCTATAATTGTCTATATTTTTCCACACTGTTCTATTTTCCTATGGACTAAGTTATTATGTCCAATACTTATTTTTAGTCCTTGAACAATCTTCCCTGCAATGCAGCTATTTTAATTAACAGAACAGGTGTATTACTGAACATCAATGAAATACCCCAAACCATAATTAGACATGCAGTACAGTGTATTATAAATAGTTGTTATTCTTGTATGGCAAAAGAACTCTCTACATTCTATAGAGAACTGAAGACTATAATAAAACTGTATAGTATCATAGTACAATCAATGATTACTTATCAAAAAATTACCATGCAAAAAGAATTTAAATGTTAACTACATAAAATTCATTGCACTCTTTAGAAATTTATGTTCTATATATTACTCTATTAAAAAGCTATTAGTTCCTGATACTACCTTTGATTTTAGAAAACAGACATTAGTTCCAAGCAGAATTTGGTAAGATTTGAAAGCCTTTATATAAAATTTAAATGAAGCCCTGAATTACTGTGTGCTGAATTTTAATAAGTGAAACCTAAGGCTTTCTTCCTAAATGCCTACCTGCGCATTGGCTTTCCTTCCATGCACCATGAAAAGTACCATTCACCACACTCTAAAGCCGAACCTAAGACGACAGAAAAGCAGTAATTTAATAAAAGCTACTTCTGATCTTTCCAGTAACAATCGTTATATAATCATTTCGTTCAGTGATGAAATAATTTTAGACTCTATTATACTACAGGCCTTTTGCAGATGCACAATCATAACCTTTACCTAGTACCTTTGATGACTATCCTCACTCTGAATGCCAAAATGATTACATGTGAAGGCAAGAGAAAGTACGCTAAATCGTCCCAATTGCTAGGTTAGTCTTGCGTCTCTTCAAAAAGTGCTCGGAGACATTTAATTTTGGCCTCACCATCAAGTATACCCAAAGAACATTCACTAGATACGTACAGTAGTACTAACATGATGGAACGCAGAGGAGGACACACTGCTTTAACAATAGACCTTAAAGCTGTTAGCTTGTCCCGGAGCGACAGATCGGAGGAGGCATTTGCCTTTAAAACAACTCCGCTCCGGACAGTCCGGGCAGGTTGAACAGGGCAGGGAAACTATGGCTCCAGACTAACATTCTCTTTACAAGCCTATCCCTCGGTCCCCCAAACAATGTCCTCCACCCACCTGACAAGATCTCGCTGGGTCCCGAGAATTAAATGGGACGCACAGTACCCATTTTCCTCCCCCGGATTCCAGCCCGTCTGGGGAAGCTGTCCAGCGCCTCCTGGCTCCGGGGCAGGGCTGTCAGCCCACTAGAGCGCAGCCTGGTGCCCCGTCAGGCCCAGCCCCAGAGCTCCAACAGCCCCTTCTCGACAGGCGAAGCACAGCCCCTTTACCCCACCAGGCACCTCGGCAACTTGGGACTAGTGACTTGCAAGGAGCGCTCTGGGCGCTGTCCTCTGTCCCCTGCTCCAAGACCGCTAACTTACCGGCCCCGGCACTGCAGCAGCCTCCTCTGCCTCCTCCTCCGCCACCGCTAGCGAAAGCAGGATGCTGCTCCTCAAGCTATTTCCTCCCCACCCCGCGCCCCTCGCCAGCAGCAGGAAGCGGTCCTGTTTCTAAATCCTTCCCTCTGGAACCCATATATCTCGCCAAGAGGTTCCGGTGTGGCTCAGGAAGTAGTCGCGCCCTTTGCTGGGAATTAGGGTAACTTCAAAGACTGCCTATCGGCCTTCTAGTTCCTTGTGTCCCGAAGGTGACCCCTTTGCTAGTGTTCCGCTGAATTTGCAGTATTTGAAATACTGAAGCCGTCTTTCTTTGTTTTCCCCAGAGGAAGGCAATAGAAAGATGGGAGTACTCATAGAAAGCCGTCTTTCTTTGTTTTCCCCAGAGGAAGGCAATAGAAAGATGGGAGTACTCATAGAAAGCTAGGGATATTTATTTGTAGCTCCTGTTGGTACAGTTTTATCCCTAATTGTGGATTGAATGATTGTACATGCATACATGGGGTCAACATATTTCTATTAGGACCCCAGTATGTGCAAGCTTCTGAGGATACACAGCCAAATCAGAAATAGACCGGTCCTTCCAGATTTCCTACAGTTTAGCTTTTAGGACACCAGGGTTTTATCCAGGATTCTAAGGCTATGTTGAGCTTGCCCTTTCACTTAGTATTCACCACCAGACACTTCACCAAACACTTCTTCTATGAACTCACTTTAATACTAAGGGGAAAAAAATTCCTTTTCACTTTGCCCCTTGCCCAATTTTTACTACATATTTAGAGAACACAGTTGATAAGTTATGAGATGTAAAATTTCATTAATATCAGTGAAAGACTGTTCTGGTTTCCTGATAACTTTCCTAGGCTAAGAATGAACTTAACCAGATTTTTTTTTAGCTATTCTTCACATGGATGGGATCCACACTGGTTTGTCCAGTTGTTTCTGAAAGGGAAAGAATACCTTTTGTTAATTATCTTATAGTGAGAAATGTGTGGCATTTAGATCCACAAACCCATAGTTTCTAATCCCAGTCCTGTGACTGACTAGCTTTGTGATGTTGGTCAAATTTATTACTTTCTGAAGTACAAGTTTCCTTTGAGTAAAAGGGAAATAATACCTTTTTAATAAAATTGTTTCGAGAAGCAAATTATAATGAAGATCATGTTGTGTGCCTAGCACTTAGTATGTACTCAATAAATGCCACTTTTCTCCTTTCATAGTTATTTAAATGGGCTCACTTATTAATTGAGCACATATTGTATGCCAAGTACTACATTAGGCTTTGTAAATACTGCTGTGAACAACATAGACAACATCCTGAAGCTCTAGTGATATTTTATGTGGTTATGGTGGTTGACCTTCCAACATCTTTTCTGTTATGAGTGATAGGTCTAAATCATCTCCATGCAAATGACCCAATACCGGCTACTGAAAAATCAAAGGACATCTAATGGGGACTGTGGGGAAAGATTTCCTAGAATTTTTAGGAACAATGCAGGAAAAGATTGCATCTTTTCCCTGTGGACCTTGTTGTGTCTAGATGTGACACCTGGAATGACTGCAAACATTTTACAACCACAAGGGAAGCAAGGAGAATGAAACTAGATGAAAAAGTTGTTAGAGCAGACAGACTGTAAGAATTTGGGTACTTGAATGTCATTTTTAACTTCTCATCCTCCCTTGCCTAGACACTTCCATATTGCTAGACTTCTAGGGATGTGAGATAATAAGTTTCATTTTTTAAAAGTGAATTGGAGGCTTCTAGTATGTGCAGCCAGGTGCACACTAATTCATATAAAAAGATATAGGTAATAAACAAGTAAAAAAAAAGCAAAATAACTTCAGTCAGTGGCACATTATATCCAGGAAGGAGATAAATGGAGTGATGCTATGGAGAGTAACTAGTCAGGAAAAGGACAGTCTACTTAAAGTAGACTTCCCTGATAGCATTATCAGGGAAGTGCTCTCTGAAGAGGTGAGTTGAGGTCTGAAGGAAGAGGGATAAGAAATCCAGGTGGAAAGCTGGGAGAAGACGTTTCAGGTAGAATGAATAGCAAGGGGAAAGGACCTGAGGCATAAATAAGTGTTTCCTTTTCAGGAAGCATAATGAAAAGCCAGTATAACTAGAAATAGTACAAGATATGTGATAAGAGAGAGAGGCAAGAGCAAGATCAAAATTGTTTTATAGGCTATTGTAAGAAGTTCAAGTTTTATTTTAAATTCTATGGGAAGTCTCTATATAAATGGAGATATTTATGTTCGATTTAGCTTTTACAGTTGATCCCAAATTCAAAGCCTTTCAAAGTAGAAGATAAGAAAAAGGAAAATGTGGATGTCCCACTTTAAGTATAGTGACAATCCCATGTGGGAAAGAATACATATCAATATTTCCAGAATATTTTTGCTATGGTTGGTGAAAGGAGGGTTGGTTTTATTTTATTAAATTGGGGACTTTTAATAAAGAAAATTTTCCTTGGCAAAATTGAGACATATAATTAATTAACGGTTATCAGCCAATAATGGCTGCCTTCCATATCTTATTATTAGGTCCAGAATGTGTGTGACTTACAAGGGGGCCAAATGGAGGCACCAAGTTGTCCTCAGTTCTTACTTTCTCATCTGAGAATTTAAAGTAAACTTTAGGTGCAAAGCAATGAGACTTAAAAAAACAACAACAGAATATGTGAATTTTGAATTGCAGATAGGAAATTCTAGGGATTTTTAGGAGGTCATGATAGGTATGTGGTTGGTTTTAGATAGATTTAATTTAAATCCATGATTTAATGTCCATGAACATGGATATCTTGTGGCAGCAACTGACCCAAATTGTGCTTCTATAACCTTCTCTGTAAAATAGAAAAAACATTACAGTATTTATAGTGCTATTGGAAGTACTTGATAATAATCACCACAAATTCTAGAAAAACAGTCACATGCCTTTACTGACATTAACTTTAATTTTAAAAACAAACACTAGGAGAGAGATACTATCTTCAATCTATGGATGAGTATGTTCAGGCACATAGATGTTAAATGACTGGCTTAAGATTCTGCAGCTAATTAGCTAAACTAGTAAGCATTAAAGTCTAGATTTAAAGCAAAATGTAAAAAGCTTATCACTATGAAATGTAGGGAAAGTTCCTGCACAGCAAAGGAAACCATCACCAAAATGAAAAGGCAACCTATTGACTGGAAAAAAATACTTGCAACACATGTATCTGATAAAGGGCTAATATCCAAAATATATAAGGAACTCATGTAACTTAATAGCAAAACAAAACAAAAGAAAAAACAAGAAAACCCCAAACAAGCTGATTAAAAGGTGTGTAGAAGATCTAAATAGATATTTTGCCAAAAAAGACATACAAATCACCAACAGGTACATGAAAAGATGCTCAATACCACTAATCATCAGGGAAATGAAAATCAAAACTACGTAAGATTTCACCTCACACCTTTTAGAATTGCTATTATCCAGAAGACAAGGAATAATGAGTGTTGGTGAGGATGTAGAGAAAGATTCAAATTTCTAGAGATGAGAACAAAAATATGTGAGATGACAGATGCACTGGACAAGATTAAAATCAAATTAGATTCTGCAGGAGTAAAAATTAGTGAATGTGAAGACACAGCAATAGAAATTATCCAGTGTGAGAAAGACTGAAGAAAACAGACGAAGTATCAATGAGCTGCGGCAACTTCAAGTGGCCTAATATATGTGAAATTGGAGTTCCTTAAGGAGAGGCAAGGATGGGGGTACCATAAAAAACATTTTAAGAGACATTGGTTGAGAAATTTCAAAATTTGGTGAAAACTGTTAATTCCACAGATCCAGGAAGCTCAATGAGCTCTGAGCATAAGATTTGAAGAAAGCTATATCAATGCATATCTTAATCATATTGTTTAAAACCAACATAAGGAGGAAATATTAAAAGTAGACAAGAAAAAAAAAGACATACTGTATGCAGAGGAATAAAATTAAGAATGACAACAAATTTTTCACAGGAAACAATGCAAGCCAGAATGCTGGCCCAATATTTCTATAGTACGGAAAGAAAAAAACTGTCAACTTAGAAAGCAAAATATATTTCAAAAACCAAAGGCAAAATAGAGAATATCTGAGATGTACAAAAGCTGAAAGAATTCATGATTAGCAGATTTTCCCTATAAGATATGTTAAAGGAAACATTTCATGCAGAAGGGAAATGATAACCCAGTGGAAATATGGAACTACATAAAGAAACAAAACTACCAGAAATGGTAAATATGTGGGTAAATATAAAACAATATTTTCTTATATTTAATCTCTTTAAGAGACTAATGAGTATTTAAAGTAAAAATGGTAGCAATGTATGGCTGAGTTTTATAAAAGTGAAATGAATGATAATAATATCATAAAGGCCACACAGGGAAAATGGAAGCATACTGTTGTAAGTTCTTATATATACATGAAAGGGTTATGCTTTTATTTCACAATAGACTTTCATAGTTAAAGATATATAACATAAACCCTAGCAAAACCACAAAAACCCTCAACAAAACAAAGAGGTATAGTAATAAGCCAACAAAGGAGAGAAAATGAAATAATAAAATTATCTAAAAGAAGGTTTTAAAAAAAGGGAAAAAAGGGAGTGAAAAATGAATAGTACAATCACAAAACCACGAATCCAAAGCAGCAATGGCAGTAAGTACGTATCTATCGATAATCCTCCTAAATGTAAACGGACTGAATGCACCAATCAAAAGACACAGAGTAATAGGACGGATAAAAAAACAAGACTCATCTATATGCTGCTTACAAGAGATCCACCTCAAACCCAAAGACATACACAGAGTAAAAGTCAAGGGATGGAAAAAGATATTTCATGCAAACAACAAGGAGGAAAAAGCAGGTGTTGCAGTACTAGTACCAGACAAAATAGATTTCAAAACAAAGAAAGTCACAAGAGAAAAGAAGGATATTATATAATGATAAAGGGGTTAATCCAACAAGAGGATATAACCATTATAAATATCTATGCACCCAAAACAGGAGCACCAACATGTAAAACAAATACTAACAGAATTAAAAGAGGAAATAGAATGCAATGCATTATTTTAGGAGACTTCAACACACCACTCACTCCAAAGGACAGATCCACCAGACAGAAAATAAGTAAGGACACAGAGGCACTGAACAACACACTAGAATAGATGGACCTAATAGACATCTATAGAACTCTACACCCAGAAGCAACAGGATACACATACTTCTCAAATGCACATGGAACATTCTCAGAATAGACCACATACTAGGTCACAAAAAAAAGCCTCAGTAAATTCAAAAAGATTGAAATTATGCCAACCAACTTCTCAGACCACAAATGTATAAAACTAGAAATAAATTGTACAAAGAAAGCAAAAAGGCTCACAAACACATGGAGACCTAACAACATGCTCCCAAATAATCAACAGATCAACGACCAAATCAAAATAGAGATCAAGCAATATCTGGAAAAATGATAACAACACAAAGACCCAACTTCTGTTGGATGCAGTGAAAGCAGTTTTAAGAAAGTATATAGCAATTCAGGCATATTTAAAGAACGAAGAACAATCCCAAATGAATAGTCTAAAGACACAATTATCAAAATTGGAAAAAGAAAAACAAATGAGGCCTAAAGTCAGCAGAAGGAGGGACATAATAAAGATCAGAGAAGAAATAAACAAAATTGAGAAGAATAAAACAATAGAAAAAAATCAACGAAACCAAGAGCTGGTTCTTTGAGAAAATAATCAAAATAGATAAGCCTCTAGCCAGACTTATTAAGAGAAAAAGAGAATCTACACACATCAACAGAATCAGAAATGAGAATGGAAAATTCATGGCAGACCCCACAGAAATACAAAGAATTATTAGAGAATACTACAAAAGACTATATGCCAACAAGCTGGAAAACCTAGAAGAAATGGACAACTTCCTAGAAAAATACAACCTCCCAAGACTGACCAAGGAAGAAACACAAAAGTTAAACAAACCAATTACGAGCAAAGAAATTGAAACAGTAATCAAAAAACTACCCAAGAACAAAACCCCGGGGCCGGACAGATTTACCTCGGAATTTTATCAGACACACAGAGAAGACATAATACCCATTCTCCTTAAAGTGTTCCAAAAAATAGAAGAAGAGGGAATACTCCCAAACTCATTCTATGAAGCCAACATCACCCTAATACCAAAACCAGGCAAAGACCCCACCAAAAAAGAAAAGTACAGGCCAATATCCCTGATGAACATAGATGCAAAAATACTCAACAAAATATTAGCAAACCGATTTCAAAAGTACATCAAGAGGATCATACACCATGATCAAGTGGGATTCATCCCAGGGATGCAAGGATGGTACAACATTTGAAAATCCATCAACATCATCCACCACATCAACAAAAAGAAGGACAAAAATCACATGATCATCTCCATAGATGCTGAAAAAGCATTCAACAAAATTCAACATCCATTCATGATAAAAACTCTCAGCAAAATGGGTATAGAGGACAAGTACCTCAATATAATAAAGGACATATATGATAAACCCACAGCCAACATCATACTGAACAGTGAGAAGCTGAAAGCATTTCTTCTAAGATTGGGAACCAGACAGGGATGCCCACTCTCCCCACTGTTATTAAACATAGTACTGGAGGTCCTAGCTATGGCAATCGGACAAAACAAAGAAATACCAGGAATCCAGATGGGTAAAGAAGAAGTTAAACTGTCACTGTTTACAGATGACATGATATTGTACATAGAAAACCCTAAAGACTCCACTCCAAAACTACTAGAACTGATATCGGAATTCAGCAAAGCTGAAGGATACAAAGTTAATATACAGAAATCTGTGGCTTTCCTACATACTAACAATGAACTAATAGAAAGAGAAATCAGGAAAAACAATTCCATTCACAATAGCATCAAAAAGAATAAAATACCTAGGAATAAACCTAACCAAGGATGTGAAAAATCTATAACCTGAAAACTACAAGACACTCTTAAGAGAAATTAAAGAGGACATTAACAAATGGAAACTCATCCCATGGTCTCAGCTAGGAAGAATTAATATTGTCAAAATGGCCATCCTGTCTAAAGCAATCTACAGATTTGATGCAATTCCTACCAAATTACCAACAGCATTCTTCAACGAACTGGAACAAATAGTTCAAAAATTCATATGGAACCATGTAAGACTCCGAATAGCCAAATCAATCCTGAGAAGGAATAATAAAGTGGGGGGGATCTCGCTCCCCAACTTCAAGCTCTACTACAAAGCCACAGTAATCAAGACAATTTGTTACTGGCACAAGAACAGAGTCACAAACCAGAGGAACAGAAAAGAGTCTCCAGATATTAACCCAAAGATATATGGTCAATTAATATATGATAAAGGAGCCATGGACATACAATAGGGAAATGACAGTCTCTTCAACAGCTGGTATTGGCAAAACTGGAGAGCTACATGTAAGAGAATGAAACTGGATCACTGTCTGACCCCATACACAAAAGTAAATTCGAAATGGATCAAAGACCTGAATGTAAGTCATGGAACCATAAAACTCTTAGAAAAAGACATAGGCAAAAATCTCTTGGACATAAACACGAGCGACTTCTTCATGAACGTATCTCCCCGGGCAAGGGAAACAAAAGTAAAAATGAACAAGTGGGACTATATCAAGCTGTAAAGTTTCTGTACAGCAAAGGACACCATCAGTAGAACAAAATGGTATCCTACAGTACGGGAGAATATATTCATAAATGACAGATCTGATAAAGGCTTCACATCCAAAATATATAAAGAGCTCACACACCTCAACAAACAAAAAGTGAACAATCCAATTAAAAAATGGGCAGAGGAGCTGAACAGACAGTTCTCCAAAGAAGAAATTCAGATGGCCAACAGACACATGAAAAGTTTCTCCACATCGCTAGTCATCAGAGAAATGCAAATTAAAACCACAGTGAGATATCACTTCACACCAGTAAGGATCGCCACCATCCAAAAGACAAACAACAACAAATGTTGGCGAGATTGTAAAGAAAGGGGAACCTCCTACACTGCTGGTGGGAATGTAAATTAATTCAACCATTGTGGAAAGCAGGGAGGTTCCTCAAAAAGCTCAAAATAGAAATACCATTTAACCCAGGAATCCCACTTCCAGGCATTTACCGTAAGAATGCAGCAGCCCAATTTGAAAAAGACAGATGCACTCCTATTTTATCACAGCACTATTTACAATAGACAAGAAATGGAAGCAACCTAAGTGTCCATCAGTAGATGAATGGATAAAGAAGGTGTGGTACATATACACAATGGAATATTATTCAGCCATACGAAGAAAAAAAAATCCTACCATTTGCAACAACATGGATGGAGCTAGAGGGTATTATGCTCAGTGAAATAAGCCAGGCAGAGAAAGACAAGTACCAAATGATTTCACTCATATGTGGAATATAAGAACAAAGGAAAAACTGAAGAAATGAAACAGCAGCAGACTCACAGAACCCAAGAAAGTACTAACAGTTACCAAAGGGAAAGGGACTGGGGGGGATGGGTGGGAAGGGAAGGAGAAGAGGGGGGAACAAGAAAGGGGCCTTATGATTAGCATGTATAATGTGTGTGGGGGGCACGGGGAGGGCTGTGCAACACAGAGAAGACAAGTTGTGATTTTACAGCATCTTACTATGCTGATGGACAGTGACTGTGAAGGGGTATGTGGGGGGGGACTTGGTGAAGGGGGGAGTCTAGTGAACATAATGTTCCTCATGTAATTGTAGATTAATGATACCAAAATTAAAAAAAATTAATAGTACAATCACAAAACAAATAGCAAGATGGTGGATTTGAATCTCTACCATATCAATAATCAATGTAATGATAAATAAGCTAAACACTCCAAGTAAAAGGTAGAAGGATCAGACTGGATTAAAAAATCAAGACTGAACTGTATGTTGCTTATAAGAAACTCATTTTAAATATAAAAATGTATAAAGAATACTATAAACATACTATATCCACAATTTAGTTTAAGAAATAAAATGCCAAAACTACAATTCAAGACCCGTATACATGCTTCCTTGATTCCTTGTCCTCCTTTCATCACAAGGTAAACATCATTCCAAAGTTAAAATTATTGCTTTATCATTCCCATGCATATTCTTTTTATTTATTTTATTTTTAGTGCATAGGTATCTGTAGTTGTGTATGTGTGGTGTGCATATGTTTTTAAATTTTATATAAATGATATCAAAGAATATCCATTCTCTTACAACTTGCTTTTATCACTTAACATTCTATTTAAGATTTATCATGTTGATCAGATAAGGTACAATTTAGTGATTTATGAAGTGTTATCCTAGACTATTGGCACCACCATTACTTGGGAGATGCAAGTTCTTGAGCCCCACCACTGACCTTCTGAATCAGAAACTAAGCTGAGTTCTGGCAACCTGGTTTTAAAAAACTGCTGGATTATAATACATATTAAAGTTTGAGAACCACTACTCTAATTTATTTGTTTTCACTGTTGTATAGTGTTCCATTGCACAACTATACCTGCACATTTTTTAAAATCTATTCTCCTGCAGATGGATCTTTTGACTGTTTCCAGTTTTCCTATTATAGTACCACAATGTAAAGTCTTCCATGTGTTCCTTTTTGTACACCTGTAAGAGTTTGTATAGCATAAGAAGTAGGAGTAAAATTGCTGGTTTTATGCTATACATATCTTCCAACTTTTCTAGCATTAGCCAAATTGCTCTCCAAGGTGGTGGTTCTATTTTATAACTACAACTACTACTGCTATCTACTACTATTGCTATTACTACCGGCAATTACTTAAATAGCCAAGCATTGTTCACATTCTTTTACATGTCCTGTATGCCAGACATTGTTCTAGCTGCTCTTCTTATATTAATTCCTCAATACTCACATTAATCCTCTTGAGGTAGGGGCTATTATTATCATCATTCCAGTTTTACAGATGGAACCAAGACATTAACTAACATGCCCAAAGTACAGTTAAGCCAAAGAGGCAGAGCCAGGACTTGAAACCATGCAAAATGGTCCTAGAGTCTATGCTTTCAGCTACAGAGCTATGCTGCCTCTCCCACTAGCAGAGTCTGACAGTTCTCATTCATCTGCATTATCATTATGCTCAGTGTTTCCCAACTGTAAGTATGTTTTGCCAATCTGATGAGTGAAAGGAAAGGAGCGACACATAGCAGCAATTCACCGGAGAGTTCCGCTTTATTAGGGAAAGGTGCTGGGTTATATAGGAGGGGGCATGAATTGATTGAGGTGTCACTTCTACGGGGCTGTTGGCTGTTGGCTAGGTGCTGGGATTGGGAGGGGGGCGAGAGGTGATTGGGCTTCAGGTGGCGCCGGCGGGAACTGAGGACCCCGAAGAGAAGCCGGAAGTTTGCCATCTTACTGGTGGGGACCCTTCATTCCCCCCTTTATCCTCTATGGGTCTGTGGACGTTGCTTTCTCTCTGGCTGCTTCCTGCTGAACAGGGGCGGAGAAGGGAGTGAGGGCTTGAGGATTGGGAGGAAAGGGTTGATAGGACTCCCCGCAGTAAGGACAAGTAGATGTGGACTTCTTCAGGTTTGGAAATCAATGAAGGTTCCCTGTAACCATAGGTTGGCCAAGAGGATATGGGTGTCAGGAGCCAGGCGTCTGCGGCTATTGTTTCCAGGAACAGTTCCCAGTGGAGAGAGGGGTCCATCTCAGCGTGTGGTGAGGAGGTCACCTGAGGGTGAGGGATCTTCTGTGGCCAGAAGCTGGTAGTTCTTGAGTAAAAGCTGGTTGAAAGCTTGATTAGAGATTTTTCCGACTTGGGATTTGATGAACTTTATTATACAGGGTAAGAAGAGACAGGCGAGAAGAATGATTATTATGGGGCCTGCAATGGGCCAGAGCCAGGTGAGGAGGGGGTTTGTTAGTATTGACGAGAATGGGTTGGAATTGGAAGCAGAGTGGAGACTGGAGGCAAGGTCGGTGAGTTTGGTAATGTCAGTTTCTACAATGCCAGATTCGTTGATGTAATAGCAGCACTCTTCCCAGAGGAAGACGCAGGTGCCGCCCTTCTCGGCTGTAAGCAGATCTAGGGCCCGCCGGTTTTGAAGGGTGACTTTAGCTAGCGAAGTGACCTGTCTTTGGAGAGAGGCTAGAGAATCGGCAGTGGATGTCAGGGCTCCCTCAAGTTTGGCGTTGAGATCTCTAACTGCCTATAGAGAGTGACCCAAGGCTTCTCCCGAAAACCCTGCCCCAATGACTGAGGTGATCAAAGAGCTACTGACCATCATGGGAAGGAAAGCAGCTCTTTTTGTGCGCGAGGGCAAGGGAGGTTGGAGCTCAAGAAATTCTGCCATGCTGTAAAGTGTTAACTGTGGGATAGGGTGACGAGAATGCAGGGTGTATCGGAGTTGAGAGGCAGTGAGTTGAAAAGACTGCTATTACACTAAAAGAAGTGTCCCGGTTGCGTAAAAGTCTTAGAGCTGGAGGTAGGGGTGTAGATAGAGAGGCAGTGAAGTGCGCTGGAGGGGGCTGGAGTTGGGCCTACACAGTGGTGGATGGTGAGATTATCTGCGTATTCTGGTTCCCATAGGGGTATGTCTGCCAGGGGGCAGAGGGGTTGTCTTTCTGCATGGAAGGAGTAGTTGGAAATATTAAGGGGCACGGCGGCCAGCAGTGGGCGCTGTAGTGATGCGCACAAGAAACAATTGGCTGTGTTAAGGGTGTGGTTGAGAAAGATGGTGGTGTCCTGAATGAGCTGTAATGAAGAGTAGGAGAAATGGGAAGAGGGGATAAGAAGGTGAAGAGGCGCTATCAAGAGTTTGGATAATGACTTTTTCGGAATGTCTGCTATCTGATGCAACTTGAGAGATCTGGGAATGAGAGGGAACATACTTTCGAGAGATATGAAGGGTACTGTGGGGGGTCGAGGACCCCCCGTAGTAAACTGAGGCTGTGACTCTGGCAGCCCATCGAGAGTCCCAGGGATCTGGGATTGATAAGGAGAATGAGCCATTGGGATATTTCATGAAACGGTTGGAGGAGTAATACTGTGGGTACTGGAAGTTACCTATGTAGTGAATGGTGCAAGACTAGTAGGGACATCTCCTGTAGGTATCTGGCCATCGCCTGCAATAGGCTTGTTTTTGGTCATAGAGGAAGCAAAGGTAGGGAGAATAAGGGTAGCTGCTAGTGAACACTTCAGTGGTGGGAGGAAAGTGGAGGCATAAAGGCTTAGAGCAGCTTTTCAGAGGGCAGTCTGGTGTGGCAATGAGGGCAGTAACTTTTGTTTGATGCTGTGTGTAAGTCTGTCTGACTTTGAATCGCCATACAAAGGAGGCTGGGGTGGTGGGGAAGACAATAGGAATGAGGAAAAAAAGCGAGAGAGCAGTAAAGGAGGAAAAAGTCATGATTCGGGTATGGATGGCAAAGGGGGTGAACGGGATTTTGGAGGAAAGAGGACAGTAAGGTCAGGAGTCTGGAGGGAGGGAGGGTCTATAAACTTTTGTAGGTTAAGAGATCTTTTAGGTGATGTGGGGACAGAATGGTAAGGGGCGCCCTGAATGTCAGTTTATGAGCTTCTTCCTGCAAGAGCTGTCTAGCGGCTAATGCTCGTAGGCAGGGGGCTCATCCCCGAACTGTGGGGTCTAATTGCTTGGAGAGATAAGCTACTGGGGGGCAAAGGATGGGCCATAATATTGGCCTAGGACTCTTAGAGCTTGACTGGACCTCTCATGGATGTATAATGAGAAGGGCTTCGACAAATCAGGAAGATGGAGAGCTGGGGCTTCCACAAGGGCTTGACAGAGCTTAATGAAGGAGTGTCGGGGTGAGGAGGATAATGGTTTTTTAGGGGGGCTCTTGCTGAGGTTATATAGGGGTCTTGCCAACAGGGTGCAGGGAGAAGTTAGGGATCTACGTTCTAAAATATCTAGCTAGGCTTAGAAAGGGCCTAGAAAGGAAAGGATTTTTGTCTTGGTTTTGGGAATGGGCAGGTTAGAGAGGAGCCATTTTCTGTCTAAGGTAATGGACTTTCTTTGTTGAGATAGAAGGAATCTGAGGTAAGTGAAAGGAGGGGAAGAGATTTGAGCTTTGACGGGGGATACTCGGTAACTTCTGGAAGCTAGAAAGTTAAGTAGGGAGGCAGTGTCAAGTTGAGACTGTTCCCATGAGAGACTGCAGAGTAGAAGATTGTCTATGTATTATAAGGTGGACTTGGAGTGATCATGATGAAACTGTTTGAGGTCCTGAGCTAGGACCTGTCTAAAAATATGGGGACTATCTCGGAAGCTTTGTGGCAAAACTGACCAAGTGAGTTGTTTAGAATGTCTTGTGTATGGGTCCATCCAGGTGAAGATGAAAAAATCTTGGGAGCAGGGGTCTAGAGGGATAGAAAAATAGGTCTTTGAGATCTAGGACTGAGAAGTGGGATGCTGAGGCTGTATGGATTTGGAACTAAGGGATGGATAGGGACAATGGCTATGTTGATGAGGCGAAGGTCTTGGACAAGGCGGAAAGATCCGTTGGTTTTTTTAACAGCTAATATGGGGGTATTAAATGGGGAGTGAGTGGGTCTGCTTGAATGATGGGTTGGAGGCCTATGAGGGCTGAAGTGGTTAGAGGGTATTGGGCCTGACAGATATACTGAGAGGGGTCACATAATTTGATAGAGGCAAGGGGACATAGGGCCACGGAGGAGCTTGTAATGTCCCAAACTTTGGGATTTACAGGGTGTATGAGGGCAGAACCGGAGCTTTCATTGGGTAGAGGGGGGTTGTCGGCTATGAGGGCCATCAGAAAGGGAGTACTGGGGGCTGTGGGAGTGGATATAGTTATGGAAACGTGGAGGAGGGAAAGGATGTCTCGTCCTAGTAAAGGGATGGGACACTGGGGCATAACCAGGAAGGAGTGGGAGAAAGGTATGGGATTGTCTTGGATTGTGCATAAAAGGGTGGGTGGGGGGTTTAATGGGAAAATCTGTTTACCTCCTACTCTGACTATAGGAGTAATGGCTGGCGTGGTAGGGCCCCGGTATTCTCACAAGACTGAGAAGGTGGCTCCTGTATCTAGGAGGAAGGAGATGGGGCGACTGTCTACTGTTAAAGTAACCCCGGTCTCCTGTTTGGTGATGGAAATGGTCGGGCGAGAAGCCCCCGGGCCCTGTCAATCTTCTTCTGCCAGCCCCACTACGGCGGGCTTAGGATGGGGGTTGTTCGTCCAGCCTCCCCTTCAGGTGGTTGGGCAATCAGACCCCCAGTGGCCCTTTTTGTGGCATCTGAGGCATGGGGTGGTAGGAGATCTGGGGGAGGGGCACGCCCTTGACCAATGTCCCTCTTTTCCGCACTTGAAACAAGCTCCTGGGGGGGGGGGCTTGTCTGTAGAGGGGCGCCCAGGTTGTGGTTTTATCAGCTGGGCCAACATCTGGAAATTGGCCTGATCAGGCTTTTGTTTACGGCATTCTTTCTCCTGATCAGCCTTTTGTTTACGGCATTCTTTCTCCTCCTCCTGCTTATGGAAGACTTTAAAGGCCACTGTTAGTATCTCAGTCTGTGGGGTAGCGGGGCCCTGTTCTAACTTTTTGAGTTTAGGTTTAATGTCGGGGTAGCCTTGAGCTAGGAAGTATGTCATAAGGACATGTCTTCCTTCAGGTGTTTCGGGTCCAGGCTGGTATACTGTAATAGGGCTTGAGTGAGTCTGTCTAAGAACTGAGAGGGGATTTCATCTCTCTTTTGAATTATGTCTTGGAGCTTTTGAAAATTGACTACTTTACAAGCTGCCCTTTTTCAGACCTGCTATTAAGCAGGAGGCAAAAATATCTCAAGAGCGGAGACTCATGGCGGTGTTATAATTTCAGTGTGGGTCTTGTTCGGGGACAGCAGTGGGGCCAGGGGGATAAGTGGGGTCAGTCCTGTGGGTTTCAGTAGCCTGCATTTGGGCGAAGTCCTAAACTCGTCTACGCTCTTCAGGGAGGAAAGTATTGGCCAGGAGCATGAAAATGTCATGATGTGTGAGGCTGTAAGACTGGAGGGTCTATTGAAACTCCCTGATGTATGTCATGGGATCAGTGGAAAAGGAACTTAGGCGTTTCTCTAGTTGGGCTAAATCTCTTAAGGAGAAAGGGATGTGAACGCGCACGCTGCCTTTGGATCCTGCTACCTCCCGGAGAGGGGCGATAATTTTGGGAGGCTCTTGGGACTGAGTCTGAGGGGGACTGAAGGGTTCTGGCTCAGTCTGTGGGGGAGTGACGCGGTCTAGCCGTGCCTAGTGGAGCAGGTCCTGAAGTGCAGAAGGGGGGCAAAGAAAATAAAGAAAGATAGAATCGGACCCACATGTCGCCAGCTAGCAGCCCAGCTGCTTACTTCTGCCGCTCTAGTTGGGCTTGAACTCATGACTCTGAATTAAGAGTCCCATGCTCTGCTGAGCTACAGCAGGGCTCTAGTTAATTTCTTATGGAATACGTAAACAGAATGTTCTTTGTTCTCCATTCCTGCCACATCTGCAAGTGGGGGAAGGGCATATTTAGAAGCAGGGGCGGTGTTTCTACACATCTTCAAGGTCTCCCTATTTTCAGAGTGAGGAGTCTTGGCAAGATATGTTTTTGTGGACAGATAACTTCTAAGGACTGCACGGGTTGTTCTCTAGCTTGTGCTTTCCCATGCTGCGTTCAGACATGGGGGGAGGTGCTTTCCCATTCTCTCTACAAACGTGAGAAGACAAAGGCGGTGCCTAACAGGGGAGAAACAGGTGATGAGGGCAAAGACGGAGGAGGCTCTTGGGACCTAGTTAAAGGGGGGCTGAAAGGCTCAGGCTTAATCTGCAGGGAATGAAGGTGGAGGAGGTGAGATGGGGGAGGAGATGGTTGGGGAGGAAGGGAGAAGGGCTGTTGTAGGAGAAGAAGGGGAAGGGAGTGAACGGGAGGCTTCTGCGGGGGCGGCGGCTTGCAGGCTAGGAGAACTTGGGAGGGGGCGGGGAGAGGAGGAGGTGGAAAGCTTCCATATAGGGAATCTCCTTCCATTTTTTCAGGCGCTGGCAGTAGTTAAAAAGATCGCGAGTGATGTTAGGGTCAAGAGTTCCCCCTGCGGGCCATTGCTTGTTATTGTCTAGGGGGGTATGTCGGCCAATCTTGGGAGCAATATTTACGGAGAAGTTTTGGTTTTATATCAGGCATCAGGGAGAGGGTAGCCAGATGCTTAAGCAGGCATTCAAGAGGTGAACTTTCAGGGAGGGATGAGGAGGCTCCCATGGCTAAAGGACAGAGAAGGAGACAAACAGGGGAAGACGAACGGAGATCCTCGGACTGGAAGCAGACCACAAGGAGACAAAGGGCGTCCCCGATGATCCTTGGTGGTCTGCGGAAACTCGTATACGAGTCGGAATTTCTTGGGAAGTGTGGGTCGTCACCCAGACTTCCCTAAGAAGGCAGAGTGCCGGAGTCACTAGGTACCTAGCGCTAGGCGTTTTTGGCGGACGGAGCAGAAGGAGGAGGGGGTGAAAGGGAGCGTTCTCATCCACAAAGGAGTCACCTCGTTTATGGCTGTTGGAGGGGGGTGCCTGAGAGTCGGCCGCAGCCGTGAAGGCCTGAGGCGGGGATTTATGACTGTCGGAGGAGGGGCCTGAGCATCCGCCGCACCCGTAAAGGCTTGAGGCGGGGATTTATGGCTGTTTGGGGAGGGCCCTGAGCGTCAGCCGCACCCGTAAAGGCTTGAGGCGGGGATTTATGGCTGTTTGGGGAGGGCCCTGAGGGTCTACCGCAGCCGTGAAGGCCTGAGGCAGGGAGAGTTCCCTCCTCATCCCCGAGCGTCAGGGCCTTGCCGGACGATCACGGTCAATGGCACTGTGATAGCTTGGGGAAGAGTGGCCCACCCCGGGGAAATTTTGCTTAAAAACTTTCAGCACTGATGGAAGGGATGGAGAATGCGTTTGACTGTCGGAGGAGGGGCCTGAGCGTCTGCCGCAGCCGTAAAGGCTTTGAGGCGGGGATTTATGGCTTTTGGAGGAGGGGCCTGAGGGTCCGCCGCAGCCGTGAAGGCCTGAGGCGGGGAGCGTTCCCTCCTCATCCCCGAGCGTCAGGGCCTTGCCGGACGATCACGGTCAATGGCACTGCGATAGCTCGGGGAAGAGTGGCCCACTCCGGGGGAAAACTTACCTAAAGGCCAGAGAGGAGTGGTGAGTGTGATGAGCCAGCGCCGGAAAAAGAGGACGAGGGCAAGCTGCTGCTGGTGTCGGGGGAAGACGGGGCCCAGTTGGGGTGTCCCGTCTCCCGGGTTTCGGCACCAATGAAAGGAAAGGAGTGACACATAGCAGCAATTCACCGGAGAGTTCCGCTTTATTAGGGAAAGGTGCTGGGTTATATAGGAGGGGGCATGAATTGATTGAGGTGTCACTTCTATGGGGCTGGTGGCTGTTGGCTAGGTGCTGGGATTGGGAGGGGGGCGAGAGGTGATTGGGCTTCAGGTGGCGCCGGCGGGAACTGAGGACCCCGAAGAGAAGCCGGAAGTTTGCCATCTTACTGGTGGGGACCCTTCAATGAGTATAAAATAGTAATCCACTGTGATTTAGATGTATATTTCTCTGATTACTAGTACAGTCAAGGCATCTTTTCACATGTGTAGCTGGCCATCAGGTCTTTTATAGGTTGTTATAAAAATTATCTTCAGAGTGTCCCTTAGATTCTTCCATAATATGAGAAAATGATAACAAGGCAAGTGTAAAAATATTAAGGAATGCTGTTAACCAATGACTGAATTTTTAAGCTGTTGGCCAGAATAAGAGCAGTCACTTTTATTTTTGTAAAGCTATGATTCATTCTCCAACTCATTGTAATCTGATTTGTTCTTCTGCTCACTCTATTTCTTTTTAAAGTGCGGCAGTTCAATGTAAGCCAACCCTTTCTATTTGTGTCTAGGCCTAGAGAACTCCATGTAGAATAAGAATACAATAAACCTGGCATTTGCAACAACTAGAGGATTTTTGTTACCCCAAGCAAGACTATGCCCTTGGGGAACCTGCATTTCTAGTTGAAAATATCCCTAAAGTAGATTTTACCTGGAGTGGGTGTGAGTCAGTCACAACAGCCAAACAATTTCATCAGGGGTTACTCAGATTACGTTACAGCCTTTCGATTAGAATGACATCTTGTTTGCCTCATATAAAATATTGTGCTTGAATGGGAGGTTTAGCAGTAAACAAGACCCAAAGGGTTCCTTGCTTTATGGAATTTTCATTCTTGAAGAGATTCTAAAATTAAGCCATGAATCACACAATTAATTGTTTAATTACAATTGGGATAATTGTCTGAAAGAGACTTACAGCATCATAAAGAAGATAAACAGTAGGAAGCCCAGACATAGTCTAGAGTGCAAGAGGCAGTGTGGATAGCCTCTAAGATGGCCCCTGTCTTAGTTCAGGCTGCCGTGACAAAACATCACAGACTTACACAACAAAAATGTATTCTTAACAATCCTGGAAACTGGGAAGTTCAAGGTCAACATGCCAGTTGTTTCTGGTGAGAATTCTCTTCCTGGCTTATAGGCAGCTACTGTATCCCTGTGTCCTCACAGGGAAGAGAGAGAGAGAAGGGACCAGGGAGAAGGATCGGGGAAAGGAAGGGAGAGGCAGAGAACTTCTTTTTGGTGTCTCTTCAGATAAGGACAGTAATCTTAACAAATGAGCCTCCCTCCTTGCCTTCTTACCTCCTTATAGAGCATGTATCCAAATACAGTCACATTGAGAGTTAGAACTTCAGCATATGAATTTGGTGGTGGTGGTGGTGGGGAACATGACACACTTTATCCCATAATGGACCCCAGTATTCTCTGCCTCATGATATTCATGCTCTTGTGTAGTCCCCTTGACTGTGGGCTCCACCTGGTAACTAAGAAAAAGAATATGGTAAAAGTGATGGGATGTTACTTGCGAGATTAGTTTACAAAAGGCCTGCGGCTGCTGTTGTGGATGTCATTGCTTGCTTGCTTGTTCTGAGGCAAGTCAGCTGCCATCTTGGTAGGTGTCCTGTGGAAAGGGCCTCATGGCAAGGAACAGAGAGAGGCCTCCAGTCAGTGAGGAACTGAAGCTCTGGATCCAATAGCTTACAAGAAACGGAATCCTGCCACCGACAGGAGTGAGCTTGGAAGCAAGCCCTTTTCCAGGTGAGCCTTCAGATGAGACTGCAGACTTTGCCTATAACTTGACTACAACTTCATGAAGACCTTGAAGCAGAGGCATCCAGCCAGACCTTCCTGGGTTCCTGATCCACAAAAATTGTGAGATAATAAATGTTTTTTTAAGTCATTGAATTTTGGGTAACGTATGCAGCAATAGATAACTAACACAAGGCACTTCTTGGAGGGAGTGACTCTTAGGGATATGAAATGTGATGGGAGTTACTAGGTGGCAGAATTGAAAGGAAAGCAAGATCGTTCTAGGCAAGGACACTGACACCATAGGGGCAAGGGCACCAGCAGAAATGTTGTTGACAGAGTGATCTCAGTGGTCAGTCCCTTCTGGGAAGCTCCTTGTCAGAACAGAGCTGCCTGCTCAAGCTCTCATTCCCTCCGGAGGCAGCCTGCAGCCAGTGACTGGTTGATGTCGGGTACAGAAGCACAGCTCTCTTGCCCCATCTTGGGACAACTCTGAAGGGCCATTCCAATTTTAGAGCTCCCCAGAGGGCTTGCATAGGCCTTTGCTGAGACTACATTGCAGCCCAACTTCTCCCTTTGCCCTGTTCCCATACCTTTTTTTCCAAGTGTTGATCACAAAAGCACTTTATAATAAATTTCTTGCATGCTAGAATATACTTCCTGGGGAGCCCAAGTATGACAGCTGGTGCCAGAAATGCCAGGAGTGGTTGAAGCAGAAGTCCCTAACATGGGATTTTTGGTGTTGGATGACCTGCTGCCAGGCTGGAGGGCTTTAATATAGTGCTTATCTTACATACTCTTTAAGCCATTTCCTTCACTGTCTTATCTGCACTGCCACTCTTAGTACCCACAGGTTGTTGATTGAACATCCATTTGGTCCTCCTCCTAATTGATCTTCTTATAGATAAAGAAATGAGAGATTTCATCTTCACCCTTTTATCTTCAGTACAAAAACTGCCTGGCCTTCACTCTGTGATCGACATGAACATTTATAATTTATGGGTAAGCTTGGTGCTCTTCTATTGTTTTTTTAATTTTTATGCCCCTCTTCCACCCCTACCCACAACCCCCTTTCAAAAAGTCGCTTGTTTGGGATCTTAAATTCCTCAATAATGACAGAGAGTTTCCAAGTTCCCTGTACTCTTGCCAGAGTTGGCATTTGTGAGGTGTCGGCAAAGGTTACTGGCTGGCGACAATGACCATAAACCATAGGAGACAGACTTCTAAGAGACTAGAAATTGAGCAAGCTGTCTGTCAAAATTAAAACCTTCCTAGTTTTTAGAATGCATCATCATATGTCTGAAAAATCCGTTTAAAGGCCAAAGATAAGACGGGCCGGCAATCAATGTGCGCAAACCGATTTCTAAATTTTATTTTCCAAATTGTAAAATAAATATAGACCATTCTATAGATCGTTTAGAAAGTAGGGAAAAACCCGCACGCCACCATCCGCACACAACGATTTAACCATCTTGACGCGTCCGGCTTGCCCGTTCGCTCTCCGCGGGTCAAGCCGGGACCTTCGCAGCTGCCGGACCGCGGCGCCCGGGGCGGTGCTGACGCGCCGGGTGCGCCGTCGCCACGGTAACCGCGGAAGCCCGGGGCCTCGGGCGCGGTGAGTCGGCGGTCCCAGCCCGAGGGCTGGTGGGAGGGAGGGGGAGGGGAAAGGGGGAGGGGCCGAGCCACCCGAGCCCGGTTGCTCGGGCGAGGCTGGAGGCGAGGCGGCTTCCGTGGCGGCGCGTGCCGGCTTCGCCTCTGCCCGGAGCTTCGCGGAGCGGCTCCCGCCCCTCGGGCAGCCTCGGGGGACCGTGGACGGCCTCTCGGGGACGCTGGCGCAAGGCCAGCTCTGGCGTCCGGAAGTGGCCGGTGTTCCCCGCGCCCGACCGGTGTTCTGGTTGCGCCGGGCGCTGCTCCTCCGTATCCTTTAACACGGGCCAGCCCTTTGTGTGGCTGCCCCTCGGGGCCTTCTCCTTAAGGTGGGTCGGAAAATCCTCAAGGGACTACATTTTTTGAAGAAAAAATTCAATTGGCTTAAGATCCTTAAGATGTATTCCTTTTAACTTCACACTACCTCGTGTGCATGCTTGCCCTTCGTTTACGCTTCTCCCAGTACCTGGCTGGCCCTTTTCTCTTGAGACTTGATACTGAAATCTCACCTCAGGAAGCCTTTGGAGACCTAATTTAGACGTCCAGCCTCCCTACTCTTAAAACACCCTTTGCTGACCTCCACTGTATCCCTCATCTCACTCTGTCTGCTGGTTCGCTTGTGTCTTGCCCACTAGACTGTGCCCGCCCGTGGGGTAGGGACCGTGATCTATGCGATTTCTATTTTTGGTGCCTTAGTGGCCTCAAAAAAGTTCACGTTTAGTTAGAAGGAAAAGTTTATAGCCTTGTTTTCCCACACCCATTCAATGTGGCAGAGCAGGTGCTATTCTCATTTCACAAATGAGGAAAGTGAGGTCGGAAAAGCTGCACAATTAAAAAGTACCAGAATCAGGATTGTCTTGGGCCTTCTGCCTTCATAGTTCCAGCCCTTCTGCTCTCCTCACCATGTCCATATTCTGTATGAACTTTTGGTTATATGTGTGTTGAAGTTGCAATTTTGATTCATGTTAATAACTTTTATGGGCAAAGAAGATGTAATTTATTTTTGCTTATGACTGATCTGGTTTCGTTCATAAGCATTCCCTCACTGACTATTAAAAAAAAAAGTTGAACTGTTCAATTGGTTTTAAAGTTTATTCCAATCTGTGATTGGTTTCTTTAGTTAATGTTTAATTTATCTAGTACAAAAATGCTTAGGTTCTCAGATAACTTCTCCCCTGATTCTCACCTTGAGATGGTGCCCTGGTATGTGAATACATGTGAATGGCTCATGAGATCAATGGGGAAGGGTCTGGGCTCATGTACCTTGTGAACAGGTGTCTCCTGGCTTGGTCAGGCCTCAATAGCTCCCCCTCCCTCTAGTTGCACTGAGCTTTTGCTGTGACTTCCCCTCCACCCTGGCTGGGTCGATTTGCCACACAGGCCTCCCTTTCTAGAGGACTTCCTTTCCCTGCTACAGGAACCAGGTGGCGGCAAGCCCCAGCAAGACTCAGCTACTCCTAGGTTTCATATATGTCCTATAACAGTGGCCCTCAAACTTTTTGGTCTCAGGACTCCATTACACTCTTTAAAAATTATTGATCCCCAAAAGCTTTCCTTTATGTGGGTTGTATCTATCTGTACAATACAGATTAAAAATATAGTAAGAAATAGAAATTAAAACTGACAATTTAAAGTGTTTCTTTCTTTTAATAGTAACAAATACAAACCTGTTATATGTTAAACAGAAATTACATGCTTCTCATGGAAAATAACTTTTCTAAAACAAAAATAATAGTGCAATTAAGTTTTTTCAAAATATAGAATGTCGATACAAGAAAGGAAAGCTATATTATTTTATTAGTACTTATAATCACAATAAAATATTTAAAAATTTTTATTTTAAATAGAACTCTAAAGCTTCTATGTGACAAGAAGAAAAAAAACAAAAAATAGAATTCTTTGCTCTGTTGTCACATGATAGAATGTAATGAAGGACATAGCAGTAGGCCACCAGGCACATGACAGGAGACTTTATGTTTATATTCCTATTCCTAATTAGATCTGTTTTTGAAGTCAAGCGTAAGAATAAATGCCCTGAAAGACTTCACTTTGTCCTTTTATTTCAGAAAGGCTGATTCTTTAGTCTACATTTGAAGTGGAATGGCCTTGAGTGTAACTATAAACCAGAATGACTTGAGGGTTAGTCCTAGTTCAGTGGTTCTCAAAGCATGGCCTGAGGAATCCCTAGAGATCCCTAAGACATTTTCTGGGAGTCTACCTGTCAAACTATCTTCATATTAATTTTTAGATGTTATTTGCTTTTATAATCTCATTCTCACATGTTACAGTGGTTTTCCAGAGGTCATGTGACAAATGATATTCCAACATCACATGTCATTTCAGTGAATGCAGAAGCAGATGTGAGAATCCATCTGTCTTCTATTCAGACAGATATCTATTAAAGAGATTTTTTAAAATGTAAAATAATGGCACTCTGTAAACTATAGTTATTTTTCTTAAGCTATATTTTTATGTTAACATAATTGTTTTAAGATGAATTAATAAACATTTTAAAGATTTTTCAGTTATAATTTCTAAGATGGTAAATATTGATAGATGTAACCCACATAAACAAAAATGTTGTGGGGGCGTTTCTCAAGTTTTAAGTGTAAAGAGCCCTGAGATCAAAGAATTTGAGAAACACTGCCCTAATCATGTTAGTTCTGGGCTGATAATGGAAATTAAGCTCCATTCAAGAGTCTTCTTGTGAAATACTCATAGTTTTGAGTATTCTGGGCTGAATCATATTTCCAGATTTGATCTAGTTTATCTCCAAATCTCTGAATTAACCTGGGGTCAGACTGATTTCTATATATAGAACAATCTGTCTGTAATCAAATGTTGGATAGTGGTGGAGTAGAAAATCCTTACTTAAACCCTATATAGGAAAAGTGTGTATTAAAAAAAAAAGAAAAAGATGTACCATCTTTTCTTTTGCTTCATGGATGCTTTTGCTGGAAGATTAATGGTATAGTGATGATGATAGCTTCTGCCTACTGGGTGCTCACCATATGCTTGGCACATGCATCATCTAATTTAGTTCTCAGAACGATCATATAAAGTAGGTTCTAATGTTAGTCCTATAAGTGATTAGCTAAATTGTCTGCTATTGTGCAGCTAATAAGTTGCAGGGTTGGATTGTGGACTCAAGCCTTTCTGACTCCAAAACTTGCTCTTGGCTGTGAAGAGAAGTAGTAGCAACTACAAGCCTAACATTAATAGTTATTGAACACACACGACATACCAAGAAAAGTAAGTTTGAAAGTGATGAAAGAGAAATACAAGGCTTGATCCTTGCCCCCATCCAGTGTGCAATCTAATTGAGTAGATGTCTTATGTACTGAAATAAATAGAAAACAATATAATGGCATATTTGGTAAGTTGTATTGTACAGACTGTATAGAATGGCCTTCAAAGTTTAGAGGAGGGACAGAGGCCCAGGTGCATTGTAGAGAGTAGTCAGGGAAAATTTTGGGAAGAAGGAAGGATTATAGTTTAGCCTTAATGGGATTTGGCTAGTAATCCTAGAATGGAGGAGAAAAAATCTATTCTAGGCCTAGTAGCAGGAATATATCTGAAATACAAATAGGATTGTCTCACTATTTGTAAGGTTTCATGTCTGGGCCCTTGCTAGGTGAGTGAGGAAAGGCATTCCAAACACATCCTGCCTCTATTGTCCAAGGGTTAAAAATGGATATATTTAGCAGAAATGTTCCAGAAGGTCATAACATTATTAACAGAGTGACAAAATAATTTATTGTGTAGTAGTAATAGGCACTTTTGAGAGTGAAAGAGGATGCTATTAAACATAACACCACAGGAATAGATGTAACGAACTGTCCTGATAACATTGGGACATATGTCACCCAAGCTATTAACCATAAGCGCATGCTGTCTAATTTCTGCTAGATTCTCTCATGTTGATTTCCTGGTATAGTCTCCATATTGGATTTTCAAGACTAATGTTTTTTCACAGTGTGTATTGCAACCCATTAATGGGTCATGAAATCAGTTTAGTGGGTGACACTTAGCCCTTAATAATAGAATGGGAGTAAAAACATCAGTATGTTACATGTAATAAGGATAAATAGTATTTTGCTTAATTATATATATGCAAATATACCCATATATGCAATGTATCCAGGACAAACGTGTCTATTATTACTGAACAATAAGTTTTTTGGTTATTCTATTAATAGATGTTATATATATTTACATATATATAATTAAAAAGAGATCATAAACTAATATATACTACATATTATAATAGAAAAATATATATACAGTATATAACACAATATAAACAATATATAAAATAATGTATAAATATTTGGATAGGACATCAGCTTCATAGTCTAAATTTGCTGTGCATGCTCTAGTCATCCTGCTTGCAAATAGTGAGAAGGAACTATGCTTTCCTAGAAGTTGCATACTATGTATCTACATCTTATTGTCGGCTACTTGGACATAAGGCTACACCATGTTGTAACAGAGACTGGGAAATAATCTTATTCCAACATAAATATTGGCTTAAAAAAATGTGGTTAAAGGAAAAGAGAATGGGATTCTGTTCCTACAGAAGGGGAGATTAGATTTTGGGGAAGACAACCATTAGTGCTATATCTGGGCCCCACACAATCATCAGGAGGCTGGAAATGAGCAGGTCCCAAGGGAGCTCTGGAAGATTAGAGCACGAGAACCACAGCATATTCTCCTAGCAGGAAGTTTGATCAATATACTGTTGCTGTTGCTTGTAATGAATGACCTTCAACTAGCCTCATGTCCTCGTGTCCCTTGTTCAAGAGTCAAGATCCTGGTCGTTTATACATAGAAGCTAAAAAACTGAACTTTGATACAGAGAACAGATTGGTGGTTGTCAGAGGCAGGGGGTGGGGGCAGGTGAAATGGGTGAAGGTGGTCAGAAGGTCCCAACTTCCATTTATAAGATAAATAGATTCTGGGGATGTATTGTACAATGTGGTTACTATAGTTAACAATACCGTATTGAATTGAATACAATACTGTATTGTATTTGAAAGTTATTAATAGATTAGATCTTAAAAGTTTTCTTCATAAGAAAAAAATTTTTGCTTAACTGTGTGAGGTGATGGATTTTACCTGAACTTACTGTGGTGATCATTTTGAAAAATATACATACATCAGATCATTATGTTGTACACCTTAAATGAATACAATGTTATATGTCCATAAAAAAAGGTAATTCAGAGATTAAAAACAATAACAAAAGGGTCAAGATACTGGGATTGAGCAGCTGAGTGGCTGTGCTTAAATTATGTGCCTGCCCCCAAGTGTGTGCTGCGACGGAGAGGAGGAGGGTCTTGCCTCTTTGACTTCTGTAGTGGAAAGTTACCTTTATATTACATTAGAATTCTCAAAAACGGAGACTGGGAGTGTGTGTGTGTGTGTGTGTGTGTGTGTGTGTGTGTGTGTGTGTGTGTGTGTTGGGAGGGTACAGAGCTGGATACAAGGCACTCAAAAGAATTATAAGTTTCCTCTACATTTATTTTGTAAAATGAAGGAAATGAATGAAACAATCTCAAAGATAAAATTTGGACCAAATCAGAGAAGTGCAAATTAAAACCACAATGAGATATCACCTCACACTAGTAAGGATCACCATCATCCAAAAGACAAAGAACAACAATGTTGGTGAGGATGTGGAGAAAGGGGAACCTCCCTACACTGCTGGTGGGAATGTAAACTAGTTCAACCATTATGGAAAGCAGTATGGAGGTTCCTCAAAAAATTAAAAATAGAAATACCATTTGACCCAGGAATTACCCTAAGAACACAGCAGCCCAGTTTGAAAAAGACAAATGTGCCCGTATGTTTATCACAGCACTATTTACAATAGCCAAGAAATGGAAGCAACCTAAGTGTCCATCAGTAGGTGAATGGATAAAGAAGATGTGGTACCTATACACAATTTAGCCATAAGAATATTATTCAGCCATAAGAAGAAAATAAATCTATCCATTTGCAACAACATGGTTGGAGCTAGAGGGTATTATGCTCAGTGAAATAAGCCAGGTGGAGAAAGACAAGTATCAAATGATTTCATTCATCTATGGAGTATAAGAACAAAGGAAAAACTGACGGAGCAAAACAGCAACAGACTCACAGAACCCAAGAATGGACAAATAGTTACCAAAGAGAAAGGGACTGGGGAGGATGGGTGGGAAGGGAGGGATAAGGTGGGGAAAAAAAGAAAGGGGGCATTATGATTAGCATGTATAATGTGGTGGTGGAGCATGGGGAGGGCTGTACAACACAGTGAAGACAAGTAGTGATTCTACAACATCTTAGTACGCTGATGGACAATGACTGCAATGGGGAATGTGGGGGGAACTTGGTGTTGGGGGGAGTCTAGTAAACATAATGTTCCTCATATAATTGTAGAGTAATGATAGAAAAAAGAAATTTTGGTTGATTGGCTACCTCAGTTCCCACTCCCAACTCCCCAACTACCTTCTACCTTGCTTGCTTCTATTACAGAGGCAGGAGAATCAAGGTCCTTGCCTTTTTTTTCTTTTCTTAAATATAGGAGCACAATCTGGCCTTTGAGATATAACTGGAAGTTTGCAGGGACTTGTTAGGAAAGATTTTGCTTTCCTCTTAAAAGGGATGGATGCCACTAGTATTCTCTGGGAGTTCTCCCTTTTTTTCTGCCATGAATGCAACTATGATGCCAGGAATTATGATAGCCATCTTGTCACCATGAGATGATAGTCATGATGAAAGATGAAAGTCTTACACATTATGACAAAAAGAAGGATAGAAACAGCTTGGATTGGTATTTTTTGAGCTGCTGAACTGTCTCCACCTTTGTATTTCTTGTTATGTAAGAAAACAAGCTCCTACTTTTAAAAGTCAATCATTATTTTTCTATTATTTGCAATCGAAGAAGTCCTAACTTCAATAGCTTGTAAGTGTTATACACATTTAGTAAAAGTAGAGATTAATATAGGCCTCTTTGAGATGTTATTCTGTCTAAATAGATTTCTCTTCTTTCTGACTTCTGCATTGACCAAATCTTGCCCATTCTTCATGGCCCAGCTTAAATGTCATTCTTTACTAAATATATGATTTTTTACCTCTCCCAAATCTTTCCTCTCCCTGTTCCTACAAACACTATCCTGAATCTTATGTTCAATCTTGCTTTTCTTCTTTTTAAAATAGTGTTACTGTGTCTAGTTGCTTTGAACTTTACAGAAATATATCTTGATATAGTCTTTTGGGTTTTCTTAAGTTTAATATTATTTTTCTAAGATTAATTCATGTTATTGTGTGCCTCATTTATGCTGTATAACACATTACCCCCAAATTTGGTAGCTTAAAATAGCACACATTCATTATCTCCCATTTATCTGGGTCAGGAATCACAACACAGCTTAGCTAGATCTTTAATTTCAGGGTCTTTTATGAGGCTGCAGTCACACTCATCTCAGGGTTCAGCTGGGGCAGATCCACTTCCACACTCAGTGGTTGTTGGCAGAATGAACTTCTTCAGAGGCTAATGAACTGAAGGCCTTGGTTCCTTACTGACTGTTGGCCAGAGGCTGCCCTGTCTTTCTTAAAGGGTGGTCCTCTCTGTCATAGTGTGTGCGAAGAGCCAGGGACAGAATCCAGCAAGACCAGTCACAGTCTGTTGTATCCAATCTATGGAAGTGACATCCCATTGCTGTTGCTCTTTTCTCTTCATTAGAAGAAGATCACTGTGTCTAGCCTGTATGCAAGGGGAGAGAGTCACACAAGGGTGTGAACACCAGGAGGGAGGAGCCATGTCAGAAGCTGCCTACCACATGGGGGGCCATTGTAATGTGTTCATTTTAATTACTGTATAATCTTGTGTGTAAGTATGCACAGTCTAGGCTCCTGTTCTGGGGCATTGTTTTTTTTTCCTGCCCAGGATTTTTGCTGTTATGAACAGTGATGCTACATTCTGGTACATATGAGAGGACCATGCTACTCTTCTCTGAATTATTGCCAATTTAGTATATCTTCCACCAGACTGAGCATTATTAAAATTTCCTTGGTTAATTCTACCTGGAATTAATGTCATCCCTTCTAAATGCCCACAGCACTTCATCTCTTATGATATGTAGCACTTGTCACCTTTTATTACACTTATTTTGTACATGTCATATTTCCTCCTTTGAGATAGTAAGTTGTGGAGGGCAGGAAGTAAGTTTCATGCATCTTTGTACTTTACATAGTGCCTACATAGCACTCATTATAATAGTAAGCTTTCAGTAAGCATTACTGAGTGAATGAATTCTGTCTAAACATCAGTGCCTAAATTTTAAGGTCTTAATAATCTGGCTCTAATGATCCAGTATTTCTCACTTCTCCCCAACATGGACCCTTGTTTATGCAGGTGAGTCTCTTTGACTTTCTCTTTCAATCTTTTCCTAATGAATCTAACCCACATTGGTCTCTTTTTTTCTCCTATTCTTGTTGAATTTACTGTTTATATCTCACATTCAGCCTTTTGGTATATATTCAGTCACTGTATTGACTTATAGTAGGTGTATAATAAACTTTATTGATTGAATGGATGAAGTATTTCTAATTATTTTATATAACTTTATAATCATTTTCAACCAGTTAAGCATTTTCACCCCAACTGTATTGCCAATTCACTGGTCAAGAAACAAATACTGATTTGTTTGGATAGATTTCTATTACTTTTTTTTGGTCCTAGGTATTTTTGGAGTTAATGGAGTCAGAAGGACCTGTGGAGTCAGAGAGTTCGGAAAACTCAGCATTTTTCTCACAGCAAGAAGAAGATGTTGAAGAAGAAGACGACACCAAAGCACCGGATGGAACAGGCACCGTCAATCCCTTTGTACAGCTGGCTCTCACTGGGGATGTAGAAGGCTTGCAGAAGATTTTTGAGGACCGTGAGAACCTTCATCATGAGCAGGCCATGCAGCTACTCTTAGAAGAAGACATCATTGGGAGAAATTTGTTGTATGCGGCTTGCATGGCTGGGCAAAGTGATGTGATCAGAGCTTTGGCTAAATATGGTGTAAATCTGAATGAGAAAACCACTAGAGGTATTTTTTCTTTTCTCTTTTATCAGTATTGTGATTATCTAATGATGGTATGCACTATCTTTAAAGTTGGGTAAATTTGATGTGCCTGCTTTATATTTTGCATTTATTACATATGTATACAAAGATGAATGTATGTGTGCATGTACATGTTGCTATAATATAGCATAGTAGTTAAGAACTTCACTATTGTGAAGTAGTTAAGTAGCATAGTAGTTAAGAACAGACTTCACTATTGTTAGCTGTGTAAATTGGGTAAATTACCTATTCTTTTTGTGTCTGTTTCTTCATCTATGAAGTGGGGATAATAATTGTGCTTTCCTTATAGGGTGTTAATGAGGATTAAGTAAAATAATAAATATAAATATCTTATCACAGTACTTGGCACATAATAAGTTGATATACAGAAAATAATTAATAATTATTTCTTTCCTTTGAAGAGTTACTGGTTTTAGTAATTATCTATACTTTTAATTCAATCATTTGTTTTTTCAGATTACAAATACAATACATGGTCACTGTAGAAAATAAAATAATGATCTCTAGCAAATAGGGAATATGTATTTTCTTCATGCTCACATGGAACATTTAAAAAAATTGACCACATGTTAGGCCGTAAGGGAAATCTTAACAAATATCAAAGAATCTTTGGCTTGCAGTGTTTGGTGTCTGACCACAATAAAATAAAATTAGAAAATAGTAACAAAAACATAACTGAAAATCTATAAATTTGGAAGCAAAAATATACTTTAAATCATCTGTTGGTCACAGAAAATATAATAGAAATGATGAAATATTTCAATGGCAACAGGATTACTATATGTCAGACCTATGGAATAAAGTAATTTAAATTCTAGTTTAATGCATGTATTAGAATATAGGAAACATTGAAAACCAGGAAGCAAAGCATCTGACTCAAAGACTTAGAAAAACAACTGAGTGATCCGCAGGGAGTAGAAGAAAAGAAATAATAGAGTAAAATGATGACATTGAAAATAACAAAGTAATAGGGAGAATCAACAAGTCAAAATCTGATTAAGTGAAGAAGACAGAGAGTTGAAAAACCTTTGATAACATTTATAAGATTTGATAATTTTCAATATTTGATGGTATTAGAGAGAGAGCACAAATAATATTTTGAATTTTTTATGGGAGCATTCACACAAGAACTAAGATTTAAAAAAATCATTAGAAAATATAAACAAATTCATGACAATACATTTGAAAACTTGGATGAAATGGATAATTTTCAAATAAAATATAAATTACCAAAGTTGACTCAAGAAACAAATAGAACTCTTGACCAAATCAATGCTTATTTAAAAAAATTGAATAGGTAATCAAAATCTGCCTCCTCCTCAACCCCCACCTAATTCCAGACTCAAATATTTTAAGAGGTAAGGTTTACTACATTTTTAGGGAAAAGGACTCTCTAGCTTATACAAATGTTCCAGAGAGTATATATAAAGAGAGTTGGAAAACTGCTTAACATGTTTTATGAGTGATATAACTTTTATAGCAAAACTGCATAAGGAAAGTACTAGAAAGGAAATTAGAAACTCATTTAATCACATAGATGCAAATATCTTAAATAAAATATTAACAAATTAAATCTAAGATTGTGTATTAAAAAGTTAATTGGACTAGCTTGGGTTTATTCCATTAATGGGAGGATGGTTTGAACATTAGAAAAAATATTAGTATACTTTGTTACATTAAAAGATTAAATGAACAAAACCACATGATTATCTTAACAAATATAGAAAAATCTTAAAAAAAAATGTAGCACTCATTCATGATGAAAGCTCTTAGGACATAGGAATATAAGAAACTTTCCTTAAGACTTTCAATCAAAAATGTGAAGTAAACTTACTACTATTGAATCTTTAGAAAACTCTTTAAAGTCAGAAACAAGACTGTAATGTTCACTATCATGGCTTCTATTCATCATTCATCATTTTTTTATTTTGGTATCATTAATCTACAATTACATGAGGAACATTCTGTTTACTAGGCTCCCCCCTTCACCAAGTCCACCCCACAAACCCCATTATAGTCATTGTCCATCAGCATAGTAACACGCTGTAGAGTCACTACTTGTCTTCTTTGTGTTGCACAGCCTCCTCATGCCTCCTGCCACATTATACATGCTAATCATAGTGCCCATTTCTCCCCCACCCCCTTGTCACTCCCTTCCCACCCATGCTCCCTAGTCTCTTTTCCTTTGGTAACTGTTAGTCCATTCTTGGGTTCTGTGATTCTGCTGCTGTTTTGTTCCTCCAGTTTTTTCTTTGTTCTTATACTACACATATGAGTGAAATCATATGGTACTTCTCTTTCTCTGCCTGGCTTACTTCACTGAGCATAATACTCTCTAGCTCCATCCATGTTGCAAATGGTAGGATTTTTTTTTCTTCGTATGGCTGGATAATATTCCATTGTGTATATGTACCACATCTTCTTTATCCATTCATCTACTGATGGACACTTAGGTTGCTTCCATTTCTTGGCCATTATAAATAGTGCTGTGATAAACATAGGGGTGCATCTGTCTTTTTCAAACTGGGCTCCTGCATTCTTAGGGTAAATTCCTAGAAGTGGAATTCCTGGGTCAAATGATATTTCTATTTTGAGCTTTTTGAGGAACCTCCATACTGCTTTCCACAATGGTTGAACTAATTTACATTCCCACCAACAGTGTAGGAGGGTTCCCCTTTCTCTACAACCTCGCCAACATTTGCTGTTGTTTGTCCTTTGGATGGTGGCGATCCTTACTGGTGTGAAGTGATATCTCATTGTGGTTTTAATTTGCATTTCTCTGATGACTAGTGATGTGGAGCATCTTTTCATGTGTCTGTTGGCCATCTGAATTTCTCCTTTGGAGAACTGTCTGTTCAGCTCCGCTGCCCATTTTTTAATTGAATTATTTGCTTTTTGTTTGTTGAGGTGCGTGAGCTCTTTATATATTTTGGATGTCAGCCCTTTGTCAGATCAGCCATTTATGAATATATTCTCCCATACTGTAGGACGCCTTTTTGTTCTATTGATGGTGTCCTTTGCTGTACAGAAGCCTTTTCAACTTGATATAGTCCCACTTGTTCATTTTTGCTTTTGTTTCCCTTGCCTGGGGAGATATGTTTATGAAGAAGTTACTCATGTTTATGTCCAAGAGATCTTTGCCTATGTTTTTCTCTAAGAGTTTTATGGTTTCGTGACTTACATTCAGGTCTTTGATCCATTTTGAATTTACTTTTGTGTATGGGGTTAGACAATGATCCAGTTTCATTCTCTTACATGTAGCTGTCCAGTTTTGCCAGCACCATCTGTTGAAGAGACTGTCATTTCCCCATTGTATGTCCATGGTTCCTTTATCATTTATTAATTGACTATATATGTTTAGGTTAATGTCTGGAGACTCTTTTCTGTTCCACTGGTCTGTGGGTCTGTTCTTGTGCCAGTACCAAATTGTCTTGATTACTGTGGCTTTGTAGTAGAGCTTGAAGTTAGGAAGCAATATCCCCCCCAACTTTATTCTTCCTTCTCAGGATTGCTTTGGCTATTCGGGGTCTTACGTGGTTCCATGTGAATTTTTGAACTATTTGTTCCAGTTCGTTGAAGAATGCTGTTGGTAATTTGATAGGGTTTGCATCAAATCTGTAGATTGCTTTGGGCAGGATGGCCATTTTGACAATATTAATTCTTCCTAGCTGAGAGCATGGGATGAGTTTCCATTTGTTAGTGTCCTCTTTAATTTCTCTTAAGAGTGTCTTATAGTTTTCAGGGTATAGGTCTTTCATTTCCTTGGTTAGGTTTATTTCTAAGTATTTTATTCTTTTTGATGCTATTGTGAATGGAATTGTTTTCCTGATTTCTCTTTCTGTTAGTTCATTGTTAGTGTATAGGAAAGCCACAGATTTCTGTGTATTAATTTTGTATCCTGCAACTTTGCTGTATTCCAATATCAGTTCTAGTAGTTTTAGAGTGGAGTCTTTAGGGTTTTTTATGTACAGTATCATGTCATCTGCAAATAGTGACAGTTTAACTTCTTCTTTACCCATCTGGATTGCTTGTATTTCTTTGTTTTGTCTAATTGCTGTAGCTAGGACCTCCAGTACTATGTTGAATAACAGTGGGGAGAGTGGGCATCCCTGTCTTGTTCCCTATCTTAGAGGAAAAGCGTTCAGGTTCTTGCTGTTCAATATGATGTTAGTTGTGGGTTTATCATATATGTCCTTTATTATGTTGAGGTACTTGCTCTCTATACCCATTTTGTTGAGAGTTTTTATCATGAATGGATGTTGAATTTTGTCGAATGCTTTTTCAGCATCTATGGAGATGGTTGTGTGGTTTTTGTCCTTTATGTGGTGGATGATGTTAATGGATTTTTGAATGTTGTACCATCCTTGCATCCCTGAGATGAATCCCACTTGGTCATGGTGTATGATCCTTTTGGTGTATTTTTGAATTCGGTTTGCTAGTATTTTGTTGAGTATTTTTGCATCTATATTCTTCAGGGATATTGGTCTGTAATTTTCTTTCTTGGTGGGGTCTTTGCCTGGTTTTGGTATTAGGGTGATGTTGGCTTCATAGAATGAGTATGGGAGTATTCACTCCTCTTCTAATTTTTGGAAAACTTTAAGGAGAATGGGTATTATGTCTTCTCTGTATGTCTGATAAAATTCTGAGGTAAATCCATCTGGCCCAGGGGTTTTGTTCTTGGGTAGTTTGTTGATTAGAGCTTCAATTTCTTTGCTCGTAATTGGTTTGTTTAAATTTTCTGTTTCTTCCTTGATCAGTCTTGGAAGGTTGTATTTTTCTAGGAAGTTGTCCATTTCTTCTAGGTTTTTCAGCTTGTTAGCATATAGGTTTTCATAGTATTCTCTAATAATTCTTTGTATTTCTGTGGGGTCTGTCATGATTTTTCCATTCTCATTTCTGATTCTGTTGATGTGTGTTCATTCTCTTTTTCTCTTAGTAAGTTTGGCTAGAGGCTTATCTATTTTGTTTATTTTCTGAAAGAACCAGATCTTGGTTTTGTTGATTTTTTATTTTGTTTTATTCTTCTCAATTTTATTTATTTCTTCTCTGATCTTTATTATGTCCCTCCTTCTGCTGACTTTAGGCCTCATTTGTTCTTCTTTTTCCAATTTCGGTAATTGTGACGTTTGACTATTCATTTGGGATTGTTCTTCCTTTTTTAAGTAAGCCTGGATTGCTATATACTTTCCTGTTAAGACTGCTTTTGCTGCATCCTACAGAAGTTGGGGCTTTGTGTTGTTGTTGTCATTTGTTTCCATACATTGCTTGATCTCTATTTTAATTTGGTCATTCACTTATTGATTATTTAGGAGCATGTTGTTAAGCCTCCATGTGTTTGTGGGCCTTTTTGCTTTCTTTGTACAATTTACTTCTAGTTTTATACATCTGTGGTCTGAGAAGTTGGTTGGTAGAATTTCAGTCTTTTTGAATTTACTGAGGCTCTTTTTGTGGCCTAGTATGTGGTCTATTCTGGAGAATGTTCCATGTGCACTTGAGAAGAATGTGTATACTGTTGCTTTTGGATGTAGAGTTCTGTAGATGTCTATTAGATCCATCTATTCTAGTGTGTTGTTCAGTGCCTCTGTGTCCTTACTTATTTTCTGTCCAGTGGATCTATCCTTTGGGGTGAGTGGTGTGTTGAAGTGTCCTAAAGTGAATACATTGCATTCTATTTCCTCCTTTAGTTCTGTTAGTATTTGTTTCACATATGTTGGTGCTCCTGTTTTGGGTGCATATATATTTATAATGGTTATATCCTCTTGTTGGACTGAGCCCTTTATCATTATGTAATGTCCTTCTTTATCTCTTGTTACTTTCTTTGATTTGAAGTCTATTTTGTCTGATATTAGTGCTGCAACACCTGCTTTTTTCTCCGTTGTTTGCATGAACTATCTTTTTCCATCCCTTGACTTTTAGTCTGTGCATATCTTTGGGTTTGAGGTGAGTCTCTTGTAAGCAGCATATAGATGGGTCTAGCTTTTTTATCCATTGTATTACTCTTTTAATTGGTGTCTTTTAATTGGTGCATTCAGTCCATTTACATTTAGGGTGATTATTGAAAGATATGTACTTATTGCCATTGCAGGCTTTAGATTTGTGGTTACCAAAGGTTCAAGGTTAGCTTCTTTAGTATCTTACTTTCTAACTTAACTCGCTTATTGAGCTATTTTAACACTGTCCAGTGATTCTTTATTTCTCTCCCTTCTTATTCCTCCTCCTCCATTCTTGATACGTTGGTTGTTTTAGTCTGTTCTCTTTTGTGTTTCCTTTGTGAGTAGTTGATTTTATTTTTTGCCTTTAGTTAGTATTTGGTTGGTCTGCTTTCTTTGCTGTGGTTTTATTTTCTCTGGTAACATCTATTTAGTCTTAGGAGTGCTCCCATCTAGAGCAGTCCCTCTAAAATACCCTGTAGAGGTGGTTTGTGGGAGGCAAATTCCCTCAACTTTTGCTTGTCTGGCAATTGTTTAATCCCTCCTTCACATTTAAATGATAATCGTGCTGGATACAGTATTCTTGGTTCAAGGCCCTTCTGTTTCACTGCATTCAGTATATCATGCCATTCTCTTCTGGCCTGTAAGGTTTCTGTTGATAAGTCTGATGATAGCCTGATGGGTTTTCCTTTGTAGGTGACCTTTTTTCTCTCTCTGGCTGCCTTTAATACTCTGTCCTTGTCCTTGATCTTTGCCATTTTAATTATTATGTGTCTTGGTGTTGTCCTCCTTGGGTCCCTTCTGTTGGGAGTTCTGTGTACTTCCATGGTCTGTTCGATTATTTCCTCCCCCAGTTTGGGGAAGTTTTCAGCAATTATTTCTTTGCATACACTTTCTATCCCTTTTTCTCTCTCTTGTTCTTCTGGTACCCTTATAATATGGATATTGTTCTTTTTGGATTGATCACACAGTTCTCTTAATATTGTTTCATTCCTGGAGATCCTTTTATCTCTCTGTGCATCAGCTTCTCTATGTTCCTGTTCTCTGATTTCTATTCCATTAATGGCCCTTTGCACCTCATCCTGTCTGCTCTTAAGTCCTTCCAGAGTTTGTTTCATTTCTATAATCTCCTTCTGGACTTCATCCCTTAGCTTTTGCGTATTTCTCTGAAGATCTATCAGCATGGTTATGACCTTTATTTTGAATTCTTTTTCAGGAAGATTGGTTAGGTCTATCTCCTTCTCTGAGGTTGACTCTGTGATTTTGGTCTGGATCAAATTCTTCTGCCTTTTCGTGGTGATAGAGGTAGTTGTGGGGAGCTGGCTTGTGTGTAGGCTGGGAGAATGTCCTTCCTTGCTGGTTTGTGACCTTCCTCTTCTGGGAGAACAGTGACCCCTAGCGGCTTGTGCTGGGCAGCTGTGCGCAGACGGGGTGTCTGATTCTTGCCTGGCAGCTGTGAAAGAAGCTCTGCCCAGTTGCTGTGGGCATGGTCGGTTCTGCTATGGCAGAGTGGCGCCGGAGGGGGAATGGGCGGGAGGGACATCTGAGCTGGACTGCCACTCAGGGGTTTGGGGCACCCGGAGTTCCCCAGGATTCCCAGTTACTGGGCTGATTGCACCGGGGCGCTTCCGTCCAGCTGTGAGGCCCCTGTCCCTTTAAGATTTTCAAAGGGCACTCGCTTTTCTTTTGTCCCAGGGGCACTGGCTGTGGCGACCCCCTCAACCGTCCTCTTTCCCTAGTATCCAGCACACCATGCACTGTGTGTCTGCGCTCTCGGTGCGGATGGCTAGGGCTGGGTGATTAGCAGTCCTAGGCTCCCTCTCCCTCACTGCCCCAACTCCTCTGCTCCCGCTGGGAGCTGGGGTGAGGGGTACTTGTGTCCCGCCGGTTGCAGCTTGTATCTTACCCCCTTCACAAGTGTAAGATGTAGTTTCTCGCAGGTGTAGATGTAGTTTGGCTGTTGTCCTGTGTCTTCTGGTCTCTCTTTTAGGAATAGTTGTATTTGTTGTATTTTCAAAAATATATGTAGTTTTGGGAGGAGATTTCCGCTGCTCTACTCACACTGCCATCTAGGCTCTGCCCCTGACATTGCTATGATTTTATTCCACTACTGTAATTACTGTGTCAGCAGAAAAAAAACCCAGTGTATTAGAGGCACGAAACAACATGATTTGGAGAAATCAGAGTCTTGTACAACTGGTGGTAGACAGATTGTAGGAAATGTTCTAGATAGGTGAGTATTTTGCTCCATATAGCCTTTTGTTCTTGACTATCAGTTCTTAGATCTTGAGCTCCTCATTGACCTTCATTAATTTATAGTAAAGTTGAGGAAAGTACTTATCTTCTCTGTGTTTTTGTTTCCTTATCTATAAATGAGAAAAATACTAGTGCCCAATCCATAGGATTATAGTGAGGATCAAATGAGTTGATACTTGTGAAGTGCATGGAAGAGTGCCTGTGTAGAGGAAAATATTTCATTTCTTCTGTCTGGTCTTCTGCCTTACTCTGGACTACCTGTTCAATTGACTTTGTCTGTATTTAAGAAGTAGTAGTCTTCCAGAAAGAGATTATTTTCTTCTTAGAATCAACCCCAGTCCTTCCCAGTTCCATTTACGTCCCTTTCTTTCTTCTGGGATTTCTGATGTGTAGACTTCTGTATCCTGCTCCTGAGATCCAGCACTCATGGACAACAAGATGGGAGAACTTTAGGAAAGTCCTCTTCTTGTCTGGATGCTTTTAAAATTGTCTTATTTAAATGCTTTTCTTCTCGTGGGAAGGCAATGGGGTTAATGTACTAAAAGGATAAGTGTATTTCTTTCTAGGAAACAGATAATCTACAACAAGGGAAAAAGCATGTAAGGTTATAAATTCCTTGGTAAACACCTCTCTGCTTAGAAATGTCATTTTCTTGTTTTTAAATTGTATATATTAAAAAATAGGGGAAAAAATATATGTCACTGTTGGTCTGAAACTTCAGCCTGAGAAATGCAATGGCAATGTCAAGAGCCACAACATCTCATCTGAATGACCTGCTCCTGTTAGCAGTGTATTATCTGCTAATAATACCCACAGCATAGGGTTATTGGGAGGATTAAATGAAGTGGTAGTGCATTAAGTGCCTAGTAGTCAGTAGACTCAGTACATCTGTAGGTACCCCCTCCCTGGACCATTCAGCTGATTGACAACTTCCATCTTCAGGCAGAAGGCAGAAACAACAGTGATATCTTGATGCCATCTTGTAGGGGGTAAAGGCATAATAAATTCTTGGGCCAGTCTCTTTTTCTTGGCATATTGAAAAATTTTCCCTTGTTGTACAATTAAAAAGTTGGGCCTTAGAGGGGAAGATACGTGAATTTTGACTGATCCTGGAGTAGTTCACTTCATGCTGCTTTTCATTCCTTCTAACCCTGTATTATCCCTTCTGGTTATGATGTCCTCAAGACAAAGATAGTTTACAACTTGGTCCAAGACAGACCCAGGACTGTGGAAAGTGGCATAATAGGGAGCCAAGGCAGAGGTTTTTGAAAGGAAGTGGAGTGGGTTACTCTCTTTCCCTGCTGTAGCCAGTGGCACCCATTTGGGTGCTGTTTTCTGCCCCTTATAAACTCTTTATTTGGCAACAGACCCAGCTTTCCCTTTGGCTTCTTACTCCCAGTGTGGCCTTGAGCAAGGTATAGTCTCTCTGACTTTCACTTTCCTCTGTATCCGTTGATGGAGCTAATAATACCCACAGTATAAGGTTATTGGGAGGATTAAATGAAGTGGTAGTGCATTAAGTGCCTAGTAGTCAGTAGATTCAGTACATGCTAGTTCATTCATTTACTCATCTTTTGTAGCAGCATTGCATGCCTCTTTGGCCTGTTAAGTGAGTCATAAGTATATCTGTGTGGGTAAATTGAAACAGTGAACTTCTGACTTGATTTTTTTAAACCAGTCTGAAAAAAATTTAAAGCTAACTCCCGTTTTCCACCTTTACAATTATATCTCATGATAGTCATCTTGGTAAGCCTAAAAAATAGCTTTCTGATTTGATAGGTTACAATTTCAGTTTTAATTCAAATGATTAGTTTCCAAACCAAAGGCTTATGCAGGTGTAGTAATTTGTATGATTGTGTTAGCAATAATGCTAGAGTAATTAGATTACTTGAACTAAAGTCATGAGTCTAATTGTATTCCAAAACAGATGACTTCTAGGGAGATTGCCATCTTCCTTAGAAGATGGTGAAGAACTCAAGGCCAGTGTAGCTTATAAGGATAAAACCCCAATTTTTGGAGACTGTAACATGACTGCAATAGTTTCCTCGCTTCAGACTGCCTGTGTTGGTATCTTGGATCCATCATTTACTGGCTGTGCTCTTTGGGCAAGTTTCTTACCTTCTCTGGACTTCAGTTTCCTTGTCTGTAAAATGGGGATTATAAGAATTCTGGCCTCAGGGGTTTTTATGAACTAAATGAGTTTGATATGTGTAAAGCACTTAGAGTAGTGCCTGACCCATGGTAATCATTCAGTACTTGATTGCTGTTATGATCTTGGTCTGTAATAGCCTGAAACAACGTAGTCAGTTGACCTGGCCATCTTCCTTCTACTTGTTAGGTTATACACTCTTGCACTGTGCTGCAGCCTGGGGTCGCTTGCAAATTCTGAAGACACTCGTGGAATTAGATGTTGATATAGAAGCTCTGAACTTCCGGGAAGAAAGAGCTCGAGATGTTGCTGCTCGGTATTTCCAGAGTGAGTGTGTTGAATTCCTGGACTGGGCAGGTAAGGAAGCTCACAGAATAGTAGCAAGCCGACTAATGGATGGATTTTCCTTCTATAAGTTAGAGGCTGTCTTCAACAAAGCAAAGAGATGGTTAACATTTTCACCTTCTACCGATATGTTTTATTTGTAGATACAACCACAGTTAGTCACTGTTGGTGATATACATGAAATGTGCTTATTTTTCTTTCCATTTTGTGAATGGCTTAAAACACTGTGTTTAATAAAAACTACATACTGGAAGCTAGTTGATTTGCCAACTTCACAATTTCACCAATTTCTTAATTTTCTTAAGAGTGTGTGTATATATGTTTAAGACCATTTTCTGAGATACCTATGCAAAATGAACCATTACCTTAAATGTTTAAAAAAATGGCATATTTGAGTAATACATTCCATTCTCCATGTAGAAACAATTGTAATAATTTAAAATGATTTGCCAGGCAAATTTGATCTGGGGTGTTAGAAGTTAGAATAGCAGTTACCTTTATAGCGTGAGGGGGACTTAAGGCATATGTCTTTTTTCTTGACTGGTTTCTGGTTAGATGAGATTGCCTTACTGAAACAGCAAAATATGCACAGATAGGCTACAGTGCAGGAGGAATAATAATAAAGTACGTGGGCTGCTGAATAAGAGTGCTTGAATTTAAATACTGGTGTTTCCACTTGAAACCTATGTGACCTTGGATAAGGTATTGAAATTCTTTATACCTCAGTTTTATTTTCCAGAAAAGGGGGCCAGTAATAGTTACTACTATGTGAGGGTTGTTTTACAAATTAAGTAAGATGATATAAAGCCCTAGCACAATGCCTGTCATTTTTCAATCAGCTCTTGAAAAGTGCTGGTGCTATTAGTACAGCCAGATCATACCCTTAAATACCAGGCTAAGATGCTTTCATTTGATTTCTGTAGGCACTGGGAGCCACTGAAAGGTTTTATGTAGAAGAGGAAGAGGAAAGTGATATTTAGGTAGTAATAAGGAACTCACTTATCAGTAAAATGAGAAGGGAACTCAGATAATTAATAAAAACATGGAAATTGAGGAAATGTAGCACATTGGGAAGAAAAATATGAGTTACACTTTGTTGATTATTTTATAGGTAATTGTCCACTTGTACTGAATGTTTTCTAAGGCAATGTTTATGTCAATAATCTTCAACTTCATGATTAGATCTATAAGTAAAAAGAAAACAAATAACCTAGAATTTAATTGATCCCTCTATGAACAGTTATTGTAGGTGAAATTCACATTATATAATTTAAAATACGGTTTTGAAGAATGACCCATGGCACTTAAAAAATATAATCCTGGGGCAAATTTTGCTGTAACTTCTCTGAAAAGAAACAGTTTGGGGCTTATAGGTATGGAGTTGCAATGGTTCCTTTCTCCCTAACAGCCATTTATTTAGTCTGGATCCTTACCTTCTTGGGGGAATTATACCTGACATTTACTAGTGATGAAGGTAAAATAAGACTATAATGTATCAACTAGGATTCTGTTTCCAGATCAGTGATGGAATTGAATTGTAAGGACTGGAGCTCCGTGGTAATGTAGCTGTGGAATGTTGGGAGCACAACCTACTCAACATAAAATTTAACATTTGTTTAATTCAGACTTAATAAACCACTTCCATTTCGTGTTCTAATGATTGGAGTAGGAATCACTGGAGAAGTTTAAGGAATTGAGGGCTCTCTACCCCAAAGAGTCTTCTCGATGTTGCTGAAAATTCCACTATTGGGTTTTCAAGGTTTGGAGACTTTTTAAATGTTCAGTAGTCCTCCACTTAAGTATGTAGGAGTGTTCTAGGAATTAGTTGACAGTTCAGAACTCTGAAGGGATGGAGCAAACACTTATGGAAATGGGGGAGCAGAGTTGTGCTAAGAAAGAAAGGAAGTTAGGAGAAGAGTCTGGAAAGTGGAATCATAATAAACTTAAAAATCCACAATAACCAAGGGCAGGCACTATTCTTTTCTATTACTTGTGAAGACCATAGAGTTATCTATTAGTGTTTCAAAGATTGTTTTTTATAAGTTTTTCCCTTCCTTTGTATTGATGGGAAGTACGTTATAGCTCTGGCATATTTTTCTAGGGTCTTTCAGATGTTCCTACTCAAATCTTTTGTCCTAGTTTCAGCCCAGTATCCCAGTTTTTGTTTGGAAAATACTATTACCGTACTTTAAAAATTGAGGTGGCTGATCAACAAAAATTTGGAATACTTTAAAAAATTTTAAGTAGCTTATCAACAAAAATCTGAGATTTAAAAAATGTTGATGTTTAATTCATCACTGATCATTCTTAAAATGGAAGAATTTACACTTTTAAAAATTGTTGCTTAATTATCTCATACTGTTTTAGCAATCTGAAATGTCTTGTGGCCATAAAATTAGCTCAGGAGAGTAAGAAAAATCACAGCTATTATTTAAATCAGAGATTTATTAAAGTGCTAAATCAAAATTCTATGCTATAGTTTAGTTACTGGTAAGTAATCTAACACATTAGAAAGAACAAATACTTAAATATGCAGTTGTGATAGTAGGCAGTCTTTTTCCTAGTTCTTGAGCATGGATAACTTTTCATATGAATAGAAATAGCATCAACCCAGACTTCTTTGAAACATTTAAGTAAAGAATGTAGCAGAAAATTGCAAAAGCCCTCAAAGAGCCATTTAAATCTGTGCACAAGTTCTCTCAATATATTTCTTGCGTAGTCTCCATACTGGACGATGTTGTGCTTCTATACGGGTATGTCTGGTGTCCTCTGGCTTGTTACCTTTTACCCCTCTTCTTTAGTTTTCGGCACTTGAATTTCTTAGCTGGAAGATGGCAAGACATCTGATTCAGGTAGTTTTTTATCATTGATTCTGTGACCACCACCTTGTAGAGCATTTGGTCAGTTTCCTGGATGCAGATGCTTTTTAGAACATTCCTATGAGCTGAGGAGGCTTGTTCTTCCAGCTAAAAGGAGAAAAAACAAATTATATGGATTTTTTTTCTTATTGTAGTTCAAATTAAATTTGTTTTCTGGATATATATACTTAAATTTCAAAAACTACACATTACTTATTTACACAAAAGAAAAGTTACTATAGAAGAAAGGTGTAAGTACAGAAGAAATGCTCTTTTGTGTGCACTTCAATATGAGATTAAAATGGTCATTATCACCATCAGCAAACCATAAGTACTTTTTATAATTAGAGCATTCTGCTGGAAAAATTATTTGAATATTAGCAAAATATTTTCCTTTACTAAACAGCCTCAAGGGATAATGCAATAAAATCTATCATTTTATGAATATTGAATTGTGAAGTCAATAAGCTTTAAAGACTTGCCTCAAAAAATGGTGCCTTTGGCAAAGTGGGGTATTAGTTTTAATAGAATGTCCCAGAAACTTATCTTAGAGAAAGTTAGAAATTGCTTTATAGCCCATTAAAAAAAAATACCGACATTTGTATATTTAACATTCTTAAATCTATCTGGAAGGGATCTAACAGATTTCATGTTCTAGATCATTTTATGAATGTGGCAGCTGAGAAAAATCAATGACTTCTGACATATAACTTCATTTGCCATATATCCATCTACTCATTTTACTTTCTTGATGTTTTTTTGATAGTTCTTCATAGTATTTTATTTATATAATTGATGTCCAATATTTTAATGTAAAATATTTGAGTTACAAAACAATGAAAAAAGTCTGTGCTGTGACATCAGGTAAAAGCATTTAAAGAGATTTATTTTTTTATTTTTTATTTTTTATTTTTTGAGAGGGCATCTCTCATATTTATTGATCAAATGGTTGTTAACAACAATAAAGTTCAGTATACAGGGGTCAATGCTCAATGTACAATCATTAATCCATCTGAAGCCTAACTCTCGTCAGTCTCCAATCTTCTGAAGCATAACAAACAAGTTCTTACATGGTGAACGAATTCTTACATAGTGAATAAATTCTTACATGGTGAACAGTACAAGGGCATTCATCACAGAAACTTTCGGTTTTGATCACACATTATGAACTATAAACAATCAGGTCAAATATGAATATTCATTTGATTTTTATACTTGATTTATATGTTGATCCCACATTTCTCCCTTTATTATTATTATTTTTTTCATTTTTAATAAAATGCTGAAGTGGTAGGTAGATGCAAGATAAAGGTAGAAAACATAGTTTAGTGTTGTAGGAGAGCAACTGTAGATGATCAGGTGTGTGCCTGTAGACTATGTGTTTATCCAAGCTAGACAAGGACAATAAACCATCCACGGATGCAGAAGATTTCTCTCAAAGCAGGGGGGATGAGGTTCTGAGCCTCACCTCTGTTGATCCCCAATTTCTCACCTGATGGCTCCCCTGCGACTGTGCCTGTCTTAGGTTGTTCCTCCCTTGAGGAATCTTACCCGTCTCTGGCTAACCAGTCATCTTCCGGGACCATACAGGGAAATGTAAAGTTGGTAAGTGAGAGAGAAGCCATATTGTTTGAAAAGGTTAGCTTTTTACTTCTTTGCAGATTTATGCCCTGTGGCTTCTATGCCCAGCACTTGTCTCGAGGTATCTTTACCACCTGGAGGAATTATGATACTCGGTAACTTCGATATGAGGCACGAATTCTATTTAAGGGTTGTAATTAGGAAGGAAGAAGAAAAGCTATAGAGGTAGCATATGGAAGAAAACATAGGAGGATTGATTATTTCTTTGACATATCTTCTTGTAGAGTACCTTAAGTATGTATAGGTTTTAAACTACTAACTAATTTGTACACACATATTAACATAATAGGAATACGGTAACATAAACAAAGCAAATCTATAATTACCAGCCATCTCCAGTGAAGCCAAGAAAACCATTTAGGCACCCTAGGCATTTGTGAAAATTTGTCTATGATATGATGGATATTGTCCAACTTCTTACTTGAACAGTCTGAGAGAAATCAGACAAATTAAAGCAGCCCATTTCTGGGATCTGTTCACCTCCCATATGTCCTTTTAACCGTAGATAGTCTATAGTCATAAGATTTTGGAGTGCTACACCTTGTACCCCTCCCAACTCCTGGTTGAGTTCCAACAGTACAGATCCGGTCAAATTCGCTGTCTCACTGTATGCACATGCCAGGCTAGACATCTCCCTCCATCTTTCCAATGGCAAGTCCAGAAAACGGTGGGGTGGACGCAGCCACGATGGCAGCATCGCCTGGATCCCTGTGGAGGCTTTTTGATGATCATCCCCCGGCACGAGTCCTCCAGAGAGTACTGATGCCGGAAGCTCCTCCTCATATCGTATCTTAGTTCATTTTCTGGGTATCCAAGCTAGGCCTTGATCTTCTGCATAGAAACAAACAGACCCTTTGCCCACACTTTGACATGCCCTCTATACCACTGTGCAGAACTCATTGGAGGTCAGCACACAGGGACTGCTTTTTTTTATTTTTTATTTTTTATTTTTTATTAAGAGAAAGGAATATTATCAGAAAAGAGTACTTCCATAGCTGATCATCTGACACCCTTTAAGTGATCAACATTAAGGATATTTAAAGCATGCGTTGATCTTTGATTTACCAATAGTTTTATCCTATCAAGGAGTAATCCCCCTTTTCTTTCTTTCTTTTTTTTTTTTTTAAATCTTTAATCTACACTTACATGAAGAGTACTATGTTTACTATGCTCTCCCCTATATCAGGTCCCCCCTAACAACCACATTATGGTTACTGTCCATCAGCTTAGCAAAATGTTGTAGAATCCCTACTTGTCCTCTCTGTGTTGTGCAGCCCACCCTCCCCTTTCTCCCTCTCCCCCATGCATGCTAATCTTAATACCCCCCTTCTTCTTCCCCCCCCCTTATCCCTCCCTGCCCACACATCCTCCCCAGTTCCTTTCCCTTTGGTAACTGTTAGTCCATTTTTGGGTTCTGTAATTCCGCTGCTGTTTTGTTCCTTCAGTTTTTACTTTGTTCTTATACTCCTCAGATGAGTGAAATCATTTGCTATTTCTCTTTCTCCGCTTGGCTTATTTCACTGAGCATAATACTCTCCAGCTCCATCCATGTTGCTGCAAGTGGTTGGATTTTTCCACTTCTTATGGCTGAGTAGTATTCCATTGTGTATATGTACCACATCTTCTTTATCCATTCATCTACCGATGGACATTTAGGTTGCTTCCAATTCTTGGCTACTGTAAATAGTGCTGCGATAAAAATAGGGGTGCATCTGTCTTTCTCAAACTTGATTGCTGCGTTCTTAGGGTAAATTCCTAGGAGTGGAATTCCTGGATCAAATGGTAGGTCTGTTTTGAGCATTTTGATGAACCTCCATACTGCTTTCCACAATGGTTGAACTAATTTACATTCCCACCAGCAGTGTAGGAGGGTTCCCCTTTCTCCACAGCCTCGCCAACATTTGTTGTTGTTTGTCTTTTGGATGGCAGCTATCCTTACTGGTGTGAGGTGATACCTCATTGTAGTTTTAATTTGCATTTCTCTGATAATTAGCGATGTGGAGCATCTTTTCATGTGTCTCTTGGCCATCTGTATTTCTTTTTTGGAGAACTGTCTGTTCAGTTCCTCTGCCCATTTTTTAATTGGGTTATTTGTTTTTTGTTTGTTGAGGCGTGTGAGCTCTTTATATATTCTGGACGTCAAGCCTTTATCGGATGTGTCATTTTCAAATATATTCTCCCATACTGTAGGGTTCCTTTTTGTTCTATTGATGGTGCCTTTCTAGTGATGGTGTCAAATGCTTTTCAGCTTAATGTAGTCCCACTTGCTCATTTTTGCTGTTGTTTTCCTTGCCCGGGGAGATATGTTCAAGAAGAGGTCACTCATGTTTATGTCTAAGAGGTTTTTGCCTATGTTTTTTTCCAAGAGTTTAATGGTTTCATGACTTACATTCAGGTCTTTGATCCATTTTGAGTTTACCTTTGTATATGGGGTTAGACAATGGTCCAGTTTCATTCTCCTACATGTAGCTGTCCAGTTTTGCCAACACCATCTGTTGAAGAGACTGTCATTTTGCCATTGTATGTCCATGGCTCCTTTATCAAATATTAATTGACCATATTTGTTTGGGTTAATGTCTGGAGTCTCTAATCTGTTCCACTGGTCTGTGGCTCTGTTCTTGTGCCAGTACCAAATTGTCTTGATTACTATGGCTTTGTAGTAGAGCTTGAAGTTGGGGAGTGAGATCCCCCCTACTTTATTCTTCTTTTTCAGGATTGCTTTGGCTATTTGGGGTCTTTGGTGTTTCCATATGAATTTTTGAATTATTTGTTCCAATTCATTGAAGAATGTTGCTGGTAATTTGAGAGGGATTGCATCAAATCTGTATATTGCTTTGGGCAGGATGGCCATTTTGACGATATTAATTCTTCCTAGCCATGAGCATGGGATGAGTTTCCATTTATTAGAATTTCTCTTAAAGAGTGACTTGTAGTTTTCAGAGTATAAGTCTTTCACTTCTTTGGTTAGGTTTATTCCTAGGTATTTTATTCTTTTTGATGCAATGGTGAATGGAATTGTTTTCCTGATTTCTCTTTCTATTGATTCATTGTTAGTGTATAGGAAAGCTACAGATTTCTGTGTGTTAATTTTGTATCCTGCAACTTTGCTGTATTCCGATATCAGTTCTAGTAGTTTTGGAGTGGAGTCTTTAGGGTTTTTTATGTACAGTATCATATCATGTGCAAATAGTGACAGTTTAACTTCTTCTTTACCAATCTGGATTCCTTGTATTTCTTTGTTTTGTCTGATTGCCGTGGCTAGGACCTCCAGTACTATGTTAAATAACAGTGGGGAGAGTGGGCATCCCTGTCTGGTTCCCGATCTCAGAGGAAATGCTTTCAGCTTCTCGCTGTTCAGTATAATGCTGGCTGTGGGTTTATCATATATGGCCTTTATTATGTTGAGGTACTTGCCCTCTATTCCCATTTTGCTGAGAGTTTTTATCATGAATGGATGTTGAATTTTGTCAAATGCTTTTTCAGCATCTATGGAGATGATCATGTGGTTTTTGTCTTCCTTTTTGTTGATGTGGTGGATGATGTTGATGGATTTTCGAATGTTGTACCATCCTTGCATCCCTGGGATGAATCCCACTTGGTCATGGTGTATGATCCTTTTGATATACTGTTGAATTCTGTTTGCTAATATTTTATTGAGTATTTTTGCATCTACATTCATCAGGGATATTGGTCTGTAATATTCTTTTTTGGTGGGGTCTTTGTCTGGTTTTGGTATTAGGGTGATGTTGGCTTCATAGAATGAGTTTGGGAGTATTCCCTCTTCTTCTATTTTTTGGAACACTTTAAGGAGAATGGGTATTATGTCTTCTCTGTGTGTCTGATAAAATTCCGAGGTAAATCCGTCCGGCCCCGGGGTTTTGTTCTTGGGTAGTTTTTTGATTACTGTTTCAATTTCTTTGCTCGTAATTGGTTTGTTTAAGTTTTGTGTTTCTTCCTTGGTCAGTCTTGGGAGGTTGTATTTTTCTAGGAAGTTGTCCATTTCTTCTATATTTTCCAGCTTGTTAGCATATAGTCTTTTGTAGTATTCTCTAATAATTCTTTGTATTTCTGTGGGGTCTGCCATGAATTTTCCATTCTCATTTCTGATTCTGTTGATGTGTGTAGATTCTCTTTTTCTCTTAATGAATCTGTCTAGGGGCTTATCTATTTTGTTTATTTTCTCAAAGAACCAGCTCTTGGTTTCGTTGATTTTTTCTATTGTTTTATTCTTCTCACGTTTATTTATTTGTTCTCTGATCTTTATTATGACCCTCCTTCTGCTGACTTTAGGCCTCATTTGTTCTTCTTTTTCCAATTTCAATAATTGTGACTTTCGACTATTCATTTGGGATAGTTCTTCCTTCTTTAAATATGCCTGGATTGCTATATACTTTCCTCTTAGAACTGCCTTTGCTGCATCCCACAGAAGTTGGGGCTTTGTGTTGTTGTTGTCTTTTGTCTGCATATATTGCTTGATCTCTATTTTAATTTGGTCATTGATCCATTGATTATTTAGTAGCATGTTGTTAAGCCTCCATGTGTTTGTGAGCCTTTTTGCTTTCTTTGTACAATTTATTTCTAGTTTTCCCTTTGTGGTCCAAGAAGTTGGTTGGTAGAATTTCAGTCTTTTTGAATATACTGAGGCTCTTTTTGTGGCCTAGTATGTGGTCTATTCTGGACAAGTTCCATGTGCACTTGAGAAGAATGTGTATCCTGCTGCTTTTGTTGTAGAATTCTGTAGATGTCTATTAGGTCCATCTGTTCTAGTGTGTTGTTCAATGCCTCTGTGTCCTTACTTATTTTGTGTCTGGTGAATCTGTCCTTTGGAGTGAATGGTGTGTTGAAGTCTCCTAAAATGAGTGCATTGCATTCTATTTCCTCCTTTAATTCTGTTAGTATTTGTTTCACATATGCTGGTGCTCCTGTGTTGGGTGCATATATATTTATAATGGTTATATCCTCTTGTTGGACTGACTCCTTTATCATTATGTAATGTCCTTTTTTATTTCTTGTGACTTTCTTTGTTTTGAAGTCTATTTTCTTATACTAGTACTGCAACACTTGCTTTTTTCTCCCTGTTGTTTGCATCAATTATCTTTTTCCATCCCTTGACTTTTAGTCTGTGTATGTCTTTGGGTTTGAGGTGGGTCTCTTGTAAGCAGCATATAGATGGGTGTTTCTTTTTTATCCATTCCATTATGCTGTGTCTTTTGATTCATTTATTCAGTCCATTTACATTTAGGGTGATTATTGAAAGGTATGTACTTATTGCCATTGTAGGCTTTACATTTGTGGTTACCAAAGGTTCAAGGGTAGCTTCTTTAGTATCTTACTTTCTAACTTAACTCGCTTATTGAGCTATTTTAACACTGTCCAGTGATTCTTTATTTCTCTCCCTTCTTATTCCTCCTCCCCCATTCTTTATATGTTAGGTGTTTTATTCTGTGCTCTTTTGTGTTTCCTTTGACTGCTTTTGTGGGTAGTTGATTTTTTTTTCCTTTAGTTAGAATTTGGTTGGTCTGCTTTCTTTGCTGTGGTTTTATTTTCTCTGGTAACATCTATTTAGTCTTAGGAGTGCTCCCATCTAGAGCAGTCCCTCTAAAATACCCTGTAGAGGTGGTTTGTGGGAGGCAAATTCCCTCAACTTTTGCTTGTCTGGCAATTGTTTAATCCCTCCTTCACATTTAAATGATAATCGTGCTGGATACAGTATTCTTGGTTCAAGGCCCTTCTGTTTCACTGCATTCAGTATATCATGCCATTCTCTTCTGGCCTGTAAGGTTTCTGTTGATAAGTCTGATGATAGCCTGATGGGTTTTCCTTTGTAGGTGACCTTTTTTCTCTCTCTGGCTGCCTTTAATACTCTGTCCTTGTCCTTGATCTTTGCCATTTTAATTATTATGTGTCTTGGTGTTGTCCTCCTTGGGTCCCTTCTGTTGGGAGTTCTTTGGGCTTCTGTGGTCTCATCAACTATTTCCTCCCCCATTTGGGGAAATTTTCAGCAATTATTTCTTCAAATACACTTTCTATCCCTTTCTCTTTCTCTTCTTCTTCTGGTACCCCCATAATGTGGATATTGTTCCGTTTGGTTTGGTCATACAGTTCTCTTAATATTCTCTTTTTCTTGGAGTTCCTTTTATCTCTCTCTGCCTCAGCTTCTCTGTATTCCTGTTCTCTGATTTCTGTTCCATTAATGGCCTCTTGGATGTCATTCGGTGTGCTCTTAACTCCTTCCAGAGATTGTTTTATTTCTGTATTCTCCCTCCCAACTTTACCCATTAGCTCTTGCATATTTCTCTGCAGCTCCATCAACATTGTTATGACCTTTATTTTGAATTATTTTTCAGGAAGATTGGTTAAATCTATCTCCCCAGGCTCCTTCTCAGGGGTTGTCTGGGTTATTCTTGTGTGGATCAAATTATTCTGCCTTTTCATGGAGGTAGAGGTAGTCATGGGCAGTTGGCACGTGTGTCAGCTGGGAGAACAAAGTCCTTCCCACTTGCTGGTTGCCTTTCTCTCCTGTGAGAATAGTGACCCCTAACAGCTTGTGCTGGTTATCTGTATGTCGATGGGGCTTGTGAGTCTGGCCCGGGTGGCTGCGGAGGAGGCTCTGTGTGGCTGCTGTGGGCACAGCTGCTCTCAGGCTGCTCCCATACTATAGCAGGGCCGTGCAGAGGGGAAATGGACGGGAGGCTGTTTATCTCCGTGATCGGCCTCAGAGCTGCACTGCCTCCCAGGGGATTAGGGCACCTGGAGTTCCCGGGGATTCCCAGCTGCTGGGCTAAGTGTCCCGGGATGCTACTGTCCAGCTGTGAGGCCCCTGTCCCTGTAAGATTTTCAAAAAGCACTCGTGTTTCTTTTGTCCCAGGGGCACCGGCTACGGGGACCCGATCGCAGGTTTAACTGTTCCGTTTCCCTAATATCCAGCACACCACGCACTGTGGTCTGCGCTCTGGTGCCTATGGCTAGGGCTGGGTGTTTAGCAGTCCTGGGCTCCCTCTCCCTCCCCACTCTGACTCCTCTCCTCCCTCTGGGAGCTGGGGTGGGGGGCATGCCCCGGGTCCCGCCGGGCTGCAGCTTGTATCTTACCCCCTTCGTGAGGCACTGAGTTCTCGCAGATGTAGATGTAGCCTGGCTGTTGTGCTGTATCTTCTGGTCTCTCTTTTAGGAATAGTTGTATTTTCAAAAATATATATGGTTTTGGGAAGTGATTTCCACTGCCCTCCTCATGCCCCCATCTTGGCTACTCCTATTGATATGTTTTATAAGTTGAAATAGAGGGGTTGGACTAGGTTATTTTAGGATCCTTCTAATTCCATGCACATTTGTGAGCATCTAGTGTGTGCAAGACACTTTGCTAGATGCTGGGGTTGAATAGCTGGGTTGGCAGAGGTTACAAAGAGGAATAACACATGGCACTTTTCCTCAAAGAAGCTAATAATCGTATGTTTTAAACTCACTGACATTCTGTAACTATTACTACTTGCATCACTAATTTACCTTTTCCTTGTACTTCTTCCATTTCATCCACAGGTAATGTGCAGATAAGACAGACAGGATGAAAATGAGAGCTTGTATTAAAACAAAACAAAGTTTTAAAAAAGTCTGAAATGTATCCATATCGGCAAAATCGTAGCATAGTTTGCCCAGAGTGTAAGGTAAACAGTATAATTGAGGAAGCTCAAATTTCAGAGAGGACATTTCTTCTGGAAGAATCTCCCATCCAATCCTTCTCCATATAATCCCGTCAGAAATGCAGAGGCTCTCCCCAAAGAAACAGAAAAACAACAGTGGAAAAATCAGGGATAGTCCTTGAATGGACATCTTCTCAATTAGAAATAAGAAATCTAAAGCCAAAACACTGAGGTTACAAAGAGACAGCAGAAATGCTCTGAGTATTAGTTAATACACAAGGGACATCTTCCCAGTCAGGAAATTTATACCCTGAGGATCATTGTAACATCAGTCAGTGACTCAGGGATGAACTCAGTGATGTCATAAAGAACCATACTGGAACTAAAAGGTATCACAGCTAAGAGAAGAGGTTTTCTCTTGCTTTTAGCTAGAATGGTTTGAGCTTCAGTTTTATGAAACATGAAGACTTTACTAATATTTTGCTGGCTAATATATTCAAACTGTAATCATATTGCTACAATTTCATAGAAACAATTTAACTATATCCCCTCCAACTCTTCTGAAGTATGGCAGTTTTACATCTACTTAAAAAATAGTTGTAACTATACCATTTCACACAACCTAGAATCTGCTTCTATTTTTTCACTTTGGAACATCCTTCCCTTCAAACAACTAAGCTAATATTAACCTGTGTCCCTTTGGTGATGGTGTGGTACTATCAGGTAATGGGTGAGAGGTGGAGAATTTGGCAGTGGAATTGGAGAAAAATGAGATGGTGAGGTGGCGTGGTATATGATAAAAAGGTGAGACACAGACCCTGTCCTTCAGGAGCTTGCAGTCTAGAAGTAGAAGCAAAAAACAAGATAATACAAATTACAAGATAGACTAAAATGAGAGCTAAATCAAATTATAATCATGTAACATTTGATAGAGCAAAGAGTTCTACTGGGGGAATTAGGAGTTTCACAGAGGCATATTGAGTAAGCTTTGAAGGATGAGTAGAATTTTGATAGGTGGTAATGTGGAGAGGGCATCATAGGTTGAAGAAACAATAAAGAACTTCTCTGTAAATATTCATTCAACAGATATTTATGAGTACTTGCTATATGCTAAATAGTGTTCTAGGGGCTGAGTATACACATACAACTGGGCACAAAACAGAATCTTTACATTCATGGAATTTACTTTCTAGTAGGGAGACACAGAAAATAATTTCTAGATAAGTCTATTTATCTATGGAGTGGGATGGAGAAAAGTAGAGTGTTCAGAGGGTTATGAAGTTGCCAGTGAGTGGATTAGTGAGCATGGGAACTCTTGTAGAGGGCAGTCAGAGAGGCTGCTCTGATGAGATGATGTGTGGGCAGAGACCCGAGGGACTGAAGGAGTGAGTATGCTGACGTTGGGGGTGTTGCTCTATAAACAGTGAGGCTCTTATCATTAATGAGAGACTCCCTGTGGATGAATGTTGAAAGAGAGAAAGCTGGAGAGATAGTCTGTGGCTAGATAGTTCTCAGAGGACCCTGGATTTTATTCAGTAGCCAAGAGGAAGTCATTCATAGAGCTTTGAGGAGAGGAGTGGCATAATAATAAACTTGTTGAGTGCCTTACTGTGTGCTAGACACTGAGCCAGGATACTTGCATCCATTATACTACATTTGTGTTTAGTCCTCACAGTAACCCTATGAGGTCTGTACTGTACTACTTCCATTTTATAGATGGAGAAACAGGTTAGAGAGGGAAGGCTGCATGTTTATATCCCCTCTAAATTCATATGTGAGAAGCCTAATGCCCAATGTGATGGTGTTAGGAGGTGGGGCCTTTGGGAGTTGATTAGACAGGAGGGTGGGGCCCTCATGAACAGGGTTAATGCTCTTACAAAAGAGTCTCCACAGAGCTCCCTAGCCCCTTCCACCATATGAGGATACAATGAGAAGGTGCTGGCTATGAAGGAAGAGGGCTTTCACTAGGCTGTAACCATACTGGCACCTTGATCTTAGACTTCCCAGCCTCCAGAACTATGAAAAATAAATTTCTTTTGTTTACAAGATACCCAGTCTGTGGTATTTTACTATAGCAGCCTGAATGCACCAACACAGGTACATTGGCATTAGGAGGATGCTTGCAATAAGCAAGCCACCCAAATAAATATGTGCCGTCAGTAAAACCAGCATGTGTATTACACAAACACAGTTTCATGGCAAGTTCCTGAGTCCCCTCTTCTAGCCAATTCCTCTACTAAACTATATCCTGTATTGAGATTCTGGAACCACCACTGAGTCCAGGTCACTCAACTAGTGGAGCCAAAACCTAAACCTTAGATTCCAGTTTAGGAAATTAATTCTGCTTGCAACGTGAATGATGAGTTTGAAGCTGTGGAGGGCTGGAAGCAAGACGAGTTAGATGGTCCCTATACATTAATACTATTCCAAATGTGAGTCTGAATTTGTGCAAGGTCCTTTTATTAAGTCCACTTTACAGAAAGGCACATGAGACTTAGAGAGATTGCTAGGTACTACAGATAGTACAATTGAACTTTTGAGTGAATTCATTAAATATCTTAAAAGTTCCTGTTTGGAATTTTGTGAGGTAGGTTGAACAGTGGCCTCCAGAGATATCCAGGTCTTAATCACTGAAGCCTGTAAATGTTATAGGGCAAAAGCACTCTGCAGGTATGCTTAAATTTTTGGATTTTGAGATTAGGAGATTATCCTGGATTACCCAGGTGTGCTTTAAATATAATTGCAGGTGTCCTTATAAGAGGGGAATAAGAGGCGTGTTTGACGTGAAGAGAGGGGGATGTGATGCAGGACGCAGAAACTGGGGTGGTCACTTTAAAGGTGCTGGGAGGGGCCACAGCTGAGGAATATAGTCAAACAATAGCTAGAAGCTGGAGAAGGGGAGGGATAGCTTTTTCCCTCAGAGCCCTCAGAAGGACTCAGCCCTGCCAGCACCTTGACTTTGGCGCAAACTGATTTCAGGCTTCTGGCTTCTACAACTGTAAGGAGATAAATTTGTGATGTTTTAAATCCTCCAAATTAGTAGTGATTTGTTATAGCAGACACAGGAAATGAATACATCAACCTTTAAGTGTATTTGGGGCTAACCTACAATTTATATCTTATACAAAAATTCAGTTATATCTAGGAATATAGTAAGCCTTGCCATTTATTAAGTCTCTTATTTTTCTCAAAATGTTATGATTTTATTTAAACAAGGCTTGCAAATTTTGTGATGACATTACTATGGGTGCTATAATGAATGGAATTATTTTCATTGTGAAAAATAAATTTCTTTTGTTTACAAGATACCCAGTCTGTGTTGTTTTTTTTTTTAAGAAGAAATCTACATTTGTATTTATTTTGAAGGATCAAGAAAGGTAAAGGAAGGGACATTGGAAATGTTTTTTTGTTTCTGTCTCCAGGGTAGATATTTTAACAGAATATGGTATCTTGGGATCAGGTGTCACATTTCATATTTATTTGTTCATCAAATTTTGGCATGTCAAAATTCAGCACAATTTGAGTGCCCCACAGTGCTGTGCTAGTTGAGTGTTATATTTTTTTAAATTCAATGAAAATAACCACAACAAACCTCCTTATACACAGTCTTTATAAATTTCTGGGTATACAATAATGCATTACAAACAACTGAGTGTATTTGTTGGTCTTTGTCTTATTGTGCATTTTACTGTCCTACTTTTTCAGAGGCAAGGCTGGCTCTGAAAAAATATATTGCAAAGGCTTCTGCAGCTGTTACAGACACAGAAAGGACACCAGGGAAGCTCTTTAAGGAGGACAAGGTACTGCACTGTGATTATTGTTTGTGCTGAAGTCTTTTGAGATTTTTGCCTTATGTCTTTAATTTCCCCACTAATGCTCTAGAGGTAAGTGTTGGTCCTTACTGCTCTCTCCTGCCTCCCTCCCTTCCTTCCTATCTTAATAAACTACTGAAAGGAGATAGACTAGTAAAAATTAAATGATGTAATGGTAAGAGTGACATAGACATGTGCTGTCACACCCAACAACATGAATAAATAATAGAAATGTAGTATTGAGTGAAAAAAAAATCACCAAAGACTACATAGATTTTTATAAAGCTCGAAACCAAGTAAAATCAAACTATGTGGTTTAGAGGTACCTACACATCAGGTAAATCTATTAAAAAAGAAAAAGCAAAGGTATAAGCACAGTTTGTTATTATCTCTTGGGGGCAGGCAGGGGATGAATCAAGAAGGGCACAGCATTAAAAGCGCTAGTGGTTCTCTTGATTGATGAGGTTCACTGATACTCCTTATTTTGCTTCAAAACTTAAATATACGTGGGATATTTTAGTATATATATGTATACACATATGTATTTTTAATGTATCAAATTTTACATAATGGTAAAAAAAAAGACACACAGATATAAAATAGCTCATTGTAAAGCCAGCTTGCCATATTTATTATATAGTAAGTACTGCACATGGATTAGTTTATTGCTTTGGATGTACACTAAAGAAAAAGATGTTCAAGGTATCAAAATGTGTTTTGACATCAAATTATTTCCTACATTTCTGTGCAAGATGTTCTGTGAATTTCCTGTGACATAATTCTGATGAAAAAGAATTAGCTATTGCTAAAAGTGTGAGATATCACCAAGTCTGGAAACATGACAAATTATGTATTTCCCTTGTATTTTGTAAAATACTTTATAAAATCTCATAGGAAATAAAGTACAGGCAAATTCTATGAGAATAGCTATTGCAGCTATTAATCTTCAAAACAAAAATTCCCTGGCACAAACAGTGCTTTGTCAAACTAGTTATTACAAAAGCATTTTTAATTTCATTTTTAAAATATTTGGTTATTTAGAATAAAATTGGAACATGTAAAGCAAACTTTATTAATAGTTTTTTCCTTTCTAGTCTTACTACCCTGTGATTCTATCAACAACTTTGTGTTAATTTTACCATGCTTTTTCATGTATAATATATGTATGCACACATATGGTTTTAGAAAAGAGATTTTGTTTTTATAAAAATGGGATTATATTATAATATTATTCTTTAATATGCTTTTTTTCTGTTAATAATGTGTTATGGACCTCTAAATTCATTCTTCATAATTCTCACATACTACTTTTTTGTTTAATAGTATGGACAGGACATACAATATATTTATTCATTTCTCTAATTTATTATAAACCATAGAACAATAAAAATCTTTAATCAGATACCAGTGGTTTGTCATGCCTGTACAAAGAGACAGTTTTGCAGTGCAAATTGAGAGGTGTTCAGTGAGATGGAGCTCTGCTTGCATTTCTTACCCCCTCCTTTGAACCATCTGGGAGGGAATAAAATGTCATCATCTGTTGAGCTGCACACAGTTCCTACCACACAGCTACTCTTTACTAGTCTTTGCAAATACTTCTGTTTATCACAGGGCTCAGTGAAAATAATTAGGAAGAGGGTGTAGATTGGCCCAAGGCTTCATGACTGTAGATTATGAACTTTTATACTCATGTTCTAATATTGTTAAGGTTGCACTGTCTGATATAGTAGCAACTAGCACATGTGGCTATTTAAGTTAAAATTATTTGAAATTAACTACAGTTTAAAATTCTGTTCCTCAGTCACACTAGCTACTTTTCTGGTAGGCAGTGGCAGTATATATCTAATGTTGACTGTATTGGACAATGCAGATAGAACATTTCCATCATCACAGAAAGTTCTTTGCACTGTGCTGGTTTAAGACAATATAAAGTTTTATTTTTCAGTAAATAAATGGAAAGTAAATTCTCATTTTCTGTCCCTAGAATATCATTCTCAATGCATGCCGTATAAAAAACGAGTGGTTGGAAACCCATGTGGAAGCTTCCGTTAATGAGCTTTCTCAGCAGAAACAACAATTAGAAGATATTGTAACTCCTATCTTGACAAAAATGGCTACACCTCGTAAGTTGGGGATAAAAACTGTTTGAATGTCAGAAAAGATGGAAATTACATTCGATGTTATTTCTGAGATACTCTGATTTTAACAATTGATATGAAATAGTCATACTATGTTACAAGCAGTAAAGTATGATATAACTTTCCATTTCCATTAATAGTTTCATTATTAATAACTAAAAAACTAAGTGAACTATTTCTACAGAGAATATCTAATACTAATCTTAATATTACTGCCATCATTAATCATTTAATTTTGTGTAATTTACGATGCCTTTAATTTTGACCAGTGATTTTCAGTTAGGAAGGCATACCCTCCTCGGAGATAGTGGCAGGATTTGAAGAAGCATTTTCTGTATTATAAGTCTATATTCTGAAAAACCTTGCTGTCCTATGAATGGGGAAGATTCAGGAGGTGCATTATTAGAATCTTGGTGGCAAGTGTACCTAAGATTTTTAAAAATATCAGCTTTATTAAGATATAATTCTCTTACCATAAAACTCTCTATTTAAAAATACACAGTTAATTGGTTTTCAACATATTCACAGAGTTGTACAGTCATTACCACTGCCTAATTTTAGAACATTTTACCACCCCCAAAAGAAACACCATACCCCTGAGTCATCACTTCTTATTTCTCCCTCCCACAAGCACCGGGTGATACTGTTCTGCTTTCTATTTCTATGGATTTGCCTGTTGTGGATGTTTCATAAAGACTCATACAATCTGTGGCCTTCTGGGTCTGGCTTCTTTTACTTAGCATAATGTTTTAAAGGTTCATCCATGTTACAACATGTATCAGTATTCCTTTTTATGGTGGATAATATTCCACTGGATGTATTCACATTTATCCACTCATTGGTTTTCCATTTTTTGAGTATTAACAAATAATGCTGCTATGAAGTTTTGTGTACAAATTTTGTGTACCCACATGTTTTCATTTCTCTTGGGTATATACTTAGGAGTAGAATTGCTGGATCACATGGTACCTCTATGTCTAACCTTTTGACAAATTGCCAAATTGTAATTTTCAATTCCCATAATAGTATATATGAAGATACCATTTTCTTCACCATGTTATTTAAAAATTTTTTTTAGCCCTCCTAGTGGCTGTGAAGTGGTATCTTAATGCAGTTCTGATTTGCATTTCTTTAATTACTAATTATGTTAGGCATCTTTTCATGCGCTTACTAGCCATTTGTATATTTTCTTTGGAGAAATGTCTATTTGAGTCCTTTACCTATTTTTCTTTTTTTTAATTTAATTTTTATTTTTATTCTCTCTTCAAAGTTCTTTTCAACTTTCCCTTACGGTACTTGTTGACTATCGGTCTTGTGCCACTATTTAGCCTTAGATGGAGTTTACCATCCGCTTTGGGCTGCATTCCCAAGCAACCTGACTCTGGGAATCCTTTACCTATTTTTCAGTTGGGTTGTCTTTTTATTGTTGAGTTGTAAGAGTTCTTTATGTATTTTGGATGCAAGCCCTTTATCAGATATATGATTTGCAAATATTTTCTCCTATTCTGTGCATTATCTTTCATTTTCTTAATTGTGTCTTTTGAAACACAAATGACAGTTTGATGAAGTCCAGTGCATCTGTTTTTCCTTTGGTTGCTTGTGCTTTTGGTGTCATATCTAAGAATGACGATTGAGTCTAGATAGTGTGGCAGAATATCCCTTGCCATCTGTACGTAACATCTATTGAGCATGTGCATAGCATCCTTTCAGGTTCCCTGAAGGGGAGATAGATGCTCTACACTGTCCTTGTCTTTAAGGAGCCCGCCACCCAGTCTGAGTAAACACACATACTTGAAAGGATGAACTGAGTGCTATGTAGATTCAGAGGCAGCACCATAAAGAGAGGATGGGTGGAATATGAAGAGAATTCCAGAATGAAGCACACTGTTAATGATGAGAGATTCAAATGTGGCAGTAGGGAAGTGGTCAGTGTCCATCTGGCTGATTAGAGTTGCGTCTGTGTTAAGGAACATTGAAAAATAAGGTTCAAAAGTTAACTTGTAATCACTTCATTAAAAGCACTGACTTGTAAGCTTAGAAGTTTGGGTTTTATTTTCAGGGCAGTGGGTTGCCATTTAGGTTTTGGGGTAGCAGACAAAGAAGGGGGATTAAGTAGGGGAAAGTAATCTGGATTTTCTTGTAAAGTAGATTGGAGGAAGAAGAGGCTAGAGGGAGTGAGGCGAGCATATACTGTCCAGGGTGGTGATAGTTGATTCAGGCCTGTATTGTTGGCTGTACAGTTTAATTTCTACTTTCTCCCCGCTACTGTTAGTCTAGTAGAGCTCCCATCTTCCCTTCTCACCTCTAAGGAAGAACTGCCTTTCTACCCCTGCATTCCCTAAAAGCACCCCAGGATCTTGCATCTTCATATTATAAAAGTGTTAGATCTTGATAGAACCTCTGAAATGATCCCTTCATTTTACAATGGAGGAGGTGAAAATGAGAGGGTAAGCGGTTTATTCAAAGTTACTCTATTTGATAGTAGAATTAGAAATAATACTATTGATTTTATGGGAAATGTGACCTCACCACTTCAAATAGTAAAAGAAAGATGGAGGAAGAATACTTGAATTGACACACCAACCCCAAGGTTTAGTTAATGACTGGCTCAGTCTGGGACATACTGATTTAGTTCATGCCCATTGTTTTAAAAACTGCCTTCATTTTCATTTTATATTCCAAGCTATTTAAATATAATTTTAAAATCTGCTTCCTTTCAGGTCAAGCAAAAAGTGCCAAATCTGTAGCCTGAGCCACAGTCAGAAAAGAAGTCAAGATCATACAGTCTACTGAACATACATTTTATAGAAGCCCACACTTTCTTGTAGTATATGTAAAGGCAAACCTATTCATGCCAATTAAAGTTAACAAATTAGATGTCGGGTTTTATAAAATGTTTAATGTGAAATTAAACCACCCTTGTTTTGTTTTACCCTACTCAGCATGCTCATGTCCAGACTTGCTGGCCTGTGTCTGCTCCACAAGCCCATTCTCATGTGAGTTCTGCATGCCTCTTCCAGAGAGCACTTGGGTATAAATCACTCACCAAGATTATATGGAAGCTTTGAAGTTTATTTAGGGAATCTAACCATTTTTCTATGTAACTGAGGCAGGAAATTCAAGACATTCAACTGAGGAATTCTGTTTAAAAAAAAAAAGACGTTGGCTATTTCCAGAGGAAAACTTTGTTCTTCCTCTCTCAGAAGGAAAGCTATGGGATGATATTCTATAGCAAAGAAATATTAAGAATGCTTTGGATCAGGGTCCTCTGTTTATACAACTATTTATGTCCAAATTAAAATCCACCTGTAACTTAGTGAACCTTATTTCTTTATCTTTAACTGCCTTCTGTCTTTAAATTAATAAACAAAAATCTGTTTAGTTTTGTATTTAGATTTCCCCTTTTCTGTAGGTTTGGCAATATAGAGATAACCAGATTTCCTGCCATTTTTCCTTTGGTTCTGTTTTGTATTTTCTAGGTTTTAAGTATTATTGTTGGTTTCATATGTGTGATTTGGAATTTTAAAAAAATTTTTTATTAAGGTATTATTGATATACACTCTTATGAAGGTTTCACATGAAAAAACAATGTGGTTACTACATTTACCCATGTTATCAAGTCCCCCCCCATGCCCCATTGCAGTCACTGTCCATCAGTGTGGTAAGATGCCACAGATTGTAATTTGGAATTTTTTTTCTCATCTATGTAAAGGCCCCTGAACCTTCTATTCCTATGCGACTTTCTGGAAAAGTTTCATAGAAGAAAATGTTTAAAAAAATATCCCACATTTATTTGTTGTTTTTACAACTTTCTTGTCTTTGTCCCACCCTGAAAGCTAGTTTCTTCATTATAGAAGAGAAGTAAATGAACAATTCAGTAATTCCTTCTCAGTTGACATTTTTTCAACCACAGTTTTGTGATAACCCTCCAATTGAAATTCATCTCACAAATTTTAAAATTTTATCTTTTTTATGTATGAGCAATTCTATTTCAGTTCCCTTTAGCAAAAGAACAGTGTAGTAACTTTCCCTCCCCTCTGGTCGACCCAGTGGGTGTTTCTGGAGTAGTACAAAGATCTGTGTTTGCCACATTCTCTTAATACTGTGTGTTGTGAAAAGTCCATTAACTGTAAGCACTAAAATAATTTGGGGAAAGACCAGGCACTATTTTGTTGTTTCTACTCTAATTTTACATGTTTCTGAGCCTTGATCTTGAGTATAATAACATTACTTTTCAGGCATGTGGTCCTGGTAATGATTCCTAGATAAGACTGAGGCACTTCTGGAGACACCTTGTATAAAACAAACCTCTTTCCCCTTTGTTCATCTTTCAGTCCTTATCTTCAAACATTTTGTAGCTTTTGATGTGTTTACGAATGCCATATTCTTGACACTCTTTGTATTGGCAACTTACATTATCATGGTTCCTTTACTGTCTTACAAACTACTTTTCTAATTGTTTCACCAGCTGCCATGGTCTGCATATGCCCCATTTCAACTCTCATGCCTCTAGCAGACAAACCATATACACATCCAGCATTATGACTGTTTAGCTAGTTTCCCCTCTAACTTTCTGTTTTCTAGCCTTCATCTTGCATGTACTTTTTAGTCATGTGAACCTGGTAATTACCAAGGGATTCCTGGACCTCACTTCAAAGATTCCATTGATCTGAGGATCTGAATGTACATCTGTATTGATAAATCAGCAACTTTAGTTTGTTTTGAGAGATCTAGTACTATTTGGGACCTGTTGTTGCACTGAATTAGAGATATACTCATAAGAGAGTTCAGATGACCTTGTGCTTCGAATTCGAACTGCTACATGGTAGCTGCATGACTTTTTCTGAATACTCACATTTCAAAGTGCACACTAATAAATTAAACACATTATTTGAGAAGTGATCAAGCAAAGTTTAAATTCAGTATTATACCTTCTAGGCAGTGATTCCTTAAACTTTTGTATTTCATTGATTGGAAAAATGTACAAAAATAAGGAGATTGATATGACATAATTAAGAAAACAGCTACAATCTGCTGTCACTATCATTTAATAAAAGAAGACCATAAACACTAGAAAAGAAGGGAAGATCTGATCTCAGTGTAAGGCTCTATCCTTTAAGTTGAATACACTAAGTTTATTATAGACGTTTATATTTTTCTCATTTTGCCATGTATGGCAGAACTTCCATCTTGAATAACAACTGGGCTATGGTCCCTCCTTTGGGAACTACTGCTCTAGACTGAGCTAAACCAGGCAGACTGTTACTTAGATTGACATGATGCCCTGGATTGTAAAGGGCTGACAATCCACCCAATGTTTGATCTACTAATTGTATTTTCCAAGATGACCACATCTCCCATCCCACATACTGTTCTCACAATGTGTACATGCCTCACATAGAGAGGTCTCTGTTCTCTCATCTTGAGTCTGGGCTGGCCTGTGACTACAGTGGAAGTAACAATATGTGATTTCCATAGAACATAAAAGATCATAAGAGACAATGAAGTTTCCACCTAGTTCTCTTGAGATGCTTGCTCTTGGAAACCAGCCTGTGGAAAGATGCATATGGACTGAAACTGAAGCCCCAGTGCACACCCCTGGCCTAGCTCCAGTAGCAGTCATCCCCAACTTGCTAGCCATATGAGTGAACTATCTTGGAAATGGATACTTCTGAGTAACCACAGCTGATACTGTATGGTGCCAAGACAAGTCTTCTCTGCTGAGCCTTACCAAAAGTGTAGGTTTCAGCTAAATAAATGATTTTTGTTTTAAGGTACTAAGTTTTTTATCTCTTATACAGCAATATATAACAAAAGTTTTGGAATCTGGAAGTGAGAAGTTGATGTAACTAAACCCTCAAATGTGTGGCATTGCATTTATGGGCCTGGGTGATAGGCAGAAGCTAGAAGAACCTAAGGAGAGTGTTAGTGGAAGCCTGCATGGTGTTAAGTAGATTGTTAGTAGAATCCCTGAGGGGCTCTAAGAGGTTATTTAGTGGGAGTTCATAGGAAAGAGAGGAAAATATTAGAAACTGGAGAAAAGCTTGTTATGTGAAGGTGCAAGTTTGGCTACACTGTTGTCTAATGAACCCAATTATCCTGCAAAGGATTTCTTCCAGTCACCTGACTTCTAAAAGTGAGAGGAGAGAGATGAGTTGAAAAGGAACAGTTCAGTTTTCAAATAGAATTTAAGAGAAATATAACAGAGCCAGTACTTGCTGGGTTTAAAAGTAAAATTGTTTCTCACTCCTAGTCTTTCTAGATGGCAAAGTTCTCAAACTAAGAAAATATAAAATATCAGGTGGGATTGTGATGTCATTTGTTAAGACCTCTAAGATGGTGCCTCATGGAACCTTTCAGACCTGAGGTGGGCTTTTAAGTGCAGCTGGGCAGATGGCCTCTAGCTGTCATCATTACAGCTAAACCCAAATGGAAAGAAAACAGCTCTCTTCCAGTAAGGGTAAGGGACCCAAAAAGCTAAGGAACCATCTGATTGGCCCTGAGTTCCATGCCCATCCCTGAACCAATTGCAGTATTAGGGGATGGGAAACTATGACTAACCAACCTGTGTTATGTACCTGTCTCAGTCAGATAGTGTTACTGGCTGAGAATGCTGTTTTTCCCAGGATTGTGTCCTGGAGGCAACGAAGAATGAAGCCAGCAGACGAGTATGGAGCAACCAGCAAAGCTTTTTAATTTTTTTTTTAAGGTATCATTGATACACAATCCTATAAAGGTTTCACACGAGCAGCATTGTGGTCACAACATTCACCCATGTTGTCAAGTCTCCACCACATACCCCACTGCAGTCACTGTCCATCAGTGTAGTAAGATGCTATAGAGTCACTGCTTGTCTTCTCTGTGTTATACTGCCTTCCCTGGGAACTGCCTATACCATGTGTGCTAATCATAATGCTCCTTAATCTTCTCCCTCTCCCCACCCTCCCCAACTCCTTCCCTTTGGTAACTGCTAGTCTCTTCTTGGAGTGAGTCTGCTGCTTTGTTCCTTCAGTTTTGCTTTGTTGTTATACTCCACAAAAGAATGAAATCATTTGGTATTTGTCTTTCTCCGCCTGGCTTATTTCATCCTCTAGCTCCATCCATGTTGTAAATGGTAGGATTTTGTTTTCTTCTTATGGTTAAATAATATTCTCTTTTGTATATGTACTGCCTCTTCTTTATCCATCTACTGATAGACACCTAGGTTGCTTCAATATCTTGGCTATTGTAAATAGTGCTGCGATAAACATAGGGGTGCATATGTCTTTTTGAATCTGATAATTTGTTTTCTTTGGGTAAATTTCTAGGAGTGGAAAATGACTAGGTCAAATGATATTTCTATTTTTAATTTTTTGAGGAACCTCCATATTGCTTTCCACAATGGTTGAACTAATAAAATGTAAAGCAACGTTGCCACCAACAGTGTAGAAGGGTACCCCTTTCTCCAAATGCTGGCGAGCACTTGTTGTTGCTTATCTTTTGCCCATCCCAACTGGTGTGAAGTGATACCTCATTGTGGTTTTAATTTGCATTTCCCTGATGATTAGCGATGTGGAGCATGCTTTCATGTGCCTGTTGGCCATCTGAATTTCTTCTTTGGAGAAGCGTCTGTTCAGATCCTCTGCCCAATCCAGCAAAGCTATTTTAATGAGTGAAAAGAGAAAGTTCCTGCTACTGGGAACGGGCTCCAAGGGAGGATGCCATGAAGACTGTGGGTGTCTGTGGTTTATATTGCCTCCTGAGAGGAGGAAGTCCCACCCTCTCCAGACCAAATTGAGAACTGAACTGATGGCATCACAACCCGCTCTTGATTGGCTGAATATACAATGCTTCATTTGCACAAGGCATAACCAATCAGCTCGCATAGGCCATAACCAATTAGAGCTGAGGTCTATTTAAGTGTACTTTTTGAGTGGATGAGTTTGAATGGAGCTTTTTGAAACTTGCAAGGGTCTCAAAACTTAGGAGGGCCAGTGAAGCTTCTTGAAACTAACAAAGGCCTTGAAACTTACAGGGGTCCTGAACTCTATCTGCCTGCATCCCTCTATTACCTGCATCAATAATATTATCTATTATCAGAAGTTGAGATGGGAGGGGAAACACACTGAACAACATCTCAGCCCTCACCTCCCAGAGCTATCAAAATCTACTCAGCTGGCTTTACCCAAAATGAGGAAATACAGATGTATTATTGCTTTTTTTTAAAGCTCTGTGGAAAAAATTATATTTTAGTTATGTGTTATCTCTAGCTCTCAGAACTATATATGATCTAGAGCTGCCGCTATGAATTTTGTCCAAGTTTTCTTGAGGTATGAGGTTTTTTCTATAAGCCATTAAGAATCTGAATTTTGAAATGTAAAACTTCATGAGTCTTACCTATAAGGTCTAGGTGAACCAAGTGAGCCTGAGGGGACTAGAGAGAACCTGACAGGACATAATTTTTTTTTTTGAGAGGGCATCTCTTATATTTATTGATAAAATAGTTGTTAACAATAATAAAATTCTGTATAGGGGACTCAATGCACAATCAGTAATCAACCCCAAGCCTAATTCTCAACAGTCTCCAATCTTCTGAAGCATAATGAACAAGTTCTTACATGGTGAACAAGATCTTACATAGTAAGTTCTTACATGGTGAACAGTGCAAGGGCAGTCATATCACAGAAACTTTCGGTTTTGATCACACATCATGAACTATAAACAATCAAGTCAGATATGATTATCCATTTGATTTTTATACTTGATTTATATGTGAATCCCACATTTCTCCTGTATTTTTTTTTAATAAAATGCTGAAGTGGTAGGTAGATGCAAGATAAAGGTAGAAAACATAATTTAGTGCCGTAAGAGGGCAAATGTAGATGATCAGGTGTGTGCCTATAGACTAAGTATTAATCCAAGCTAGACAAGGGCAACAAAACATCCACGGATGCAGAAGATTTCTCTCAAAACGGGGGGGGTGAGGTTCTAAGCCTCACCTCCTGGCAGGACATTATTAAAGTGATCTGACGCAGTGCAGTTGAGAGAAATCAAGGTGACAAGCAATATAGAGAAGGTGAAGATGAAAATGGGAGAAGGTAGTGAGTTTGGTAATTAGGAGAGTTAAGGGCAGGATGGGAAAGACTAAGGAATGTGTCACTCGAGATAGCTAGTGAATAAGATAATTTTTTTTAAACATGGACCTTGGGATTTTTGGTAAAGATGAGCCTGCAGTTTAAAAGAACCATGCCAGACAGCAATAAAATGTAAAGCAAATATTTTGGGAATGATGTATGAGTGCTGATGGTGGTGGTTATAGTCAGGGACAGAGCAGCCGACTGAAACTAGTCTCCAGTAGAAACTGGGACTTCATCAAAGTTTCCTTGATGGGCAGTGATGGAGAAGATTGATTTTGGATTCAGTAATCTCACTGCCATAGTGTTATCCTTGGTACGCTGAGGAAGAGGATCTGATGAGTGTGGCATAGGAATGAGAGTAAAAATTTCACTGCAATAAAATAACTTCCTTGAAAGTAAACTACAAATTATATACTCATGTTTGTTTAAACTTACACTGTATTGTTTTCTGTGATTATATTTGAGGCAAAAATATACAAGTTAGGCATCACAGAATTTGGGATACATTTGTTCTATGAATAATGGGTGATACTGTTTCTTCAAATTAAGGACCAAAGGCCAATGACAAATAGGAGTAAAGGAGGAAACTGGGAGTGAGAAACTCTCATTGAAAAGGAAGGCGAGGTAGAAAAAGAGAATGGAAGAGGATGAATGAAAAGTGAAGGGGAGATAAGGCAGCACTGAAGAGGGTTAGGGCTGAAGAAAGAAAAAAGTATATATTAAACATACAGGAGAAAGTTCTGTGTACATGGTCAATGACCATCTCAACTGCTGTTAGGCAAAGACTCAGTTAAAACAGTTGTGGGTATAGACACAGCTTGAGCATTAAGAAACAACACTTAGCTTCTTCTGGATTGGCAGTGGAGTGATATATGTAGCCAATCAGAATGAAAGTAAGTGGGCAAGAAACCAATGGAAATCAGGTATGGAAATGACTTTCAGTTTGGTATCAGTTGTTTGCACTGTTGCTGGCAAACAGACAAACAGCTGAACACTGTTCTTTTTGATTTTCAAGAGCCTTCATCTTGATTTAAACTCTGAACCTGCTTAGCCTTTGAAGAAAATATCGCTGGTCTTGGCAGTTTGGAGAAGAACTTGAATTGAGAGTGACGCTGTAATGACAAGTAAGGATAACAGGATGTAAAATGCCAAGGACTTGAAGGTCTGCTTGAGGGCAGGTGGAGTGATTTGAAAATTTATCATTTTGAATCTCATTTCTGCCTCCTTATACCGTATCATTGTAGCTTGTAGACCAAACAGGTGCAAAACAAAGAAGCAAGATGAGCTCTAAATATTATTGGGAATATTTTGGGAACTTCTAGGACTTTTTAGGTTAAGGCTAGCTGCAAGGAAAAATAAAACAGAATGAATTCTTCTCAGGTCCACCACATAGATTTGTGTAGACTATATCCTACACAAGGTCACCAGCTGGGATTGAAATTTAGCCTGTTCTCCAGGTGCCAAGCCATGTGTTCTGTAATCAGGAAGGTAGTCTTTTTCTAATTCACTCAAAGGCACTATATGATCAGACCTCAACTTCAGTCTTCTTTGTTTTATTTACCCATCTCTTCTTACCCCCAAACTTAACTTTGACCTCAATTCTCATTTGCCAATTTGAATTTGGAGGGGCCTCAGAAAGGAAAAGGAGGATATGGGATTACAGTGGTGAGAGGGAATTCCAGAACGATTTGTACCCATGGAGAAAGAGTTCCTCCTCAGAAAATTCACTTCATGAAATATTTATGGACGGCCTAGTATGTATCACATACTGTTTGCACTGCCTTAAGGACAATTCATATTCCACTTAAGGAAAATTCATATTCCATTCTTGAGAAACTGTTTGATGTGGAAGGCAAACACATTACCAAATCATACAATGGTAAGTGCAAAAATCAACGCAACCCCTCCCCTGTACACATGGAGCCATATGAAGAAGAGACACTAACACTGCTGTTAGTGTCCCTATAAAAGGTTCTTAGAGCTAGAGGTGTGCCCTGTAGCAAGAGGATCTGCACTCCCATCTTGGGTGGGGTACAATCTTAAGTAGAAATGTGGATGCATTGGATCCTGGCGAGTCTCATTTTCTTCTCTTTGCCTGTTATAACAGGTTAGTCTGTGGCAGCAAGTGTCAGTAAGAGCTCACATATGAATTCATCGAGTTAGGACTGAAACAACAATGTCAAAAACAAACTCTTCCTTTTGGGTGAAAAAAGAAGGTAAACAACCTGATTTACTCTGTGGAAAGTCAGCCGAATACAATTTTGCTAAGGAACATTTCACAATGCTCATGTGTTCAATTATTCTTTTGGGAGGTAGGTGGTTGTTTCTCAATTTCATCCTTCCTATGCCCTCTGAACTTCCTTAGTGCAAAAAGTGAGGACTACTACATCAAAAGAAGGAGTCCAGTGAAAATATGAGACATGGATCAATGCCGTCAGTCTAGTTTCATTTAATTTTAAGTAGCATCTGTACTGTGTTCCCTCAGTTAATGACAAAGAAAAGTAGACAGTCCTTAACCTTGAGGAGCCCTCTCAGCTGGGAGACACGCAAATAAATAATGTGGTTAGTAGAACGGTAAAGGTCTGTGTATTACTATAAAGAGCCTTATACTGCCTGTCTGCTGTGGTGCCTTGCTGGGCCTAACTGGAACAAAACGTCTGGATTGAGGGGAGCTAATCGGGGCAAACAGAACACAGACATTCGATTCATAATTCGCATAGTTGAAATAATCAGTTTTGTCCATTCTGTGATGGCTTTTGATGGGATTTTTCTTTAGGGACAACGCACCACACATCCTGCCCCCTAGCGGGGAATTAGGAAAGGCTTCACAAGTAAGGGCCTTTTAAACAATGATTAAGAATTCAGTAGGTACGGTGAGTGATATGCATGTGAATAAAATAGCATATTCTAAAACATAGGTGCTTTTTCCCCACAATTCAATGCTAGTGGTTAGAGAAAAGTTTCTAGTGCCTTTAAACATTTTTTTTTTTATTTAGAAAAAATGTCAGCTGCTTTAAAATACTCCCTGGAACTAGGAAGACCATAAAGAAACAATGAAGCATACATGCATTAAAAAAATTCAATTTAACTCATTGTATCAGGGAGTGATTGCCTTCTCTGGGGTCTTTAAAATACTCACTAATGACCTTGGTCCCTTCTGGTACTGTAAGGTGCTGTAAGGTGCTGGTGACCATGAATTTCACTGGCTCTAGATTCTTGATTACATAGACAAGTGCTGCAGCCGTAAGGGGAATTGCAGAAACAGTTTGAGAGAGATTTCTTTATCTTGGTCTACATATAAGAAATATTCAATAAATAGTTACTCATTTGGCTTGACCTATAGGTGAGGCGGGAAATGTAGAATCTGAGATGCCAGTGACTCTTACCTTAGGCATAAATTAATTGTATTAGAGTCTATATATTGCTTCTGGAGGGAATGAACTGACTAATCTCAGAGAGTTTCAAGGCAAGATAATGCACATAGACAGAGAATAACTGTCTTTTATTACTTGTCTGGTGAAGGCAGTTTCCCTGTGATTAGAACTCAGTTGAGAGTATTTCTGTTATTTAGGAAAACTTTAGAATATATGTTGCTGTAGCCTAGGATGAGTAATTATTAATATAAAGCATACCATGTATTTTCTTATTTATTTTTTATTAAGGTATCATTGATATACAATCTCATGAAAGTTTCACATGAGCAACATTGTGGTTACTACATTCACCCATATTATCAAGTTCCTCCCCACTCCATTGCAGTCACTGTCCATCAGCGTAATAAGATGCCATAGAAGGCGTACCATGTATTTTCATAATTTTTTCATAGTTTCTAATCATCAGATCCAGAGGTCAAATACCCAGATAGCTATCCTCTACCACTGGGTGGGCATATGGAAGGTTGTTGGAACTTCAATATTTTCCAGATTCACCTGTGAGAGAAACCTCATTGTGTGTGTGTCTTGTGTCTTATACTTAAGAGACAGCATTTGTACGAGTGGTCTATTATTTATTCATACTGATATGGCAGAGGAAGTTTAAAATTAAATAGAGGGGTTATTAAAATGTTTTGAAATTATATATTATATCTAAATAACAGGTACATATATGTATATAATACTATATATATATATATATATATATATATATTTTTTTTTTTTTTTTTTTCCTTAGGATTTCTAAGGATAATTTTAAAGAATTCTGAAGTCATCGTCTTGGTCATTCTTTCTCTGTCAGGATTTATGATAGGAAAACTGGCCCACAGTTTTGTTGAGGTAATGTATGTACAATAAATTAGAGAATACATTAAAGAACCAAGACCAAAAACAAGCTCCACTCCCACCCTATCGCTGAATGGGATTTTTAAAGATGTGAACAGCTGTTTTAAAAAAAGGTATTAAAGTTAAAAAAAAAAAGAAAACCATACAGTAAAGGAGACATAGATTAGAGAAGCTTAAGATATACAATGGTTTGGAAGTGAGGAGAACTTGATTGCATTGTTGGGTTCTTCATCGTCTGCTTTGGAGCCTTGCTCTGGTTTCTTTCCTCTGCATGCTTACGGGCTCTTCCGTGCTGTGGTGGAAGACTTCCACACTGGTGGAGACTCTACTTATAAAAGGCAGCAGTTATGGTCAGGAGGAAGCATGGTTATTCTTTTCTTACTGCCAGCTTAAATGCCTAACATGCCTCATATTAATATGTAATATATATACAAGACATTTCTTTCTTTATTAACTCTTGATTTCAAATGCATAGCAGTGTGATCAACAGTTTGCCTCTCCTCATTCTTTCATTTTTTAAAAAAGTAAAGAGTGCTTGTACCTATCCTGAGTTGTAAAAGCATCCTGTTATTCTTCTGAAACACCACCACTATGGCTAGCTAACATTTTTTGAGTGTTTACTATGAAACAGGCTCCTTTTTTAAGTGCTTTGTATTCATTAATTTATTAACTTATTATTGACTTGAGTTAATTTACTCATCCTTACAGCAACCCAGTGAACGTAGGTACTTGGTTCCTGTTTTACAGATGAGGAAACTGGGGCACCAAGAGGTTAAGTAATGAAGATTAAACTGTTAATTGAGACAAAAACTTTTTAGGAGAGAATATTTATAGCTTTTCAATCGTTGTTGCTATCTTTTCCACTCCTCTGTGTACAATCCTCATGATTTATTGCCTATAAACACCAGTCAGTACAATTATTTATATGTTATTTTTCTTTACATGACTCACTGAATGATTTTAAAACCCTAAGCAAATGTCTTTGAAATCACAAATACCTTACAAGTTTTTTTATCCCTCTTAATGCAAATAAAAATAAATGTTTAATAGTTAAATAAAAAATACTTATCTGTGAACCACCTAAATTAATCCTGTGGGTCACCAATGGCAGGAGTACTTCTTTTGAAAACACTGACTACTTATTACAAGCAATGTTCATGTAGCCCAAACTCACACAATTATCTGGTGAATAGAGGACTATCCATATAACTCCTCCAGACAGTTAGATCAAGAAATCTACCACAAGACTCCAGGACTGGCTTTATAGATAATCTCTTACTAGCTGCAAATTGGAGTGTTCTAAAATTTATATTGACTGACATAGCATCAACCTAATCTCTAATACTTCAATATTGTAGCAAACTAATTTCTTCTTTGTTTTTGTTAGTTCAGGTGCACCAAACTGTCTACCCTCTTCTAAAAACACCAAGTTTTTCACTTTATTGTTATTTTTCACCCTTAATTATATTTATGGCTGCTTTGGATGTGGACTTCTATGTACTCAAGAATGTGTTTCGGCAGGTAAGAACACATTTTAAAACAAATTATGGTCAGTTTTTGCTTATTCATGCTGACAGAGAATGTGACTGTCTATAGAGAAGATTAATGATGTGAAAATTACAGTTTTAGTTGTTTTATCCTCCTTATTCTGTGGAACAAATACTTAAAGGGAGTTGAGGAGAGGGAAAGGAATGAATATTTGCTCAGTGACCACTGTGACTGGTCACTGAGTTAAATATCACCTCCATTTTACAGACAGGCATATTGTTTTATTGTACTTCACTTTATTGCACTTCACAGATTTGCATTTTTCACAAATCAAAGGTTTGTTGCAACCCTACATCAAGCAATTCTATTGGCACCGTTTTTCCAACAGCATTTGCTCACTTCATGTCTCTGTGTCATATGCTGGTAATTCTCACATTATTTCAAACTTTTTCCTTATTACCATTTTTATTACAGTGATCTGTGATCAGTGAGTGATCTTTGAAGTTACTATTGTAATTGTTTTGGGGTGCCTTGGAATGAGCCCATATTAGACAGGGAACTTAATCTGGGAATGTTGTGCGTATTCTGACTGCTCCACCTACTGGCCATTCCCATCTCTCTCCCTCAGTTTGGGCCTCCCTGTTCCCTGAGAAACAACAGTATTGAAATTAGGCAAATTAATAGCCCTACAATGGCCTCTAACTGTTCAACTGAAAGGGAAGTTGCACTTCTCTCCCTTTAGATCAAAAGCTAGAAACAATTAAGCTTAGTGAGGAAGACATGTCAAAAGCCAAGACAGGCCAAAAGCCGGGCCTCTTGAGCCAAGTTAGCCAAGTTGTAAATGCAAAAGTTCTTGAAGGGAATTAAAAGCGCAAATTCATGAACACATGAATGGTAAGAAAGTGAAACAGCCTTACTGCTGATACAGAAAACATTTTAGTGGTCAGGATAAATCAAACCAGCCACAACATTCCCTTAAGCCAAAACCTAACTCTGTTCAATTCTGTGAGGGCCAGGAGAGAGGTGAGGAAGCAGCAGAAGAAAAGTATGAAGCTAGCAAAGATTGGTTCATGAAGATGAAGGAAAGAAACCGTCTCATGACGTAAAAGTACAGGTGAAGCAGCAAGAGCTACTGTAGTAGCTACAAGCAGTTATCCAGAAGATCTAGCTGAGATCATTCATGAAGATGATTACACTAAACATCATATTTTCAGTGTAGATGAAAGAGCCGTATGTTTGCCAATATTGTTTTTTAGCCCAATATAAGAAATTTCCATTATGACTGTGGATTTATCAATTTCTCCTTGCAATTCTATCAGTTTTTACTTTACAAATTTTATTTTATATTTATATATTTTATTTACTCTGTTATTAAGTGCTTACAAGCATTGTTTTTTTCCTGGTTAATTTTTTTCTCATTATTTAGTTAACCCTTTTATGCCAAATAATGCTTTTGCCTCAAGTCAATTTCATCTGCTATTATTATAGTTACATCAGCTTTCTTTTGTTTAGTATTTGCCTGCTATAAGTTTTTTTCCTTTCAGGATTTTGATGTCCTTATGTTAGATGTCCTTTGATAATGGCTTTTGTTATTTTATCCAGGTGGAAAATCTCTGCTGTTTTTAAAAACTAACTTAGTATTTATTGTGATTAAACAGATTTAGAAGAGCAAAAGGTTTTAACAGATTTGAGACACCAAGGAAGCTATATGAATGGAAAATAAATACTTGGAAAGAGGCTCAACATCATAAATCATTAGGGAAATACAAATTATAAAGCTATAAGAAGCCAAAACAGAAACAATAACAAACTTGATAATACCAAATACTAGTGAGCATGTGGGGAGTTTATATCTGCTACATGTTGTCAGCGAGAACACAAAATGGCATGGCCACATTGGAAAATAGTTTGGGAGGGTTCTTATACAATTAAATATACATTTCCCATATGACCCAGCAATTCCACCTCTATGTATTTACCCATGAAAAATGAAAACATATGTTTAAACTATGACCCCTGTGTGAATCTTTACACCAGCTTTATTCATAATTTCAAAAGTCTGGAAACAACTCAAATGTTCCTCAACCAGCGAATGGATAAACAAATTGTGGCACATCTTACATGGAATGAATATTGATCAACAATAAAAAATGAACAAAGTATTAATAGGCACAACATGGAAGAAATTCAAAGGCATTATGCCATGAGAAAGAAACCAGACTCAAAAGGCTACATATTGTACAATTCCATTTGTAGACATTCCTTCTAGCAAATGTGAAACTATAGACTTGGAGAACCATCCTTGGTTACCAGGGACTGGAAATTGGGGGAATAAATTGACTATAAAGGGGTAGCATGAGGAAACTTTTTGGGGTGATGGATCTATTTTGTTTTTCAATTGTGGTCATGGTTACATGGCTATATGTATTCATCAAAACTCACATAACTACATCAAAAGGATGAATTTTACTGTATGTAACTAAAATGAAATTTTAAAAATCAAAAGCAATAGATGTGTATTTGTTTCTTGCATATAATTTTGTACTTTGTATTTACCAGGCTTTTCCTTTGCTTTTTCTCATTCTCTTACCAGGCAGCTGTGTCTAGGGAGGTGTCCCTGTGCACTAGGTGAAATCTTAACCTGGGTGGGGGAGGGCTCTTAACTCTGTTTGAGAAAGAATTCTCGAACAGGTTGGAGGAGAGTAGGTAAGGAAGGAATTCATTAAAGCGAAAGTAGTAACAAATGTCAGAGATGCACAGTGCCAAGAAAAGTGGCTCCTTTATTTGTGCAGCCATGTAGTCAGTAGAGAGCAAGGGAGAACAGAGGAGAAAGGGAAAATTCACTGAACTCCTGCTCAGAATAAGGCAAATCCTTTGCCAACTCCTAAAGCCAGGGTCACCTGGTATCATGTCTGCTTGATTCTGCACAGAGTGGGAATTAAGCCCCTACCATGCCAGGATTTGGGGGAGCCGTGGAGTGCTGGATAGTGTGAGATGAAGTTCTAAGAATTTCCCAAAGCTAAGAAAGGAGTTTTTGGGGCAGGCTGCTAAAGAGCACGACTGATCATATAGCTGCAGTTCTGCCCAGGTCACCCAAGAGACAGGAACTTGCAAGCCCAAATCGGAGATCTCAGTAGCCATCCCCTACTTGTCTGTAGTAAAACAGAGAGAGAGAGAGAACACTTGTGTTTAAGTAAAGAAAATTGAAGTAGTGAGGTAGCAATGACATTTACCCCTGGGAAAGGGGTCTCATTAACTGACAGACTTGAAAGAACATGGAGGCAAAATGCAGTAAGCTGAGCAGCAAGAAGGTTTTATTTAAGGCAGAGCACACACCCAAAGGAAGGGGCGTGTGGGCAGCCCCAGAGGAGAGGTGTGCTTAAAGGCTTAAGATTCTTTAAGGCTTTCACGAATGGGGTAAAAGGCCAGGGAGCATAGGCTGATGTGTGGTCTCATGATGTCTATCTCCAGTGAGAGACACTATGACATCACAGACCTCTAGATATTCTCTAAGATAAACTTAGCACAAGAAATTTATTGGTCTTGTTCTTCTCCAAGATAATGGTTACCCTTAAGAAGTGAAAACCTATCATTTAGAACTGCTTGCCTTGCCTTAGGATAGGTCAGTTGTTGGATAATCACAATACCTTAAGAATCTTACGTCCTAACTCCCTTTTTTCTAAAAAGTGGAACTGAGCCTTAAGATGGAGTCCCTCCTGTTACTATTTATATCTCAGCATTTTTCATTATAGTCAGAAAAAATTAATCATGATGCTTGTTCCATGTCCCTACTCTTCCTCAATTCTTTCTTCCCTTCTCAGTCAAGTTGATTCCATTTTCTTTATCCTTTTTGTTCCTTCTGCTTTTTAAAAAGTTTTACTTTTTTTTTTTGCCTGTCCAGTGGGCAGTCTCCCTTTCTTTCTTACTAACAGAAACCTAGCTATTTTTTTGTTTAGTATGATAGTGCATCTGGTGTGAAATACTCCACTTCCAGCATCCCTGATAGATGTGGTAGCCTCTGCAAACAGTTTGGCTGATGAAATGCATACAAAAGTTTGCTGAATAAGGCTTCAAGAGAGCCCTTAATAATGGGACCAAATAAGCTGGCCTGTACTGTTGCCCTTGTTTTACCTTTCTTCCTGCCTAGTGCCCTACAGATCAACACTGGGGAAACCAGAAAATGTTTTACATAGAAGCAGCAGAAATTTATTTGCATTCCCTTTTAGGAACATTTTGCTATGGAGAACTATTTAAGCTGGAGTAGCAACAAAAATTGGTGAATTGGTCTTTTGATAATAAGGTAGAATCCTTTTTTGGGAGGGCTGGTTTCTTTGAGGCAGGTAAACTAGAATGCCTTTTCAAGTTATCTTCCAGAATAATTAAAAAAAAATAACCAGGATATGATTCTTACATAATTAAGTGCAGTGATGCCATCTTTAGGTATTAAACCTAATACTGTGTTATGTTATGAATTGGTTTCACAGGTCGTGTTAACTGGAATAATTAGCTTCTCTATGGCATTCATCATACTTGGATATGTGGTTCTGAACTTCAATGATGACTCCTGGGATTTTCAGTCTTGCTTACTGTTTAGCATGACCCTTGCCATTACAGATCCTGTTCATTCTGTGAATTTACTGAAAACTATTGGTATGTCAGATTTCTTTCTTTCTCTTATCCTGAAGTTATGAGGGTAAATAATTTTCTTTTGATTTTATTTTTCTTACATGGATTGTGCATCTAGCAGAGTAGATATTTGTACTGTTTTTCTCGACTTGAAGGATACAATCTGGGATAAATAGCATCAATTATAATTTCAAAGGAGTTCTTCAAGAAGAACATGTAAACTTTCTAGAAGGTGATAAAAATTAGTGTTCTTATTCTATTCCACTGAATTCTAAGCCTCAAGGTAAAAAATATGCCCTATACCAAAACTTTACCAAGGCCAAGCTACCTTTTGTTAGAGCTGCCTCCATTTTGGAGTAGGTAACCTTGGGCAGGTGGTAGAGGGGGTTGTAATTTACTTAAAAGAAATGGGGTAAGAGTATAAACTGGCAAATATGTTATTCAATAAAAGCTTATTCCCAAGAGGTTTTGGGGTCCAGCCTCATCTTATTTGGGAAAAGATGATTTCACTCTGAAATACTCCTCTGTTATCATGTTTTCTTAACACAGCAGTAAAAACATGAAATGGTTAAATGCTATGGTTCCTGTTTTTGATTCACAAATATTTTTCTAACCAATTTTAGATATCAGTTATATTTAGTGGCTATATATTGCCTTATGATTAGAATGAGAAACCTCCAATTTTTCCAGCAAGTGATATTCTCAACTTTACATCCATTTATATCTGCAGTTGGGAAAGCACAGGAGGCCTTAAGACACTTTCGGTGGTGAAATTTTAAATTGTCACAAGGTATTTGAGTCTAATCCTGCTCTTTCTCTTTTTTTCCAAAAATTTTCTGTCTTTCCTTCACCTTTCTCTCTTAGCCATTTCTATTTGCCACTTGCTTTATTCCCCTCATTCTCTTTCTGCTCCATTTTCTGCAGTCACTTGATTGTTAAGTGGCTATGTCTTGCCTGAGGGTTTCAGCCCTGGCAAGTTCACTCTGGATTTGGTGAGACGGAAAAATGACAACAGAATGTTGGTGGTAAAAGGGGCTCATACCAAACTTTATTCTCACAGTGGGAGGTGGAGTGTTAGAATCCTGCCTGCACCTGGCAGTCTCAAGTAGCAAGCCCGTCTCAGTCTCAGCTCTAGGCTCTGCCTCTGCTCTCTCGCTCCCCAGTCTTTCGCTCGCTTCTGTAGGATCTCTTCTCCAGGCTCTCTTTTTGTCTCTTCTCTTAGCACTGGGGAACCTCTTTGTATAGCAATACCGACAGTAACGGCTTGCTGGCAACAGGTATGCAAACATGCGCCTGCGCAGTGAGCTAAGTATTACCTCATCGCACGTACACTTGGGTATCAGATGAAGATACTGGCCATGGAACTTCCATTTTCCCTACCGGCTATAATAAACTCTACACTTTCATTATTTATTGTAGTTTCCATATTCAAAAATTGTTTGCATGAAAGCGGAAGGGCAGAAAATCTTACTTGTTTAAAAGAAAACTAGCAAAAGTATTTGGCTCTTAGTTAATATTTTCTTCATGTCAGTAATGCTCAGGTGGTACACAGTTCTGGATTCCCGCCCCCCCCCCAACCCAGTAACATTTTTTCCTAATAAGATAAATTTGCCCGTTTTTATGGGCAAAAATCACTCTCATTTATGGTAATGAATTAGATAAATGGTCCTTTCTTTAGAACAGTTTACTTCTAATTAATTGTCTCAATATATTGATATTTTAAGGAAAAATGCTTTTTGTTACATACCTAAAATTATCGTAAAGATATACAAAGCTACAGGTCCTATGTGAATGGTGCTTCTTTTGATGTAGTACCCTTGTGTACTGTAAAACCTGTATACCCTGAATCTGAGGTGGATTGACCCACTGAAAAAAGTAGTGGGTGTTCACATGCAAGTTAAAAGGCACTTGTCTATTTATTACCTGTTTTAAAAGAATGCACAGAGCTCCATCAATTTTTACTTTAAAACAAATCCAGAATAATCACTTGTAAAGGAATAAAATACAAGTTTTACTAAAATATGTTTATTAAAATAAAATATAAAATTGAAGTATGATCTCATCATACTTCATACAAGTAAAAAGAATTATATGCTTAGAAAAAGACCTCAGCATTGAAGTGGTTGTATCTGGGTTGTGGAATTATAGACGATTTTGTTCTTTCCTTTTCCAAATTTTGCAGTGAATGAATGAATATAACATCTAAGTTAGTTCTACATTAAGCCAGTAAGTAATGTGGAGAGTAATTCTTATGACATTTTATTATTAAAAATAAATATAAAAATCATATTCAAAACTTCATACACCAAATCTTATGCTTTATTTGTTCCCAGTTGACCCACTAAATCTGATGGAAAGATTAAAGGATTTCTTGACCAGGCAAATCAATTGTGTTAATAGTCTCTAAGCCTGCTTAACCAGTATTTTTGTCCCTTGGTCAGAGTCAAAGCTAGTAACAAGTAGTAAGATGAGACAATTATAATTTATCTTGCCTTTTATTATCTTTGCTTTCTTTATTACGTAGAATAATGAAGCAGGAAGAATAGAAATAAACCAAATTTTGATCCATAGTCAGATACTGCAATCAGAAATTCTGTATAATCGTGGTGTTCACCCTATCATTCAAGAGGCTTTTTGCAAAGATAGATAAAGTCTGAATATTCTGATGTTTCATATGCTCAAATCAAACACTGGAAAGCAGAGGTTTCCTTTCCTTAAAATTACATATCATATCTTAGAAATAATAATAATACTTCTCACCCCAGCTATCATGTGTTTCAAAAACACCAAAGGAAAAAAAAAGTATAATCCCATTCTGTTTGGATTAAAAGTAATAATAGTAAGTGTCACTTAATGTGGTCAGTGTAGATTTTGATACATTGAATTGTACTAAACAGTCGTTCTGAAAAAATATGTAGTTGGTCAATCCTTTCAATCTGTAATTATACTAGGCTGCATAACGTACCATTGTGTGTCACATGTTCTTAAGTTAGGGGTTCATGCTCTTAAGTAAAAGAAATCCAGGGCAGTTACACAGCTCCGCAAACTCATCAGGACTGTGGGTCCCTCTATGTATATATTCCTAAGGCTAAAATGGAATATCAGTGACTAGATTTACCTTTCTGCCCAGAACAACTACAAAACTGGACAGAATACATGAGAAGGGAAAAGAGACATGACTCCTTGATTTCCCTGGTCCCCAACTTATTACCTAGAGAGGATTTCCAGGTGTCACTTATGAATAGGGTGATAGTGACTGGTATCTGCTTTTCCAGTGTCCATCCTGTGTTCTTAGTAACAAAATTGGCTTTATTCAAGGTGTCACTGTGTAAATGACCACTTTTCCCCAACTCCTGGGCTTCTAAGAGTGGCCACAGAGATATACATGGAAGTTACTGAGTGAGACTTTTGAGGAATTTCTTGAAGGGAGAGGTGACTTGGCTGAGAAGGACATCTTTCTGTCCCAGTTCCTTCTTCCTCTTCTTGTCTAAAATATGGATGTGATGGCTGGAACTTGAGCAGCCAACTTGTGATTCCGAGGATGGAAGCCATACACAAAGGATGAAGAAGCAGAAAAATAAACCCTACAATAGACTGCTACCATTTTTGTTTTAAATATTATCTTTTAAAGAAATTTAAAATAAGAAAAAAGGTCATATTGCTAGGCAATTAATGAGATTGTATTTTCCATTATACTTAATTGTTAGTGAATCTGAAGTGCCAGTACAATTTTGTACTTAATTTCTCAGTAACAGCTTTATTGGCATGTAATCCACATGCCATAAAATTCACCCTTTCAAAATGTACAATTCAGTGGTCTTTAATGTATTTACTCCCCACTATCTAATTTTAGAACATTTTCATCACCTCCCACAGAAATTTCATACCCTTAGCAGATTCTCCTCATTCTCTTACCCACTAAGCTCCTGGCAATCACTAATCTATTTTCTGTCTGTGGAGTTGCCTATTGTGAATATTTCATAGCAATCAAACCATAAAATATGTGATTTTTATGTCTGACTTCTTTCACTTGGAGTAATGTTCTGAAGGTACATCCACGTTGTAACACGTATCAGTGAGTACTCCATTTCTTTCTGTGGCTGAATAATAGTCCATCATAGGGACAGACCACATGTTTATCCATTCATCAGCTGATGGACTATGGATCGTTTCCACTTTTTGACCATTATGAATGATGCTGCTATGAACATTGATGTACAGATTTTTGTGTGGGTGTACATTCTCAGTTCTCTTTGGGTATATGTCTAGGACTAGAATTGCTGGGTCATGCTTTGTGCTTATTTCTTTTGGAGTCTAATGATTCATGTTTATTCACGCTAAATGTAGTGTCCTGAGAAGTATTTTGTTTCAGTTTGAAGCTCAAGCATGATTTGAGGCCAGGGACACTTCAAGGAGTGCTGTTGCCATTGGAGATAAAGAAGGCACATGGAGAAATTAAATGGTGGTTATGCTTGTTTTACAGACAGTGTCATGGCTGCTTGCTTTCTTTTCCCAAGCATATTCCTTTGATTGTTTTTGTGTTTCTTGTGTGACAGCATTGTTTTTATGTACCACATTAAGTTATATTTTATATTTCCTTTTCAGGCCTTCCCAGAATGTATATTGACATCATTAGAGGAGAATCACTGATCATCTGTAGCTTCACATCTATTTTATTTGGAGTTTATCTGAGTAATTTACTTCACACTTTCCTGTTTAGGGGTAGGAGCATTTTGTTGTTTTTTTTTGTCTTTATGTTTTCTAAAATCATTCTTATATGGTACATTTCAATTCATACTGGAATTAAAATACGTTCAAGATGTTTTTATTGTTTTCCCTATTAGAGTACTATATCAGGCAACAAGAAAAATTGCCACCTGTGTTTTCTTGGACAGTAGGGTGGAAAGAATGTTAAAGAAATGACTTCATTTCCCTCAATATGTGTGTGCACATGCACACGCTATTGTGTCATCTGGCTCAGATTTACTTCTTTCCTGGGTCAATCTGAATTTCAGTGAGTGTATATTAAGAACTGGCTTGGTCCTGGATTGGAGTGTGAGGATAAAATCAGAATAGTTCAAGAGTCAGGCCCTAGAAATGATAATAGTCAGATTCAGTGGTTAAAGTTCAGTGGTATATGTGGAGCATGTTTCCTTGCTAGGTTTCCAGATGTGGAGTTAGCAGAGATTAACAGGAGGAAAATCACTGCACAGAGGGAAGGTGTCCTCCTGACAGGTTGTATGATAGTTGTCGGTGGACAGAGGTGGTAAAAGGAGAGAGAAATAACTGGTGATGAGGAGGGGTTTGCAGTGCTTCTCAGTGGGGGAGCTTTTGGTTTGGGGCTGGACAGCCTTTGTTATTTAAGGCTGTTGCCTGATACCTGCCACTGTTGCCCCCACTGCCACCACTGTGACTACGGAAAACTTCCTTCTCCATTTCCCCAGTGCCCCCCAGGCTGGAGGTGGTAGTCCTAGATGGAACTGCAGGTTGGTGAGGGCCCTGGACATGGTTTGCTTGGCCTTGACATGGTTTATAAAACATTTGAATTTGGGTATCTTTTGGTTGGGTAGCCACTCTCCAGTTCGTTGCAGGCTCTTCACATTTATGTTCCCTGCCTAGCTCCTGAGGGCATTTGAGTCTGCTGTCTCAGAATAAGTAAACCTCGAGCTGCATACTGTGAGGGAAGTACACCCCAGAGAGCTTCTTTTGCCAGGCTTTCATGGGAAACTCCTATTTGCTGAAGAATAAGGTTCCCACCCAAAAATCTGAAGAGCAAACTGAAGCGCATAGACCCAAATGCCATCAGTGAAGGAAACAAAAGCTGTAATTCACCTTTTTTTTCTTACTTTCTAGGGTTGCACGTAATCCTGGTGATTTTGGGAAGCATAATATGTGGATACTGTTGTGCAAGGATCATTCAGTTTATAATAACTGCCCTGTTCAGCAATACACTAACTAGTGTCATCCTCTGCATTTCAATGGTGTACATGACTTTCTACATTGGTAAGGCAGAAACAAATACCAAAATGCTGTCTTCAGAGTGAACTTTATGCATCTTTATTTTCCCTTGATCTTGAATCTAGTTGTTTGTTTCCAACCTCTTCCTCCTTCTCTTGACTCTTTTGTGTGTCTTATCATATTATCTTTCTACCACTTCTACTTCTTTCCTGGTATCTCTTAACAGCTCCTTAATTTCAACTCCATGTTCCTTCCCTTTGCATTTCTACTCTATGTGGTTCCTCTCTTATTCCTTTTGAACTCTATCTTTCGACCTTACTCTGAGTCCCTGGCAGTCCCCTGGAAGAGGAATTGGTACTGAGCTGATTCCTGCTCTGACCCTTAGCAATCTATCTGTAAAATGAGAAAGTTGGGGGAGCTGCTCCTGAGGTCTTTTCCCACTCAACAGTCTTGAATTCAATGGGAACCACATTGGGGGGACTGTAGAAATGGCAGTCCTCACTCCCAGCTAGGAGGCAGGACAGGGGAGGAAGTCAGGGATAGGGATACCTGTGTTTGGAAGAGGAGCAGGAGAGTAGACTAATTGCAGGAGTTGGAGTGCCTGACACAATAATCATTTGCTAGTTTAATTCAGTGAGATTGGGAATTAAATATTTACTAACCTGGCTCAGGTCACCAGTCACCAGGAGCCACTGTAACTATGTGTCTCTTCTCCTCAGTCAAGGAGCAACTCCCATCCGTGAAAGATCTCAGGTAGCACAAGGCTCTTACTCCTCTTTTCACCTCCAGTTACCTTAAAGAACTGTTTCCTCTACAGGCAACTTGCCCCTTGGGTGTAGCTCACTGCTCTGAACCAGTAAAATTAGAGAAAACTTTCACTGAAAGGTCATTTCCTTACACCTTCTTCACTTTTTTGCCCTCTCCTGTGAACCTTTTATGGGTGCTTTAAATGTCTGAAGAAAGTACTTTTAATTTAGTATTTCTGTTTCTTCCTTGGGTGGAGGCTGTCTCTTATTCATATTTTATTTACTTTCTTTTCTGTGTTCCCCCAGCCAGCCCCAGTGCTCACCATATGCCTGTTAGTAATTGAACACATCTTGGTTGAATAAGCTGATACTAGTTCTTGCGCTTTGGAGTTAGGCAGACTTGAGTTCAAACACTAACTTCATAATTCATTATCTTGGTGACCTTGGATGAATTACTTAACCTCTTTAAACTTTAAATTAGTTTCCTCATGTATACAAGTAATAGAATAACTAATTTATAGGGTTGTTACTGGCGTTAATGAGATAATGGGTGTTATGTGACTTGCTTACGCTGGTGTACTAGAGATAGAAGCTACTAGCTCATGAGAGCTGTTTGTGTACATATCTTCCCAGCTCTGTGTTCAAGTGGCATTGTGTTGGTAGCTTGAAATTGGACATAGTGGAAGTATTTACCCCGTGGAAGTTGGCAGACACTACCTATCAGGGCTTTTTTTTTAATAATCCCCAGAGAGCTGGTTTTAGACATTTAGTTGCATACCTCAGGACTCAAGATAGGGCAGCCAATAAATGTTAGTTCCCTTTCTCTTTCTCTTCTAAAAAATAGAAGAGATTCCTGTCACTGCTTGGCAGGCCTGGAACAGACACCCCTCCTAGCCCTCAGGAGGAACTACTGCCCCCAAATCCTTGATCTTGGGCCTCTAGCCTCCAGAAATGTGAGACTGAAAATTATTGTTTAAGACACTTTGCTTGTGGTACTCTGTTACTCCTCCATTACACTTCCCTCGGCTTAAAGGACTTAAAGAACAACCTTGGCAGCCCTTTCCTCCTATGTTTAATATGCTCCTGCCAGCAGAAGTCAGTAACAGACATTGTAATAGTGAATTCCATTGCTAAAAAGCTAACCATAGATAACATTCTCATTTATACATCCTCTATTGTTACATTTATGTCATGTTATTTGTTTTTTTCCTTCACTGATGAATATATTGTCAACTGGATCAAGTCCAGGGAGTATCCGACTTAGGTTAGAGAGTCATCTCTTTGAGCACATATAGTAATTTCCATTTTTGTCTCAATTGTGTTAAGATCATGAAACCTGGACTGTTTAGAAATAACTTGTATCAGCACATTCATCATTTTTTCACAAAATAAAACAATCCAAAAATGGCACAGACATTGCTCTATAGAAAAATGATGCAATGCTTCTGGAACATTGTTGGTTGACGGGTAGTACAGCTTGAAATATTAATATATCAGCCCATGGAAGGAAGTTTGAATTTAGGGTACTTTAAGAGAGTCGGTGTAAATTCATGAAAGATGGTGGGTTACATAAAAGTCTAGGCCCAAAGTATACCAAGAGAGGTAGTAGGAGGCATCTCTCCTAAAGAGGAGTATTTTATCAAGTGACGTTGTTCAGAATTTCTGTGAAATGGAGATAATAAAAAACGGATGACTTTTAGTCAACTTCATCATTTTAAAACCCTACAAACAGTGCCCCTTCTGGCCCATGCCAGAGCTGATTGCTCTGCTATCTCTTTGTTAGGATCTTGGCCTAGGCTATTAACGTCAAAGGGAGTCCAGGGATACCAACAGTCACTGGCTGTTCATCATCACCCTGATACATTCTAGTTAGGATTCTGTTACTCTTAGGAAACAAAATCTTTTTGATTCTCCTATCAGAAGGACCTTTACTTTCTTTAAACCTGAGAGAGACAGAGATGGATTAAGAGAGGCACTTGCCTGCAGCATCAATTTTCTGTGATAGTTTCTTTCCATTGAATCAGAAGAACTTTCCGATTCTATAGTTAATCACTTGGTGGTTTTATGCTGATGAACACGGCTTCCTATATTGCATGTTCCCCAACTTTTTCCCCCCTTCTGGAACATTTAAAATATAATTTGATATAATAGCATTTGTAATTTCTTAAAGCCTTTGTTTTTCTAATTACAGTAGTAACACATGCTTATTGTAGAATTATGGAAAAATTCATGAAAGGTCAAAGAAAAAAGTACCTATAAACCTGTTATAAATTTAACCACTGAAACATTTTGATATCATCCTCAGTCTTAAAAAAAATAAAAGAAACATACATGCTTATATTTATATATGCATTTACCATATATTTTGGTAACATTGGGATTATACTAAATAAGATGGTATCAGTTTTTTAAAAAGTTTAGTGGTTTCCTCATAGCCAGATGTTGTCTTTAGGTAGCAACTATTACTGAAAGACTATGATGAGCTTTAAAGATCCAATAATACTAATTATAGGGAATTGGAAATAAGGTTTCTGGAGACAGTTTTCCTGTCATCACAGTTCTCAGCACTACTGGGTTTACTGTCATTGGCTATTTATATCAACTTTAGGTAAATAAGTAGGTAAAAAGAAATCTATTAGATAAGCCAGAGGAATAATGAAATCTATTAGATAAACCAAGGATTAATAAAATCCTCTTCAAATTAATAAACAGTGTTAATTTGCTAAGTGGTAAAGTAAGCATATAAAAATAATAGCACAATCATAATAGTTATCATTTATTCATTGTTTTAAAGTGTGCCAAGTACTTTTCCCGAGAACTAATGATATCCTCACAATAACTCTATGAGGCATTATTCTCTTACACCCATTTTACAGATGCTGGGACACTAACTGAGAAAAGGGAGGCCACATTCTCAGAGCAACCAGCTCTGCCCGTTCCAAAGCACGTCTGTTCCCACCTTGCACGCACATTATTTCCCTTCCTTCCTGTCTGAGGCTTATAATGGGCTATTTGGAGGCTCTGTAGCCAGTGACAATTGGTATCTCTGGTATCCGAGCCTTCTTTATGGCTGGTTTTCCTGCCTCAGACAACATTTGGACATTTGTTTAGAGGCCAAGGAATTACAATTTTAGGGGAGTCTATCTAAATCAGGCAGAAGAATAGCAGGCTTCAGGCCCTGCAGTCACCATGGAAGCACTGAGCTTATACCACAAATCCTAGGACATGCAGCACAATGTCACTGAGGTGCTGGGCAGAGGCTGTTAAATTTGTTTTCCTAGTAGCCCTTTCTTCAGTGATGGTCTACAGCAGGTGTTGGCAAACTGTATGGCCTGTGGTCCATATTTGGCCCACAGACTCTATGGCTTAAGTGGTCCTGCCTTCATGGACACTAATTAAACTCCCTTTTTAATACCTTTTTTCTACTCATTAATTTTTACTTTCAGTACCATGCCTATTTTTGTACAGCCCATGAGCTAAGAAAAGTTTTTACATTTAAAAATGGTTTTAAAAAAATCCCTACAGAATAAAATTTTTCAGTATGTGAAATTCATTTCAGTGTCTATTATTTATTGGACATTCATTAGTTTATGGATTATCTATGGCTGCTTATGCACTATAAAGCTGAGATGAGTAGTTGCAACAGGGACGTATAGCCTGCAAAGACTAAATATTTACTCTCTGATCCTTTACAGAAAAAAGTTTGCTGACGCTTGAGCCCAGGATTATATTAATCCCTTGAAGCAATTTTCTAAGAGTGGCTGTTAAGTTACTCACCAGTTCTTGACTCTTGACTCTTATCTCAGTGTGCAGATTTGAATGTAACTAATTTTATTCATTTTTTTTTCTCCCCAGTGGAATTTTTAGGAATGTCAGGTATGGTTGTGTTAGTCATCGTTGGACTGAGTATAGATTCCTTAAGCTTTAAACGGAGGATCGAGTTAATAATTACTAAGTAAGTCTTCTATTGTATACTTGGTATAAATCTTATAGAATTATAATGCTTAAGTGGTCCTGCCTTCATGGACACTAATAAAATTCCCTTTTTAACAACTTATTTCTACTCATTAATTTTTAATTTCTCTACCAGTTATATTTGAAAAGAACTTAAGGTACCAATTATTATTGACATTAATTGATATTCCTATCATGAATAATGTGGCTCAGAGACCATAGGATATTTTATATGTAACTCTGATAAAAATTTACTTTGAATTGTAGAAAGTTTAAAATAAACTTAATTCGTTTGTTTCCTTCATAACATACTTGAATGACAGTCTCCTGGAAGAGCTGGGAAAGGAAAGTAGCAGAAAGATGCAACACCAGAAAAACTCTTACCTATTTGTTACACCTGGTAGTGCTTGTCATATGGATATCTCTGGGCAGAGGGAAAACCATTTACCTGTTTTCTCAAACAAATGAGGTTGGCCTTTCTCTGAGACACTGTGATAAATTACCGAATTATTTCTGTAATTATCTGTGATGAATTACAGAATTGTTTCAGAATGATTTCACACCAAATCATAGGCCAGTGTAGAAATTCTCACATTAGATGAAAGTTGAAATGAGAAAAATAAACCATAATCCTGAAGATTGATTTATTTAATGTAAAGGACTATCCATTTTTCTAAAATTATGTCCTTCCTACTTTTCTGGTGTTTAAAATGCCCTTTCTTTTATGAAATTCCAGTGATAGAAGATGGTACTTTTTTTTTTATAACTCTACTTGGCAAAAAAAAAAAAAAATTGGCATCAATAAACTATTCTAGTTTTATGCAGTTTTGAATGACAGTTTTCTGGTTTTTAAAATCCAGAAGCTTGGAAATAACCAGTTCATAGGAACATACATTTTTTTGGCATACAGTTTTCCTGAATTCAGTCATGCTGTCTGTCAGAGTCATTATAAATTACTCATTCTAGTCATTCAACTGTTTATTCTTTCATCTATTCAACCAACTCTTTCTTAATTTTCTTAATGTCTCCTGGGGCCTGGATATTGTATCTTAAAAGATTTGATGCAATGAAAATAAATTCCTTTGCAGAAGGTGCTCACTGTTAAGTGGTGGACGTATTTGTGTAAGAAACTAGTAACTGTAAATAATTACATGTTTATTGGGATCCTATGACATGTAAGGCATTTTTTAGGTCTTGTGGAAACATTTAAAAAAGTATTCTACTTAGTTATTCCATCATTTCTTAATTTTCAGAAAATTAAGCATGAGGTCCCTTCCCTTCCCTTCCAGTTCTGAGTCAGTTGAATCAAGAGGTAGGAATCAGATAATCAGACTATCTGCTTGATGGGAGTAGTGCTGTATCAGAGAAAATAGTTTATAGCTGCAGCTAAAATGAGGCTTCCTAATGCTTCCTAATGCTCCTATAGTTGTTCAGTCCCACCTATAGGAAGACAGATGTGGGACAGATGCAGTCACCCAGTCAGCGAAAAGTGAAAGTCCCATTAGAGGGGACACCGAGGAGGCAGGATTTGAGATCTGCCTGTAGAAGTCAGACCTAGCCTTGACCCAGGCACGTTATCACACGGAACCAGAACAGCCCGGTTCCCTCACCACTGCGCTCTGGTCAGTAACAATCTTGCCGGTGGGGCAAGGCGTGTAGATTTTGGAAAGCATCGGGGTGATTCTAATGCTCTTCTCTGCCTAAGAAGCATGGGGGTGTAGATGCTACAGGGATTCAGAGGAGGGTCACTGCCAGCGCGAGCACTTAGGATGGTTTAGTGAGGAACCCGGGTTAGAGTTAGCCTTACCAGATTGTCAGGAATTCAGTAGATGGGAAAGCAGACAGGAGAGACTTTCAAGGTCAGCTTTTTGTGCAAATTAAAGGGGGAAAAAGTGAGCAGAGGTTGCTGAGGTGGTCCAGCCAGCTATCACAAAGTCGAGGTTAGCCAGGTGGCTCTTTGCAGCGCCCCAGCTCTGGGTTTAGCTCTGGCCAGCCCGCAGTTGATATGCTGCCAACCAGTCTCAGCAGAGCTGCCCCATCACCAACCTGGGGGTGGGGAGGTCCTCATTTTTCTGCCTTGCTCTTACTGTTCTGCTCTGAGAGGCAGTCCATGGGTCTTGGTGTCATGAGGGTAAAGGAGAACATGAAACTGGGTGCATTTTAGTTCCAACAAAATGCCTTTAAATGTTGATCATCACAGTGATGGAGGCAAGGATCTCTGTTAAGACAAGAATGGCATGTAAGTGGTACAATCATGTAAAAAGGAAACTATTTAAAAACCATGTTGCTTAAGATGTGATTTCCTTTCCATTCATCCTAGGTTCCTAATAATGTTTTCATCTGTATACCAACATTTAATATATGCTTTCTTTGGTATTGTAATTGGATGTGGAGAATCCAAGCATTTTGGGTTTCACACTGTAGTTTTCATGTTCATCTTATTTGCAGTGGTGAATTTTGCAAGGTAAGAATTATAATTGAAAGTTTGCTTCCTGGACTTGGGTTCTCAAGCCCAGAGTTAGAATTGGGAAGCAGTGGGTTACAGCAAGAAGAGCTCTGGATGTGGAGTCAGGAAAGCTGTGTTGCTGTCAAGATCCTGACAGTAGATTGCTGGGTGATGGGGGGAAAAGGCTTGTTACTCTTCAGGGTTTCATCTGCAAAATGACAGATACCAGCATAATCCATGAGCTTGATAGAAATGCAAATTTATGGGTCCATCCTAGTGTATGGAACTAATCTCCAGCGTATGATCCAAGAAACTGTTTCAACATACATATTAAAGTTTGAGCACCACTGGGCCAGGTTAACAGCTCCTAACAATTTTGTTGACTTTCATTATCATTATTATCATCACAACTCTGATAAAGCAATTTATTAAGCCCTGACCACGTACATTTTGCCATTAATATTAATATGACCTTATGAGGTAGATGTTACTGCATCATTTCACAGATGAGGCCCAGAGAGGTTAAAAACTTGCCTAGAGTCACCCAACTTGTAAGGGCAGAGTTGGGATTTAAATCTGACTCCCATCAGCCTGCTTTTTCTAGAATGCCATTGCCCACACAGGGTAGTTGTATCTTCCATAAGAATTCATGACAGTGTCCAAAAACATTGTCATCTCCTCTCAGGATAGGCTGGGCCAAGGGAGCTTACTTTATTAGATGTTCTCATGGAATATTGCTTCTGTTGACTTGCAGGCAATGTGTGCAACTCAATCACTCTCACACAGTAGGCTGTGTGTACAGTTTCTGTTTCTTTCCACCTTGGGAACTCATGTGCAAGTTGAGATTGGTCACAGAGTATGAAGAAAGATACATGCTTTTTGCACATCGTTTGACTCATCTATGTATCCATTATCTCATTTCATCTCCATGACAACCCTGGTAGATAAGAATTGTCTCCATTACCTAGATGAAGAAACTGGTCAAGTAAGGCAAAGTACTTTGCCAGAGGTCAGATGGCTAGTGAGTGCCAGAGAGCCTGTGTGAACTTATGGTTCCACCTCATTAGAGGGAAGGCTTCAATGGAGGGACTCATCCTAAGGGGCCCTCAAAGTATGGGTGGTCTTTCCACAGAGACTTGTTGAGAAAAACATTTCAGAGAAAATGAGCTCAACAAAGATGTGGACATAAAATCATTGCTAATGTGTATGGTGAGCTGACTGCATTGAAAACATCATTCTAGCCCTATGAATGTTTCTTTTTTTAATTGAATCTTTGTAATAATCCTTTGAGGCAATTACAATTATTGTTATTATCATCTCCATTTTATACATGAAGAAACCAAGGCTTAAAGAGGTTAAATAACTTGTTGAAAGTTTACATAGTAACCTAGAGAATATATGTATGTGTATGCATTCATATGATCAAATATATATCTCCCAGGTATATTTGGGCTTCATCCACAGCTCCTGAAAACACTGGAGAGTCTTAAAAAGGTGAAATGGGTGTTTCATCACATTAATTAGGGACTTAAAGACCCCCCCTCACACACACACACACAATGAGGGCTGGGGCTCAAGGTTGAATCAGCCAACATCTAATAATTTAGTCAATCATGACTATACAGTGAAGCCCTCATAAAAACCCCCAGAGAAGAGCTGATCACTCTCTGCTTCATTGGATCCTGCTTCTCAGTCCAGGAGAGCGCTCCTATGCTTGGGGAACCAGGACGCCTCCACATGCCACTGAGCCAGGCCCCAAGCTGCATGAGGATAGAAGCTCCTTTATTTGGGACCTTGCCCTATGTCTCTCTTCATCTGGCTGTTAACTTGTATCCCTTATGGTATGCTTTATTAAATTGGTAAATGTGTTTCCTGAGTTCTGTGAGCTGCTCTAGCAAATTAATCAAACCTAAAGGGGAGGTTGTGGGAACCTCCAATCTGTAGCAGATAGGTTAGAAGCACAAGTTAACTGCCTGGAGTTTGTGACAGGCATCTGGAGTTGGGGGTGGAGGGAGTCTTGTAGGACTGAGCCTTTAACCTGGGGAATCTGGTGCTGTCTCCGGGCAGATCACATCACAATTGAGCTGAGTTCTCCAACACTCTGCTGGTGTTCAAGAATTGCTTGGCATTATGTGTGGGAAGACCCCCTCCCACATACACACATTGAAATCTGGTCTGGGAACCTGAATGGAGTTAGACTACTATCACTGCTGTGTATAATATTGTTATTATTATATATATGTGTAGGTAAAGAGCACACCTTCACAGCCTGTGACCAGCCTTATAACTTTTTGTAATGCCTCCATCTTGCCCCTACCTAAACAACATTGATTTCCTTTCTATAATTAGTTTGAATTTTTTGAGTTTTATGTTCATGGAATCATATAGTGTGTACTTTCATTCATCTTTCATTCAGCATAAGTAATTTAAGTTTTATCCATGTTGTCCTGTTGCTAGTTCATTCCTTGTTATTGCTGAGCAGTATGGACATATCACAAATCTGTTCACTTGCTTGATGGGTATTGGAGTTGTTTCCACTTTTTGGCTATTAAAAATAAAACTTCTGTAAACATGCATGTGCAAGTCTTAAGGACATGTGCCTCGTTTTCTCTTGGGTAACTACCTAGGAATCACATGGCTGGATAATATTAGAGGTATATGTTCAACTTTTAAGGAAACTACCAAAATCTTTTCCCAAGCTGTGCCATTTTACATTCCTGCCAGCAATATATGGGAGTTTCAGGTTTTCTACATCTCTGCCCATACTTGGTAAGGTCAGTCTTTTTAACTAACCGTTCTAGTAGATACAGAATAGAACCTCATTGTGCTTTTAATTTGTGTTTTCCTAATGACTAATGTTGAGATTATTTTCATATGCCCTGGGCAAATCTTCTTTGGTGAAGTATCTTTGGTGATTAAATCTTTTGCCTCATTAAAAAAAAAGTTTACTTAGTAAAAGAACAGTGTTTGGACCCAGATAAACTGACTCCACAGCCTTTGCCGTCCTGCCTCTCAGGTTTTGATGTCAGGAAATGATTTAAGTTGTTCTATTTTAGCTGGATGCAGTGATATTTTGGAGAAAAATGATTTAATAAACTTGAAAAGGTTGATGAGAATTATTTTGCAAAAGGCTTAAATTCAAGGCAGAGGAATTTGCTCAAATTAATTATTCACATTGTAGATGGTAATTGTAGATTTTCTATTTCTCAATGGCAGGAATTCTTTAAATTGCCTTGTGAAATTCTCAGCTGAGTAACGGACACACATATATTTTTGAGGCTGAGAACAAGTCAGTTTTATTTCTGCTGAAATCTCATTTGGAGTTGAAATCTCATTTGAGATTTCAAATCTCATTTGAAATCTCATTGGAGTACTAATACTCATTTGATGCAGCTCTCCTAAAGTTTCTACATTTTGGCACAGGGGCCTGTAGAAAAATAATCTGTAGAGAAAGAAGACACAAATTGAAATTATTTATATGATACTTAATGTATGATTCTTGTGGGAACTCAAGAAAAATTTAGTTGAGCTAAGTTTATTAATGTATCCACAATAATTTTTCTTTTGACCATAATCTGCATGTCTTCCCAGCTTAATTTCCAAATCCAGTCATGGTCTTCTAGGGGATAGATGAGCTTGTCAATATTATTTGAAGGTTTTCCTGCAGAGATTTACCCTGAAAATCTGAACAGTACATACTAGTGTTAAAGATAATTCCATATATTTGTATAGAACTTCCAGCATTATATTTTAATATTTGAGTATTATATACAAAATTTAGACAGATTTGGTGAGCCCCAGAAAGTTTGAACAACTTATCAATAAACTGGATTGTCTTTTCTTTCCTGAAAAATTTTATATGAAACTTTGCAGTTAGCACATAATTTCAACTGTGAATCACTTTAATACATAAGGTGTGATTTTAAAAAAATGTTTTTCTTGCCACAGGTTTCTTACTATTGTGTTAGCGAGACCTATTCTGAAGCATTTGAGTTATGAATATAATTGGAGGTGGGAAATTGTTATGGCATGGTCTGGAATTAAAGGAGTTTTTACCTTACTCTTGGCTTCTGATATTCATAATTTGGCTGTAGAAAAAACAGACTCACCACAAATGGTAGGTAGAAAAATCTTCTCTCATGATTATTCATATTCATTTCTTTAAATTTTATAGCACTTATCATTGTACCCAATAATAAAGTTAACTGTTTTTAAAATCAGATTTGAAAAATGAATTCTTTTAAATAGAAAGAAACTTTCAGAGGACAGTTTATTTATGTTGACAGAGTGAAAGGGACTAATAGTCAAGTAATGATTATGGACATGGGTGTTAGCTAGACGTGGGATCATATCCTGGCTCTTCTGTTCATAGGCTGAGTGACCTTGGGCGAGTTCCTCAGACTTGTGGAACCTCAGGTTCCAGTTGAGCTTTCAGATGGTGCTTAATAAAATAACAGGCACTTAGTACATGCTCATTAAATGCTGGTTTTCAGTAGCTGTCAGAAAGCATGAAAAAATAATATCCTGTCTAGAGCACACCAACCCCTATAGCTATTGGAGCAAAACTGAAATACTAGTTAAATATACTAAGGAAAGAGAAATTTTGTAAATTTTTGAATTAGGGATCTAGTTATGTTTATGTTTTCAGGGCTACTTTTTTTTTTTTGAGAGGGCATCTCTCATATTTATTGATCAAATGGTTGTTAACAACAATAAAATTCAGTATAGGGAGGTCAATGCTCAATGTACAATCATTAATCCATCTCAAGTCTAATTCTCTTCAGTCTCCAGTCTTCTGAAGCATAACCAACAAGTTCTTACATGGTGAACGAATTCTTACATAGTGAATAAATTCTTACATGGTGAACAGTACAAGGGCATTCATCACAGAAACTTTCGGTTTTGATCACGCATTATGACCTATAAACAATCAGGTCAAATATGAATATTCGTTTGATTTTTGTACTTGATTTATATGTTGATCCCACATTTCTCCCTTTATTATTATTATTATTTTTATTTTTAATAAAATGCTGAAGTGGTAGGTAGATGCAAGATAAAGGTAGAAAACATAGTTTAGTGCTGTAAGAGGGCAAATGTAGATGATCAGATGATCAGGTGTGTGCTTATGGACTAAGTATTAATCCAGGCTAGACAAGGGCAGCAGAACATCCATGGATGCAGAAGATTTCTCTCAAAGCAGGGGGGGTGAGGTTCTGAGCCTCACCTCTGTTGATCCCCAAATTCTCACCTGATGGCCCCCCTGCGACTGTGCCTGTCTTAGGTTGTTCCTCCCTTGAGGAATCTTACCCATCTCTGGCTAACCAGTCATCTTCCGGGGCCATACAGGGAAATGTAAAGTTGGTAAGTGAGAGAGAAGCCATATTGTTTGAAATGTTTAGCTTTTTACCCCTTTGCAGATTTATGCCCTGTTGCTTCTATGCCCAGCACTTGTCTCGAGGTATCTTTACCACCTGGAGGAATTATGATGCTCGGTAAATTCGATATGAGGCACGAATTCTATTTAAGGGTTGTAATTAGGAAGAAAGAAGAAAAGCTACAGATGTAGCATATGGAAGGAAACATGGGAGGATTGATTATTTCTTTGACATATCTTCTTGTAGAGTACCTTAAGTATGTATAGGTTTTAAACTACTAACTAATTTGCACACACATATTAACATAATAGAAATACGGTGACATAAACAAAGCAAATCTATAATTACCATCCATCTCCAGTGAAGCCAAGAAAACCATTTAGGCACCCTAGGCATTTGTGAAAATTTGTCTATGATATGATGGATATTGTCCAACTGTACTTGAACAGTCTGAGAGAAATCAGACAAATTAAAGCAGCCCATTTCTGGGATCTGTTCACATCCCATATGTTCTTTTAACTGTAGATAGTCTATAGTCATAAGATTTTGGAGTGCTACAACTTGCACCCCTCCCAACTCCTGGTTGAATTCCAACAGTACAGATCCGGTCAAATTCGTTGTCTCACTGTATGCACATGCCAGCCTAGACATCTCCCTCCTCATTCCTATGGCAAGTCCAGGAGACGGTGGGGTGGACGCAGCCACGACCGCAGCATCGCCCGGATCCCTGTGGAGGCTTTTTGATGATCATCCCGTGTCACAAGTCCTCCAGAGAGTGCTGATGCCGGAAGCTCCTCCTCATATCGTATCTTAGTTCATTTTCTGGGTATCCAAGCTAGGCCTTGATCTTCTGCATAGAAATAAACAGACCCTTTGCCCACACTTTGACATGCCCTCTATATCACTGTGCAGAACTCATGGGAGGTCAGCACACAGAAACTGCTTTTTTTTTTTTTTATTACGAGAAAGGAATATTATCGGAAAAGAGTACCTCCATAGCTGATCATCTGACACCCTTTAAGTGATCAACATTAAGGATATTTAAAGCATGTGTTGATCTTTGATTTACCAATAGTTTTATCCTATCAAGGAGTAATCCCCCTTTTCTTTCTTTCTTTCTTTTTTTTTTTTTTTAAATTTTTAATCTACACTTACAAGAAGAATACTATGTATACTATGCTCTCCCCTATATCAGGTTCCCCCTAACAACCACATTACGGTTACTGTCCATCAGCTTAGCAAAATGTTGTAGAGTCACTACTTGTCCTCTCTGTGTTGTGCAACCCACCCTCCCCTTTCTCCCTCCCCCCCATGCATGCTAATCTTAATACCCCCCTTCTTCTTACCCCCCCCTTATCTCTCCCTGCCCACCCATCCTCCCCAGTTCCTTTCCCTTTGGTACCTGTTAGTCCATTTTTGGGTTCTGTAATTCCGCTGCTGTTTTGTTCCTTCAGTTTTTCCTTTGTTCCTATACTCCTCAGATGAGTGAAATCATTTGGTATTTCTCTTTCTCCTCTTGGCTTATCTCACTGAGCATAATACTCTTCAGCTCCATCCATGTTGCTGCAAATGGTTGGATTTTTCCACTTCTTATGGCTGAGTAGTATTCCATTGTGTATATGTACCACATCTTCTTTATCCATTCATCTACCGATGGACATTTAGGTTGCTTCCAATTCTTGGCTATTGTAAATAGTGCTGCGATAAACATAGGGGTGTATCTGTCTTTCTCAAACTTGATTGCTGCGTTCTTAGGGTAAATTCCTAGGAGTGGAATTCCTGGGTCAAATGGTAGGTCTGTTTTGAGCATTTTGATGAACCTCCATACTGCTTTCCACAATGGTTGAACTAATTTACATTCCCACCAGCAGTGTAGGAGGGTTCCCCTTTCTCCACAGCCTCGCCAACATTTGTTGTTGTTTGTCTTTTGGATGGCAGCTATCCTTACTGGTGTGAGGTGATACCTCATTGTAGTTTTAATTTGCATTTCTCTGATAATTAGCGATGTGGAGCATCTTTTCATGTGTCTCTTGGCCATCTGTATTTCTTTTTTAGAGAACTGTCTGTTCAGTTCCTCTGCCCATTTTTTAATTGGGTTATTTGTTTTTTGTTTGTTGAGGCGTGTGAGCTCTTTATATATTCTGGATGTCAAGCCTTTATCGGATGTGTCATTTTCAAATATATTCTCCCATACTGTAGGGTTCCTTTTTGTTCTATTGATGGTGTCTTTTGCTGTACAGAAGCTTTTCAGCTTAATGTAGTCCCACTTGCTCATTTTTGCTGTTGTTTTCCTTGCCCGGGGAGATATGTTCAAGAAGAGGTCACTCATGTTTATGTCTAAGAGGTTTTTGCCTATGTTTTTTTCCAAGAGTTTAATGGTTTCATGACTTACATTTAGGTCTTTGATCCATTTTGAGTTTACCTTTGTATATGGGGTTAGACAATGGTCCAGTTTCATTCTCCTACATGTAGCTGTCCAGTTTTGCCAACACCATCTGTTGAAGAGACTGTCATTTTGCCATTGTATGTCCATGGCTCCTTTATCAAATATTAATTGACCATATATGTTTGGGTTAATGTCTGGAGTCTCTAATCTGTTCCACTGGTCTGTGGCTCTGTTCTTGTGCCAGTACCAAATTGTCTTGATTACTATGGCTTTGTAGTAGAGCTTGAAGTTGGGGAGTGAGATCCCCCCTATTTTATTCTTCTTTTTCAGGATTGCTTTAGCTATTCGGGGTCTTTGGTGTTTCCATATGAATTTTTGAATTATTTGTTCCAATTCATTGAAGAATGTTGCTGGTAATTTGAGAGGGATTGCATCAAATCTGTATATTGCTTTGGGCAGGATGGCCATTTTGACGATATTAATTCTTCCTAGCCATGAGTATGGGATGAGTTTCCATTTATTAGTGTCCCCTTTAATTTCTCTTAAGAGTGACTTGTAGTTTTCAGAGTATAGTCTTTCACTTCTTTGTTTAGGTTTATTCCTAGGTATTTTATTCTTTTTGATGCAATGGTGAATGGAATTGTTTTCCTGATTTCTCTTTCTATTGATTCATTGTTAGTGTATAGGAAAGCTACAGATTTCTGTGTGTTAATTTTGTATCCTGCAACTTTGCTGTATTCTGATATCAGTTCTAGTAGTTTTGGAGTGGAGTCTTTAGGGTTTTTTTATGTACAGTATCATATCATGTGCAAATAGTGACAGTTTAACTTCCTCTTTACCAATCTGGATTCCTTGTATTTCTTTGTTTTGTCTGATTGCCATGGCTAGGACCTCCAGTACTATGTTAAGTAACAGTGGGGAGAGTGGGCATCCCTGTCTTCTTCCCAATCTCAGAGGAAATGCTTTCAGCTTCTCGCTGTTCAGTATAATGCTGGCTGTGGGTTTATCATATATGGCCTTTATTATGTTGAGGTACTTGCCCTCTATTCCCATTTTGCTGAGAGTTTTTATCATGAATGGATGTTGAATTTTGTCAAATGCTTTTTCAGCATCTATGGAGATGATCATGTGGTTTTTGTCTTTCTTTTTGTTGATGTGGTGGATGATGTTGATGGATTTTCGAATGTTGTACCATCCTTGCATCCCTGGGATGAATCCCACTTGGTCATGGTGATCCTTTTGATATACTGTTGAATTCTGTTTGCTAATATTTTATTGAGTATTTTTGCATCTACATTCATCAGGGATATTGGTCTGTAATTTTCTTTTTTGGTGGGGTCTTTGCCTGGTTTTGGTATTAGGGTGATTTTGGCTTCATAGAATGAGTTTGGGAATATTCCCTCTTCTTCTATTTTGTGGAACACTTTAAGGAGAATGGGTATTATGTCTTTGTGTGTCTGATCAAATTCTGAGGTAAATCCGTCCAGCCCCGGGGTTTTGTTCTTGGGTAGTTTTTTGATTACCGTTTCAATTTCTTTGCTCGTAATTGGTTTGTTTAACTTTTGTGTTTCTTCCTTGGTCAGTCTTGGGAGGTTGTATTTTTCTAGGAAGTTGTCCATTTCTTCTAGGTTTTCCAGCTTGTTGGCATATAGATTTTCATAGTAGTCTTTAATAATTCTTTGTATTTCTGTGGAGTCTGTCGTGATTTTTCCATTCTCATTTCTGATTATGTTGATTTGTGTTGATTCTCTTTTTCTCTTAATAAGTTGGGCTAGAGGCTTATCTATTTTGTTTATTTTCTCAAAGAACCAGCTCTTGGTTTCGTTGATTTTTGCTATCGTTTTATTCTTCTCAATTTTGTTTATTTCTTCTCTGATCTTTATTATGTCCCTCCTTCTGCTGACTTTAGGCCTAATTTGTTCTTCTTTTTCCAGTTTTGATAATTGTGATGTTAGACTATTCATTTGGGATTGTTCTTCCTTCTTCAAGTGTGCCTGGATTGCTATATACTTTCCTCTTAAGACTGCTTTCTCTGCGTCCCACAGAAGTTGGGGCTTAGTGTTGTTGTTGTCATTTGTTTCTATATATTCCTTGATCTCTATTTTGATTTGTTCATTGATCCATTGATTATTTATAGCATGTTGTTAAGCCTCCATGTGTTTGTGAGCCTTTTTGTTTTCTTGGTAGAATTTATTTCTACTTTTATACCTTTGTGGTCTGAAAAATTGGTTGGTAGAATTTCAATATTTTGGAATTTTCTGAGGCTCTTTTTGTGAGCTGGTATGTGGTCTATTCTGGAGAATGTTCCATGTGCACTTGAGAAGAATGTATATCCTGTTGCTTTTGGATGTAGAGTTCTATAGATGTCTATTAGGTCCATCTGTTCTAGTGTGTTGTTCAGTGCCTGTGTGTCCTTACTTATTTTCTGCCCGGTGGATCTATCCTTTGGGGTGAGTGGTGTGTTGAAGTCTCCTAAAATGAATGCATTGCAGTCTATTTCCCTCTTTAGTTCTGTTAGTATTTGCTTCACATATGCTGGTGCTCCTGTATTGGGTGCATATATATTTAGAATGGTTATATCCTCTTGTTGGATGGAGCCCTTTATCATTATGTAGTGTCCTTCTTTATCTCTTGTTACTTTCTTTGTTTTGAAGTCTATTTTGTCTGATATTAGTACTGCAACCCCTGCTTTCTTCTCACTGTTGTTTGCCTGAAATATGTTTTTCCATCCCTTGACTTTTAGTCTATGGTTATCTTTGGGTTTAAGGTGAGTTTCTTGTAAGCAGCATATAGATGGGTCTTGCTTTTTTATCCATTATCCATTCTATTACTCTGTGTCTTTTGATTGGTGCATTAAGTCCATTTACATTTAGGGTGACTATTGAGAGATATGTACTTATTGCCATTGCAGGCTTTAGATTCGTGGTTACCAAAGGTTCAAGGTTAGCTTCTTTAGTATCTTACTGCCTAACTTAGCTCGCTTATTGAGCTGTTATATACACTGTCTGGAGATTCTTTTCTTCTCTCCCTTCTTATTCCTCCTCCTCCATTCTTCATATGTTGTGTGTTTTGTTCTGTGCTTTTTTTAGGGGTGCTCCCATTTAGAGCAGTCCCTGTAGGATGCCTTGTAGAGGTGGTTTGTGGGAAGCAAATTCCCTCAGCTTTTGCTTGTCTGGGAATTGTTTAATCCCGCCATCATATTTAAATGATAGTCGTGCTGGATACAGTATCCTTGGTTCAAGGCCCTTCCTTTTCATTGCATTAAGTATATCATGCCATTCTCTTCTGGCCTGTAGGGTTTCTGTCGAGAAGTCTGATGTTAGCCTGATGGGTTTTCCTTTATAGGTGACCTTTTTCTCTCTAGCTGCCTTTAAAACTCTTTCCTTGTCCTTGATCCTTGCCATTTTAATTACTATGTGTCTTGGTGTTGTTCTCCTTGGATCCTTTCTGTTGGGGGTTCTGTGTAATTCCATGGTCTGTTCGATTATTTCCTCCCCCAGTTTGGGGAAGTTTTCAGCAATTATTTCTTCAAAGAGACTTTCTATCCCTTTTCCTCTTTCTTCTTCTTCTGGTATCCCTATAATATGAATATTATTCCTTTTGGCTTGGTCACATAGTTCTCTTAGTGTTGTTTCATTCCTGGAGATCCTTTTATCTCTCTCTATGTCAGCTTCAGGGCTACTTTTAAAAAATTTACTGAAAATTTTTGGCTGAAGACTACAGTATCTATTGTGAAAAACAAAACTTGGTTTCCTTTCTACTCTCTCTCAAAGTCTTTTCCTCATGGGCTAGCCAGTGGCTTTCTGGGCCATCTGGTGGTGGAGCATCTCTGGTACTGAGACTCCAAGAGATCTAAAGAGCCCAGGGAATCTGCTGGCAGTGTTAGGGCATAGTATTTGTGACAGTACTGTGTGAGCTATTCTAGCTCAAGTTGCTAGAAATTCCCAGGACACCCTGCCACCTCCCAGATGTTGAATCCCAAAGCTGCTCTTGGGAGGGATAAAAGCATGTGAATAAGGTGGATTAAGAACACCTGCTCATCTCCCAAGAAAAGTTATTCGGGAGGTCTAGAGATGTTGATGGATTTTCGAATGTTGTACCATCCTTGCATCCCTGGGAAAAATCCCACTTGATCATGGTGTATGATCCTCTTGATGTATTTTTTAATTCAGTCTGCTAATATTTTGTTGGATATTTTTGCATCTATGTTCATCAGGGATATTAGTCTATAGTTTTCTTTTTTTGTGTTGTCTTTGCCTGGTTTTGATATTAGAGTGATGCTTGCTTCATAGAATGAATTTGGAAGTATTCCCTCCTCTTCTATTTCTTGGAAAACTGTAAGGAGAATGGGTATTATGTCATCTCTAAATGTCTGATAAAATTCAGCCATGAATCCATCTGGTTCAGGGGTTTTGTTCTTAGGTAGTTTTTTGATTACTGACTCAATTTCATTGCTGGTAATTGGTCTGTTTAGATTTTCTGTTTCTTCCTTGGTCAGTCTTGGAAAGTTGTATTTTTCTAGAAAGTTGTCCATTTCTTCTAAGTTATCCAGTTTGTTAGCATATAAATTTTCATAGTATTCTCTAATAATTCTTTGTATTTCTATGGTGTTCATAGTGATTTTTCCTTTCTCATTTCTGATTCTGTTTATGTGTGTAGATTCTTTTTTCTCTTAATAAGTCTGTCTTAGTGTTTATCTATTTTGTTTATTTTCTCAAAGAACCAGCTCTTGGTTTCATTAATTTTTTTATTGTTTTATTCTTCTCAATTTTATTTATTTATTTTCTGATCTTTATTATGTCCCTCCTTCTGCTGACTTTGGGCCTCATTTGTTCTTCTTTTTCCAGTTTCAATAATTGTGAATTTAGACTATTCATTTGGAATTGTTCTTCGTTCTTTAAATATGCCTGGATTGCTATATACTTCCCTCCTAGAACTGCCTTTGCTGTGTCCCAGAGAAGTTGGTCATTTTGCTGTTGTTTTCATTTGTCTCCATATATTGCTTGATCTATGTTTTAATTTGGTCATTGATATATTGATTATTTAGAAGCATGTTGTTAAGCCTCCATGTCTTTGTGAGCCTTTTTGCTTTCTTTGTACAATTTATTTCTAGTTTTACACCCTTGTGATCTGAAAAGTTTGTTGGTACAATTTCAATCTTTTTGAATTTACTGAGGCTCTTTTTGTGGCCTAGTATGTGGTCTATTCTAGAAAATGTTCCATGTGCACTTGTAAAGAATGTGTATCCTGTTTCTTTTGGGTGGAAGAATGTGTATCCTGTTTCTTTTGGGTGTAGAGTTCTGTAGATGTCTATTAGGTGCATCTGTTCTAATATGTTGTTCAATGGCTCTGTCTCCTTATTTATTTTCTGTCTGAATTATCTTTCCTTTGGAGTGAGTGGAGTATTGAAGTCTTCTAGAATGAGTGCATTACATTCTATTTCCCCTTTTAATTCTGTTAGTATTTGTTTCACATGTGTGGGTGCTCCTGTTTTGGGTGCATAGATATTTATAATGGTTATATCCTCTTGTTGGATTGACCTCTTTATCATTATGTACTGTCCTTCTTTGTCTCTTGTGAGTTTCTTTGTTTTGAAGTGTATTTTGTCTTATAAAAGAACTGCAACATCTGCTTTTTCTTCCTATTAGTTGCATGAAATATCTTTTTCCATCCCTTCACTTTAGTCTGTGTATGTCTTCGGGTTTGAAGTGACTCTCTTATAGGCAGCATATAGTTGGGTCTTGTTTTTTATCCATTCAGTGACTCTATATCTTTTGATTGGTGCATTCAGATCATTTACATTTAGAGTGATTATCGATAGGTGTGTGCTTATTGCCATTGCAGGCTTTAGATTTGTGGTTACCAAAGGTTCAAGGATAACTTCCTTACTATCTAAGAGTCTAACTTAACTCACTTAGTATGCTATTAGAAACACAGTCTAAAGGTTCTTTTTTTTACCCCCCTTTTCTTCCTCCTTCATTCTTTATATATTTGGTATCATATTGTGTACTCTTTGTCTGTCCCTTTTTATTACGTCTGGTGACCACTATTTAACCTTAGTAACACTTCCATCTATAGCAGTCCCTCCAAAATACACTGTAGAAATGGTTTGTGGAAGCTAAATTCTCTCAGCTTTTGCTTATCTGGAAATTGTTTAATCCCTCTTTCAAATTTAAATGATGATATTGCTAGATAAAGTATTCTTGGTTCAAGGCCCTTCTGCTTCATTGCATTGAATATATCATGCCACTCCCTCTGGCCTGCAAGGTTTCTGCTGAGAAGTATGATGACAGCTTGATGGGTTTTCCTTTGTATGTGATCTTGTTTTTCTCTCTTCCTGCTTTTAATAGTCTGTCTTTACCCTTGATCTTTGCCATTTTAATTATTATATGTCTTGGTGTTGTCCTCTTTGGGTCCCTTGTGTTGGGAGATTTGTGTACCTCCTTGGTCTGAGAGACTATCTCCTTCCCCAAATTGGGGCAGTTTTCAGCAATTACTTCATCAAAGACATTTTATATCTCTTTTTCTTTCTCTTCTTCTTCTGGTACCCCTATAATATGAATATTGTTCTGTTTGAATTGGTCACACAGTTCTCTCAGCATTCTTTCATTCTAAAGATGCTTTTTTCTCTCTGTGCCTCAGCCCTTTTGTATTCCTCTTCCCTAATTTCTATTTCATTTATCGTATCTTCCACCTTATCTAATCTGCTTTTAATACCCTCCATTGTGTTCTACAACAACTGGATCTCCATCCTAAATTTGTTCCTGAGTTCTTGAATATTTTTCTGTACCTCCATGAGCATGTTAATAATTTTTTATTTTGAAATCTCTTTCAGGAAGATTCATGAGGTCGATTTCATTTGACTCTTTCTCTGGTGTATTCCTAATTTTGCTTTGAAGCAGGTTCCTTTGAGCTTTCATAATTTGTCTGTGGTGTCCTCTAGTTCCCAGAAGCTCTATTCTCTGGAGCTGCTCAGCCCCTGGAACAATGTCAGGGGTCACAGGGGAGCAGTGTTCTTGCTTGGGGGGAGGAAAGAGCTGTTTCCTCCTTTCTGGCTGCTATGGTTGTCTCCTGTGCCAGAATCAGGGGGCCCATCACACAGGTGCATGCCTCTATGCTTTGTGTTTGTAACTGCTGTAGGTGGGGATTCCCTCTGGCTGGGCTGATGCCAGGGTAGGGTTTGCCAGTTTGCGAGCCTGAGCCAGGTGCAGGCTAGCTGGGAGGAAGACACAGCAGGCTGTGTATCACTGTGAGGGGCCTTGGAGCTGTGTAGCCAGCCAGTGGGATGGAGCACCTGAAGATTGTTTAAGCTCCCAACCTACTGGGCAGCTTGCACCCAGACAATTTTGTCTACCTGCCGTTTCTCCTGAGCAGTAAGCTCTGTACAATTCTTGCCCCTTTAGGAGCCCTCTTGCTTTTAGGAAGTCTCTCACTGCCCACCCAGGTCAGCCAGATATGAATCCCTATTTTTCACAAGCAGCTGGAATCTCCATCTCTCCAGGTATTATTTAGCTTTCCACCCACACTAAATCACCAGAGCACCATGCAATGTAGGCTCATGCTCCCAGAGCAGATCTCCAGGGCTGGGTATTCAGCAGTCCCAGGCCTCCACTCCCTCCCCACTCTGTTTCTCTTCCTCCCCCTGGTGAGCTGGGGTTGGGGAAGGGCTTGGGCCCCTGGGTCATGGCTTTGGTATGTTACCCTATTCCATGAGGTCTGCTCTTTTCTCCAGGTGTATGCAGTCTGGTGCAGCCTTCTTTCCTGTTGCTTTTTCAGGATTAGTTATGTTAAATTATATTTTCTTATTATATGTGGTTTTAGGAGGAGGTCTCTGTCTCACTTCTCACGCAGTCATCTTTAATCCAATCTGTGTATTGACACTTTACATCTGGGGACATGGTCTGGGAAAATTTGGAGTTCAAACAAACCTGTGGTTTTGCAAGGACTTTGGGTCTCCCCAGGCATCAAAGAAAAAGCGTAATAACATCTGAGCTCCTTCAAGTTTCTTTTGTACGAGGAACTGACTTAAAACCACCAGTGAAATGTTAACTAACATTTGAGTATCATTTTACAGTGTTTCACAAATCTGTCTGATGTTATGAACCCCTTTGACACCACCCCAGACCTACAGAATGAGAATCAACAGGGAGAAAGCCTGGAAGTCAGTATTTTTAAGAAGCATTCCAGGTCCTTATTGCTATCAGTCAATTTTGGGAAACTTGTCCAAAGGAAATATAGCTATGAACTAAATTTTTCAGTAGAGGACCCTGAAGCTCAGAATGGTTAACTAGTCCCAAATTACATGGTTAATAAATGGCAGAGCCAAGACCTACAGACCTATGAAAAATGTGGTTGTGTCTCTGCTTCTGCATGGTGCCTCTCCAGACCCCACTAGAGTTCCTGCCTGCTTCTTCAGAGCCTCTTGTGCAGCTGTAGTACATGCTGGTGGCAGGCACACTTCCCCATCCCTCCTGTGGTCTCCACTGCCTGCTGTTGCCATGGTGTCTCCCCAACCCTGCAGGTTCCACAGCTGTGTCTGTTATGACCACCACCTTGCTGATGTTGCATGGCTGCTGCTGAAAGTGGCAAGTTGGAGAGCTCCTCTCTCAGTATTTTTTTCCGTCCCAGAAACCACAAAATCTATTTTTTTCATTCAGATTGAAAATGAGTTTTTACCCCTGTATATTACATTCAAGCAGTATCCACAAAACAACCCTTTTACCTCACTTACTTATCAGAGGCAGAATTTAAAAATGTAGATAGGATGTTAAGATAGAATGTTGTTGATGGTAAATTGAGCAATGATTCCCTTTGGAAAGCTTATTAATGTTTTGGTTCTGTTTATGTGTGTGTGTGTGTGTCTTTTTTAGTTTTTATTGTATGCACAAGTGATATCGTTAATGACCATGGGAATAAATCCATACATGATGAGTCATTCAGCCAGGACATTAGGTAAAGTATATCTGTCTTTCATTAACTGGGGAGAATAATGCCAAGAGATTATTGTTGGGGGTTCTGTGGACATTTCTTGAACAGGAATTGATTATGAAATCATTCATTTTCATTCACTCATTATTTATAGATGCTCTATTACTTGGGATTTTTGTTCAACCAGTTTAACAGAAACCACATTAACAGTAGCTTAAACAAGACAGGTTTTTTCCCCCTCTTCCACAGAAAGTCTAGAAGAGTGGGATGGTTCTGCTCCATAAGGTTGTCTAGAGATCCAGGATCCTTTTCTTTTGTTGCTTCTCCAGCCCCTGGGGTGTTGTTCTTGTCTGCAGGGTAGAAGTTGGCTCATTACCACTGTATCTTCAATCCAACCAACTACAAAGGGGAAATGGGAAGGGATGTGGCAATGGAGGATAAGCACCTTCTTTTTAAGGGCAGAATCCAGAAGTTGTATAGTTCATTACTCCTTACATTCCATTGGCCAGAACTTAGTCACATGGGCACACATGGGCAAGGACTCCTGGGAAATATTTTCTTTACCTGGCTGGCCATGTGCTCAGCCAAAACATGGAGATTCCATTGATAAAAGAAAAAGAGGAGACTGGGTATTTGGAGACAATCAGTGGGCTCTGCCACAGTTGCCTGTTTCTAAGAAGGAATTTAAGGCTGTTGAAAAAAAATTATAAGTATGATAAAAGCACAAATAGACACAAGGTCAATAGAGAAATACAGGATAAAATAATCTGTTGTGATGAGGTCAAGGGGGGAGGAAGGGATTATATGAAATCTTAGAATAGGGCCTTAGTATCATCTGATATCTCATGACCTAGTCTTCAGCTCTGTTGGGGTAGAGAATTGATCCTGTCAAGGGTATCTAGAATTGATCAGACTGATGAAGATTTACATATGCTGTACTTACAAGAGAATGTGGATAAAGCAGAAAATCAACTTATTTATAATGAGAAATGATATCTTTTTACAGCTGAAATAATCATGATCATTATTCAGGGTAATTCACTTCTAAAAACCAATTTCCTTGGTAAACCAAATTAGTCCTCAGAAGGTTTCTTGGAAAGTGTGGAACATGAAAGGTCAGTGAAACGATAATGTTGAAGGAGAGTTCTAAACAGAAAAACAGCCTGGTAACCATGCTCCATCAGACCGACAGGAGACATCACCGCTCTGCTTGTCTTTTCACAGTCCTGCCCATTCCCCAAACTGTGTGCCACCGACACTATTGTAGGATATCCTGTGATACCCCATTTCTGAGCTAAGGGCTCCAGTATGTGAACAGGGCTAGTAAACAGGCAGATTTTTAGCAGCTCTCTTTTTCTCCCTCTGTGGGTTTGTTACTGTTTGCAGTGGAAAGGTGTGCTTGGATCAGCAAAAGCCCACACTGGAGCTTAAGTGAAGTTAATTGATCCCTGAGGTTTACTCACACCTTCCTTCCCACCAATTTCCCTGGACTCCCCAGGACCCAAACCTACTCTGCTGTCTTTGCTGAGGATGTAGCATTTGGGCTTCTCCCATGTTTGCTTTCGTGTGATTCCTCTCACCCTGTGATTCCTTGTGATTCCTCTTACTTTTACTCAAAGACAGGATTAAGGGATTTTACTCTCATGGTAATGTTTTTTTCTGCTCTTCTTCTTCCCTTATAAATTTTTTATTGTATTAACTAAACCTCAGAAATTCTTATGATGGAACAAAACATATATGGCAAGGACTCTGTCTTCTCAGAACCGATATGTGTTTCCTCAAAGCAACTGGGAAGTGACTATTGCTCCACCATATGGGTAGGATGTAATTAGGCAAGTGAAAAAGCTTTCTTCTTGTGTGATCTCAGCCATGGGAATTTTAAATCCAAAGTTGACACCTTCTGACTCTTCAGAGAGTGGTCAAATGCATCTTTGCTCTAGATCACGGTGAACTGAGAGGACTATGCCCCCAGACCGTTTTGAAACCCCCAAATTTCAAATAGTACTGTTGCACACAGTGCCCTGTAATGAATGCAGTAAGGCTGAACTAAAACATTTAGAAATCATCTTAACTCTTTCTGAGACATTTCACATGCAGTTATGAACAGGGAACTATTTTATGGAGATGGAATTCCATAGACTACACTAACTCATTAAATTCTTCTTTATGGTCAGCAAGCCTCATAGCTATAACTTCAAATTCACTTCTGTAAATTCTGGATGTATAGATTTGTTGGCCAGCAAACAGTGATGTTAAATCTGAGGGATCTCTATTGCAGTGGCCTTTAAATTTTATTATGTACAAGAATGAGTTGGAGAATTTGCTAAAATGCAAATTCCCAGGCTAGTATGATTCTCCAGGTATAGAGAGGGGCCCAGGAATTTGCATAATTTAATAAGCAGCCCTGCCTTGGAAGACAGGTAGTTTTGTGCACTTTGATAAATACTCTAAGCACTGTGGCTTTGCTCTGCGGGTGATGCCAAGATGTTACCGAGTCATGGGATTATTTTGCTTTTTTGCTTTTGTCACTGTAGTCTGTTAAGGCCCTTGCTTTTCTTTGTCGCAGGTCTGTGTGCTATTTCTCTTCCAAGACAAACAGCCGTGCAAAATACCATGAAGCACATACAGGAGATAATATGGAACACTATAACTTTATTTAAGACAGAAAAAGTTTTGACAAATGTTGATTGGACCTTAGTAGAAGAAAAAACAAAGATTGAATACATCATTCCCGTGAGTTGATATCTCAAAAAAAAAACAGCCTATTCTCTTTCTCTGTCTGCCTCTCTTGCTTTAGTTTATTATAAAAAATTGATTCTCACTTAAAGGGTGTCAGATGATCAGCTATAGAGGTACTCTTTTCTGATAATATTCCTTTCTCTTAATAAACAAAAAAAAAAGCAGTTCCTGTGTGCTGACCTCCAATGAATTCTACACAGTGGTATAGAGGGCATGTTAAAGTGTGGGCAAAGGGTCTGTTTGTTTTTATGCAGAAGATCAAGGCCTAGCTTGGTTACCCAGAAAATGAACTAAGATACGATATGAGGAGGAGCTCCTGGCATCAGCACTCTCTGGAGGACTTGTGCCGGGGGATGATCATCAAAAAGCCTCCACAGGGATCTGGGCGATGCTGCAGTTGTGGCTGCGTCCATCCCATCGTTTCCTGGACTTGCCACTGGAATGAGGAGGGAGATGTCTAGGCTGGCATGTGCATACAGTGAGACAACGAATTTGAGTGGATCTGTACTGTTGGAACTCAACCAGGAGTTGGGAGGGGTGCAAGTTGTAGTGCTCCAAAATCTTACGACTATAGACTATCTACAGTTAAAAGAACATATGGGATGTGAACAGATCCCAGAAATGGGTTGCTTTAATTTGTCTGATTTCTCTCAGACTGTTCAAGTACAGTTGGACAATATCCATCATATCATAGACAAATTCTCACAAATGCCTAGGGTGCCTAAATGGTTTTCTTGGATTCACTGGAGATGGCTGATAATTATAGATTTGCTTAGTTTATGTCACCGTATTCCTATTATGTTAATATGTGTGCGCAAATTAGTTAGTAGTTTAAAACCTATACATGCTTAAGGTACTCTACAAGAAGATAGGTCAAAGAAATAATCAATCCTCCCATGTTTTCTTCCATATGCTACCTCTATAGCTTTTCTTCTTCCTTCCTAATTACAACCCTCAAATAGAATTCGTGCCTCATATCGAATTTACCGAGCATCATAATTCCTCCAGGTGGTAAAGATACCTCGAGACAAGTGCTGGGCATAGAAGCCACAGGGCATAAATCTGCAAAGAAGTAAAAGTCTAACCTTTTCAAATAATATGGCTTCTCTCTCACTTACCAACTTTACATCTCCCTGTATGGCCCCGGAAGATGACTGGTTAGCCAGAGACGGGTAAGATTCCTCAAGGGAGGAACAACCTAAGACAGGCACAGTTGCAGGGGTCCATCAGGTGAGAAATTGAGGATCAACAGTGGTGAGGCTAAGAACCTCACCCCCCTGTTTTGAGAGAAATCTTCTGCATCCGTGGATGTTTTAATGCCCTTGTCTAGCTTGGATTAACACATAGTCTACAGGCACACACCTGATCATCTACAATTGCTCTCTTACAACACTAAACTATGTTTTCTACCTTTATCTTGCATCTACCTACCACTTCAGCATTTTATTAAAAATAAAAATAATAATAACAATAAAGGGAGAAATGTGGGATCCACATACAAATCAAGTATAAAAATCAAATATTCATATTTGACCTGATTGTTTATAATTCATAATGCGTGATCAAAACCGAAAGTTTCTGTGATGAATGCCCTTGTACTGTTCACCATGTAAGAACTTATTCACTATGTAAGAATTCGTTCACCATGTAAGAACTTGTTCGTTATGCTTCAGAAGATTGGAGACTGACGAGAATTAGGCTTGAGATGGATTAATGATTGGGCATTGAGCATTGACCCCCCTATACAGAATTTTGTTGTTGTTAACAACCATTTGATCAATAAATATGAGAGATGCCCTCTCAAAAAAAAAAAATAAAGATCATACACCATGATCAAGTGGTATTTACAGCTCTTACTCAAAGATGGCTCAATGTGTACAAATCAATAAAGGTGATACACACTAACAGAAAAAAAAATTGATTCTGCTGATGTCAGAAAACTGAGGGGGAATATATTTACTAGTTTTGCTATCTTGGTAAAAAAGCTTCTTTGAATCCTGTCTCTAAAGAGAAGGTCGTGGTGGATCTAGCCATATTTGTCAAATACAAGAAAACGTGTTTCTATAAACTGGCTGATTGAGTGACTGTGAATGGCCTCTGCCAAGCTGATGTTTACAACCAATCACAGAGCTGAGAGATCTCGCTTAGTATAAGTATTATAAAAAGCAGAAAACACAGGCTGCTTCAGAGAGCAGTCTAGCATAGACAGCTTTGGGGAAGAATTTGGCTTCTAAATCTCCCCACATGAACAGTTACTTCACCACAATAGAAAGCAACATTTCTTACATGGGGAACATGTAAGAAATGTATTATTATCCAGTTAAACACCCCTTCCTTTTAGAAATTCTGATTTGAGTTACTAGAATCTTTGTTGATTGAAGCATGTGATGGCACCTAATTATTTTTACTTATTTTTAACTTTATCTCCCTCTGTTTTTAAACAGTCTGATACTGTTAAGTTTTCCCACGTTTCATGTGATGAAAAAACGAATGAGGAGTCACCAACAGATGAAATTTTAATAGAAGAAGCCAGTTTGCATGTAGCTATTATGCAAATGGTTGGTACTGTTCACATAATCTGCTTCTAATTGAAAAAAAACCTTTTTTTTGCAATACTTCTATTTTTACATATGGTTTTCAGGTGACTGGAAAAAAATTATTTTCACCTTCTGATAGCCTGTTGGTCATTAAAATGTATGTTTGATTTGTGAAAGTCAAAAAATGAAAATAAAAATTTCTGAGGCTTTAAGTTCAAGTCATAAATCTTACTCTAAGTCTAGCAAATTTTAGCAGTTCATTTTGAGAGGGTGTTTGGTGCCATTTACACTCCTAAATGTCTTCAAATATTTGCACCTGCTTTTAGAAATTTAACATATTTGAGTTCCTTTGATACAAAATTCTCTCAAGTGGTTGACTCCTGTAAATCTAATAAGTCAAGATAAATCTAGTGAATTAAAAATTCTCTTTAAATACTTAAGATTTAATATTTAAGTGTTCTAATATAAACATAGGAAAAGTACTAGGTGAAATCAAGCTGAAATCAACTTATCAAGTTGCACATTTTAAATTGCGGTTGTATTCTAATAGGACAAATCTTACTCAATAGTACAAGTAGTACAAGTATATAAAATCTTCATTATGCCAAAGTTGTCCGTCTTTACTCTTACTTACTTATTATGAAGAATTTCTAACATACAAAAGTAGATAGAATAGTGTAATGAATCCCTATGTACCCATCATGCAGCCTTAAAAACCATTCACACGTGACCAACTTTGCCCCATCTACACCTTCATTCACTTCACCTTCCATATTATTTTTAAACAAATTCCAGATTTATCATTTTTATCTGTAAATATTTCAATTTGTATTTCTAAATTTTAGGTCTTTAAAGAAAATGCTAATATTGTACCTAAGAATTACTAATTCCCCAATGACATCAAATATTGAGTCAATGATCACATTTCCAATTGTCTTGTAAATGTGACAAATGCATATTTTCAGTTTGTTTTTTAACTAGATTCCAATAAAGTTCATGCGTTGTTATTAACAGATATGACCTTCAAGTCTCTTAATCTATAAATACCTTCCTCACTCATTTCTTTCATTTAAAAAATTTTTTTTATTAAGGTATTATTGATATACACTCTTATGAAGTTTTCACATGAAAAAAACATGTGGTTACTACATTTACCCATATTATCAAGTTGCCACCCATACCGCATTGCAGTCACTGTCCATCAGTGTAGTAAGATGCCACAGATTCACTATTTGCCTTCTCTGTGCTACATTGGTTTCCCGGTGACCCCTCACACCATGAGTACTAAACATAATACCCCTCAATCCCCTTCTCCTTCCCTCCACAGCCACCCTCCCACACCCCTCCCCTTTGGTAACCGCTAGTCCCTTCTTGGAGTCTGTGAGTCTGCTGCTGTTTTGTTCCTTCAATTTTGCTTTGTTGTTATACTCCACAAATGAGGGAAATCATTTGGCATTTGTCTTTCTCCACCTGGCTTATTTCACTGAACATAATGTCCTCCAGCTCCATCCATGTTGTTGCAAATGGTATGGTTTGTTTCTTATGGTTGAATAGTATTCCATTGTGTATATGTACCACATCATCCTTATCCATTCATCTATAGATAGACACTTAGGTTGCTTCCATATCTAGGCTGTTGTAAATAGTGCTGTGATAAACATAGGGGTGCATATGTCTTTTTGAATCTGAGGAGTTGTATTCTTTGGGTAAATTCCAAGGAGTGGGATTCCTGGGTCAAATGGTGTTTCTATTTTTAGTTTTTTGAGGAACCTCTATATTTTGCTTTCCACAATGGTTGAACTAGCTTACATTCCCACCAACAGTGTAGGAGTGTTCCCCTTTCTCTGCCTCCTCGCCAGCATTTGTTGTTCTTAGTCTTCCAATGCTGGCCATCCTTACTGGTGGGAGGTGATATCTCACTGTGGTTTTAATTTGCATTTCCCTGATGATTAGTGATGTGGAGCACCTTTTCATGTGCCTGTTGGCCATCTGAATTTCTTCTTTGAATTGTCTTTCATATCCTCCACCCATTTTTTAATTGGGTTATTTGCTTTTTGGATATTGAGGTGTGTGAGTTCTTTATATGTTTTGGATGTTAACCCCTTATCAGATATGTCATTTACAGATATATTCTCCCATACTGTAGGATGCCTTTTTGTTCTGTTGATGGTGTCCTTTGCCATACAGAAGCTTTTTAGTTTGATGTAGTCCCATGTGTTTGTTTTTGCTTTTGTTTCCCTTGCTTGAGAGGATGCATTCAGGAAGAAGTTGCTCATGTTTGTATTCAGGAGATTTTTGCCTATGTTGTCTTCTAAGAGTTTTATGGTTTCATAACTTACATTCAGGTCTTTGATCCATTTTGAGTTTACTTTTGTGTATGGGTTAGACAATAATCTAGATTCATTCTCTTGCATGTAGCTGTCCAGTTTTGCCAACACCAGCTGTTGAAGAGACTGTCATTTCCCCATTGTATATTAATTGACCATATATGGTTGGGTTTATATCTGGGCTCTCTAGTCTGTTCCATTGGTCTATTGTTCTGTTCTTGTGCCAGGATCAAATTGTCTTGATTACTGTGGCTTTGTAGTAGAGCTTGAAGTTGGGGAGCATAATTCCCCCAGCTTTATTCTTCCTTCTCATGATTGCTTTGGCTATTTGGGGTCTTTTGTCGTTCCATATGCATTTTAGAATGATTTGCTCTAGTTCACTGAAGAATACTGTTGGTATTTTGATAGGAATTGTATTGAATTTGTAGATTGCTTTTGGCAGGATGGCCATTTTAACACTATTAATTCTCCCTATCTATTAGCACGGGATGTGTTTCCATTTATTGGTATCTTTAATTTCTCTCATGAGTGTCTTGTAGTTTTCAAAGTATAGGTCTTTCACTTCCTTGGTTAGGTTTATTCCTAGGTAATTTATTCTTTTTGGTGCAATTGTGGATGGAATTGTTTTTCTAATTTCTCTCTCTGCTAGTTCATCGATAGTGTATAGGAATGCCACAAATTTCAGTGTATTAAGTTTGTATCCTGCAACTTTGCTGAATTCAGATATTAGATCTAGTAGTTTTGGAGTGGATTCTTTAGGGTTTTTTATGTACAATATCATGTCATCTGTAAACAGTGACAGTTTAACTTCTTCCTTACCAATCTGGATGCCCTTTATTTCTTTGTGTTGTGTAATTGCTGTGGCAAGGATCTCCAGTACTATGTTGCCTAAAAGTGGAGAGAATGGGCGTCCTTGTCTTGTTCCCAACCTTAAAGGAAAGGCTTTCAGCCTCTCGCTGTAAAGTATGATGTTGGCTGTGGGTTTGTTATATATAGCCTTTATTATGTTGATGTTCTTGCTCTCTATACCCATTTTGTTCAGAGTTTTTATCATGAAAGGATGTTGAATTTTGTCAAATGCTTTTTTGGCATCTATGGAGATGATCATGTGGTTTTTGTCCTTTTTTTGATGTGGTGCATGATGTTGATGGATTTTCTAATACTGTACCATCCTTGCACCCCTGTAATAAATCCTACTTGATCATGGTGGTTGATTTTTTTGATATATTTTGAAATTCAGTTTGCTAATATTTTGTTGAGTATTTTTGCATCTATGTTAATCAGGGATATTGGTCTGTAATTTTCTTTTTTTGTGGTGTCTTGGCTTGGTTTTGGTATGAGAGTGATGCTGGCCTTGTAGAATGAGTTTGGAAGTATTCCCTCCTCTTCTACTTTTTGGAAAACTTTAAGGAGGATGGGTATTAGGTCTTCAGAAATGTTTGGTAAAATTCAGCAGTGAAGCCATCTGGTCTAGGAGTTTTGTTCTTTTGTAGTTTTTTGATTACCAATTCAATTTCTTTGCTTGTAATTGGTCTGTTCAGATTTTCTGTTTCTTCCTGGGTCAGTCTTGGAATGTTTTATTTTCCTAGAAAGTTATCCATTTCTTCTAGGTGTCCAGTTTATTAGCATATAATTTTTCATAGTATTCTCTAAAAATTCTTTGTATTTCTGTGGTGTCTGTAGTGGTTTTTCCTTTCTCATTTCTGATTCTGTTTATGTGTGTAGACTCTCTTTTTTTCTTGATAAGTCTGGCTAGGGGTTTATCTATTTTGTTTATTTTCTTGAAGAACCAACTCTTGCTTTCATTATTCTTTCTATTGTTTTATTCTTCTTGATTTTACTTATTTCTGCTCTAATTTTTATTATGTCCCTCCTTCTACTGACTTTGGGTCTCATTTGTTCTTCTTTTTCTAGTTTCATTAATTGTGATTTTGGACTGTTCATATGAGGTTGTTCTTACCTGACGTAGGCCTGCATTGCAATATACTTTCCTCTCAGTACAGCCTTTGCTGTGTCCTACAGATTTTGCAGTGTTGAATTATTGTTGTCATTTGTCTCTGTATGTTGCTTGATCTCTGTTTTTATTTGGTCATTGATCCATTGGTTATTTAGGAGCATGTTGTGAAGCCTCCATGTGTTTGTGGGATTTTTCATTTTCTTTGCATAATTTATTTCTAGTTTCTTACCTTTGTGGTCTGAGAAACTGGTTGGTACAATTTCAGTCTTTTTGAGTTTAGTGAGGCTCTTTTTGTGGCCTAGTATATGATCTATTCTTGGAAATGTTTCATGTACACTTCAGAAGAATGTGTATCCTGCTACTTTTGGGTGTAGTTTTGTACCCATTTATTCTAATGTGTTGTTCAGTGCCTCTGTCTCCTTATTTATTTTCTGTCTAGTTGATCTGTCCTTTGTAGTGAGTGGAGTGTTGAAGTCTCCTAGAATGAATATATTGCATTCTATTTCCTCTTTTAATTCTGTTAGTATTTGTTTCACATATGTGGGTGCTCCTGTTTTGGGTGCATAGATATTTATAATGATTATATCATCTTGTTTGATTGACCCCTTTATCATTATATAATGTCCTTCCTTGTTTTGAAGTCCATTTTGCCTGAAAGAGCCCTTCAACTCCTGCTTTTTTCTATCTCTTAATTGCATGAAATATCTTTTTCCATCCCTTCACTTTTAGTCTGTGTATGTCTTTGGGTTTGAAGTGAGTCTCTTGTAGGCAGTATATAGTTGGGTCTTGTTTTGTTATCCATTCAGTAACTATGTCTTTTGATTGACACATTCAGACCATTTACATTTAGGGTGATTATTGATAGGTATGTACTTATTGCCATTGCAGGCTTTATATTTGTGGTTACCAAAGGTTCAAGGGTAACTTCCTTACTATCTAAGAGTCTAACTTAACTCACTTAGTATGCTACTAGAAACACAATCCAAAGGTTCTTTTTTTTTAACCTCCCCTTTTATTCCTCCTCCATTCTTTATATATTAGGTATCTTATTGTGTACTCTTTGTCTATATCTTTTTATTACCTCTGGTGACAGCTATGTAACCTTAGGAATACTTCTGTCTATAGCAGTCCCTCCAAAATACACTGTACAGATGGTTTGTGGAAGCTAAATACTCTCAGCTTTTGCTTATCTGGAAATTGTTTAATCCCTCCTTCAAATTTAAATGATGATCTTGCTAGATAAAGTATTCTTGGTTTGAGGCCCTTCTGCTTCATTGATTAAATATATCATGCCACTCCCTCTGGCCTGCAAGGTTTCTGCTGAGAAGTATGATGACAGCTTCATGGGTTTTCCTTTGTATGTGATCTTGTTTTTCTCTCTTCCTGCTTTTAATAGTCTGTCTTTACCCTTGATCTTTGCCATTTTAATTATTATATGTCTTGGTGTTGTCCTCTTTGGGTCCCTTGTGTTGGGAGATTTGTGTACCTCCTTGGCCTGAGAGACTATCTCCTTCCCCAGATGGGGAAGTTTTCAGCAATTACTTCCTCAAAGACACTTTCTATCCCTTTATATGTCTCTTCTTCTTTTGGTACCCCTATAATATGAATATTGTTCCATTTGTAGTGGTAACACAGGTCTCTCAATGTTTTTTCATTCTTCGAGATCCTTTTTTCTCTCTTTTCCTCGGCTTCTTTGTATTCTTCTTCTCTACTTTATATTTCATTTATCATCTCCTCCTCCATATATAATCTGCTTTTAAAACCTTCCATTGTATGTTTCTTTTCTGATACTGTGCTCCGTAATAATTGTATCTCCAACTGGGATTCATTCCTGAGTTCTTGAATTTTTTCTGTACCTCCATGAGCATGTTTATGATTTTCATTTTGAAATCTCAGGAAGATTCATGAGGTTGATTTCATTTGACTCTTCCTCTGGTATATTTATAATTTTGCTTTGAAACATGTTCCTTTGACATTTCATATTTTTATGTGGCAGCCTCTAGTGCCCAGAAGCTCTACTCTCTGGAGCTGCTTAGCCCCTGGAGCAATGTTGGGGGTCAGAGCAGAGCAGTGTTGGTGTCTGCAGGGAGGAAAGAGCTGTTTCCTGCTTCCTGGCTGCTATGCCTGTCTCCACTGCCAGAACCAGTGGGCTGAGCACACAGGTATAAGCCTCTGTGCTTTGTGTTTGTAGCTGCTATAGGTAGGGCTTCCTTCTGTTTGGCCTAATGCTAGTGCAGGGTTTGCCAGTTTGCAAGCCAGGTGCAGGCTGGCTGGGAGGAAGACACAGCAGGCTGCGTATTATGGAGGGGGGCCTTGCAGCTGCGTAGCCAGCCAGGGGTCTGGATTACCTGAAGATCATGAAAGTTCCCAACCTGCTGGGCAGAGTCCACCTAGACAATTTTGTCCACTTGTTCTTTCTCCTGAGCAGTAAGCTCTGTGCAGTCCTTGCCCCTTTAGCATCCATCTTGCTGGTTAGGAAGTCTCTCAGACTGCCTGCCATTCTTTTCTCCCAGAGCAGCCAGATATGGATCCCTGTTTTCCACAAGCGACTGGAATCTCAGTCTCTCCAGGTATTCTGCCTATCTTAGTTTTCCAACCCCGCCCTAATCATGAGAGCACCATGCAATGTAGGTTTGTGCTCCCAGAGCAGATCTCCAGACCTAGGTCTTCAGCAGTCCAGACCTCAATTTCCTCCCCACTCCATTTCTCTTCCTCTCGCCCCTGAGCTGAGGTGGGGGAGTGTCTTGGGTCCTGCTGGCCATGGCTTTGGTACATTACCCTGTTCCATGAGGTTTATTCTTTTCTCCAGGTGTATGCAGTCTGGCACAGCCCTCTTCCCTGTTGCTCTTTCAGGATTAGTTGTATTAATTATATTTCCATATTATATGCTGTTTTAGGAGGAATCCTCTGTCTTACCTCTCACGCCTCCATCTTTAATCTCTTCCTCTGATATACTATAATTTCTTTCATTTTTTATCTGTTGAAGGGCATATTCTTCTTAATATAAAAATGTTAATACTATATCTTCATTCTTTTAAACATTTGTATACTTAATTAAAAAATATTCTTAGAGTTTGAAAGGCTCTTATCCAGAGTATTCAAGTATGGTCATAAATTCTTTGTAGAGCCTCTTGTTAAGAGCCAGTATCTATATCCCCTCCCCCATTGAATTTGGGCTGTTTCTGTGACTTGTTTTGATGAATAAAATAGGGCAAAAGTGATTTTGGGGGTGTTCTGGAGCACATGCCTTGAGATGATTTGTAGCTTATACCTTTTCCACTTTGAATACCCCTGAGATTGTCCTGTGAGGAAGCTGGCCTTGTCTCTGAAGAATGAGAGGCCACATGGAAGGAAACAGAGGCACATGGCCAAGAGTTGATATCCTACTACCAGACTTGTGAATGAGGCCATGTTAATTCAAGGGTTCGGGCAATAGACTCAGCCTCTTGATGAGAACAGATGCAGAGAATTTGTATTTAATGTGTCACAGTATACTCAGTGGCCATAATATTTATTCCCCTCCTACAATCAAAATACACTCATCCTTTTCTAAGATCCCCCCACCCAAAGCTTGATCCTATTAGGGTATCAGATTCAAAGTCCAGTATCTCGTGATCTGCATTTGTCTAGGGTTTGCTGAGGCTCCTTTGTTGCATCTTCTTAGGTGTGATTCCTCTTGATCTAGAGACTTGTAAACTGAAAGACAACTTTTCTGTTCCTTCTGTCCCCCAAGAGGTAGTGCTGATCAACAGACACTTCTGTTCAAGAAGAGGAAGAACAGGAAGCACTGATTGATCACTGATCAATGGCAATTCTGAAATCCAGCTGGGCATATGCCCCAGTTCTCCCCATTATTTACATTTCCATAGGAAATAACCTGTTTTTGTAGCTGAGTGGTCTTCTCAATCTGATTTCTGCCAGTCGAAGCTTGGAAAGTTTATCTTCATTTATTGCAGTTGTCTTTTTTATTTCAATCTGATGCAATTGTCTTAAACATGTGTGCATTTTAAATGAATCTGATTATAGTCTACTCCACTCCACAATTCCTTTTTAGACAGGCCACGTGTCTGATGACATGAGTCTGAGAAAGCCTTTAGTTTGTGTGGTGGACTAAGCGTTACATTTAATCTTTCAATGGTCTTAACAAGGATTTTCAGCCACACCTTGATTTGATCTTGACTGAGGGGCCGTATTTTGCTGACAGCCGTATAGATTTGGTCTTTAGTCCTAGATCTTTTGCCAGCTGGAGAGACTGCAGATGAGAAACAGGTTTCAACCTGGCAAACCAAGACCTCTTTATAATGACCTCATTATATGTTATGTTTATATATATATATATATATATATATATATATATATGATATAATATGTGCAATATTACGTAACTAACATTGCATATATATTTATTTATGTATCATTATATATAATATATAAAGTTATTCAACCATAAAACAGAAGGAAATCCTGCCATTTGCAACAACACGGATGTGCCTTGAGGACATTATGCTAAGTGAAATAAGTCAGACAGAGAAAGACAAACACTGTATGATCTCACTTATATGTGAAATCTGAAAAAGTCAAATTCATAGAAACAGAGATTAGAATGGTTGTTTACAGGGGCTGGAGGGTGGGGGAAATGGGGAGATGTTGATCAGAGTGCAAGCACAGTTATAAGATAAATAAATTCTGGGGACCTAATGTATAGCATGGTGACTCTAGCTAACAACACTGTATTATATACTTGAAAGTTGCTAAGAGAGGATCTTAAATGTTCTCATCGCACACAAAAAACTGTAATTATGTGGAGTGATGGATGTGTTCACTAACCTTATTGTGGTAATCATTTTGCAATATATATGTGCATCAAATCATCACACTGTATACTTTACACAATGCTATGTGTTAATTATATCTCAATAAACCTGAGATAAGAGGAGAAAAAAAGAACCGGTTTACTTCTCTCCCTTGGTAGTTCTTTGTGAGGCTGAGATGATCAGTCACTCTTTGAATTAATGCTTTGCGCTATCTGTTCTGCTGTAGAAAGATGATGACACTGATGCTATTTATATTGTTGCAGTAAAGTCTTTGAGTTGTATGGATTTTAAGTTTCTTGAAGTCAGGAAACTGTGTATGTTTTTTAACGCAGGACAATACTTTGCAAAATCAGTATTTCATATTGATTTCAGTAGTAATCTTTTTAAAGGTCAAGCAGAGTATATGATGTTAATGTTTTGGTCCTTTGTAATTTTTATATAAAATTGTATGTTTAGAGGAGCTTTGAAAAACAATGTAGTGATGGAATCCTGGATGTGGAAGCAGCCCGGATATTAATTGGTGCTATCAAAAGCTACTGTCCCATCCGAGGAAAGTGAGTGTAACACTTCATTAATCTATATTTCTAAAATTGAGTGGGTAAAATTGTGATAAAGAATGAACAGAGTTAAATGTCCAGATCAATCAATCTGTTTCATCTGTCTTCATTTATCAGTCTGTCCATTCATCGTATTTTACTTGTTTTCATTGTTTTTCCCTGAGGGTTCATAACATTGGTTGTTACATTAGGAGATTCTGGAGGAAGATCTGACTACAGTGTATTTGTATAAGAGACTCAGGGAGCCATGAAAGAGAGCCCGTATGGTTTCAATTACTATTACAATTATTTTGTCTTTATATCATATTCACTAAGTTATTGGATGGGGAGGTAAGGAAGTCTGTAGCCTGCCATTAGATGGCTCCCTGGGCTGGAACAGGCTATGGAGGATTTGCACTAACTGGTGGAGCTAATAAATGCCATTAAATCTTGTGGGAAAAGTTCAGTATCTTAGAGATATGCTGCTATCTGGTCACAGTCCTGGCAAACATGAGATAGTAGTCCAGGACAAAGCTGTGGAGCAACAGCGTTGGAAATCCAGTCCGAGTGACACCTAATGTTTCAGCAGCCTGGTAATCTATCTGAGAGATCAGAGTCAGTGCCTAGATACAGTTTATCAGTTCCTAGATAAAGGGCCCGGTCTTCAGGGCCTTGGAGCATCTTGGCACAGCAAGACAAAGGGGAGCTTGATTCCAAACCCCGAAGATTGGTCTGGAGAAACTTTAATCATGTTCTAGTCATGTTTACTTAGCGTTGTTATGTTAGTTTCATTTAGTTATGTTCTATCTCAGGTCAGGAATGGTTTCAGGAACAGAGGTAGTAGGAGTCTCATATTAGAAATGTTCCTGTACCGTGACCATGGGTGGATAGGTGGATGGGTACAGAGGCTCAGGACTGAATATATTTAAGAAACCTTTTTTGATATTACCCAAAAGTACAATATTTGCCTTTTGTTATAACATAAATTTTTTTCTCTGTTAGATTCATGAGTATTTATGATGTTTTAACTTATGTAAGAACTAGAAGTTGGCTTATGAAGTTCAAAGACATGTTAACTTCTTTGGAATACCATAAAGAGAAGTCACCTGGACTTCCATATGGGTTAAGTATTGTGACCATTTAGTAGCAGTATACTTGAAAATATGACCTTTTCTGTATTGTCAGAGTATATTACCTTGATTTTCCTCATTAAAAAAAAATAATATGATCAACTGTTACTGGTTGAGTGGTGAAGGAAAGAGAAGAGGGCTTCTCCTCTCCATACTGTTTTAGCAACTTCACTGACACCTCTCTTAGAAAATGGGCAGGAAGAAGAAGAAACGTGTGGTCATGTTTGGATTCTTCAAGTTTTAGTTGCCATGTCTTAGGGTCACGTTACCCACTGGGCTGCTTTCGTAGTCATTGGGTATAACACTGAGCAGGGCTGAGATATGCATGTGCGCTGGATCTAGCTCTCAATTTAATTTAATCTGTGCCACAGGGTGGTTCTGTTTGGAACTAGGAAGAACAAGGCATGGGTTTCATATACCTATAATTGATTTTCTAAAATGTCACAAGTTACAGATTTTACTTGTATAGACTCCTTGCTTTGTTACGTTAAGTTGTGAGCTTATATCCTTTTTAAAGTGGAAAGACAAGATGTAATTAATGAGAAGATATCGGAGGATTTAACGCTGTTACATTTTATAACAGGATGTTAACATAGCTTTCATAACAAATTCCGATAATTTTTACTTTCTTCTACTAAGTGTAAGGAGAAAGAGAAAAAATTTAAACCCTTGAATCTTGACATATATCCAGGTAACCTCTTTCTGGTAGGCTCTACTTCAGATGGACTGAAAAATTTTTTAATGTATGTCATGGTAAATATCAAATAGAATGTTTTTTTCCTGGTCTTATTTTTAAACAATGCTGATGTTTTACCCTAAATTTATTTGTTTCTTGCTTTTGATGTATGAATCTTTGAATTGTTTCCTACATATTGTCTTGATTTAAAAAAAATGCTCCACATCCTTGATATAGAATAACAAGAGCCATATTTTATCTCTCTTCACTATGATTTTTATGTATAGAAAGTATGTTTTAGACTTTTGTTTATCTGTTGTTTTGTATTTATAATCTTTTTCAAATTAATGTTAGTGATTTGTTTAAACAAATATTGAACTTCACATCTTAATTGTTATACTTTTAAAGTAATCTCACATTTTATTATTTTTTTCAGGAATAATAAATTTCTGATTTTTGTATACTACATTGTATTTTCAGAAGAATTTGAATATGCAGGATATATTATAACATTAATCTACATTTATCCTATAATAATGCATCTATGGCCAATGGCAAGAGAGTTAAATGTGGCAGCACTAATATCAGTAAACTACTATTTTATATTTTTACATGCATTAGAATCAGCATTGAAGGTACTATTAAAATTAGAGTTGTATCTTATAAAAAATAACAATTCATATATTTTGAATCTCTTCTTGTCATATTTTTGAAATAACTTGACACTGGAAGCCATTTGCTATAATAGTTGATAGCATCCTGGAATTTTAGTAATCTTTTTGAATTTTCTGAATTTAATAACAAACCAGTATAATAGGCAAGGTCTTGGATATCAGATGAGCATTGTGAAAGTGGGAAGAATCTCAAAGATCAGGTAAAAGAGAACTGAAAATCCATACATGGATGTTTCCCTCAAATACTCTCTGTTATGATGCAAAAAATAAATAAGTGAATAAAACCAAACTGGGTTGCTAGGTCCTTGTCATAATGTAAGATGAGAACTACTGTTTAGGTTTAATGCTTCAAACACGATTTATTCAGCACTACTGTTTTCACACATTAATTCTTAGTATTACAGTGAATCTATTTACTGCTATTTTTCATTACTTGTTTTTGGTATTCCTGCTTCATCATAGATTATATAAATATTTTTGAATCAAATTACAATTTTTGATATTGCAGATTAAGAAGAATTTTTTTAGAATTCCAATTAAATAACTTAAAACCCAACTTTTGGAATATGACTCATCTGTAGTTGAGGATTTAACTGTTCATTTTTAAGATTGTCCCACTCCACACATATGCATCATTGTATAGGTGCTATGAAATGACCTATGTTCTGTGTTTTTTCTAAACAGATAATAATTTTGAAAAGGAAATATTTTCACCAACACTGGAATACTTTGGAATTTTTTTTCGTGATTATTGGAATCATTGATATCCTTTGTATATACTTTGTCAGATTGAGATTGATCAACATGCCTTTTATTCAAATTACCGTAATAATAGGATACCTCAGAATACTTAGGCTTATTCTTGTCATTAAGGTAAAACATCACATTTAAAAATATTGGTATTTTTTTCCTTCACTTTTAAATGTGTTAAAAGAAAAAACATAATTTTGAAAGAAATTACAGGGGTAGCTGTTTCTTTTGGAACACTCTCTCAAGTATCTAGTTGGTTCACTCTCTCACTTCCTTCAAATTATTGTTCAAATACCCCTTCCCACAGAGACCTTTCCTGGCAGCCCTGTAAAATGGCAACGTGATTAGCTTTTATTTTCCCCCCATAGCATGTATCACCTTTTCACTGTAGGTTGTGTGCACTCTCCATGAGGTAGGGATCTTTGTTTTGGTCACTGTTGTAACCTATGGCTCTAGAAGGATGCTTAGCATGCAGTAAGTACTTAATCAATACTGGTTGAATGAATGAATGAATGAAAATGTTGCTGCCACTGGAAGCAGGGTGATCCAGGAACAAGTTCTCCAAGTTTTAGTAAAATTTTCTCTTAAAGCCCTAACTGTGCAGAAGCATAAAAATATTTTCTCTGTAGCCCACACTCTCATGGCATACTGCCTAGAGAATTTCATTTTACGGTGACCTTTAATCTCCTTAACAGTTATTGTTCCCTTTTTTATGGCTCTGGTTTTGATTCTGAAGATGGCTTTTTAGTTTTACAGGCTTAGTTCAGACTCCTCCTTTCTCCCTTTCCAGTGGAGTTAGTTGCATTATATAAGCTTTTAATGTGGGAGCTTTAGATGATTTCACTTGCTACTCTGTTTTTTTTTTATTGAGTTACTTAATTCTTATGACATTAAACAAGTTTGCTATTGTGGATGGAAGTTACAGAGGCTTCATATTAAGAAAAATTGCAACAAATCCAGATGATAAAAACATACAATAAAATCCTCCATCTAGTGCCTATTCTCCAAGAAATTTTATTTCTCCTGAAGGGAGAAATGTTTGCATGCTCAGACTTGTGCTTGTACACTTTCTTTTGTGTTCCTTCCTTGATTCTGTGTTAACCAAACTTTAGTGTTCATAGGAATTACTAGACAGAATTATATACACAAAACCTGCCTTAAGTGGTAATTTTGATTAGTTACGATTTTTGCCGCATGAGCTGAGTATAGAGCAAGGTGCTCATATAAGGTATAACCCACCATAATGCTAATGACTCTTGAAATTAGATTTCAAGTATGTAGTATGAGGTGAAGTCTTAAAATGAAAGGTAGAAGCTTCCTTAGGTAATCAATCCGTTTTTATGCAGAGATCTTATGCAAATGAATGGAAAATAATTATAATTAAAGTAATACTTTTTGAAGAGTCAGGTTGAAAGATGTGAAGATGTATTGTTGTGGAAGTCAACTCTGTAGTATGAACTTGTTAAAACGCTGATTACTAGGGTCCATTCTCAAAGTTACTGGTTCAGCAGGTCTGGAGTGGGACCTGATAATTTGCATTTCTAGTAGGTCTCTGGGTGGTGTCACTGTTGAAGCAGAGACAACACTTTGAGAATGTTTGCCTTAGAGGGTGCTTTTCCTCAGCAAATTTTCAGGGTTTTTTTTTCTCTGTTATTCCAGATAACAATACCACCACTGAAAAATACTGTTGACGTGCAAATCAAAAAACGCCTCAGCCTGATGTATAGTATTACCAAAGGCTATGTCAAGAGTCAAGAGGACACCAAATTTTTAATAAAACAAATTTCTAGTCGAGAATCGATATATCAGGTGAGAAACAAGAACCAGTCATTTGGGGGGAAAGAAACTCACTGAGGGTATTCATTTAAGACTATACATATATATGACCCAACAAATAAACTGTAGCAAGTGAAGGGGATTCAATTGTTTATTATTTTATATGAAGGGCTGCAGAAAGTCGTCTGGGTTCTTTAAATTTCGGCTATCATTATCAGACTCACTGATGGTCATAGAAGACAATCTATTTGTGTTTTGTTTTCTGAGTGCAGAGTGGAGAAGAGATTCTGTCTCACTGATGGTCATAGAAGACAATCTATTTGTGTTTTGTTTTCTGAGTGCAGAGTGGAGAAGAGATTCTGTCTGTAACATTCTCTAAAAAGTAGGTCATTTACAAAAGCCTCCACATAGGAGTTGAGATTCAAACAAGGCTTCAATGAAAGCGTAGGTTTGAAGTGGAGAGGAAGGGAGAGGGAAAGATTTGACAGTGAAAACTTGAAACACTGGTATGAGGAATGGGTGAGTAGTATCTATCATCTATCATCTAATCTATGCATCTATTATCTATAATCTATACGTCTATCACTGTATATGTTATCTAATCTGTCATCTACTTATCTATTATCTACATCTATCTGTCTATCTGTCTATCAGTATCTATCTATCATCTATCTATCTGTTATCTGTATCATTCAAGACTCTCTCATTTACAGGCAGATGAAACGAATCTCCTAACCAGGTTCCCTCTCGCCAGTCTGTCAACTCCAGTCCACTGTACAATTTGGCACAGTCATGTTCCTAAAAGGGCTAATTTTATCCTGCAAGGCCTAAAGGTTAAGGTCTTTGAATCCACATATGTATATCAGGAGGGAGGAGAGAACACAGAAAAGGTAGTAAAATATAATCATACCTTCATGAAATTTCCAATTTCATATCTTGAAAATAACGTAGTGAAAGAAGTTAAAGTATTCCTTCCAGCCCTCCACTCTCCCAGTTTCCAGAAACAGCCCCACAGTAACCATTTCTGCATTAAACTCCTCTCCTACTTGCTGTAATACTTTAATAATATGCATGTGTATGTATTTAATTATTGATTTGTTATCTCTAAACAGCCTTTATTTACTCTCTGCCATAGAGTAAAAGGACATAAGAACACTCTTTCAGCCTTTTCTTTTTCTTCCTCCCTTAATTTTTTGGAGCTATTAATTTTATAGGGAAAAGGTTGATAATATTCACATTCTATTCTGTAACAAAAGCCTTCATTCTTTTCAATAAATGACTATACAAGGAAAACAAACAAAAAAACAAAATATCCCAACCATTGCATACTATTCGCTATCGAATCTATTATTTGATTCAATCCATAACAAAGGAAATATGATTCATTGTCATTAAATATTTACTATTTGAAAGAGACTTATAAATGAAACAAATGGTTAAAAAAATTTTTTTTAACTATCTTCTTTCTTTTCCTTTATGTTATATTCCTTTTTCTGGATTGCCATGTGAGCCATTTTTAAATTTTCCTTTTTATTAGGCTGGATTATGCCTACAAATCATTTTTTAAATAGGATGGATCAACTTAAACAGCCAGAAATCTTTTTATCTTGCTCTCATAATTAATAGTTGACTCTCCGAAATCATTTTCTCGAGGACATTGCCCCTCTATGTTCAGTATGGCTGATACAAGTCTGATTTTACTTTTGCTTTTGTAGGTGACTGTTTTTCTCTCTTTAGAGGCTTTTAGGAATGTTTTATCCTTGGAGTTTTGAAATTTCACCCAGATGTGTCTAGGTGTGATTAACAACAAAAAAAATTAATCTTCTGAAGCACTTGGTAGAGATTTTATAATCTGAAGCCTGCCATCTTCTACTACTTGATTATTTCCTTCCCTCTTCTCATTTCTATTTTCTCTTTTTGGCATCTTTTAAACAGATTTTTCAATTTCTGAGTTTAGTCCCTGTCTCAACTTTGCTCATAATTTTCAGTTCTTTTCTTTTTACAAAGAGAGCCCTCAGCTTGATTTTCCTGGTTACTAATTCTGCCTTTAACTGTGTGAATTCTGCTATCCAGTCCTTCTATTAAATTTTTTTTCTTTCCTGACACTTTTCATTTTCCACGAACTTGGATTGCTTCTTTTTCATAGTTACTGTTTCTTTTTTTTAAAAAAAGTGATATTCTCTTGAATCCCTTTATTTTAAAAATTTGTTTCCTGAACTATTCTGCTTTTTGGGGGGCACATTTTTCTCTTCATGACAATTCATATTTGTTGTTCGGTTCTTGTCTTTCATTGTTTTTTCTTTCAATGTTTGGTGATTTGGTTTATATTTTCATATGTGTAGATGAGACCTAAACTGAATAGTATTAACAGCTGAAGGGTATTTTTTCAGCCCAAGTGAGACTCCTAATTTTTAATCAGACAATGAATTTAAATTCTGGTTACTAAAGCTGTATATCTAATGATTGTGTGTGTGTACATGATATCAGGGGTGGGCTGGGGCTTATGTGTTCTGGTTGATGTGCCTATTTTTTGTGGTGAGTCAGTTACCTCAGGCTTTTAGCCAAGAAGCAGGTTCTTTCCTTATTAAATTCAGGAGAGGGAAAGCAGCTGTGAAGATACCTACCTCAATCTTTTTATTTTTAATTTCTAAAGTAATTAAAAAATACCTGGTTAAATATCTCTGGCATTTAAGATTGTATTTTATCATCAGGGACCACTATAGGAAGAGTATACCTGAATTTTAGGAAGGCATTTGATATCTGTCATGATATTTTTTATAGATACACTATAGATATGTTATCTAGATTTATCAAAGCAGTATTGATTGTTGGATCAAATATTAATGTGCAACAAGATTCTATCCTGTTGATTTCCTTTGAATGTTGGAGGTGAAAATTAAAAGGACTGAGAGTCTAGATTTATTTATATCAGAAAGGGCATATATTTGGAGGAGAAATAATTTCAGGAATGGGAAGAGGAGAGAAGTAACTAAGAGCCAATTGGGGGATTAAGAATGTGTCTTGAAAAGTGAAGGAGAAGGCATAGAGATTTGGGGGCACTTACCTCCAGGTGGAAGAGATGAATGCCCCTTGGACATTTTTTAAAGGAGACATAGTAAAGATTTAAGTGGTTTATTGAGATGTGATTAGATATCAAACTGGGTGTTTATGCTGAAAGTGACATGATACAAGAACTGACCAGTCGCAGCTCCCCTTTAGAGAAGTCACGTATCTATCCCGGCTTTCACGATTACGTTCTCTTCAAAGGCAGGCGTTGGTTCCCTCGCTCTCTTGTGCAAGGTCCTTCTACAGCAGTTTTACAGAATTGTGGTAGGTCCAGTCTGGTATGAAGGGGGCTTAGCTGCTCTATCTGTGCCTATGTAAACAGTATGTGGGTGCTGTGGGCAGGCTAATAATCTGGCATCTTCCCAGTATTGATTCAGTGTTATTGAGTGAGAAGAAACAATTTAATAAAAATTGTATACCACATTCTTATGTTCAAAACGAGAGATATATTACATTTGATTTTTCTAAACCCAAAAAACACAACTTGAACTGCTTAAACTTTAGATAACAAACTATGTAAATAGCCCTATAAATAGCACTATGCCATGCATTGTTGGGGTACAGCATCTCAGTCATCTGTGTCTGACAATCCTAGGGAACTGTCAGTTAGTTGGTCCCAGGGCTGTTGGTATAGCCAAGTGTAAGCTCCAAAAAGTCTCAAAGCTAGAGAGTAACCTCCCTGAAGAGCAGCAGGGCTGGGGACCTAGCAGGCATTTGACAATGCCTATTATGTGATTAAGCAGAGATTGTCTAGCCCTGGAGTGGAGCTCTCTCTTCAGTTATGTCAGGAGGTATCTGTAGGATACACAAACTTAAACTTGTCGACACCTTATTTCCTCCTTACTCCACTTGTTTGTGTGCTCCTGATAGCCTGGCTCCCCAGTAGCTGCTCAGCTGGCTACCCCCTCAATGGGGCTGTCTAGAAGAATTCCCTTGGGTTCACAGAGAAGTGCACACTTTTTTTTCTGAGAAATATTAGGCACAGTACTTATGCAAGCTACTGACTGCACACATTCATTGTCATATGAGCATGACCACAGGGAAAGCAGCAGAATTGACATGGGGGGAAGAATTGAGCCAAATTGTCTCCCTCAACTGTATACTGAGATTTTAAAGCCAGAAATGCACTTGGCATAATAAGAATGAATGATTTTCTCAACTTCTTGCAGAAATTAAATGAAATTTTGGAAACCAACAAACAAGATGCTGTCAAAGAACTAGGTAGGTAGTTGGAGCATCTACCTTATTATTCCATAATTTAACCAAATGAAGACAAGTTCATGATCTCATTTAATTACTCATTCATTTATTTATTCATTTGATAAGCATTTATTGAACACATATAATGGGACTGGTATGCAAAAAGGCAGAGCCTGGGAAGGGTATAACAGAAGATAACGACAGAAAGTTAGAGGGGTTCTATTAGCTTGAGTTAAAGTATACTGCAAAAGCTCTAGGTTTTTATACAAAGCTTCTTGGGCCTGCTTTCCTTGTAAGGGGGTCAGTGTGCAGAAGTATATGTTAAAGAGCCTGGCATAAGGCAGGTGCTTAATAAATGGAAATTATTATAAGAGAAATAAAGTAAAACCACTTTGTGTTCAGAACCGCATTGTGTAAGATGCCATATGGACTTATAATGGTCATACTTTCCAAATCAAAATGGAAAGAATATGGCCTAATGAATGAGATGGTAAATTTGGAGACAATGGTCAGAATATTTTGGCACTGTCTCAGAAAATCCAGGACCCATTGTTGCCATTTACATACAGGCAGATTTTTATTTCTATGCTTTTGAAGATCAAGGGCCTTGGAACTGCTGTCTTATGTTTTAGATTAGTATGGAATACTGCAAAGTTTTCTTGATTGAGTCCTGAGAAATGGAATGCCTGTTCCTGTTTACTGAAACTGATTATTGAATGCTAATTATGTCAGGAACTATATTAGTGGCTTTATATGCATTATCTCATTTAATCCTTCTATTACTCTATGTGGCAAATACTACTATCATTTTCATTTTATAGATGATGAAACCGAGGTTTAGAAAGGTTAACCTGCCTGAGGGTCATATGGCTCATAAGTGGTGAGCTAGCTCTCAAATCCAGGTGTATCTGATGCTAAAAAACTTTGCTCTTGATCATGCTGTACCTTCCAAATATCAGGCATTGTGCTCAGTGTTAGGATTACAAAGATGAAACAGATACAGTTTTAGTCTTGACTCCCAGGCCAGTCATGACTTCTCATGTTCATTAAGGAGGAAAAAATATGCAATTTGATCTCAGAAAGACCCACCAGCCAAGGTCCAGGGGCTCTTTATTAAGCCCCTTATTCATCCATTCAACAAAAACTACGTAATATGGAAGATGAAGATGAGACAAATAAGTAAAAAGAATATTGCAAGGTAATGAGTTTCGTAATGAAGACATGTAGGAGATGCGTGGAAATAAGGCAGAGAGAATGATTTTCTCCTACTTGTGGGGGAAGCCATTTCCTGATTTTCGTAGCCATAGAATAGAGATGAAAATAACACTAATCCTTCTGGCACGAAATGGAATGAAAGATATTGCATAAATACCTTGGAAATTATAAACTATTATACAAACATTAGTCATTATTGTGGTTATTGCACTGTTTGCTGACTGATAGTTTTATGTGCTTCAGGACTCATAGAGCATGAGGGTGGTGATGTTGTCATTGCTTTGAAGACGAAGCAGGCAATCCGGAACGGGATTGCTAAAGCTCTGAAAAACCTCACCTTCCTTTGGTCAAGAGGTGTTATTGATAAACATGCAGGCATAGAGATAAATAAGGTAATAAAGCAGTTTTTCATATTGCTTGATTCCATAACCTAGCACCCAAGTATGCATGGTCACTTCAGCAGAGTGTGATGAGTAAGACTGGGAAAAGAGTGATTCGTCTCAGGTGTTAACTCTGTAATCTGCCTGCAGCCTTTTATCACGCCAATGGCAACTCATGCAAATGCTACCTGGCATATTCCATGTCAAAACTACGTGGTTGCAAGTAACAGACACCAACCTGAGCTAGGTTTAGCTGGGAAAAGGACACAGAGTGCCTTACGGAACCCACACTGTGGGTGGCCAGGCCTCAGGAAGGGACTTGAACAAGGATGTAGGAAGCTTTCCAGACTCTCCATTTCCAGTTAGGGTTGCCCTTTATGGCATCTTCTTTCATCTCCACTACAAAATCACTAGGTTTTTCTGCTTTTCTATCCACTGGTGGAATACGTACTGTTCAGTCCCTTCCAACTGTGGCGAGGGAGGTGGGAGTCACATGATAACATGGTAGGGATTGTGTGTGTGTGTGTGTGTGTGTGTGTGTGTTGGTGGGGATCAGGAAAGGGGCAGTTTCAAGAGGAGAGGAGCAGGGATGGTATCCAAATTGCTTGATTGTTAAATGGACTTGAGGAAAGTTTTAAATGTATTTGCAGAAAAAATCAGGAACATAAGACAGGGAAAAAAATGTTTAATGTTTAATCTTAATACTCTATCACATCCACCATCTCTACTATGTATTTATGCAGATAAGGATATATTTAAATAAGGATGTATTTGTGCAAATACAGGGTTCTTTCTGCTTCCTAGCATAAACAGAAAAATGGAAGTTCTGCTCCCACGTTCTGTGTTACCCACCAACAATCTGCTCCAGGCTGTCACATGCTTTTCCTTGTCACTGGCAACTCCCATCCATTAGCTGCCATGCACCGATCATTCCCTGGACATAGTACCCTCTCCACGGCCCCAAAAGGGAAGTGGGTGTGGGACTGGCCAGTTTTCCCCTTTGTGGCTCTATCTCTTTAATCTCTGTAACATCATGGCAAAGGATTAAATGGGTAAAATGATTTCTCATTACTGTCTGTCAGAGGGAAGAAAAGAGCTACTTAACAGTATTCTTTAAATTACACCCCTATACACATTGTGATTTTTATTCTATTTTTCTCATTTATCACTTGAAAGACTATATAAGATTCAATTAAAGGCTTGATATTCATTAATTAAAATAAATAAATAACAGCCCTTAGGGGAGAGGCTTATTTCTTCCTATAGGTTTGTTTAGAAAGGTAATGGGTAATCCATCATTCATTAGTTACTTACTGAAATCCTACTTAATTGCCTAATTGTTAGCCTAAGAGATATAATGATCAATCCCAGGTCATAAATAGTTAGGTAAATCTATTCAATTTAGTTGTGTAAATATATGTTGGATACTTACTACATGCCATGGCCTCTTGAGGGGATTGGGATAATTAATGAATACAACCTTACCACCAAACTCCATGGGCTCTTACCCATCTTCCATTTAGTCATTTATTCATCTAATCAACACAAGTTACATAATATGAAAGGTGAGACAGATAAGTAAAAATAATGATAATACAATGTATTATTGTATAGAATAATAATACAATGTAATGAGTTCCATAAGGGGGATGTTTAGAGGGTGCCATGGGAATAAAGCAGGTAAGAGATCATCACTTACCTAGTTAGGGAAGCCAGAGAGGGCTTCTCAGAGGCCACAAAACTGGAACAGTATTTCCCCAAATTACAAGAGTTTAGAGAAGCACATCACACACATGAAAAAACTTGAGAGAACATGCCATTAAATTGTACAATAGTCGACTGTGAAGTTCAGATTATTTGAGATTAAGACAGAGTAGAATACAGTGTTAGCATTATAAAGATGATAAATATATGTTAATATATCAGTGAAAATAATAAGGGGGTGGAATAGGGACAAAAAAAGGTTAGAGGATAATTTAAACAGGACGAAAGAAGCCGTGAGTCAAAATCAAGGTTAAATTTGTATAGTAGTAGTTTATTTAAATTTCCTTAGTTTTGTCCCATTTAATTTACAAGATTTGATCACCATTACTTTGATTGTTTGTTTTCAGGTACTTCTTGCAAAAATAAAAGAACTGAATAACTTCCCAATGGCAGTCCCGCCCCCCACTCCTGACAAATACCTTGATAATATCATTTGGCTGGAAAAGGAAGATGATCTCATCAAGTTCTTTAAGGTAAAGATTCTTCTATCTTTTATTCTGGCAAGTTTGATGAAAATTATTTTTCCATTTTTTCTACCCCCCCATGCAAGATTAACAAAAAACTTATCCAAAGCCAGGAATTCTGTAACGGCCAGTGAAGGGCATGCTGAATTGGAGGCCCACCAAACCCAGGCGAGTATATTTCATTTTGAGCCTAAGTGGTAAATCTGTTTAGGATGATCTATCTCATTTTATGTTGTAGCATTCTGCACTGGAAAAGACTTTTTAGAGCAAGGATCTCAAATTTAAATTAGTATACATGCCAGACAAGTAATATAAAAGTAAAACCAATGGGGGTATAGTGTTATAGGGAACAGTGAGGACTGTGGTATATTCAAGAGTTCATGATCAGTCTAAAGTCAATGAATGTTGCTATAGGAATTTGGACTCTTTTGACAAATATTTATTGAATTTACACACCGGAGACTATTCTAGGTTTGGGGATATGGCAGTGAACAAAATAAATGAAGTCCCTGCTTTCATGGACTTTATATGGATGGAGATAGACAATAAGCACACCAGCACATTAATATATAGTCTGTCAAATGGTGACGAATGCTATGGAGAAAAGGTGAGGAAAGGGAATATGGTTGGGTAGCTATTTTATATGGGGTAGTCAAAGGCATTTGAAGAGAGATCTGAAAGGAGTGAGGGAACCAGCCATATAGATATCTGGGAGAAGAGCATTCCAGGCAAGTACGATGCCTACATGTGGGGTGTGCTCAGTTTGCTCAAGGAATGTCCCAAAATCCCCTGTAGCAGGAGTAATGATGGAGGGAGGACATGGAGCTCGAGCAGTTGAAGAGAGCCTGAGTCTGTAGGACTTTATAGGCCATTGTAAGGACTGGGTTTTACTCTGAATTACGTGGAAACTGATTGGAAAGTTTTAAATGGAGAAGTGACATGATCTAATTTACATTTAAAAATGACAGTCTTGCTGCTGAGTTGAAAATAGGCCGTTAGGGGTCAGGGGCAAGCCAAGGAGACCAGTTAGTAGGTAATCACAATAATGGAGGCAAGAGATGATGACGGCTTGGACTAGTGAAAGTCAGGAGAAGTGGTCAAACTCTTGATATGCTTTGAAGCTGGAGCTGATAGATGCCAGTGGAAGGAGTCTTAGGGAAGGAGGATAACTTCTAGGATTTTAGTCTGCAAATAGAGTGGAGCTGCCATTAACTAGGATGGGGAAGAGAAGATTTATATGGAGGGGGAAAGAATTTAGTTTGAATAGGTTGAGTTTGAGGAAGGTATGCAACATCTAAGTGGGGATGTTAAGCAGGCAGCTGGGTGAATTGCTGGAGTACAGGTGGGAGGCCAAACTGGAAGTAGACATTTTTGAGTTATTAGCATAAAAATAATACTTAAAGCCTTGAGACTTGGTGACATAATTTAAGGGATTATACTAGACATCCAAGGATTGAGTCCTGCACTGTCCAACATTAGAAGTGGGGAGGTGAGGCAGAATTAGTGAAAAGATTTGGGAATAGATAAAGAACCCTTATTTGTTACCAGAGGCAGGAGATGGGGTGGGGCAAGGGGTGAGAAGGGGTCAGAAGGTACAAACTTCAACTTCCAGTTATAAGACAAATAAGTACTGAGGATGTAACGTACACCATGATGACTGTAGTTAACCTGCTGCATGGTATATTTGAAAGTTGCTAACAGATTAAATCCTAAAGGTTGTCATCACATGGAAAAAAAAATTTGTTTATCTGTATGCGATGATGGATGTTAACTAAGCTTATGTAATCATTTCTCAATATATGTATGGCAAGTATTATACTGTACACCTGAAAGTTATATAGTGCTGTATATTACTTATATCACAATAAAACCGGGACATAAATGAACTGAGAAGTAATCCATCAGGTAGTAATCCAACAAAAAGAGAATTGGTTCCCAGAGGCTAAGCAAAAAAGTATTTCATGAGGGAGAATGTGATCAACTATGTCATATGAGGCTGAGAGACCAAATAAGCTGAAGACTGAAAATTACCTAATAGATTTAATATTGTATAGGTCAAATTAAAAAAAGAGAGAAGCTGTCAATCTGAATTTTTATGGGCAGTTTCCAAGAATTTAAAATTTGGTACCAATTCAAAATTGTGAAAATACTGCCAGCCAAAGGCAACGCATGCATGGACTGGATGTGACCCGTGGACCACCAGTCTGTGGTTTTGGTTTTAAATAGATGTTGTATGGATTATAGGGTTTATAACTTTGAATATCTGATTTCTTTTATGTCATACTAACATTTCCCTCATGCCAGATAGTAAAACAATTTTCTTTTGAAATTAATTTCAGATTTACTGAAATTAAGACTCCTTTCCTGGAAAGTAACCAAAACCTACTTGAACTAGTTTGAGCAAAGGGGAAGTTTACTGAAAAGATATACAGGAGCCAAGAACCAGTTGAGGAATCAGGCCAACTCAGGGCAGGGGTATCAGTGGTGGTGGTGGTGCTGGGGGTTTTGTTCACGGAGTCTAAGAATGAACTTTGCAGACACTCAAAGTAGGAGAGCAACTGAGAGGCTTTTTATTTAGAGATAAAGTAAGAGGAAAGAGCTCCTAGCTTATGCTGGGAGGGGACAAGAGAGTCTGGGGTGGTGCATTGTCTACGGGATTTAAAGGCGTTTGAGAGACAAAGGGCTAGGGATGCGGACCTGCCAGATGGTCTCAAAAGGTTTGTTTTTGAAGAGACACTAAGTTTCTTATCAGTGGGTTATTTTTCAAAGTTAGTTTAACACAAGAAATATACTGCTCTGATTCTTTCCCAGGAGAGCTGCTTTTTGATCTGGGAGCATATCAATTAAGACTGACTGCCTTGCTTCCAAGATGGGCTGGGTTATTGTTTGTTTGATTAAAATGTAATCTTAGCTTTAATATAGATTTTTTTCTAAATAAGCTGGCCTTTGAACAGGCTACAGTAAATCTTACTATGGTATGTTTTAATTGACACAGTGAAAATAGAGGCTATGCTGAGATACTTTTCTTTATCTGGGGTGTATTCAAATTTCTAGGTCAACTTGCTCCTGGCTTTTTAGTTTTAACTAATTTCACTGAAGAATGCTTATATTCCTAGTTTGATATTTTTACTTTAGGGAATTAATGTGACTTGGCTTTACTTAATTGTTTAACATGGAGTTTTGGTAGGGTTTTTTTTCCAGAGGCCCTCAACCCTACTCTGTCTAAACCCACAGTCCCTGTCTCAGTAGGAATCTGCTGACCCTCCTAATACGTGACTGTGATGACTTAGTTTCAACTCCCAGGCTTTTTATCTTTCTGTTCAAATTCTTGAGAGAGAAATAAAGCCAGCTTAGCTTGGATCAGATGTCCAGCATGGGGGAGTACTAGTGTAGCTGTGAGAAGGAGGAAACCTGGTGGACTGAAACAGACCTCAAATGCAGAGGAGTGGGAGGTGGGAGACAGGCTGGACTGGGAAGGAGGTTATCTAATAGGTGTTTATTATAACTGGCATCCTGTTCAGGTTTTTAAAAATCCAATTTAAAATGAAATGAGACATCGGTTCTTCATGGGTAATAATTTGAGTATGATTAACTGGCCATCCGAGTGAATGCGACAGCAATAGGACTCTTTAAATTAATGATTCACAGACATTGAAGTGAATGTGTGACCAGGGCACAGCCTTTTTTCCATATTAACTTGCCATGCCTATGCAAAGCTGTTGGGCTTACAGACCCCCTTACAGCTTTCTCCCACTCTTTAGGTAGCCTTTTTCCTTAATATGTTTGTTGGTTCTTGATAACCATTTAAATCAGATTTTGCCAGGGTAAAAACTGAGACAAATTGGGAACACACAGCCATTATTCTCACTGGAGACAGCCAGGGATTGTGCCAATAACTAAAATCCACATAGTAAACAAACACCCCTTGCAGCCTGTAATTTCAATCCTGTTCTCCATCACAGCCACAATAGTTAATTTTACCTCCTTGTGCCTTCTTTCATCCTCCAAGTCGTGTGGTTAGTTAAAAAGGGAATCTATAAAGATGAGCAGGGAAACAAGGGTAGACAAACAAGGAATGAATAATATACAAGCTGGATAGCTGGCTTTAGGTGAGCTTCTCAAGAAAAATTTTGAAGTCATCCATGCTTATCCAACACTGTCAAATAATTCACAAGTGTATAAAATGAAGAGCGAAAACTATTTACTCCTCCACCTCACACTTGGAGATAACCACTGTGAATGATTTGGAAACATTTCCTATACATCTTTGCAAAATGCGAATCTGTCACCATTAATTCTTCTGTTACCAACCCTTCAGTGGGTCCCCTGGTTTTGAGAAAAGCTCAGAGTCTTTAATGTGCCTGCAGAATCCTTCCAGACCTGGCCCCCTCTCACCTCTCCGGTCTCCTCAGGGGCTACATGCTGACTTTCATGGGCCCAGGCCACTTTTGCCTTAGTGGGTCTCTTCCTCCATAAAAAGTACAAAAAATTATGCTTTACAACTGTGTTAGCATAATGATGAATATATTTATATTAAATATTGCAGTTTTAAAACATTTTCCTTTACCTAAAAGTTGTTTTATTCCCTTCCGATTTTAAAAGAAACTAAATGTTGTGAGTCCATGAAAGTATTGTGAATCCCAGGCTCCATGCCTCTCAAAGCCTGATTGGCAACTCAGCCCTGTTTGAGATGCATTGATTCTTCTGCAGTTACCCTATTTGCTTCTGGGTCTTTGCATATACTGAATCCTCTGTCCTGCATGGTCCTCAGCTCATCCCATCCTGGCTGTTCCTTTTCTCCCAGTTCTCAGTTTAGCCGCTCCTTCCTCTGCAGTCTTCCCTGGCCACCCAACATGGTGTCCTGTGGCACTTCTGGATTTTACCTGCGTGTCCTGTCCCTGTCTCCTTTGTCAGAGAACCACACTTTGTTGTAAACAACTCCCACTTATCATTCGTTGGGTGTTTCTGCCAGTCACTGTGCCAGGTAATAATCACAAAGTCTGCAGTTTGCCTGCTGTCTTCTTTTGAAACATGGATGAAGCATATCAGCACATTGTAATTCATTAACAAACCACATAACATAGTTTGTGGTTTTTTACTACTTGAAAACCATTTCGCCATTAAAATCTGATTTCTGTATTGACTATGAAGCTTTTGTGTTGACTCTCTTTTATTTCCTCTTTTTTTTCTTTCAGCAAAGAGCCCAACTTGCCTATTTTGATGATGGAGATGTCATTTGTAAAGAAGGTGAAATGCCCCAAGGAATCTACTTAATTATTTCAGGAACGGCAATTGTAAGGGACTATTTATTTTTTATTGAAGTTGTATTTTGAAACATGTAATTATAACCTAAGGAGGAATTTAGGAACCAAGAAAGTTTCACATTTTTAGCATAATCTCTTTCCAAATGAAACCGTTTCTGTGCAGAGTGAACACTACAACTGAAAGATAATTAAATAGCCAACATCTGAAAGGTGCTTCCCATTTTACAAAATGCGTGCAGAGTCCTTATTTATTCTTTGCAACAATCCTGAGAGGAAGCAGTCTTTTCCATAATGTTCAGAGAAGGAACCTAATACTTGGAGTCCTTGAGTTACTTACCCAAAGGAAATGAGAGTCAAGAATGAGGGAATGAATGCAAATGTCAGATCCTTATAGAGGTCAAATAGGTGAGGATTGAAAATACAACTTTTAATCTGACCGAAAAAAGGCTTTTGGTGACCAGAAAAAGAGAGAAAGTTGTCAGTAGTATGGGGAGAGGGCAAGAATCCTTTAGAATCTGAATCCTAGTAGCTGAATATATGAGTGAACCCCAGCCTATGACCCAAATTATTCCAGATTCTAGATGACAGTTACAAGTGACAAACCCTTATCATAGTACAAATAATAAGTTTGGCTTTTTATTTTTGGAAAGGGTATTTCAGACCTTAAGAATACCAAAATTGATCATGGAAATAAATATTATAATACTAACACACATAAAAAACTTCTTAAGTATGGAGGGACCAAGAGCTGGCCCTTCAAGAGGTGCCATTGTGGCATGCAGACTATTTCAGAGTTGTGAACAATCAAGGCCCAAAAGACTCACAAAGAAACACTGACCTTCCACCCACAACTGCATAAAAAGAATTTAGGTAGAGGAACTACTCCAGGAGGAGAACTATCACCACAGATAGCTCTATTATAATGTAAACTAGGTGTGGTGGACAGGGAGGAAGGTGGCAAAGTCTGTTAAAATTCCTCTCTGTGCTCTATTGTTTCTGTGTGGCCCGTCAAGTGTTTTCCTTATCAAACATTTACTTTTTACTTTTTTCATAGTCCTGTGAATTACTTCCCTTTTCCTTTGAAGTCTCAGACCCTCTAACTCTCACCTCCTTGGTTCAGGACCAAGACCTCATTCTCCCTGTCTTTAGAACCTATGTTTATGGCTTCCCTGTATGTACATATTAAACTTTGTATTTTTCTTTTGTTAATCTGCTTCATGTCAATTTGATTCTCAGACCAGCTAGAAGAACCTTGAGGGGTAGAGGAAATTTCCTCCCCAACAAGTGTCTAGCACATTTTGATGTCAGGCAGCTGAGTCTGGGGAGGTCTCTCCCTGTGCACTAGTTGAAACCCTCAACGGGGGGTTCTTGACTCTGAACGAGAGAGAATTCTCAAACAGGTCGGACAAGTGTAGGTAAGGAAGGAATTCATTAAAATGAGAATACTAGTGAATGTCAACAGCCTGCAGGCTGTAGAGAGCAAGGAAGAACAGAGGGAGGAAGGGGAAGTTCATTGAACTCCTGCTCAACATAGAGCAAATCCCTTGTCAACTCCTGAACCCAGGGTCACCAGGTGTCCAGTGTCCACTTGGATTTATATGGTGTGGGAACTAAGCCCCTACCACCCTAGAATTTGGGGAAGCTGAAGAGCCCTGGCTGGAGTGAGATTATGTTCTGAGAATTTCCCAAAGGCAAATAAAGGAGATTTTCAGAAAGGCTACTAAAGAGCATGACTGTACAGCTGCACCTGGGTGATGGGAACTTGCAAGCCTAAATCAGAGATCTTAGTAGCCTTTCCCTACTTGTCTGGAGTAGAACAGAGAGAGAAGACTAGTACTTAAGTCTAGAAAACTGAATGAAATAACTAAGTAACAAAGGTGCTTACGACCAGAAGAGTGCAGAGACAAAACACAGTAAGTTGAGCCGTAAGAAGTCTTTATTTAAGGCAAAAAGTACACACTCAAAGAAAGGGGAGTGCAGGCAACCTCAGAGAGAAGGTGTACTCGGAGGCTTAAGATTCTGTTTTTTATGGCTTTCAAGAATGGGGCAACGGGTGGGGGGTTGTTGGGTATAGGCTTGACTTCTGGTCTCATGATATCTATCTCCAGTGAGAGACACTATGTCACCATCCTTAGTCTGTCCTATAGATATTTTGTAAGATAAACTTAATGCAAGTGTAGGACCTAAACATTCAGTGAAGACAGCAGGTTAGCCTGAGCACAGCCATCTTAAGAAACCCAGAGGCCATTTTCTGAATATGTTCAGAAAGCCCTTGAAAAACAAGGTGAAAAACAAGTTAATCATGAACACCAGGTGGTGGGCAGCTGCGGCCTTCAGACAGCTAACCTTGGTCAGTTAGTCATACATACCAAGCTTATCTTGCTGAAACACTGTATGGCTGAGGGTGTTCTTATCTCGTGAAACCCCCGGGATGTGGCGCCAACCAAAGATTTATGTGTCCTTGGAAAAAAAAACCCTGTTATGTGCTTGTAGAACAATACTGTCTTTTTAGAAAATGCTATAAAAACCTCCGGCTTTGACTGCTCGGGGTCCTTGTTGAGACCCGCTGCGTCGGGCTAACACTTGGACCCCAGCTAGCTGGTTCCTGAATAAATTCCTCTTGCTTGTTGCATCAAGAGACGCCTTTCGTGAGTGATTTGGGGAGGTGTCCTCCTCTGGGAGAATCCAACACAAGAAATTTCTTGATCCTGTTCTTCTCCAAGATAGTGGTTACCCTCAAGCACTGGGGACACACCATTTAGGACTGTTTGCCCTGCCTTAAGATAGGGTCAGTTATTGACTGATCACCATGTAATATGTTAGGAATCTTACCTCCTAACTCCCTGGTTTTTAAAATGGAATCTTAGCCTTAAGATGGGGTTCCTCCTGTTTTTACTATACTATTTATATCTTGGTATTTTTCATCATAGGCAGGAAAAGTTAATCATGATGCTTGTCTCATGTCCCTGCCCTACCTCAGTTTCATTCATTCATTCAACAAATATTTACTTCATCACTACCATGCAGCAGGCACTGTTCATTCTAGGCATGAAATTGACAAAACAGACTAAAATCCCTGCCTTCCTGGAGTTTACTTTCTAATAAAGGCATAGGAGGAGATGGAAAAATGAACAAAATAAGTAAGTTGAATATATAGTATGTTAAAGGTGATGGAAAGATAAAGAGGTTTGTTATAATTTTTAAAAGGGTGGTCAAAATGGCACTATGTTTTGACATTGAAATCCTTATAACAGCCCTATTTTTCCATGGGAAAACTGATGCACAGACAAATTAATTTACTTGCCCTTCCCCCCCACCTTTCTTCAAGGGCATATAGAAGGAAGTTAAGGAGGGCTTTGAACCCATGGAGTCAGCCTCTAGTATCCATGTCCTTAGCCATTATTCTATACTCTTCCATTAGAAGCCATGTGCTATGTTCCCCTTAGAATCATAACAAAAATATACTGCTACCAGTATTTATTAAATATGCCAAATCAAACACTTAAAAACTACAACATATATGTTCCTTTTGGGGAATTTTCCCCAAAAATGATTGGACTACTTAAGGCTTCTTAAAATATAAGTCCAGTGATATTTGGGCTAAAGAAAATTTTTAGTAGTCTATTGATACCCTAAAAAATTACTAGAAATTTAACAGCTTAGACTTACTATCTCACAGTTCTGTAGTCCAAAGACCCTATGGCCTTAGCTGGTTTCTTTGCTGGAGTCTCACAAGGTCAAAATCAAAAGGCCGGTAGAGCAGTGTTTCCTTCTGGAAACTCTGGGAGCAGAATTGGTTTCCAGGCTTATTGTTGTAAGAATCCAGTTCCTTACAGTTTTGGACGTATGTCCCTGCTTCTCTGCAGGCTGGCAGTTGGGACCCACCACTAGCTCCTGGAGCTCCGCTTCAGTCTTTGCCTGCTAGGTGCTCACCTTTCAGAGCTAAGGCACATCCAGTCCTTCTCATAGTGCCTCTTCTCTCTGGCTGATTCTACTTTTCTACTTTTGAGGGCTCATGTGATTACATTGGGCTCACTGACATGACATAATCCAGAATGATCTCTTTAGGATCACTAGAAGAGGGGGCAGGGCAGTTGTCACAGCAATTCCTTCAGTGAGCTTCTTCTGTTCCTGTTCCCTTTGTCCTGAACAATAGGCTTCCTCTTTGATGTTTGCAGCTGAACTTTCTGGAAAATCCTGTAATTCTTCTGGTTGATCTCCTGCACTTCCTCCTGAAATCTGATAGCCTGCTTTTCCTACCCTCCACCCATGCCTACCAGTTCTTTACCAGAAATAACCATCCTAAGTTCAATCAGAAAAAGAAAAAACTTTTTCTGTTGTGTCTCATGGTATTAATTCTTAAGCATTTTAAAGGGATACAAGGCTTTTACTGAAATCATGGTTCAGTTTGGAGGCATAATAATTCATGCTATCTAACTGATGCATCCATGCAAACAAAAAATTTGTTTCCATCTGAGGCATTAGAGCGTAATAATAAGCATAGCTAATAGATTTGGAGTGGGTGACTGAGTTAGCTGCAGATTGCCAGTTACTTCTTTTCGTAGGATTTTTATGTAAGGAAGATATAGGTAGAAAGTTGTAAATACAGGTCATCTGTAAAGCTAAAGATCAGAAACAATGCTTGCCTTGGAAAATTGAAATGTGAAAGAAACTGATTTTTGTGAAGACTAATTCCTTATTCACTCCTGAAATGATTCATAAAGAATCTTTTCCTTCCATTGTAATAATTACAAGAAATCGTGGGAGCTCCTATGGTTTGGGCAAGGGTTTTTAATTATGTATTTCCCTTTGCACATGTTTTTCCCTGTGCAGTTGCATAGTTCCAACCGTACCAATGGAATAGACAGTGGCCTAAGACCTGATAGAGAGTACAAAACCCTGTTTACAGAGTACTGCACTAGCGGAGACATAATTGGAGAATTGTGCTGTTTGCTTAGGCAGGAACTTGAATATAGCGTCGTCTGTGAAACTACTTTACAGGTGAGAAACTGGTTCTGTCTATATCATGGGTTATTAGTTAATTCTTCCTCTAAAAAATAAGGAGAGCCTGCATGTTTTCTTCCTTTAGGTCCTGCTATCTTATTGAGTCACCCAACCAGCTATTGTGAAACAGCATAGACTAGTTGAGAAAGTACAGATTTAGTTTCTCATATCCTGGCTGGGGGATCTGGAATAAGATATTTTAACCTCTTTTAGTCTTAGTGTCCTTGTTAGAGAGAGTATCTAACTTTTGATGTTATGAAGATTAGGAAAATACCTAAATAAAATGCCTGGCATGTATAGATGCTCAATAAATGGCCCCATTATGAGAGCAGTGTTTTAAAAGAATAGTTATTTGTTTTTAAACTTCCTTTCTTCCATTTGGCACTTGCTAAGTACGCCTATTCAACAAATAAGGGGACTGATAATCCACTAGGTGTAGGGGATTCAAATAGAAACAAACCAAAGTTTCTGCTTACAAAGAATTCTCAAGCTTTTGGGACTGTTAGATGCGATTAAGCAGGGTCTGGATCTTAGAGGTGTGTGGAACAGAAGTGAATATTATTTGTAATACTGTGGCAATAAAAATAGATAAGTTTATGTAGCTGAGTTCCTAAATTTTGGGCTCATGAGCCATACCTTTTAGCATAGTTATTGACTGGAATGAATTTTTCTGACTTATTATTATCTATACCTTTAATTACACTGTAAATTTTATCATCTTATAGTGAACAACCTCTCCAAAATACAATGTATTTAAATGGCAGTGTATCATAATTATACTAGAATTGATTTTTTTTAAGAGGTTAGGTGAAGGTTAAATCTACAGCCACCTCGTTTTCTGATGCCTTATTGTTTAGTTCTGAACCAAGCTTGCTGCTTGATTCCTTATCGTTTCAGGCCTGTTTTATCTCTCTGGAGGATTTATATGCAAGTTTTGATACCTTCTGGCCATTCCTGGAAAATAAAATATGGCTAAAGGTTGCTATCAGTATTGCCTGTCAATATTTTCAATCAAGTCTCATTGATGAAGTAAGTTACATGATTAAAATATGAATAAACTTTTATTTACTGCATTTTTTACAAAATGCGTTTCATATTTTTGAAACAAAGAGAGAAAGGAAGATTATGTCTGATCTTCTAAATGAGATTCCAGAATTTTTAAACACTCTCTTATCGTGATTTCCTGCAGGTCATCAATCTTCTTGTCACAGCTAATTTTCCCAAGCTACCAGCAGTCATTCTTTAAAAAAAATAAAAGTAGATTCGGGAAATATTAACTAGGTAGATCCCCAAGAACCAAGGATAGCGTTAACTGGAATGAGTTAATGAACACTCAGTCTAGTGTTTATTATAGTCCTCTACTTATGTTAATATAAATCTGCTTTTTCAAAAATTTTTTTTTTTTTTTTGTCCATTGAGGCATTTTATTTGCACGTGTATATTATATCCCTAGAAAAGTAATCCCAGGCTTTTCCCTCCTGCTTGTTTTTGTCTTGCTTCTCCATGGTCCATGATACCAGCTGAAGTTGTCAGGACAATGAAACCAAACTGATGTGACAGGAACATGTTATTCTGCCATTTTTCTAGATCTATGAGCTATACTTCAAAACTGGGGCTGATCATGCCACACTCATTTAACCTGACAGTGAGGTTCAGAATAATTTTCTCAGTTCTGTGATTGTCAATGATTTTAAATTCACCAGAGTAACATTATAGTTAGAAACTGAACGAGGGCGCTTAGAAGCATGGCCTAATAAGAATCTGGTGTTTGCCTCTCTTTTTGGCATTGCTGATGCTCTTACAAGCATCAGCCAGGACATTTATGCATACCATTATGTCAGCAAGGAAAGATGGTAGAAAGAGGTCAAATCTTTATTAAGGTGATTGGGCCTCTTCTATGAACTTTCTCTCCAAAAAGTAGTGGCTCAAATCTGTTCTTGGAGTGGCATAATTTACAATCCTATACTTATAAACTATTTAATAATTATTTGAGCCACTACTATGAGTCAGGAACTGGGAAAGTGACAGATTTGAAGTTCAATAATACTCATTGCATAGAGAGACTGGATATAAATGTTGGGTGGAAAAATGAGCAGGTCTCAAGAGAATGAGAAAACAAGCCACAGACTGGGAGAATATATTTGCAAAAGAGATATCTGCTAAAGGACTGTTATCCAAAATATTCAAAGAACTCATAAAACTCAAAAATAGGAAAGCAAGCCCAATTAAAAATTGGGCCCAATATCTTCATAGACACCTCACCACAGAAGATACACAGATGGCAAGTATATGGAAGGATGCTCCCTACTGTATGTCATCAGGGAAATTAAATGAAAACAACATGATATCACTTCACACTTTATTAGAACAGCAATTTTTGAAACACTGACACCACCAGGTACTGGTGAGCATGTGGAGCAGCAGGAACTCTCATGCATGGCTGGTGGGAGTACAGCGTGGTATGGCCCCTTTGGAAGACAGTTTGGCAGTTTCTTACAAAACTGAACGTACTTTTACCATACTATCCAGCAATTGATCTCCTTGATACTTATCCAAATGAGTTGAAAACATGTGCACACATTAAAACCTACACATGGATATTTTAACAGCTTTATTCATAATTGCCAAAACTTGGAAGCAACCAGCCAAGACGTCCTTTAGTAGATGAGAGGATAGAACAACTGTGGTACATCCAGACAATGGGGTATTCAGTGCTGACAAGAAATTAGCTATCAAACCATGAAAGAAACTTAAATGCATATTACTAAGCAAAAGAAGCCATCTGAAAAGATTACCTACTATCTAATTCCAAGTGTAGGACATTCTAGAAAAGATTCAACTATGGAGACAATAATGAGATCAGGAAGCTGGGAAGGGAGGGATGAATAGGTGAAACACAGAGGACTTTCAGAGCAGTAAAAATTCTCTGTGATACTAGAGTAATGGGTACATGTCATTATATATTTGTCCAAACCCAGAGAATATACAACACCAAGAGTCAACTCTAAAGTAAACTATGGACTTTGGGTGATTTTGATGTATCAATGTAGGTTCATCAATTGTAATAAATGTACCCTGTGGTGGGGGATGTTGACGGTGGGGGAGGCCATGCATGTGTGGGGACGGAGGTATGTGGAAAATGTTTGCATCTTCCTCTCTATTTTGCTATGAACCTAAAAAACTGCCTAAAAAATTAGCATGACAGACTAAGGCTGTCATGTTTTTTATTAAGTGGCAATAACAATTTTCAGACAACTTTTAGCAGAAGACTAAGGAGATACAGGTTCTTCTCTTTTCTTTTTGCTTTGCTGCTTCATGAGAAAAAAGACATGTTTCGAGTCTAGTATTAATTCCCAGAGGAGAGCATTAGAATCAATAGGTTAAAACTGTGTGGAGTCAGGTAGACTCAATAATAAGGCTTATTTTAAAAAAATTCACAAACAACACATACTCATTATATAATTTAGAAAATACAGATACAAAACAATAATAAAAACTTAGTACCCCGATTTTACAGCCCAGAGTATCTCTATTTAACACTTAGACTTATTTCCTTCTAGTATTTTTTCATTGAAGAACTAGCCAATTAGGACTTTTAGAACCCCTAGGCAGTGATAAAATTATGCTGCACCCCCTTCTTAAAACCACAGAAACCAAATTTACATGCATTTAAAAACCAAAATAGCTTATTTTTTAGATTTTCTTATTACAAAATTCTAGATGTTTGCCAATTTTTTAATATTTTTGGTGCCCCAGCTGTGCTTATATACTTATATGTATTTATATCTTAAATATATAAGAAAAAGTATATGGTTTTTTTCTTATAGCATTAATAATATATATAATTTTCTTATAATACATATAATATTTTCTTATGTGTTTTGGTGTCCTTGGCAATTAAGTGTCAGGGACCAAGTCCTGAGGACTGGGTCATGTAGCTGTGTACTTTCTGTGGCTGGACATGTTCAGAGGGCCTCAAGGCTCATCTACTCATTTTCTGGGGCTGTTGTAGTAAAGTACCACAACCTGGGGGGCTTAAACAACATAAATGCATTGTCCCACAGTTCTTGAGGCTAGATATCTGAAATCCAGGTGTTGGCAGTGCTGGTTCCTACTAAGAATTAGAGGGATTATCTTCAGCTTCTAAATGGCTGTCTTCATCTCCACATGCAGCTCTCCCTCTAAGTGCATCTGTGCCTAATTTCCCCTTTGTCTAAGGATATCAGCCATATTGGCTTAGGTGCCCACCTTACTCCAGGATAACTTCATCTTAACTTAAACAATTATATCTGTGAAGACCCTTTTTCCAAATAAGGTCACATTCTGATGATTGGGTGTGGGTAAAATTGCAGTATTTTCAGAATCTCTAGCCTGGCCTTAGTGCATCTCCTTACCAGTAGGTGTTGATAAGGGGTGGAGAGAAGTAGTCCACCTCCATATCAATAGGTAATTATATGGGGGAGCGAGGGCTTATCTGGACTGGAAAGGTTGGATCTCTTTCTGCAGCCGGGTCATGAAAGACATGGGGGAGCAGAAGTGGATGACTGCTTATAAGTAATAAGCTGGTTTCTCCCACATTATTTCTCCCTTTGACTGATTTTGGTTTCAAAGGTTTTTCCCCCAGAGTTACACTGGGGGTCAGAACATCAACATATGAACTGTGTGCTCATACACACAGCTTCCTTCTAGCTCTAAAGACATGTTTCTGAGTCTTGAAGTATGATTCTGACCCAATGCCTTGCTTTGTTCTTTTCCTTTTTTCTGGTTGTTTGTTCACTTGTCAAGTGGGACATTTGCTTAACTGCCAGGTAAAACCCAAATCACAAGGCATAGCTGACTGCCCTGCTGCAGCTGATCCCCAGCTCACACAAACACATTAACACACCAGGCCACTGGTAGGAACAACATAAAAACTCTGAGCTCATAATCTTGTTGAGGGCTCTTCTGAACTCTAAATTAATTCTGTCTTTTGGTCCCACGGTTTATATGACACCCTCACAGAAAATGTCTAAATCAGTGAATTTGCTTTGTTCTTGATACCATGTGTCATTTTCTATGTACTTGTACTGGAAAAAATGTAATTTTATTGTAGGACTTAACGTTTCAGAAGTGTGTGAAGTTTAATCAGGCACACGTGGAGACTTTGTCAAACGATAACGAAATGACTATTGATAACATGACCATGAAATTCGTGATTATTGTGTATGGCAGTGTGATTGATACTAAGACAGAGGAATCATACTGTGCACCTTGCATTTTACCTAGAACCTGTGAGCAGGTAAGGAGGATCATTTCTGAAGACTCGTTTGCTTTTCATGGTGCCCATAAGTAACTTTAAAACTCAACTGATCACCTTAAAAAGAAATTTAAGACCCTGAAGTTCTCACCCACACTTAACAAAACATTCCTAGAGCTTCTGTGGACTGTTGTGTGGGTTGTACCCTTGTGCAGGGTAAGACCAAGTGGCAAGAGAGGAATCTGCCTCCTCTCTGCTTGCCAAGCCATGTGCCTTGGCATGGGGCTCTGCTTCCCCAGAGGAGATGTTAGATAGAAAGATAGACATTAGCAGCCTAGGAAGGAGAAGATAGGCTCAAGGAAAAAACTGCCCAAACTTCCCAGGTAGGGGGTCCCAGTGCAGACAACAAAGGCTTTGCAGGGAGGCAACTTCCTGCCTGTGGGGACCAGGCCAAACCAGTCCCAACCAGGTCCCAATGGGGGCTCACGGGAACAAAACTAAGAACTGCCCCAACCACATACTCATACTCCTCATACTCTCATTAAAATAAAATTGTGGTTTTGCTCCCTCTGGCTTTTCCATGTGCATTCTGGGAAAAGACATGTGCACCAAGAGAAATGAGTGTATAACTAGAGCTGTCAAGCAGAAGACCTCACTCTGTCAGTCAAAAGATACCTCCTAGCTAGGTGGTGACAAATAGACCCTCCCCCCAAAGTTCTGGGCCTTTGTCTACCTTGACTCTGGCCCCCGTGGAGTGTATTCAAATAAAACTTTTGCCCTGCTTCACTATTGTGTCTCTGCCTTGCAATTCTTTGTTGCGGTGGAGACAAGGACCAAGGAGAATGAACTCAACCCATAACAGAGGAAATGGTGTGCATATTTCCTAGTTCACTCCAAGGCCATATGCTAGTGTGGCTTTGAACTATCTGCAATGGTTGGTAAGAAGGGAGCTGAGTAGTAGTGGCCTTGTCACCTTGTTGCCATGTTAGGGACGATGGGCATAACTTGACAGTGTCCTGGACCTCACCATTCCATGCCTCAGGATGAAGGGAGGGAGAAGTGTGAGCACCTAGGGTCACACAGGATGAGAGTAGAAGCAAGGTCTCTTATGGGCCAAGATGGGTGGAGCCCACCAGCAGGGAGGCTCAAGAGGCATGAGAAGAGCTGACATCCCTTTAATCTGGTAGTTAATTTCTACCCCCTGGGGAGAGACCCTTTGGTCTGTGATCTATTAATCAATGCTTTGATCTATTAATTAATTAAATGAATTATTTTACATAAGATGAAAATTTATGCCCTGGAAATGTGGGTAAACCTCATAAAAAGTGCATTTGTGCCTTTCATCACATTCTTATTTTATACCTCTCAACAATTCAGTGGATGAAGGTCATTTAAATGTTTTTTAAATGAAAAATGAAAATCCCTTTAGCTTTGAAACAAGGGGTGGGGGATGAGTTCTGGAACAGTGGGAGCAATACCCACAGTTTGGTTTGTTAAGACATCAGGGTTTGGAGTTGGATTTGAAACCTGACCCCTGTGCCTAAGAGGTGTTGAGCATCAGCAAGCTGTCTCTACCCTCTGGTTCCTATTAGAAAGATGAGGATGATAGCAGCAGCCACCTCATAAGGTTATTGTGAGGATTAAATATAATGGTATCTGGTACCTAGAAATTATGGTTACAATTGCTACTTGTGTGCTACTTTAGGGAGGGTGGATTTTGGGCACACAGGCCAAAAGTTCTAAGAAAAGAATCCTGCCATCTGGGGAGGCTGGGGCCTGGGCCTTGAGCCCTTGAATGTCATAGTAGGGGTCGAAGTAACTCCGTAGAAGCTGGGGATTCTCTGTTTTCCAAAAGGAATTTCCAGTCTGGTTACAAGTAAGGTGCAGAGATTTCCTTTCTGATGTCTATAAGTAGGCAAAAGGTAATTTGCTGGTCCAAAACATCTTGAAACAACATTAAGGAGGATATGAAAAAGATAGAGCTTAGGGTGAAGGCCTAGTTCTAGGTTTCTACCGATTTCTTACATTCTTTGGAAAGGTTGGGAAGCAGCCAGCTTAGAGATCAGATAATGCTCTTTTGACTAACTTTGACTTTTCTCCTTAGGTTCAGGGATCTTCAGATAAAAGCAAGTTGCTGGTTATCCTAGCAAACGAGGCTGGCAAAAACAAAAATAACTCCGAGTTCATGGGTAAGGGGTAGCCCTTTGGTGGTAGGAAAACCACCGAAAAGGAATTTTGGTATATGTAAAGTTCACTGGATTCTAAGAAAATGACTTGAGGGCATTGTATTTATCATCAGTCGCCATCCTTGGGCCCACGCTGGCTGCCCCATTGCTTCTGGGAGGTCACATTTCAGAGCCTGGATCCAGGTGGCTCCTTCATCTCTCATGTCCTTCCCTCTGCACCCTCGCCAGGGGAGAGCAGCTTCTATGTTGTGTTCTGTTCCTGGCCTGGCAGGCTAGCGCCACATAATTCTGCTGGGAGCTCAGTGTCCCTGCCTTACCAAGCCCTGTGTTACTCATCTGCCAACTGCTCCAGTTTGAGAGCACAGTCAGCCTTGATTTGGCCCTCTGCTTGGCACCACCCGGGTGCTTACAATTCATGTGCGCTGCCAGCTTAGACATTACACAATTCTTAATGAATTGTTAATTAGCGGGAGGGGTTTACATGACTTCCAATTGTGTGCGTAGTGACTTTTTATTAACATTTTATATATAATTTGCATAATTCTTAGTAACTGCAACTCCACTTTGTGCTGAGCACTGTGCCAAGTGCTATTTGGCGAGCAAGCCAAACAAGGTCTCTGCCCTTCCTAAGATGTATATTCAGTAAGGGATTCTACTTCTCCCCTGGAAGCACATTCAACTTAAACTTACACCTCAGTTTTCATGCCCTGTTCTGAGTCCTATGCAGCACGATTTGGGGGATCCCCCCACTGCTCCTCGGTCTCCTGTCAAGCTGGCCAGCACATTGACACAGTCATCACCCGGCTTCAGTCTCTTTAGGTCTCCTGCTCTGCTGCTTCCATAGCAGCCTGAGGCCACAGGAGTCTGTGGCAAGGCCTGGAGCTCAGGGCCTAGTGTCAGCCCCCTGGGGGCACCCTGAGGGCTACTGAGCCAGAGATCTTCAGCTCTGCCAGGCGGCAGGTAACAGGTCCCTACTGTTCATGGGCCTGTAGGCCTCTCTCCTTCCTCAGGTCCTCTGGAATTATTTTTAGACTGAAGGAAATACATCACTCTCTATTCCCCAGTGAGTTTGGGACAAAAGTCATAAATGGCAGGTTTACAGACTGGATCCAGCCTGTATGCTGAATTTGACCCACAGACACACTTTCTTTTAAAACTTTGAAGTTAGTTTGTCAAGTATAAATATCCAGAATTTTCACACTTAAAGAAATCCAGAATTCAAGATTTTCTTGATAAACTAGAAAGTCTGCCAACATTTGGTCCTCATTCCTGTATGTGGCAACAATCAGATAATGCTGAGGGTATCAGCTGGCTATGGGGGAAGCAGGTGCTCTAGTTTGCCACAGTCCACAGCACTCCCTCTTGTCTTATACACTTTAATCATTGGTGTGATCTGCTTGTTCTCATTTGAGTTTGTCAGTGCTTATATTGAGGGAAACCTTGAAGGAAGAAAGAGCCCATTAAAAAGAGGAAAAGGGAAAGGGGAGACCTACTGGGATAAAGCAAATTGGCATTTCAGGGTATCTTCTGCTACCTTTACTCTTATATTCCTAATTTAATTTTTCTGTTTGATGCATATATTTGGATTGGCTCAGTCAACACTGGTGTTTGGATGACCAGGAAAGAATATAACTGGAAGAGAAAAAATGAGGTAATACACTTGACAGTTTGATTATATTTTTCTTATTGCAAATATTAAAAACCACACAGCTGAAATAAATTGTGTGAAGTCAAGTAGCAAAATGCAGTTGATGAGAAAAAGACTCAGTGGCAACTCATTCACTTGGAAAAATTGGGATATAGCTCAGTTGAATTACATAAAAATTAAAATTATGACTATTTTTGAAAGATGTTAATTTGCCTCAGGTCCCCATCTCCCAAATCTCCCCTGTTCACCTCTTCCTGTGATATTTAGTTCAAAGGTAGGTCTTTACACGATTAGGGGTGGGGAGGGTCATACATCAGGCATACAGACCTTAGCTTCTAAATATCTGCGCCTCTCCCTTCAGAGCGACCATGCCCTGGGGATGTGCGCCTGCCTTGCTGGGGGTGTGTAGGCCACAGGCTGCTCGTGGGCTTCTTACTGAATATTAATTTTACCTGAAGATCTTTCAAAGGGAGAAAACACATCTAACCATCAGGTTATTTGAAACATTGTTTTGTAGTAAAGCAAACATGTTAATGGAGTAGAATAACAAATTTTCATGAATTTGTAAGGTAAAACAAGAGACTTCAAATTATTTAATTGTGGAGAGTCACTTAGGTCTTGCCCTGACCTCTTTTCATATTTTGCTCGAGAATCGGAGTAAATTTAGAAATGTCTGAGAAGTGCTGCAAGTCATGCCTGGAGTTGGGCGGCAGTGGTGCTGACCACACAGACCCGAGCAGAGAGGAAAGGCAGGTCTGGGGGGCTGGGAGCTGGGGGCCGGAAGGCTTGGTACTCAAGGAGTCAGCTAGAGCCCCGAACAGAGCCCACTGTGGCGTGGGGTGGAGAAGGCAGCTCTGATAGGGCCGCAGGGTGCTGGGCACAGGCCAGGGGCCAGGGTCTGGCCTTCAGGGGCTGTCAAGAACCCCCTCCTCCCCCAGTTGCCAAGTCCCCCCAAATGAACATGCTTCCTAAGAACGGATGAGGCACTGTGTAAGTGAAACTTCAAGAGAAGTCCCCTGGCCTAGCATACTCACAACCAGATGGCCACCGTAAGATCCTTCTAGAGAAATTCTGGTCCTGTACCGTCCTTTATGTCAACCAAGGTGGTTTGCAGGGTGTTTCTAGGGGCAAGGAAAGTCACACTGACTTACGTATGGTCAACGGTGCCTTTGAGGAAAGCAATTAGCTCTCCTTAGGGCCATCCTCTCCTTTCTTAAAGGGACCCCATTTCACAAATAGAAATCTAATTGGGAGTCAAGTAGTTGACCGAATTGACTCCTCATTTGTCAGTGTCTTTCCAGGCCCCATTATTTTTAAAAGTTCTCATGCCAATTTAGGAAAAAAGCTTCCAGTTACCCTGTAATCAGTCACAAGGTTAACTGGAACCCAACAATCCTAACATTTCTTTTTTCCTCAAGCGCACTTTTGATAGACTAATTAATGTAGCATGTCTTTACAAGATGATGTTGGATGGTATAGAGATGCACAGATTTACTAATACAATAGCTTCCCCTTATCTACAGGGGATACATTCCAAGACTCCCAGTGGACATCTGGAACCATGGACAGTACTGGACCCTATATATTCCATATTTGTTTTTTCCTACACATACATACATATGATAAAATTTAATTTACAAATGAGGCACAGTAAGAGATTAACAATAATAAAATAGAACAATTACAATATAGTGTAATAAAAGCTACATAATGTCTCTCTCAAAATATCTTATTGTATTGTACTCATTCTTGTGATGTGAGGATAAAATGCCTACATGAGAGGAAATGAGGTGTATGATGTAGGCATTGTGACCTAGTGTCAGGCTACTACTGACCTGAGGATAGGAGGATCACCTGCTTACAGACAGTGGTTTCCCACAGGTAACTGAATCCTCAGAAAGCAAAACCATGGATAAGGGGGCACTACTGTGTTGTATCACTTGAAGCCCTTAATGTGGAAGATCTTTTAGAGGGAATGGTCCAGATAATAAAATCGAGTACTTTCAGTAAGTTTTCTGGTTGCATTTAATAATATTTTTCTTGAAATGGTCAGTCTAATATTTTACTTTTGACTTTTACAGTTGGAAACTGGATCCCATTTTAGAAAAGGATATTAATAGGACTAATGTGATATGTGGAGTCAGGTTAAGGACCAAGCAAATATACTGGCTCAAGAGCTGAGGGATTATCTGGCAAGATTACTTAGAAGTTACTGAAACAATTTATGGCTGCATTTATTTTACAAGCAATGGATGGACTGTTGTAAAAGCTCTAATTGTAAGTAGCTGCATTATTTGTGAGATGTTCAAAAACTCTTCAGGATAATTATAAAATACCCTAAAACTCATGGCATACCAAATGACATCCTGCATCCAGCAAGAGAGCAAGTTATAAAAGAGCACAAATTATCAAAAGCATTGTTAATATGTTACTATCTAAACCATGTATTTTTTCATTTGTGATATATTTTTCAATTCATGCCTCCCTAACATTTTCCAAAGTAGTTATTCACCCCACTCGGTTTAGTAAATATTGAAAAATGGAACCATGCTCCATAATCTTAGTTTTTGACAGCAAAGTTTAGGAGAAATGAATAATCTTACATTGCATAGTACTGTTTGATATCACTTTTCATTTAAAAAAGTCAAGTAAAGTTGATTTTTATGTTCTGATTGTTTATTGTTTAGAATCTATCATTCCTTTCCATTTCAACAAGATTTTGAAAGAATATACAATTCTTTACTCAAGGGGAAACTGTGATAGAGGTAATAGAAGAAAACACAAAAAGCCAACTTTAACTATTAAGAACCTTCTGGATACCCGACATACAAGGGCAGTGTTTGAGTGGCCAGAAGAGCGCTTGTGTCAGCAAACATTGGGTGTGGGCTACACATTACTGGAACCTGGCTACTGTGGCAGAAACTTGCAGGGCTTCAGTTTTCTGATGTAACAAGATGTCTGGAAGTAGACAGGTCGGGACAGGTGCAGCTGCTTGAGGAAGTTATCATGGACCCAGGCTCCTGGTCGGCACCACCTCCTTCATCCTTTGCCAGTGAGTTTTATCCTTAGGGTGGAAAGCCCACACCTGTCCTCTGGCACCCCATATGCCTTTCAGGAGTAGGTAGGGCAGGGAGCTTTCTCGGTTTGAAGATTTGCCCTTAGGCAGGAAGGGATCCCACCACCCCAGTCCAGCCCATCACTTGGCCACACCTATCCCTCATCTTAAAATTAATTTCTCATCTTGCCACTCTTGATACAATCTGGGTGCTTTCACACCCAGGCAATGGGTATTAGGTGAACTGCAGTGTCTGCTGTCCTTTGCATCACAATCAACTGTGTTGTTAAAATTTAGAACTTCTGGTCAATTTCTGGGAGCTGGCCCCTGGGCTCCTCGTGATTAATGCATACTGAAGCTTGAGAACCCCTACACAAGGGTAGGGGGCACAGTACCATATACGAGGCAGACAGAAGACAAAACCTCCTTCTAGGCATTATCAGGATGCTTTTGGCCACCACGAGCTACAAGATTACCTTTCTGCGTATCTTATAACCAAATCATTTGCTGATTCTTTGAAGTCACACAGACTGCCTCTCAAATTCCTTAAGCTTCTCTCATAGCCACAATGGTCATATATTCATCCTCAATTGATCAATCTTTGGATGCATAATACAACTTACTCTGTTCTCCCTATGAAAATTGAGAGCAATAATTCTCATTAGGACAACCCTACTCTTCAAGCCCAACAGCATTATTAAAAACATACTTAGGATCACTTCTATCCTGGAAATGCACATTCATTATATTTGGAAAAGCATACTTTTACAAAGCCTCATGGCTTCTTGGCTGCTTAGTGATAGAGCCTGAACTCCATTTGAGGCTATATGACTCCCTTTTCTTTGAGCTTTCTCAGCATCTTTGTACTGACATCCATCATCTGTGTGGATAGGGTAGAGAGGGCCAAGTAAGACACTGGGGATTGGGCTCCTGAATAAGTGAGGACAGGGGAATTAGGTTTACTGGGGGGAAAGCAGATGAATTCAGTTTAGCATTTGTAAATTTAACGGCAAATGTCCCATTGGTCAGTAAAGACAAGATTCAAATTTGAATAATTAATGGAGAGTTAGAATTCGACCTGTCCTCCAAGTTAAAGCCAGACTCTCCAAGAGACAAGGACTACAGAAAGCAAACAGTCAAGGACAGAGAAGCGAGGAAGCCATTGCTAGGCAGGTCCCGGGATTAGAGAGAAGAAATTTGCTCTAAGAGGACGAGAGAATGTTATTTCTTTAAGTGCAAAACAACCTTTGATATGGAGAAGAGGTAAAGGTGGGATGCAGGCCCTCTTGGTCCTCTCAGACGAGCATCCCCAGGGCGTGAGCAACATGGGATCTCATGACATCCTCAACCTCAGTGCTACCATTTTACTCCAGGCTTAATGACTTGTCTACATGTGGCACCAGGCACCATGTTTTACATTATTCTACCTGATAAAAATATAGAGGGCTACATGCAAGAGACTATACCACGTATGGGGCACTTGCTTTTAGAGCTAGAACTCATGAGCTTCCTAAACCTGAGAGCCCATGACCTTGGAATAGTTTAGTATGCTTTCCAGAAAAGCCCAGATTCCATAATCAAGATTCATTTTTCTAAGCCCAGCCATCCAATTAAAGCATTAAGTTAGGAGAGCTCTTTTATGGCAGGGGTTGCAAACTTGAGAGACTGCAGGACCTAGGGGTGGCATGGATGGAGCTATGTGAGGAGCCACATGGGCCAAGAGGTATGGTGAAATTCACATTCATCAGCTATTCCTCCACTTCCATTATATGAAATTTTACGTATCTGTCTTTGGAGAAAAGTACTAATGTCAATCCTAGCAAGGAACCTCTGCCCTTCAGGACAGGAATCTACTAGTACTAAAATGTGACAACAGATGTCTCTGATTCAGTTTCACAAAGGATTTATTTACTGCTCCCCAAATCAAAATTCTTCCCCACTACAAGAATAGTTCTGTAGTAAAACATTTTTGAACACCCTTTCCTCTCTTCCCAAGGCATGGCGTTTCATGTGCCCATTGTCATGGAGCAGACTGACACATGGAAACACTCCGCATGAAAGGCATATGGCACTGTCATACTGCTCACTTTCTGGTCCACATCCCTGGCAGGCAAGTGGAACCCTTTCTACAGCCTCCCTCTTTTGCTAGACATTTACTGAAAAATATTCTTTATAGAAAAATAAGGATCCCTCCCCTCTGCTCATCCCACTTTAGTTACCTACTGGAAAAGTACAGAGCTAAAGTTTTTTTCCCCCAGCTGTGATCAGAACACTGAATACTGAAGACCATCTAAATAGGTTACTCTAAGTTCTTGGTTAAATACTTACATATCTGCAGAGGAACTTGAACCTCAACTTTTGTTGCTCCCCAAAATGAGTAACAGAAGGGAGGGTTTCATTAGAACAGTTAAAAAGAACTGACAGTCTTTCTATGATAGAGCAAAGCAAGCTCCAACCATCAACAAATACTACCTCATGGATCATAAATCCTGCAGAGATGCAACAAGATCTGAGTCTCAAAAATAGCATCTATTTCAAAGAGAGTCACCAGGGACTGCTACAATCCACGAACAGATCAAAACGCTGGTGAAGGCACAGAGGAAAGAACCCCAGGAAATTTCTAGTGCCACTTTCATTTAATAAGCCAGTAGAATAGCAACCTAAAGACCTTGGCTATGATCACATCAAGGCGTTTTTATGGAATCGCTGTTGGAAAACATGATTGGCAGCCGGCACCTCAAGCTCACTGTGCTGAGTGAGTGGTTCCAGTACCGACTCCTTGGAGACCTAGGGCTGGGGAGTGTAGCGGAGGTATTTCTTGCCAGATGGAAGCTCTTTGGTGAAGACTCCTTTTGGGAAAAGTTTTTTGGCTTCCTCTTCAGGGATGGTTGGAAGGACCATCACGCTATCTCCATCCTATTCAAAGACATTGAGAATGGTGGAATTCAGTCTATTGTGAAGTCTAAGGGCAAGAATTAACTTCAGAAAAGTAGCTACAGGGGCTAATGAGACTAATCAAGTATTATTTGCTACCTCCCCTCAAAGGCATGTTTTCACAAGTTGACCGTTGACACTTCTGTGAGGGAAATATTTCCCTACTCTGTCAAGAAATAGATCTGTCTTAAAGTAATGGATTGCCACTGCACATTAAGATTTTAATTCAAAGTCCTTACTCTTGCCTTGCATAACTGAGTCCTGCCTCTCTCATCCCTGGCCCCTCATCCCCTCCTGCCCCCCCTTTTCCAGGCACTGTATCTTTCCTATTTCTCCAACATGTTGGGCTCAGTTTTAGGTGAAGCTCCCTCCTGTTCCTTCTGCCAGGATAACAAATATGCATCATGTGGCCCCTCACTTTCTTCTTGTCTTTCCCAAAGGGCCCTTTACAGAAAGGCCTTCCTTTACAGACAAATATAAAACCAATCCTCCCATTCCTGTGCTCCATTCTCCCCACCTCGGCTTGGTTATTTGTCACACTCCTTGCCACCTGGTATGCTACAAACTTGTTTGCCAACGTGTCTCTACCCAGCGGAATGTTAAGTTCTATGAAGGCAGGGACTTCATACTGTTCATTGCTATACCTTAGTGCCCACTGCCTGGGCTCAATAAACATACATTTAATGAACGGATATAGAATTTAAACGATTTGCCTGTCAGAAGAAAACAAAAAAAAAAACTGGTATTCAGGTTAGCATATTTAAAAAAATGTAGCAGCATTAAGATACTCTTGTGATAGTATCTACATTCTATATAAGGCAGAAATCCTAGAGATTAAAGATTTATGGACAAGTTCCAGAGAATTCTACATGGGTTTAGAAGACTGAAGCTTAAGATAAATGAAATGCTTCATGACATTCACACACCAAATAGTTTTATAGCCGTGACCTACGTGGTCAATGTAAGTTTTGTTGTAAATGTTCTGCTGTCAGAGAAAATTTAAAGGTTAAAAAAAAATCCTTTTATTAGGAAAAGGACTCATTCTGACCCATTAATTTGTCCAAATAATCTAAAAGTTAGAAAGCAATATAGGAAGCTGGTGTTTTATATAAAAGTTATTAAAGACCTTGAAAATGGTCCCTCAGTATATCTTTCTTAAACTCGGCCACGAGGAAATCTTCCCAGGTAACACAGACCCTGAAGGCGGCCATTCAGAGATGGTCCCCAGGCCATCCAGGTGAGGGGGGTCCCTGCCCTTTAACATCTTTACCTTCCAGTCCACTGGGGTGGCGACCCTCTTCTCCGCTGTCAGCTGGAGAGAGATAACTACGCGGAGAATCTCATCGAAGTTCCTGCCGGTGGTGGCTGGGTAGAGGATAGACAGCTTCAGTTTCTTATCAGGACCAAACACAAACACCTGCGAAGCACACACATATATAAGCAGGAAGCGTTAGGTGTTTTTCACATTAAAGCCTCTCAGAATGCCCTTCATCATTAAAAATGTTCAAGGGTGTAAAAAATAAACCAAAACCACAACAAGAACAACCCTAAACATCTAGAAGGATACATCACACTGCTGATCTGGGTGGCCAGGATGTAGATAATCTTCTCCATGTTATTGTTCTAAAATTTAGAAGACAATTCATTGGTTTCTGCTGTCTCAGTAAGAAAAGTTGACACGCAAACCGACTCCAGGAAAGGCCTCAGAAGATACTATGCTAACTAGGGACGCTAATCATGGAAACAGACATGAAAGTTGATGCTGGTCCTCAAAGAGTTATAGATTTTTGCTGATGAGGGACTGTTTTTCTCTAGTGGGTTAGGAGAGAACAGGAATTCAAAACCAGAGTGGCCTTACGAAGAATACATGTGATCCATCACTTTAGAGAGGACTGTCAGGAGAGCTAGAGAAGAGTTTCCTCACTTCTAGATGACATCTTAAAAAAACTACTTACTTTATGTAGCTTTCCAAAGGCTATGAATTAAGAAGTTTAAAAAATTTAGCTGAAGATTTTACTGTGCGTCGGCATCACAGATCATCAGTGAGACCGCCGCGAATAGTTATTTTGGAATTGGAGGCGAGCACCTGTTTCCTCTAGCTGCTCCACACACACTTAGACGTAGGGCCTGACGACCATGTAATCTGACTTCCACAACTCACCACACGGGCAGTCACAGGCATGCCCTTTTCGTCCTTCTCTGCTGGGTCCAGCATGCCCAACAGGATGGCAAGCTCCCGATTCTTATCATCAATGATGGGGAAGGGTAACGTTTCTCTGGGCTCCTCACCGTTGTAAGCATTGATATCCTGCAAGGCAGATGAGAGGGAAAGAGAAATCCAAACCAGGTACATCTTCTGAATTCAGTCAAGAGGGGACCATTATCCCCCCAATTTTCTCTAAGCAATTTTAATAAGAAAATGAATGAACACTCCTCATCCCAATTATCACAGACATGAATAACAGTATGGTATAGTACTAAGGTCATAACCATAGATCGTTTCCATGCCCAATTCTCTTACTACTGTGAGAAAGCTGCAAGCAGTAAACTCTTTAAAAAGTTGAACAATATAGAGTTAGATCTCAATTTAGGGTACCTCTGGGTACCCAAAAGAACCACCAGAAATAATGGGTTCATCAGTCCATCACATCGAGAAATAATGTGACATGCAAAGATTAATTCATAGATCTGGTCCCTTCCTCAAAAACACCCTAACTCAGACATTAAGCCGTTGTAAGAAGGGGAAAAAAATTATAAAACTTAAACACAAGAAGGGAGAGTTGAAAATATACTTCAAGGACAAGTCAAAGGTATATTTTTTATGGGCAGAAAGGCAGAGGTAAATTTACACTGAGGTGAAATCCACACAGAAAACAAAGCCTTTCCAGCCTGAACTAAAAGACAGTAATGTACCGTTCCCCTCTCTCTACCCTCTCTTCCCTTAGTAAAACTTCATTCATCTCTACTTCTCCTATCTTTGGAAGCTTTTGGGGGGGAAAAAAACCTAGCTTCATTATTTGATCAAGCATTGATACAGCACTTAAGGTGGGCTAACCTCATGATAAGTACATGTGGGATACATATGAGTAAGACACAGTTCCTGCCTTCAAAGGAATTTCTACCTAGTTAGATGGTTCCCATATGAAATACCAGCAAATGCAAAAATGTAATACTTGGACGTCAGATTGTGAATGGTGAAGTATACTACCATGTGCAGAACTGCTGCGTTAGGAAGGATTCAAGAAAGGGGTAGGACTTCTACCTGCGTCCTGAAGGCTGGGTATGATTTTCACAGGGAAAAGGAAGGCATTATAGGGATGAGAAACAATATTAATGAAACATGTAGGCAAGCTTGAACATAAACTATTGATAGGAGAGTTTATCAACTCTTTTATACTTTGCATCAGCATTACAGATGACCAGTGAGAGTGCCACTATTACAGTTATTCTGTAATTAAAGATAGGCCCCTATTTCTTCTAGTTGGACATCTATCCCATTTCCTTTAGCTAAGTTAGCTTTGTAGAGTTTTAGGCCTTGGCTGGGTAGAGTTTCAGCGAGTACTGGAAAAGAGATTTTAAAGCTGGAATAAGGTCTATTATGTGGAGCCTTGAAAGTAATAAAGCAGGGGTTTGATGGCATGCCAGACACACAGAACCTTTGTGGATTTCTCAACAGAAATGCAATAGGATAAAAGTGGCATTTATAAACTTTGAAATGGATAGCAACAAATACAACATATGCCTTGATTTTATTATCTTAACTTCCCTTCTGCTGTCACTGGCTGCCTATCAAGCCACCACAACTAAATAATAATCGATATGGCTTCATGCTAGAAGCACCTAGAGGTTTCCTCTATAACTAGTTCCATGTCAAAGTTTGGGCTCTATGTCTGATAGTTAGGACTTGTTTCCCATTCAGTGCAATCACAATTTTGAAAATTCTAAGACAGAAGTTGACCAGTTAAGATAAACCTGGGTATGCTCCTATACTTTAAAAGGTATTTCATAATCCAGTGATCTTTAGTTTTGATTATTGCTATGCAGTCATTTTCAATCCTGCCACTGGCTGGATAGGCATTACATTACATCCATGAACACCAAAGAACCATATGCCTTGGCTTTATTTTATCCTAAATCAGGCTAATTCCTACTTTCTATTATCTAGTATCAAAAAACCAGCATTGGTTTGAGGTTCAAATCACATTGCCATCATTTTCTGGCAGGACAACCTTGAGCAAGTCCCTCCAACTCTCTGGGAGAGAAAATTTTCTCTGCAAAAGAGAGCAGAAACTACATACACTTCCCTTATGGGGCTGCTACTATAAACCAGTGAGAATACTGCAGAAATGCCACTTAGCATTCACTGCCAAATGGAAGGCATGAGAAACACTCCACCTCAATGAGAAAGACCCTTCTCTCTTCTTATCTCACACATAGGACTACCTGGCATGACATGGCTAAGGGATGCAGTCCCAGGCATCCACTTGCAAGTCACCGTTACACCTTTTATTCAGTTGCATGCAAGGTGCTTGACATAGTGCCTGTTATGCAGTAAGCATCCCTTGAGTCACCCCATCTTTATTTAGTAGGACAGGGCAGCAAAGTCATTAGGATGTTCTCATGTTGAGTGTAGACCACATTTATTGTTCAAGTGAATAGTTTTGTTCGGAGTGGACAAGTCCTTCAGTTCTTTTATTCAACAAATAGGTACTGGCTGCCTGGGATGCAATGAGGACCGAGCACTGTTGCCACAAAATAGGAGCCTCTCCTGGGCCTCCACTCTGGCGGAGAGTCACAAACAAGCAAATGAAATCAGCAATGTCCAAGGTATTGTAGTAGATGGTGACAAGTGCTCAGGAGAAAAATTTATCAGAGGCGGATAGGAGTATGGAGGGGAGTTACACCTGTAGGACACCAACAAGATCTTCATGAGGTGTCCCTGGAGTCAAGGCCTGAAAGAGTCCAGGACGAGTCACAAAGACACCTGGGGAAAAGTTTTCCAAGTAGGATTCTGGTTATATTTTGCAGGTAGGGCAGACAAGTTTGCTGCTGAATCAGACATGTGATGTGAAAAAACCATAGGAATTAAGGATGACTCCTGGATTTCTGCCTGAGCAACTATAAAAATGCAGTTGCCATTAGCTAAATTAAGGTTCTGGGATTAAGAACAGGAGCCCAGTTTTGAACACAGTGCTGAGTAGGCAGTGGTTATGCCCATCTGGAAGCCAGGAGAGTCTGACCTAGAGATGGAAATCAGGGAATCATAAAGTATAGATGGGAGTGGATGAGCTTCACCAACCAAGTATAGATAAAAAGAGAAGAGGTCCAAAAAACAAGTCCATGCAACTCCAGCATAAATTAAAGAGTCGGGAGATGATTGTACTCAGTCTGGGCATGAACAGAACAGCTACAGATGTAGCGTCTGGGAAGCCAAGAGGGGAAACTGTTTCAGGACATACAGAGATCAGCTGGTTGAATGGTGCTGACTGGACAAGAAAGATGAGGGCTGAGAACTGACTACTGGATTGAATAAGGTGAAGGTTACTATGTAATCCAAGTCAGATATTCAATTAATTAGAGAAGTCTGAGTGTGAGGTTTACTTGTACCTTTGCCTTAAAAAGCCAAGTTACTCTATATAATTATAACGTGTTCTCTAAAAGCCCATGCCAAATCAGAACTATACCTTGCTCCAGGCAAGATGGTCTTCAACACTGTCTATTGAAAGGGCAATCATTTTCACGTTCCTCTTGGCAAATTCTGGTGCCAGCTTTGCAGCTCTGCCAAGCTCTGTGGTACACACTGGGGTAAAGTCCCGGGGGTGGGAGAAGAGAATGCCCCATCTGAAATGAAGGAAAAGTAGGTCACAACTGAATGAAGACGTTATCACCCAACATCATGGAGAATGAGAACTCACAAATGCTAGATCAAAAATGGCTTTGCTTTTAAAATGAATGCTTCCAAAGACAATTACTTATAAAATTTCTGTTGAGAAATACCTTTTGATCTTACCTCTAGAAAAGCCTATGTTTAAAGCCCAATTCAAAGACAGGACATTTATAATAAATTATTTTAAAAGACTGTAATTTAAGGGTGTTGCCTCCTTTAATAACTACAGGGCCACCATGACTCCTTTTCAGCTAGTAAACTGTGCTTCGCAAACCATGTAGCTTATGGAAATAACTATTTTTTTCTAAGCACAGAGACTCTGACATTCAGCTCCCAGATTGGGTGTCCCAGTATGCCCTGAATCCAACAAATGCCTGACTGCAGTAATAAAGATTATGTAATCTGAAATAAATAGGCTTCTATCCTCTATTTATATGTAAAATTAAAGTTAACATGTGGTTTACTGAAAGGGAATGGATATAAAAAGTTTTTGTAAAACTACTTTACTGACCTAACCTGACAAACAGGACACCCAATATTTGTGCCTTGACAAAGTAATAGCACTTTTAAGAGTTTTACCTATCTCTTCATTTGCATTTTCTTCTTGCTTTAGACCCAGTAGGTAGAAAAGTGACCGCCTACAATGTACAGATTCTCAGATAGCCAGTACCTAAATCCTCACAGCCTAAGGTTAAACTTGTATCGATTTTAAACATGTTTCAAGCTAAAAGTCGCCAAAAACCTTTGGAGTACCATTTCCTTCTCCTTGGTGACAGATAGTACTCTTTCTACTGAAAAGAAAAAATTTAACTCTCGGTTTTCCACATGGCTATTGATTTACAACATTTAAGCAGGACTCTGAAGATTACTAAATATAGCCTAGATGTCACAATGACCTCTCCAAAGTTTGCCAAATTTCCTGAAGCACAAAAAACAAAGGAGAGACAAGGATACTTTCTTCTCACCTCTATTTGCCATTCAGCTCTCAAGGCTTCAGGAAAGGAAAGACCCTCTTATAAAAAGGGTAGAAGGCCCTAAGGCAAGCCTGGGAAGGGAGGAGTAAAATTTCAAGATTGTGGAGGGGTGCGGTATGTTTACTTTTTTATAAAGGGGAATACTGGGGACACACACATTTTGAAATAATTGAAATGTAAGTAAAATCTAGGCCTTAGTTTCTAGGGAAAGGATTTGTGTAAGGGTCAGATGTGACTTCAGAGAAAGTCTCCAGAAGTTGAAAAAAAAATGAACAGAGCATTTTTTCCTCCTGTATCGTCAAAAGGGTGATGAATTAGACAAGTTAGGTGTTTTTTTTTCCACTGTGAGTCGAGACTGTTTTGCTGATCATGCTAAAGGATCATTTTACGCCACCTCACATCCTCCCCTTTTAGAAGCCAACTCCAGTTAATGCATGGCTAGGAGGAGTTGTAGACTCTCTGAGAAAGTCTTCCTATTGTGGGCTGAATCTCCCAACTGCTGCTCTTCAAAGTAATTCAATTACATTATCCCATTTCCTTCCTTCCTCATTTTCAAAAGACAAAAGATTTCCTCTTTTACGGTAAGGGTCCCCACTCACTAATACCACCACCACCACCACCACCACCACCACCACCAATGCATGTTTTATTTGGTGAAGATGTGCTGTGCAGAAGCTGCTTCTAGCACATACGTACAGAAATAGTGATAAGGCTCAATAAAGTCACCAAAAGCGGCACCTAAACCCCTTAGTTGTTTCCAATGGTCAGGAGGCAAAATTTTAAACTATTAAAATTATTTAAATTATTAAAAAATTTCCAAAAAACATCCCATAAAGAACGGGGTTTGGGAAAAATTATATTGGGCAAATCCACGTATTATGATAGAAAGTGCTCAAGCTTCTTTCTGGGGTAGGGCAGGGAATACTGTCCATGCCTGATGGGAAGCAGACTCGTATTTGTTCACAGATGCAGTATTTTTCTCATCTTCCTGCTGGTGGCTCCCAGAGAAGGTACCAATTTTAACCAAGATAGATCAGAAACCAATAAACAACAACCTCCCTTACCCCACAAAAAAGTAGGGTTAGCTTAGTGACAGCATTTATATTATTTCTAATTATATCACAAATATGCTTTATGTTAATATTTATCTTCTCTCTAGAAAACCTTAGGGTTCTGGCAAATTTTTGTTTTATGGGGTCAGGGCTGTAGGTAGAAAAGGGAAGGACCGTGCTTTGAAAATCCCATGGGGTTCTGGAAAATACTAATACCTAGAACCCCACTATGAGACTGGAATCAGTCTGTATTTCCGAAGTCTTTTCCTGCCTTTAAAGTCTGAGTGCCACTTATCCTTTTTCTAGCCTGGTTCTCTTTCATAATGCTTAGCTTTTCCCTTAACCAGTGGCTGGAAAATGGATTTTAAGGGGTGGTAGGGTTGGGTGGGCTTCAAGGATAAGATTCTCTCTCAGTTCTCGGTACAGCTCTGTCAATCACTGATGACCCTAATAAACTTCCTCGTCTGTATATACATATAGATACCTAGATACTGTTAAACCTTCCATCATCAGTGTGCAGGGCCCACTGGGACTCCTGAACCATAACATAACTAGATACATCTGGGATGTTTCAAATTAAAACTAAGCAACTTAGAATTGCTGATTCAGGAGTTGTAAAACCAGGGTGACACCAATTTACTCTTAGTCATAACGGTATAACTGCCAGCAGACCATGGGTCACCAATTCGGCTTTCACCAGCAAGAACAAGTGCTTGCTGCTGGAAGCCACGTGGAAGGGGGAGGAGGAGGCACTGAGGTGGCACCACTGGGAAACAAAAGGGTCTCAGAGCGGGGCGGCACACGTGTCCCGGCGCCTGCCATGGCCTACTCTGCCCAGAATAGGTCACAGCAACTCAACAACCTCAGCGGGGTCTTCCCTCAAAGTGTTGCAAGTTCTGGAATGAGGGGCACACATACTGAGCGTTCTCGGTTCCTCCCAAAGCTGTTACCAAATGATATCATCTTGACCGCGGGAGGAGGCTCCAGACAAAAAGTCTTTCAGCCACTTATTTGGTAGCTGGCGGTTTAAAATTTTGCATTTTATGCCGCGAAGCCTGCAGATGTCATTGCAGCAAGCAGAACCCTCAGTTTAACACGCAGGGCCCTCTCCGAACCTTCAACAGCAGTGTCTTCTGATTCGGTCTTGGGAACCAACCCTCCCCAGGGAGCAAATTCCAGAACACAGAAAGAAGGTGCGATCGACGCCGCCCGGCCCCTGCGCCCCAGCCTCGGTTTGACCGCGCTACACGCAGTTTACGGAACGAGTCAAACGCACAACAAACCGTTCTCCGCACGGCCCCGCGCTAGCGGACCTGCGGGAGCCTGACTCGTCCAGTCTCCCGCCCCGGAGACAGCCCGGCCATGCCGGGGCTCGCGGGGACTCGGGGGAACTCGGGCGATCCGGGGCCGGAGCACAGGTGCATCAGGGGTCGGGGGCATCGAGGGGATCCCGGGCCGGAGGCCGGGTAGGGCCGAGGCTGGGGCAGGGGGACCGGACCGGCGCGGCTCTCAGGCCCCAGCGAGCAGGCACGTGAGGGAACCGGTGCGGGAGGAGCGGGCGGAACAGGGGGCCGAGGGGGAGGAGGACGGAAGGCTGAAGAAATATGGAAGGCAGCTCGAGTACGGCCGTGATCCGAGGCCAGGGCAGGGCTCCGAGGGGGGCCACTTACGAGTCTCCCAGATAGTCGTGGAAACGGATGCGGCCGATGGTAGTGTTGGCCTCGAAGTTGGGAGCCTCGTCCCCGAGGAGGAGACCTCCGGGCATGGCGGCGGCGGTGACGCGGGAGGACGAAAAGCCGCAGCCACGACAACCAGCAGCCACTTGATCGGCCGATGGAAGTGTGCGCTGCACGGTAAGTGGAGCCCCGGGAGGCGGGCGGGAGGCCTAGCCTGGGTGGGCGGGGCCGCGGCGGGGCGGGTGGGGCCGGATGGCGGTGCGGGAGGAGCGGAGGCGGAGCAAGAGGGCAGGGGCGGAGCAAGAGGGCAGGGGCGGGGCAAGAGGTGGACCGCCCCGGCGCAGTCCCAGGCTCCTAGCTCCCGGACCCGGTAGGTCCCAGCGCGCGTCTCCTCACGTGACCTGGGTTCTGTGACGTCGTCCCTGGAGGCTAGGTTCGTTGCAGTGCGTTTGGGCTTTGGAGGTGCAGGAAAGCGGGACGCGTAGGGAGGAGACCGAAGGCAGAATCGTGAGAGGCAGGCTCAGGCCGCGGGCACGGCCGGCCCGCCGAGCGGCAGAAACCCGCGGAAACCATCCTGCGCACCCCCTGGCGGCCGACTCCGGCGGAGGGGGTGCAGCGACCCCTCCGCTGCCCCTCAGTTAGGATGAGCGTCCGGAATCCTGACAGCCCCCGCCGCCTCGCCGTCGGGAACTCTGCGTCAGAGGATGTGGCAAGACCCAGACGGGGGTGGGGGACCTTATGTCAGAGGAAGTGGCTTCTTATTGCGGCAAAAATTCCAGCACCCATGTCATTGCCTAGGGGTGTATGACCAAATTTTTACTATTATTTAACTCCGCCTTCCAGAAGTCATTATATGCCATAAAATATTCAACACACCTTATCCTGAAATCTAAATTTAAAATGTAAAATACACTTCCTGTGATCTACTGTGTGCATGTCAACTCGGCCACACAAGGAGGTGGGAAGTTTAGATATATTTATTTGCTTTCTTTGTACCAAGCAGGAGGTAGACAAGATGACTGTTCTCTTGAAGTTCCATTCTAGTGGGGACAGGTAATTAAACAAGAATATATTACATAGCAGTAAATCCTATTCGGAGAGATGAAATAAGATCATGTGCTGGGAGGTGATAGGGAGCTGCCTTGGGTTAGGTGGTCTTGCTTGGGAAAACTTGCACTATAGTTGTAGGTAAACTACTGCTAAGTGAGTGCTCTGGGAATGGAAGCTTTTATCTGTATGATGATAATGGTTTATGCAGTTCTTGCTTTGCCATCTATGTACTAGGCACTGTGCCAGGCCTGGTGATACAATGGAGAGATACACAGTCCCTGCTCTTACAGGGAAGACAGAGTTATATGCAGTTGTGATAAAAATGTAGGGTAAATGCTGAGGAGTTGACGCTTGCCAAATGGTTAGAGTTCAGAAGTGGGAAAAAACCTCTGGACGGAGATTCTCAGCTATAAGGAAGGCATATGGCGGTGTAAAGAGCAGTGACTCACATACTGCAATTTCAGTTTGCATCATACTGATGTTTTTGTGTGCGTGCATGCTCATCACATTTACTCAGTTCTCTGAAAAAGGACTTGCAGTAAGATTACTGTTAGAGTTTCCAGCCACTATGTTTAGCTAGTATAATCTGTTAACTAATTTGACTCCAAACTTTGGTTTAAAAAATGCTATGTCTTAACTCCTTGTGTAGGGGAGAAAGGGAAGAAAAGGGAAAGGAGAGTAAATATGGAGACAGGCTAGACAACAGAGATATACCACAAATATGATGAATGAATACAGAACAGGTTACTGATCTCTATAAATGACAGAATCATAGAATGGTCTATTGTAAATTAAGCAAATATAATCAGATAAACACCCGTTAGAATTACAGTGCCACAATCTCTGGCATGTTGCTGCACTGATGGATAGTGATTGCATTGTGTTATGGGTGGGGACATGCTAATATGGGTAAATTTAGTAACCACATTGTTTTTTCATGTGAAACCTTCCTAAGAGTGTATATAAATCATACCTTAATAAAAAATTAAAAAAAAAAAGAGAATCACAGTGCCACAGATGGCACCCTGACAATCTTACTGCACCCTGTAAACTTGTTTCTTTAGCTTTTGCAGCATTTGAAATTCTTCTGAATTAGCTGTCAGCATTTTAAACATTACTTTTCACAAAAATATCTGGATTTCTGTCTCCTGAAAAATCAAAAGATCTAGCCACATGGGGTCCGTGTTCCACTTAGCAGACAGTGACTGGAGAATAGCTTTCTAGGAGTGCGTATGTTTCCTATTTATTTTAAAGGTCTCCCACCACTTACTGAAATTAAGTATTTATTGTCATTTCAACCCCACTCTTGCATGGTTATTTCACTTAGAGGATAATTAGGAGAAAGTGAATCCTGTCTTAACATATCCCTATCTCTGTCAAGATTGTGGAAATGAAAGTTTGACTAAAGACCGTAGGAACCAAGGAGGAACAAGAGTAGAGCATATTTCTTTGTAATCAAATGTTCTCATACACTTAACATGCAAACACAGTCGAAAGAACCGTATCTGTCCCGCCTGCCCCTTGTAGGTAGTTGAGTTTAACCTCTGTGCTACACTGAGGTAGGTGCTCTGTGGGTTGAGCCCCATTCTAGAGGGAAAAGGTTAAAGCTGTTTTCCTAAGGGCTAGCAAGAAGTCCATGGGGAAGGAGGGAAGGAGAGGACGGGGCAGGGGAGGCGTTCTAGGGAGGCACCAGAATGTGGAAAAGAGAGAGCTAGGCTAAGGGAAGGATTACTGTGCAGAGATGGAGTTTCTGAATCAGAAAAAAATGTTTTCAGGCAGTTGTCAGGGTTGGGGAGAGCATTGAAGTCCTTAGAGTTACCTCCACAGCGAGAGGAGGGGAGTAATTGCAGGGATTCAGAGGGCTTGACTCTTGGCTGATGATAGTCCCTTCTGTCTTTATTGCTTTGAACAGACTGAAGGAAGAGGTGAAGGGCTTCGAAGTGGCCATTTGGAAGAACAACAGTACATTATGTGTGTGTCTCTCTCCCCCTCTCACTAGGTTGTGAACTCCTAAAGGTTTAACTGTATTTTTTTGATAAATATTATCTGCTAATCATAGTGGTGTCTTGCCAATGGGTTTCAGCCCCAGGCAAGTTTGCTATGGATTCAGTATGACCAGAGAAAATTACAGCAAAACGTTTTTGGGGTGAAAGGGTTATACCCAACTTTATTTCCAGGTGGGAGGTCAGTCACTAAAATCCCGTTCAGTTAGAGCGAGTCTGCATGCAGCAAGCCGGTCTCTGCGTCTGGGCCTCTCAGCCCACACAGCCATCCTCTGGGCCTCTCTGCACAGTTGTCCTGCACAGCCATCCTTTGGGCCTCTCTGCACAGTTGTCCTGCACAGCCGTTCTCTAGGCCTCTCTGCACAGTCATCCTGCACAGCTGTCCTCTGGGCCTCTGTCCTCAGCGCTGCCACCACTCCAGCCTCTGCTCTGCTCTCCTGCAGCCTTGCAGCCCCACCATGGTGTGTGCCCAGAGCCCTGGGTGGAGCTCTTTATATAAAGTCAACAGCCATGTATTGCCCACAGGTGTGCAGTGAGCTAGTCAACCAGGGCCAGGTGAGAATCCTGGCCACAGGAACTCTCATTTTATCCACAGTGGACATGCAGCTAGATTGCCCCAAGTATCAGGCAAGCATTTGGCTACCTTCCTACAGCCACAATGGCAAAGTTTCTTGTCTGCCTACAGCTGGAAATAAAAGAACAATGTGTCCCTAGTTATAATTGTAGCTAGGTAAAAATTCATATTTGGGGGAGGAGATGTAGAAAACTCAAAAGTAATGTTAGGAAGGTGGGGTTATGTTTTGAAAAACAATTCTTATAAATTTTCTTTGTTAAATTTGATTGTGTTTTCAGAAAGAAAGGGCTGGAGCACAGGAAACTGTACCTCCTGATCTGGGCAGTTGTCAGCCTGCTTTGAAAGTGGGGCTGGTAATCTCTCCACAGCTCTTCTTTATCATCTGTAGTGTGGTCTCTCCTCCTTATCATATCTGCTCCAGGACAGCTGCAATCTGAAAAGAAACCAGAGGAGGAAATGTGGGAGTAAGAACGAAAGACGTCAACTTTTAAAATGTTAGAATGAAGGCTTTGGAGCAGTAAATTCCAACATTTCTTTTCCCAAATAAAGCACCCTCAGAGTTGACTGTTTACTCTGAAAGAGGCTGTATAATAAATTCCCCAAGTAATGATTTTTTTTTGTGAAAAATATGTTCATAAATAGTTAAAGGGTTAGATTTAAAAACACTATGTAGTAATTGGATAACTAAAGACCAAAGCCTACTTGGAATCACTTGAAGGATGGTGAGTTAAGTTCTCAATTCACTCATCTGCTTTTAGTTAAGCATAAGAGGCCTTTTGCTGTAAAGAATGTGTCATTTTTAGAGTGAGCAGTAAATAAAAATTTGTGAAGCTTCATATCTTTATATATACAGAAACGATGATAGAGGAGAGGAGAAAGGGAAAGAGGGAGAGAAAAGAGCAGAGAGCAAAGAAGTCACAAGAGCTGGGAAAGGGAAAAAGAAAGAAAGAAAAATAGGAAGGGAAGCATATTGACCAAGAACCAATTTGAATGCTTGCCTTATCTGGGCTCCCTGGTAAGGGAAGCTGACTGCATGACCCTGCCACTTGGGGCATCCGTGATTGTGCAGGCTGGGTTCTGGCCCAAAGGCGATCAACCCACAGACTCACTAACAGCTTGTGAGAACTGACTCAAGGTGCCGTATTATTAGATCCTTTCTCGGCAACTGGAATGCAAGGCAACAGATTCAGTCAACAGTTCACAGTAGGGATAGAAGCTGAAAGATGGTCAGGTAAGGTAGCAGAGGCAATGAGACAGCCAGAAAAGTGGAGAGTGACAAGAATTCTAGAAGCAGTACAACAGATGACTGATGCTGATGGGTGCAAGATAACCTACCTAGTCATTAAAGCTACACTGGATGCTTATAGCCTGTTTGCTTTCAAACTCAAACTCTTTGAGATATAGCACTAGGGGTGAACTAAATGTGGGTGGTGGGAGAAGCCCCACCCAGGTACAGGCATTCAAGTATGCATTTTCTGAGAATTTATAGTAATGATGATGATGATGATACTATCAGCTTGCTTGTTATTGTCACCAACATCTGGCACTCCTAAGCAATGTTAATGATAAAATAAATACTCCTCCCAGGAAAATCTTGATATTGGTCTAAATTGTACACAATTGCTGCAGTTATTAGGGAGTTTTAATGATATATATGATAGCTCCAGATAAGCATATTTTAGTTAAAAAAAGTATTCTACAAAGAAGTTAATTTGGAGAATTTGCCATTATATGGTCATCTCTCTATATATGTGCACCTCATTCTTTTCAAGAGTAAGTTAGTTGTGTTTCAGCTGTCATCCAGTGCAATTTTTGTCTCCAAAACCTGAGGTAATAAGCCTTGCATTTAAACACTAGATTTGAGGTAAACAACAATGGCCCAGTGATTATAAAGCTAAAGTAACAGAACTTAAGTAATTTTATTGTGAATGACCTGTTGGAATTTTGTGTTTAGATTTTAAAACATGTATACTGAAAAGTATAAAATGTTGCTAAGAGAAATTAAAGAAGACACAAAATGGAAAGGCATCCCATGTTCGTGGATTAGGAAACAATATTATTAAAATGTCAGTACTACTCAAAGCAATCTACAGATTGAATGCAATTGCTATAAAAATCCCAATTATTTTTTGCAGAAATAGAAAAACCCATCCTAAGATTCATATGGAATACCAAGGGACTCTGATAGCCAAAGTAATTCTGAAAAAGAAGAACAAAGTTGGAGGGTCCTATATTTTTTATTTTAAAACATATTAAAAAGCTATAGTTATAAGAGTAGTGTGGTATTGTCATAAAGGAAGATATATGGACCACTAGAACATAACAGTTGGCCTAGAAATAAACCTTAAGCCACACATTGAAGAAAGACAGTCTCTCCAATGAGTGATACTGGGAAAACTGGATACCCACATGCAAAAGAATGAAGTTGGACCCTTACCATATACCATATTCCAAAACAAAAAAAAAGGAGAAACAAGCTAGAAATAATTCTATGAAAACTCCTTTGTCCAAAGTCTAGTCCATTAGCATCCATAAGATTGTCTGTCAATGGCAAATATAAATCCCAAATCTTCACAACCATTAGTAAAACTTTAGAGATCTGAATGGATACCTTAACTTGTTCTTCCAGAAACACAGCAACTTTGAGTTGCTCCTTCCAGAAACACAATTTGGATCTAACTGTTCTTTCATATACTAATGAGCTTGTGTTATCATATCTGTCTCATGGCTAAAATTTTCAAATGAAAGCTGTAAGATTTCTGTTTGTGTTTGTTGGTATTTTTTTATGTTTGTATATGTGTTATATATATGTGATACTTTTCCATCTCTGGATGATATTGCTAAAAGTAACTCGTAAAAGAGTTCTATTTAATTGGCTTAGCTTGAAGAAATAAGTGCTTATATAAATTAGGACTAGTGAAATGATCTTACGTTGTCTATTAGATAGTTAAGATTATAAAATTATGAATTTATCCTAATAATAAACATATAATAGAAATAAACTGCTTAATGTTTGTCAAGCACAGAAGTAAAAAAAAAATGATCTCTAAGCCACATGCCTAACTTTTTAGATGCTTTGCTTCTGTTTGATATTTGCTATATATATATAACAAAAATTATTAGCAAGAAAAATAAGATTATGACTGTCTAATATCCATTAAAATTGTTATGACTAATCTAAACATAATTGTTAAGAACAAGTGAATTAAATAAATATAAGTGGAATAAAAGCTTACAAATGAAATTTTCAATAATGGCTATGTTTTATAAAATAGGTCTGCTTAAGAATACTTTCCAAAGTCTTTTTGGTAACTTGAATCCTAAAAGTTATACTAAGTCAAATTAAGTGATGAATATTCATAGGCTATTTATATCATTTCCAAATAAGGTAAAATACTGAAACATTAAATGCTAAATGTAAATTTAAGTTTATCTACTTTTGGCTTATTATTGCAGAGAGACAAAAGATACCTAGGTCTGTTAACATATTCTTGCCACACTAAAAAAAAAATTGTCTATAAAAAGGCATCTGCTTCTAGAAATTGTGAAATTATTTATTTATAAATTTACCAATCTACTGCAGAATGTTGTTATGTGACAAGGAATTCAAATTACCTGCTTCCTAATTTTCACTGAAAATTAAGGTTACTAAGAGTTAAAAATTCTAATCAGTATATGTAACTAAAAGTACTAGAAATAATAAGGAAAAACTATATGCAAAATATACAAGTAAAGTAGGATATGTTTTTGGTAAAAAACAAAAGAGATATGAGGTGTGAAGATGTGTTTTTGTTAAGGAAAATGGAAAATAATTTTGTCCTAGTTTAGAGGTTATTTAAAGTTTGTTTTAGAATAATAATAATAATAATAATAATAATAATAATAATTATAAACAGGACCATAGTGTAGGATGGATATTTCTGAGTATAGTGGAGTGGTTTCAGAAAGAAAATGAAAATGTCAGATTCTTAAACTCTTGGTTCAATTCTTGTTCTGAGAACCAGAGAGCTTTTATGGCAGCCCTAAAAGAATTTTTTATTTCTCATAGTGGCAGGTTGAAGAATTAACAACATCCATTTGAATTCACAGCCTTGTCAAGTTTCCCATGTGAAAGTTAGGTTATTCCTCATAAAGGAAAAAGATCCTAAAACTTAACATTGGGAGTTTTGGTTAGACTCTAATGCACCTGAGACTCTTGAGTCACTCTCTGTTTCCCTTGCCTGTCCTTCTGTATCTGAGGAGTCCTTTTCCCTCAAAACCCCTGTGAAACCTCACCTGGAGCAGCATCCTCATGCCCATCTCCTTAAAACCTACCCCAAACACCCATTATCGCCATTAGTCCCATAACTAGGGTCCAATTTCAGCATGTCCCAGTGGGCAGGAAGGAGCAACAGGTCTTTGAGTACTACTGCTGTTGAGCCCAGGTTCCCAGATTGGCCCCTTCCTAGGGGAGTCACCACTTGCTCAGCTCAATAAACATCAGGCTCCAGATTCTCAACCAGTGTCTTTCGATACCATGGCTTCAAAAACAAAAGCTGAGAGGTAATTTCCAGGCCCTTAAATAGAAGAATTCTGTTTAAAGAAACTTAGGTGGCATGTAAATCTTGGGTGGGAGGAATGGGGCATTTGGCAGAGGTATTTTCTTTTTCTCTCAGATTTGTTGTCCTGAACTTTCTGAGCACCATGTCATCTTTAGCAAATGGCCGTGATTCAGCTGTTGGAAGGAAAGATCTCTGTGTTCCAAAGAGAAGGAGTGTAGGCTTGTTATAGTCCATGTGCATAGATACTGAGCTCCAGTGTCCCTGAACTAAATTCTTTCACTTTACAGTGAGCTGGACAATTACAAAGTATTTACATGTATTATCAAATCAGTGACACTCTTTCCCAGGAGTCTGCTTGGGAGATAGGTTTATTTTGCAGTTAACAATAGAAGCTGTTTGTGAAATTTTGGTTGGTGGGTTGGAAGCCCAGAATTTAATCTTACACCTTTGGTTTGTTTTTTGTGTATCTGTGTAGGAATGTAGTCAGTTCTTGTCAATAACTATTCAGCCTTTATTCCCGTGTCATGTTAGTCGAGAGTATAATTCCAGTGAAAACCAAACCATAGGTTCAGGCCTGATGGGCACCTGTTATCTTTGCTGTGTCCTATGGCCCTATCTCTGGGGTCAATATCCTGGTCAGAAAAGGAGGTAAATGGAATATGTGGCTGACTCATCTCTAGTAGAGGATACAGTGTCAAAAGTATATACTTCTGATTAGAGGAGCTGGGAAGGAATATCATTGGTGTTGCCTTTTAATTTAAAGGCAGATTTACTCAGTATTTAAAGAGAATGATTTATTTAATATGTTTAAAACGATTTACAAAGTTAAGTATTCATGTTTTTTATTTCTCTCCCCATTTTCCTCTTCATTCATTGATTTATCCATTCCACAAGCATTTGCCTCTCTATTTGCAAAGCATTGTACAAGGTGCTGGTGGAAGGCCTCAAGGAGTTTATAGTGTAATGCTCTTTTTCTATATGTCTTTATTTTTTCATCCCCTTGTCATCCAGTTTCCTCCAAACATTTCTTCTTTCCCTCCCTTTTTTCTTTTACATTATTATTCAAGCACATAATAAAAATGGTTTGCTGCCTGGCAAGGGCAACAAAAGCTAAAATAAAAATGGGATTACTTCAAACTAAAATGCTTTTGCACACAAAGGAAACAAAACAAAAAGGCAACTTACCAAATGCAAGAAGATATTTGTAAATCATACATCCAATAAGGGGTTAATTTCCAAAATATATAAAGAACTCATACAACTCAATAACAAAAAAACAAGCAATTTAATTAACGGGCAGGGGAGCTGAATAGACATTTTTCAAAGAAGGCATACAGATGGCTAACAGACACATGAATAGATGTTCAACATCAGGGGAATGCAAATCATCAGGGGAATGCAAATCAAAGCCACAGGGAGATATCACCTCATACCACTTAGATAGCTATTATCAAAAAGGTAAGAAACAACAAGTGTTGGTGAGGATGTAGAGAAAACACAACCTTTGTACACTATTGGTGGGAATGTAGATTGGTGCAGCCACTATGGAAAACAGTATAGAGCTGACTTAGAAAATTAAAAATGGAACTATTATTCAATCCAATAATTTCACTTCTGAGTAATTATCTGAAGAAAATGAAAACACCAATTTGAAGAGATCCCTATGTTCAGCACTATTTACAATAGCCAAGAAGTGGAAGCAGTGTAAGTGTCCATCAATAAATGAATGTATAAAAAAGATCTGATATATAGATATAGATATTGCAGATATATATATATAATATAGTATAATATATATAATATATATAATAGAATATTACTTAGCCATGGGAAAGAATAAAATCTTGCCATTTGTGACAATATGTGAAAGGAAAGGAGCAACACACAGCAGCAATTCACTGGAGAATTCCGCTTTATTAGGGAAAGGTGCTGGGTTATATAGGAAGGGGCATGAGCTGATTAAGGTGTCACTTCTACGGGGCTGGTGGCTATTGGCTAGGTGCTGGGAGTGGGAGGGGGGAGAGAGGTGATTGGTCTTCAGGTGGCGTCGTCGGGAACCGAGGACCTGGAAGAGAAGCTGGAAGTTCACCATCTTGCTGGTGGGGACCCTTCATTCCCCCCTTTCTCCTCTATTGGGTTGTGGACGTTGTTTTCTCTCTGACTGCTTCCTGCTGAATGGGGGTGGAGAAGGGAGTAAGGGCTTGAGGATTGGGAGGAAAGGGTTGATAGGACTCTCCACAGTAAGAACCAGTAGATGTGGACTTCTTCAGGTTGGAAATCAGTGAAGGTTCCCTGTAACTATAGGTCGAAGACTTGATTCTAATGGTGGTGCCAGGAGGATACGGGTGCCAGAAGCCAGGCGTCTGTGGCCATTGTTTCCAGGAACAATTTCCAGCGAAGAGAGGGGTCCATCTCAGCGTGTGGTGAGGAGGTCACCTGAGGGTGAGGGATCTTTTGTGGCCAGAAGCTGATAGTTCCTGAGTAAAACCTGGTTGAAAGTTTGATTGGAGATTTTTCTGACTTGGGATTTGATGAACTTTATTATACAGGGTAAGAAGAGACAGGTGAGAAGAATGATTATTATGGGGCTTGCAATGGGCCAGAGCCAGGTGAGGAAGGGGTTTGTTAGTATTGACGAGAATGGGTTGGAACTGGAAGCAGAGTGGAGACTGGAGGCAAGGTTGGTGAGTTTGGTAATGTCAGTTTCTACAATGCCGGATTTGTTGATGTAATAGCAGCACTCTTCTCAAAGGAAGATGCAGGTGCCGCCCTTCTCAGCTGTAAGCAGATCTAGGGCCCGCCGGTTTTGAAGGGTGACTTTAGCTAGCGAAGTGACCTGTCTTTGGAGAGAGGCCAGGGAATCGGCAGTGGATGTCAGGGCTCCCTCAAGTTTGGCGTTGAGATCTCTAACTGCCCATAGGGAGTGACCCAAGGCTCCCCCAGAAAATCCTGCCTCAATGGCTGAGGTGGTCAAAGAGATACCGACCATGATGGGAAGGAAAGCAGCCCTTTTTATGCACGAGGACAAGGGAGGTTGGAGCTCAAGGAATTCTGCCATGCTGTAAAGTGTAAACTGTGGGATTAGGGTGACGAGAATGCAGGGTGTATCAGAGTTGGGAGGCAGTGAGTTGAAAAGACTGCCATTACAGCAAAAGAAGTGTCCCGGTTGTGTAAAAGTCTTAGAGCCGGAGGTAGGGGTGTAGATAGAGAGGCAGTGAAGTGTGCTGGAGGGGGGTGGAGTCGGGCCTACACAGTGGTGGATGGTGAGATTATCTGCGTATTCTGGTTCCCATAGGGGTATGTCTGCCAGGGGGCGGAGGGGTTGTCCTTCTGCATGGAAGGAGTAGTTGGAAATATTAAGGGGCACGGCGGCCAGCAGTGGGCGCTGTAGTGATGCACACAAGAAACAATTGGCTGTGTTAAGGGTGTGGTTGAGAAAGATGGTGGTGTCTTGAATGAGCTGTAATGAAGAGTAGGAGAAATGGGAAGAGGGGCGGGGATAAGAAGATGAAGAGGCGCTGTCAAGAGTTTGGATAATGACTTTTTTGGAATGTCTGATATCTGATGCAACTTGAGAGATCTGGGAGTGAGAGGGAACATACTCTTGAGAGATATGAAGGGTACTGTGGGGGGTCGAGGACCCCCCATTGTAAACGGAGGCTGTGACTCCGGCAGCTCATCGAGAGTCCCAGGGATCTGGGATTGATAAGGAGAATGAGCCGTTGGGATATTTCATGAAACGGTTGGAGGAGTAATACTGTGGGTACCGGGAGTTACCCATGTAGTGAATGGCACAAGACCAGTAGGGACATCTCCCGTAGGTGTCTGGCCATCACCTGCAATAGGCTTGTTTTTGGTCATAGAGGAAGCAGAGGTAGGGAGAATAAGGGTAGCTGCTAGTGAACACTTCAGTGGAGGGAGGAAAGTGGAGGTATAAAGGCTCAGAGCAGCTTTTCAGAGGGCAGTCTGATGTGGCAATGAGGGCAGTAACTTTTGTTTGATGCTGTGTGTAAGTCTGTCTGACTTTGAATCACCATACAAAGGAGGCTGGGGTGGCGGGGAAGACAATAGGAATGAGGAAAAAAAGCGAGAGCGCAGTAAAGGAGGAAAAAGTCATGATTCGGGTATGGATGGCAAAGGGGGTGAACGGGACTTTGGAGGAAAGAGGACAGTAAGGTCAGGAGTCTGGAGGGAGGGAGAGTCTGTAAACTTTTGTAGGTTAAGAGATCTTTTAGGTGATGTGGGGACAGAATGGTAAGTGGCACCCTGAATGTTAGTTTATGAGCTTCCTTCTGCAAGAGCTGTCCAGCGGCTAATGCCCGTAGGCAGGGGGCCCATCCCCGAACTGTGGGGTCTAATTGCTTGGAGAGATAAGCTACTGGGGCAAAGGATGGGCCATAATATTGGCCTAGGACTCCTAGAGCTTGACTGGACCTCTCATGAATGTATAATGGAAGGGCTTCGACAAATCAGGAAGATGGAGAGCTGGGGCTTCCACAGGGCTTGACGGAGCTTAATGAAGGAGTGTCAGGGTGAGGAGGATAATGGTTCTTCAGGGGGGCCCTTGTTGAGGTCGTATAGGGGTCTTGCCAACAGGGAGAGGTTAGGGATTCATGCTCTAAAATACTCAGCCAGGCCTAGAAAGGAAAGGATTTCTGTCTTGGTTTTGGGAACGGGCAGGTCAGAGAGGAGCCATTTTCTGTCTAAGGTAATAGACTTTCTTTGTTGAGATAGAAGGAATCTGAGGTAAGTGACAGGAGGGGAAGAGATTTGAGCTTTGACGGGGATACTTGGTAACTTCTGGAAGCTAGAAGGTTAAGTAGGGAGGCAGTGTCAAGTTGAGACTGTTCCCACGAGGGACTGCAGAGTAGAAGATCGTCCACGTATTGTAATAAGGTGGACTCGGAATGATCATGATTAAACTGTTTGAGGTCCTGAGCTAGGACCGGTCCAAGAATATGGGGACTATCTCGGAAGCTTTGTGGCAAAACTGTCCAAGTAAGTTGTTCAGAATGTCTTGTGTATGGGTCTGTCCAGGTGAAGATGAAAAAATCTTGGGAGGAGGGGTCCAAAGGGGTAGAAAAATGGGTCTTTGAGATCTAGGATTGAGAAGTAGGATGCCGAGGCAGGGATCTGTGATAAAAGGGTGTATGGATTTGGAACTAAGGGATGGATAGGGACAACGGCCATGTCGATGAGGCGAAGGTCTTGGACGAGGCGGAAAGATCCATTGGTTTTTTTTAACAGCTAATATGGGGGTATTAAATGGGGAGTGAGTGGGTCTGAGGTAATTTTTGTTTAAGAGATCTTGAATGATGAGTTGGAGGCCTATGAGGGCTGAAGTGGTTAGGGGATATTGGGCCTGACAGATATACTGAGAGGGGTCTCGTAATTTGATAGAGGCAGGAGGACATAGAGCCACGGAGGGGCTTGTAATGTCTCAAACTTTGGGATTTACAGGGTGTATGAGGGCAAAACTGGAGCTTTCATTGGGTAGAGGGGGGCCGTCAGCTATGAGGGCCATCAGAAAGGGAGTACTGGGGGCTGTGGGAGTGGATATAGTTATGGAAACGTGGAGGAGGGAAAGGATGTCCCATCCTAGTAAAGGGATGGGACACTGGGGCATAACTAGGAAGGAGTGGGAGAAAGGTATGGGATTGTCTTGGATTGTGCATAAAAAGGGGGGGTTTTAATGGGAAAATCTGTTTACTTCCTACCCCGACTACAGGAGTAACGGCAGGCGTGGTAGGGCCCTGGTATTCTCGCAAGGCTGAGAAGGTGGCTCTTGTATCTAGGAGGAAGGAGATGGGGCGACTGTCTACTATTAAAGTAACCCTGGGCTCTTGTTTGGTGATGTAAATGGTCGGGCGAGAAGCCCCCGAGCTCCGTCAATCTTCTTCTGCCAGCCCCACTACGGCGGGCTTAGGATGGGGGTTGTTCGTCCAGCCTCCCCTTCAGGTGGCTGGGCAATCAGACCTCCAGTGGCCCTTTTTGTGGCATCTGGGGCATGGGGTGGTAGGAGATCTGGGGGAGGGGCACGCCCTTGACTAATGCCCTTCTTTTCCACACTTGAAACAAGCTCTTAGGGGGGGCTTGTTTGTAGAGGGGCGCCCAGGTTGTGGTTTTATCAGCTGGGCCAACATTTGGAAATTGGCCTGATCAGCCTTTTGTTTACAGTGTTCTTTCTCCTCCTCCCGGTTATGGAAGACTTTAAAGGCTACTGTTAGGATCTCAGTCTGTGGGGTAGCAGGGCCCTGTTCTAACTTTTTGAGTTCAGCTTTAATGTCGGGGTAGCTTTGAGCTAGGAAGTATGTCATAAGGACATGTCTTCTATCAGGCGTTTCTGGGTCAAGGCTGGTATACTCTAATAGGGCTTGAGTGAGTCTGTCTAAGCTACGTCCTGGAGGGGGGCGATAATTTTGGGAGGCCCTCGGGACTGAGTCTGAGGGGGACTGAAGGGTTCTGGCTCAGTCTGTGGGGGAGTGACACGGTCCAGCCATGCCTAGTCGAGCAGGTCCTGAAGTATGGAAGGGGGGGGCGAAGAAAATAAAGAAAGATAGAAAGAACTGGGAGGCTGACGCTCCCACACGTTGCCAGCCAGCAGCCCAGCTGCTTGCCTCTACTGCTCCAGTTGGGCTTGGACTCACAACTCTGAGGTTAAAAGTCCCATGCTCTACCGACTGAGCTACAGCAGGGCTCCAGTTAGTTGCTTATGGAATGCGTAAACAGAATGTTCTTTGTTCTCCATTCCTGCCACATCGGCAAGTGGGGGAAGGGCATAGCTAGAAACAGGGGTGGTGTTTCTACACATCTTCAAGGTCTCCCTATTTTCAGAGTGAGGAGTCTTGGCTTGTCTTTGAGGACAAGATATGTTTTTGTGGACAGATAACTTCCAAGGACTGCACCGGTTGTTCTTAAGCTTGTGCTTTCCTATGCTGCGTTTAGACATGGGGGAAGGTGCTTTCCCATTCTGCCTACAAACATGTGAGAAGACAAAGGCAGTCTCTAACAGGGGAGAAACAGGTGATGAGGGCAAAGATGGAGGAGGCCCCCGGGACCTAGTTAAAGGGGGGCTGAAAGGCTCAGGCTTAATCTGCGGAGGCAAAGGCGGAGGAGGTGAAATGGGGGAGGAGATGGTGGGGGAGGAAGGGAGAAGGGCTGTTGTAGGAGAAGAAGGGGAAGGGAGTGAACGGGAGGCTTCTGCGGGGGCAGCGGCTTGCAGACTAGGAGAACTTAGGGGGGGCGGGGGGGAGGAGGAGGCGGAAAGCTTCGATATAGGGAATCTCCTTCCATTTTTTCAGGTGCTGGCAGTAGTTAAAGAGATTGCGAGTGATGTTAGGATCAAGAGTTCCCCCTGCAGGCCATTGGTTGTTATTGTCTAGGCGGTATGTCGGCCAATCTTGGGAGCAGTATTTACGGAGAAGTTTTGGTTTTATATCAGGTGTCAGGGAGGGGGTGGCCAGATGCTTGAGCAGGCATTCAAGAGGTGAACTTTCAGGGAGGGATGAGGAAGCTCCCATGGCTGAAGGACAGAGAAGGAGACAAACAGGGGAAGATGAACAGAGATCCTTGGACTGGAGGCAGACGGCAAGGAGACAAAGGGTGTCCCCGATGATTCTTGGTGGTCTGTGGAAACTCATATACGAGTCGGAATTTCTTAGGAAGTGTGGGTCGTCACCCAGACTTCCCTAAGAAGGCAGAGTGCCGGAGTCACGAGGTACCTAGTACTAGGAATTTTCGGCTGATGGAATGGATTTTGGCAGACAGAATGGAAGGAGGAGGGGGGAAAAAAGGGAGCGTTCTCATCCGCAAAGGAGTCACCTCGTTTATGGCTGTTGGAGGAGGGGCCTGAGGGTCTGTCGCAGCTGTGAAGGCCTGAGGCGGGGTTTATGGCTGTTGGAGGGGGAGGCCTGAGGGTCTGCCGCAGCTGTGAAGGCCTGAGGCAGTGATTTATGGCTGTTGGAGGGGGGCCTGAGGGTCTGCTGCAGTCGTGAAGGCCGGAGGCGGGGAGAGTTCCCTCCTTGTCCCCGAGCGTCAGGGCCTTGCCGGATGATCACGGTCAATGGCGCTGCAATAGCTTGGGGAAGAGTGGCCCACTCCGGGGGAAAACTTACCTAAAGCCCAGAGAGGAGTGGTGAGTGTGATGAGCCAGCGCCGGAAAAAGAGGACGAGGGCAAGCTGCTGCTGGTGTCAGGGGGAAGACGGGGCCCAGTTGGGGTGTCCCGTCTCCCGGGTTTCGGCACCAATGAAAGGAAAGGAACGACACACAGCAGCAATTCACCGGAGAATTCCGCTTTATGAGGGAAAGGTGCTGGGTTATATAGGAAGGGGCATGAGCTGATTGAGGTGTCACTTCTACGGGGCTGGTGGCTATTGGCTAGGTGCTGGGAGTGGGAGGGGGGAGAGAGGTGATTGGTCTTCAGGTGGCGCTGTCGGGAACTGAGGACCTGGAAGAGAAGCTGGAAGTTCGCCATCTTACTGGTGGGGGCTCTTCAATATGGATGGACCTAGGAGGTACTATTTTAAGTGAAATAAATCAAATACCATGATTTCACTTACATGTGGAACCTAACATGAAACCCAAATAAACAAACAAAATAAAACAGAAACAGACTCGTAGATACAGGAAACAAACTGGTGGTTGCCAGAGAGGGGAGGAGTTGGGGATGGGCCAAATAGGTGAAGGGGATTGAGGTACAAACATAACAGTTATTTGTAAGTCACGGGGATGTAATGTACATCCTTAGGGGATATACTCAATAATACTGGAATAGCTGTCTGGTGACCAATGGTGACTGGATGTCATGGGGATCATTTTACAACATATAAAGACAGTGAATCACTATGACGTACACCTAAAACGAATAGGATATTGCATGTCAATTACACTTCAATAAAAATAATTTACCGCCTATTAAGATACAGATAATTCAAATCATCAAGATCTGAGTAGTTGTTAGAGCAAGCACGGGCCTCACAATACCTGCTTGTGGAACAACTGGAGACAACTTGCTTCCTGATGAGATCAGTTCCGTGGGGTTGGACTCTAAGCCCTAACCATCTGCTTAGTCAGATTCCATTTGTCTTCGTCCTCCTCCAGTTTAAGTACAACCTGTACTGCCCTCAGAAACTGAGGTTTAGGGTGTTCTCTCTGCTCAACTACCTTGCCCATGTGGAGTCTAAAAAATGCAGTCACACGGGTATGTCCCCCAGTGAAGTTTAGAATCACCTCGTAAGCACAGTCTGTGAAAACAAAGGCATGTGTTTAATCTCATCTAGAATGGACTTTTGATGGCTGGGGACTCTGGCTTTGTATTTTCTCATGGCTGCAGAGCACATGATCTGTTTTACTTGCCCAATAAATCTGTTGTGATTACTTAATAAATATTTACTGATTACAATGAATAAAAACCAAGAAGCTAGGCTGGGTATGTCATTGGTCAGGCAGACAAATTCTATGAGAACAACACTTCCACCTTCCTTTCCAAATTGGGGTTTGTTTTATATTTCAACCTTGGATCCTAAATTGGAGCCAGATGTGGGTCAAAGGAGGAAACAACCCCTGAAGATAAACAAGGTCAGAGGTGGAAGCTGTGTACCTCAGGCTGTTTCATAACTGTTATTGAAGCCATGCAGATTCACCCTCACACTGCAGAGCAAGTAGCTAGTCCCTGGAAGAAGAGGCAAATCTGGGAGCCTGGACTCAGCCCCGGAGTTATCCTTAGCGACAAGCTGCCACTTCCAGGCCACCAGAACATGTTGAGGTTTAACCCCAGTTATGGGTCTAATGGCAATAAGGAGTGTTTGGGGTAGGTTTTAAGGAAGATGGGCATTGTAACTCCGGGGGACAAATCCCAGGGCAAAATACCTTTGAAACCGAAATCAGTCAAAGGGAGAAATAAAGTGGGAGAAACCTGTTTATTTCTTACAAGCAGTCGTCCACTTCTGCTTGCCCCGTGTTTCTTGCAACCTGGCTGCAGAAGAAGAGACCCCACCCAACCTCTCTGGTAAAAATAAGCCCTCCCTTGAGCTTGTAGTTTCCTATTGATAGGGAGATTGACTCCTCTCCACCCCTTGGAAATACCTTCGATACACTAAGGCCAGGCTAGAGATTCTGGAAATATTGCAATTTTACCCACAGGCATCCTGTCTTTTGTGAGGTTTGCACTCCAGGTTAGGTAATTGCAGGGATTTTGTGGGGAAGGAAAGACTCCTCAGATACAGAAGTGCAAGCTACTTTTTTCCTTAGAGTTTTATTAGCTTTAGTTTTTCATTAGGTCTGTGATCCATTTTCAGTTGATTTTGTATAAGGTGTGAGGTATAGGTCAAGGACTATCATTATTTTACATGTATGTATGTATGCATTTATTTGCATCTGAATGTGCAAATGTTAAAAATACCATAATTTTCTGTTAAAGAATATTTATTTATTTTTAATAAAGATGCCATAATTTTTCCATTGAATTGCTTTTGTAGCTTTATGAAAGCACAATTGACCATAAACACAAGGGTTTATTTCTGGACTCTAAATTCTATTTCATTGACCTATAGATCTATTATTTTGCCAATACCACACTGTCTTGAGTCCTTTATGTCTTAAAGTTAGGTAGTATGGGACCTCCAATGTTGTACACTTTCTTTTTTTCCTTTTTGTTGGCTTTGTCCTTCCTTTGTCTTTCCATATAAAATTTTGAATCAGCTTGTCTGCAACTATTAAAAATCCTTTGGAATTTTGGTTTGGATTGTACTGACCTTACAGAATGGTTTAGGAATAATTGACATCTTAATATTGAGTTTTCCAATCCATGACTACTCTATGTCTCTGCATTTATTTATTTAGATTTTCTTTGGCTTTTTTCATCTGTCTTTTGTAGTTTTTAGTGGATAAATTCTGCACCTACTTTGTTAAGTACTTTATTTTTGGTACTATTGTAGATGGTATTATTTTTGACTTCAAGTGTCAGTTGTTCATTTCCAGTATATAGAAATAAGATCAACTTTTGTATATTGACCTGTGTTCTGCCACCTCGCAAACTCACCCTTGGTGGTGTATATTCCATAGGTTTTGACAAATGCATAATGCCATGTATCCACCATTCTAGTTTCATACTGAATAATTTCACTAACCTAAAAATTCTTTGGCTCCACTTTTTCATCCTCTTCTCTCATCTAAATCTTGGTAACCACTGATCTTTTTATTGCCTGTTAGGCAGGAAAATGGATATGAGTGGGGTGGAAAGAGAATAAGACCCTGTAAGCTCACTAAAAAAAGACCCAGAATCATTGAGTTAATCAGCTAAAGCTCAAAAAGCCAGGAGTGACTTGGCCTGGAATGATTGAATATTCCCCAGATAAAGGAGGGTACCTCAGCATAGCCCATGTCTTTATTGTGTTAATCATGCAGGCCCAGCTTATTTTTTTTAACTTTACCTATATGCTATTTTTACCTCCTACAGCCCTAATCAAGTAATTTGCAACCTGGGCAACTGATTTAGCATGCAGGTCCAGCTGTAAACAACATAGTAAAAGGCAGCTAGCATTCCATCTTAAAGATAAAATTGCATTTTAAAAACCCAGGAAGTTAAGAAGTAAGATTCTAACCTTTTAGCAAACAGACAATAGCTCACCCCACCTCAGGGGCTAGGCAGGCAGTCTTGTTTGAGATGCTCCCAGACCAAGATGCCGGGAGAAATCAGAGCAGTAAATTTCTTGTGTTAATTTTAAATGTTCAGAGACCACTTCATAAGTCTCCACCCCCAGCCCTTGGACACATTCCTGAAAAATCCTTAAAAGGGGAGAACCCCCAACCTTTCAGGGCACTCCTCTCTCTGAGGTTGCCCACACTTTCGAAGTGCATAACCTTTTAGTCTTAAACTTTCTCTCTCCAACTTTTCAGGGTGCCTCTCCTTGCTGAGGTGGCCTGCTGCACTTTTTCTCTCTTTAAGTAACTTTAAAGTGAAACTTTTACTCTGCTTCAGTACTGTGGCTCTGCCCTTTGATTCTCTGTTGTGGTGACAAGGACCGAGGAAAATACAAATGCTCCCCTAACACTTTCATAGTTTTGCCTTTTCCAGAATGTCATATAGCTGGAATCATAGGGTGTGTAGCCTTTTCATATTGGCTTCTTTCAATTAGAAATATGCATTGAAATTTTGTCCATATCTTGTCCTGGCTTATAGCTTACTTCTTTTTAGTGCTGAATAATAATTCACTATGTGAATGTACCACAGTTTGTGTATCCATTCACATACCGAAGGACATCTTGGTTGCTTCTAATTTGGCAGTTATGCTTTTGTGCAGGATTTTGTGTGGATATGCTTTCAACTCACTTGGGTAAATGCTAGGAGTGCAATTGCAGATCGTATGTTAAGCATATGTTTGTTTTGTAAGATGGCTCTTTTTTTTTTTACCGTTTCTATTTCTCTGCTCATATTTTCTGATTTTTCCTTTTGTTCAAGAGTGTTAACCTGTACTTTATGTCAGATAGTTATAATAGTTGCTTAAAGTCTATGTCTGATTATTCTTGGTCATCTTAGTGGGTAGCATTTGTTGACTGCCCTTCCCTTCCAAATTTGTCATCTTTTCTTGGTTCTTTTTGTGTTGAGTAAATCCTGATACTTGGAATATTGAATTTGGTTCCCATTAAAATCTTCCAGAGAACATAGAATTGTTCGATTATTTTACCAGTAACCCAGTTGTTTTGTTTTTGGATGTCTGGCTATATTCTACCATACATATACATGATAGAATATATGTATATACACACATATGATATATGCACATGTATATATATGTACATCTATATACTATATTCTGTGGGTGACAGTTCCAATGTCATCTCAATTTTTGGAACCTTTGCTAGGCAGTTTTGACTATGTTCCATGCATGCACAGCTGAAGATTAAGCCTGGGCTTCTTGCCAGTTTATACACAGAATCAGGACCTTTTCTCTAACCCACTTCTGTCCAGGATTCCCCCACATTCACCCACCTGCAGGGCCCCCTATTCTTGGTCCTCTGGCCAGATAGGTGGGGGTTGTCTCAAAGTCTCGGATGCCTGTGCCACTACATAGGCCCTGGAAACAGGACCACTCTTGGTGCTAAGTGGAGAGAGAAAAAAGAGAAAACTTACCCAGTGACTTACTCCAATTCTCTTTGGGCCACAAGAACCCTTTTCTGTTTATTTCACCAGAGGACAAAGTTTCTATTGCGATATTACCTGGACTTGCCACTTGCCAACCCTGGCTGGCTCTGTGAGGGTACCACCCTTGGCAAACTCTGAGAGAAAGGACACAAACACACACAGACACATACTCAGAGAAAAAACAGACTCTTGCCATCTTCTGTAGCTCAAGGGGCCCCTTTTCTCAGTCTTCTTCCAGACAGATATTTCTCTTGAGGTAATAGCTGTCTGCACCACCATGACTGCCTTTGGCTCAAGAATGTGAGAAAACAGAGGAAGTGCAATGAGGACCGACCCCTGTGCAACTTGATTTTTCAGCTTTTGACTCCCTTCCTTAATCTGAGTGGGTTTCTTACTTTTCAGATTCCTTCTGTTGTTGCTTTTTGTATCTTGTCCAGTGCACTTGGTTGTAATCAGCAGAAGAGATGGATGTCAGTGAACCGACTGCACACTGCACATCCTTCTGCATCCTTTCTTCATTTCCACCTCAGCTGCCCTCGCTGCAGTGCAGTGACTGACACCTACTCTATCCTTGCATTCTGGGAACTATTTTTTTTTTTTTTTGAGTTCCTCAAAAGCTTTCATTCTTTTTATTTTTGACCAGCATACTGGCTGGTACACACTGCCAGGTAGGCATTCAAAAAGAATTCTTTTTAAATAGGCAACTTATAACACTGGAAGGATTTCATTTCTGTGTTTCAGAAAACACAATTATTCTTGGAAAGGGTTTGTTCTTCTACGACTCTGGGTAACAGAGGTTTTGTCCTGCTTTTTATAAGCCACCTCGGACAGACAGTGGAACACCTCAGCTCAACATTTAAGTGCTTTGGAAGGGCAGTAAAAAACTCAAGAAATTCAAAAGCTGTCATAATCGCAGGGGAGACAGTGGGTTCTATAGCTGAGGGAGGCTTCACAGTACTCAGAAGACACAGAGTATTTCTGTGTCCCTCCCCAACCAGGGACCTCCGGGACAGCTCCCCTGGCTGATTCCTGCAAATCTTCTGAAAGAAGACAGACCAACAGAGAGGGATGGTGAGCTTCTCTGACCAGCCCAGGCCTCATGGGCAGCATGGCCCAGGAAGTGGTTCAGCTCCTGAGCTGTCAACCCCAAGTGCATCCAATACCCGTCCCACCAAACAGAGTAACAGAGAACCAGAATTACACATTCAGGGCTCTCCTGAAAGGAGTGACATCCTTCTCCTTCCACTTGGTTTCCTGGTATTCTGTGTGCAGTAGAAATGGACAGTTTTTACAAACTAAGTAACTTTCTTAATATACAATAAAACATCAGTACATCCAATTCTCTGTGAAAAGTTCTTTCCCATTCAATTCTCAGAATTAACTTACAAAGTTTTGTGCAAAACACTGACCACAAATAAATAGGGGAGAAAAGTGGGAAGAGTTAAACTGTCTTTTGTTTTTTAAATTAAACGGTAAAAACACCAGCTGCACTTCAAAGTATTTGCAGGAAGAAATGCATGAAGAAGGCTATGAAAAACAGCCCTCAGAGTTGGGGGTGCATTTTCAAGTGATGTTTTCTGTGTTCAAAATTCACAATGGATGCCTCCACTGAGATCCTTCACCACGCCCTCTTTGACAAGCTGGAGGAGGAACCTCGTTTCTGTAGTCACATTATGCATGGTCTGGAAGTTCATGGCAGCCATGCAGAGATTGTCGAAGTAGTGCAAAGGTGTTTTGGGCTGACTGAGGTCATAGCCAAAGCCTGCTAAACTGACCTCATCGCACAGATGTGTGGCTAAGACAACAGCAATGACACCCATGGTGGGGATGTTCTTGTCTTGGCCCCAGAACCTTGACTGAGGCTCTGAGTACTGAAGGATGTCAAAGGCAGTCTCTTTGATAATAACTGGATTCAGAATCCTGATGTGTTTTGGCTGCAGTGGAATTTTTTTCTGCCACCTGCTTCCAAAAGAAAAGTCGCACCCAGAATGGCAGGGTTTCATTTTTTACCATTGCTTGAAGCCAGTTGAAGTCAACACTCTTAAACAAAACAGCAACAAACAAGTCACTGGAATAATATTCAAGGTCAGACAGTGGCGCGCCCTCTGGATAAGTCATCCTTATAGTAGTTTTATTACCAACATGCTCTGAATATCCCTCAACTGGTGCACTGTTTAACCTTATCACAACATCGAACTGGTTCAGGGCATGGCCCAGTTCCAGTCCATGGAGTATTCCACCACTTCCAATAACCACACAACGCCTACAACTCTTGGCTTTCAAGTGTTCAGGGAAGCCGTGCTCAGGCAACATGTCCAAGAGGGTCTGGACTTGACTGGAGAACTTCCGGAATCCAAAAGGAGGACTGTACTTGTTTGTACTCAGCTTCGTCCTCTTTGGGGGCCTCCTTCACGAAAGGCAGTAAGTCTGAGCTATACCTGTGCTCAAACAACTGTGCCATCGATGCCTTCGCAAACTGGGGTCGGCACTCTTTTTGCAAGACTTCCTGGGCATATTTCTGAGCTCTCTTTACATGGTCAGGGTCCATATAATGCATTTTTTTCATGTCACATTCTTCTGTAGTATAATTTAACTTGAGGATATAAAGGATCCATACTCCAAACACAAGCAATATAAACTTGAGGATGTCTTTTAACAACAAGTTAGGTCTTCTCATCTTGCTCTGAGCTCGGCTGTACCATTTCAGTGAGGGTCTCGAGCAATCGCTTCTCAGTTTCCCACAGCTGTACTCACTTGTCATTGCTCGGCCGGCAGGTGCCGCCGCCGCCGCAGCCTCGGTTCACGGCTGCAGGGTACGCCGCTCCGCGCCGCCTGCCGCCTTCGTCCGCATACTAGGGAAGGGGCGCCGGTACGCCACCCGTCCCCGGCCCCGCCCCCCCGCCTGCCCCCGGCGCCGCGCTCGCGCCCACTCAGTACCGGACCGTCCGCTCCCCCGCGCGGATGCGGAGGAGCTTCTGGGAACTATTTTTATGGGTATTTTTTTAAAAAAGTATACTTCTCACCTTAGGTATTTTAGTTGGGTTTTCACATGTTGGCTAACTAGGTAAAGCTTGTTTAGGAATAGTAAAATTCAAGAACTTCACTTTGAAGCTGACCAGTTAATTGCAAGTCCAGTTTACCATTGGAATGTAAGTATGCAGCCACGACCACCGTCTGTCACTTATGCTTTTCATTAACAATCTTCTTCCTTCTCTATCCACTTACTACGTCTCTGATTTCTTCTTTTCTCCTCCCACACCCATGAGTCACCTCTTTCTATCAGGCTTCCGCTATGTGGGGCACTATCCCCCATCTTAAATCACCCCAGGGCTAGGCACTGGCCAACTAGGGACTGCTCCTGTCGTGGACCACCCGAGAGCCCACTGCAATCACTCAAACTATTGAATCCTAAGCCTGCTCAGCAGCCTACCCTGCCTTTCCCATCCCTTTCTGTGAAAACCAGGATAAAGGCTTTTGACCCTCTCACTTTTTCTCTAACCCACTTCTCTCCAGGATTTCCCCACATTCACCCACCTGCAGGGCCCCCTATTCTTGGTCCTCTGGCCAGATAGGTGGGGGTTCTCTCGAAGACTCGGATGCCTGTGCCGCTACATAGGCCCTGGAAATAGGACCTCTCCTGGTGCTAAGTGGAGAGAGAAAAAAGAGTAACTTTTGCATCTGAAGCCTGCTCAGCAGCTTACCCTGTGTTTCCCATGCTTTCCTCTCCCTCCTGCCTCCTGATCAACCCTGATGCTTCCCTGCACAGATGTACGCAGTGTGGCATGCCCCTTGTTTTCAGAACTGCTAGTAACAAACTATCTTTTTGGTGGGAAGCATCTCTTGATCTGTTGTTCTTTCCATACCTAAATAAAACATATCTTGGGTACATTTTAGAACAACTTTGGCTGCTGGGTTGTGCAAAGGTCTAAGGCACACCAGGAACAGGGTGGAGACATTGGGTAGGGGATTTGGGGTACCAGGTATTTGCCTTTTTACCATCTGGTAGTAGTGGTAAACACTGGCTGAATATAATTACATAATATAATAATATAGTACGATAGAATAGAATAGAATATATAATGTAACTGGCCCTGAGTGTAATCCTTTATTGGTGAATCAGCTATCTGATGATTAGTTAGGGTTAAAGCTGGGAATAAAACTGGCCAAGACTTTCTTGCCTTGTCATACCGCCCTTTTAGAGAAGGATTGCATCTGTTACTCTCCTCAGAAAGCGTTTACTGAGCTCTTAGTAAGAGTCCAAAACCGTAATGGAGGAAGCTGAGCTAGGTACCGATGAAAGATCAGCAGCAGGAGCTGAAGTGGCGGTTCCCCTTCTTTAGGAACTAAAAACCTGGTTGGGAAGAAAATACTTGGTGGGTGCAAACACACAGAGTGCAGATTAAAAGACAGGCAGTTAACCAGAGCCGTGGGAGCCCAGATCCGGAGGCTGCGAAGCCGGAGACTTCTCCAGAAGAGGAGGATCGGGGCTTGGTCCTGAAATGTGGGCGGGGCCTGGAAAGAGAGGAAGGCCAAGGGGCTTCTCAGCAGGGGAAGAGAGCTGGAGCAAGGCAGGCTGGGAAGACACATGCCTGGGGAACAGTGCTTCAGTCAGTGCTTAAGGCGTCCCCAGAGATGAGCCGGAGAGGGGCAGTGTGGAGGCCTGGATGGAAGTGACGCCTGAGGGAGGCCGAGCTGGAGGCAGACGCGGGGTTTGAGAAGGTATTCTGGCTGAAGAAGTGCAGTCTCTGTACGCAAATGCCAACACCAAGGAGACCTTAGTTGCATGCCAGTTTTCCTTTATATTTGTAAAAAGGCCTCCTTCCATTCTGTTATCATTTAAATCCTGTTTGATCTGAGCAGCCAGCCTTTCCCGAATGACTGGATGACAAGTGGTGACTCTCCTCAAGGAGTATTTGGGAGCTGGCTTGTAACAGTTTCTGAGAACAGAATGATAAATTTTCAGAAATGTTGCAAGCTGATTGTTGAATGTAGCCATTATTGAAAATTAAATTGCATATACTTGCACATAAATCGTACTATAAACAAAGGTAAAAATACTCAAAAACATCACTTTCTGATTTTTTTACCCCATTTTTACTATTACTGTTTCTTGATGTTATTTACATCTCTTATAATTGCATGGTAGAAGTGCTATATGACAGTGGGCTTCTGTGCTTCCACTCGCAGCTCAGGGATCAGTGATGTCACTTTGATGGCTTGAAATTGGTCATGTTAGGAGCATTTACACCACAGAAATCAGCAAATGCTACATCTCAGAGATTACCCCCTCTCCACATTCTGTGCTCCAAGACCCAGTTGGTAAATATTACCAGCATACCACTGGCTTTCTCTTTTTCCTCAATTTGCCAGGCTGCTGCACCAAATTCAGTCTCCAGTCCTACTTTGGAGCATTTGGGAAGTCCAGCATCTTGATCTATCTTTTTGGGGCTGCTTCATGTGGAAGATGAAGGCAGTTTCAGCAAATGGTAAGAACTCACCAGCGTCCCCCTCAGGATTCTCCCTGCAGTTATCCGTCCATCCAGAAGAGATCACGGCATTACAGCAGATTTGAGGAGGCTGGCCCAAAGCCATCCCGTCTTGGGGCAGGCATCCTTTTTCCTTTCAAGGCCCACTAACCTCAGGGGGCATCTTCATGAACACACGTAGGCACAAAAGCACATCTACATCCACACATAATAAAAGCACATTTTTATTTTAGAGTGAAAAATGAAAAATGTTCGGAGCACCCACTTTAGAAGTTAAAAGTAAGAGTTCTCAAACAAGTAATGATAGTTTATCTTTGGGCTTAATCTTATAGCCTTGACTTTATTGCATGGCAATACTTTTCCTTGAATGACAACAGCTGGGAGATGTAAAGGAGGGCAGGAAGTGAAGTAGAAGGAGAAGGATGGGAGAAGGAAAGAGAGAAGAGGAACAGGATGGAAAAGAGAGAAAGGAAGAGAAGAGAACGAATTGTGTGGAGAGGAAAGACATGGAAAGGGCGAGCGGGGGAACAGGTGGTGGTAGAGTGCCAGAGGAGGGGCCGTAAAGGGCGCCAGGGGGGTGAGTTAGCCCTGCCCTGCCCAGCACTCTAAGGGCTTTGCAACAAGCTAAGAAGTAGCTTTTATTCTTATTTTCCATCGTATTGTTTATTTTTGACAATGATGTTTTTTACCTTGTGGGAAAATTACTTCGAATTTAAGATTTTAGTAGTTTATACTGGATTATATAAATCTGGCCTGTATTTTGCTGTGATGGATTTAAAGTCTGATAAATAATATTATTTTAAGGAAATTTAAAATGCCTTCATTCCACAATGTCTGTAGATTCCATCTGGAAACAACAATTTGTTTAAAAATACACCTTCTTAGTCTATTGAGGATTTGGTATGAGGGGCACACAATATAAACAACTACAGTGAGAAAAGATTCTTCAACAGGAGGCTTCACGGGGATGAAATTTATATCTTGGTTGAAGCTCCTCTTGTCTGAGAGTCCTGTCTGGTCTGGTTAGGAGAACAGCCTCGTCTCCAAGCAAGGTGAAGTTAAGAATGGACAGAACTGGGGGCATCTTACTACACTGATGGATAGTGACTACAATGGTGTATGGGGGCGGGACTTGATAATATGGGTGAATGTAGTAACCACATTGTTTTTCATGTGAAACCTTCATAAGAGTGTATATCAATGATACCTTAATAAAAGAAAAAAGAATGGACAGAACTGGGTTTCCCACCAAGAGGATGGTAGGTCTGAGTAAGTGTTTACAAGCTCTTGTTTGGTAGGGGGTAGGAAGTCACGCTGGTGCCCTCTTCCACACTACAGGTCGCCTCTGATGGAAGAGAAAGGAAGGGAGCTGCGATCAGCAGTAGCAGTCTTAGTCTGGGATGTTACGGAATTCTGGAGGAGAAAAGTGTGTGCCACTGAGTCAGTAGGGATTGAGTGGTACAGGCAGACAAAGGCAAAGCAGAGGAAAGAAATAAGAGGATGCAAGACTGATCGTGGACTCACTGGGGCCAGAAATGTCCTGCTGGTTGTGACAATGTCAGATATTTGTGTGCACAGCCTATCTCTCATTAGGAAAGAGACTCTTTGTTCTGAAATGTCTTCATCAGGGAAAGTCAAGGAGAAGAGCTTGGAAGGGGATACAGTGAACCCAAGTCTACTCCACCTTGAGGGTGTTGGGGCGGGTCTGCAGAGCTCAAATTCACCTTCTGTAACAGCTTCTCCTGCCTGTCAGCCTACAAGCTCTCTTCTATCTCTGAGTTTGTATAGCCTGTCAGCTCAGCCTGTACAGATAGTGGGAACAGTCTCAAACTGGTTTAAAGGTGCACATTTTTAACCTGTTTTAGGTCAGGGATTGTATTTATATCTCCCTTGTATGGCATTTATTTGTCACATAGTGGGTGCACGAAAATACATGCTAAATGGAAATAGTGTAGAGAGCTCTGAACTTGGAGGCAGATGACCTGGACTTTAATTTGGTTTTATACTTGTTAGCCCCAGCAAGATGCTGACCTCTCAGGTTTCCCATCTCTGCTCTGCCTTCTTCACTGGGTTAATGTAAAAATTCACAAAAAATGTGAATCTCCTTTATTTAGCCTTGACCTTCGCTGTAAGAACTTCCCTGTTCGTTAGCCAGATTTAGACTGGGGAGCGAGCGAGCCCAGGCAGTGTGAACGGACCCAAGCCTGGACCAGCCCTTGCCTGTCACACTGTGGACAAGCTACCTGCAGAATCTCCACTCTTTTCCTAAATACAGTTTCTCTGCGGGCATTTAGCGATCTGTGCTGTAGAGGTTGTACAATATCAGTCTCTGATGTCTACATGGGAAGGCTACTTGTGCTTGCTTATTTATTTAGTTGAAATTGTGTTCAATGCTGAGGACTCAGACATTAAAAAAGATTAGAGTCTAGTGAAGGACAGAACACAAACAAGTAGACATCTAAACAAATGTTTATAAATTGTGGTAAGTGCCTGGAAGGAAACCAATAGGGAGGGTAGCTTGAAGGGAGACTGGGCGCAGTTAGAAGCGTCCTCTGTTAGCAGGGACCCGAGGGAGGACACAAGCCGGCTGTGCAGAAAGCCGCCATGCGGACACTCTGGGCTGAGAGAACAGGATTTGAGAAGGCCTGGAGTTCTAAGAACTGAAAGCTAGCGGGTGAGGCTGGAGTCTGGGGCGGAGAGGAAGGCTGTGACCTGGGAGGAGCTGGGGGGTGCATGGGCCCAGGTCATGATGACTGAGAATTGTGGAGTGTGTAGTTTTTCTAAAGTCACCTCATCGTCTGAGTCCAGGACACTCTCTGTCTCAAAGTCAAACTAACAATGTTGCCTTTGATGCTCACACTTAACATCCCCCAGCAAAACCTGGGAGATAATTCTTTTCTCTCCTGTTCTCGCTGACCACTCTATCCCTTATCCAATCTGTGAGCAAACCTGCTAGTTCCATCTGCAAACATCTTTCCAGATCCATCCACATCCCTTGACTTCCACCCTCACTGCCCTGCACCAAGCCACTGCCCCTCTTGCCTGGCCTACCGTAGAAGACTCCAGGCAGTGGTGTGCTGGTGAATTGGCCACCAGGCGGGAGGGGAGGGGAGCCCCAGTTTGCAGTGTTGGCAAGTTTACTTGGTGTAAATATTCACACCATGGCCTATTTTGATCTACTAACCTGATGCCACTATATGTGGTCTTGGGAAGATTTCTCAATGCTCTTGAGCCAGGACAAGCCAGCAGCTGCTCACCGTGCTGCAGCGTTCCTGCCCCCATCTGGTCCACACAACAACCAGAATTATCTTTTGAAAGCACAGATCTGATGATGCCCTTCTCCTCAGTGCCAGTGTTTGACTGTGTCATGACTTGGGTAGGGTCCTCTTGAAAGGAGAGCCCAGACCCGATCCTGGGTTCTTGTCAAGAATTTTGGACCAAAACATGAATTCACAATCAAATTTCAGTATTGTGTCTAGACTGGGTGACCTTAGCCACCCCTGAAATGGGAAATCGACTCCTTTGGTTTGATAAAGGACTTTACACCCTGGGAAGGTGCAATAAGTAAGTATAGGGATGGTGGAGTAAATCAAGCCCGTGGTATTATTACTGCTTCTGTACTCATTTAGGAATAACTTGGTGATCTCTGTGGTAATGTATGTTTTGTTAATTATTTAAGAAGCTTGGAAAGTTTTTCATTATGATTGGTCATATTGATTTAGGATTTTAAAGTGTTTTAAAGTATTTTAATTAGACATGATACTAATTTGAAGTATATAAAAAAGTCAAATTTATAAGTAATGATTACATGTTTAAGACAACTCGATTGCTCACACTTACATTTTGCTTCTTAGATTTCCAGCAGTTGTCCAAGTGCTTTGACAGATTTCTGCTTCTGAGACTGCCCTGTTGGGGAACTGAAGGGGTTGGCATGATCAGATGTAGTGTATTTGTAAGTATAATTTAAAATGTTTAAAAAATAAACTGCAAATAAAGATAATTCTTACAGTTGTACCAATATTTTTCTAAATAGCATTATTTACAATAGCCCAACCCTGGAACAACCTAAGTGTCCATCAACAGATGAATGGATAAAATGTGGTTCATATACACAATGGAATATTATTCAGTCAAAAAAAGAGAGAAAGAAATCCTTCCATTTGCAACAACATGGATGGGCCTTGAGGGCATTATGCTAAGTTAAATAAGTCAGACAGAAAAAGACCTCACTTACATGTGGAATCTGAAAAAAAAAACAGAAAGAGATCAGATTTGTGGTTGCCAGAGATAGGTAATGTGGGTTGGGGGAATTGGGTAAAGATGGTCAAAAGGTACAAACTTCCAGTATATATGATAAATAAGTACTGGGGGCATAATATATAACATGATGACTAGTTAATCCTGTTGTGTGGATATTTGAAAGTTGCTAAGAGAGTAAATCCTAAAAGTTCTCATCAGAAGGGAAAAAGTATTTTTTGTTCACTATATGAGGTGACAGATGTTAATGAAATTTATTGTGGTAATCATTTTGCAATATATCTGTATGTCAAATCATTATGTTGTGTGCCTTAATCTCATACAGTGTTGTATGTCAATTTTATCTCAATAAATCTAGAAGAAAAAAAAATCAAGCTACAAGTAAAGCAAACTACAAGTGAAACTAGTTTTTATACTAACATTGTTCAACTTACAAATAGAAGAACAATTTCAATTTGAATCTAGTCTTTTTAAGGAGGGTATTAAACTTTTTAAACTAGTTTTAACTTGAAGACTTTTAAAACTAGGTTTTAAAGTTTACAAGGTTAATAAAGTAAATGTCAGTTAAAGAAAGAAAACTGTTCAGTGCTCCTTTCAGTGTGTGAAAGCCTCTCTTTGATATTAAAAACTCAATTGCTACCTCTTTCTATGTAGGGGAAATTTCTAGAAAGAAAAAAAGACAATGGCTACCCCAAAGTTGGCAGGAAGATTTACATTTTGCTGGATACTCTTTGGCATTGTTTGAAGTTTTAAAAACTATATGTCTGATCTCTTTTTTCAATAAGAAATAAAAACCAGTTAAAAAGTAGCTGGTGGAGAAGTTGGGGTCTGAGGCTAGAAGAAGAAAGAACCTCCTGGTAAATGGCAGGGAGAGAAGGTGAATGTAGGGCACTGTGGGGAATCCAAGGAGGTGGGGCGAATTGTTTCCTGCACAGTGCTGAGGTCTGCATTGCACAAACACATCTCTGAGCCAGGTAACTTTTTAATCAGTTTACAGATGTTACATGAATTCCACCCCACTTGCATAACACGTTCTCTCCCAGCCCTAATGCTGGCCAGGGCTGGAAATGGAGCTCAGGTTCCTGAACACTCTCTGGCTGGAGATGTTGGATCATCACGGGCTTCACCGTCTCTGTTTTGCTAGCATACCTTTCAGTTCTTGGCCACATGGTAGGTGCTCAAAAAGTCTTATTCCTCTTTTTCCTCTCTAGACACAGTGTTTAATTTCTCGGAGGCCCTCGGCTTCAGCTCACGTAGACATCTTCCCTGGGAAGTGCTGCAGATGGGACTTGGTGGGTTCAGAGGTGGGCATGGCCCCTGGGGAGGTGGGAGTGACTGTTCAGGCAGTGTTTCCCCAGGACAGGCTGATGAGGCCAACACAGCAGGTGGCACCTTCACCTCCTTAGCAGAAGTGGAATATTATCATTTAAAACTACTGATATTTGACCAGTGCCTTACAGTGTACACAGTACATTCATATCAATTTTCTCACTGGATTCTCACAGCAACCCTTTGAGCTCACCCCTTCCATAAGACAGGAAACTGCACATCATTAAGTGATTTACTCCAGGTCAGACCACTGGGGATGGAACAAGGACTCCTACCCAGGTTTTCACACGTTTGCTCTGATGTTCTTTATATTGTGCTGCATTTGACGCCAGAGGAAGTTATCCTGCTCCTTAGCTTGCTGAGCTGATGGTGTGTTGCTGGAAACCTTGGAGCAGGTCTGCTAACCGAGCTGATTTCTGAGGGCCATGCTTCCTTTGGTGGAGCAGCTCTCTTATAAGAAGGCCTAACCTGTGTCTGTGAATTAATTCTGTGCACCCCTGAAGGACTGCAGCACATTTTAACAGATGGTGCTGGGGAAAGAGCCTGTCTAACTCTGTGCAGCCTTTCAGAGGACCCCCAAAAACCCCAGTGGGACAGCTGTTGGCAGTTGAATGTTATTTCACATTCCTTAATCTAAATCGTACCTTGTTAGATACACTAGCAAGAAGGCTTCAGCTGTAATTGCCTCACTTCGTTTCATAATGAGAACATTTTATTCCTCCACTGAAGGGTGTATGCCAGGAAATTCTGTACTTAAATATTACTAAGTACACCAAATAGCTTCAACACAGAATAACTTCCAAAAAGATGACTATGGTTCAGTACGTAGACTCAAACAAACCAACTCTTAAAATTCACAACAAAACCCAATATTACTTCCTTTATACTGTAAACTGATATAAATCCCACATGGATTAGGGAATTACAATTTAAACCTGAGATATAAAACAAATAGAATGAGTAGAAGAAAATAGGCACAAATACTATGTGATCTTTGAATTTTAGGGTTTCCTAGGTGTAAATGAAGAAACCATAAAGAATAGATTTGCACAGATGGAAATTTTTAAAATTCTGTATATCAGAAAATGTAATAAACAAAATTAAGAGAAAAATGACATCCTGGGAAAAATACTTGCACTTGGCATATCAAAGCACTTAATAGAGAAAATTGGCAAAAGAAGAGAGTTCACACAAAAAGAAATATACCTATCCACTAAGTGTATGTGGAATCATTCGACCTCATTAAAAATCAAAGTGCACATTCAATCCATAGTGAGATACTTTTTATCTACTTAGATTGGCAAGGGAACATTTTCATCTTATATGCTGGTGGAAGTGAAAATTTTGTGGAGAAAATAAAGCAATGTGCATTAAGAGCCATAAAAATTCTTATTTCCTTGAAGTTAACAAGAAACTTGCTGTATGTGTATGAAGAACACCAACCTAAAAATTTTTTTTAATGTATTTATTTTTTCTGTGGGACATACTATGTTTCTGCATAGAAAGATTCAGCTTTGGAAATATGTCAGTTTTCCCCAAATCAATTTTTAAGTTTAATGCAATTCCAATGAAAAACCCTAGTAGGATTTTATTTTGGGAGGTGGATTTTATTTTGGATGGGAATTGAGAAAGTGATTTAAGTTTTTCTTTTATGTTCTGATTAAAGCATTTTCTTGGCCTATAAATAATTTTAGTAAGGAAGAATAAATAGGAAAGCAAGCCACAAAGATTTTAAATAGGAACAATAAATTGGAAAGATGTATGCAGTATGGTCATAGAAGTCACAGAGACTGAAGACAAAGGTTGTTCAAAAAATGACAGCCATACAGATCAAACTGAATGGAGAGAGAACATCTAAACTCTAGTGTATGTGGGAACTTAGCATGTGATATAAATGTAGAAAATACAATTATTGAAAAGATGGTGCTGGGTTGACTAAACTAAATTTTTACCTGGTAGCATATTACAAAACAAATCCCAAATGAAATTAGTTAAATGAAGGGAAATGACACTGTGAAAAACTAGAAGATAAAAATGAATGCCTAAATGATTCTGTAGTGAGAAAGGCCTTTTTAAGTAAACAAGAACGATAAAGGGGAAGATTGATAGAACAGATTACACAGTAATGTAAAACTAACACAAGCTAAACGAACAGGCAATTAACTATTTACAAAAACAAAGTTAAATAAGGGAAAAGCCTAGAGACCTTGTCATGACCACCCTCAGTTTTGATAACTCACCAGAATGACTAGAGAACTCAGGTGAGCATTATACTTAGGATTACAGTTTTATTATAGTGACAGGAAACATTATCATCAGCACAAGGAGGAGAAATAGAGCAGTCTGGGAGGGGTCCAACCGTGGGGCTTCTGGTTGTCCTCCCCCCATGGGGGGGTCATTGGTGGCGCCACCTCCTGGCCACTAAGTGTGACACACTGAGTATTGCCAACCAGGGGAGCTCACCTGAGCCTTTGGCGTCCAGAGTTTTTATTGGGACTCCATCACATACTGCCCACGTGGCTGGCTCTGTCTCTCTCTCTCTCTCCCAGGAGGTCAGACTAGTGCCTGCAGTCTCCAGTTTCTCTGGAGGTGGGAACACGTGCAGCATGGCTCAGAGCCCCTGTCATAAACCACGTCATTAGACAGGTGGCCAAAGCCCCCAGGCAAACAGACACTCTTTATCAGGTGGGGCCTTCCAGGGGCTGAAAGAGATCACTGGCCAGTAGCCAGGCACAAAGGCCAGACCAGTGTTTGAGAAAGGTTAATTCTTCAGTCCACGGAGAGAGACCTATCATTTTTTTGCCTTGCTGGTCGACAAAGTGTAGCAGATGCCATCCGTGGTGGGACCTATCCCTGAACGTGTAAGCACACTTCAGTGGACTTCTAATTGCCAGTACCTCCATCTCTGTGCCTGAAAACTTGTTTTTAAATAACTTTTTTTTTAAGCAGAGGACCCTCTGCCCCCTCCCTTCAAGTGGCCCTCACTTAACCTTGGAATTGGCGTATGATCTTAATTACATGGAGTTGGCATATAATCCTGAGCCATCCAGGTGCAGTAATTCGGAGGCATTTCACACCATTACCCAGAGTTTCCCTACGAGATTAAGCTCCAGCTGTCCACTGTGATAGCTGCCTTAGTAGCACACTCTATTAGCTGCCTTGGCTCTGTGTACTTCCTACCCATGTCCCTCCTTATACTCTATTACTCATAAACTTCTTGAACTTGAGTCCTAGTCTCAGGGTTTGCATAGGGGAGACACCGAAAACAAACTTAAAAACAAAATTCATGGATAGCATGAGTATTTGGGATAGACATTCTCAACTCCTTTGTGGAGTATAAATTGGTTCAACCTCGTTTGTGGGTACTTTTGGAAATATTTATCAAATAGTCTTAAAATGTGCATTGTCTTCAATTTAGTAGTTCTGAGAATATTGTTTGAGAAATAGCTATGGATGTGTACAAGTATATTTTTCTTCCTTTAAACAATAAAGTACTTTCAAAATGAAGAAAAGGAAAATAAATAATATCCTTCATTGGAAAAATTGTCTCATCTGTTTAAGGTAAAATGCAACAAATAATTAACTGCAATTTTTCTTTCACCAGCAACTAGCAACTTAACATTTTTTTAATTCAGGGGTAGATTAACTTAAGTTGGCTACAGCTATCCTTGAGAAAGTATTATATTTATTCTACATTGTATTAGTCAGCTTGGGCTGCCATAACAAAAAAAACACAGACTGGGTATCTTAATCAACAGAAATTTGTCTTCACACAGTTCTAGAGGCTGAGAAGGTGCCAGTGGATTTGGGTCTGGCGAGACCTCTCTTCCTGTCTTGCACAGGACTACCTTCTTGCTGTGTCCCCATGCGGCAAGGAGAGCGAGCCAGCTCCCTGGTGTCTCTCCTAATAAGAGCACAAAGTCCTATTGGGTCAAGGCTTCATCCTTATGATCTCATTTAACCTTAATTACTTCTTTATTGCAAATACAGCTACACTGGGGGTTAGGGCCTCAACATAAGAATTTGGGGAGGACACAATTCAGTCCATAGCATGTATTAATAAATACCTCCATTATTTAGTGAGTTCCAGACCTTTCCTATTTGCTATGCCTTAGCCATTTGCAGCTCCCTGGGGTGTATGTTAATGCATATGTCAGTAGGCACAGCTGTCTTCCCCTGCTTTCTGGATCCATCAAAATAGGCCATTTGATGGTATTATCCAAAAGATTCAGCCCTTCGTCCTACCCTGTGGTGTTAGTATCAGAGAGGATCATGAGCACCATGAAGCTTACAGCCTCAGCAGTCCCCACAACCTCCCATTCACTGTCCCTTGTTTTGCTGGTCCAGCCCATAGGGGGAACCTTAGTATTATTCACACCCAGCATTCCAGTTTTCCACCAGGGATGAACCCCAGGGCATCAGACCAGGGTCCTGTTTACTTAATGTTTCACCATCTCCCATGGGGCATTGGACTGATCTCCCAGCCAGGAGTCCATCTGCCACCAGACACTGAGAATTTCCCCGGATTTCCTCCTTTGTCTTCCAGGTTAGGTTTCCTGAAATAAAAACGCGTGTGATCTGTATGCATATTCGTCATTCTCTCCAGACCTTGTGTATCAGTCACCCGGATGGCATTACCATGCCAGCCTCTGGAGAGGAAGGCCTTTGCTGGATCCCCCATTCAGTCTGTATGGCATTGAATGCCTGTACATTTTCTTTTTTTTTTGTTTTGTTTTAATTTTTTATTAAGGTATTATTGATATACACTCTTTTGAAGGTTTCACATGAAAAAACAATGTGGTTACTACATTTACCCATATTATCAAGTCCCCACCCATACCCCAATGCAGTCACTGTCCATCAGTGTAGTAAGATGCCACAGATTCACTATGTGCCTTCTCTGTGCTACACTGTTCTCCCCGTGATCCCCACACCATGTGTACTAAACATAATATCCCTCAATCCCCTTCTCCCTCCCTCCCCACCTGCCCTCCCACACCCCTCCCCTTTGGTAACCACTAATTCCTTATTGGAGTCTCTGAGTCTGCTGCTATTTTGTTCCTTCAGTTTTGCTTTTTTGTTATACTTCACCAATGAGGGAAATCATTTGGCACTTGTCTCTCTCTGCCTGGGTTATTTCACTGAGCATAATATCCTCCAGCTCCACCCATGTTGTTGCAAATGGTAGGATTTGTTTCTTTCTTATGGCTGAATAGTATTCCATTGTGTATATGTACCACCTCTTCTGTATCCATTCATCTCCTGATAAACACTTAGGTTGCTTCCATATCTTGGCTATTGTTAAAAGTGCTGTGATAAACATAGGGGTGCATATGTCTATTTTAATCTGAGAAGTTGTATTCTTTGGGTAAATTCCAAGGAGTGGGGTTCCCAGGTCAAATGGTATTTCTATTTTGAGTTTTTTGAGGAACCTCCATATTGCTTTCCATAATGTTTGAACTAGCTTACATTCCTACCAGCAGTGTAGGAGGGTTCCCCTTTCTCTGCATCCTCGCCAGCATTTGTTTTTCTTAGTCTTCCAATGCCGGCCATCCTTACAGGCGGGAGGTGATATCTCATTGTGGTTTTAATTTGCATTTCCCTGATGATTAGTGATGTGGAGCACCTTTTCATGTGCCTGTTGATCATCTGAATTTCTTCTTTGGAGAACTGTCTCTTCATATCCTCCGCCCCTTTGTTAATCGGGTTATTTGCTTTTTGGGTGTTGAGGCATGTAAGTTCTTTATATATTTGGGATGTTAACCCCTTGTCAGAAATGTCATTTACAAATATATTGGATGCCTTTTTGTTCTGTTGATGGTGTCCTTTGCTGTACAGAAACTTTTTAGTTTGATGTAGTCCCATGAGTTCATTTTTGCTTTTGTTTCCCTTGCTTGAGGAGATGCATTCACTAAGAAGTTGCTCATGCTTATATTCAGGAGATTTTTGCTTGTGTTGTCTTCTAAGAGTTTTATGGTTTCATGACTTACATTCAAGTCTTTAATCCATTTCAAGTTTACTTTTGCATGTAGCTGTCCAGTTTTTTCAACACCAGCTATTGAAGAGGCTGTCATTTCCCCATTGTATGTCCATGGCTCCTTTATCATATATTAATTGACCATATATGGTTGGGTTTATATCAGGGCTCTCTAGTCTTTTCCATTGGTCTATGGGTCTGTTCTTGTGCCAGTACCAAATTGTCTTGATTACTGTGGCTTTGTAGTAGAGGTTGAAGTTGGGGAGCATAATACCCCCAGCTTTATTCTTCCTTCTCAGAATTGCTTTGGCTATTTGAGGTCTTTTGTGGTTCCCTGTGAATTTTAGAATGATTTTCTCTAGTTCGTTGAAGAATGCTGTTAGTATTTTGATAGTAATAGCATTGAATCTGTAGATTGCTTTGGGCAGCATGGCCATTTTGACAATATTAATTCTTCCTATCCATGAGCACGGGATGTGTTTCCATTTATTCATATCTTCTTTAATTTCTCTCATGAGTGTCTTGTAGTTTTCAAAGTATAGGTCTTTCACTTCCTTGGTTAGGTTTATTCCTAGGTATTTTATTCTTTTTGATGCAATTGTGAATGAAATTGTTCTCCTGATTTCTCTCTCTGCTAGTTAATTGTTAGTGTAGAGGAATGCCACAGATTTCTGTGTATTAATTTTGTATCCTACAACTTTGCTGAATTCAGATATTAGATCTAGTAGTTTTGGAGTGGATTCTTTAGGGTTTTTTATGTACAATATCATGTCATCTGCAAACAGGGTCAGTTTGACTTCTTCCTTGCCAATCTGTGTGCCTTTTATTTCTTTGTGTTGTCTGGTTGCTGTGGCTAGGACCTCCAGTACTATGTTGAATAGAAGTGGGGAATGTGGGCATCCTTGTCTTGTTCCCGATCTAAGGAAAAGCTTTTAGCTTCTTGCTGTTAAGTATGATGTTGACTGTGGGTGTGTCATATACGGCCTTTATTATGTTGAGGTACTTGCCCTCTATACACATTTTGTTGAGAGTTTTTATCATGAATGGATGTTGAATTTTGTCAAATGCTTTTTCAGCATCTATGGAGATGATCATGTGGTTTTGTCCTTCTTTTTGTTGATGTGGTGGATGATGTTGATGGATTTTCGAATGTTGTACCATCCTTGCATCCCTGAGATGAATCCCACTTGATCATGGTATATGATCCTCTTCATGTATTTTTGAATTCGGTTTGCTAATATTTTGTTCAGTATTTTTCCATCTATGTTCATCAGGGGTATTGGTCTGTAATTTTCTTTTTTTGTGGTGTCTTTGCCTGGTTTTGGTCTTAGAGTGATGCTAGCCTCATAGAATGAGTTTGGAAATATTCCCTCTTCTTCTACTCTTTGGAAAACTTTAAGGAGGATGGGTATTAGGTCTTCATTAAATGTTTCATAAAATTCAGCGGTGAAGCCACTGTTCCAGGTGTTTTGTTGTTAGGTAGGTTTTTGATTACCAGTTCAATTTTGTTGCTGGTAATTGGTCTGTTCAGATTTTCTTTTTCTTCTTTGGTCAGTCTTGGAAGTTTGTATTTTTCTAGAAAGTTGTCCATTTCTTCTAGGTTACCCAGTTGGTTAGCATATAATTTTTCATAGTATTCTCTAATAATTCTTTGTATTTCTCTGGTGTCCATAGTGATTTTTTCCTTTCTCATTTCTGATTCTGTTTATGTGCGTAGACTCTTTTTTCTTGATAAGTCTGGCTAGGGGTTTATCTATTTGTTAATTTTTTTGAAGAACCAGCTCTTGCTTTCATTGATTCTTTCTGTTGTTTTATTCTTCTCGATTTTATTTATTTCTGCTCTAATCTTTATTATGTCCCTCCTTCTGGTGACTTTGGGCCTCATTTGTTCTTCTTTTTCTAGTTTCATTAATTGTGTGTTTAGACTGCTTATATGGGATTGTTCTTCTTTCCTGAGGTAGGCCTGTATTGCAATATGCTTTCCTCTTATCACAGCCTTGGCTGCATCTCACAGATTTTGTGGTGTTGAATTATTGTTGTCATTTGTCTCCATATATTGCTTGATCTCTGTTTTTATTTGGTCATTGATCCATTGGTTATTTAGGAGCATGTTGTGAAGCCTCCATGTGTTTGTCGGATTTTTCATTTTCTTTGTGTCATTTATTTCTAGTTACATACCTTTGTGGTCTGAGAAACTGGTTGGTACAATTTCAATCTTTTTGAATTTACTGAGGCTCTTTTTGTGGCCTAGTATATTATCTATTCTTGAAAATGTTCTATGTGCACTTGAGAAGAATGTGTATTCTGCTGCTTTTGGGTGTAGAGTTCTGTAGATGTCTGTTAGGTCCAGCTGTTCTAATGTGTTGTTCAGTGCCTCTGTGTCCTTACTTATTTTCTGTGTGCTTGATCTGTCCTTCAGAGTGAGTGGAGTGTTGAAGTCTCCTAGAATGAATGCATTGCATTCTATTTCCCCTTTTAATTCTGTTAGTATTTGTTTCACATATGTAGGTGCTCCTGTGTTGGGCACATAGATATTTATAATGGTTATATCTTTTTGTTGGATTGACCTCTTTTTCATTATGTAATGTCCTTTTTTGTGTCTTGTGACTTTATTTGTTTTAAAGTCTATTTTGTCTCATACAAGTACTACAACTCCTGCTTTTTTCTCTCTATTAGTTGCATGAAATATCTTTTTCCATCCCTTCACTTTTAGTCTGTGTATGTCTTTGGGTTTAACGTGAGTCTCTTGTAAGCAGCATATAGATTGGTCTTGTTTTTTTATCCATTCAGTGACTCTATGTCTTTTGATTGGCACATTCAGTCCATTTACATTTACAGTGATTATCGATAGGTATGTACTTATTGCCATTGCAGGCTTTAGATTCCTGGTTACCAAAGGTTCAAGGTTAAGCTAACCTTTCTTAAGGAGCCACCCATGGTGGGTGTTTTTTATACAGTGCCTTACTTTATTTCCCATATAATCCTTTCTATAGTGAGGGTCAGGGATGCCCACAGAGTAGGTAATGTCCCCAGATCGCCTGCAGATAAGTGCTCAGTTGGGATCTAAACTCCAGACTTCATCAAGCATCAAATTTGGGTTACTGTCATCAATGCTCTTTTTATCCCATGCATCCCAAGACCATGGACTATTGCCAGGGAAGGACAGTCTGCCAGGTAATGCATGTGAGAGCGATCTGTTAACTGTGAGGTACTTTATTCAGAAAGCAGTAGCACTGGCAAAAAGGATCTTTTGGACTGCCAACCTTCCCCGTGTGAAGAAAGCTCAGCTGTGTGGGTCAACTAAAGGCAGATGAATTGGCACATTACAGCCAAGAGCCAATAAAGGCACAGGGCGGTTGTGTTTCTGTCTGCTGGTGGGAGGCCCAGTAGCGCCAAGCCCATCTGTTGCATTTCTAACAATTAGTGTCCCACTGTGTGGAGAGCACCCTCTACTGCCTAGCATCTTATCCAAGAATGGAATGTAAGACTGTCAAGAACTGTAACTGGGAAAGCATGGTAGTATTTCTGAATTTCAAACACTACTTGAAGGCTATTATTTAAGGAAACTGACATATTTTTTTAGGAAAAACCTATTATATTGGATGACATTCAGAATGTGAAAGTATTTTTCTAAGAGAACTGGAAACAATGACAGTAATTCATTCACTTAAAGTCTGTAAATAAGAAACATTATTTAACAATATAAGTAACATGCTCCATAGCTTTTGGATGATGGCAATGGGGGGAAAACTGAAAAATAACCATCTAGCGATTACTGACTGAACCACATTTTAAGAAATATAACTAAGGTGAAAATTCAAGATTTAAAGTATCCTTATGGAGGCTGGTTATTCACACTATAAATAGATTCTTCATTTTACAGGATTTGCTATGCTGGCTGCCAAGTCTCCTAACCCCAGCAGAGCTTTGAGAAACGTCGGGGTTTGTGGGATCCATGAGCACTGGAGCAAGAGTGTCTTGTCTTGAGATTTTTTTTCTAGGATTAAATATACAGCCTCTGAGTTACATCTGACCTAAGTAACACAGTTTATATATGTTGGGGTTGCATATGTCATACAGTACAATTGTTTAAATTATTTACATACTGAGTATGAAATTAGTTCCTGCAGAGAACACCATAGTCTCTTCATCATACTACATTCCATTTAAATGGAATCCTATTTACTATGTGCATACTTTTTAAAAGACTCTGTTAGGGCATGTGAATGCCAAGATAATTATTCTTTGACAAGCAATGTTGAGAGAGCAATCAAACCCTTGTTGCTTCCCGTTCCCCCCAAAGTACTTTTCCCTTTCTTGGCTAAACATTTGTTTCCTTTGGCAGTCCTCTCCCAACCCAAAAGGGCATTAAATTTTTTTTTTTAACTATGCTAACAGTTTCATAATAACTGTTCTTGACATAAGGAAGTGGAAGACTTTATGAAAGTTATTATTTACATTAAACACACAAATGGAAAAACAGATTGGTGACCACTACGAGTGCTTAAGAAAGCCATTGTGAATTCGACCCCCTTGTTATGTAACAAAACATATTTGTGCAGGTAGATACCTGGCTGGGTAAACAAAAACCCTTCAGGTTGCCCTGCTGTTCTTTCTCAGTGCTGAGTATTGGATTCCCTTTCTGTGTTCTTTGACCTGGAGTTCCTTTGAATAGTGAGCTCAGCAACACTTCTTTTTTTTTTTTTTTTATCATTTTTTTGAGGAATGATCAACATACAAAAGCTGTACACAGTTAATGTGTACAACTTAGTGGGTTTGTAGTATACACCTGAGGAACCATCACCATGGTATATGCCATTAACATTCGTCCCCTACAAAATCTCCTCCTCCACACCTTCCTTATTAACTGACTAAGTGATTAATTCTGTGATAAGAACTCATGACAGAAGATCTACCCTTTCAGCAAGTCTTTATACAATGCCACATGGTTAGAGCACAGCAGTGCGCTGGACACTAGATGAGTAGGCCGGTGCAGAGGGCTTGGAGCAGGCTGGTGTCTCACTCAATCAATGGCCGTGGTGAGGATCTCCATGCTCTGTCTCAGATAAAGGTGAAAAATGAAGTGTAGCTCATGAGTGGGCTTTGTGAGGGGTAGCTGTATGAGATATTTTTTTTGACAAAGTGGAAGCTGGCTGCTCCAGCCCAGCACCTCCTGTGAAATTCTTAGTAAGACCTGGAGTCCCCGCACCCACTGTCTCTTCCCAGTTAAGGTGGTTCTGCAACTGAGACATTTGAGGAGGATTGGAAGATATTGCCGTGGCTCCATAGGACATGTTATCCACTGTAAGTCCAGGGAGAGGAAATCCCAGGGCAAAATACCTCCAAAACTTAAATCAGTCAAAGGGAGAAATAAAGTTTAAAACCCGCTTATTGCTTACAGACTGCTGTATGGGGCTGTTTCCCTTCCCTGATCTGGCAGAAGCGAGCAAGACCTCCCCCTAACCTGTTAGGTTCAAATAAGCCCTCCGTCACCCAGGTAATTACCCACTGATATGGAGAAGAATTATTCTCCACCTCTGTGGAAGGCCTGTTGATATGCAGATGCACTAAAGCCAGGTGAGATATTCTGGAAATATTACAATTTTATCCACAGGCCATCCCTCCAGAAATCTTGCCTTACGATCTACTTGTTGCACTTCTTCTGCAATGGTCCCTGGGTGAGAAAACTGAAATACTGTGACCAGACTAGTGACATACAATAGCAACAGCAATAAAATCATGATAATCCTCAAACCAGAGGATTCAGCTAAGTTCAAAGTCCTATGCAGGTTAGGTAGCCACAGGGTCAAGCCCTGGTAGCCCAGCTGTCAGTGCAGACAATTATAGGGGAGGGCTCCTGGGTGATCATGAGCCCTACTGCCTGCAACTCAGCCCATTGACTGCTCTTTCCTCTCTGTCCTCCATCCATATTGTCTCAGTCTTAGGATGGAAAGCCACAGCCCTCCACTTCAGGGGTTGCCCATGACTGGAGCCATCTGTATACCAAGCACCTGCAGGTATAGGGGCTTTTCCCTCCTGATAAGGACTCTTGGCTACCAGTGGCTCAAAAGTAAGTTCTTCCTGCTTTCCACTGGTATAGGTCACTGTCCCCAATAAGCATTGTAGTTCTCCACTTAAGGGGCTAATAGAAAGGGCACTGCACTGCTGTAAATATGTGCCCTATTTGGCTAATGTAGGCATCTATGCCATGCCACTCCATGACCTTTGGGTCCAGTCTCACACCCACCCTGCAATGGGATGGGTAGTTATTACCTTGGTTGGAGCTATTCTGGTGATGGGCTCCATAGCTAGCAAGGCATGGTACACAGCAGCCAGTTGCTTTTCTATCAAGGCATACTCAACCTCTGCTCCTTTCCATAGTTGTGAGCACAGTCCAGTAGGTTGGTGTGTCTGTTCAAGCTGCTGCCAAAGACCCCATCCATAACCATGTTCAGTTACATGAACATCTAGCTCACAGGGCCTAGATGAATCAATTACATTCAAGGCCTGCATGGCCTTGACTGCCTGCTTGGCAGCAGTAAAAGCAGCTGCACATGTCTCATCCCAGTCCCACCTGATGCTCTTTGATAACCAATCGATATAAGGGCTTCATTATTTGTGCCAAATGTGGGATAAACACTCTCCAGTAGCCCAAAAGACACCAAAACTCCTGTAAGACTGCCACAGTGGTAGGAGTGGGGAAAGCCTGGACCTTGTCTATGACTGCTTCAGGAATAACTTTAGTTTTACTCGACCAGATAACCCCCAAGAATTTTATAGACAAACCAGGTCCCTGAACCTAGGTGCTTTTCACAGCCCATCCTTTTTCCTGTAGATGTGGTAACAGTCTAGGAACTGCCTCTTCTAAATCTGAAAGAGAATCAGACGTGAGTATAATATCATCAATGTAGTGATACAACTGCACCATTTGCAGTTTCTTCCATGTGGCCAAGTCCTGGGCCACAAATCCGTGACAGATGGTGGGACTGTGGAGGTATCCCTGTGGAAGGACAGTGAATGTCCACTGCTGGCCTTCCCACATGAAGGCAAACTGTTCCTGACTTTCCAGTACTATGTCAATAGAGAAGAACTCATTAGCAAGGTCTACTACATAATGATACATTCCCAGCTCATGGCTGAGGGTGTCCAGAATGTCTGCTACAGAGGGGACAGCAGCATGCAAAGGGTGTGTGACTTTATTCAATTCCCTGTAGTCCAGTCATACGCCAGGGGCCGTCTGGCTTTTTCACTGGCCACACAAGGGAATTAAAAGGACTATGAGTGGGCTTTATGATGCCCACCTTCTCCAACTCCTGTAGAGTTTCTCCAATTTTCTTGTGCCTCCCAGGCAACTTATACTGCTTAGTATTTATTACCTGCCAAGGTACAGGCAGAGCTACAGGTGGGTGCTTAGCATGTCCCCTTAGAACTGCCTTTACTACATGTACCCTCAGTCTGAACTCACCTGCAGTGATCTGTAACCACAGGCCCTGCAGGATATCTACCTCCAAAATATATTCAGGGATGGGAGAAATGTACACAGTGTACTCCTTTGGGGTAACCGCCCCATCCCCAGTGGGATTTGGGCTTTCTTCACTCTAATTGCCTTACCTCCATAACCATCTATTACAGCAGGGGTCCCGGGAAAATGCTCAGCGTTGCTATAAATCAAAGAACACTCAGCTCCTGTGTCCACCAGCACCAGGACACATTGTACATTCACAGGGGAAAAATGAATTGCTAATTCTACATGTGGCCTCTAGTCCCCACCATGTCCCCCAAGGTGGGGACTCTGACCCCCCTCAATCGAACTGTGACACCCAATCATCCTCCTGTGGGGGTGAGGGCTCAGGTGAATCCTGAGTACTGTCTCCCATGAAATTTTGCAGGGACACAGGCCGGGCATGAGGCCTTGACTCTGGTTTCCGTGTCCTTGACCTCAGTGGCTGGAACTGCTGCTCTGGCTTTACTTGGTGCCACAGTTCTAACAAGATTCTGTTGGGCTGCCCATCAAGTTTTTCTTTCACAACCCCAGCCTTTATCAAATCAACCCACATCTGGGTCCTCGAGACCTTCACGGGGCCCTTTGCACCTCTCCTTTCAGTTATGGCCCATACTTCCCTCTGTGCCCTTATTGTTTCAACCTCCCCCAGATCTGCTAAAGTACGAGTAGCCTCACTTATGGGTGGCCCTATGTAGGGGACAAGAGTGGTCACTAGGGACCCAAAGAGAGATGTGGGAGCTGTATGCACCACCAAGTTTCTCATTCCTATAGTCAACATCTCATTGGGGCCCTGGGGGTCCATATTATAGATTATTTTTTTCATACCCATTTCCCACAGTACCTGCTGGAGCTCTGCATATGTTTTCCAACTACTGGAAAAATATGGTAAATCACCCTGATTAGGTCAAACTATCCTGATGGTAGCTGTTAGCCATTCCAGGAGTGTCTGATTCCCTGAGGTTTGATGGGCATTTTGCAACCGCTGCTGGAGGGAAGGGTGATTCATCAGGGAAGCCATTCTACTGATCTCGGTACCCAACACAACAATGTTTTCCACCCCCATATCCCAGAGATGTAAAAGCCATGTAGGCAGAGATTCCGATGGCCTCTGCCTATACTGGATGCACATGTCCACTAGCTTATCCTGGATATAGGGATGGAGCATGGAGTGCTCCACAACCTGGGGAGGGGGTGGCTCCTCCCCCTGAGGAGCCTGTGGTTGTTTCTTTTCTATTTTCTGAATTACAGCCAGGCAGGCCTTTAGCACGGGAGAAGATGGTACCTCGGGCAGCGGCCTCCATAGCAGATCGGCCCTTGGCCCCGCCTCCTCCTCCTTTCCCCGTGGCTCCTTCTCAGTCTCCGGGCCTGAAGTCACCACTCTTTCCTTCCCCTCCCCCATGGCCTCCTGCAACTCGTCTTTTCCTGCTGTCTTCCCCTTCACGGCTGCTAAGGAATCATCCAGGAGCGTGACCTGCCATTTCAGTAACCATCTCTCTTCCTTAACAGCATCCTGTAGGTTGTTGCCAGCTCCTCCAAGTGATGCTGAAGTGTGTCTCTCTCCTGCCTAAGTCCCTCTCTCTTCTTGCTTACCCTCTCAGTAATCCTCTCTTTCTTTTGTATAACATTTTCCACACTCTTGATGAAAAGAGACCCTACAATGCCACCTGCTACACAGCCCCCTAGGGTCTCCAAGCAGTCTTCCAACTCACAGAGGACTAATTCTGCAGCTTCCAGTGTTTCCACCCTTCCCAGTTCTGGGATGGGCCCCACTCCTCTAAGAGGTACTTTACCCTAGACAAGTCCCTACTAGGGGCTCCCAAATTGGAAACCCCACAGCTGGGGAGATAATAACAAGTGAAGCTCTACCCTATGTCGCTACATCCACTGGGGCCTCCCCACCATCCACAGGGGAGTTCTGGGCATCTACTCACCATCTCTAGGGGCAGCCCTCCCATAGGTTGCACCCATTTTGACAGATTTTGGGTTCAGAGGTCCTGCCTACTACCATCAGATGTAACTCCAGGGAGGAGAAATCCTGGGGCAAAATAGCTCTAAAACCAAAATCAGTCAAAGTGAGAAATAAAATTTAAAACCCATTTATTGCTTACAAACTGTGTTCTGGGGCTCTTCCTTGCTCTGGCAGAAGCAAGCAAGACCTCCCCTTAACCTCTCAGGTTCAGATAAGCCCTTGGTTGCCCAGGTAATTACTCATTGATATGGAGAGAAATCACTCTCCACCCCGGAGGAACACCTGTTGATATGCAGATGCACTAAAGTCAGGTAAGATATTCTGGAAATATTACAATTTTACCCACATCCCCTAACCCCCTGAAACAGCTTCCTCACTCCCTCCCTTGGCAAGCATTTTCAGAGTACCCACCAGGTGCCTGGTGCAGGGCTGGGTGCCAGGGACCCAAAGGCAATGAGCCATGTGGTCTCTCACTCCACAGGGGAAAAAGTCCTCGGTGGGTCTCGTGTTTGGGACCACGTCCTTCTTCTTCAGCAATAGTTTCCGAGAGCCAGAAAGAGCTAGCAGAATCTAACTGGAGACAGGGCCCTGTCCAGCTTCTCTCTTCCCAAGTGAATGCCACACACTGACCTGGAGCCCTCTCAATTTGTTCAACACCTAACAAATGGTTAAGAGGACTCTGAGCACTTTTTCTTTTCTGTTTTGGTTAGGAGTACATTTCTAAGCACGACAAACATGGGAATATCACTCGGAGTGATGAGGGATTATAGGAAAGGGGGAGAATACCATCCCCTCCTTTTCTGAAAAATAGAAATTTCTCATAGAAACAGATATTTTTGTAATATTGCTTTTTAAAAGTTTTAGTATGGAAAAATTTAAACATGCGAAAAGTAGAGAGACTAGAGTGTGAATGCCCATGTGCCCTCTGCCCAGCTTCAACAATGATCAGCCCGTGGCCTGATCTGTTTTCACACACAGCTCTCCTCACCTGTATGATTTTGAAGCAGATTTGATATATTGTTTTATCTGTAAACATTACAATATGTAGTTCAAATAGATGAGGACACCTTTAAAAAACGTGATCACAATTAATTCACCTAAATTAGCAAAAATTCTTTAATATCATAAGCCATCTAGTCAGTTTTTATATTTCTAATTGTCTCATAAATGCAACTGTGCATTTTTTGCAGTTGATTTGTTTGACTTAGGGTCCAAATCATCTCTACCAACTTTAATTGGTTAGTTTGTCTCTTAAACTCTTTTATTCTGTAAATTTCTCCCTTGCACATCCCTCTGCCTTATCTTATGCTTGCATCTGTTGAAAACCTGAGAGCCTCACCCAGTCGATTCTGGGGACTGGATGCTCAGGCTGTTGCACAGCGTCCTCCCTCCTCTGCTTCCCGTAATTAAAAGTGGGACCTAGACGCTTCTTCACATTCAGGTTCGGTTTTTCTGTCCAAATGACTTCACAAATGGTAGAATAATTTCTCTCTCTCATTTTTTTGTATGACATTCTCTGTAATGTCACTGGGGTTTCTGAACCCAGTTGGAGCCTGTAAGTGAGTTCCTCTCAGATTAACTAGAGCCCATTGTTTGTCTGGTGGAACATTGACGTTGCTGAGACAGTAGAGGAGAGGCAGGGGGTCTCTACCTGACGTAGTGCTCAGCCTCTCCTTTAAAAGACATTGAATAAATATTTTTAAAAATCTCTGATAGAAGGGACAGCACATTTTTCATGCCTGGGGAACCCACCTGTCGGGTCCCATTTTACAGACGAGGCAACTGAGGTTCAGGAGATTTAAGTAATTTGCCCAAGTCCACACAGGTGGTAAATGACAGAATTGGAATTTTGTTTTAGGACTGTTCTTTTCACTTTATAATAAGGCTTCACCTGTGTTTGCAACATGACTTCCCATTCTTTTCTTTGTATCTTAAGTGTTGCAGTAAAACCAAACCCCCCCTCATTCTTCTTTGCTGGACCTCAAACTTTCCCACCTTTATGTCTTTTTATATGTGGTTTCCTCTGCCTCCTAGAATGACCTAGAAGACATCTTCACCTTTGTAAATCCTGTAGCAGCAACACCATTGCATCTAGGAAACCGTCACAAAGATTCTCCCCTGGAAGAGATGGGTTCGTCTAAAGACCAAGAGCAGCCCATACCTTGTTTATGTTGTACATTTTATTACAGATATTTATATCTAGGTCTTCCTCACCTAGTGAACAGCTGCCTGGTCGAAGCATCTCTGTACTTGCTCTTTTATGCCACACATAGTTTTGAGTGTCTTCTATGAGCAAGGCCTTGTGGGAGACACAATGATGAATTAGACACAGAAAATAAGTATGGCATAAAGGAGCAAGTACAGAGATGTTTCACCCAGAACTGTCTATTTCTAAGTAGCAGAGACTTGAAAAAAACATAACATTAAAGCCAGAGATGTGGAAGATGGTGCAGCTTTGTTTTACCTTGATTCTGTGTCTTTGTTCCTTCATCCCATGTAGGGTGCTCTCCTTCACATACCATGTGCTTTCGGCCATTTATAGCTAACACTTTCTTCAAGACCTGGCTCAAAGCCTAGCCATTCCTAAAAGATTTCTCTGGCCACTGTGGTTGCGCCTTACCCAGCGGTCACAGTGCCACACAGATTGACAATTGCCGAACAATTATCAAATCATTGATCATCATTGTCAATCATCAAACTGCCACTGAGTACCAGGTATATGAGAAGCTGTGCTGTGTGCTGTGGGGGAGGTCAGGAAAAGATTTGCAGGAAGGTGGGATTCAAGCAGAGTCTTGAAGAATGTGTTTTAATTAAAGAGATGGAAAGGAAAGGGAAATAAAGTTATGCATGATAGCAAAGAGTTCAATTCCTATTTCTTTCTCATGAGTGAGTAACATTCTATTTTGTGTGTGTGTGTGTTCAGGACCCTCATGACTGATATAGGCACTACTGCAGTGGAGTGTTACAGTAGGGGAGGAAACTGGGTTCAAATACAAATAGAGCCTGGGCAAGGGGGAGTTTATGACTAGGGAGCAGGTGGGAGTCAGTGGATGGAAAACTGCTAAGAGGGAACAACAGGAATAAGATTGGGCTAAATCCATCTAACAGGATTCTTGCTCACGGCAGGCCACGTGACCAGACATTCATTACCTTGGGGATGCTGGAAGATGAGTGACCTGATCAGAGACCTGTGTTGACCAGATATGGAGGGTGGTGGGTTCTGGTGCAACTTAGCATGGTTCTTGCTAAAACCAGATTTTACTAGGAAATTTAGAGATGGGCCTAAGAGAAGGTTCAGGAGTGTCACTCATGATTGGTCAAAGAATCTCTGTATCATTTAAAAATTATATTTAGTTTATGCTAGTCAAGATGATCTGTTTGTAGCTTTAGGTATTTACTTTCTTTGTTTTGTTTTTAAATGGAGGGAAAGCATATTTAGCTTTCAGGAAACTACATGAACCTGAAACTGATAGGAGGCTCTTCTGCCAAAGAAAAAGGCCTTTACTACCACCTGGTGGCCGTGTCTTCTTACAGCAATGTTCCCAAAAGCAGCCCTAGAGGAGTCAGTGTTTGAACTTTGCAAACCTAGAGGTCGCTGAGACTGTGGTGGCAGTAAGAGCCACAAACAGCTGTGTCCTTTCCCTCAGTTCCCTCTCTCTGAAGCTTTGAGGTTGAGAATTAGCTGCTAAGGGAGGCTGAGCAGGGAAAACAAAGTCCATGTCCTCACTGGATCTGTGGATTTCCAAGCCTGAAGTGAAAAGCCAGAGGGAAGCTTTGCATTGAGTGGAGTCCTGATTATCACATTAGACTTGTCTTTTCAAGGCCAAGACAAAGGGCTTCTTTGTTTCACGGCTAAGAGTGGTTCAAAAATCCATGGCATTGCTCAGTATTTGTCCAAAGGGCAGGGAAAGTGCAAATCCAGATAGTGGCATTGAAGGAACAAAGAAAAAAATATGTGTGTCTTACTTGCGTCCCGTTGCACGCAGCTCATTCAATAAACATGGTTCCATTGCATAAATGTATCACGAGGAAAAAATGAGGGAGAAAGAACGCATGACGACTCTGTCAAAGAACAGGTTGCATTTGGATCCTGTCTTACATGAACAAACTGAGGCCAAATTCAGGGGAGGCACGAGTCCAGGTAAAGTTACCAGTAGAGGCCCTTTAGTATTCAAAATAAATCTCATTAAAAAAAAAAAAATCTTAGAAAGTGTGAAGTTAGCAGTGACAGGACTGGAAACCAGTCCTGGCCTCCTGACCCAGACCCAACCACGGGAGCAAATCATGTTTCCTCCTGTTCTGTCTTCCACCCGCTGCAGGGAGGGGTGGAGACTGGTTCCCTCAGGGCCTCTTCCCCAGCCTTCACCCTCCTCTCTTTTCTATGAACCCCGTCTCTGCCTTTGTCGCCCCAAGTAATGCCAACCTCTGATTGCTGCCTGGCAGTCTGCCCAGGAGTGCACATCCACTGACTCAGTGATCTCTCCAGTCTCCGTCTCTATGTGCACGAAGGGTCCTGAGAGCCGGGTGGGGGGTGGGGGTGGGGAGCAGGGGCCTGGCCTGCACCTGGCCTCACATACCACAGGTGGCAGGGCCGGAGTGGGAACTGGATCTTTGACTCAAGTCCAGGCCCATCTCCATTATATTTGCTGCCTTTCAATTTCTGGCTTCCCGTTTTGGACTATGACGACTGCCTTGACTCTTTATTTTTTCAGTATGAAAGTGTTCAAGACGCCCACGAGTGGAAAATGCAGTCTCCGCAGCCAAATCAAACTTCGCCAGATTCCTTACAGCTGTGAGCGTTGAAATGACTAATGAAAGCCCTCTGCTGCCGGTGGAACTTTGACACACGGCCCTGTTGCTGCCACTCACTAGGACCTGGCCCTGTGCATTTACATACTGGATGTTACCCCAAAAGCCCCCGACCAGGGGATTTCCGGGATGTAGTAAGAATGCAGCTCTGAGTCTTGGAAGGTGCCCTGCGTGAGCACCCGTCCTGCAGGGCAGGCAGGGGACATTTCAGACCCCACCCTTCCCTTGTCAGGGGACCTCCTCCTGGGGAGATGTCCAGATTCCCAGATCTGTTGGCCAGGGTCCTGCCTGCCAGCTATGGCTGGAGGTGCTGGGGACCTGCACACCTGGAGCTTGGTGCCTGGTTAAAGGCAACAGGCACAAACACATGGATAATTCAGTCAGTAGCAAAGGTACGAGGGGCATTCTGAGAGCTCAGAAGAGGGGTGTCTAATTTAGGGGTGGCCAGGAAAGGCTTCCTGGAGTTGGCAGTGGCTGAGTTGAGTCTTCAACAGTTTTTACATCAGTTCCTTTTAAAATAAAAAATCTGGTTTCAAAAGTAGTACATCTCATTGTGTATCATTTAAACTTTATAGAAATATGTTCCTTTATAAATAAATTCAGGAATGAAGAGGAAGAATGGACACTTGATCAGTAGGGTTTCCACTCAGTTGGACTTGGAGCTTTCGGCCTGAGAGGGGAGTTGTGTGTATGAGTGTGTGCGTGTGCACAGGGTGGAGTAGAGCCAAAAAAAGGGAGGTGGGGACTTGTCCCATGGCCAGACCCTCTTTGCTTTAACACCCACCTGGATAGGAAATCGTGGGCCACCCATGGGCACCCCCTCTGCACCACGGGACTTTGGTCTTTGCAGCTGGATTTTCCAGGTTTGGTCTTGGCTTTTGCTGTCTTTTAACTTTGGAGTCTCGCCTCTGCCCGCTCCTCCAAGAGGTTCATTGAAGTGTTTTCCTAAATGAAATTGATCTCTCCCTAAAAAGAATTACAGGACCAGGTTAAGATGTTAACAATATCTAACCCGCTAAAATGCCGGTAGGAGCTCACATTTACTCAGGACTCTTCTTGCACCAGGTATGTGTTGAGAGCTTCTTTGTCTCATAACATGAATTCCCTCAATAACTTTATGAAGTAGGTGTTTTATTATTCCTGTTTTACAGATGAGGCATCTGAGGTTGTACCTGCTCAAGCTACACAGCTGGTAGTTGGCAGAGCCCGGCCTCAGACCCAGGCCTCTCTGACTCACACCTCTACGCTCATGAAGACGGTGATCTGCATTATTTCTCAAACATATTTGGATGCAAGTGTTTTTTAATTGTACGCCCCTCATGTCTCAGCACTATTATTATCATTGCATGAGCCACAATTTGGGAAATGATACCCCAGGAAAATACTTTGCCCTGTCTGTGAAAGAGAGATAATAATGCAATCTCAGTGTTGTGGTGATAAAAGATGTTTCAGTAAATGGGTGTTGAGAATACTTACCTTACAACAGGAATGTGTGTATTTTAAAAATAATGGTTGAAATGTCCTTGAAATGAAGCAGTGTTTTGGCTGAGATGACAACGAAGATGACAGTTACTAAACCTGGAGACACTCGGGCCCTGGGGCAGGGGCAGGGCGCTGCCTGCTGGTCTCCCTTCCCAAAGGGTCCCTTGGGTCCCCTTCCTTCCCTCTGCCCTCCGGTTCTGTCCCCCATTCCTCTATTTGGCTTCTCTCTTTTCCGCAAATAGTGAGTCAGTTACCCGCGCCCAGGACTGGTGTCTTGCCTTGAAGCTGCTTTTGCCCCTCATGTGGGCCCCAGAGCCCTCCTCTGCAAATTTGACTGTGTCCCGAGCCCCAGCGGTAGGCCGGACCCCTGGTCAGACACCGTAACCTTGCTGCGGCCACCTGCCCGATGGCCAGGCCTACATCTGCCCAGAGAACAAGCTGCCACTTCCCCACCACTCACCAGTTCCAGGACAGACCACCACCTGTGGCAAGAAGGACCAAGCAAAAGGTGCCCTAGCTGGCCACACTCCCCGGTCACTAATTTGGACAACTCACCCTCCCCCGAAGGGTGGCATGTCAGCCTGCTCAGTTCCGTACTGGCCCTCTGGCTCCACGGCTGATGCCCCAGGCTGGTGGGCCTGCCAGGGACATCGGAGCACTCCTTTTCTTCTAGGCACCAGCTATACCCAGCTGTCGTTTTACTTTTCGAATTTCCATAGTCCTGAAAGATGTGTGCATTTGGAGAAAGCATAATAAAAGCAAAATAAACAAAGACAGGCACCCAAGCCCAGCTCCCTATTTCTACCTGGGAAAGCATTTTTATTCTTTTCAATAATTAAACACTACTAAAAAAGAGCAATCCTTTCAATGATTTTGCCCTTGCACCTGTGGGGTGGCTGCTGTTAACTCTCATTTCATACATGGAGAGATCGAGGATCAGAGGTTCAGCCTTATACTAATACCATCCAGTGTCTGTCCCTCTGCCAAGTGCTGCCCTTGGACCTCAGGCCCTCAGGCCTGACCCAGGGCTCAGGGACCATCAAGGTTGGGGCCCTTTGCTCCTCAAGTGGCCCAAACTGACAGTATAAGGTGACATGGTGCTGGGCTCCCAGTTTCCTCCCCTTTGCCCTCCTCCATCCTTCTGTTCCAAGGTTGGGCCCTCCTGCTACTCTTTCTCATAGCCAGTCCATGACCCACCCACCCATTCACTTGCCTTTTGACAAAGTACCAGTTGAGTCACACGCTAAGCACTTTGGAGATACGTAAAGAGAAATGTGAGATGCAGATCTTGCCCGTAATAAACTGTTACAGAAAACTATTCTGACACTCGTCAAAAACGGGAAGGAAGACTTTGATTCATGATTATAGCTGTGGGTAAGAGAAATTGAACTTGTCTTTTAATACAGCGATGGGGATTTGTAGCCACTGGGCAGGACAAAGGAGTGGATGAACTTAGTTAATAGTGCAGGTGGAGGGAGAGGCGTTTGCTTGGATATCAAGGATGGGGGCTCCCTGTTGACTGCCTTAGCGGGATTTTTCACTGAAACTGGGCTCAGCAGGCCATGGGAGGCCTGGTAGAGAAGAGGGTTGGAAGGACCCTGACTGAAGTTTGGTCAAGGAGGGAGTTTTCTGCCAGCACACAAAGGAATGTGAGAGCCAGGGCCCAAACACAGGGCCCAGAAGGTGAGAGTCAGGGGTGAGCAGCATGCCAGCCACAGATGCAGCTGTATCTCAGACGGGTGCCAGTGGGGGGATCTGGGCTATTGCAGCCTCTGGCTTCAGGGCTGACCTCTGGCTGGACTTCACCCCAGGTTCGTTCATTTCTTACTACCCTGTATCATCCACATGCTTTTCTCTAATGCTTCGCAAGTCTGCATTTCTAGGATTTGATACTTTTGACCACAAGTGAGACTGGAAAGTACAAAGGCTTTATTTAAATCTTGGACAATGTTTTGACCTCATGTTTCTCTTTTAAAATATTGGGACAATACCATTTATGGACTGAATTGCATCCCCCAAATTCATATACTGCCACCCAATGTGACTCTATTTGGAGACAAGGCCTCTAAGGTGAAATGAGGTTGTAAGGGTGGAACCCTTATCTGATGGGACTGGTGTCCTAGTCAGAAGAGGAGGAGATGCCAGAGACCTCTCTGTCTCCCTGTGCAGAGGAAAGGCCATGTGAGGATAGCGCAGGAAGGTGCTGGCTGTGAACTGGGAGGAGAGACTGCCAGAACCCAAATTTTACCGCACCTGAATCTTAGTCTTCTTGCCTCCAGAACTGTGAGAGAATTCCTGTCGTTTCAGCTGCCCAGTGTCTGGTATTTTGTTAGGTAATAGTCTGCCAGAGCAGACTAATACAGTGCCACCTCATGGGCATCTGAGAGCTCAACATAAATAAGTTGAGGGCCTAACAGCAAACCACACGTATTTGTTAGCATATTCCCATTCCTCCCAGTGTGTAATTTGTGAGGTGGTAAAGGGCCTGTTTGACACCAAACATCTTCCTAGTGTGATGATGGCATGGGAAATTCATATAGTAGAATTATTCCTTTAGATTCAGGCTTTGTTTCTCCATTTTGCAAGTAGCAGAACCTTTGCAAAGCAGGATAAATTAAAAGGGGAATTCTCTGGAAGTATGTTGTTACGGGTTAGGGTTCCTGGTTTCAAGCAGCATAAACTAAGTCTGGCTGATATCAGCTGAAAAGGAACAGTGAAAGGATATTCCCTGGGGGTGGAGCCTTGCTGGGCAAAGGTGTGTGAGGACAGAAGGCCACAGTATGGGGTACAGGCCATGCTGTATGCTCCTCAGACGCCTCGAGCACTGGACTGCACCAGCATTGCTGGGCCATCCTCCAGAAGGAGTGCCTTGTGGTCCCTGCTGTGCAGAGTTATCTCCTGACAGATGCAGGAGCAGAGTTATCTCCATGGCAGAGCCTACATCATCCATCTGTATTTCAGCTGCAAGGGAGGCTGGGAAAGTGAGTATTTAGCATTTTCAGTGGAGCTAGCTTGGCCCTGCACCAAGATTTGTGAGGTAGGGAACTTCCGCGAACAACAGAATGAGGTGCCAAATGCCAGATGGCCAAAAAGAATGCAAAGTTCCCCCATAGATACAGGGGAATCTTACCAAGCCCCAAAATAGGAAGTGTAGCTTCACTCATCGGACGGAGAATCAGGAATTGGAAAGCTAGGAGCAACCTTACTCTGCATGCGTCTCTCTACTCTTTCTTTCTCTCTGTCTCCCTGAAGACTGGATTTCCCTAGTCTGCTTGCTCATGGGGAGGCCCACCTCCTTCTTGGCTGCTGGATATTAGTTGTCTGTTTCCCTTAGAACACCTGTTCTATCTTCCAGAAACACCTCCCAATCCCATCTTGAGGGCCTTTCCTCTGTCCACTCTTGTCCTGGGCAGGCTTTATCCCCAGCCCTAGAGATGAACCAGATGACCCAAGCCCACCAGTCACTGAATCCCCTTCTGATTCAGGGGTGGGCATGTGACCTGCAACAGCATGGTATGTTAAGAAAAAATTGAACTATAACTTTCATGTTGTAAAATACACAAATCTTAAGTGTATAACTCAATGGATTTTATATATTTATATGCCTGTGGAACCACCAGAAAGATGAAGCTAGAAAATTTTTGTCAACACTCCTTCCAAAAATAATCACTATTCTGACTTATGACCACAGATAGAAGTCTTCTTTTGTCCATTTAGATGGTGTCATATAATATATAATCTTTGGTATCTGGCTTTTTTGCTCAACATTATGTCTGTGAGATTCATCCATGTTGTTTTATATGGTATTGGTTCATTCTTTTTCACACCTATATGGTATTCTATTAAATGAATTTTATCACAGTTAACTTACCCATTCCACCATTGAAGGACATATGGATTGTTTCTGGTTTGGAGCTTATAAATAATGTTGCTTAGACTTTATTGTATGTATCTTGGTGGATATAAGCAATCATTTCTTTGGGTCTAGATCAAGAGTGGAATTTCTGGGTCATAGAGAAAAACATAGGTAACTATAGTAGGCATTACCAAACAGTTTCCCCAAGTGATTGTACCAATTTACACATCAACCAGCAATCTATGAGACTGATTGTTCTATATCCTTGCCTAGACTTATTATTGTTCACCTTGTAATTCTAGCCATTTAGATTATGCATCTCAATATCACATTGTAGTTTTAATTCATATTTCCATCATGATTGAAGGCACTGAGCACTTTCATTTTTCTTAACCATTTGGATATCCTGTTCTGTCAAGTGACTGTTCAAGATTTTGTCCATTTCTTAAAAACACTGGCTTGTTGATATATTTTTTTTCTTTATAGATTTTAAGCAGTTATTTTTATATTCTGGATATAAGTCCAGATATTTGCTGATGCATATTTAGCAAATGTATTTATGTAGTTCATGATTTGTATTTGTACTCCCTTAATGATATCTTGTTAGGAACTCAAGTTTAATTTATTAATCTTTTCAATGGTTAATGCTTTTTAACTTGTTGTGTTTAAGAAATCTTTACTTACTCTGAGATCATGAACCAGTTAGTGACTTTTGAGGGAGGCAGAGGTAATTGGCTCCTTCATTTTCTTGAATTTGAGGTTGTGAGGTGGGAAGATGGAGCCAGAAATGGAGGCAGAGAGCAGAGTGGCCTTGAGGTGGGGCACTGTCAAGACAAGGCCAGCCTGAGCCTCCAGGAACCATCCGCTGTGGCTGTGGCTGAAAGCAAGAGGCAGGCCAAGAGGATATGGAATGATCACTGAAAATTATTCATTTAACTATTTCTTGATAAATTACTTATTGAATTCTTATTTTACAAGGTGAGACTCTCATTTTGAAAATTATTTAAAAACATTTTCTTACATTCCAGATTAGGAAACCAAGGTGAGAACATGATAAATAATTTGCTTATCATCATAGCTAGGGCAGAACCATCACTAAACAAGAACCACAGCTAAAACCCGGGTCGCCTGGATTGAACCCTCTCTCTTACCCTCTCCCTGCCTCCCTGCCAGAGGGGTGGTTATGATGAATGACATCCCCTTTGCCTCAGGCTTAAAAATATACTAAGCCTCTTCCAGATAGATGGAGGTTTTCCTCTCTTTCTCTAACCCTGAGTAAATAGAAAGTGAGATCCCCGCTGGTCTACAGCGGCAGAGACTTCAGGAAGCCCACACAAGCCAAGGGGCCAGAACAGACCAGTGTCAGCAGGGGGAAATCAGAGGGACTTCCCCCAAGTCCTTCCTGTCAAAGAAAGAATCATTAGAGATGTTCATGAAAGAAAAAGCAACACCTCAAGGACTATTCCAGACTGGGTAAATGTCTCCTTACCCCTTGGGTTTTTACCCAGGACACTGGGCTCCATCTTGCTGTGGTCAGTTCCAGGAATCTGGGATTTAAAGCTGGATGTATCTGCCTCAAGTAAGGCCAAATTTCAGTTTCAGGGGGCCCCAGCGTCTTCTCCGTGACAGCAGGTGGGAAGTGATAGACGTTAGATGCCACGGTATTCACCTAGGGACTGGAGGCCAGTGACGGTGAGGAAGTGGTTCCTAAATTCAGATGGGTGGGCAGTGCCAGGCTGTATGGGAATCACCCGAGGGTCTTGGCTTGGGCCTGGAGGAATATGTGATTTTTAAGAAGCCCTCCAGATGAGTATGATAAACAGATGATTCTGAAACTCATTTTTATTTAGAGCTTGGGCTCTGACAGACCTGGGTTTCAATTCTGGCTCTGCTTTACCACTTAACAATTGTGTTTTCCTGCACACATATGGCCTCTTGAGCCCTCAGTTTTCTTGTCTAAAAAATGGGGGGTAATAGTAATATCCCCCTCTCAGTGTTGAAATGCTGAGTAAGATAATATGAAGCTGAAGCACAGGGCTTATCACTCCGTAAGTCACAATATTATTATTATTCTGCTGCGGGTATATCTCTTTAACCTCTTCTCTCTATTGTTGTGGCTTCTGTGTATGCCCTAGCTATGTGTTAACATTGCTTATTATATACAACTACCCAGGGTTGGATTTTGCTTAATACAAACAGAACAAAGTACATATTATTTTTATTTTATAAGTTAGGAAAGAGATTCAGAGAAGTTAACTGGTTTGCCCCAAATCCCATAGCTTGTAAGTGCTAGAGCTGAGTTCTAAATGCAGGATGGTGGGATTCTACAGCCAGGAAGGGTAAAGTGGACAGAAATAGTATTTGCACATCAGTTAGGGGGAGACACTACCTATTCACACCCTTCCACTGGGCTTTGTATTTCACATTTTGAGTGTTTCCATAATTGCAAAGAAGCTCAATGAATTCATGGGTCCACTCAAAGTTTTACCAGCGCAGCCCTCCCCACAAGGAAGGGGAAGCCAATGGCGGTTCACACCTGGCAGAGGCCACTGATCAGCAGCACACACCCAACACATCAGAAACGCAGACTTGCCACCCAACCTCAGTCTGAACCCACGTTTTAACAAGGTCCCCAGGTTAAAGTCCGAGAAGCTCTATGAGGAGGCAAACCATGGTGTGCAGTAAAGAGCCCAGCCTAGGGAGCAGGGGTCAAGTGCTTGCACAGCAGCCATGTACTCTTGGGTGAAGGATTTGAAATTTCTAGGTGAAAATCACTCACCCTTGGTGAGAGCAGAAGGGCTGCTCCTGTAGACTGGTGTCCATGTAGGCAGCACACCCCTGCTACGTCTGTCTGGTATTTGCCCCCATCCTTTGGAACACTGCCACCAGCATCGTTTAGCTCCTAGCACCACATGAGGCTCAGAACTGTTAAAGCATTGCTGGTGTCTTCATATTTACCAAGCCTCTCTACAATAAACATCTTTGAAATTCCCTTCACATTGTTAGAGATAGGCAGGAACGATGTGGCTGTAAAATCTGATCTTAATACCATCTGCCACTTTTGTGTGAGCAGATGACATGAAGAACTGGTGAGTGAGTGTATTTCTTGACTATTCTGACCCCAAAGACCTTCTCCTTGAACTCCTGTTGAATCATATATGTAGAGCTTCACTGTAGGTTAAGCTTTTGGTTTGCTGTTGATTTGTGAGTTTGAGATATGCAATTCTGACAAAACTGCCATCATATGGTGTTTATGGTGGATTGTGGATTTTTTGAGATTAGGGACTGTTTTTTTCAGTTAACTTAAAATTTTATTGATATATAAGATACATACAGAGAAAAGCACACAGTATTTGTCTAGAGGGAATAAATAAGGATAAATACCCTGTACCCAGCACCTAGATCAGGAAATGTAACTCTGGAACTTCAGACGTCCCTAATCGCTCTGTTCTAGTCACTACTGCCCCTTCATGCTCCCACCAGGGGAACCTAAGTCCTCACTTCCCATACTATACTAGTTTTGCATGTGGGAGTTATATTTTTATGTCAGAAAAAGAAATACTTAAAAAAATTTTTTTTTAAATATTAAAAAGCACCTAAAACAAATGTCCTTCAAGGAATACACAACAGTTCAGTTATAAACTCCATGATCCCTGGCTTCACCTGTATAAATTGGAAGGTTTTCAATTTAATTTTGTCTTCCTATTTTGAGACGATTTCAAACTCAAGGAAAATTTGCAAGAATAGTATGACAGCTTTTTTCCCGAACCATTTGAGAGGCCGTTGCTGACACTGGTGCTCTGTCATCCCCCAAATGTTTTAGTGAGAATTTCTTTCCAACAAGGATATGTTTCTACATAAGGACAACAGGACCATCTAAATCAGGAAAATAACACTGATACATTATTACCATATAATCGGAAGACACCAATCCAGTTTCACCAAGTACAGGATTACACACTGCATTTAGCTGTATCTCTTTAGTCTTCTTTAAAGTAGGAGAGTTCTCCCAAGAACAGAACCCTCAGACCAGGTAGATTCACCACTAAATTTTATCAGACATTTAGAGAAGACATAATACCCATTCTCCTTAAAGTTTTCCAAAAAATAAAAGAGGAGGGAATATTTCAAAACTTATTCTATGAAGCCAACATCACTCAAATACCAAAACCAGACAAAGAGGCCACAAAAAAAGAAAACTACAGACCAATATCCCTGATGAACATAGATGCAAAAATACTAAAATAAAATATTAGCAAACTGAATTAAAAAATACATCAAGAGGATCACACATCATGACCAAGTATGATTCATCCCAGGGATGCAAGAATGGTACAACATTCGAAAATCCATCAACGTCATCCACTATATCAATAAAAAGAAGGACAAAAATCACATATCATCTCCATAGATGCTGAAAAAACATTTGACAAACTTCAACACCCATTCATGATAAAAACTGTCAACAAAATGCACATAGAGGGCAAGTACCTCAACATAATAAAGGCCATATATGACAAACTCACAGCAAACATCATACTTAGTGAAAAGCTGAAAGCTTTTTCTCTAAGATCAGGAACAAGACAGGGATGCCCACTCTCCCCACTTTTATTCAACTTAGTACTGGAGGTTCTAGCCACAGCAATCAGACAAAAAAAAAGAAATAAAAGGCATCCAGATTGGAAAGAAAGAAGTCAAACTGTCACCGTTTGCAGATGACATGATATTGTACATAAAAACCCTAAAGAATCCACTCCAAAACTACTAGAACAAACTATCTGAATTCAGAAAAGTTTCAGGATACAAAATTAATACACAGAAATCTGTTGTATTCCTGTACACTAATGATGAACTAGCAGAAAAAGAAATCAGGAAAACAATTCCATTCACAACTGCCTCAAAAAGAATAAAATACCTAGGAATAAACCTAACCAAGGAAGTGAAAGACCTATACCCTAAAAACTACAAGACACTCTTTAGATAAACTAAAGAGGACACTAATAAATGGAAATTCATCCTATACTCTTGGGTAGGAAGAATTAATATTGTCAAAATGGCCATTCGGCCTAAAGCAATCTACAGATTCAATGCAATCCCTATCAAAGTACCAATAGCTTTCTTCAACGAACTGGAACAAATAGTTCCAAAATTCATATGGAACCACAAAAGACCCCGAATAGCCAAAGCAATCTTGAGAAGGAAGAATAAAGCAGGGGGAATCATGCTTCCCAACTTCAAGCTCTACTACAAAGCCACAGTAATGAAGACAATTTGGTACTGGCACAACAACAGACCCACAGACCAGTGGAACAGAATAGAGAGTCCACATATTAACCCAAGCATATATGGTCAATTAATATACAATAAAGGAGCCATGGATATACAATGGGGGAAATGACAACCTTTTCAACAGCTGGTGTTGGCAAAACTGGACAGCTACATGTTAGAGAATGAAACTGGATTACTGTCTAACTCCATACACAAAAGTAAACTCGAAATGGATCAAAGACCTGAATGTAAGTCATGAAACCATAAAACTCTTAGAAAAAAACATAGGCAAAAGTCTCTTGAATATAAACACGAGCAACTTTTATCTCCCCGGGCAAGGGAAACAAAAGCAAAAATGAACAAGTGGGACTATATCAAACTAAAAAGCTTCTGTACAGCGAAGGACACCATCAGTAGAACTAAAAGGCATCCTACAGTATGGGAGAATATATTCATAAGTGACATATATGATAAGGGGTTGACATCCAAAATATATAAAGAGCTCACATTCCTCAACAAACAAAAAGCAAATAATCCAATTAAAAAATGGGAGGAGGATCTGAACAGACACTTTTCTAAAGAAGAAATTTAGATGGCCAACAGGCACATGAAAAGATACTCCACATCCTTGAAAAGATGCTAATCATTGGGGAAATGCAAATTAAAACCACAATGATATATCACCTCACACCAGTAAGGATGGCCACCACCAAAAGACAAACAACAACAAATGTTGGTGAGGATGTGGAGAAAGGGGAACCCTCCTACACTGCTGGTGGGAATGTAAATTAGTTCAATCATTGTCAAAAGCAGTATCGAGTTTCCTTAAAAAACTAAAAATAGAAATACCATTTGACCCAGGAATTCCACTTCTAGGAATTTACCCTAAGAATTCAGGATCCCAGAATCAAAAAGACATATGCACCCACAGCACTATTTACAATAGCCAAGAAATGGAAGCTACCTAAGTGTCCATCAGTAGATGAATGGATAAAGAAGATGTGGTACATATACACAATGGAATATTATTCAGGCATAAGAAGAAAACAAATCTTACCATTTGCAACCACATGGATGGAGCTAAAGGGTATTATGCTAAGTGAAATAAGCCAAGTGGAGAAAGCAAAGTACAAATGATTTCACTCATTTATGGAGTATTAGAACAGAGCAAAACTGAGGTAACAAAGCAGCAGCAGAATCACAGAACCCAAGAATGGACTAACAGTTACCAAAAGGAAAGGGACTGGGGAGGGATAAGGGGAATAAGGGGCATTACGATTAGCACATATAATGTAGGGTAGGGCATGGGGAAGGCAGTGTAGCACAAAGACAAGTAGTGCCTCTCTAGCATCTTACTGTGCTGATGGACAGTGACTGTAATGGGGTATGACTTGATAATGGGGGTAATCTAGTAACCACAATGTTGCTCATGTGATTGTATATTAATGATACCAAAGTAAAAAAAAAAAAGTAGGAGAGTTCCTCCATCTTTCCTTGACCTTCAGGACTTGACACTTTATATAATTACAGGGCAGTTACTTTGTGGACCATACCTCAATTTGAGTTGGATGTTTCCTCATAGTTAGATTTAGGAAACGCTTTTTTAATTTTCATTTTTGGTAGGACTATCACAGAAATGATGGTCCTTCCACTACCTCCAATAGGTGGTGCACAATTTCAATTTGTTTTATTAATAGTGATCACTTTGTTAGGCGTATCTGCTGGACTCCTTTATTATAAAGTATTCTTTGTCCCTTTATAATTTCTATTTTGTGGGAGCTGCTTTGAGACCATTTAAGTATTCCATTCCACATCAAACATTCATCCATTAGTCTTAACATCCACTGATTGTTCTTGTCTGAATCAATATGATGATGATGGTTGCTTGATAGTGATTTTTTCCTGATTTAATTGAATCATTCATTCTACCCTTACTAGTTGGCACTCTGCTGTGAGGAAACCCTTTTTCTCTTCTATTACAGGCGCTTCATTTTACTGCACTTCACTTCAATGTGCTTTCCAGATAATGTTTTGACAAAGTGAGTGTTTGAAGCAACCCTGCCTTGAGCTACTTTTCCCACAGCAATTGCTCATTTTGTGTCTCTGTGTTGCATTTTGGTAACTCTCACAATATTTCAAATTTTTTCATTAGTATTATATTCGTTAGGGTGACCTGTGATCTGTGATTATGATGCTCTGTAAGCTCAGAGGATGGTTAGCATTTTTTTTTTAGCAAGAAAGTATTTTTAAATTAAGGTATGTACTTTTTTTTAGATGTAATGCTATTGCACACTTAATAGACTACAGTATAGTGTAAACACAACTTGTATTTGCCCTTGGAAACTAAAAAAATTATTTGACTTGCTTTATTGCAATATTCACTTGATTGCAGAGGTCTGGACCTGACACCAGGCACAGTGCCCAGAGCCCATGATACTTTCAGGGGCCCACAACAACACTGTAATTGTAATTTCTTCTAAATTCAGAAGAAAAATAACAAATATAAAATAATAATGAATGTAATAATCCAGCCTGAATTATACTTATTTTTATACCAATGCAAAATGAAAATATTAGCATTTTTAATTTAGTGCTCATGAGAGTTGTGATGTCCTCTTGCAGTATCTCAGTTGCTCTGTAGGACCCGCGCCTTGTGGTTTCTGGAACATGAAACGTACTCAATAAATGTGTGTGAAATAAGTGAATAAATAAGTGGCCAAGCACTGGGGTTTCTATTTCTTGTTTTTCCCATGGTGGATGAGACCAGGGCAGAGGAAAGAATATTTGTTGATGGTCTGTTTACTACAATGAGTGTTTTTTTTCCTAGTAGTTCAAAGCCATCTACATCTGTTCATTCAACCATTTACTGAGTCATTTGCTGTATGCCAAGATTCTGTTTGTGTATCAGTAAGGGATTGTGGAATGTCTACTTCAGTCTTAGATGAGTAGGATGTGTCTATAAGAAGAAGTCGTGCACTAGCCAGCCAGTGTGGGAACTGAACTGCCCTGCCTCCTTGGCACAGCATTCTAATCCACAGGGCTCATAGGTCCGACATGTGCTGAGCTAACCCTCTAGCTCCGATAATGCAGGTCCTCACTCCACAGCGTTTTGACGTGAGTGTTGACATTAGTGAACTTCATCTTTTCTTAGTATGAGTCACTGTCAAAAATGCACACGTCATCACACTGGTTTAGTTCTTAGTTCTGTCAGTTACTTTTTGAACAATAGTAAAATCAAATCCAAGGTGCATGCTGAGAACTTGGTTGTATTGATGAGGTATGATGTGAGATGGATGAGATGTTTGGGGCCAGAATTGTTTACTATTTACCATTTTTACCATTTTCAGGCAGTGGATAAAGTTAAACATTCCTCTGTACTAAACATAAAAAGGCAGTTGGCAAACATAATAGTAACATAAACATGATTGTTTGGGAATGCTTAATATTTTAACATTTTTAAGTACCCTCAAGTACTTTGGCATAAAAATTTCCATTAGAACCTTTACTATGTTTTAGGTCAGTGGTTGGTAAACTGTGACCCATGGGCCACATGCAGCTTACCATCTGTTTTTGTATGGCCTGTGAGCTAAGAATGCTTTTTTTTTTTTTTTTAATTTTAAGTGGTTGAAAAAATTAAAAGAAGAATATTCAGTAATTTGTGAACATTATATTAAATTCAGGTTTCAATGTCCATAATAAAGTTTTCTTGGACACAGTCACACTCATTTGCTTTTGCAGTATCTTCTTTCAAATTATAAAGGCAGAGTTGAGTAGTTGCAACAGACACTGTATGGCCTGGAAAGCTGAAAATATGTGCTATATGAGATTTCACAGAAAAGTTTACTTTCTCTTGTTCTAGGTACTTGGGATACATCAGTGAACAACACAAAGATCCCTGTGGTTGAGGAGGTTGTTGAGAGGATGTGACCTCCAGTTGACCTGAGAATTTGACCCAGGCAACTGGAGGCTCCTTACCCTCTCCCCAGTCCTTGGAATGTATGTTCTGCCCACTGTTCCATAGCTGGAGCCATATCAAGGATGAAACCTTGAAAAAATTATGTGGTGTTGAGACCATCTGGCTGTATACATGACTGAACCCCATTAAGGCCTCTAATTAAGGCAGGCAGCAGTGGAGTTCTACTCGTTTTGCAGCCACCCAAGACAAGCCTTGTATGTAAATTCCCATGCTTATTGAGCCTGCCAGCTTCCGGCCTGGAGTGGCCTGCTGCATTCTTCCATCTCTCCTTGCCCTCTGTGTATGGGGGCCAGTTTTGAATTTGACCCAGGAAATTTCTGAGGTTGCAAACCAACATTCTGTTCTTAGGAGCCTTACATGTAATAGGGGAAGACAGTAAATAATAAACATAAGTAAATTACATCAAGTATGTTAGAATGTGATAAATGTGATGGAAAAAAGTAGAGCAGGGAAGTGGATAGGGAGGAATTGTAACATCTTCCTCCCTTTTTTGGGGGAGGAAGATGTTACAATTGAAAAGGGAACAATCAGGGTAGGACTCTTAAGAGGTGAAAGTTTAGCAAAGACTTGGAAAGGGTGAGGAAGTGAGTGAGCCACGAGGGTGTCTGCGGAAGAGCAGTCTAGGCAGAGGGATAATGATAGCTCTTCACAACTAAAAATAGTGCCTAGCACATGGTAAATTCTCAAAAAATAGTTCTTTTTTACCTTGTACACTGTTGGTGGGAATGAAAACTGGTACAGCCTCTACAGAAAACAATATGGAGGCTTCTCAAAAAACTAAAAATATAAATACCATATGACCCAGTAATTCTACTTCTGGGAATTTACCTGAAGAAAGCAAAATCATTAATTTGAAAAGTTTATTGTCACATTATTTACAACAGCCAAGACGTGGAAGCAACCTGTTCGTCAACAGATAGATGGATAAAGAAGATGAGGTACATATACACAATGGAATATTGCATAGCCATAAACACGAATGACATCTTGCCATTTATAATAATGTAGATGGACCTTGAGGATATCATGCTAAGCAAAATAAGTCAGACAGAGAAAGACAAATGCCATATGATTTCACTTATATTGGGAATCTAAAAAAATGAAACAAAAAAGAAAGATCCATAAATACTGACATCGGACTGCTAGTTACCATAGGGGAGGGGAGTGGGAGATGGGTGAATAGGTGAAGGGGATAAAGAGGTATAAACTTAAAGATATAAAATAAATTAGTCACAGGAATGTAAATATAGCATAGAGAATATAACCAGTAATGCTGCAGTATATTGGTATAGTAACAAATACTGGGTTATCCTTTGTCCTAGCACAGGGTGGTTCTCAAAGTGTGGTCTATGGACCAACGGTGCTGGCTTCACCTGAAAATTTGTTGGAAAGGCAAAGTCTCAGGCTCCACCTCTGGCTCACTGACTGGGAAACTCTGGTCCTGGGGCCCAGCAATCTATGTTGGAACAGCTCTCCCGGTGATTTTGAGACACACTGATATGTGAGAGGCACTGGCCTCTCTTGTGTCAATGGGGTTCTGGCCAGGTCTCACCCTTCTCTGTCCAGTGCCTAAGCTATGTGCTGAGTGATCATCAGGAAACTGCTTTTGCGGAATCTGATGATAACCTTGGGGCAGAAAAAGCTCTGGGGAAAGCTGAGATTTTATCATGTTTCCACTTGGTTTCATTTCACATATTCCCTCTAGCTGATGAAGGTAGGAAGCATACTAGCATGAAGAATAGCCCAGGGAATTATATATTTAAGTCAGATGTTTAAATAAAAGGTTCTTTTAAGTCAGAGTTTTACCTCTGATTGGGCTTTAGTTGTGGCTGGTTATGTACACTGACCGGTCTGTGACAGGAACAGCATGGAGTCCCAGAAGCTCTGCTCTAGTCTGCGCAGGCAATTTGAAAAATCCTTCTGCAAAGAGCAGAAGGCACATGAATAACAGGTAAAGTGGCTTCTCCAGGGTCCTCTGGCAAATCAGCTTACAGGAAGTACAGATATTAATCATCCAGCCTTGCAGGATTGCAGATGTGGTGTACATTTAGCTGAAGTGTGGAAAGAATGACCTAGGAATGCATCTTTGACCAAGGATAAAAGACACTGACAAATTTTACCCACCAATATAAAATATCTGAACACAGGAAATAAAGCTTATAATTTGAGACAAAAGGTTAAAAATATCCTTGGGAAGAAGTCATTCGTTACATTTTCAAAACAGTATTAACAAAGCAAGTGCAAGTGAACAATAAGAAAATGCCACATTACCAGAAAAAATTAGGATGATATCTAATCAAGTCTGACAAGCAATTGACCAAAATATGACATTATCAGCACTTTTCAAAAAATGGATTTATTACTAATGATAAGGTTGCCCAAATATATAGTGTACCTTTAAGTATAAAATGAATATATCTTAGGAACAGAAATATGGAAGAACCATTTCAGTGATGCCTCACATCAGTATTTTACATATTTCACCAAACTCACTGACATGTTTTTAGAAGTCATTTTGAAGTTTTTTGCTTGTAACATCAAAATGCAAAAAGCTATGTACCATGGGGGAAAAGTATGTGCTTCCTGTTGAAATACAAATGTGTGAAATAATTGAGAGGAAAAATGTCATTTTTTGTAAATTTCATTCTTTGTTATGAAATACTACTAAAAATATGTAGAAGATAATAATATATGAAGAAAGAATTATTATGACAAATTACTTGGTAGAGGAAACTTGTTTTACAAATTAGATGAAAGGGTTATCAAACCCCCAGATTTAGATTCATGTGTAGTAAGCCAGTCTCTGAGTCACTGGGCTTGAAGCAGAGAAAGGTTATTCATCAGACGGGCAGCCCAGTGAGAAGGCAGGGGAGCATTTACAAGTGTGCCTGGGCCTGTGGAAGGAGAGATTATATATGATTGGCAAGGGAATGTAGGGGTTTAGGGCACAAACTAGAGGGGTCCTGAAACTTCCCCGTGGGGCTTGGAACCTCTTGCAGTTAAGCATTGATCCCTCCTCTGGACCCCCAAGTTGTCCTGGAGTGTTCCTGTTAAACTCCCATCTGGTATTAACTCTGCAACTCAGTTTATTAACCAGCACACATCCAGTTTCCAGTAATCCACTACAAGAAAGAGAGCAAAGGATAAGATTAGCGATTCTCACAAAGCAGTGAAGTAATGTGCTTAGGAGCAACAGGGGCTACTACAGGAGAGCCTAGTGAAGATTTAAGTGAGTAAAGAAATATGTGTGGTGTCAAAAGTACAGATACTCCTCATGTGTTGCAGTAAATGGTGGTAAGTGCTAGATTTTGTTTCAGTGGTAAAATTAGGTTAAATACTACATTTTTGAATGAATTACTAAAGGGAAGATTAACAGATTCTCAACTGTATATGATTTACATAAAAACATCATTCTATGGGAAAACTTTATGATATGTAGCTTTCCCTTAATTTTAAATGATTTTCTCTGGATGAATTCTCAGAAATGCCTCCCCCGTTTCACATATTATACTATTTGACTTTACACCACAGTGTGGATGCCGGTTGTGAACACTCACGGCCAGAGACAGATCTGTGTGCTGTTAGGGGTTTGGACTTTATCCTGGGGACACAGGAGTCACATTTGTGATTGCGGATGGTTGTAGGCTGGAGGAGGCGAAGGGCCCAGAAGGGGCAAGGTCAGAGGCTGGACTGTTGGGAGCTAGGAAAATGAGCTGGAGGACTGGGAATGGCACCATCAACTAGGGACCTGGCGGATTCACAGGATGTTTGAGGATGGGAGAATGTCAGGAATGACTCCCGGGTTTCTGGTAGTGAGTTTGAGACAAGCACATTTGTAATAAATTTTTGGAAACAGACACACAAGTCAGGCTGAGCTTTCAGCCAACTTTTAGTTGAGGAGCTACTTTCCCACTTTGGGTTCTCCCACACCCTCCTGCCCTTCTGCATCCGAGCATGCCCCCGGCATCCTGACATCCTCCCACATCCGGGCATCTTCCTGCATCCTGGTGTCCTCTTGAAGACACTACAGGGAGGCAGTGGTCTGGTGAAAGCATCTGGCTGGTCAGCCTGCCTTCCCCACATGCCTCTCGCTACATGCCCACCTCCAGCCTCAATGCCTTGTCTTCCCATCAGTCTCTCATCTTTTTCATTTGCACTCAAAAACCAAACGTTCATTCCCTTCAGGCCCTGGGTTAGGAAAATAAAATAGCCACCTACAGGAAGAAAACCCCAAAATTTACTGGCTTGTGATAACGTTTCAATGACTATATTTGGAGTGAAATCCCTTTCTTTAAACAGTTTTAATGGTAATTCATGTGATTCTGTGAGACTTTGTTCATAGTTAATTATGGATGGTATGGTTTTAAGTATTTCACTAAATATGAGGGTTATCCTCCTAATTTTGCCCAAACTCTTTTCCACCCAAATTGCCTGATTAGGCAATTATGGAAAGGCTTTTCTTACATTGCTTGTCCAAGCTCAGAAAAGTTTGATTTTTTTGCCTCCTAGAAAGTCTTAGAAAAGTTTGTTGAAAAAGATATATATATTTTTCCTACTCAGAAGACTTATGTAAATATTTTAGCATCGTCCATCTCTCAGATTTGTGTTCAGTGAGCAACAGTGTGTGAATGAATAGGCTCCTGGGACTTTAGCTAATAATAATGCAAATACTAATTACCAGTTGGTGAATGCCAGGCAGCTACTATAATTTACATCTTATATTTCTAATCCTAAAGATAATACTGTAACACAGACAGTTTCTTGGGGGTAAGAATAAAGTCTAAAAAAAATTTTTTTTCTTTCCTTTTCTGTTTTTTTTATTCATAGTAAAACTTTGGCTGCGCAAGAACAATGTTGTGTTCATTAGTATCTATTCAAATTTGGAAGTGCTCCATGTATTTAATATTTAAGCAATCCAGTGAGATATATGAATCCTCATTTGATAGATGAGGAAATGGATAACCACAAGTAAACAGAAAACTCACAGGGTAGACAGAATGCTGATACTACAGTTCAGGACTTCTGACTCCAAGACTGGCTCTTCTCCCACTCCCCTGGGTTTATAAATGCACTAGATGAATCACTTAATACTAGGCAGTGCTTAGACATTCTAGTTGCTCAGGATTTATTATCTATTCCTCTCACCATCACATCTTAGTAAAGCATTTAAAGTGTTTGCTGCATCCTGTATCCTATTCCTATGGGACCTGTCAGCATAGGCAGGAAAAAAGGGAAACAAACAAACAAACAAAAACCTCACACACTACTAACCAAATCAACAGAGGTATATAGAATTCTAGGGGCTTAATGAATCTGATCCATTAAGGAGGTCATGGCTGTAACACTATCTGTAGTGGGTAACAATTACACAAATCCATTCTTATTCCTTAGGTCCCACTGATTTCTGGCACTGGCTAACATGGGGGATTAATAGGGAGACAAGAGGCATTATTTCTCATGCAAACTTGGTATTGCCAAGGTGCTGCCCTTGTTCTACTATTTCACTGGGGAGGAAGAGCTGCCCCAAGGTCTACTAAGGGGCCTTCCTACAATGATCACTTTATTCTGTAGGTTAGGGTCAGTGAGGGCATTCTGCCATGATAGACATTCTAATTTTATTCTCTTAAATTGGAAAAATAGTTGCAGGATATGGCAACTCCCGGGGGACTACTGTGAGATGACATTGAGTTAGAACTCCATTTACATCTGACTGCCAAATGCCCCTGCTCAGACTGATAAATTCTAGAGATGTCTGATGGCTCCCAGGAATTAGTATTAGCTCAGGGTTTATAACCAATATTCCCCAAAGATTTGGGGCTGTTTTTCAGGTGGATGGTTTTAGGCCCATTTGGACACAGTTATAAAATTTAAGGGTCCTGATCTTTGGACATTCTGACTTTCAGCAAGCATTTGTTTGCAAAGTTCTGCTTTATACTTGTAATTTTGTAACAAAAGTCTTTTCATTTTTGTCCTTGGAAGCTTCATGGTCTATAAGCCAGGGTTAGAGATCTCTGAGTATCAGGGCACTGATTTCTGTATATATTTCATGGTAATTGCTAGTCATTGTCACTCCATTTAGAGGGAATTTGAAGGTGAGGATGGGGATGCATAAACAGGAAGGGAGAAAAGGGGGCCTGTGAGACCAGGTGCTGCACAGGGGAAGGGCCACAGCAAGACTCCTGGGATGGCAGGACTGCCTGGAAGGCTGAGGATAGAAATGCTGAATGTAGATTTTTAACATGTCTGTTGTGGTTGTGTACTCATCAGTAGTCAAAGCAAGAGGAAAACATGGCCAGTTCTATACAGTTTTGCATAAAAAAGAATGTTGAAATAAGGCTGAGAATAAATAACATCGATAAGGGGTTTTGCCATTACACTCCTACAAAGCTGGAGAAATACAGTGATTTAGGTATGAGAAGAGATATAGTTTGGAGGATAAATTTGTTTTTTTCTTTAGGTGGCTTAAACTTGAGAAATAAATAATAATGTGGACTTCTATTTCTAGCAGTTTGGTGGGCTAGATTATGTTACCTATTCTTATGCAAAACACCTAGAAGAGCTGAACAAGGTACAACACATCCTATTCAACGCACAACTGAATTTACAAGAAAGAAGGGGAAATGCCCAGGGCCAAAACTTGAGAGTAAAACAAAAACTTGGAAGGGTTCGTAGGTCTCAATAACCATTGTGTGTGGGTTTTAGTGGCCTCAGATGGAAAGGAGACAAGGCCTTAGGTCCATTGGAGATGAAATTGACATCTCTGTGCATAAAGCAGAGATCTGCAGTGGTAACAAAAACAATGAACAGGGTGGACTAGAAAAAGATTACTGTTGGGTTGGCACTGACTGAAAAAAAGGGTTTCCTGATGCATGGTAACTACAGGATTATTCTCACATGTTTTTGGGATTCAAAGTTATATTGTCCACATACTCCAGTAAGCACCAAATCAGTAATTTACCATAAAGGTGAACCAAGTTGAACTAGCAGAAAGAGAAACCAGGAAAACAATTCCACTTACAACTGTATCAAAAAGAATAAAATACATAGGAATAAACCTAACCAAGGAAGTGAAAGACCTATACCCTGTAAACTACAAGACACTCATGAGAGAAATTAAAGAAGACACCAAAAAATGGAAATACATCTGTGCTCATGGATAGGAAGAATTAATATTGTCAAAATGGCCATCCTGCCTAAAGCAATGTACAGATTCAATGCAATACCTACCAAAATACCAACAGCATTCTTCAATGAACTAGAACAAATAGGTCTAAATTTCATATGGAACCACAAAAGACCCTGAATAGCCAAAGCAATCTTGAGAAGGAAGAATAAATCTGGGGGGATTATGCTCCCCAACTTCAAGCTCTACTACAAAGCCACAGTAATCAAGACAATTTGGTACTGGTACAAGAACAGACCCATAGATCAATGAACAGAATAGAGATACTGTCTAACTCACTCCATACACAAAAGTAAACTCCAAATGTATCAAAAACCTGAATATAAGTTATGAAACCATAAAAGCCTTCGAAGAAAACATAGGCAAAACTCTCTTGAATATAAACATGAGCAACTTTTTCCTGAATACATCTCCTCAGGCAGGGACACAAAAGCAAAAATGAACAAATGGGACTACATCAAACTAAAAAGCTTCTGTACAGCAAAGAACACCATCAGTAGAACAAAAAGGCATCCTACAGTATGGGAGAATATATTCATAAATGATTTATCTGACAAGGGGTTAACATCAAAAGTATATAAACAACTCACACACCTCAACACCCAAAAACCAAATAACCCAATTAAAAAATGAGTGGAGGATCTGAACAGACACTTTTCCAAAGAAGAAATTCAGATGGCCAACAGGCACATGAAAAGATGCTCCACATCACTAATCATCAGGGAAATGTAAATTAATACCACAGTGGGATATCACCTCACAGCAGTTAGGATGGTCAACATCCAAAAAACTAGGAACAACAAAGGCTGGTGAGAAAGGGGACCCTCCTAAACTGCTGGTGGGAATGTAAATTAGTTCAACTATTGTGGAAAGCAATATGGAGGTTCCTCAAAAATCTAAAAATAGAAATGCATGGTATTCTATCATTTGACCCAGGAATTCCACTTCTAGGAATTTGCCCCAAGAAAACAAGATCCCTGATTCAAAAAGACATATGCACCCCTATGTTTATCACAGCACTATTTACAATAGCCAAGAAATGGAAGCAACCTAAGTGTCCATCAGTAGATGAATGGATAAAGAATATGTGGTATATATGTACAGTGGAATATTATTCAGCCATAAGAAGAAAATAAATCCTACCATTTGCAACAACATGAATGGAGCTAGAGGGTATTATGCTTAGTGATATAAGCCAGGCAGAGAAAGACCAGTACCAAATGATTTCACTCATTTGTGGAGAATAACAACAAAGCCAAACTGAAGGAACATAACAGCAGCAGACTCACAGACTCCAGGAAGAAAGGGGAGGGGTGGGGGAAGGCGAGTGGGCAGAAGGGGATTAAAGGGCATTATGATTAGCACACATAATGTAGTTGGGTTATGGGGAAGGCAGTAGAGCATAGAGAAGACAAGTAGTTACTCTATGGAATCTTACTACACTGATGGACAGTGACTGCAATGGGGTGTGTGTGTGGGACTTGATAATGTGGGTGAATGTAGTAACCACAATGTTACAAAGTTTGCTCATGTGAAACCTTCCTAAGATTGTATATCAATGATACCTTAATTTAAAAAAAAAGTGAACCATGGATACCTGATAGAAGCATGTGAAAAATCTGTCTGGAAGGACATATATACCCTCAGTTTAGGCCCTACAGAACAAACTGCAGAATTAATCCCCAGTATCTTCAGATACTGCTTTATTCAAATCTTAAAAATAAATATGTTCAAATGAATAAGTTAATGAGGGAATAAAAAAACATAGAGAAACAAAACCTTACAAATAGAAGAGATTAGGTATTAGAAAAAAGAATGAAATAGAACTTCTAAACCAATGTATGTATAATAATTGGCATTAGAAATCCAACAGAAGGGTTAAATCAAAGGTTAGGTGCAGTTAAAGAGAGAATCAGTAAGTTAGAAATGCAGAAGTAATAAATACACCATAGATAAAGGGGGTGGGAGTGCTTTTGTTGGTGGGATTAATACATGTCTTTGGGTTGCTTTCTAGTTATGTTGGCCTAGGAGCTGTTACTACAGTCCCAAAGAGATGAAAATGAGTTAGTTCGCTAATGTATTTAGAACTATCTTCTTAGCTCAAAGATAAGTTGATGTTAAAAAAATTGAAAATTAAAATTTTCTTACAGTCATAGACATGATACAGATTTCCTTCACTCTGTCATTGGCAGGTGGGCATCCAAAGAAAATTAGAGGGCCTTGCATGCCTCAATAATACCTGGGAGAGAAAACACAGATTGTGTTTCCATGTGCAAGGAGAAGAAAGAGTTGCAAAGTGTGATAAAATGGTGATTACTTTTTCTTTCTTCAAAATTCCCAGGTTACACAATATACTGTCATTTGTAAAAAGAAAAAATACGTAATGCAAATACATGTGTATACATGTGTATATATGTGTAACACACAGGGAACTTGTAATAAGGGTTGCCTCTAGTGAGAACTGGATGCCTGGGGGGTAGACAGGTAAGGGGGAGAGTTATTTCTCAGTGTATATCAGCACTTCTCAAACTTCTTAGTCTCTGAATTTGTGTAACTCTTAAAAATTATTGAAGTTCCCAAGGAGTTCTTGTTTATCTGAGTAATATGTATGTCAATGCTTAGTAGATGTATTAGAAATCAAAACAGAAGTATGACAAGTGCTTGTTAATTCATTAAAAAATAATACTCATTATATGTTAATATAAATAAAGCACTTTTAAGTGAAAAAGAACTATATCCTCTAGAATGAAATTTAGTGAGAAGAATGGCATTGTTTGACAATTTTTGGCAGATTTCTTTAGTGTTTGGCTTAATGGAGACAGCTGGGTTCTAACATTTGCTGCTGTATTTGATCTGTTGCGATATTGCATCATGGAGCCCTGGAGAATATCACTGTGCCCTTGTGAGAGAATCAGAGTGAGAAAGGCAAATGACATCTTAGCATTATTATGAAAACAGTTTTCATCTCACAAACCTGTGAAAGGAATTTCAGGGACTCTGAGAGGTCCCTGGACTACACTTTGAGAATCACTGCTGTGGAAAATGTGTTTGAATGTGCATGGATTGGCAAGTCAAAATACAAGCAAAGTTACATGCATGTAAACAGCCATACTTGCACGAATATATATATATAAAACTGGGCACATCTAAAGACTTCTGGTCCTCCTGGAGGAAATGTAATTGGGGGATTGCTATGAAAGAATGGTACCAGAGTCTCAATGTCAGTAATACTATCTTCAACTTAGAAAGGTAAAACTAATATATAGCTAATTATTACTATAGCTAGTGTTTATTGTGGATTAGGCAGTGTGCCAACAATTTTACATGATTTATCTAATTTAATCCTTCCCTGAACCATATGAGGAAGATGCTATTATTTCCTTCACTTTAGAAAGAAGAAACTGAGACTTAGAAAAGTTCAGTCATGCGTCCAACATTATACAGTCATTACTGTCTTGGTATGTCCTACTCCAGAGCACATGATTCTCAAACACTTGAAGCTAAATGGTGTTTTTTTTTTCTTTTTCAGTTTTTAAAATTGAAGTAAAATTTTCATGACATAAAATTTACCATCTTTACTATTTTTAAGTGTAAAGCTCACTGGTATTAAATACATTCATAGTGTTGTGCAACTATTTGTCTCTATAACTCTTTTCATATTGTAAAACTGAAACTCTATACACATTAAACCAAATCTTTTTTTCAGCCTTCTCTAAGTCCCTGGTAACCACCAGTCTACTTTCTGTCTGTATGATTTTGACTACTCTGAGTATCTCATATAAGTGGATTGCACAGTATTTGTCTTTTTCACATAGTGTAATGTATTTAAGATCACCCATTTTGTAGCATATATCAGAATTTCCTTCCTTTTAAAGTTGAAAAACATTACATTGTAGTGATCTACCCTGTTTTGTTTATTAATTCATCCATTAATGGACACTTTGGTTACTTCCACAATTTAGCAATTATGAATAATGTTGCTATGAACATAGATGTCCGAATATCTATTTGAGACCCTTTTTTCAATTCTTTGTTTTGTTTATTTTTGTTAAACATGAATAAATATTGTCATTTAGTTAATATTATTCTACCAGTGTTCTTTGTTCTGACAAATGTACCATGGATACTTTGCTAGTGGGGCTAGCTGGGTGAAGGGAACTCTATACATCCTTGCAAATTTTCTATAAATTGAAAATTATTACAAAATAAAGCATTAAAAATGAATTAAGAGAATTCTGGAAAAAAGATGGTGGTATAAGAAGGCAAGGCAGAAACCTCCTCCCAAAATCACATAGAACATGAAAATACAGCAAATACCTCTAAATCTGAAAATGACCTGAAGACTGCAGAACTGACTATATCTAGGGAAAAACAGAAGACCTCTCAGAAAAGGGTAAATGGCAAAGCCATGATCCAGCAGGACCCACGCCCTCCCCCCACCTAAGCCCACAGGCAGGAGGAAGAGGAATGGAGCAGGGAGGGAGTAGGAGCCCAGAACTTCTGAACACGCAGCCCTGGAGATCTGCTCAGGGATCACGAACCCACATTGCATGGTGTTCTGGTGATTAGTGGGGTTGGACAGCAAAGAGTGGCGCAACACTTGGGGAGGCAGAGATTCGAGTTACTTGTGGGGAACAGGTATGATCTACTGGCCCTCTGAGACAAAAGCAAAGAGGGCAGTTTGAAAGACTTCCTAGCAGTGAGAGGGGCACCAGAGGGGCAAGGGTTACACTGTGCTCTCTATTCAGGAGCAACTGCTAAACTGCCTGTGGTAGCCAGCCCTGGGAGCTCCTTCCTCCTAGCAGGCACTGGTCCTACTCGCTGTGGCTTCCACCATTGTGTACGGGCCAGACAGATGGTGGCTCCACCCACAGCAGCTCCAGCAGCGTGGCACCAAGACTTCTTCCTGCATGCATGGCCCACTTGACCCAGAAGTGAGGATGAAGCCACTTTCCCACTGGAAGCAGGTGATGAAGCCAGGAAGTTAGAGTGAGACTCTCTTAGCTTTCTTGGCCCTATTGCAGCACAGCCAGGGAAGTACTGCAGGAACCAGTCCTGAAAGCTCCTTCCTACTGGCAGGCACTGGTCCTGCTTGCCTATGGCCCCTGCCATTGCTGCAGACTGGGTGGAGGGCAGCTCTGCCCACAGCAACTTCAGCAGTGCAGCTTTGAGTAGTCTCCCTGCGTGTGCAATCAGCTGATGGCCCCCACAGCCCACCTGAAATCAGATCATTACAAGCCAGACAGAAAGGTGCTCCCCCACCACAGGCCAACAGCTGGGGTTTCCACACAGGAAATTGAGCTCTGGGCACTAGAGGGCGCCTCCTCCATAAAGGTATTATTCTATAGGAAACACTACAAAAAAGAAATAGAAGAGGCAGAGGTATTTGGTCCAAACAAAATTACAAGACAAAATACCAGAACAAGGGCTGAGTGAAACTGAAATTACCAATTTCCTTGATAAGTACTGCAAAGTAAAAGTCATAAATATGCTCATGCATCTATAGAAAAATATTCAACATCTCAGGGAGGACCTCAACAAAAAGACAGACGGCCTGCAAAAAATTCACTCAGAGCTGAAGAATACAGTATCTGAAATGAAAAATACAATGGAGGGATTTAATAGCAGGCTTTCGCAGGTTGAAGAAGTTGTAAATGATCTGGAAATTAGGGAGCAAGTAAACAATGAAGCCAAAAAACAGAGAGAAGAAAGTATCTCTAGGAATGGAAGAAAAATAAGGGAGCTGTGTGACCAATCCATATGGAACAATATTCACATAATAGGGGTACCAGAAGGAGAAGAGAGAGACAAAGGGACAGAAAGTCTTTTTGAGGAAATAATTGTTGAAAACTTCCCCCAACTGGGGAAGGAAATAGACACTCAGATCATGGACTGGTCACATGGAAGCACAGAGAGCCCCTAATGAAAGGATCCCCAGGAAGAGACAGCACCAAGACAAATAAAAATTAAAATGGCAAAGGTCAAGGACAAGGAGAGAGTATTGAAAGCAGCCAGAGAGAAAAAAAGATTACTTATAAAGGAAACCCCATCAGACTATCAGCAGCCTTCCCAGCAGAAACTTTACAGGCTAGAAGGGAGTGGCATGATGTATTTAATGTAATGAAATAGAAGGATATCCAATGAAGAATACTCTATCCAGTAAGTATTCATTTAAATTTGAAGCAGGGATTAAACAATTTTCAGATAAACTAAAGTTGAAGGAATTCACTACCAATAAGCCAGCCCAACAAAATATGTTAAAGGGACTGCTGTAGATGGAAATGTTCCTAAGGCTAAATAGCTTTCACCAGTGAAAGTAAACCCACAGTAAAGGTAGTAGACCAATTAATTACAGAGAAAGTACAAAATTAAATCAACTACTCATAAAAGCTGTCAAGGGATACAAAAAAAAAAAAAGGGCAGAATATGACACCTAATATATAAAGTATAGACGAAGAAGAAGAAGAAGAAGAAGGGGGGGGAAAGTACCTTTTAATTGTGTATGAAATAGAGTAATCAGTGATTTAAGAGAGACTGTTAGATAGTAAGGAAGGTATCCTTGAACCCTTTGCTAACCACAAATCTAAAGCCTACAATGTCAATAAGTACATATCTATCAATAATCAACCTACATGTAAATGGACTGAATGCATGAATCAAAAGATATAGAGTTGTCGAATGGATAAAGAAACAAGACCCATCTATATGCTGCCTACAAGAGACTCACTTCAAACCCAAAGACATACACAGACTATATGTGAAAGGATGCAAAAATATATCTCATGCAAATAATAGGGAGAAAAAAGCAGGAGTAGCAGTACTTATATCTGACAAAATAGATTTCAAAACAAAGAAAGTAACAAGAGACAAAGAAGGACATTACATAATGTTAAAGGGGTCAGTCCAACAAGAGGATATAACCATTATAAATATCTATGCACCCAACATAGGAGCACCTAAATATGTGAAACAAATACTAACATAATTAAATGGGGAAACAGAATGCAACACATTTATTTTAGGAGACTTCAATATACCACTCACTGCAAAAGACAGATCAACCAGACAGAAAATAAGTAAGGAGACAGAGGCACTGAACAATTCATTAGAACAGATGGACCTAACAGACATCTACAGAACACTCCATCCAAAAGCAGCACTATACACATTCTTCTCAAGTGCACATGGAACATTTTCCAGAATGGATCACATACTAGGCCACAAAAAGAGCCTCAGTAAATTCAAAAAGATTGAAATTGTACCAAGCATCTTCTCAGACCACATAGGTATGAAACTAGAAATAAATTATGCAAAGAAAACAAAAAAGCCCACAAACACAAGGAAGCTTAACAACATGCTCCTAAATAATCAATGAATCAATGACCAAATTAAAAAAGAAATCAAGCAATGTATGGAGACAAATGAAAACAACTCAACAGCCCCAAACCTGTGGGATGCTGCAAAGGCAGTTCTAAGAGGAAAGTATTTGGCAATACAGGCCTACCTCAAGAAAAAGTAACAATCCCAAATGAAGAGTCTAAACTCACAATTAATGAAACTAGAAAAAGAAGAACAAATGAGACCCAAAGTCAGTAGAAGGAGGAACATAATAAAGATCAGAGCAGAAATAAATAAAATTGAGAAGAATGAAACAGTTAGAAAGAATCAATGAAAGCAGGAGCTGCTTCTTCAAGAAAATAAACAAAATAGATAAGCCCTTAGCCAGACTTATCAAGGAAAAAAAAAGAGAGTCTACACATATAAACAGAATCAGAAATGAGAAGGAAAAATCACTACAGACACTACAGAAATACAAAGAATTAGTAGAGAATACTATGAAAAATTATATGCCAGCAAATTGGACAACCTGGAAGAAATGAACAACTTTCTAGAAAAATACAACCTTCCAAGACAGACTCAGGAAGAAACAGAAAATCTGAAGAGCATTCCAACTACTAGCAATGAAATTGAATCAGTAATCAAAAAACTACCTAAGAACAAAGCTCCTGAACCAAATGGCTTCATGGCTGAATTTTATCAAACATTTAAAGAAGAGCTAATATCCATCCTCGTTAAAGTATTCCAAAAAGTAGAAGAGGAGGGAATACTTCCAAACTCATTCTATGATGCTACCATCACTCTAGGGTTAGCTAATAATGCTACCACATCACCCAATTATTTAAAAATTCAAATAATACAGAAGTAACATAGCAAAACTAACTAAATAAAAGTCTCTTTTCCTCCATTCTAGTCCCCATAAACAATTTATTGTTTGATGTGAATTTTTTCAGCTTATCTATGTATATATACATAAATATGTATATATATGTATGTGTACATGTGTGTAGATATATATACATATACCCAGCGTATATGTACACTTATCAATCTATTTAAAATTAAAAAAATAAAATTATAACAAAAATAAGAATATAAAATTGTATCTTTTCTTTTCTTGGAACAATGTGCTAGAAATCTCTTTCCTTAACAGTACATATATATCTATCTGATTCTTCTTAGTTGCAAAATATAGATCTAACATAATTTAATTAATCTCTAATAAATGGCCATTTAGGTTATTTTTATTCTTTCCTTATAGACAATGTGCCACTAAAATCAATACAAATATCTTTGTACACATTTATGAATGCTTCTGGGGTCAGACCCTTAGAAATTAAGTTTCTGACTGAAAGGCTTTGGACTTGACTATTTCTGTTCTTTATTATTGTCCTTTCAGAGTGGTTGATTTCTACATGATTACAATCTGCTCTTGTTATGAAATGGGCCAGCTTGTGATATGTGGTTGTCCCCAGCAGGCTGAAATTATGGCCCCTTAGCCTTCTTTTAGCCTTTGGTCACAATCACATAGAGGGGAGGCCTCATGATGTGCTGGGAAAGGCAGAGAGGCAAGCCCTCGGCAGCAGAGCGCTTTCTCTTCATCATCTTGAGCAATTCTGCTCTGACCCATTTGCAAGATCCACTCTGTAGATCAAAGGCCCTCCAGTTAATTGAACCACCTATGTAGAAAGACAGCGGAATACAGAGCTGATGTTATTCAAGCATGCTTCTGAGGGGATTTCACCTCCCACCTTTGTAATAACCACATTCAGTAATCTCTCTGAGATGAGTTCTAACACACATAATTTTCTCCATCTCCTTAGATTTTCAGGACTGTTGTCCTGCAGTCAGCATGGACAGCCCCTTCATCTTCTCTGCCCATGGATCATCACAGCAACCTCTGTGAAAAGCCCCCTTTCCCCAGCAGCAATGTGAAGTGTTGGCATATGTTACCTCAGAGCTTTCCTTGCAGCCTCATTCTTACTCACATGATAACTTTAATAATATATGTGGGTTATTACTTCCCTTCCACCCCCTAATTTCTCACAGCTGGGTTCCTGGCCCACCTAGTGAGTCCTGTTCTGTGTGAAGTTTCTTATCCACAAGGGTGCCTCAGTCTAGCTTCTTGTTTAAATTCTTTCCTATGTCTTTGGATCTCTTCCTGTTTCTGTCACTTACTGTACCATAGCTAGATCCAATATGCTACCCATCTTTTCTAATTCATCGGTGAAAAACAAAGCAACCAGTTAGTGGGAACTTCATTGCCAGGCTCAGGATTTCTAGCAGTCTTTGGTAAATACAGATCAAACATAGTAAGTGAAATTAACCATATCCTTTTTGAAGGCAATCTTTGATCTTCAAAATTGCGGTATTAATTTTATTTATTTTATCACTGTGTTATTGCAGCCCACGTGTAGTGGGAGGAAATGTTTAAGTTTTAAATGCTTGAAAGGCTTTTCTGCAAGAGTCAGCAGCCACTTGTCAGGCAAACAACTTTGAGGTGCAGCTTTGATCTTGACAGCCCTCTTTTAATAGGGCACAAGCTTTGAAATGAGAAACTGGGGAAGACTTTAGAGAAAAGGGTGTCAATTTCATGGTCATATGGGTCTTCACCTGTCAATAGGTACTTTTTTAAAAATGGTACTTTTTTTAAACAAAGAAGATAGAGATATATCTCTTCCTGAGGGTGGAATTGGAATGGAATCTGTGTTATCAGCCAGGCTATTTGGACTGGGGAGGGGCCAAGGGTAACGGTTGGTAGTGTGGCTGCTTGTCTGTGTGGTCAGCTCAGTAGACAGTATGATAAATTATTGAACCTGCAGTTAAATGGCCTGAGCTGTTCCTCAGATTGACACACTTCCCACCAAGTGTGTTATGGATACTGAAGTGCAAAAAATGAATGATAAGGATCCTGAAATGTTGACCCCTTACCCTTCTGGGTTAAGGTGGAGTATCAGGGAATACCTGGGCTGTGGCCTCAAGTAGCCTCTCCCAACTACCCTAGAGTGTGGCACAAAATAGCATCACTTTCTCTGTGTGCCCTGAAGTGGAAAGACAGGAAACTGCCTTGGTTCAGCAGACCTGTCCTTCAAGACTAGTGGTTAAAGATAGTATGGGTTCAGAATGGATGGAAAGTGCAGCATGAGAAGAAAAAAATGAAGGAAAATGTGACCAGGATCAGTGCAATATGTTAATGTGAAAACAGTGTGCAGGAAAAGGAGAATGCCATTGGCTGGATAAGAAGAACAGCAGATTAGTGATTTTTTTGCAACCAGGAAAAAGAAAGTCTTTGAATTTTCCTTTTTAAATAACTTCTAGAGGCTGAATGGAATTTGTTTATACTTCCTGTTCTACTAGACTATGAACTTGAGGATAGGTTTTGTGTTCTATAAATTTTTTTATTCCAAACAACTAACACAGTGCCTACTGAATTTGTCGAAATGATCAGGCAGAAACGAATTGAAAAGAAGGGACTCATTCATTCATTCAGCTCATAGCCACACATCACTCCAACCTTTGCTGCCATTATTGCATCCCTTTCTCTGACCCTGACCCCTGTACCTCCCTCTTATTAAGGACCCACTTGGATAATCCAGGGTAATCCTATCTCAAAATCCTTAACTTAATCACACTTGCAAAGTAACAAATTTACAGATCTTGGGGGTTAGGATATGCACATATTTTGGGGGGGCCCTTATTCAGCCTATTATAGTCATGTTATAGCTTCACCTCTCCTATGATGTGAGTTATTCTTATTTGTGTGGCTCAGGTGCTAGGAAGAATGGTGTGATGGAAGGAACAGAGGTTTGCAGTTAGCATACCTAACAATCCCTTGCTGTGAGGGCTTGGACAAATAGTTTAAACTTTCTTGCCTTTCATTTTTGAGTTGTGAAATGAGGGTACTGGACTAGATGGCACATGCTGTGTGAATATACTGTCAGCCCTTTCGCCTACACCCATACCAGATATGGTGACTCGTTCAAGGCCTTTTCTCTTTTGAGCTTGTTCCCAGCCTTCCCTGCACCTACTGCCAGGTGGCCAGAGTGATACTAAGACAAAATCTATTTTCTCTTCCTGAACAAGATCATCTGTGGGGCTTATGACCTAAACTAATAAAAACACATATTGAGCGAAAACTCAGCTCACCTCAGCATGGATCACTGAATGCCCAAAGTCTACTAATTTCCTTTCTTTTCAATATATTTTCTCCCCCCAGTTTTTTCAAGACCTATGAACTTGGCTAAGCAGTATTTGATAGCCCTCTGCTTTTTCTCTAAAGGGAGAAGTTAGGACCAAGAAGACAAAAAAAAAAAAAAAAAGACCTGAAAGTTCTAGCTGTCTTACCAATCAGGTATAGAATGAGAATTGCCCACCCAGAAACTCTGTCCTGTCACTACACCCAAGACCCTGTGCACTGTCAGTGTGTCCTTGTACTTATTTATACTTTATACTTGTACTTACACCTCTACCTCTACCTATACTTACACTTATACTTAAAAGCTCATATCCTTTCTTTTTTTTTAACCCACTGATTTGTAGACAGAACTTGCCTTATCCTAATACACAGAGAACGCTGCAACCCACTGTATCACTTACTGCCAGACCCACAGGCTGGGAAGAACTCTCTCAAGAGCGGTTGGCAACCAGACACAAGCAGACATAGGAAACATCTCACTAAGGATAGGTACAGAACATTAAAGACATGTAAGCTTGGACCACGGAAAAAGCTTGAGACAGGATGTGAACTCACTTCTACTGGAAGGAGTGTCATGTAAAAAACTCAGCTAGATGTAAGTTGCCCATAAAAGACATGTCAGGTACTAAACAAACCCCAGAAGAGCCAAACAATCAAACTGTCTCCTAGACGTGGTTTCTAGAATGCATTATGAAAAATGAAAGGGCAATTTCCTATTAAAACAATTACCCCTTATCAGATTCTGCCTGCACTTACTGAGACTTGACTCTTTGAACTCTATTTTGGTTTGTAAGATTTCCAAAGAAGAAGCAATCTTTCTGTTTATTCTAATGGCTTGTTCATCAACATCTACCTTTGGATAATTTCACTTTATAACCAAAGGTCAGGGAAGATGCCTCTTCTGAGAAAGGAGTTCCTCACTGGAAAATCTTGGTAGAGATACAGAGATGTGGTGCTCTGGTTTGGACTGTTTTTGGACTGCCTTTCCTAAAGGACTAGCATCCCTCACCCAGAGCAGCTATTTGCCATCATGTAGACCTGTTTTGTTTTCCTTATAAAACATACTGATTTCTGAAGTTCTTTTATCTACCTGTGTATCTTTGGGTGTGTTTCATCTATCTGTGTGTCCAGTGGGTGATGAGTAGGGGTGCCAGTCTGAGCTGCCGGGTTGTTTTCTTTGGCCAGTGGAGTGATATCTATCACTTCTGCATCTGAACGTGTAGAGGCGTGCAGAAACTCCTTGCACTCACCAGAGTAATCAGCTCTCTCTACAGTGTCACACTTGGCTTCTTCACACATCTGAGACCTCAGCCTCACACAGTAAGGCATCTGAGGGTGGAAAGTGTGGCCGCCACCTAGCAGGGCTGGGCGAGCTATAACTCCCTGGAGTGGGGACCTCATCTCTACTCTAGCATGGATAATGGGAAGCATTTGACATGTACGTGTTCAGCGGGGCCTAACATAAGAGGTTTTATTTCTCACTCCTTCTAACTTGTTATAGGTCAAAGAGGGGATGTTTTACTGTTTTCATACTTTCACTTTCTCAGCGTGGGAGGACTGAGGGGAACACTGTATAAGGAAATGAGGGGGAAATGAGTAGAGGCCCCAAAGAGTCTTTTGGAGACCCCAATTACTACTCCCCAGACTTGAGGAACTTTCTTCCAGGCAGGCTTTTTGAGAACTGGACTGTCTCCTTAGGTGGGGAACACAGGTTCTAAGTCTCATTGTTGGGAGGCCCCTCAATGAGGAGCAGCAACAAGGAGCCAGTCAGTAGGTAGGCCGGATGGTCCTCCCCACCTCCAAAGCCATCCTTGTCCCAATCTCCAAACCTGTGAGCACGTTCCCTTACAGGGGAAAAGGGACTTGACAGATGTGATTATGTTTCCCCAACAGTAGTGGCTGACCATGCCCGGGAAGTGTGTTTATAATTTAAAAGATGTTCCACTGCATTTTTTTCTAATTGAAACTAACACCCTTCTCTTCACTTGTCTTTCTCTCTCCCTTGGTAGCTGTTTTAGACATATCAGTGCTTCTGAATTTTAGGGAGCCTCTAAAATCCATCAGTTTCTTTCTTCATACCATCTAGGGAGCTTCCTAATTGCATGTAAAGTGTTATGCACTCTCAGTTTTAAGGTAGGGAACAAGTAATGATTAACATGAATGGCCTGTCTTTGGGGGCCTCCAGGGCATGTGCTTTGAGAGCCCCTTTGTGGGAGTGGGGACAGAAGTCAAATGGCTCTTTATTTTTTCAGTTGAGGTGGTTTTCATTCGTTGGTTCTCTGGGGTCTAGCAAGCCACCAGGGGGTGTGCAGGCATTTGTCCTGGACCCTGCTCCTTTCTGAAGACTTGGCTCTCTTCTCTGGATGGAAAATATAATCTGTCTAAGATGTTTAAGCAACCCTTGTACTGAAGGGCTTGAGTAAATGTCCTATGCTGCAGAGCTGGGGTGGATCTGAGAGGATGTGGGTGTGCAAGCACCTCAGGAGATCTTCCCAGGTGGGATCTGAAGGCAGCCTGGCACACAGAGCGCAGGGAAAGACGCATGGAAGAGGCAGGCTGCTCTGGGTCGGTAGGTGGCAGGTTTAATAAACAAAGGAACTTAGCTATGAGGCTTGTCCTGGGTGGCAGCAAGACGCATAGCTCTGCACACCCACTGCCAGATCTTGATAGTTTCATAGAAGCCTTAGTGGGGCTCAGTCATGTCTCCTGTCCAGATGGTCTCAACACCACCTCCCGATCTCCAGGCTGGGTCCTTTGGGCAGCCTCTGGGCACGGGAGAGGCAGGCGGAACACACCTTCCAAGGAGAGGGGCGGGGGTAAGGAGCCTGACTGCCAGGGTCCAGCTCAGGGGGCGGCCGCGGTCACATCTTCTCATTGACCTTCCCCAACAAGGTGTCATCAGTTGTGACTTTGAGCCATCTTACTCATGGGGGTCCAAGGGGTGGATAGGGCCTCATCTGAGGTCCTCAAGGCGCACCATACCTATGCTTCCTCATTCCTTCACCCTCTTTCCTTCCAGTCCCACCCCTGCCCTCTCTCTCTGTGTCCTCCCCACCCAGAGTCCCTGCTCTCACCCTCAGGATCACTGATGGCCTTCCTGTAGGCTCAGACCCTTCCTAGCCCACCAACTGCTACCTCAGGCACCAGCTGGGTAACACTGGGGGCTTTCTCTGCTCTGTCTTTGCTGAGTTCCTGGTCACCGGGAATGGTGACTGCTTTAATGTCAGTCCCATCTCTCTCTGTTCTCAGTGTCATTTTTTCTCCTAAAGTTCTTGAGGACAACCACATTACCCCACTGGGGTAATTAATTTTTTCCAGAAAACTTTTTGGTCAATTCTGTGCAAGGCATGTGTATTCTCTTATGCCTTGACTTTACTCCCTGTGAAAACACAAAACAAAACAGGTGCTCGTTTTGCTTTGCTGCAGACACATTTTCCTTTCTCACCTACTTCCCATCACAAAGGGCCCTTGGATTAACTGAGACTTCCTGCCTCCATAATCAAACTCTTTCTCTCCCTTTGACCCCCAACTTTCTTCTGTGACAGATGTGCTTGGAACTTCAGTGTCACCTTGCAAATATTGAGTCTTGACAGACATACCTGACACTATGAAGGGCAGAACTGTTCCCATGAGAGAGAGTGCATCAACTCTTTGAAGGGAGATCTTTATTCCTAGATAGGGCTTTGTCCATGACTGAATGGGGACGTGTCAGTGATTGCGATGATGCCTGTCTAAGTGAATGTTGAGGGCTTGTACAAAACTTTTAAAATTATGTATATTTTTTGTGAGTAAGCTTCATATAGAAAGTAATTTGGTATATGCTGTCTTCCTTCCTGTCTCCTTACAATACATTTGTTCTCCAGCTGTTGAAGTGAGAAATACTTTGTCTGGAAAATAAAAGTGTCTACATTTGTTCTCCAGCTGTTGAAGTGAGAAATACTTTGTCTGGAAAATAAAAGTGTCAGTGTGAAACAGAATATGGAAGATGCTGAGGTTATGTCTGAAAATGAGGTGGATGCAAATTTTAAATTCCTGGGACTGGTGATGCAACCCTGCCATATGCTTTGTACTACAAGAGAAGGAAGCTGAATCATTGTTCAAGCTCCTAGTATTCAGGGTATCATTGTAGATGGTTCCCATATATTATCCCATTACATTTTCTCAACAACCGTAGCAAGTAGGTTTTATTCTCTCCTTCTCTCTCTCTCTTTTTGCATTGAAGAGAGTCAAGCTTAGAGAGTTAACAGCTTCCTTAGGGTCCCAGATATTTAGGTACAAAGCTAGAAACCAGGATCATTTGACTTAGAAGCTCTCGCACTTTCCCCCACACCACGCTGTCAACTTTAGGAGTGGGAAGTTCAGCTATACAATGGTGCCCTATAATGTTACTTGTACACAACAGCGCTTTAGCCTGTCTTTTATGTCTCATTCCCCATTCCCTATACCTTTGAGGGCAGAGAGCATGACATATTCTAGCATTTTCTTACCAGGAGTTGGCATGGGGAATGAAATTTAGGAAAAGCTCAGTAAAAGGCTGTTTAATGGTTGAATGAATTAGATTTGTCTATCCTAAAAAGCTAATATAAAGAAGCTCCTCCTTTAAGAATTCCTGTTTCTCTTAAGCCTTCCAGTTATTAGAACCTATGAGATCATTCAAGGAACTTTTCTCCTTGGCCACTTTAACATTCATAAAGTTATCAGATATATCATTTTACGTTAATAACGTCTCTAACACCTGCCTCTTCCTTTTATTTCCACTATCAGCGCCTCTATTCCAGCTAGGCTCAGGGACTGTTCCCTGCTGCCATTCATGCTTTCATTTCTTCAAGAAACATTTGTGAGCACTCACTAGACACAATAAACAGGTTTTCACAACGCAGTGTGATAAATGTGGGAAAAGCTTGTTTAGGGAGCTATGAGAGCACAGAAGAGGCTTACTCCTACCTAATTCAGGGAGGGAGGTGCAGAGAAGGCTTCCAGGAGGAATGCCATCTTGAGCTGAGCCTGGGAGAGTCAGTTGAGTTAAAATAGGGCAAAGAGGATGGAGAAGAGCAAAATGACCACCACAAAGTCCCTCCCCCATTGTATCACCGCTTCTTTCCCGCATTTTCTCCATAGTACTTTTTGATATCTGGCATACTATGTATTTCACCTGTCATGTCTCTCCTCAGAATTATCCAATGAATTCCCTTCTTACCCCCAGGAAAAGCCAAACTAATTACAATGGCTGACAAAACTATGGTGGTGTGGGTTCTGTTACTCCTCTGACCTCTTTTGTTCCCACTTTTCTCCCCACTCTGTTTCTGCCACACTGGGCTCCTTGTTGCTGAAATGTAGCAGGCTGACTTCTGCCGTAGGGCCTTTGCACTGGCTTTTCCCTCTGCTTGTAATGGCCTTCTTGCAGCTATTTGCATGACTAACTTTCTCTTCTCCTTGGAGACCCACTCACATTATCACATAGGTCTTCTCTCACTCTCCTATTTGTAATTTCATCAACTCTCCTCCTTACCTGTATTCTTTTGCCTAGCAAACATCCCCTTGGATTGCACCATGCATTTATTTGTTTCTTTCACTTACTCCCTGAAGAATGTAAGCTTTGTGAGGACAGGAATTTTTTGACTCTTTTTAAATCACCTCTGTTTACACTGCCTGAATGAATGTTGGCACATAGATAGTCTCAACAAATATCTGTCAAATGAATGAATGAAAGGCTGAAAAACAGGAAACACAAAGGCAGGGGTGTAAGAAATTTGAAGGAAATGCCCAAACTCTAATTTGACTTGATTCCTTCTAAGATCCTTTATTACATACAGACTTGCAGGTACAGTGGTGTGGCACCTCCTTCCTTAAACTCTTGCTGAGAGCTGACTTTGCTAAAGGGAAGGAAACATCTCAGTCTGGTTGTTGGGATGATTAACTTTCCCCCTCTCCACTTCCAGATTTCTTGGCAGGGTTTTTCCCTTTAACCAACACACAGGATTCTTCTCTTGCAGAACTACGGATTTCCTGAGTACCGTTCATTATCACACTGTAGACAGCAGGACAGAGGAGGACAGGGAAGTTGGAGCTTTTGGTTAATGGCTTCTGTTTCCTTTTTGTGTCAGAGGCTGGATCACCTGTTGGGGAGGGTAGAGGGTAGAGATGATGACATTTTGAATCTTCACTGATGAGATTGGAGAGGTGGGTGATGAGGAAACCAGAGTTCTGGAGCAGAAAGAAGCATTGGGAAGTATGTAACATTTGTAAGATGTTGGATGTGGGTGTTTGCATAATGCTTTGTTAGCAGTATGGTTTTGTTGAGAAGGAAAATGAATTAGACTCAACCCCCCACTTGTTAAAAACTGACAAGCTAGAAGTAATACTGTAATGTGATTTGCCTGCAGGGAACCTTGTTTTCCTCAAATAGGAGCTGCTGAAGGTCCCTGGTGTCTGGCAGATGCCTGACCAATTATGTAGCAGGGACTGAGGGGAGGGGGGAATGGGTGTTTCCTCTCCACGCTGCTGGGCCAATACTCCTGTCACTGACCAATGGCTGTGTCACCAGTAAACATCCCATAACTGTGCCAACATGTACTTATTATACACACAAGGGGTGCTATTAAGGCCAGGCGGGAATCCTGGTCAGGAATTTCCATTTTCCCCACACCAGTGCATTGGTTGGGGAAGCTGAGGGTGGCTCACATTTGTTTCGAGCAGAGCACCTTACCTCATCACTATTGGCCTTTGGCTGGATAATTCCCTGATGTGAGGGGTGTCCTGTACACTGTAGGATGTTTAGCGACATCCCTGACCTTGACTTGCTAGCTTCCAAGTAGCACTTGCACCTTCTGCTGTGACAATCAAAACTGTCTCCAGATATTTGCAAATGCCCACTGGGCAACAAATATATTTGAAAACCACTGGTCTTGGGCTTTATTCTTTACAAAGGAGTTTCACCTATGTTATCCCTTCTATGTCTCTGGAAGGTCCCTTTTCTTTTCTGTTTTATATAGCTGGGCAAGTGGCAGGAAAAGAAATTGTACTCGCATCTCTGACTTTAAGCTTACAGCTCTTTCTCTTCTGTATGTCCAAGGGTAGGGTTAGAGAGATCCTGAGGGATGAGTGATTAAAAGGAAGAGTAACTTGGCCCCATCCTGAAGGAGATGTCAGTTTTGAGCTGAAGGATGAAATTCTTGGTGAAAATTACAGGTTTAGACAGAGGGATACTACTAGCCACTTTGCTCTTTTCAGACTTTGTGCCTTAATTTTATTTTGATGACTTTGCATGTCACTCTTTGAAATGGAAGACATTTAGATTTCCTTTCTTAGGTGGTTAGTTTCATTTTTGACTGCCAGTGTTTCCAAATCTTTCAAACCTTGTAAGAGGACATGGATGGTCCTAATAAAACTTGGTCACTTCCTCCTGAAGATGCGTCATTGTGATAACAGTGTATGTGTAACCTTCCAGTGGTGGTTTCCAAGAAAGCCAGAACACATTACTGTCCTTTAACACAAAAGTTTGTAGGGGTTGTTATTGAGTCTAGATCAGAAAACTGGAATTCCTGAAATCAGTTTCTGCAAGACATGACATTTCTGAGACTATAAATAATTATTTTGCTTTTGTCTTCTGATGAGAGAAAAGGTAATGTATTATTTTTTTTATTTTGGTATCATTAATGTACAATTACATGAACAACATTATGGTTACTAGACTATCCCCATTGTCAAGTCCCCACCACATACCCCATTACAGTCACTGTCCATCAGCATAGTAAGATGCTACAGAATCACTACTTGTCTTCTCTGTGCTATACTACCTTCCCTGTGCCCCCCTCAACATTATGTGAGCAAATTGTAACACCCCTTTTTTCCTCTTCTCCTTCCCTTCCCATCCATCCTCCCGAGTCCCTTTCCCTTTGGTAACTGTTAGTCCATTCTTGGGTTCTGTATTTCTGCTGCTGTTTTGCTCCTTCAGTTTTAGCTTTGTTATTATACGCCACAGATGAGTGAAATCATTTGATACTTGTCTTTCTCCACCTGGCTTATTTCACTGAGCATAATACCCTTTAGTTCCATCCATGTTGTTGCAAATGGTAGGATTTGTTTTCATCTTATGGATGAATAATACTCCTTTGTGTATATGTACCACATCTTCTTTATCCATTCATCTACTGATGGACACTTAGGTTGCTTCCATTTCTTGGCTATTGTAAATAGTGCTGCAATAAACATAGGGGTGCATCTGTCTTTTTCAAACTGGGCTCCTGCATTCTTAGGGTAAATTCCTAGAAGTGGAATTCCTGGGTCAAATGGTATTTCTATTTTTAGTTTTTTGAGGAAACTCCATACTGCTTTTGACAATGATTGAACTAATTCACATTCACACCAGGACTGTAGGAGGGTTCCCCTTTCTCCACATCCTCACCAACATTTGTTTTTGTTTGTCTTTTGGATGGTGGCCATCCTAACTGGTGTGAGGTGATATCTCACTGTGGTTTTAATTTGCATTTCCCTGATGATTAGTGATGTGGAGCATCTTTTCATGTGCCTGTTGGCCATATAAATTTCTTCTTTGGAGAAGTGTCTGTTCAGATCTTCTGCCCATTTTTTAATTAGATTATTTGCTTTTTGTTTGTTGAGGCACATGAGCTCTTTATATATTTTGGATGTCAACCCCTCACCAGATACGTCATTTATGAATATATTCTCCCATTCTGTAGAATGTCTTTTTGTTCTACTGATGGTGTCCTTTGCTGTACAGAAGCTTTTTAGTTTGATATAGTTCCACTTGTTCATTTTTGCTTTTGTTTCCCTTGCCTGGGGAGATATGTTCATAAAGAAGTTGCTCATGTTATTTCCAAGAGATTTTTGTCTATGTTTTCTTCTAAGAGTTTTATGGTTTCATGACTTACATTTGGGTCTTTGATCTGTTTCAAGTATATTTTTGTGTCTGGACTTAGACAGTGATCCAGTTTCATTCTCTTACATGTAGCTGTCCAGTTTTTCCAACACAAGCTGATGAAGAGGCTGCCATTTCCCCATTGTATATCCATAGCTCCTTTATTGTATATTAATATATGCTTGGGTTAATATGTGGACTCTATTCTGTTCCACTGATCTATGGGTCTGTTCTTGTGTCAGCACCAAATTGTCTTGATTACTGTGGCTTTGTAGAAGAGCTTGAAGTTGGGAAGGAAGATTATCCCTACTTCATTCTTCTTTCTCAGGATTGCTTTGACTATTCAAGTTCTTTTGTGGTTCCATATAAATTTTAGAACTATTTTTTTCCAGTTTGTTGAAGATTGCTGTCCATATTTTGATAGGATTGCATTGAATCTGTAGATTGCTTTAGGTAGGATAGCCATTTTGACAATATTAATTCTTCCTACCCAAGAGCATGGGATAAATTTGCATTTATTAGTGTCCTCTTTAATTTCTCTTAAGAGTGTCTTGTAGTTTTCAGGGTATAGGTGTTTCACTTCCTTAGTTAGGTTTATTCCTAGGTATTTTATTCTTTTTGATGCAATTGTGAATGGAATTGTTTTCCTGATTTCTCTTTCTGTTAGTCCATTGTTAGTGTATAGGAGAGCCACAGATTTCTGTGTATTAATTTTGTATCCTGCAACTTTGCTGAATTCCGATATTAGTTCTAGTAATTTTGGAGTGGAGTCTTTAGGGTTTGTTATGTACAATATCATGTCATCTTCAAACAGTGACAGTTTGACTTCTTCCTTACCAATCTGGATGCCTTTTATTTCTTGTGTTCTCTGATTGCCATGGCTAGAACCTCCAGAACTATGTTGAATAAAAGTGGGGAGAGTGGGCATCCTTGTCTTGTTCCTGGTCTTAGGGGAAAAGCTTTCAGCTTCTCTCTGTTAAGTATAATGTTGGCTGTGGGTCTGTCATATATGGCCTTTATTATGTTGAGGTACTTGCCCTCTATACCCATTTTTTTGAGAGTTTCTATCATGAATGGATGTTGAATTTTGTCACATTCTTTTTCAGCATCTATGAGATGATCATGTGGTGTTTGTCCTTCTTTTTGTTGATGTGGTAGATGATGTTGATGGATTTTCAAATGTTGTAGCATCCTTGCACCCCTGAGATGAATCCCACTTGATCATGGTGTATGATCCTCTTCATGTATTTTTGAATTTGGTTTGCTAATATTTTGTTGAGTATTTTTGCATCTATGTTCATCAGGGATATTGGTCTGTAGTTTTTTTGTGTGTGTGTTTGTGGTGTCTTTGCCTGGTTTTGGTATTAGAGTGATGCTGGCTTCATAGAATGGGTTTGGGATTATTCCCTCCTCTTCTATTTTTTGGCAAATTTTAAGGATAATTGTTATTATATCTTCTCTAAATGATTGATAAAATTCACCAGTGAAACCATCTGGTCCGGGGGTTTTGTTCTTGGGTATTTTTTGGTTACTGATTCAATTTTGTTGCTGGTAATTGGTCTGTTTAGATTTTCTGTTTCTTCCTTGTTCAGTCTTGGAAGGTTGCATTTTTCTAGAAAGTTGTCCATTTCTTCTAGGTTATCCAATTTGTTAGCATATAGGTTTTCATAGTATTCTCTACTAATTCTTTGTATTTCTGTGGTGTGCATAGTGATTTTTCCTTTCTTATTTCTGATTCTGTTTATGTGTGTAGATTCTCTTTTTCTCTTATTAACTCCAGCTAGGGGTTTATCTATTTTGTTTATTTTCTCAAAGAACCAGCTCTTGGTTTCATTAATTTTTTCTGTTGTTTTATTCTTCTCAATTTTATTTATTTCTATTCTGATCTTTATTATATCCCTCCTTCTGCTGACTTTGGGCCTCATTTGTTCTTCTTTTTCCAGTTTCAATAATTATGACTTTAGACTATTCATTTGGGATTGTTCTTTCCTCAGGTGGGCCCTGATTGCTATATACTTTCCTCTTATAACTGCCATCACTGTGTCCCACAGAAGTTGGGGTATTGTGCTGTTGTTTTCATTTGTCTCCACATATTGCTTGATCTCTGTTTTAATTTGGTCATTGATCCATTGATTATTTAGGAGTACATTGTTAAGCCTCCATGTGTTTGTGAGCCTTTTTGTTTTTTTTTGTACAATTTATTTCTAGTTTTATACCTTTGTGATCTGTGAAGTTGGTTGGTAGAATTTCAATCTTTTTGAATTTACTGAGGCTCTTTTTGTGGCCTAGTATGTAGTCTATTCTTGAAAATGTTCCATGTGCACTTGAGAAGATTGTGTATCCTGCTGCTTTTGGGTGTAGAGTTCTGTAGATGTCTGTTAGGTCCATCTGTTCTAGTGTGTTGTTCAGTGCCTCTGTGTGCTTACTTATTTTCTGTCTGGTTGATCTGTCTTTTGGAGTGAGTGGTGTGTTGAAGTCTCCTAAAATGAATGCATTGCATTCTATTTCCTCCTTTAATTCTGTTAGTATTTGTTTCACATATGCTGGTGCTCCTGTGTTGGGTGCATATATATTTATAATGGTTATATCCTCTTGTTGGACTGAGCCCTTTATCATTATGTAATGTACCTCTTTATGTCTTCTTACTTTCTTTGTTTTAAAGTCTATTTTGTCTGATACAAGTACTGAAACACCTGATTTTTTCTCCCTATTGTTTGCATGAAATATCTTTTTCCATTCCTTCACTTTTAGTCTGTGTATGTTTTTGGATTTGAGGTGAGTTTCTTGTATGCAGCATATAAATGGGTCCTGCCTTTTTATCCATTCTATTACTCTGTGTCTTTTGATTGCTGCATTCAGTCCATTTACATTTAGGGTGATTATCAATAGATATATACTTATTGCCATTGCAGCTTTGGATTTGTGGTTACCGTAAGTTCAAGGGTAGGTTCTGTACTATCTAACCATCTAGCTTAACTCACTTATTATGCTGTTATAAACACAGTCTGTTGATTCTTTATTTCTGTACCTTCTTTTTCCTCCTCCTCCACTCTTTATGTGTTAGGTGCTTTATTCTGTACTCTTTTGTGTTTCACTTGACTGATTTTGTGGATAGCTGATTTTATTTTGCATTAGGTAGTATTTGGTTGGTTTACTTTCTTTGCTGTGGTTTTATTTTCTCTGGTGACATATATTTAGCCTTAGGAACACTTCCATCTAGAGCAGTCCCTTTAAAATATACTGTAGAGATGGTTTGTGGGAGGTAAATTCCCTCAACTTTTGCTTGTCTTCAAATTGTTTAATCCCTCCTTCAATTTTAAATGATAATCTTGCTGGATACAGTATTCTTGGTCTGAGGTCCATCTGTTTCATTGCATTGAGTATATCATGCCATTCCCTTCTGGCCTGTAAGGTTTCTGCTGAGAAGTCTGATGATAGCCTGACAGGTTTTCCTTTGTAGGTGATCTTTTATCTCTCTCTGGCTGCTTTTAATACTCTGTCCTTCTCTTTGATCTTTGCCATTTTAATTATTATATATCTTGGTGTTGTCCTCCTTGGGTCCCTTGTGTTGGGACATTTATGGACTTCCATGGTCTGAGAGACTATTTCCTTCCCCAGATTGGGGAAGTTTTCTGCAATTATTTCTTCAAAGACACTTTCTATCCATTTTTCTCTCTCTCCTTCTTCTTGTACCCCTATAATGCGAATATTCCATTTGGATTGGTCACACAGTTCTCTTAATATTCTTTCGTTCCTAGAGATCCTTTTATCTCTCTCTGCCTCAGCTTCTCTGTATTCTTGCTCTCTGATTTCTATTCCATTAACAGTCTCTTCCAGCTCATCCTGTCTGCCCTTAAATCCTTCTTTTGTTTGTTTCATGTCTGTTATCTCCCTCCAGAATTCATCCCTTAGCTCTTGCATATTTCTCTGTAGCTCCATCAGCATGCTTATGACTTTTATTTTGAATTCTTTTTCAGGAAGATTGATGATTTCGGTTTCACCAGACCCTCTCTCTGGTGTTTGAGGGATTTTGGACTGAACAAGGTTCTTCTGCCTTTTCATGGCAATGGTAGTAATTGCCAGTGAGTGGCACATGTGTCAGCTGGGAGAACAAAGTCCCTTCCTGCTTGCTGGTTGCCGTGCCCATCTCTGCTGCATGTGCTGGTCAACCGCACACAGGGAGCAGCCTCTGGGTTGATTCCCTGTGCTGCCATGGGCAGGGTGGCCCTCAGGATGGCCTGGGGTAATGGTTGCAGTTGATCAGCATGTGTTCGCTGTGAGAACAGAGCCCCTAAATGCTTGGAAGACTCTGCACCAGTTTCCTCTGCCTGTGCCAGTCAACCAGGTGTAGGGGGCGGCCTCTGGGTTAATCGCCTGAGCTGCCATTGGCAGGGCAGCTCTCAGGATGGCCTAGGGCACTGGCAGTGGTTGCAGGCAATCAGCATGTGTTTGCCATGAGAACAGAGCCCCTATGTGCTTTGCGGACTCTGCTCCAGTTTCCTCTGCCTGTGCTGGTTGGCTGCACACAGGGGGCAGCCTCTGGGGTTAATCCCCTGAGCTGCAGTGGGTGGGTACTAGGGTACTAGGGTGGATGGCCTAGGGTACTGGTGGGGATTTCAGGTGAGCAGTGCATGTTTGCCATGAGAATAAAACCCCTTTGTGCCTTCCAGACTCTGTGCCGGTCTCCGCTGTCTGTGTCAGTCACCTGTGGGCAGGGGACAGCCGCTGGGTCTATCCCAGTTATCCACAGGCTGGGAGAAGCCTCTGTGTGGTTGCTGTGGGCAGGGCTGCTCCCCTGTTCTTCTGTAGCACTGGCACATCAGGCAATTCACTTGCAGTGCTGGTTGGGGGAAATGAATGGCAGGCTGCTTATCGCTGTGAGGGAATTTGGAGGTGCATTGCTACAGGGGGGTTAGGGTGTTTGAAGTTCCTTAAAGTTCCCAGCCTGCTGGGCTGAGTGTGCCAGGACGATTTTGTCCACCTGTTAAACCCTTGTCCCTTTAAGACTTTTAAAGCATCTGCTTTTCTTTGGTCTCAGGGTAGCCGCTGTAGGAAACTGTTCACAGTCTTAGTCTCGGATTTTGATTTTCCATTCCTCTAATATCCAGTACACCATGCAGTGTGTGTCTGTGCTCCTGGTGCAGATTACTAGGACTGGTTATTTAGCAGTCCACCTGTGAGCTGGGATGGGGGAAGTGCTTGGGTTCTGCAGGGTTACAGTTTTGTATCTTACCATCTCAGGAGATGTTGAGGTCTCGCAGATGTAGATGTAGCCTGGCTGGTGAACTGTATCCTCTGGTCACTCTTTTAGGAGTAGTTGTATTTGCTGTATTTTCAAAATATATATGATTTTGGGAGATTTCCACCACCCTACTCATGCTGCTATCTTGAGAAATCAGTCTGCAGTAATGCGTTATTTTAAATTGATGTCTGAAGGTAAAGAACTAAAGTTGGCTAAATAGGGGTAAGTATATATTTCAATATGAGAGTTTAGTTAAATGAAAACATTTTGATTCCTGTCCAGATATATTTCTTTGCCTTTTAAATATAACTCCATTATGCTTAGGCATCAGACTTTAAATTCATCATTTTGGAATCACAGTGCAACTAATTGTAATTAACAACATTAAAGGAGGGCTAACTCCATCCATGCCACCACTATTCCAGCAGCTTCATTTAGAAAGGGAGGCAGCACGCTGAAGCACATAGCATAGTTTGGAGACTTGTCAAGATCTGCCTTTTCTACATGTGTGAAAAGGCTTCTGCCCTGTCTAGACATTTGACCTCATGCAAATAATCTAGCCTCTTTGAGCCTCAGCTTCCTCCTTTGAAAAATGTGGTAATAATATTGACCCTTTTATTTTGATTAACAATATCAATCTTTGTGATGACAGAATGAAAGAAATTATGTGAAAGCTGAATATTAAAGTAGCACTTAATATAATTAAATAACATTTTATATTAATAATGTCATTAATATGGTTAATTAATCCTTAATGTTAAGTGATATTAAATGAAAATTATGTGAAAGAGCAATTAACATCAGTATTAGCTATTAGTTAATAATAGTGTTAATAATTATTTTTGAGTATGTTGAATTGATTTTGAATATGAACATTCATGATCAAGAAGGTAGGTTGGTATTTGAGTTTCTTATATTTTTCTCCAAACTTGGTTTATCTATTTATTTTTTATGTTCTTATTTTTCTGGTTTTATTTTTGGAAATGCTACTGCTGCTTTCCTTTGGCCTAAACAAATCTCATGGACAGGAGAGCTGATCTGTAGATATGAAGCATATGCCATTGGAGAAATGATGAATAGAATTTGTGCACCACTGATTACATTTATTTTTGGAAAGCTATGTGGACTGCACGTGATGACAGCATTTTTGAGGAAGTGCAGAACTAAACTGTAAGTCTGTGAAAGCTCTGTAAAATGTTCCCACTTCCTGCCTCTTCCTTCCTTCCTTCCTTGTCAAGACTCAAGTGTTGCATGATGAAAACATGTTTTCCTTTTGAAATTGCTTAACACTGTTTACTGATAATATAACTGAGGGCGTTTTTTAGGCCCCAAGACTTGCCTGTTGAACTGAATGAGTTGCTCAAATTACACCAAATTTGTTACAGCTGAGAGATTTGTTTTGCATTCATCATATGACGAGGGAAGAATGCCCCAAAGCTCTATTCACACAGACAACTTTAACCTTGTATTTCTTTTTGTGTTTGTTATGCATTATGATCATACTACATTCTGTATTTTCATGCTTTTAAAAAAATTATATAAGCAAAGTATTGCATAAGCAACTTTGTAGTTCTTTCAGGCACAATTTTAGGATGCATAATAGTTCCTTTAGTAGATGACATGTACTTTATATACTTGTTTACCTGTTATTGGACACTTATGGTTTTCCAATATTTTAATGTCATAAAAAATACTATAGCAAACATCTTTACATATAAAGCATTTTCTTTGGAATTTCACCTTTCCCTAAATAACTTTTCATATGTGTAATTACTGGTCCAAAGGGCACAAAACATATTTAATCAATACTCATATTTAATATTTAAGGCACAAATCATTTTTAAGTATTTTGATATATAGAGCCAGATTACTTTCTGAAAGGTTTAACAGCTGTGTATATAAAATTCTTGCTTCCTTATCTTTGCTGGATTTGGATATTCCCATTAAGGTTTTTTTGGTATATAAAAGTATATCTCAATGTTTAGTATGCATATTTTTAGATATTGACAAAGATGAAATTTGAAAAAATATATTTTATTATTTTTATTTTCTTGGTGAATTTTCTATTCTTTTTTCCCACTTCCTTAAACTTAAGAATGTTTACTTTGCTCTGCTCCATAGTGAGTGAGCCACTTTAAGACTGAATTGTTAAGGAAGGAAAGAAAAGAGAGGAAGAGCTTCCATTCTCTTGGGTAGGACTCATTCTTCTGAGTAATTCTTCTGCTCTAAGTGGTGTTGATGTTGGTTGTCTGGATGGTCCCTTGGTGGGAAATGGCTAGAAATCTAGGCTATTATATTATTATAATATATAATATATTATTATATACTAATTATATTAAGTATATAATAGTGCTTTTAGAGAATTAAAATACAAGCTAATATATTAGTATCTATTCAGAATATTAAAGAACTGCTTAATGACAGTAATTCAATAAAAATTGTTTAAAATTGACTTAAATATTTTACAAAAAGGATGGCCAATAAGCATATAAAAATGTACTCAACATCTTCAGTCATCAGGTAAATGCAAATTAAAACCACAAATCCACCCACCAGAATGGCTAAAATTAAAAAGATTGACAATTCCAGGTGTTGGCAAGGATGTGGAGCTATGTGAATTCTTATGCATTGCTGATGAAATTGTCAGTTGGTACAGTTACTTTCAAAAAATGAAACATACATACCCCATAGTCTAGCAAATCCAGTCCTAGAGATATGTTCATTAATAATAAATGCATATGTTCACCAATATATATATATATATATATATATATATATATATATATATATCAATGTTTGTAGTTTATGAACTTGACTAAAAATGGTCCTAACTTGGGAAACTACCCAAATGTCCATCAACAATAGAATGATAAATCAGTTGTGGTATATTAATACAACAATAATACTAACAAAAAAGAACAAATTGTAGTTACCACATGACAAGACAGATGAATGTTATAGACTTAATGTTGAGCAAAAGAAGCCAGAAACAAAAAAAGTACAGCCTGTAAGAGTCCATTAAAATGAAGCTCAAAGAAAGGCAAAGTTAATCAATGATAATGGAAGTCAGATTGATGATTACCTTTGAGAGTATATTGACTGGGAAGGAGCTACTTGAAGTAGTGCAATTATTCTACATTATGATCTGTTGATGAGTACTCATTGAGCTATGCAATTAAAATTTGTGTCCTTTACTGTATGTACTTCAGTAAAAAATAGAAAAGAAAATTTAATAATGTATAATTTAAGGAAAAATAAAACATTATGGAAATGCTCTAAGACACAGGATATTTCCAGTCCATCTATGTATGGGTTCATAACTACTATGGTATGAATGTGTCCTCCCAAAATTCATATGTTGAAAACCTATACCCAAGGCGATGGTATTAGGAGAAGGCATCTTTGGGAGCTGATTAGGTCATGAGGACAGATCCCTCATGCAATTAAGTGCCCTTAAGCTAGCTTTCTCCCCTTCTACCATGTGAAGATAAAAAACACAAAAAAAAATCTGTGACCCAGAAAAGGGTCCTCACCTGATTGTGCTGTTCTCCTGATCTTGGACTTTCAGCTTTCAGACCTGTGAACAATAAGTTTCTGTTGTTTATAAGCCACCCAGGCTATGGTATTTTGTTATAATAATCTGAATCAACTAAGGTAAGAACTATACTTAGGCCCATTAACTTTGTATTTTGTAAATGTTTGCAAAAATTGGATTCACAATATGAATTTTTAAAATTGATATGCAGTCCTATATTAGTTTCAAGTATACAACACAGTGGTTCAACAGTTACCCATGTTATTAAATCCTCACCCCCACTAGTACAGCTACTATTTGACAACATAGAAAAATGTTACAGAATAATTGGCTATATTCTCCAAGCTATACTATCCCTGTGACCAATCTATATTATGATTGAGAATTTTTGTGCCCCTTTATCCACCTTACCCTCCTCCTCTCCCCCCAGCCTTTCCCCCATGGTGACCACCAGTCATGTCTCAGTGTCTATGAGTCTACTGCTGTTTTATTCATTGTTTTGTTTTGTATTTATAGTCCACAAATAAGTGAAATCACATGGTATTTGTCTTTCTCCACCTGGCTTATTTCACTCAGCATAACACCCTCTAGGTCCATCCTGTTGTCAAAAATGACAAAATTTCTTTTCATTTTATGGCTGAATAATATTCCATTGTGCATATGTACCACCTCTTCTTTATCCATTCATCTATTGATGGACACTTAGGTTGTTTCCATATCTTGGCTATTGTAAATAATGCAGCAATACACCTAGGAGTGCATATATCTTTTTGAATCAGGGATTTTGTTTTCTTTGGGGAAATTCCTAGAAGTGGAATTACTGGGTTGCACTGTATTTCTATTTTTAGAACCTCCATACTGGTTTCCACAGACACTGCACAAATTGACATTCCTACCAACAGTGTAGGAGGGTTTCCTTTACTCCACATCCTCACCAACACTTGTCATTTCTTGTCTTTGGTTATGGTATTAGGAGAAGGTATCTTTGGGAGGTGATTAGGTCATGAGGCCAGATCCCTCATGCGATTAAGTGCCCTTTAGCTAGCTTTCTCCCCTTCTACCATGTGAAGATAAAAAACAAAAAACCATTCTGACTGGTGTGAGGTGATATCTCATTTTGGTTTTGATTTGCATTTCCCTGGTGATTAGCAATGTGCAGCATCTTTTCATATGCTTATGGGCCATTTGTTGGCTTGAGGGCCAACTTACTGGAGAAATGTCTGCTTAGGTCCTCTGCCCATATTTTAAATTAGGTTATTTGTTTTTTTTTTGGTGTTGAAGCATATGAGCTCATTATATATTTTGCATGTTAATCCCTGGTGAAAACTATTTAGCCTTAGTAATATTTCCATTTACAGTAGTCCTTTTAACATATCCTGTAATGCTGGTTCAGTTGTTATTAAGTCTTTGAGCCTCTGTTTATCTTAAAATTGTTTAATTTCTGCTTCAAATTTAAATGATAATCTTGCTGGGTAAAGAATTCTTGATTGAAGGTCCTTCTGTTTCAGTACATTAAATATTCCATGCCTCTCCTTCTTGGCTGTAAAATTTCTGCTGAGGAGTCTGCTGATAGTCTGATGGGGTTTCTTTTATAAGTAAGGAAAGTCTGATGGGGTTTCCTTTTTCTCTGGCTGCTTTCATTACTCTCTCCTTATACTTAATCTTTGTCATTTTAATTATTATATGTCTTGGTGTTGTCTTCCTGGGGTTCCTTTTGTTAGGGGCTCTCTGTAGTTCCATGACCTGAGTGTTTAGTTCCTTCCCCAGATCAGGGAAGTTTTCAACAATTATTTCCTCAAAGACACTTTCTATCCCTTTGTCTCTCTCTCTCCTCTTTCTGGTACCCCTATTATGCAAATATTGTATCATTTGAAGTGATCACACTCCTCCCTTATTCTTTCATTCCTAAAGACCCTTTTTTCACTCTGTTCCTCAGGTTTGTTGTGTTCTTGTTCTCTAATTTCCATCTCATTGAGTGTTTCCTCTACTTGCATAAATTTATTATTAATTCCCTACATTTTGTGTTTTATTTCAGTTACTGTATTCTTCAGCTCTTGTATCTCTTTGTTGATGAGATCTTTAATATATTTCTGCAGATCAGTGAGCCTATTTATGACTTTCACTGTGAAATATTTATCAAGAAGATTGGTGATCTCCATTTCATAGGCCTCTTTCCAGTGTCTTATCCTGTAGTTTTGTTGGGAACATATTCCTCTGCCTCCTCATTTTGTCAGGGTTTCTCTGTTTCTTCCTTTGTATTATATGTACCTGCTATACTTCCTGATCTAGAGAGTAATGACTTTTAAGAAGGTGTCCTGTGGTACACAGAAACTCAGGTCCCTTTCTTCTCCAGTGCCTGGTTCTCCTTTGCTGTGGATTCCCAATTGCTGCTGGTTGGCAATGGATGGGGCTCCTTATCTGTCTGCTGGCAGTGGTTTATCTCAGTCTTCTGAGCCTGGAGTTTGGCTTAGACAGGCCTGTGTGATCAGAGCAGTAGTTTCTCCTGGGATCATTTTAGGTGGGGCTGCCCTTTGCCTGCCTTGTAGCAATGGCTGGGCTGCTGGGTTAATGGGCTGGGTGCGACGGTAGGGCAGGTTGCACCATGGCAGGGTGCACAGGCTTACAGTGTGACAGGTCACCCATTTGCAGAGCATGTTGGTGCTGAGCAGTGGTGGCCAGTCATGTGGTGGGAGGGCATGCAGTGTATAGCAGCAGGGGATGGTGCATAGCAGCAGTGAATCGCTGGTACTGGGAGGGCGCATGGGCATGCTGAAGCAATGAGTTGCATGGTGGAAGACTGCACAGGCTTGTGGAGGTGGCCTGACATGAATGGTGGGTGGGGTGCACCAGCGGGTGGGCACAGAGGTAGCGAGTCACACAGTGGGAGGCCCCACCAGTGGTGCATGGCTGTTGCAGCAGTGAGTCCTGTGGGTGCCCCCTGGCAGCAGCGAGGCATACAGCACCAGGCTTGGCCACCCATGGGGAGAAAGATTTTGGAGCTGGCTCCTGCAAGGGTCTCCCCAGTTGGACTGAAACAGGGCCATGAAATCTGGGAGAGTATCCCAGCGGAGCATGCCTGTTTCCCACAGGCAGCTGGTGTCTCAGCCTCCTAGAGTGTTTCAGCTGTCCCTGGTGTTCAGTCCTGCTAATCACCAGAACCCCATTTAATGTGGACTCGTGTTCCTGGAGCAGATCTCCATGGCCAGGTTTGCAGAGTTCCTGGACTCCTACCCCCTCCCTGCTCTGTTCCCCTTCCTCCTGCTTATGGGCTGGGCTGGGGCAAGGGTTTGGGTCCCACTCAATCTTGGCTCTGCCACTTAACCTGTTTCTGTATGGTCTTCTCTTCCAGGTATAGGTGGTCTGTTCTGCAGTCTTCAGTTTGTTTTCAGTTTTAGTTGTATTTGCTTCCTTTGAGTGTGTGTGGAAGGAGATTCTGTCTTGCCTTCCTACTCCACCATTTTGAGCCCCAACTCCTTCACAATATGAAATAAAAAAAAAATATCTTTAGTAGGATCTTAATAAATAAATAAATATGACAGTAAAGATTATTCATGAAAATTGATGTAAACTCTCAATTTTCTCTCTCTGAGTGTCTGGGAGAAAATGTCTTCAGTGTAGTGGGGAAATAATCTCCATTCAACCAGGTCTGATCTAATCTATATAGTCTTTTTTTCTTTTCCTCATTTTGATTCTGCTGATTCCATTTTCCTGTCATGTTTTCAATGTTTTCACTGTCCCTTACCATGGATGTTAGGAATGTCTGATTCCTTGTGTTTAAGCTTTATTTCCATTCTCTCCTTATAAATGTTGCTCCCTCCATCAAACCCTACACAATACAGCTGTTTGCTTGATGTGTCAGCCTGGGAACAGCTGTGATCTGTTGCCACTCCTCAACTCTCTCTGAGCTGTGCCCTCTGAATTCATTCATTCACTTAACAAAGTCAGTGTGTTTACACATTATGCACAGGACTTCTAAAAAAGATTTTGGAGGCCCTATAGCACTTCAGACTTATTAAAATGTTTTTGTAACCCATATAATTTTTTTTTTTGGCTATAACATTTTTTGAAAGGAATTTTTTTGCTTTCTGAATAATGTGGCTGAAAGCAACTCCTTTAAAATACCACTGGCTATGATTTCTTGTCAATAATGGGAAGTGATTAAATGTAACTTAAAAACAGTTTTTGAATATAATGAATTTTTGGTCAACACTAAATTTAATAATTAATAAACAAATCTACAAATTAGCAAATAATCATTAATGGTCAATGCTCTGTATTGCTAGGTTTTACCATTTATTAGTTTTAATTTCTCCATGTGTATTCTTTGGAACCAAAAATATTTTTTAACTTTCCAAAGTTTTCATAATGCATGGAAAAAAAGGTCTGAAAGTCCCTTCTCATTATCTTGTGGTGCTTATGCATAAAAGAAGCCTGATTTGTAGTCTTTCCACACATGCTCTCTATATGTTAGTCCTCTTCTATAATTGGTATGCTCTTGGTTATGCCAAAGGAGGAGTTTCTCTGAATTTCTTTTGACTGGAAAAACCATTTCTTAATTAAAGTGAAAGCCACAGAGGAAACCTCCATTGAGCTGAGTTACAAATGCCTATATCGGTTAAAGCATTAAACATTTTCTCACTTTGCCCCCAGCCCTTCCTAAGGAATAGGATAGGGGGTGTAGCTGCACAATTTAACCATTCTGTGGCCAATATCATGCCATTAATATCAATTTTATGATGAATATCATGTCTCAAAAGTGGTCCATGGAGTGGTCCACCAACTACAACTATTAAGAATCTATAAATAGACCTAAGAACAGAAATTGAGAGTATTTAGAATATTATAAAGGCAATTTGAGAGAGTTAATCTTATTCTGTGGAATTAAATAATAAAAAGTTGAGCTTACTTTTTAAAATTAGTTATCTTGTTTAGTGTATTTTTCAATGGCATTAGATCATGATGGATCGGGGAGAAAATGGTCCTTCACCATAGATGGTTTGAGAAACGCTGATGTGCACTACCCTGAAATATAGGAAGTTCTTGGTGCATACTTCTTTCCATAAATAAACAGTAATCATCATGTGGTTTTAGCTGTAACTTACCAGTTTCCTTCTAGATCTGGAGTTTTCTCACTTAGCAAAGGTTTTTGTTCTGAAACATCTTGTATCTGTGGTACTGAAGAACTTCCTCTCAGTCCAAAGTATTTTAGAGAAAATCAATACAATCTTGTTAGCCAGTCAGTGATATAACTGCAAGCTTAAGTATATCTTATTCCAGAAAGTCAGAAGTATCTTCTTGCCCTTGGAAAATTGCCAAAGAATCAGTGTGAACACCAGAAGGAGACTCTTTCATCGTGTGCCTCTATGATTTAGGATATACTGGGTGATATGTGAATGTTTTTGCCTTCACATATGACTACAATATGATTTCATGGGGTTTTCTAAATCCTCAGAATTTCTTTGTTTTAAACAGCAGGCTGTACTTAAACACAAATAGGCGAAGAACTCCCCTGTGATATTTTACCTGATTTTTTTTCTTGATGACTAGACTTTTTACCCTTGAAGATGATTAGATAGTTACCCTATAAGGAATACAAATGGAATGTTTAATTTATGAAAGCAACTTTTCTGGGGATTGAGATGGATTGAAATGCCAGATTAATTTTTAAAATCCTTTTACCCTACCATTCATTTCCATGCACCTGACTGAACTTTCAAGTATGCTGATTGACCTATCTCAGCAGGTACCCAGGCTGGCCGGAGGTTTTGTTTATCTAAATATTCATGGTTTTAAATAACTGAAGATCACAGAGAAGATTTAACCATGTAAAAAAAAAGCGGTAAAACAAGATAATCAACCTCTAATGACCTTGCTTCTGTTCTCATCTCTCATCCTTCCTGATCTTTCTTCATTATTAGATATTATTGACCACTTCTGCAATCTTGAATTTTTTCCCCTCTCAAGTCTCCACTGTGTCAGTTCACCCTGTTGCCTTTCTCTCCTCCTCAGCAACTTGCACCCTCCATTCTCCTGCCACTTCAATGTAGCCATGGCTCATGTTTAATGCTAAGCCCTCCTCTTGACTGTATCTCACTTGGTTAGAGTGTGGCTTTGACTATCAGGTGAATGGCTGCTCAAAGGGGTTGGTATCTTCAGTTCTGATGTCATTCACTTATTTCTCCTCTGCATTTCTGTCTACAGAATTCAGCATTACAGCACTCACTATACATACAAGAACTTCAGTGTTCCCAGTGAACAAATATTAAATAATTCAGCTAATGGTTTTCTTCTTTCAACAGGGACCAAGTCTATTTTGTGCCTTCTAGGCCCTTTGCAGCATTGTGTAGGGAAGGCAGTTGACGAGAAAGCTTTTGCTCTCAAGGAGCTTAAATTCCAGTAATGCACAGAGGTATTGAATTAAAAAAAATTTCAGTAATGCACTCACAGAATGAAATGAGTTCTCTACAAGAAGTATGCACAGTAAATGTGCTGTGGGAACATAGCATCAAAAGTTGGAAATCATTAAATGGGAGGACATTGAAGGCTGAGAAAATAGTGTGAATAAAAATGATAATATATACAGTCTGATTGAAAGTCAGGAAGTATTTTTTGTTCATGAGGCTGAGAAATGAAGAAAAATTAAGACCTCAGTCATGGGAAGAATGGTATAAAACAAAAATCAGTAAGCAGAGAGGCCAGTAAATTTTAGAGTTGTTACAAAGATTATAAGCAATGATAATATAAACAATATTTCTTAGAAGAAAAGATACATAAAGGAGGAAGAAATAAAATCATTTGGAGAAAGAGCTCAGTTAAACTGTGAGATAGACGGAGAGGAGATTATCATATCTCATGGATGGAAATCATTATTGATTTTGATTTAGAAATATGGGCTCAAATGTATTTCTTACAATTATTACATAAAGTTGACAGTAGGATAAGCAGGATTGTGAGTAGTAAATCACTAGAAAAGAAGAAACAGCTAAGAAAAGTCATGCAGCAAGACGTAGGATTATAAAGAAGGGAAATAGCAAGAAGTATAAAAATAGAAAGCATATAATAAGATGACTGTAGTCATATCAGACAGATCACTTACAGTAATCATTATGACTGCTCCAAATGTCCCTGTTGTAAGACCAAGATTCCTAGGCTGGCCCCAGTATAAAACCCAAATATTATTATTTACATAGAACAGACTCACCTAAACCTGAATGACTAGGCAGTTCAGAATAAGGGGATGAGGTTGGACTCTATAAAAGTGTGTGTAAGACATACCTAGAGAAAAAGAAGGGAATTTCCAGCTTACATTCTACCCTACTCAGACATTCAGTGAGATTGAGAGAATTATTCACGCAAGGCTTCCAGTTGCACAGGGCTGCCCATCTGCGCTGCCGAGGAGTGGGGGCCGAAACTTAGCTGTGCCGAGGAAGAGAGCTAGGGTCCTGGGAGGAAAAGGTTAATTCCAACAGAGATGTCGCAGAGCTTCCCCAGGCCTGTGTCTGAGGGTCTGGGTCCCCCTTGGAGGCACTGCCATCTACAGAGCTGCCACTGGTCTAGCTGAGGGCCCTGAGAGTGTGTGTATTGCAGACTTTTCTGGCTTCTTTTCACTTTTAGATCTGCCTACTCCAGAGCCAGTGCTCTGGGTTCCTTTTCTCCATATGACAAGCTTAGGCAGAGACATTGTCTCTTGAATTAAAAGAGGCCCGAAGTTTATGCATGTAACTGGGGGAAGGGACTGGTGGGAAGTCTGATTAATTTGGGAGTGAAGTGTTAGGAAGTATTAGCATTTGGCTTCTGTACTCCCCAAATTATCTCTGTCAGTAGGAAAGCTGATAATTTGATCTGATGTCCATATTCTGGGTCTTTGTCTGCTATTTCCTCATGATTAGATTTAGGTTATGCATTCTTGGCTGGCATACTACATCAGTGACATTTTGTCCTCAATACATCAATAGCATATAACTTAAAGGACCTGGCATAAAGTAGATAGGCACTGTATCTCACCTTACTGTTATATATATTTTTCATTTTGAGCAGTTTCTTAGCATTTGGGGGGGAAAGGTAGAAAATAAATTGGTTTTGTAACTAAAACCTTTTAAATAGCATTTTATGTGTGAGTGTATTTGTCTCAATGTTGACAATGAAACATGAAACAGAGTGAGGTTGCTTGGGCTGACCTTCCAAGAGGTAACTCGTAGGATAGTGTCTCAGCCTCAGTGGCGCTACTTTGAGAGAATCATTGAAGAGTTTTCTCACATGTTCCCTGATGCAGGGACTGGCATCTGACTCACCTTGCAAAGTCTAACAGAGTCAGTGGCCTGTGTACCACGTACTTGGCACGGAGTGAGGGAAAGGGGCTCTGTTGGAATCCACCCCAACTGCTAGCCTTCGGTGTGACAAAGGATGCTTGAATTTCCCATGAACCCATGAGGCCCCACAGGAGGGAATTGCGTTGGGTTGTTTTGAATGGGACTCCACACAGAGGACTGGGCCCAGTAGAGGGGTGGCCACAAGAAACCTGTGGCTAGAGGGGAAGTGAAGTGGCCAGCTGGAGGAGGCGTAGTGTACGTCAAAGAACCGTAGGCCTAAGATCCCCAGTGATGGAAGTTGTCTCTGAAAAAGCCACAAAACCACTCCAAGAAAGAACGAACTGACATTTAGAACATCCCTGAGAGAGAAGGTACCTACCCCAGAACAACTGCTATGAAATCATACTTCTATTTACCCTTGCTGCTTTTTACTCACCTCACTCCAGTTCCTGAAAAGATCCCACAGCAACAGCTAGGGAGTGAAGGAGAAGGCGGAGGAGCGAGCGGTGAATCTCACCACCCACATCTTCACGGTAGGCTTCCAGCCTCAAGTAGGCCAGAGCTCGGAGACGGGAGAAGTTTTACGTTTGATGAGAACAGAGTTATTCCTAATTCTTGACTAGATTTTTTAATACCTGGAAAAGGAGATCACTAAATTTCATTGAGTCTAAAATACTATTGAGTATAAGATGCTCCATTGTTTTATATTCCACTTAGAAAGGAAAAAAAAATCCCTTCTAATTATAAGATGACACTGAGATTCAGAGGTGAGATGTTAAAATGGGAAGGTATGTTTATCTTAGAATAGATGAACTATAGTAATATTTTATTATCTAGAGGGACTGCAAAAGCTATAAGATCTGCCTGAGATTTCATTGAAGGGAGGGCACATGAATTAATTAGGGAGGGCTAAAAGGGGGCAGTGATGATATAAAGTAATTCCTGCCTATACCCTAGTGTCCAGTTGGTTCAATAAACTGGTTAAACAATGTAATTTCTGTCTAGTTTCAAGCAAACAAACACACAGGAGCTAAACCTGCCTTTTTACAAAAGACTGAACAGAAAGGGGATCCAGGTGCTCAAAGGCTGTTTTAAGGTTCACCTTCTCCAACTTAAATATTTATGTTTAATCCTGCCCAGAAAGAGCAGAACACACCCCCTCAGTGCCGATGTAGGTGTCATATTTTCTTGGTTTGAATTAGAAGTTGGGATCATTGAAATAATGAAACACCTGGGATGTTCTAATAATTTATGAAGACTAACTGGAAAGAGATCTCATGGTTTCATTATTATATCTGATAACATGAAGGTTAATATTACTAAAATATCATCTGGCCTCCCTGCTTCTCAGTTGTTTACATAAACTAAATTGAATCCTCCTGACTCTATGGTCTGTGAAAGCCTCCACTCCCTTTGCTTTTGTGAATTCCTGGAGAATTATGTCTCATAGTCCCCTCCACTTATGACTCTCTTGTGCATCAATCTGGATTTGAAACTAGATTCCTGTGGTGACTTTAAAACATACCCAAAATTTTTTGACCTTCCTCTCTTCAAGAGATGGCACTTGATTCCACTCCCCTAGAGTGTGGGGTGGACTAAGTGACTTCTAATGAGATGCATATGGTGGACATGACACTGTGTGACTTCTGAGTCTAGGTTGTAAGGCACAAGGCTTCCTCCCTGCCATCTCTGTTGGGTTGCTTGCTCTGGAGGAAGCTGGCATTGGTGTCTTGAGGACACTCAGGTGGCCCTTTAGAGCGAGAGTCCTCCAGTCAGCAGCTGTGTCGTTATGCCATCTTGGAAGTGGCAAGTGATTTCTTTGGCAATTTATTGAGGGCAGGGAACATGGCAGAAGGAAAGGTCGGAGTTTGTAAATACAAACTGTAATTTGTAAATACTTCTGTCAGCAGTGAGTATATCAAGGCCCAGAGTCAGTTTGCCCCCAAAATACCTTAAGAATTTTGCACTTAATACCTTAAGAAAGTATGTGATGCCTTAAAAAGTAAAGTAAAGGTAAAGTATTAATAAGGTATAATGCTTAACTCCTTAATAAGCATTTCTTTGTTCATTAGCAACCGGGTCTTCTTGTCCCTGGACTTCTGTCATGATGAACCAGTGAGATCTTTTATATCATTTTTCTGACCATGCCACCCTCTGGTGAAACAGTGCACCCATGCCCCACCAACTCCTGTTGCCTTCAAGAGAAAATTCAAACTCCTTTACTTGGTTTATAAGAACTCTAAGTCCTGCCATGATGGGAGATTGTACTCACTTCTCTGGCCAAGGGATATTGATTTTGAATCTCATGCAATAAAATTTTTATTTTTTACAAGTTCTGTATAAAGCAGAAGACACCATAACCTGGAGAATTTTTTGCTCTAGAAATGAATACAATAATTCTCATATACACAGAATTAGTGGACCAAGGGACCAAAGCTTCTGGGAAAGAAAGAAATGACTGTTTTCACACCTATATGGCAGGAACAACTAAAACTTTGTGTGTGGTTGAAACTGGACAGGAGAATGAAAACAAGTTGGTAGAGTGGTATATCTTCCTTCCAAAAAGATTACAAGTTAAGTTTCTAAACAAAGAAGAAGAAAATAATAATTATGGTGTATCGCTATGCAGCTATTGAAAAGAAAAAGGTAGATCTCTCTTATTGACCTGGAACATGGTCTGTCACATGAAGTGGAAAAAAATGGCTGGAGAACAGTAAGTAGAAAGTGGTCACAAGTAGGTAAAAGTGTAGGTATACACTTCATAATGTACATTTCTTTAAAAGTTGAATCCTCACTACAACCTAAAGAATGAATTTCATTATTTCTGATTTTTTTTTCCAGGTAAGGGCTATCATGAAAATTGTGGTAAAGGGAATGACATTTTATATTTATTTATTTTTTATTTTCTTGTTCCTTTTCATTTCAAACACTTTAAGAACAACACTTAGTCACATTTTAATTAGTCAAATGCTGTGAAATGTGGTATTCTGATTCACATAGTTTTTTATGAAACATATTTGTTAAACGTTCTATATAAAAATAATACTTCATCTGCTTCATTCATGTGCTAGTTATCATTGAATCATAGAAATTCTGAGTTGAAGCAACTATAGAACCCAACTAGTCCAATAGCATTGTTTTATGTATAAAAAGACTAAGGCATTAAGAAATAAATGAACCTTTTTTTTTTTAATTACTATGGATTTTTGTAGTGAGCGTTTGGAGTGAGTAAAACTATAGTAACAAGAATGGCTGTCATTTGCTAACCATGAAAATCACCAGTTTTGCAAACAGTTCATTCCCACTTCATAAGAACTACAGTGACATGACATTAGGACCCCCACCTCAGTGACAGAGCACTTGAGGCTCAGGGGTCTAAGTGACTTGCTCAAGGCCACATCTACTGTAAATGGTAGACCTGGGTGGGATTCGTAGTCAGGTATTCTAATCTAATACCAGATATGCTAATCTAGTAGTCAGGCCGATACTCCTCAAATAGGATCAATTCATAGTCAAAATAATTTAAAGATTGATTCACAGAAATTACAGCAGTTTGGACTGAGTATTTACTCAACCCAGGATAGTGGAAATGATGTTGATTTTATTTATTTTGGGGGAGGCGCAAATGTCTGTCCACCCAAAAGTAAAGGGTAGAAAAAAGATCCAGTTACTTATATTTCAGTTAATGCATGTAGCATCACACATCCAATGATCAACAGAATCCAGTTCTTTTGGGCAGTGAGGCAGTTGACTCTCAGCAACTACAAAGAGGGAAACTTGACAGAGACTTGGGAAAATCCCTACCCTAAGAAAATCCCTCCATGACAACAATACGCCCAGGGACCTTTGAGTTTCTCTAAGTGCTGATTATTGCAATCTTAATGGCAGTGCAGATTCTGTCTTTCAAGTCTTTTCTGAATGACTGAGGATTTCTGCCTCTGATCTTCTTTTCTTCTCTTCCTCATAGGAAGTTCCTGGCTGGAGAAACCCCCAATATGGGTGGGCTGAAAGATAAAGGACTCTGGGACTGCTTGGTCTTCCCCAGGGGCTCTAAAGACCAACTTCAGCTCCTATGTGTCTGATCTATCTGTCTATCTATTATCTATCATCTATCTATCTATCTATCTATCTATCTATCTATCTATCTATCTATCTATCTATCTATCTATCTATCTATCTATCTATCTATCTATCTCTATCATCTATCTATCTATCTATCTATCTATCTATCTATCTATCTATCTATCTATATCTATCTATATCATCTGTCTATCTATCTGTCTAATCATCTATCATCTAACTGTCCAATCATATCTATTTTGGAGGAGGTAGGTAGGGGATTATAATGAGCAACCATCAAGCAACCAATAGAGCCTAGGGATTTACTGAGCTCGTAAAACAAATTAATGAAACATGCCTTCCAGAGGTTGAGACTGACAATCGTAAAAGTAATCTTATCAGTTTGAGGCTATTTGAGGATGGGTTTAAATATCACTTAGTCCTTGAAGTGGAAGAGCCCCTCAGCCCTGAAACTCTACTCCCCCTTCCACACATACACTTTGGAGATATATGGGATCTAATCATCATAGTCTGAGAAACAGATGAACTCTGCATTCATGTTTACAAATTTAGATGATTTAAAAAAAAATCATTGTTATGCAGCATCCCAGAAAAAGTCTTAATTGTAGGCTCAAAAATCAAATAGTCTGTACACAAGGCACTTACGAGTTACCTGTTTGTGAATCTTTTGATAAAATGTGACATTTAGAAGTTAGGCTGTCCTAAACTAGTAGAAAATTATTTCAAGGAAATAGGCAGAAAATATCCTCAGCACCCTGAAATCACACAAATGTCAAGCCTTGATCTTGCTAAGCTACTCCTTCAGCATTTTCTCTGCATACCTGTAGGACAGTCCTTTCCCAAATAGATTGCCATCGTCTTCTAGGCCATCAAAATCAGCATAATGAGATGAGAGCAAAGACCTCTACATTCTATTGCTAAAGAATATCAGGCGATGTATTGTTTTCTGTGATTAGCATTTGCACCTCCCCTTCCCAGCGCTTCCCAGCATATACTGCTCCATCGTAGATTTACCACCCTACACTATTATTACTCCTTTGCTTCCCTGCCTCCTTCACTAGGCCAAGACCTTTAAAGGCAGCTCACAGCACCAGTCTCCCTCTGCTTGCCTGAGATAGGATTCCACTGGAAAACATTAGGTGAGACAGTGATTTGTATACAGGGGGATTCCCATGAGCAACACTTACGGGGAATGGAGACAGTAGGACTGGGCAGAGGGAAGAGCTGCCATACAAAACAATCACCACAAAGGCCTCATAAGACCCGAGATACATGTGGGGTGACTTTAAAGCTGGATTGACCTCTTCAGAATTCTCCCACCTTGACACAAGGAAGCTGGGGCTGGTCATTGGATGCAGGTTGGTTCTCTGAGTGAGGCCTGACCTCACGCAAGGCAGCCTCACAGGCTGAGGGCAGTTGCCAGGGAGAGATGCAGCTGAGAGCTGTCAGCTGCTGCCAGTACTCCCCAAAGCTAGGGGAAGTAAGGAGTGTGCTTCAGCGGCTCTGCGAGGCATACGACAGCATGCACTACGGGACCCAAAAATATTACAAAATAAGTGACATTACCATCCAGCCATTTCTCCAAGTGACTGGTGTGCTTGATTTCACATATGTAAGTGGAATATTTTAACCAGCTGGGTATGTATCACTTCTCATTGTTAGTTCAGAAGCATCATTTTTAGGAACTAGTTTGATAGCTACTCGGTTGTGGCATGGATTTTATTGGACATAAAATTCATGTATCCAGTGGGGTCTGCTTGAAGAAACTCTGAGTCCTGAATGAAAAGATTTGGATTCTTATTAGAACTCTGCCACTTACAAAAGACAAGTCATTTTACTCCTTTGTTTTCAGTTTTCTTATCTGTCAAATGGCAAACGAGGTATTTTGGCTGTCTCTCTTACAGGCTGTAGCACAAGATAACAAAAGGGTGCTTGTCAAAGCCCTTCATAAACTGCTGGTGAAGAAGGGCCTGACCGAGCTGTGGGAGCCCTCAGTCAGCATGGAGAGTCTCAGGCTTAGAGGTAGTGTGGACAGTTCAAACAAAGAGGAGTGGGGAGGAGACTGCAAAAGGAAGAAAGGTGGAATTTTCCTGAAGTGCTCCAAGCTATCTCTTTCTACTTCGCCATTGCAGCTTGAGCTGACTAAATGGATCTAAGTTCTAAGTTCAAAACAAAACAGAGCGAACCACAAAAGAGACAGAGAAATCACTCAACTGAACTGTATCCATTAAATAAGTCTTCATGTACTTTATATGTGCTTCCCACCCCTTCCCTACCAGGTAGAGTTTGCAGCACTCATTATTGGGGGAGGGAGGGCAGGAAAACCACTGTATGTGTTTAGGTCTGGGGTTCTGGGCTACAATACGGGACCTGTCCCCTCAACACGACTTGACTCAACCCGTTCACCTGAAAGCAAGTGGGTGTTCTTTTCTAAGTCTCTCTTTCTGTTGTGGTGGTGGCTGCTTTGGTCTCATTTTCACTCTTTCCCTCTGACCGCCCTCTCTTAGTCCCTGTCCTGGAATAAGTGATTATCCTTCAGGTCAAGGTAGAATTATCATGGACAGTCCTAGACTCTACCCACCACAGTGGAAATGTTTCCTTTGAATTTTAAGCTTTTGCAACCCAATGGCACAACCTTGGCTTTGGTGGACAACTGGAGAAAAATATCACATGGTCAACTCGAGGGAGGTGTAGTTGGCTTATTTCTCACTAGAGGCACTCCCCAACTGGTTTCCCACAGAGGCTAGTTTTCCCTTCCACCCCAGAGGTTCATGTTGCACATTCTGCTCTTCTCCCTCTAACTACCACCCATGCATCCATCTCCCTCCCTCCTTTTTGGCTAAGAAGCCAGCTTGGTTTGCTCTGCATATTTCATATTCCCTCCTTGCTTGGGTCAGATGTGGATGAGCCCGGCCAACTCCAATGCCTTGCTCCTGGGTTTCTATGCTCTTTCTGTCTTGGCCTCCATCCCCGGGAGCTGGTGACTGGCCAGGATAATTTCAACCAAGCAGCAGGGGCAGATTTGGGTGAGGCTTGCTTTGTGCTTCCTGGAATTTCAAGATTTAGGGGTCAGATGAATCTGGCACTCAACCCCAGCCTTGCCTGGGTTCTTACTAGAACATGTTTGTTTTTATCCATAAGGTCCTCTAGAAGGGGGCCACACCAATGCCTGGGAAACCTGACTTGACTTGGGCTGTGACAGAGCTGGCCTTCACACCAATGCTCTTTTTCTGTGCAGCCAGATAATTCCCTCCTTACTTCTGGTTTTATTGAAGGAAACAAGGTATTGTGTATCATTCGATGGTATATGGATATAATGGAAGCATATTTCTTATGGAAGCCTTTCTTGATTGCCCAAGGGTAGACTGGATACCCTTCTTATGCACTTTAATGGCACCATGTGCCTTCCCTGTATTTTCTGTATCTTTCTCTTTTCTATCTTTCTTTTTCTACTCTATCATGTAGTATAAAAAAAAATCTCTTGTTCACCCTTGTATCTCCAGAGTCTAGAACACAGAAGAGTGTATACTATATATTTGTTCACTAATTAACTGACCTTTGGAAAATATGGGTCCTCTTCCAGTTTCTTGAGAAGTAAGAGAAGTGGTAAAATCTACTCTTCTGGGTGCTGTCTTCCCACGGTTCTGCAGCCTGTTGAGAGGCAGTGCGGAGGGTGAGTGGATTCTGGATTCTTACCAGGATTTTGTCTCTCCATCAGTTCTATCCATCCACACCATCTTCCTTGCTGTGCCTAGAACCTGTCAAGCATAGTCTTCTCCATGAGGAAGCATGGCTGGCATGGGGAAAGCGGATCAGGAGGAAACAGCATGCTGCTGATAACATGCCTTTTTCTTCCTGCTCCTCCGTTTCCATTCACATGGTGAGGAGGTATGCTTAGCTGTGTATCCATGCTGTCAAGAGGCTTTCCCAGCCTCTGTTCTTTCCTTCTTCTATTTCCCTAACTCCACTGATACCCACTTCCAGCCTTCTCTCCTGCCAGTTAAACAAGCCACCACATCTTACATAACTTAGAATAAACGATCATCTGTGTGTGGCTTGGTGGCTTTTAGAGCTGCTTTAGTTTACTGTGCAACCCTTGCATCATTTTATGTCTTTAGCATTTCCCCAAAATATTGCAATTTCTTTGAAACCATGGCTCTTCCTTTTTCTCTCTGACTCCAGTGTTTAGAACAGATGTCTTCCATGTAGCAGGATTTTAATTGATATTCGTTGATTAGAGTCTAAATTTAGGTGCTGAGACGTCCAGGTTGTGATATGTAGATATGCTTGATACCACTGCCTTCTGTCTCCAAGACATCAAGGCTTCTAGCCAAGCACATTATCTTCTTAACTTCTTTTCTGGCTAACTTGTACTTTCCTTAAAAATACCTTCATGTGAGAAGCTCTCAAAGATGATGCAAATGTGGGCTTGATGTTCCTCTCATGTGGTTCCATACTACCTTTTACTTCCCCATATCATACGAGTGTATTATAGTTCTATTACATTGCAATTGCTTGTGTAATTTGTTTTTTCCTCCCATAAAACCAAATATTTCTTGACGGCAGGGGCCTTGAATGTGCCCTGTTCTTTTTTATGCTCAGACTTGTTGAAGTGGCACGGTCCAAGAAAACTTCCTTAGATGAGGAAAATGCTCTATTCTGCTCTGTGCAATGAGGTAGCCACTAGCCAGATGTGGCTACTGAACCCTAGAAGTATAGCTCATATGATTGAGGAACTACATTAATTGCATTTAGTTTTAATTAATCTATATTTAAATTTAAATAGCCTCATGTGACTATTAGTAATGGGATTGAACAGCACAGTTAGAAGTTTGTCTATTTCTGTTATTTCTTTCCAAAGAACAACCTTTTGGCTTCACCGACTCTTTTTTGTTTCTTTCTTTTCTAGTTCAGTCCATTTTGCTCTTACTGTTATCTGTTCTTTCTACTTTCTTTGAGTGTGTGTGTGTGTGTGTGTGTGTGTGTGTGTGTGTGTGTGTTTGTATACATGTTTAATCTTCTTGTTTTTTTCCTAACTTAGTAAGTGGGAGGCTTATATCATTAATTTTAACATCTCATCTTTCCCATTTCCTCTGAGTGTTGCTTTATTATATTCTACAAATTTAGTCTATAGTATTTTAAATCAACTTTCTGAGATTTAATTTATGTACATTAAAGTGCACAATTTTAAGGGGACAGTTTGATGAATTTTGGTGAATGTAATACCTATTTAACCACCACCACAATTAAAATGTGGACTTTTTCCCATCATTCCCTTTGCAGTTGTTCCCTATCCCATTAATCTATTGTCACTACAGACTAGTTTTGCCTTTTGTTGAATTTCATACAAATGTATAAATTAAACAAATAGAATGTATTTTCTACCTCTGTTTCTTTTGTTCAACAGACTGTTTTTGAGTAATCCATGTTGTTGTATATAACAATACTTACTTCCATTTTATTACAGATTAGTATCCCATGGGGTGGACAGATCAAAACTTGCTAATCCTTTTATTTCTTGATGAATATTTGGGTTGTTTTCAGCTTTTGGCTACTATGATTAAAACTGCTATGAATAACATATATATATATATACATACACAGATTTTTGAGTGGAGATGTTTTCATTTTTTCTTGGGTAGTTATTTAGGTGTGGAATGATTGGGTTATATGGTGCATGTAAGTTTAACTTTAGAAGAAATGACCCAAGGATTGGATTAAAGATGGTGATGTGAGAGGTGAGACAGAGACCTCTTCCTAAAGCCACATATAATATGAAAATATAATTAATACAATTAATCCTGAAAGAGCAACAGGAAAGAGGCTGTGCCAGACTGCATACACCTGGAGAAAAGAGCAGATCTCACGGAACAGGGTAACGTACCAAAGCTGTGACCCGGAGGGAACCAAGCCCTTCCCCCACCCCAGCTGACTGGTGGGAAGAAGAGAAACAGAGCGGGGAGGGAGTGGAGGCCTGGGACTGCTGAACACCCAGCCCTGGAGATCTGCTTTGGGAGCATGAACCTGCATTGCATGGTGCTCTGGTGATTAACGGGGTTGGAAAGCTAAGACAAATGGAAAACCTGGAGAGATAGAGATTCCAGCTGCTTGTAAAAAACAGGAATTCATATCCGGCTGAGCTGGGTGGGCAATCTGAGAGACTTCTTAACAGCGAGAGGGCTGTTAAAGGGGCAAGGATTGCACAGAGCTTACTACTCAGGAGAAAGGATAGGTAGACAAAATTGTCTGAGTGCACTCTGCCCAGCAGGTTGGGATAGCTTAAACAATCTTCAGGGGCTCCATTCCCCTGGCTGGCTGTGCAGCTCCAAGGCCCCCACCATGATACACAGCCTGCTGTGTCTTCCTCCCAGCTAGCCTGCACCTGACTCGCAAACCAGCAGCCCCTGCCCTAGTATTGGGCCAGCCAGAGGGAAGACCCTCTTATAGCAGCTACAAATACAAAGCATAGAGCCTTACACCTGTGTTCAGCCCACTGGTTCTGACAGTGGAGACAGGCATAACAGCTGGGAAATAGGAAACAGCTCTTTCCTCACCCTAGGCACCAGCACCCCTCCCCAACATCGCTCCAGGGGCTGAGCAGCTCCAGAGAGTAGAGCTTCTGGGCACTAGAGGGTGCCACATATAGCTATGAAACATCAAAGGAACCTGGTTCAAAGGAAAATCTCAAACCAGAGAAAGAACCAAGTGAGACTGAATTAACAAATCTTCCTGAAAGAGATTTCAAAATAAAAGTCATAAACATGCTCATGGACTACAGAAAAATATTCAAGATATCAGGAATGAATTTAGGACAGAGATCCAATGGTTGAAGAGCACAATGGAGGGTATTAAAAGCAGATTAGATATGGTGGAGGAGATGATAAATGAAATAGAAACTAGGGAAGAGGAATACAAAGAAGCTGAAGCACTGAGAGAAAAAAGGATCTCTAGGAATGAAAGAACACTGAAAGAACTGTATGACCAATCCAAACAGAACAATATTCGCATTATATGGGTACCAGAAGAAGAAGAAGAGAGAAAAAGGGATAGAAAGTGTCTTTGAGGAAGTAATTGCTGGAAACTTCTCCAATTTGGGGAAGGAGATAGTCTCTCAGGGCATGGAGGTGCACAGATCTCCCAACACAAGGAACCCAAGGAGGAATAATTAAAATGGCAAAGATCAAGGATAAGGACAGACTATTAAAAGCACTCAGAGAGAGAAATAATAAGATCACATACAAAAGAAAACCCATCAGGCTATCATCAGACTTCTCAGCAGAAACCTTACAGGCCAGAGGGAGTGGCATGATGTATTTAATACAATGAAGCAGAAGGGCCTTGAACCAAGGATACTTTATCTGACATGATTATCATTTAAATTTGAAAGAGGGATTAAAAATTCCAGGTAAGCAAAAACTGAGAGAATTTTGCTCTAACAAACCATCTTTACAGTGTATTTTGAGGGACTGCTATAGATGGAAGTGTTCCTAAGGTTAAATAGCTGTCACCAGAGGTAATAAAAAAGGATAGACAAAGAGTACAGAATATGATACCTAATATATAAAGAATGGAGGAAGAAAGACAGGAGGGGAAAAAAAAACAACCTTTTGATTGTGTTTAGACTCCTAGATAGTAAGGAAGTTACCCTTGAACCTTTGGTAACTATGAATCTAAAGCCTGCAATGGCAATAAGTACATACCTATTGATAATCACCCTAAATGTAAATGGTCTGAATGCACCAATCAAAAGACATAGAGTTACTCAATGGATAAAAAACAAGATCCAACTATATGCTGCCTACAAGAGACTCACTTCAAACCCAAAGACATACACAGATTAAAGTGAAGGGATGGAAAAAGATATTTCATGCAACTAATAGGGAGAAAAAAGCAGGTGTTGCAGTACTTGTATCAGACAAAATAGACTTTAAAACAAAGAAAGTCACAAGAGACAAAGAAGGACATTACATAATGATAAGAGGGTCAGTCCAAGAAGAGGATATAACCATTACAAATATATATGCACCCAATACAGGAGCACCAACATAAGAGAAACAAATACTAACAGAATTAAAGGAAGAAATAGAATGCAATGCATTCATACTAGGAGACTTCAACACTCCACTCACTCCAAAGGACAGATCAACCAGGCAGAAAATGACAAAGGACACAGAGGCACTGAACAACACACTAGAACAGATGGACCTAACAGCCATCTACAGAACTCTCCACCCAAAAGCAGCAGGATACCCATTCTTCTCAAGTGAACATGAACATTTTCAAGAATAGATCATAGACTAGGCCACAAAAAGAGCCTCAGTAAATTAAAAAAGATTGAAATTGTACCAACCAATTCTCAGACAACAAGGGTATGAAACTAGAAATAAATTATGCAAAGAAAATGAAAGCCTACAAACACATGGAAGCTTAACAATGTGCTCCTAAATAACCAATGGATCAGTGACCAAATAAAGACAGAAATCAAGCAATATATGGAGACAAATGACAACAATAATTCAACAATGTAAAAAATCTGTGGGATGCAGTGAAGGCCGTGCTAAGAGGGAAGTATATTGCAATACAGGCCTACCTCAGGAGAGAAGAACAATCCCATATGAACAGTCAAAACTCACAATTAACAAAACTCAAGAAAGAAGAACAAATGAGGCCCAAAGTCAGTAGAAGGAGGGACATAATAAAGATTAGTGCAGAAATAAATAAAATTGAGAAAAATGAAACAATAGAAAGAATCAATGAAAGCAGGAGCTGGTTCTTTGAGAAAATAAACAAAATAGATAAACCCCTAGCCAGACTTATTAAGAAAAAAATAAAGTCTACACACATAAACAGAATCAGAAATGAGAAAGGAAATATCATGATGGACACCACAGAAATACAAAGAATTATTAGAGAATACTATGAAAAATTATATGCTAACAAACTGGATAACCTAGAAGAAATGGACAACTTTGTAGAAAAATATCAACTTCCAAGACTGACCCAGAAAGAAACAGAAAATCTGAACAGACCAATTACTAGCAATGAAATTGAATTGGTAATCAAAAAACTACCTAAGAACAAAACTCCTGGACCAAATGGCTTCACCACTGAATTTTATCAAACATTTAGTGAAGATCTAATACCCATCCTCCTTAAAGTTTTCCGAAAAGTAGAAGAGGAAGGAATACTTCCAAACATTCTGTGAGGCCAGCATCACCCTACTACCAAAACAAAGCAAAGACACCACAAAAAAAGAAAACTACAGACCAATATCCCTGATGAAAATAGATGCAAAAATACTCAACAAAATATTAGCAAACTGAATTCAAAAATACATTAAAAAGATCATCCTTCATGATCAAGTAGGATTTATTCCAAGGATGCAAGGATGGTACAATATTAGAAAATCCATCAACATCATCCACCACATCAACAAAAAGAAGGACAGAAACCACAGGATCATCTCCATAGATGCTGAAAAAGAATTCGACAAAATTCAACATCTACTTATGATAAAAACTCTCAACAAAATTGGTTTAGAGGGCAAGTACCTCAACATAATATAGGTCATATATGACAAACCCACAGCCAACATCATACCTAACATTGAGAAGCTGAAAGCTTTTCCTCTAAGATCAGGAAAAAGACAAGGATTCCCACTCTCTCCACTTTTATTCAACATAGTTCTGGGGGTCCTCGCCATGACAATCAGACAACACAAAGAAATAAAAGGCATCCAGATTGGTAAAGAAGTTAAACTGTCCCTGTTTGCAGATGACGTGATATTGTATATAAAAAACCCTAAAGAATCCACTCCAAAACTACTAGATCTAATACCTGAATTCAGCAATGTTGCAGGATACAAAACTCATACACAGAAAAAATCTGTTGCACACCTATACACTAATGATGAACTAACCAAAACAGAAATCAGGAAAACAATTCCATTCACAATTGCATCAAAAAGAATAAAATACCTAGGAATAAACCTAACCAAGAAAGTGAAAGACCTCTATGCTGCAAACTACAAGACATTCATGGGAGAAATTAAAGAAGATACGAATAAATGGAAACACATCCCATGCTCAGGGATAGGAAGAATTAATATTGTCAAAATGGCCATCCTGCCTAAAGCAATTTAATACAATCCCTATCAAAATACCAATAGGATTCTTCAACGAACAAGAGAAAATAATTCTAAGATTCATATGGAACCACAAAAGAACCTGAGTAGCCAAAGCAATCCTGAGAAGGAGGAATAAGGCTGGGGGGATTATGCTCTCCAACTTCAAGCTCTACTACAAAGCCACAGTAATCAAGACAATTTTGTGCTGGCACAAGAACAGAACCATAGACCAATGAAATGGAATAGAGAGCCCAGATACAAACCCAAGTATATATGGTCAATTAATATATGATAAAGGAGCCATGGACATACAATGGGGGAATGACAGCCACTTCAACAACTGGTGTTGGCAAAACTGGACAGCTACATGTAAGAGAATGAAACTGGATTGTTGTCTATCCTCATACACAAAAGTAAGCTTGAAATGGATCAAAGACCTGAATGTAAGTCATGAAACTATAAAACTCTTAGAAGATAACAGGCAAAAATCTCCTGAATATAAACATGAGCAACTTTTTTCTGAATGTATCTTCTTGAGCAAGGGAAACAAAAGCAAAAAGAACACATATGACTACATCAAACTTAAAAGCTTCTGTACAGCAAAGGACACCATCAACGGAACAAAAAGGCATCCTACAGTATGGGAGAATATATTTGTAAATGACATATCCAACAAGAGGTTAACATCCAAAATACATAAAGAACTCACATGCCTCAATGCCCAGAAAGCAAATAACCCATTAAAAAAATGGGCGAAGGAAATGAACAGACACTTCTCCAAAGAAGAAATTCAGATGGTCAACAGGCACATGAAAAGATGCTCCACATCATTAATTATCAGGGAAATGCAAATAAAAACTGCAATGAGATATCACCTCACACCAGTTACAATGGCCAGTACCGAAAAGACTAAGAACAACAAATGCTGGCGAAGATGTGGAGGAAGGAGAACCCTCTTGCACTGCTGCTGGGAATGTAAATTAGTTTAACCATTGTGGAAAACAATATGGAGATTCCTCAAAAAATTAAAAATAGAAATACCATTTGATCCAGGAATTTCACTCCTTGGAATTTACGCAAAGAATATAATTTCTCAGATTCAAAAAGACATATGCACCACTATGTTTATTGCAGCACTATTTACAAAAGCTAAGATATGGAAGCAACCTAAGTGTCCATCAGTAAATGAATCGATAAAGAAGAGGTGGTACATATACACAATGGAATACTACTCAGCTATAAGAAAGAAACAAATTCTACACTTTACAACAACTTGGATGGACCTGGAGGGTATTATGCTCAGTGCAATAAACCAGGTGGAGAAAGACAAGTACCAAATGATTTTCCTCATTTGTGGAGTATAACAATGAAGCAAAACTGAAGGAACAAGACAGCAACAGACTCACAGACTCCAAGAAGGGACTAGTGGTTACCAAAGGGGAGGGGTGGGGGAGGGTGGGTTGGGAGGGAAGGAGAAGGGGATTCAGGGGTATTATTATTGGCACATACGGTGTGGGGGTGATCCAGGGGAAGACAGTGTAGCACAGAGAAGGCAAATAGTCACTCTGTGGCATCTTACTACACTGATGGGCAGTGACTGCAATGGGGTATGGGGGGGATATGATAACAGGGTTGAATGTTGTAACCACATTGTTTTTTCATGTGAAACCTTCATAAGAGTGTATGTCAATAATAACTTAATAAAATAAAAAAAAATAAAGAAATGACCCAAGTGTTTTAAAAAAATGGTTGTATCATTTTCAACTTTCACCAGTAATATATGAGGGTTTCAGTTGCCCCACACCCTCATCAATACTTGTTATTTGGTCAGTCTTTTAAATATTAGCCACTCTGTTGGGGGTGTAGTGGGATCTGACTGCAGTTTTATGTTGCAGTTCCCTGATGACTAATGATGTTCAGCATCTTTTCATGTGCTCATCAGACATTTTTTGTGACATGACCATTCAAATATTTTGCCCATTTAACAAATTGGGCTGATTATCTTCTTGGTATTTAGTTGGAATAGCCCTTTATTCTGGGTGAGGGTGTGGAAAAAAGGGAAACCTCTTACACTGTTGATGGAATGTAAATTGGTCCATGCACTGTGGAAAGCAATATGAACGTTCCTCAAACAACTAAAAATATCATATAACCCAGCAATTCCACCTCTGGGAATTTTCCCAAAGAAAACAAAAACACTGACTCGAAAAGATATACGCACACCTATGTTCACTGTAGCAATATATGCAATAGCCAAGTCATGGAAGCAACCCAAGTGTCCATCAATAGATGAATAGATGAACGGATAAAGAAATGTGGTACATATACACAATGGAATATCATTTAGCCATAAAAAGAAGGAAATCTTGCTATTTGCAACAACATGGACAGACCTAGAGGGTATCATGCTAAATGAATAAGTCAGATAGGGAAAGACAGATACCCTATGATTTCACTTATATGTGGAATCTAAAAAACAAAGCAAGCAAACAAAAAAAGAAATAGAACCATAAATACTCACAACAGACTGTTGGTTATCATAGGGTGAGAATGGGTGGGAGGATGGGAGAAATAGGTGAAGGGGATACAGAGGTACAAATTTCAAATTATAAATTAGTCATAGGAATGGAAGTACTACATAGAAAATATAACCAATAATATTTTAATATCTTGGTATAGTAACAGGGGGTAACTACATTTATGCTGGTGAGCATTTAGTAATGCATGTAATTATTGAGTCACTATGTTCAGAGTATATCTAAAACCCATATAATATTATATATCAACTGTATTTCAATAAAAAAAGAGTTCTCTACATATTCTAGATACAAAATTTTTCATGAGTTAATTTGTATTGCAAATATTTTCTCCTTGTCTGTGTGGCTTTACTCCCAGTATGCTCTCTTGAAAAACAGATGTTAATCTTAATTAAGCTCAACTTAACTTTTGATTGAAATTAATTGATGAGTATCCCCTGAGGCCATACATCAGAAGGGCTTTCATCTAGAGAGGATTTCCAGTTGTTTCTACCAGCAAGCAGGAGGCACTACTAAACTGGAACAATTTTCACCCCTTTCTAGGTTTTTGACTTTCTGTGGGAGTCTTTGGTTTAGATCGCCCACTTTGAGACTGGTTTCTCACTTAACTGTAGTACTGATCAAAACCTGCAGAAAATCTTATCTTTTTCTTTTGCTTATTACTCATTGATTCCCACTCAGGTTTCAACTCACTTTTCTTTCTTTCTTTTTTTGGCTTTGTTCTGTGGGGAAGTTGTTGATGGTAGCCTTCAAAGATATCCCAGAAATATGTTCAGAGGTCAGTCTCATTCAGCATCCAGTTGTTTTGTAGCAGAAGGGTCCTTAGAAGTATGTGGTCCACCATGTACACAAAAGGGAGGTCTTCAAGAACTATGTTCAGTTGAACCCAGGGCCTGGCACAATTGTCTGTTGAATGAAAATTCACTTTTGACATAGATAGAGAAGGTAGTCATCACAGATCCGGGACAGATTTCCTGCTCCAAGATGTTTCTGTAATTGCTTGTAGTTGATGTCTGCAATTCTCTTTCAAAATGAGCTAGCTACCTTCCTTTTAAATGAAAGCAGTTATTACTTAATAAATTATGAAAATTTATTATTACTTAATAAATGTCAAGTGCTTATTTGGTTGGTCACTGCAAGTGATGTATCAAAATTGTTATCAGTCATTTATCATTGTTATCTCAGTATGAATTTATTATAAGCATGAGTTCAAAGACTCATCACATGTTCAAGCTAAAAAAAGCTTTAGACTTTATAGAATTTAACAATTTTATTATACATATTCATGTACATACCCAGGGAGTTTAAATGTCTGGCCTAAGATCCTAAAACTGACTCTAGAACCACAAAGGAGAAGTATATTTTTGATAAGAAGATTGGGGTGGTGAGTGAGCATGAGACGACCTGGAGTCAGACATACGTGGCTCTGCCACTTAGTGATGTGTGACTGGGAAAATTCTCATTCTTTCTGTGCCTGAGTTTACATTTATCTGAAATAGAAATAATTTTAGTACCTCCTTCATAGGACTATTTTGAGTAAAGCTATGAGATAAGGTATGTAAATCATTTAGCAAATATCCCATGTACAATGAGCTCAGTAAAATTAGGCTATGGATGTTATGATCACCCCATCCCTCTACCTGCAGCCCCAAACCAACTCAGAGAACCACTGATGTATACATATCTTGATCACTTTGAGCCACCAGAAAATATCTAACACTGTCTTAAGAAAAGACTCAGCTTTGTATGTAAACAGATTTGAATAATAATAATGAAAATTTGCAGTTTGAAGGGGTATGCAATAACAGAAATGCAGTTACGCATTACTGCTCCTTTAATTTCTGATGATGACATATAAATGAAATACAGCATGTCCATACCATTCTGTCAGATTCCCATCTTCGTACTTTGATTTTGAGGGTAAAGATATTGAGGCTTAATTAGCACAGAGTAACTTGCCTAAGTTCAAAGAGTCAAAAATCCAGGATTCTATACCATAGCATTCAGGATGTTAAGCATGACATTTTTCCACTGGAGTATAATATATCCCTATATGTCTTGATTCTTCCATATACTGAAAACAAGATACGGAGTATCCAAGGAACTAGGAGAAAAACAAGGGGAAATGACCAAGGGAGGAGAGTTTTATAAAGGAAGAGTGATGAACAGCACTGAATCTTACCAAACGATTTAAAGAAAGACGAGAAGTGCAGATACATTTGATTTTGAAATGTGGGTGTGTCCTTGGTCACATCAAGTCCCCTTTTAAAAATTAGAAGTTGTGATTTTAACCTACAATTTGCTATAGGAAACTAGCTGGCTAACTTTTGAGAGTCACCGAGTCAAATTTGAGTCAGTGGCCAGGAGAAAAGAGTTTCTGGCAATAATAATTTATGCTCATTGGACAAGTAAAGCAGCTACTGTTTCTTATGCTAGGAATAATTTTTCTTGTAATATGTAATTTTGGTTTTTTATGTTGGATTACAAATATGATCTAGCTCAAGGCGTTTTTGGTTGACCTTTGGTACAACTCACCTATTTTGTATGCAGGCACTGTGGCTGATCTTACATTCTTACAGGGCGTCCAATGCTGTTACTGGGCATTCTGGCCTTATTTTCCATCTTACTTCATTGACCAAATTTTATTATCATATCAATTTCTTTCAAGAAATTGACCTGGCAGCTGGGACATGTGTCCTGGAAATCTCCTCCCCTTGCTGTGCTTATCTTCCCCCCAGTTAGAACTGAAACATCAGTTGTGTAGAAAGATGGTTTCTCCTTATTTATACAGTCACTTATATACTAGCTGTACTCTGGAATCATGTTTGATTTCTTAAGCTGTTAAGTGCAGTATTTTGAGGACTTCATTTTTCACTGAGAGGCTTTTCATGCTGGTGTGAGAATGGCAAAAGTGATGGTGGTGGACTTACCCAATAGAGACAAAAACAAGAGTTATTAAAGTTTTCCTTCCCAGCTACACTCTGAAATACATGGGTATAAAGGAAACAAAAAATATATTTCTTGTCAATCTCAGGGAGGCTCAAGATAACCAGAATGCATTATGTTGAAGGATCAGGAAGAAGAGTATAAGGGATATATAAATTCACTCATTCATCCAATCATTAGTTCAAATAATTAATTGAACATCTATTCTGTACAAAGCATTGTGCAAAGTACTGGCGATATAGTAGTTAAAAGGATAGTCAAAAATTCCTGGATGCCTTTAACGGAAGAACATAGGCACATATTCTTAACTTCAGGTTGTCCAGAAAGGCTGGGGAAAATGAAAATGAGACTTGGGGTGACCCACTTGTTATCTGAGAGGATTTGGAGGACATTTTTCTTAGATGGGCGAATCTCACTGGGTACAGAATTTAGGTCTGATACAAGAAGGATTCAGACCTCACCAGCATTTTATGCTGCCTGAGACGCTTGGCGGTCTCATTCTTCGCTTGGTATAATCCACTCTCTTATACTCATCATGCTGTTTTTGCCAGGAACCTTTCCTTAAAGCTTGGTCACATAATACAATAATTAGGAACGTGGGTTTTGGAATCAAACTGATGGGGGCTCCAGTTCCAGTTTTGTCACTGATAAACTGTGTACCATTCATTAGTCAGGGTGCTCACTGTCCCTGAACTTCAGCTTCCTGTCTGTTCAATCAGGCAATAACAATACTTACTTCATAGGACTGTCACGAAGATTAAATGAAATAAATATTTAGCTTAATATCTGACCCATAGTATCCATCATTATTGAAATTGCCTTGGATTCATTTATTAAGAACTCAGTATGTCCCAGCTTTATGCTAAGTAGTTTACACGTGAGTTGACAGTATCTCTTCCTCCTTTTTACCTTTTGCCCCTCATTTTTTCTTCCTACAATCAAAATTCTCAAGAGGCCTAGAAATAGAGCATTCCTTAAAAACTGGAGTCAATAGGCTAGGAGGTTTACATGGTTCGTGGCAGGACTCCAAGCTCTGACTCCAATGTTTAAGACTCCACTTTCCCTCAGATCTGTATTTCGGCCTTTGTCTGGTTATTCTCATGATCAAGATCTCAGAAGCTGGCTGGACAGAACAGACCTGGACCAGTTATGTTAATGACTGAAAATAACTGCTACAAATTCCCTCCCATTTTTCACCCTAGGCAGGCCTCTGTCTCCTCACTGTGGAAGGTGGTACAGCGAAACCATGCAGCCATGTGCACTTTCTTCTTTATCATAGGCAGAGGTTCACTTTAGTTGAGCGGGTTTAATGAGAAGGTTTCGCTTTAACTAATAGCCTAAGAAAAACCTGGGACATTTAAACATTATTATTATAGCTGACTTGTTTTGAAGAACAACCCACTCCTCTTATTTTTAGGGAATATGATTGTATGCAAGAGGGACAACCACTGCCTTCAGGAGTCGCAGTTCTCTCCAGTATCACAATTAGATGTCATATTTTTACACCCAGCTGCAGAAAGTAAGGCAGCCGTGCCATGTGCCCGTGGGGGCTGATGAACTCAGGAGCCTGGTTCTTGGGTTTGAAGGAGCTAGAGATGAACAAGTTCTCCCCATGATTCTGTGTTTGATTCACCCAATGGCCTGTTTTAATCTCCCTTTGCAAAATGGAGGTAACTGCCAATTTTCTTGTCAATAGTACTTCATCAACCTTTTTGTAAATCTGAAATATAAAATAGGAAATCTCTGCTAAATTGAGTCCATAAATTAATGAGGGTCACAGAAGCTAACCAGAGAGGCGACTGGGCTAGCTATCAGCTCCTTTCCTGTGGCTTGAAGGCTGTGACTCGGTAAGCCCTCTTTTCTCTGCTTCTACTCCCTGTTGCCTCATTCACATCCACTTAAGGCGCTTCTCCCTTGGGCAAGATTACACGGGCTGACCTGCCAACACAAAGTCAGACAGTCTTTCCCAGTCATTGGAAGTTGGGGACCACTGTGTTCACTCTGAGGATATTAGTGGTAGAGATGAGGAGAGGAAGACGATAGTTGGGAGAAAGGCTGGAGCCTGTAGTTTAGAGGATGTCTTTCTAGGGAAAAATTTCACTCACTGCACAGCAGACTTACAGACACAGGATAGATTCAGATTAATATTCCCATAAACCTGTATTGAGATTTTTTTTCATAAAACAATTGTCACTGGCCTTCTCTGTTGGGATAGATTTAACACACTTACCTTCAGTTTTTCATTCTTAGACATAGGTCAATTGCTGGTTTGAAACTGATATTCTTCATCATGTTAAGGAAACACCTATTATAAAATCTAAGAGTTACTTAAAATCAAGAAATAGCATTTGATTTTATTGAATTTGTTTTTTACAATGGCCAGTGGAGATGCTTTTATTGTTTTTCTTATTTAATATAATGGTATTATCATCAACCACACTGTGGTAAGATTTGAATAGGTGAATGTATGTGAACGTCTTAGAAACATGTCATGTAAGTTTTAGCTCTTATTAAAATTCATAATAAATTACAAATAATCATTACATTCCTGGAACTGAACTCAGGAGGCACTGTCACCCTGTGCTCTGTGATGGAGGTATGTCCCACTGTGGGGCAGGGCGGCAGGAGGGTCACCGACAATAGAAAACAGTTTTTCCAGGTGCACAATGTGTGCTGTTGAGATTGTAATACTGGTGTGTAATTTTTGCCTCTCCCCTAGGAAACAATGTCATAAGAGACCTGCAAATGTTCACAAATGGAATGAATTTGGTCTCCTCCCACCAACCAGATTAATTAGAGTGGCCGACTGAGTGATGTACTCGTGCAAGTGTGGAAACAAGAGGTGGGTTAGTTCAGAGGCAATCCTCTATGTTGTTTTTACACACCTTGTAAAATGTGTAAGTCTTGGAATGCCTTTGTTCCAGACTATCTTTCCAAGGAATGTATAGCACACAGCCTTGGCAACTAGAGAGGGAGTCTTCTTTTGGGTCAGAGGACAGATTTGTTTCCTGGCCTGGATAATAAAGATGATATCTCTCTGTGGGGCAAAGTTTAAGCAAGACTGTTTGCAGCCCCTCAGAAGATTGGAAGTTTCCTAAGCTTGATGTTTCTTAGTGGCAAAGTGGGCCCATGCACGCAGTGTGCACACAGGCCCTCTCCTGCTTAACACGGGACTCGGGGACAAGGGAACAGATGCACGCTTCGTGCTCTGCCATGAGTACAAACTGCCTGAATCCATGAGGGCATGTAGTTTCTTTACCTACTACATTTGGGAAGTGCAGTAAGTCAGTTTAGTACCTACTCTACTGCTTAGGGACTGCTCAAACTCTTGGCAAGAATTAGATAAATGGCTCAATTAAAAAACGATCAAAGTATGTGAGCATGCAACTCACGGAAGGAGAAATCTAAATAAATCAAAACGTATGTAAAGGTGCTAAACCTTACTGTTACTCAGAAATACAAAATGAAGATGTTCTTTATCAAAAATGCATCTTAAATGAGATACTCTCTTTTTACTTACTAAATTGACTCAAAACATATATAGTTAACTTTTGATGCTGGTGAGAAGATGAAGAAAGTAGGTACCTGGTACACTGCTGTAGGTAGGGTGAATTCTTACTGCATTAATTTTCTATTGCTGTATAACAATACAACACATTTAGTGGCTCAAAACCATGCAAGTGTGGCGGGCTTCTCTGATTAGGATCATACTGAGTTGAAATCAAAGTGTTTGCCGACTCTTCCAAATTAACTGGTTATTGGCAGAATTCATTTTCTTGTAGTTGTTGGACTGAGGTTCCTATTTCCTTGCTTGTTGTCACCACAGGCCACGCTCAGCAGCCATAGGTGTCCAGATTCCTTACCACGTAGTCCTGTCCATCTCCAAGTCAATAATGGCATATCAAATTCTTCCTGTGGTTTGAATCTCTGACTTCTTTTCTTGTGATCAGCTGAAGAAAATGCTCTGTTATTGCAGGGCTTATGTGTTAGGTCAGGGGCACCTGGATAATCTCTCTATTTCAAGGTTGTATGACATAACATAATCAGGGAGTCTACAATATTCATGATACTGGGGATTATTGCAGGGTGTGTATGTGGTGAGGAAGGGGAAGGCCATTTCAACATTCTGCCTCCTGTAGTTACTATAATTTGGGAAAGTAATTGGCAATATTTTTGCAATTAAGCATCATATATCTTTTAATTCTGTATTCCTACTTTCAGAACTCCATCTTATAGAAATAAGTACAAAAACATAACAATAAAAGTTGAAAGATGCTTATTGAATTGTTTTTTAATGACCCCAAATTGGAAATTCATTTGTCATTAAAGGAGACTGCTTGAATAAATTATGGCTTATCTATAGTGTTCTAAATATGAATAACTTAGACCTTTTTCTACAGATTTGGAGAGTGAAGAAAGCAAGTGGTTGAGTAATGTGTGTTTAACAATATGGCCCTATTTTGAAAAGAAAATTACAAAAGCTTTATTAATATACATACTTGTGTGTTTACATGTGTGTATGTGATTGCGGAGAAGGATGGACACTAAGCTGTTAATTTGATTACCTCATGGGACTAAGAAAGGGAAGAGTTAGGTGGGGTGGTGGTTAGAGGGAGTATTAGGAACTTTATTTTTACACATCTGCACTATTTCATTTGTTATATATCACTTCTTTAATTAAAAATAATAAATATTATAAAAGCTAAGCAAAAATAATATATTCCTTATAGAAAAATTGCAAAATACAGTAAAGCTCAAAGAAGCAAAAAGAATTACCCACAATCCAAACATTCAGACATAGTTCCTTTTAACAGTTTGCTATAGTCTATGCATGTGTATCAAAAAAAATTCTCTGTAAATCACTATTATAAAGTTGATGATATGAGTTGGCCACAGGGATAGCATGGAGAATACAGACAATGATTCTGTAACATCTTCATATGTTGATAGACAGCAATTGTATTAGTGGGGTGAGGATTTAATAGTATGGGTAACTGTTGAACCACTGTGTTGTATAATTGAAACCAATATAAGATTGTATATCAACAATACTTCAATTTAAAAAAATAAAGAAAAATAAAGAATATTCAAGAAAGATTTGAAAATAAGGAATAATGAAACAAAGAACAAATATTAAAAACTAAAATGAAAACAAATACAGGTTCTGGCATACGGAACTAAGTAGAAAACTTAGAAGTAGACATAAACATTTATAAAAACATAGTATGCAATAAAGGTGGCAATTCCAACCAATAGGGATTGTTGGGACAAGTAATTAACCACTGGAGGGAAAAAAGATTTTAATTTCTCCTTCATTCCATCCATAAATAATTAAAATATTCTATAACAATTAAAGATACACATGAAAAAAATGAAATTATGGAAAGACTAGAAGAAAATAATAGCAAATATTTACATAGTCTTGAAATTGTAAAGATTTTTCTAAGCTTAACACTAAATGCAGAACTCATAAAGGAAAATATTCTGACTGTGTTTTAGAGTATTTATTCATTTATTATTTTGGGATGAAATCGAAGTATGACTTTTCCTTTTCCTTCTCAGAAAAGTAGCATAATGGCTATTGTTATAGGAATGTGGGACACAGTCCAGCTGGAACGTGAGTCCAACATTTGGAACTTCCTCAACTGTAGAAGGATTGAATTTTGGAATTTTTAACATTTGGAAGATTGTTTACAATATTAGGAAGCAGAAGGCATTTTACTAGAAGCAAGTTGTCATACACACGGAGTACACAATATTGGTTTTATGTGTCATCTCATGACTCATTTACAGTCATGTTACCTTTCTTTCATGAAATTTTAATGATCAAGAGAGACTAAAACTCACTGCATATACTGTGGTAGCCCCACCAATTAAAAACAATCCAATTGCTGCATGAAACACAATTTATTAAAGAGCATTCATCAAAGGAAGAGTGATGTAACAGAAGGGGCATGGCTTTGGAATCAAAATTCTGGTTTCACTACTTCCTGCGTAACTTTGGCAAATTTATCACTCTGAATCATCATATCGATAGCTGTGAAATAGAGATAATCTCTACTCTGAGGTCTGTGATAAAGATGAAATATGATGCATTAAAAATTTTTTTGTGTTATCATTATTCATTTATAGTAGCTGTTACTCTTCCAGGGTTTGCTTAATATTCATTCATCTAAGCCAGGTAGGAGTTTCATTCATTCATTGAACAATATTTACTGAGCCCAGCCCTTGTGCTGAGGATAAGAAACTCTAGAGGCAAAGTCTTTCCCTTTTAGGAACTCACATGGCCTGGGAGTGAGGCAGACAAATGAATATTCAAATAGTACAATGCAGAAGAATTACACGAAATGGTGCTTTTCCTCATGATCTCATGACAGAAACCAGGAATATACATGATAACAAGGAAACACTATAACCCAGAACAAGTGCTAAATTCTGGGCACAGATTGTAGCCAGGGAGTTTTGAGGAGAGGGAGATTGTGATAGTGTGATTTATAGTAAGAAATACATATTTGGTCTTTATCCCCAGTTCTGAAACAGAGCTCCTAAAGCTCTTGGAATTTCCTGTGATGAGAATAACAAAGCTGTCTTTTGTTATGTTAGTGAAGTGACTTTGGGACTGCAACTATGGGTCTGATAGCCAGAAGAACCAGCCATGTGATTATAGTGTTGGAACATCAGTCCCGCATGTCTGACCTCTAGGGAGTCTGAATCAATGTTGAATGGACAATGACTTAATCAGTCACACCTAATGTAATGAAGTCTCTATAAAAGTCAAAAGAACAGGGTTTGGAGAGCTTCTGGTGGTGAACATGTGGAGATTCAGGTACAGTGACAGAATCAGAGAGGGAATGCATGCTCTGCATCCTTTCCCCATACCTTGCTCTGTGTATCTCTTCCATCTGGTTATTCTTGAGTTTTATTCTTCTATAATAAACTGATAATCTGGTAAGTAAAATGTTTCTCTGAGTTCTGTGAGCCTCTCTAGTAAGTTTATTGAACCCAAGCAGGGAGTAATTGGAACCCCCAGATGAGCGCTGGCTGGTCAGAAGAACAGGTAACAGTCTGGGCTTGTGACTGGTGTCTGAAGGAGGGGACAGTCTTATGGGACTGAGCCTTCACCTGTGGCATCAGACTTTTATCTCTGGGCAAGTAGTGTCAGGATTGAGTTGTAGGACACCCAGCTACTGTCTGGGAATTGCTTGGTGGGGTGGGAAACTCTCCCACCTCCACTCATTGGAATTGGTTCCAGAACCGTCAGCAATGAGAAAGGAAGTCGTATGGTTGAATATGAGCTGTACTTTGGAGAATGAAAAGGATTTGGACAGAAAAAATGGGTGGGCAGTCATTCAGGCAGGAAGAAGAAAATATGAGCACATGCTTGAGTGTGGGAATGATTACTGGTGGGCCTGACAGGGTAGTGCTATCTAGAAGTTCTTGCCTACTCATAAAGCCACAGATAACAGCACGATTCCCATAGGCACCCCATTGGCTCTTTCTGATCCTAAAGAGTAGCCTGTGAGAACTTCCCTTCTGTGCCTTCATCTGGCTATTGCTCTTTATTCTATAGGTCCCCAAGGATAAGAAAAGCCTGACTTGGGTGCTTTACGTCATAAATTGTTTTAAGGAAACTCATTTCTAGTCCTCAACTTTGTAATATATTCTTTCTTAAAAATAACCTGTGATGGTACCAAAGGGAAAGGAACTGGGGAGGATGAGTGGGCAGGGAGGGATAAGGGGGGGAAGAAGAAAGGGGGTATTAAGATTAGCATGCATTGGGGGGAGGGAGAAAGGGGAGGGAGGGCTGTACAACACAGAGAGGACAAGTAGTGATTCTACAACATTCTGCTATGCTGATGGACAGTGACTGTAATGTGGTTTTTAGGGGGGACCTGGTATAGGGGAGAGCATAGTAAACATAGTATTCTTCATGTAAGTGTAGATTAAAGATTAAAAAAAAAAAAGAAAGAAAGAAAGAAAAGGGGGATTACTCCTTGATAGGATAAAACTATTGGTAAATCAAAGATTAACGCATGCTTTAAATATCCTTAATTTTGATCACTTAAAGGGTGTCAGATGATCGGCTATGGAGGTACTCTTTTCTGATAATATTCCTTTCTTTTAATAATAAAAAAAAAAAAAGCAGTTCCTGTGTGCTGACCTCCAATGAGTTCTACACAGTAGTATAGAGGGCATGTCAAAGTGTGGGCAAAGGGTCTGTTTGTTTTTATGCAGAAGATCAAGGTCTAGCTTGGCTACCCATAAAATGAACTAAGATACGATATGAGGAGGAGCTTCCAGCATCAGCATTCTCTGGAGGACTCCTGCCGGGGGATGATCATCAAAAAGCCTCCACAGGATCCGGGCGATGCTGCGGTTGTGGCTGCGTCCATCCCACTGTTTCCTGGACTTGCCATTGGAATGAGTAGGGAGATGTCTAGGCTGGCATGTGCATACAGTGAGACAACGAATTTGACTGGATCTGTACTGTTGGAATTCAACCAGGAGTTGGGAGGGGTGCAAGTTGTAGCGCTCCAAAATCTTATGACTATGGACTATCTACGGTTAAAAGAACATATGGGATGTGAACAGATCCCAGAAATGGGTTGCTTTAATTTGTCTGATTTCTCTCAGACTGTTCAAGTACAGTTGGACAATATCCATCATATCATAGACAGATTTTCACAAATGCCTAGGGTGCCTAACTGGTTTTCTTGGCTTCACTGGAGATGGCTGGTAATTATAGATTTGCTTTGTTTATGTCACCGTATTCCTAATATGTTAATATGTGTGCGCAAGTTAGTTAGTAGTTTAAAACCAATACATGCTTAAGGTACTCTACAAGAAGATATGTCACAGAAATAATCAATCCTCCCATGTTTTCTTCCATATGCTACCTCTATAGCTTTTCTTCTTCCTTCCTAATTACAACCCTTAAATAGAATTCGTGCCTCATATTGAATTTACCGAGCATCATAATTCCTCCAGGTGGTAAAGATACCTCGAGACAAGTGCTGGGCATAGAAGCCACAGGGCATAAATCTGCAAAGAAGTAAAAATCTAACCTTTTCAAACAATATGGCTTCTCTCTCACTTACCAACTTTACATTTCCCTGTATGGCCCTGGAAGATGACTGGTTAGCCAGAGACGGGTAAGATTCCTCAAGGGAGGAACAACCTAAGACAGGCACAGCTACAGGGGGGCCATCAGATGAGAAATCAGGGAACAACAGTGGTGAAGCTTAGAACCTCACACCCCCCCCCCCCCCGTTTTGAGAGAAAGCTTCTGCACCGTGGATGTTTTATTGCCCTTGTCTAGCTCAGATTAGCACATAGTCTACAGGCACACACATGATCATCTACAACTGCTCTCTTACAACACTAAACTGTTTTCTACCTTTATCTTGCATCTACCTACCACTTCAGCATTTTATTAAAAATAAAAATAATAATAATAATAAAGGGAGAAATGTGGGATCAACATATAAATCAAGTACAAAAATCAAACGAATATTCATATTTGACCTGATTGTTTATAGGTCATAATGCGTGATCTAAACCGAAAGTTTCTGTGATGAATGCCCTTGTACTGTTCACCATGTAAGAATTTATTCACTATGTAAGAATTCGTTCACCATGTAAGAACTTGTTCGTTATGCTTCAGAAGATTGGAGACTGACGAGAATTAGACTTGAGATGGATTAATGATTGTACATTGAGCATTGACCCCCCTATACTGAATTTTATTGTTGTTAACAACCATTTGATCAATAAATATGAGAGATGCCCTCTCAAAAAAAAAAAATGCTCACACTTATGTTCAAGAGATTTTTGCCTGTTTTTTTCTAAGGATTTTAAGGTTTCACGTCTTACATTCAGCTCTTCGATCCGTTTTGAGTTTACTTTTATGCATGGAGTTAGGCAGTAATCCAGTTTCATTTTCTTGCATGTAGCTATTCAGTTCTCCCAACACCAGTTATTGGAAGAGTCTGTCTTTCCCCCATTGTATATTCATGGCTCCTTTATTGTATATTAATTGACCATATATGCATGTGTTTATAACTGGGCTCTCTATTCTGTTCCTTTGATCTATGGGTCTGTTCTTGTGCCAGTACCATATTGTTTTGATTACTATAGCTTTGTAGTATAGCTGGAAGTCAGGGAGCATAATTCCCCTAACTTCATTCTTTCCCTGGATAGCTTTGGCTATTCATTTCCCCACAAAATTTTATCCAAAATTTCTTTATATTTGAAACACTTTTAATTATCCTATTGCATTTCCCTTCAATAAAATACATATATTTGTTGAAATTTCTTTCTTATTTCCTGTAACTGTAAGACTCTAATTGTTAAAAATTTCTTCTGCATTAAATTATAATTAAAATTAGTAGGAGTATTCAATTGATCAATTCATATGTAGAAATAAAATGTTAATGGAAGTGTATTTCTTAGGAGAATTGTGCTGTAAAAAACAAAATTAATTTATCTTTTAATGAATAATTTTCATGCTAAAATGAGACAAGATCTAACATCATCATTATTTCTATTTTATTTTCTAAAAACTAATCTGGGAAATCTTGTTCTTAGAAATATTTGGGAATTAGAAGAGATTTACTATCTCAGTGAACTCAGTTCTTTGGACTTAGTTTCTGAGTTGCACCCAGAAATGAGAAAATAAGCTATCATCAGAAATTATATTTAATCTGCATCATCTAAGAACTTACTTTAATCCTGTTGTGATTTTGTTGAAAGCACAAAAGTGGAAAACAGCTAACCCCCTAAAGAATTTGTTACCCAGAATTTGTTATTCAGTGTCTCAATTTCTGGGAAGTAAACCAAAAAAAAGGCTTTTACCAAACAAAGCTTAACAAGTGAGTATTAATTATAGCTGTTACTCTTCCATGGAGAGGTGCTTCCTCTAGTTTGAGACCTAGAGCTTGATTGGCCCTTCAAAGACATTCCAAAGGAGGCGAGTGGTGGAGCCTTTTCAAACCTGCATCAAACTAGTCACCGCATGTATGCTGACCCCAAGGCAGGCAGTAGCATTGGGCAGGGCAGTTTCCTTTAGCATCAGGCAATTCCTAGAGGAATTATGAGTGGTCACCATCCTGAGAACAGGGGTGTGAACAGCCACCATTCCCAGCAAGCAGAACTGTGGTTCTAAAGGGAGGATCTGGGCAGCACATCGCAGCAACCACTATGTGATGGTTAATTTTATGTATGAACTTGACTGGCCCCGGCCATGGGGCACCCAGACCCTGGGTGTATCTATGAGGGTGTTTCTGGATGAGGTTAGCAGTTGATTCTGTGGACTCAGTCAAGTAAACTGTCCTTCCCAACATGGAAGAACACCACCCAATCCACTGAGGGCCTGAATATAATTAAAGGCAGAAGAAGGAGAATCACAACTTTTTTTTTCTGTCTTACTGTTTGAGTGGGACATCTCATCTCATCTTCTCCTGCCCTGGGACTGGGATTCATACCATCAGGTACCCTGGTCCTCGGGACTTGCCTGAAGTATACCACTGACTTGCCTGGGTCTCCAGTTTGCAGACAGCAGACTATGGGACTTCCCAGCTTCCATAATCTCAAGAGCCAATTCCTTATAATAAATCTCCATATATGCCGGCTCTGTTTCTCTGGGGAATGTTGATTAATACACATTATATAATTCTTTTGTGTTACTACATTTAAGTATAAACATTTAATTATGTAAGTATTCAGCCAAATCCTACATTTAAATATACTCTTTCTGCCAAATCTTAAAAAGCCTCAGATTTAGCAGAAGCTACTTATGCAAATGCCTTCCATATACTCTAATGAACATGCAGATCTCCATTGCCAAACACTTTTTTAAAAAGCATATTAATAGTCATACCTGTAACAAGCAGCTCTCCTCTGAATTATAATTCTGAGAAAGAGAAAGAGAGAAGAGGTACTGAAACTCACCATAAGTTTCTTACTGAATGCCATAAGGTAATCTCCCTCCTCTTTCTAAAATACTACTGTTCACACATGAGCCTCCCTCAAGGTCCCTCAGTGACTTTAGCTGGGGGAGGGGAGAGGAACAAGTTGGAGGATGAAAATTGTCATTGTTCCACTGCCCAAGGCCACATGAGTTTGCATTCAGAAAATCACAAAATAATCTGAAAAATACCTTATTTCTAGGGAATGCTTTGCCTTTCGTGGAAATATATGTGAAGCAGAGGAAGCAAAAAAAAAAACAGAACAAAAACCTGGTGGCTAAACCAAAGGAGAATTCTCCAGTACCAATACTTCAAATGGTGCCTTCATCAAGAGCCCCCAGCTTTCAGCCCCCAGGGTGCTGGAGCACAGGGCAGTTCTGGCTGGGTGGGAGGTCACTTGTGGAAAGGGGGTAACAAAGAAGCCCAGAATATTCCTGTGCAAATGGCGAAATGTCACAGGTTATTTTTTTTATTTTTTATTTTTAGAGGGCATCTCTCATATTTATTGATCAAATGGTTGTTAACAACAATAAAATTCTGTATAGGGGGGTTCAATGCTCAATGCACAATCATTAATCCATCTCAAGTCTAATTCTCGTCAGTCTCCAATCTTCTGAAGCATAACGAACAAGTTCTTACATGGTGAACGAATTCTTACATAGTGAATAAGTTCTTACATGGTGAACAGTACAAGGGCATTCATCACAGAAACTTTCGGTTTTGATCACGCATTATGACCTATAAACAATCAGGTCAAATATGAATATTCGTTTGATTTTTGTACTTGATTTATATGTTGATCCCACATTTCTCCCTTTATTATTATTATTATTTTTATTTTTAATAAAATGCTGAAGTGGTAGGTAGATGCAAGATAAAGGTAGAAAACATAGTTTAGTGCTGTAAGAGGGCAAATGTAGATGATCAGATGATCAGGTGTGTGCCTATGGACTAAGTATTAATCCAGGCTAGACAAGGGCAGCAAAACATCCACGGATGCAGAAGATTTCTCTCAAAGCAGGGGGGATGAGGTTCTGAGCCTCACCTCTGTTGATCCCCAAATTCTCACCTGATGGCCCCCCTGCGACTGTGCCTGTCTTAGGTTGTTCCTCCCTTGAAGAATCTTACCCGTCTCTGGCTAACCAGTCATCTTCTGGGGCCATACAGGGAAATGTAAAGTTGGTAAGTGAGAGAGAAGCCATATTGTTTGCAAAGGTTAGCTTTTTACTTCTTTGCAGATTTATGCCCTGTGGCTTCTATGCCCAGCACTTGTCTCGAGGTATCTTTACCACCTGGAGGAATTATGATACTCGGTAAATTCGATATGAGGCACGAATTCTATTTAAGGGTTGTAATTAGGAAGAAAGAAGAAAAGCTATAGATGTAGCATATGGAAGGAAACATGGGAGGATTGATTATTTCTTTGACATATCTTCTTGTAGAGTACCTTAAGTATGTATAGGTTTTAAACTACTAATTTGCACTCACATATTAACATAATAGGAATACGGTGACATAAACAAAGCAAATCTATAATTACCATCCATCTCCAGTGAAGCCAAGAAAACCATTTAGGCACCCTAGGCATTTGTGAAAATTTGTCTATGATATGATGGATATTGTCCAACTGTACTTGAACAGTCTGAGAGAAATCAGACAAATTAAAGCAGCCCATTTCTGGGATCTGTTCACATCCCATATGTTCTTTTAACCGTAGATGGTCTATAGTCATAAGATTTTGGAGTGCTACAACTTGCACCCCTCCCAACTCCTGGTTGAATTCCAACAGTACAGATCCAGTCAAATTCGTTGTCTCACTGTATGCACATGCCAGCCTAGACATCTCCCTCCTCATTCCTATGGCAAGTCCAGGAGATGGTGGGCTGGATGCAGCCACAACCGCAGCATCGTCCGGATCCCTGTGGAGGCTTTTTGATGATCATCCCCCAGCACAAGTCCTCCAGAGAGTGCTGATGCCAGAAGCTCCTCCTCATATCGTATCTTAGTTCATTTTCTGGGAAGTGTGAGCATTTTTCCTGGACATTTCTCCTTAGGCAAGGGAAACAAAATAAAAAATTAACAAGTGTGACTACATCAAACTACAAAGCTTCTGTAGGGCAAAGGACACTATCAGCAGAACAAAAAGGCAACCTACAGTATGGGAGAATATATTCGTAAAGAATTTATCCAGTAAGTGGTTAACATCCCAAATATATAAAGAGCTCACATGCCTCAACACCAAAAAAAAAAAAACTTGATTAAAAAATGGGCAGAGTATAAATACAAAGCAAAACAGAATTAATAAAACAGCAGTAGACTTATAGATACTGAGATGTGACTGGTGGTTACCATGTGGTAGGGGTTAGTGTTGATGGGTGGAGAAGTTGAAGGGGATAAAGGAGCACAAAAATTCACAATCATAACATAAGTTGGTCTCAGGGATGGTAGTACAGCATGGAGAATATAGTCAGTGATTCTGTAACATCTTCCTATGTTGACAGATAGTAGCTGTTCTTGTGGGGGTGAGGATTTAATAATATGGGTAACTGTTGAACCACTGTGTTAAATACTCGAAAGTAGTGTAAGATTATATATCAATGATACTTCAATAAAAAAATTTCTGTGCGGGAAATGGAATGAAAATGTGATTTCAAGGACCAAAAGAAATGATGTAAAATTTCTGGCCATTAAGGAAGGATTCATTCATGTATTTTTAAACAATGGGGTATAGTGACTAAGGTTACCCTACTATATACAGTAAGCAAAATGTACTAATAGACTTGCTCAATGCATATTTGTCACAAACCTCCACTTTGTAAAAAACTCGGTGTCTGTGAAGTGCAGTAAAGCAAAGCACAATAAAAAAGAAGTACGCCTGCAATCCTGTGTTTTGGAGAAGACTTTCTTACGTGTGTATGCTCATATAATAAATAATGTGGCTGGCCTTTGTCCTCAGCTCCTGGAAGTAGCCTCTAAATTCTTGTAATTTCCCAAGTAATAGGAATGTCTTTGTTATTCAGGTCATTTCTGAAAGACCCATCATGTGATTAGAGGTTTGGGGCTATGAGCCACAGTGATATCAACTTGACATCCAGGAAGACTGAGCTGAACTATGTGGGTGATGACTTAATCTATCACTCATATAATGAAACCACAGTTAGAAAGTCTGGATACCGAGGCTCAGCTTAGCTTCCCTGGTTGCAGTGCTCTGTATTTTGTGACACATGGTGTGCTGGGAGGGTAACGCTGCAGTGGGTGTTAGGGGATGCCGACTCTCCAGCCTCATCTCATACTTTAGTTCACAGGCATCTCATTGCCTTTCCCTTTGACAAGACTTCACCCTCGTCTGTTACATGGATGACCTTATGTTGACTGGACATCTTGACCAAGAAAGAGCAACAGTGACCAAGAAATACAACCAAAAAGAGGCACAATGCCTGGTGGACATCTTTGGATTTGGAAGGCAATATATTCTTCATTTATGTGTGCTACACTGACCAATTTATTGAGTGACTCGAAAGGCTTCTAGTTTTGAGAGGCATCCAGAACAAGAGGAGGTTCTATAGCAGGTGCCAGCAGCTGGGCAAGCTGCTCTACCACATGGGTCACATGTCCAGCAGAGCTCATGGTGTTTGAATCCTGTTTGGAGCCACAGCACAGGCCTTCAGGATTTTGCAGCAAAGCCCTACCATCCTCTGTGGATAATTATTCTCCTTTTGAGAAAGATCTCTTGCCCTGCCACTGAACATGCTAGTAGAGACTGAACATTTCACCAGGGGCCATCAAGTTACCATGTGATCTGAGCTGCCCATAAAGAATTGGGTATCCCTGAGCCAACAAGCCAAAAAGCTGGGCATGCATCATTGGATGGAAGTGGTGTGCATGTGATTGGGCTCAGGCAGGCCCTGAAGGCACAGGTAATTATATGAAGGAGTAGCCCAAATGCTATGGACCTCACTCCCGATGCACTGCTTTCTCTCTCCCAGCCTGCACCTACGGTCTTATGGGGAGTTCCCTATGCTCAGTTGACAGAGGAAGAGAAGACTCAAGCCTGGTTTGCAGATGGTTCTGTGTGATATGCAGGTGCTACTTACAAGTGGACAGCTGTCGCAGTACAGCTGATTTCTGGGACATCCCTGAAGGACAGTGGTGAAGAGAAATCCTCCCCATGGACAGAACTTTGAGTAGCACATCTAGGTGTTCACTTTACTTGGAAGGAGAATGGCCAGATGTGAGATTATATACTGCCTCATGGACTATGGCGTGGCTGGGCGGTCACAGACTTGGAATGAACACAATTGAAAAAAAATTGTGACAAGAAAATCTGGGGAAAAGTATATGGGTAGACCTCTCTGAGTGGGTGAAAGACATGAAGATATTTGTGTCCCATGTGAATGCTCATCAAAGGGTGACTAGCAGAGGAAGATTTTAATAATCAAGTGGACAGTATGACCTGCTGTGTGGATACCAGTCAGCCTCTTTCTCCAGCTGCCCTTGTAATCACCCAGTGGGTTCATGGACAACGTCTCTGTTGTTGCAGGGATGAAGGTTATGCATGAGCTCAGCAACAGGGACTCCCATACACCAGGGCTGACCTGCCTATGGTCACACAGTGATCAGCTACCTACCTGGTGGCAGGTTAATTATGTTGGTCCACTCCCATTGTGCAAAGGGCAGTGTTTTGTTATTTATATATATAGACACTCGAAATAGATGCATACTCTGAATATGGATTTACCTTCTCTGCATATAATGATTCTGCCTATACTACCATCTGTGGATTTACAGAATACCTTATCTGCTGTCATGGTATTCAATACAGCAAAACCTAATCAAGGAGCTCATTTTATACTAAATGAAATGTGACAGTGGGCCCATGTTCACGGAATTCACTAGTCTTACCATGCATGTTCCCACCCATCCTGAAGCAGCTGGCTTGGTAGAGGAATGGAATGGCTTTTTGAAGAATCAGTTACAGCACTAGCCAGGTGACACCTTGCCAGTCTGGGACAAGGTTCTCCAGAAGACTATATCTGCACTGAATCAGTGTCTGGCATGTGGTGCTGCTTCTCCCACAGCCAGGTTTCACAGTGCACGTGTCAAGGAGTGGAAATGGGAGTGGCACTACTATTACCCCAGAGCAGCTCTTACTGACATTTTGAGCCTCAGAGGGAGCAAGGGGAGTGTGCCTAGACTTAGCCCACCTCTGCGCTGCGAAAGTCCCCTAAGGGCCACTCATCTCCTGGACCTGGGTGTTTGTCTCAAGTGAGTACAGCAGAAAACCTACTTCTTGATTCCGATTATCTCCCAATCCTGGAAAGTGGGGCTCCTGATGGGTATTAACATATCCTATTTTAATGTACCCCCAAATTACCATAGTAATTTCCATAGGATCTTGCCTCATATGGGCACCCCTTAATAGCCAAATTTTCCATTGTCCTTCTGCCTGACCATATAGCCAGGCCATCAGTCACTGCTCATGAGCCAGTAAAATCCCAAACACAGGGTCAAGCAGCATCTGATTCAGCCAACTGTTAAAAAGGAAAGCCGCAGGCCCAGGAGTGTGTGCTGTGCCAGGTCACCAACCTGGGGCTTGATGACTAGGCTAACTGCAGTTTCAGCCTCCCCCAGAAATGCAGTCTTAGTCAGTCAGGAAATTTCTGGCCAGCACCAATGAGGTAGTGTGTTACACAAGCCCTCTCTCCTTCCCCTCAAAAGGAAGAGAGGTCATCTGCATAAGACTCCCTGTTCTTCCTCCTAAGGGAGGGTGGCCTTGCCTGAAACAATCCCTTCTTTCCTTTTGCTAATAACTTTTTGCCCTATTCTCTCATCTATAAAAACCTTCTGTTTTCTGTAGGTTGGCAAAGCATCTCTTTATTTGCCAGATGGGATGTTGCCCAACTCACGAATCACTCAATAAAGCCAATTAGACCTTTGAATTTACTCAGTTAAATTTTGTTTTTTAACAGATCTGGTGGTAGTAATGAGATCTGAAGCAAACCTCCTGCAGCCTTTGGGGACAAGCAGAAACATGAGTATGGCACCCGTGAACCCTTTTGAGCCCACTCTCTTTCTCATCACTTCTGACCGCAGGTGAGTTGCTTCTCTATTCGAACTCTGCTGTTTCCCCAAAGTTCCCAATCTGATTGGCTTTTACAGTTCTGGGTTAACAGGTCAGTGTATATTGACAGGGAGCTCTAACAGACAGCCTAGTCCTTAGGCCTTGGTTCAGTCTGCAATTCCATGTAAAAACTGCTTCCCCAGGACCAGTCCACAGGTCTCATTTACTGGGGCTGCTGGGTTAGTGCACACTGGGAATTGCTGGTGGTATGCACAGGGCCTTCTATTTGCCAGTCTGCAGGAATGTCTAAACCCCAGCCCTTGGGTTTTCCTTGGATTTCAGGCCGGAAACTGCTGATGATACAGTCTGTGATTCCCCATTTGTTTCGAATCCTTCCCCAGATGCCATGTCGGGAACTGTTGGTGGCAGTGGCAGTTCTCCATTTGTTTGGAATCTGTCTGCGGTCCGCATGATTCGGGGCCTGCAGATTCAGTCTCTTCCCTACTTCTCAGGCTATTGGTGTGTCTCTAAGTAACCGAAAGGCCTAGCTAAAGGACATGGGATCCTTTATATCTAGAGAGTTGAGTACTCTGCCTTCTGGCACATCTGCTTATTTTATGTACAAGAATCATAGTCCCAGAAGAAGATAACCTAACACAATGGCAAAATCATATTACAGACAACCTAGAATTACAATGCCCACCAATTGGGAACTCTCCAATTAGATAAACTCATTCAAGAAGTGCATTTGAAAATAAGGCTTCCTAAATTAAACACACAGAATGGGATACCTATTTTAATTGTCAGGCAGAAGGTTCCAAAAGGCTTTGAAATGTCATAGTAGTTTCATTGAAAGATTCATGCAAAGACTAATGAAGAATTAAGAGAGGTAAAATGATCTGAAGCAAAAGACTGTAAAACTGGTGTGTAAGATGGATGTAGCTCCTGCTCCCCTCTATCTTCCTTTATTTTAATATTCATTCTATTTGTGTCCTGTCTGAACTGCCTTTCCACTTAGAAGGGACTATTAAAACAGTTACCTTTTAAAATGAAGATCCCCTGGGACTATAGGCAATTCTTTTCAATATTTTTCCCTTTTTGGGCAAAGGCTGAAGAAGGGACATAGTTAACACATTTCTGAAACCCAGGGAGGATCCTCGAAAATGTTTGTAAAAAGATTACCTCCTGAGGTGAGTTGAGAGAGGGAAATGAAATTGCACATGGTCCCTTCCTTTTCTAATCCAGACCAACGGGGTTATTGACCCTTTCTCTCCCAGGAATAGCTATTGCCTTCCTGCTGGCTCATTTGAAGAACCTGGCTTGGCTTTCTGCCTGCCTGAGATACGCAGGTTGTCAATTCTTTCCTTGGCTGTCTTTGGAAGTGACTCTAGATCTTGTGAAGATAATCTTTCTGACTGATTTTTGAACATATATATTTTTATTGAGACATAGTTGATATACAATATGATATTGGTTTCAGATGTGCAACATAGTGACTTGATAATTATATACATTGTTAAATGCTTGCCACCATAAATGTAGTTAGCCCAGTTACCATAACAAGATATTGTAACTGGTTTTATTCTTTGTGTTGTACATCCATTCCTATGATTAATTATTTTATAATTTGAAGTTTGTACCTCCTAACCCCCTTTACCTATGCCCCCCATCCTCCTACTCCCTTCCCTTAGGGTAACCAACAGTCTCTGGTCAGTATTTATGGGTCTAGTTTTTTTTTTTCATTTATTTTGTTTTTTTAGATTCCATGTACAAGTGAAATCATATGGGATTTGTCTGACTTATTTAGCTTAGCATGATACCCTCTAGGTCCAACCATATTGTCACAAATAGCAAGGTTTCCTTCTTTTTTATGGCTGAGTAATATTTCCGCCCCCCTTCCCCTAACACACTACGTCTTCTTCATCCATTCATCTACTGATGGGCACTTGGGTTGCTTCCATATCTTGGCTATTGTAAATAATGCTTCAATGAACATAGGTGTACATACATCTCTTTGAATTTGTGATTTTCTTTTTCATTTTTTTGGGGGTGCCTTTTGGGTCCATGAAATTGTTTAATACTGCTGGAAATATTTACTCTTTGTCCCGGCTGAAACAACATGCTTGGGAGGATTTAATAACTTAAGAGAAAAAATTTGGCTAAATTGGAAGCTCATATTAAAAGCCTGATAGGAAATTTTTATAGCCTTTCCCCCTAAACTGAATGTACTCAGAGGGAAAGAAAAGCTTCTAACATGGGTGTGTCAGTTTTCTGATACCATTTAATTTACAACCCAATTCTTCGAGGAATTGAGAGCAACTGTTCTTATCTTGCAAATAATCACAAAACTAGGAATGCAGCTCTAGAGACAGTTCAAATTCCACACATTTCTTTCACCAATCCTAAAACTTGGCTTGTTTATCTTAAAAGGCTTGTAAATTCTCTGGGAATTCTTATCAGGATCATCCCTAATTCCTCAGACTGAAAGAAAAGAAAGGGAGAAAGAAATCTTTTAAAAATAAAAACACCTGTAGAAGTACCCTTGTCCAAAGTCTAGCCCACAGTTCCCTACGTCTGCTTTTCAAGGGCAGGTTCTTAAGTGTCTTCCTCCACAAATACCAATAACTATAACGTCTCTGTTTGGGTCTATGTGTTCAAGTGTGTCTATGTATGTATGCAGATGTGTGATATTTTTCTACCTCTGGCTGCTGTTGCTAAAATTAATTTATAAGAGAGCTCTATTTGGTCAGTTTGAAGAAAAACCCTTGTGGGAATTGGACACTCTAAAACTCTCAGAAAGATAGAAACTAACCCAAATGTTTTCTGAGTTCATGTGGTATAGAAAATCTTTGGCAAACTAAAGCTAGTTTAAGTTTGTTGACTGAATTAAAACAGACATCTTTAGAGTCATCAACCTTGAATACAATGCAGATAAACAATTTTATTTTACCTGAGTTTCACGTAGCTTTGCCCCACTTTGGGCTTCCTCTTACAGAGAAAATAAAGATATTTGGGTCTATTGGTAAAAATGTCTTGTGGCATGCTGAGAGATTTACTATGAGAAAGCATATGCTTCTGGAAATTTTAAGGAGCACGTATGGATCTGTTGGGCCCTGGAGTGCTAATGCAGTTCACAGATGTTTGATTCTTGGTTCTCACTGGAGACTGAGATTTCTGGAGATCGAGAATTCGAATTAATGTGTGTAGTTGAAGCTACTGGAGATTATGGAGGCATCTCTGTGCGCAGGGGAAATGGAATGTGTGATTTCAGTGGGGAAGGATAGGAGGAATGGAGGTGTGTCTTTTGAGGACAAAGGAAGTTGTAGGAAGTTTGGGAAAAAGGAATTTTTAGACAAAAATTTTATGTGTGGTCAGGACTAAGACTGAAATGAGTAAGTTTTAATATCAAAAGTAGGTTGGTACAAAATTATAAGTTTGTTTTCTCTGTTAAAAGAAGACTAAGTTTGGTGGTTTTTTATTTTTGTTTTTTGACTTTTAGTCTAATTTTGATAACAGATTGTGAAGTTTCATTACCTTTAGTGATTTCCTTAAAGACAGAGTTTGTGCTTTATCAAAATAATATCCTGTGTTTGCTGTCTTTATCAGATTGAGACAGGGACCGTGGGTATAGTCAGAGTAGGGTGAGAGCCTCTGGAAAAAGACCCCTATCAAAACTCCATATTAAACAATTAAGCAAAGTCAGTCACATTAATTCTCTAAAGTAAAATATCAAACTAAGAATATAAGCATTCTTCAGTGAAGATTAGTTAAAACTAAAAAGCCAGGAATAACCTGGCCTGGAATGTTTGAACATCCCCCAGATAAAAAAATACCTCAGCATAGCCCATGTCTTGTTTGTGTCAATTCAATGAGACTATTGTAAAATTTACTTTAGCCTAAGAGGCCCAGTTTATCTTTAACTTGGCCCAGATGCTGCTTTTCCTCCTGCAGCCCTAATCAAGTCAGTAACTTAGCTCACCTTGAAAGCAAAACAAGCAGCCTAGATTGATCTACTCCCAAACCAGGAAACTGCTACTCTGAGAAAGGATCAAAGCAGTTAGTTTCTTATGTTAACTCTGCAAAAAATAGTCTGGAAAACTGATAAGAAACTTAGTGTCTCTTCAAAGATAAACATTCAGAGACCATCTGGTGGGTCTGCATTCCTAGCTCTTTGTCTCTCAACCGCCTATAAATCCCGTGGACAACGCACTGCTGTGGGCTCTCTTGTCCCCTCCTGTCGTGAGCCAGGAGCTCTATTCTCTCACTGTATCTCTAAATATAAACCTCTCCCTGGCTCTCCTACTTTGACTGTTAGCTAAGTTCATTTTTCGACTCTGCAAACAAGAACCCCAGCATCAAGATCTTTGATTACTTGGGGAAAACCAAGTCTTAATATTAAAGGAGCTAAGTTTTATTAATAGATAATTAACTTCTGCAAATGAAATTCCAAATGAAGTCTTTTTTGACCTGGGAGAAACAAATATTCCAAAATGCTTGTTAAACTAATCAGACTTTTTTGATATGTCAAATTACATGAGAAGCATTTTCAAATAAGTAATACTAAGCCTTCTTTATGTTGTATATAGGTGGATATGTGTTCTAGACATGTGAAATTCCTGGAAATCTGATATGTCCTGGTAGACTGTTATCACTTGTTATTCTATTACCTTCTGGAACTGCTATCTGCTAAAGGCTGTGTATCAGGGCTTTCCTGCAAAAAGTGGTAGCAACAGAATCTGTAAAGTTTGTGGCACATGTGGATCAAGTCCATTCCACTTCTGCCAAAAATGTTCTCTCCTGGCAAAACTCTTGCCATCCTGATGTCCTTGCAACATTGTAACAGTCTGCGTAAGTGTCAGAGAAATTAAGATAGGCAAGCAATGGCAGTAAATTAAATGAACAGTTAGGGTTATGGGAAACCCAGATGGCCACTCGGTTTTTCCCGACAAAGTCCAATTTTTGGTTTTGACATTCCTTCACGTAGCATTGTGCATTTCAGATGACTCAAATTATTAATAGACATCGATGGGGACAAAATTGCAAAACATAGTATACCTACGGTGTAGGTACCTACCTGCCAGGTTCAAAATCCTGGAAAAACTATTTTCATCCTCAGAGACCTCTGACCTCTCTCTGGACCTTTAAATACCTGTGGCAGCTGAACTTCATTCAGCTCCACTTAGTATGGTCATCAATATGTTCTTGTTATTATGTGAGTTTTCCAGAAGAGCTGAAGCCTTCCCTGTCACAAGGCTGTTGCCTGCATGGTGGCAGAGAAACTGTGAGAGAATGAGTTTCCTGCTTAGGTATACCTTCCACAGATCTCCCATGTATGAGGCACCCACTCACTGGGTAAAAGGTGAAAGCCTTCTACCCTTGTTGGAAGTGTCACTGTCCCTATTATCCTCAGTCACTAGGCAGGGTGGAAAGAACCAATGGGATCCTTCAACCTAAAAATTTTAAACTAACACAAACTACTGGTAGTCTCGGCCTAGTAAACCAATTAGATCCTCAAATTTGCTCAGTTACAATTTCTTTTTTTTTTAACACCGCTGAGCTAATTTGTTTTTATCTTTGGTCAAGTGTGATGGCTGTCAAACAAAATTTTGTCCAATAACCCTGGAAGTGCCATTCATAAACCAAACAACTATTTGTTGGTCAACTGATGAGCTGCTCATAGGGCACCGTCCAAGTGGCAATAGGGGCTGGCAGCTCCTCAGACGGTTTCAAAGACGGCCATAGGAGAAAAGAGGTTCCCTAATCACAAGTATCTCCTTGCAATCACAGTAGCATGTTGTATAAACTATATCCATTTTATTATGGAACTCTCTGGCACTGCTTTCCCCTTTGAACCCTTCTGGTTTGCCAAAAGAGAGGCAGATATTGCAGATAGCTATTCCCTTGGGGGGAAATTCCCTTGGGGGAGGGCTTGCACATAGCTAGCAAGTTGCACTAATGCCAGTAGCCCTAGAGGCTATAAATGGGTCCAGGCAGGAATAGACATTGACTCTGGCCTTGGTTTGGCATATCTGATGGTAGATGCAAATGCCAGGAATACTATAAAAGGGCCAGAACAGAAGATATTGCACCAATTCAGACCACTGAGTCACATATCTCCAGACTAAGGAACACATTTTACCATCTATGATGTCCAACCATGGGCAGAGAGAGATTCTCTTTAGAGTAACAGCGTGCTCAAAGTCAATACGAGGAGGGCCGAGGGAGGTTTCCTACTCCACAGATCCCTCTACTTTCCTGGCATATTAAGGAAGAGGAGGTGGGAGAGGATGCCAGTAGGACAGTGACTATGGTTTTTCTTTTCTACTGCAGCTTCTCAACTTTCCTTTTTTCCTACTGATGCAGTGATCGGAGGGTGAGGGCTACAACTGCAAGTGTTGGAAACAGAGATGAGTTCTAAGGCAAGAAAATGTAATTATATCTTTAAACTTTTAGGTCAGAATTCTTAAGGACTTGATGGTGTGGACTGTGCCTTCATCCCATCTGGCAAAATTGCTGTTGACAGGTAATGCCTGTGTAACGTCTACTGGTAGAAACAGCCCATTAATTCCTATCCTATAGGGAGGGAGTGGACTGAGGCTGAGGCACCTGCTAAACTGGTATTGCTTCTGGCAATCTAGATCAGCCCCATAGCCCATCCTACCATCCCACCTAAAGGCAGGACGTGTTGGGTGTAAATGGAGAGAAGGAAGAACAATAACTGAGGGAAAAGGAATGAATAAATGGGTTGCATGATGTGGGAGTTCCATCCAGTCTATTACATTAACACTTGGAAAGAGGCTCAGAGCAAGAGATTGTATTGTCTTTTAGCTCAATTACAGCAGATGCCCAAAAGGGTGATGCCATATATTACTGAGACTATTCTTCTAGATTATTCTTTTTTGAACCTGACAAGATTAAGTGGAAGTCTGCACAACTGAGGGGCCTGGCCTGGAGAGACATTTTTGTTTTACAATATGACAATGGACCGGCCTACTTGCTAATTACTGAGGAAAACTTTTTTGTACCAGTATCTTTTCACCCTTACTTTTTGGGTTACATTACCATACTTATGGCATTGTTGGTAAGGTTATAATGCTGATATAGGTGGACAAAGGTATTGTGACCTCTAAAGTCAAAAGCCTCCTATGCCTACCTCACACTGCCTACCCCAAATATTAGGCATATAAAAAGAATACTAGCCAAAGGCCAGGGGTTGTCTTATATAATAAAGAATCTGGCTGGCCTTTGTCCCTGGTTCCTGCCAGGTAGCCTCTAAGCCCTTGGAATTTCCTGGGTGAAAGGAGACTATCTTTGTTATTCATCTTCAGTTCCCATTGGTAAACTGCCTGGCTTGTGGTGGGTCCCTAGATAGTTGATACTAATGATATGACTCAGGACTGGAGGCTGGCTATGCTTGAAAGACCAGCCACATGATTAGAGGGCTGGGGCTTTGAGTCACAGTCATATTAGCCAGACCTCCAGAGGGAGAGGGTGGGGCTGGCAATGGAGTTCAACTGTCGATTCCAATAATGGTGATTGCATGATGAAACTCCAAGGGTATGCCTTCCGAGTTGGCAGTGCTCTGTGTATCGTCCCATATGATATGCAAGGAGGGCAATGAATCCTGACTTCATGGAGAGAAAAGTTTTGAGTTTGGAACCCTCCAGACCTCACCCTATGCATTAGTCTGTTTGTTCTGATCTGTATCTTTTTTGCTATGATAATACTTTAATCATATATATAGTGGTTTCCTGAATTCTAGTGAATTATTGAACCTGAGAGGGTAGTGGGAATCCCCAAATTTGTAGACAGTTGGTCAGATGTGAGGGTGGCCTGGGGATCTCTGCACTTGCAGCTGGTGTCTGAAGTAGTCTTGTGCGGACTGCGCCCTTATCTGTGAACTCAGCCCAACTCCAGGTAGTTGATATCAGAAGTTGCTGCGACCCCCTTCCCCTAGTTAATTCTAAGCATATTGATAACGTACTATCTAAAGCAATTCCTCTCAGTGTGGATACTTTATGTCTAAAGTCACAATCATGCTGGAAAGGAGAGTAAATAAAGAGGAACAACAGAAATCCCACCATATAGTATCTGGAGTTCTGTGAACTTGCTTATGTTGAAGGTAAAGTGGAGTCATCGATGCATAGGTGCTATTTAAAGCCATTAGACTGTGTTAATACCCCTAGGAGATAAAGAAGAGGTTCTCTCTCAGGCATGTAAAGTAGAAGGGTTGGACTGTGCTTCCTCCTAGGGGAGAGGAAGATCTGGGCTCATCTAATTGCACAGTGGCAATGAGTTCAAAAGTGGAGAAGTGCTCTGAAGCACAGGCGGCCAAGAAGACAATTCTGATCTCTTTGCCTCATCTACCAAAAGTGTCAGTGTGTCCCAGTATTTGGAATTGTAGGGACTAAGGGCAGGTTGCCCCCAAATGCACCGTTTTGATTATTTTGAATGAAAAGTTACTTAACAAACCCCAGCCAAAGCAGGAAGAACTCTGATCCCCTTTTTGTCTCCAGAAAGCACGACATAAATCTCTTATGTGAAGGATATCTTCCCTATACTGGGAGTAAAGAGACATGCTTTTCACCAGAGAGGGCATTCAGAGCTGTGAAGACTATATAAACAAACCTTATTACTTTTACTAATTTACTACTGCAGCCCAAATTCTGTTTAGAATTCCTAAACTAGTTGAAGCCCCTGAACATAAGTTTTCCTTTTCTTGTCAGTTCCTCACAGACTTATAGCCTGTCTAAAAAAGTATAAAAACTGCCTGCCTAGGCCATTCCTTTAGGTCTCAATTTCATTACTGGGCCTCTGTGAGTATATAATCAAACTTTTTTATTGTCTCCTGTTAATCTGTCTCATGCATTCTTTGGCCAGCTCAAAGAACCTTTAAGGGGAGAGGACAGTATTTCCTCCCCAACAGAAGAATCTGTTTATGTTTGGACCATATCAGAACTTTCTTTGAATAGCTATAAACTCAAGAGTAAGAGATGCGTTTAAACACTTGGGTGCTCTTTGGAGGTAAGTATGTGGCTAAACATAAAGCAGGAAGAATGGCCCGGCCATCCCCCTTAAAGGGTCTTCTCTAGTAGCTGAGGGAAGTATCTGTGTTTTGTTTGTTGCAAGTTGTGCTTTCAAAGCAGAGTGGTAAGATAACGCAGTAAGGGATGGGTGGGGACTTCATCCTATCTTCATTCTGTCCAAGTTTACTCTTGATTCCAAGGTCAAGATTTAGGTCAGGCATGAAAGTTTCTCAATTGACCCTTTCTTTATATGGCTGCAATGGAAGGAACTGTGATCCCCTCAAATCCGTATGTTAAAGCCTGACCCCCAATGTGATAGTATTTCAGGATGCAGCCTTTCAATCAGGTTTAGCTGAGCCCTGAGAATAAGGCCCTTCTGAGGGTCTTAGTGCCCCCAGTGGAAGAGACGCACAGTGCTCTCTCTTCGCCCTCTGAGGACGCAGAGAGAAGGCTGTTCTCTGCAAGCCAGCAACTGAAGGGCACCTTGATTTTGAACTACCCAGCCTTCAGAGCTAGGAGAATAAATTTCTGTTGTTTAAGCCACAGCCACATAGTTATGATATTTTGTTATAGCAGCCTTAACAAACCAGGGCAGTGGTTTCTAGTAAGTTTGCTCAGAATCTGGTACAATTTTTATTAAATATTCTATATTGTTAGTATTTCCGTGTTTGTGTGCTTCTTTCAGTCTTCAAAGATATATTGATGGACAACTATGGCAACGTCAGGCACTGCACAATCTTCCAATTATTTGAACTAAGAAGTTTAGCCTTGATATTTTTGATTCGCCTTCTTTACCATCTCAAACAACTCAGTTCTTTGAGAAATTAAGAGCAGCGGTCCTTATCTTACAAATATTTACAGAACTAAAAATGTAGCTCTAAGGGACAGAACTTACCTATTCTTTTACCAACCCCAAACCTCCCCTATTTATTGCAAAAGGCTTGTAAATTATTAACCTTAGAAAACCAAAGTCCTTCTTGGAGAAAACTGCATTCTTTTTTTGTCCTTTGAAACTATAAATCTAAATCTTATCATGTCTTTGAAATGTAAACATAGCCCCCAATCCCCTAAGACTAGGGAAAAAGGGAAAGAGGCCTTTCAAAAACACAAACTGCTAAAAAGCTCTCTTGCCTGGATCACTGCCTCCTGAAGACAAATGCAAATCGTAAGTGCCTTCTCCACAAATATTAGTAATTATAAGGTCTCTGTGTTTTTTCACGTATGTCTCTCTCTCTCTCTCTCTCTCTCTATATATATATATATGTTATATTTTTCTTCTGGATGGTATTGCTAAAATTAATTTGTAAAAGAGCTCTATTTAATTGGTCTGAAAGCAAGCATTGTAAGGATTGGGCATTCTAAAACTCTCAGAAGTGTAAAAATGAACCCAAATGTTTTTCAAGTTCACATGATCTGGGATTAATCTTTAATAAATAAAAGCTTGTTGAAGTTTGTTGGTTTAATTAAAATAGACATGTCTTTAAAACTATCAGCATTAAATATAAAATTTTATTCATTTGCCAACAATAACTTGGTATGATAAAACATTTACTTAAAAATAGCCTCCAAAATTTTTTTTGGTAACCCGAAATCTCAAAGTTTTGCTAAATTACATGAAATTCATTGAATATCTAGATCATTTCCAAACAACATAAAATAATGAAACACAAGTATTGAACATAGGTTAATCTACCTTTGGCTTCCTTGTTACAGAGCAAATAAAGGTGGGTTTGTTAATAAAAATTTGTGCTTTATTGAAAAATTGCACTAGAAAGAAGCATGTTTCTAAAAATCATAAAATGTATTCATAAATTTGCCAACTAAAGAATGCTGGTGTAACAGCAGGTTCACAATTGCTTACTTCTTAGTTTTCAGTAGGATCAAAAGTTTCTAAGGGTTAAAAATTCTAATTAATATATGTGGTTAAAACTATTAAACATAATGAAGGAAACAACTCTCTTTAAGGAAAGTAAGAGGTTTTTTTTTAAATAAAAGAAGATATGAGGAATGGAAATGCATTTTGTTGAAGGAAAAGAAAGTACTTTTGTTTTAAAGTGAGGCTGGTTATTTAAAGAGGGAAGACAGGACAAAATCTGAATATAGAAAAGAAAGTTGTAAAAGTTTTATGAAAAAAGAATTCCGGGAAAGAAATTTCCAAGCTGGCTAAGATTAAAATGAATTTATTTAAATGAGTTTTAATATAAAAAATATACTGGTGCAAAATTAAAATTTGGTTTTTCTCTTTGTTAATAGGACAAAATTTTCTTGTCCTATTGGCCTGCTCTTGATGAGAGATTATAAAGGGATTGTTTAACTTTTAAAGTTAACTGCCTAAAAAAGTGAGGATTTTATATTTTATCAAAATAATTCCCTGAACTTCACATTATCATTAGGGCTTTGATTACTCAAGTAAACTGTCTTCTTAATATTAAGAGAGTTATGATTTGCTCACAAGTATGTAACTTTATGTATCTGTCTTTGAAATATTTTATCGTCACCGATTAAATGGATAGGTATTGTTTCATAATGATCTGTGATTCTGTTTAATCAAATCATCAAACATTTTGAAATTTTTGGACAAGTTTCCCAAAATAAAATTCTAAATAAAGTCCTTTTTACCTTAGTTAACTCTGAGAACATTTCAGAGGATTATTTTTCTCCCCTAAAAGAGAAATGTGAAACTAATTAGGCTTTTTTATCTGGTATGTTAAGTTAAATGGAAAGCATTGTCAAATAGTGATGCTAAACCTACTTTGGTTATATCTGTATACATATATATTATTAAAATAAGTGTTCTAGCAATTACATAAAACCCCTAGAAATCTGATATGTCCTGATAAAATTTTAGTGTTGTCACAAAAATAACCAAATTTCCCTGTCAAATGCATTGTAATGAAATCTATTTGGATCTTTAACCATTGCCATTTTTAAGTCTTCTATCATTTATAGAGCTACACTTTTACTCAGATGCATTACAGAAGTGTTCCTGTAAAAATACTTCATCTTCAAGAAGATTCATGAAAAATACTCGAATACAGATTTCTACTAACCTTAAGGGCATAAAACTGAACAGGGTAAGAATTTCCCAAACGAGTGGAAAAACTAGATTCATACGGAGTAAGAATTAATAACATGGAACTAAATGAACTGAGGAGGAGGATTACAATTTTTATTACTTTGTTGTTTGAAACGTTGCTTATTTTTAAAAAATATTGTTTTTCCAGATTTAAGAAAAGTTTTTCTGTTAAACTGAGAACAATTTGATTAGTAAGCAAAATTGAAACATTTATCCTTTTCTCCCTACCTGATCTACAGAATTCAGAAACTCTCAAATAGAGACTGTCCCTGAATCTCCCCGGGGGGGATTAAACAGGTCCTCATCACTACCCAGATGGCAGCCAAACTTCAGGGACTTGAGTTTTGGATATGCATTTCACAGAAAAACAAAAAAGCTCCACCTGACATCTGCTCCTTTGTAAGCTTTGGAGTCTTCCAGATCAAATTGACTGGAAAGAGAAGTAGCTGACATGGTGGTAGACTGCATCCTCCTAAGATGCCACATCAAGACTTCATTCTTTAATTAAACAGGAAACCTTTTCCTCTTCCCTTTCTTTCCTTTACTCTGACTCTGGCCTGAAAAGATAAATGCTTTGTCTGTGTCTTCCAAACCATTGCTAAGTTGGGGTGGGAGGTGGGTGAGTAATCTTTGCTTTTCAGACTGCTGCATTTGTCATCAAAACTCCTATCTGTCCATCAACAGTGCCACCTTAGTGAAAGTAGTTTGTACCTCACTAGGGTTTATCTTTGTGGTGGTTACCGTTTTCCTTGGGTCTGTGAATGCCTAGGTAGCTGGCACATAGCCAGGCAATTCCTCTTAGGTTGTATAACTGTACCTTGGTCAGGAATACATGTAAATGAAAACATGATCAGAAACCTCTTCTTAATTCTTGGAGATATTGTAAAATCTGTTCCTAGGACTGTAGTTCCCTACCAAAGGTCCTTAGACTCTCTAGTCAAAGTTGTTCTTGGTAATAGCTCTTAATTATATTTTGGCTGTGCAAGGAGGTGTCTGTGCTGTGGCCAATACCATGTGCTGTGCCTGGATTAGTTAATACTTCTGGGGAAGTTGAAACTCAGTTATATTAAGTTCACAGAACAAGGTGGTTGGCTTGAGAAGATGACTCCATCCATGAGGTCTTTCTTTAACTTATTTGACTGTTATTGGTCTGGATCTTGGGGACCATGGCTCCAAAGTGCATTCCAAATATTGGGAATTTATCCTGCTTATAGTAATCATAAAAATCTTCCTGGCATGTTGTATTCTCTCAAAAGCTTTAGATGTGTGATTGCAACAGCTAATCACAAAGCAAATGATCTCCCTGAGACTGAAATGTCAGAAAATGAACAAAGTGGGAGACTGATGTAAAAGCTGTAAACTTGAAGTCATAACCTATGAACAGCACAGAGATTAAACAAAACATGGTATTTGCTTGGTATCATGGTAGATACCAAAGGATGGGCAAAAGCTGCTGGAACTGCAGAGCAGTAGTACAGAATGGCTGAGCATTAATGCCTTAAATTTGATCACATTTCAGTTAGGCTGAGAGTCTGATTAAAAGGAGGAATTGTTAAAAAGGAAAACCACAGGCCCATAATAGAGTCGCTTAAAGTTAGGGCCCCACATTAGTAAACCAAGATTAATATCTAAGTGCAGTTTCAGCCACTTCAGGAATGTAACTTTTAACCAGGCAAACTGGAGTTTTCTGAAGACCTCTCTCCCTTAGAAGGGCAATCTTACCTAAACAATGTGCTTCCTTGCTAACAAACTACTTTCTAAAAGTCCTCTCTTAGCCTATTAAAGAAACCCTTTCTTTCTTGCAGCCTTTGGAGCTTCTCTCTACTTGCTAGATGGGATGATGCTCAATTCATGAGCTGTCAATAAAGCGAATTAGATTTTCAAATTTACTTGGTTGAATTTTGTTATTTAACACTGATTTCCAAACCTGAGTGCCTCAGAATCACAGTGGGAGCTTGTTAAAACAGATGACTTATACCCATCCTTAGAGTTTCTGATTCAGTGAGTTTTGGGTGAATCTTCAGAATTTGCACTTCTGTGGTGGTGTGGATGGTGATGGTGAGGGACCACATTTTGAAAACCCTTATTAGGTCATCTATGCATAATTTTAGTCTTCCTACTAATGTTACAAAATAATTTTTAAAAATTGGAATATAGTTGGTATATAATATTATATTGGTTTCAGATGTATACCATTGTGATTTGGTAATTATATACATTCCTACATGCTCACCATGGTAAGTGTAGTCACCCCTTGTTACCTTAGCAAGATATTATAATATTATTGGTTATATTCTCTGTGCTGTACGTCCACTCCTGTGACTAATTTATTTTATAATTTGAAGTTTGTACCTCTTTATCCCCTTCACCTATTTCACACCCCCATTCTTCCACTCTTCTTTTGTATGGTAACTAAGTCTGTGGTCGGTATTTTTGGGTCTAGTTCTTTTTGTTTTTTTTTTTTTTTAGATTCCACATATAAGTGAAATCATATGATATTTGACTTATTTTGCTTAGCATGATACCTTCTAGGTCCATCCATGTTGTCACAAATGGTAAGATTTTCTTCTTTTTAATGGCTGAATAATATTCCATTTTGTGTGTGTGTGTGTGTGTGTGTGTGTGTGTGTGTGTGTGTGTATGCATGTATATATATTACATCTTCTTTATCCATTCATCTATTGATGGATACTGGGCTGCTTCCATAACTTGGCTATTGTAAATAATGCTGCAATGAACATAAGTGTCCATATATCTTTTTGAGTTAGTGATTTTGTTTTCTTTGGGTAAATTCACAGAGGTGGAATTGCTGGGTCACATGGTATTTCTGATTTTAGTTTTTGGAGAAACCTCCATACTGCTTTCCATAGTGGCTGCACCAATATACATTCCCACCAATAGTGTACAAGGGTTCCCTTTTCTCCACATTCTCACCAAAACTTGTTATTTCTAGTCTTGTTGCTATTAGCCAATCTGACTGGTGTGAGGTGGTATCTCATTGTGGTTTGATTTGCATTTCCCTGACAATTAGTGATGTTGAGCATCTTTTAAGTGTCCATTGGCCAGCTGTATGTCTTTTTGGAGAAATGTCTATTCAGGTCCTCTGCTCATTCTTCAATCAGGATTTTTTTTTCTGGTGTTTAAAAATAATTATTTCTGGTGGCATACATAATAAGGAGTTTACTCTCTCAACAGCATTTGATCTTAAAAGCCTCAGATGTCATTGTACTTTTTTCCCTTCTGTCCTTCAAAAAAATACCTATTGAGATCTGTGTTAAGAAACTGGAGATAATGAACTGAATAAGACCTTATACAAACATTTCTAGCTCCTCATCTCCATACTAGCTTCAGTGTAATTCATTAAATTTTTGAAATGGGCATTCTCTTTCTAATGTTGAAAGTTTGTTTCAAGATAATCAGCTCTATCAAAAATTAAACTTACAATTCTTCTAAGTTTTATTCATGTGCTCAAATGATCAAAACTAGTTAAATCCTTTAAAAGTTTTCATAAAACAAAGAAATATAAAATGCGAATCAGGCAAACAGAAATAAAGATCTCAATTTAGCCACTAGATGTCATATACTTAGAATAGTTAGATATTGAATGGCTTACTAGCTATATTGGTAAACAGGTAGATGCTGTATATGGATTTTCATTTTTAAATGCTCAAAATACAGTTAAGGATACTCAAAACTAATCATTTTGAAAGATACATAAAAATTAGGTGATCTGATGATTTAGTAGTTTCAGGATCATATAATTCCTATGAGTCATCAGAATGGCCACCAACACTTATGCCACCACCACTCAACATATACCGAATATACTTACTATGTGTCAATGCTGACACTGGTTTAGTGGTAATTAATCACTCCTCACAAAATCTGTAAAAGAGGTATTATTATCATCTTCATTACGTCAAAGCTTAGAAATATTTAGCAGCAAGTGTTGGTCCTGGTACTAACTATTGGAGTTATTGCGAAGGGCAGGAAGCTTTGGTGTCCAGGTGCACAAGCTTTGACTGTGGTGGTGGTAGTGAGGGGGTGCATTGTGAAATGAGTGGGCACACCCAGGCTACTTCCCAGCAGTCACATGTGCTCTGCCCAAGTCCTCCCACTGACTTAAAACCCAGCTGAGCTTTGCCCTTTTCTTGTGTCCTCCCACCCTTTGGTGTGCAGGATGTGGCACTTCTATTACCGTGACTTCACAAGGAACAGGACATGCAGGGTCCGCAGACACCAGGAGCACAGCTCCCCCTTGCTAGTCCAGTCTGTGTAAAATGGATTGACTATTTTATCTTGGGATATTTCCCTCAACCTTACATTTGATCATGTGAGGGATGTCCTCCGAGACTAACAAAGACCTTTTTCTTGATAACTGTATCACCTTTCAACACTCCCAAGTCTTCTTGCTGCTTTAGAATGTATCTCAATTTGGGTAGGTCCAAATCTGAACTTATTATCTTCCAGCCCCTGCAAACATGCTCCCCACCTTGAAGGGTGGCCCCATCCTGTGCAGTGTCAAAGCCAGAAACCCATCTTTCACTCTCTGGTTTGCTCATTACCCTTCACCCCAATCTAATTCATCAAGTCTAGTCAACTCTACTTCCTAAAAGATCATCCATTCTTTTCCCAAATCACTGTTTGTCTGTCTTTCCTTCTTGTTTGTTACTCTCTCATCTCTTATTCATGCTATCATCAAAGTGATCCTTTAACACTTAAAATTATTATGTGCATTCTTAAATACCCTCTAATGACTTTCCATTGCAATTGAAGTTCCAAATTTCATAATATGGCTTTTAAGATGCTCTGTAACTGGCGCCTACCTACCTCTCCTGCCTGTCTCTGACCACTTATACGCCCACCATGATAAATTTGTTTTGCTTCTAGAAAGGGCCACATGCTCTTTCCCATTTGTGTCTTTTATATGCTGTTCTACCTGAAACAATCTCCCACCAATTCCTACTCATCCTTCTGACATCACCTTAAATACTACCTCCTCTAGGGAACTTTCTATTCTTCTACGTTAAGGAAAATATGATGTTATATATATCTTGAACTTCTCTAACATCACAATTGTTCACTTTATTATAATTTCTTGTTTAATAGCCTATCTTGCCTGCTAACCTGTAAGCTCAGAGATGGCAGAGAACATTCACTTGTTCACAAATGCATCACAGGGCTTGGCATATAGTAGGAGCAAAATGAACAACTAATTATTTATTAATTTAAGGAAAGACTTAAGTGGAGGCAAGTATTGTATAATCTTGTACCTTCCAAAGTCACTGAAAATATGTATACAACATTATTTCCTCTTCTATCCTTTGCTATTCTTACTGGTTCTAAAAAATGAGAAAAGAGGAATTCAGTGGTCCCTATTGTCAGGTGGCTGAGACTCAGATTTTGCTCCCTTCTGCCCAAGGGTCTCCACTGAGATACTTGGTAGGCCCAGTTTCCCCTAGAATTTGCATTTTTTTCTATTAATATTTTAAAAAAATCTCCTTAGATCTCACCTCAGCTCTATCCTTCCCTCCCTCTATCTCTAGAACATATCCAATATTCTGCTTTATCATGGAGCCGTTGAATCACAGGTTTGGGAGAAACCTCAGACTATAGCTAGTCTACCTCACCACTGTATGCTTTAACTCTTCATTTTCATGCCAAAAGTTACCCAGCACAAGTGGCAAAGATACTCAGTCACAAGGAGCTCCCACTATCAGAAATGGCTTAAACTGATAGTATGAAATGGCCAAAAGCCCCTGTTGAAAGGGCACCCTGTTGAAAGGGGGGAGGGGACATTTGGCTTGATAGCTAGTGTAAACTTTGAGAGAGTTTATCCACCTTTTCCTGAGACCAGAGTTGGTAGGGGAAGAGGGGAGATAACATTTAAGGCATTGGCTTCCCTGGGAAGAGGAGGTTAGAAGGAGGCCCTACAGAAATAGAAAACAGGGTATAGAAATGGAGATTTGGTTCCTTCAGGAGCAACTTCCAATTTCCAAGTTCTTGTCTCAGATTAGGGAATGCTTGAAAGGAGAGAGAGGGTGCTTGGTGGACAGAAGACCCAGAGGTGACACTGATAGGTTATGGTGGTGGTAGTAGGGTGTGTGTGTTGAGGGTAGGGTGGGAAAGCAGGAGGGAAGAGTAGTTGCAAAGTTTTATTATTGTTATTTTTATTATGATTTGCATGTGCTTTATGATAAAATAGGCAATTAGGCTCCAAGAGGGAAAAAAAAGATTTTTGTGACCAATACCTCAATGTGTGTGTTCATAAATGGATTAAAATATTTCATGTCAATGATACTCCTAAATATACTCAGCAAATTTATGCTCAGCTTTTCTCAAAATATTCCTGTTAAGAATTTGGCATTTGGTTTGTAATAAGTTGAACATTCTGAATGATGAGGAGAGAAAGGGAACCCAGAATAATCTCTCCAAGAGCAAAGGTTGTCTCCATGAAAAATGAAATGTTATGAAAAATAATAAACAATAAAAAAAACTGTCATCCACAACAACAAAAAGCTTATATTTATAACATTATGGATGAAAGCCTTTATTGACCACACCCAGTCCAGTGGCTTTAAAACTTTTTTAAAGAAAGCTGATCTCTGTTTTCATTTTGCTTATTAAGTGAAATAATGTGCCAAAACTAAATAGAAAGCAGTTAAAAGCAAAGCTGTTATAATTGAAGTTGGGGTGGGACCCTCTGAGTTCTACGCATGTGTTTCCTCTTCCCCTCATCTGTAGGGACCGAGGGATCTTTGGAATTTAGTTTGGAAACTATTAATCTAGTGTAACCCATCATCCTACAGAAAGTTAAGATCATGCCAGATTATCTTACTATGTAAGATGCCCTTCTAAAAATAGCACAGGCAAGAAAAGATCAAAATACACAGGAAGAGAACTAAGAAGTGATAGATTCTACAGGCATGTATTGCTGACATACACATGAACAAACACATGGTGATAGAGACAATCCTGCAAAAACATACTTAAAGCATGCTATATTATATAGTACAAAGTAACAAACGCATACTGTACACATATCCAAATGTCACCTGGGCACCTGGGGTCACCTTGACCCTTACAGAAAGTCCCATGGGTCCCTCAAGATTATTACTAATTCCAGGGGTTAAGTTTTATGGTCATTTCTGTCTCAAAGCTCTTGCTTCACTGGGGTCAGCTGGATTTATGAACAGTAGTGCTGTCTAGCTGATGCTTTCCCTCCTTCCTGCCATATCATAGTAGATAAAGCTTATACTATTAGAATGGTGCATTTGGCAGCATAAAATTCAATCTATTATTTCCAGAGTTACAATACTAAAATCAAATAAAGACATTCCAAATGAAGTGGGTTATTTGTTATGTCTTAGGACTGAATCCTTTAAGATATGATTGTTTAATATATATTTCTTAATATATAAACACTTATCAGAAGAATAAGGAGTGGCTTTGAAGGGATGATGAAAAGATTAGTGCACTGACATAATTTTGAAATTACAAGTGGCCATTCCAGTCTGGAAAACTCCTCCCAGTGACTTAAGACAAAGTTGGCTCAGTCTAGGGAGAGAGAGAAAAATGATTAAATTGTTGTGGGGTAGAAGAGAACAAACCTAAAAGCAGAGACTTAACAGAGCCTCGCCACAAGCCAGTGGAATGCTGGAGACAGGCATATAGAAAGCATGGGCAGATCTGGGTGTGTCCTGGAACACCCAGGGGTTGGACAGAGAGAAGAGAGGGAGATGCCACTGCTGTGAGCTGCTGGGTGAGATGTGAGAATGTGGTGGGAGAGGGCAGAGACAGGAGGGTGAAGTCATAAGGAAAGGTTAAGTCAAAAGGGGAAGTCATAAGGAAATGGAAAGATTTTTATCTTTGACTTTCGTGTTCTGTTTTGGGGAGGGCTAGGTGCCTTTTATTTTCAGACTTGCCAAAATTAGAAATGTGTATTAGTTTTCTATTGCTGCTGTAACAAATCACCACAAACTTAGTGGTTGAAAAGAACAAAAATGTATGATTTTACAGTTCTGTAGGTTGAAGTCTGACATGGGTCTCACTAGGCTAAAGTCAAAGTGCCGGCAGGACTGTGCTGCTTGGGGACACGCTAGGAGAGATCCGTTTCCTTGCCTCTCCCACCTTCTAAAGGCTGCCTGCCTTCAATGGCTCATGGCTCTATTCCTCCATCTTCCATGACAGCACCTAACTGGCCCCGCTGACCATTCTTCCATAGTCACACCTCCTTCTGGAAAGCTCCTCTGCTTATAAGAACTCATGTGATTAAATTGGGCCCACCCAGAGAATCCATCATAATCACTCAAAGTCCTTAATTTAATCACACTTGCACAATCCCTTTTATCACGTGAGGTCACATTCTCACAGGTCATTACTCTGCCTACACCTACCGCCGGATAATTCCTCCTCTGGCCTACTCTAATTTTTTTAATCAAAGTTAAATCAGGATGCTAATACTTGCCAAAAACTTCTGTTCTCTCTCATTTACTATGCAATTCATTGTCAAGCAATGCCCGGCTATGGTCTATGATTCTTCTGCCCTAAAGATGAGAGTCTAAATATCTGAATGGCCCATGGTCCCAGGACGCTGAGTGTCTTGGCCTTCCCAGGGCTGATGACAAAGCAAGAGTACGTGTGACTAGTAAACCACCTTCTGTCAGCATAACCAGATTGTTCTAAAATGACCATGCTCATTTTTTTTTTTCAGAAGAGACATAAGGGCCAGTGATGCTATCCAATTACAACACTTATCTCAGACTGTGAGGGCTACATGTTTTTCTTTTCTTAAATTTAGAACCAAGCAGGCATGATTAGTAGAGCAAAAGGACTCCTCATTGTGAACCTATAAGCACTACATCTTGTAAGGCCTAAAAATTAATTGGTACTTTGACATCTTTGAACCTCACAGGACCCCAAAGGCCCAGCCATGAATTCCCCCATTCTTGCCAGATATGCCTCCATCTAGTGGGGAATTCTCTCCATTTGACTAGCTCCTGAATCAGCCAGACATGCTGCATCCTACCTGGTCCTTAACCTGATGGGCCTTACCTTCCTGCCAGCCCATAAATTATCCAAACCAGCTAGTCACATCCTCCTGTGGGAATCAAGGGGCACCCCATTCTCTTGTCACTGAAAGCCTGCCTCCCACAACCCCTGCTTGTTAGTCTGCTCCCGAGTGCCATCCCCCTGTGGCCCTGCATGGTTGAGATGTGACTGCTAGTTGACCCATGAGCTGAACCCCAGCAATTGGAGGCTCACCTGCTCCCCATCCTTGGAATGTGGGTCCTGCCTACCTTCCCTGCTCCCAGAATCTGCCTCAAGGACACTGCCTGAGAGAGTGATGTGGTGTTGAGAACATCTGGACAGTATATGTGGCTGAGCCCTGTTAAGGCCTCTATTCAAACCTTTAAGATTTGGTGGGTGTGGATATATACTTGTCTTTCAGCCACCAAAGACAAGCCTCCCCTATGTAAATTCCTTTGTTTATTCAACCCGCCACCTACCTGGAGTGGCCTGCCTCATTCTTCAGTCTCTCTGCCCTCTGCTTGTGGGGGCGCATTTCAGATCATACCTGGGAAGTTGGGAGCTTGCACACCCACAGTGGTGTGTGGTGAGGAGATCAGATTCTCGGCATCAGTGAAAAGTACTGTAGGAACAGTGGATCGGGAACTGTTTGTGTATGGAATGGTAGAGGGAAATGCAATTGTGGATGGGGGAAGAAGATGAAAAATATTAAAATAAGATGCAGTAAATGAAGGGACCTTATCCTATTTGATAATGATAGAGCACCACAAGAGGGAGTTAGGATTAACTCAAAAAAGAGTTAATCTCTTCTTCAAAGAGAAGGGAGGGAGGAAGAGGCTGAGTATGGAGGTCAGATTATAGGAATGTGACTTTTGGGGAGGGGCTTCCTACTATAGAACAATTCTCTTATAGACATGTGGGCTCCTCCCAGTGAGGACAAATAGACATGAAGGCATCCTGGTCTAGCAGAAAGGAGCTTGGAGTGAAAGACAGGAACGTGCACCTTTATTTCAGATCTGTCCCAAGCTGGCTGCATCTCTGTTAGGTGGGGAATAACAGACTGCTCCATATACCCTATGAGGTCTTCGTGAGGACAAAATTAAGGGAAGATGTGATGGAAAATGTTGAAAGCTTTTCATAAATATCAGACGATGTATCTGTTGCCAGACTGGCAGTATGCAGAAACCAAATCTGAGGGAGTGTCTCTTGAGTGCCTCCCACCAGAGCTGATTTCCTCCCTCTGCCCCCTCCTCCCCTCCTTTCTTCCTTCAAAGCTAATGCTGTTGATTTTGGGTGTCAGCAGTTAGATCCTTGGGTTGGCAATTTCTGTTTGGGGACACACCAGGGGAAGCTTGGCTCCTGAGCAAATGGAGCATACTAGTTTTCAGGAGTGTTTCCTGAAAGGAGGAGGGCAGGGGATTCTGCATTTGTTGAGTGCCAAGAATTGACACTGGAGAAATCATTTAATTATACAATAGTTTAACCAAGTAGCTATGTCTTCATCTTAGAGACAACTGACAGGCTCAGGGATGCTTAAAATGTGCTCAGTGATGTACCGTGTCACACACAAAGGGACAGAATTGGAGTTTGCATCTAACTGATGCCAGGGCCCCTTATTTTGTTCTCTACCACATGGGGTCTTGGCGACCATGCAGTATCCCCGTCCTCCTCTAATGCCTCCACTGCAGTTGCAGATGAGAAAACTGATGTCCTCAGGGAATTCCTGAGTTGATTCCTGAGAGATTCTCTGAGCTGTCCTAGGTCACATGGTAGTAAAGGGCAAAACTGGGTTTGAACCTGGGTATTCTGGACCCCAATACTTTCCACTGTTTCATGCTCTCATAGTTATAAAATTAGATCATACATAGAAATGTCATAAAAATCAAGTACTACTTCGAGGACATTTCTTAACATCTTCCTTTCCAGCCCTTGTGCCCCGTTTCCTTACCACAGCCTGCATGCCGTGCACCTTCTTTCAGGAAATACCTCCTGCTGTCCAGAGAGAGTTTCAGAAGGCACCTGTGGCTGGACATTTCTAGGAACTCAATCTAAAATATGAAGGAAGCAAGGACCACCAGAAGCTGGATTTAAAGGCACTTGTAAGGAAGGCATTTCTTACCAAACAACCCATGGTGGAACTGATTCTCCAGGAAGGGGATCAGTCCTGACCAGAGTTGGTTCAAGCTAAGACTGAGAAGCTTGTTAGGAATACTCAGAGGTGACTTAAACATAAACAGGGACCATGGGATGGATGGCTGGGCAGATGATTGACTCAAAAGGCTTGTAATTAGTTTCTAATCTGAATTATTAAAATATTATAATAATTGTATTTTAATGAATATTAACAATAAAATATTAATAAAATTTAATAAGCATACTTTTTATCAAAATATTGTTGAATATATATAACCTTATATTGGTTTTCTGCTAGCCTCCCTAATTAAGGAAAGTAAATGAAATTCAAGTTCCTGGGGAGTGGAAGTGTCTGTTGAGCCAAGGGGAATATGTAGCTGGTCAGAAGAGGATGAATAGGAGACAAGTCAGGCATCTTTAGGGAGAACAGTAAATATTACAGGACAAGGTAAGCTGGGTGAAATGCTGCAGAGGGGTCAACATAGAAAGCTCCCGGGCAGACTTTGATGGGGAGGCACATGGGATGGGGACAGCTGTTTACATCTAGGTAGGTGACTTACCAGCAAGGAGGAGGCCAGCATTCTGCCTCTGCATCTGGGAGCTGGCTAGCAGGTTTGCAGATTTCATTGGCAGGTCTGTCATATGCATTTGATTTCAGCAGATTGATTCTCAAATTATTCAACAATGAAACACGTTGTGAGTCTGAAGGGCCCGTTGTGGAAGGGTGATGACAGGGCTGACAGATGGTGGGTATGTTCCAATGATGCATGTCAGAGGAAAAGGTTCTTTCTAAATCTGAAATGATGTGATTCTCCAGTTCTAAGTTAAAAAGCAAGTAAGAATATGGAAGTCCTGCAGCATATACAGAGAAGACAAGTAATGATTCTACAGCATCTTACTATGCTGATGGACAGTGACTATAACGGGATATGTGGGGGGAACTTGATAATAGGGGAAGTCTAGTAACTGTAATATTGTTCAAGTAATTGTACATTAATGATAACAAAAATAAATAAATAAAGGAATATAGAAGCCCTGGAATAGCCCTGTTCTGGTCAAAGGAATAAGGAATACCTCAGCCCTATCTTTTGTTCATTCTGAATTCTTTCCAAGAATAAGGTTTCTGGAAAAGATGGATTTTGCCACTAAATTATGTGTCTCAAAGTCACAAGGACTGGAGCAAATTCTCACTCATCATATGCCTCATATTAATTATGCTTTGAAATTCCTTTCAACAGAAGGAACTTCTTCAGGCTTTCTCTTCACTACATTCGAGAAAACCTTTCTTCACTTCTAACCAGCAGCCCTTGAAACCACTTTTTTTTTAAGATTGTTGTTTTCAGTAAAAATGGAATACAAATTGTTTTCTTGTTGAAGACATTAAAAATTTTTGAACCTCACAGCCCATTCTATAGAAATAAATTAAATGCACCTTTGTGTTTTGGACGTGATTGAAAGACAGGAAGTCTGTGTGTTAGACAGACCTGATTTAAAATCCCAGTTCCACTACTTAGTGGCCATGTGTTTACATCAGGGTTGCTGTGTCTGCTCCTCCTTCTCTCCAGATCTTTGCCTGGATCTCTTTTATATCACACAAGTCTGCCTTCTGGCTTCCTACCTTGTTTAGTGTTCTTCATAGTTTTTATAATACTCAATAAATTGTTAGTTTGATTGTTTTTTTGTTAGATTTCTCTTTTGTTGTCTGGTCTTCCATTACAGTAATATCTGCCATAGAGCATGTGCTCAGTCAATATTTATTAAATGGGTGAATCCGTGAGGGAATTAGAGACTTTGAGCAATTGATTAACTTTCTCTGAGCCTCAGTCTCCTTTTTTCTCTGTTAGACAAGGGTAACTGAATCTCCCTCAAAGAACTGCAGTGAAGATTAAATGACACACTGCAACATGCCTAGCACAGTGCCTACCGCATCAAATGCATGTAGGACTTCCTTTTTTTGTTCCCTGGTGATAAATGATTCCTTCACAGTGTTATTTTACCCAGTGGGTGCTTAGGGACCTGCACCATGGAGATTGAATTAAGGTGGTCTCTGATGATAACAAAGGACCAAAAATCCCCCAAACAAAAATCTCAACTGTTTTCAATGAGTTATCTGGCAACAGGAAGCAAAAAACTCAATGAAAATTGACAAAAATATTTGATATGCCATGGTGAATGGGAGAAAACTTTGAGGTCTTTGGTTTTCTGATGTCCTCCTGCTATGAATAAGGAAGATGGGTACAGGGTCGGTAGGTCACTTGTCCAGGTAATTAACAGCAGAGCTGAGGTTGGAAGCTAGACACTTGAGGCTCAGCTTATGCTCTTGTCTGATATGCTTCACTCGCCTCCAAACACTAGTTGGTTCAAACTAGTTTTGGAGTTTAGAGGTTGTACAGATGGAAAGTGTTAATCACTATGGTTTCAGATTCTTGGTTGATTCCAGCTTTCTCTTTAGTTATAAATATGTCTTAACCTTTGTCATAATAGCACCTTAATAAAAATAAAGATTTGGAGTACTATATTCTCTTAATAAATTAGGTGACCTCTTTAAAATTTTATTTGTTTGTATGTCTAAAATTATACTGTAGGAAAGAGTTAATAAAGATAAGGGAAACAATGCAAAATCAAAGTAACAGAACGTGCTCTTGGAAACTCTTTAAGATCAGATGGTATCAAATCAGAGACTTCTAGTCTGAAAATGCCACTCAGTAAGTGTTGTGAAAAGATGAGACAAAGCTATGAGCATGATGTGAAACTAGGGGAGAAAATAAGTACAATAATTGAAAAAGTATGATTTCAAATCCTGTTTTTAATTTTCAGATGGGTAATCTATGAAATTTGATTTGTTCTATATTAAAAACTTTAGAAGTTTTAAATATTTACACATGGCTTTATTCTTCATCAGCTTTACAGAAAGATGAAAAATGAAGGGCATATTAGAAAACCACAGTTTCCATCCAGTTTATTCTGGGGGGAATCAGAATAGATAGCTTTTTTGAAACCTAGTTCCTAAGAATGAGCTAAGTTTTTTCTAATTGTAATAACTTCACTGGTTTAGGTTCTTTTGATGGGGTTCTCTAAGAATAAGCTCAGGAATTATTTTCTTCCCTCTCTTCTTTCCCTGTATCATTCCCTCCTCATCCCTTTCTTTCCACCCCTCTCTTCTTTCCTCTCTCTTTTTTCTTCCTGCCCCTTCCTTCTCTTTCTTCTCACCCCCACCCCCATGCCACTTTCTTGTATTCCCATATTTTTCTCATTGCTTCTCCCTCTTTCTTTCCTTTCATTGGCCCCAGTAAATTTGAAGAAATTATATAAACAAGAGTCTTACTGTCTTGAAAAACCACATATGTAAGCCTTTTAATCTAAAAGATGCTATCATTTTTATTAGAGGTTGAAGGGATCACAGATACAAATCGTAGACTTAATGTACATATTGCATAAATGCAAAAAATCATTGCATTAATGTACACGGGTCTTCCCTGTAACCACACTCTGCCATGTCACTGTGAAGTTCTACTCTGTGAAAAGGTGGCAGTATATTTCCCCACACTTTCATCTTGTTTTGGCGACATGACTTGCCTTAGCCAAGAGAATGAGGCTGAGTGATGGAATGCCAGTTCTGAGCCTGGGACTTGAGAGGCCTTGCACGTTTCTGTTTTGCTTTTTTGCACCTCTATCATTGCCAGATTCTTCTGCTGGTCCCAGAAAGGAGAGACATATAGAGCAGAACTATCCATCCAAGTCAAGCCTTGGTCAGCTAACACACAAATTCAGGAGCCAGATAAATGCTTATTTTTATGTGTCACTGACATTTGATGGTTGTTTGTTACACAATATTATTGTAGCTACAGGAAACTGATATAATATCTAACTCAATGTCTGCCATTTTGGACATGCTGAGACTGAGACCCAGGGAAGTCTAAACTAGCTAAAAACTAGTTAATGACAGCTTGGAAACTAAGACTCAGAGCTCCAGATAGCCTGACCTATGCTCATCCAATAAAACATACCTTCTTTTAAAGCGAATTTACCTACTTCCCAAACTCTTAATTTAATACTCTTTTGATTAATTTATTGTTATTTAAATAAACTCCTTGTTATTTATTTCTTTAACTTGATAGATTCAAATTAAATTTTAGCAATCAATTGAGTTAACTTGATAATTTAATTTATGATAAAAGGCAAGAAACAGAAGGCAGTTAGGGCTTATCAATCTTGCCATAGTTGTGTGTGTGTGTTTGTGGTAGAAAGCTAAGGAAACCGATAGCTGAGCAATTATAGTTTAATTATAATGAAACTATATGTCAGGTATGGTGGTAAGTACTTTTTATTCATTGTCTATTTTGGTCTATACACGGGGTTAAACTATGGCCTGGGGCCAACTTCTGTCTGATCACTGCTTTCGTAAATTAAGTTTTATGAGAATACAGTTATGTTTATTTGTTGATTTATTACCTATGGCTGTTTTTATGTTACAGGGCAGAGTTGAGTATCTGCAGCAGAGTCTGTAGGGCCTGCTAAGCTGAAAATATTTACTATCTGGCCCTTTACAGAAAAAGTTTGCTGATAGTTGTTCTTACAATGGAAGTTTTCAAGTGTCCTGTGGACCCTGGGGTAACTTAGGAGGCCTGGGAAGTCAAAACTATTTTTATGACAATACTAAGACATTATTGTCATTTTCACTGTGTTGACATTTGTACTGATGGTGAATATAATAAAAACACACTGATGGTGGGTGAAATTGCTGTCACTTTAGCAAGAAATAGGGCAATGGCGCCATGCTGGAATAGTCACCATATTCTTTAAGCACTAAAACAAAAAAGCCAGTTTCACTTAAGAATGTCCTACTGAAGCAGCAAAAATTAACTTTATTAAATTTTGATGCCATGAGTATAAAACTGTTTAGTATTCTGGGTGATGACATGGGGAATGTGTGTAATGCTTGAGTTGTGTTCTGAAATATGATGGCTGCCAGGAAAAGCTCTTATGTAACTGAGCTGAGAGCTCACATAGCCATTTTTTTCATGGAATACTATTTTTACTAGGAAAAATAAGACTGATGGGTGCATGAGTGATTATACAAAACAAAAGTCATCAGGCTGTACACTAAGATTTGTGCATTTTATTGTATGTAGCTCGATAATGGAAAAATACAATACAGGAGTATTATAAAATATATAAATAAACAAACCACAGCAAAGTAAAAAAAAAAAAGACTGACAGTCTTTCTTACTTTTCACACTTGAATGTTTGGCAGATATTTTTTTCAAAAATGAAAGAGATGAGCCTGTTACTTCTAGAGGAAAAACCGGTGGTGTTATTTTGCCAATGATAAAATCTAAGCTTTCCAATGAAAGCTAATTTTGGAAAACTTGCATTTATCATGTTTAGACTGACAGCTTTCCAATACATAACGACTTTCTGGCAACTTCTATGGTGATATTAATGAATGTGTCTTTTATTTATTTCTTTATTTTTGGCTATAGCGTAATGCAATAGGTTAATGTTTGGAAGATCTGTTGCAACTCAATGAACCAATATTTTAATAGGACCAATCAATTATGTTACACATTTATGCTGGGGTAATAGAGGCTTTTAAACTGCAAGATATTTTAATGGATCTTATACATTCATTGATATGATTTCTGATTCTACATGGCAACTAACTTTAAGAAACTACCACTTGTTGAGTTCTGGTGTGTAATCAAATGAAACCATCCACAATTATTTGAAAAGATTATTGAAATGTTCCCCTTTTTCCAAGTACACATTTGTATATGGTTAGATTTTCTTCATATACATGAATCAAAACAGCAAGTCACAACAGACTAAATGCAGCAGACATATGAATTCAGGAATTCAGGCGCTTCTCATTAACTCAGACATTTAAAAAACTTGACAAAAATGTAAAACTCTTCTCATCAATTTTTTGGAAAATACAGACTTTCTATAAAAATTTGTTGTTGATGCTAACATCTAATAAGATTAATTTTTAAGTAAATAAATATTTAAAAAATTCTGTTTTAGTTTTTGCTTTGATGAATATCAATAGATATAATATACATAAATAGAAACTCATAAGTCCTCAATTTCTGAGAGAAAAAAATGTTTGAGAATTGCCAGTCTACATCTACTCTATAAGTATAATTATTATCCTAATTTTACAGGTGATGGAACTGAGGCTAAAAGATATTAAGTAACTTGCCCAAAATCAAATCGTCTGTGGGTTGCAGAGCTAAGATTCAAACTCCAGCGGAATGATTCTGGAACCTATATCTGTCACCACTAAAAATGCCGCCTGATATTTCTGAATTTAGAAAGCTCAGAAAACTCAGGACAGTCCCCGCAGCCTCCTTCCCCAACTTAGACAGACTATTTCTATGCACGCTACCTTCTTGTAAGTTCTGAAGACAATGGGCCAGTGTATCTGCAAAGCTGCCTTTAATAAAGTTAGATACAGCACAGAAGGAACTGTGGAGAGAGGATGAGCACAGACCTATCCCGGTAAGGTTTTCTTTCACTTGCTGCTAAGTAGGAAGAGGAGAGAAGCTCTAAGGCAGAACTTGGGAGTCTGGACAAGATTGGGTCAGTAGGCCAGGGTGGGTGGCAGGAAGGTCAGAGTCAAGGAAGGACTGGATTTTTTGCCCTGTTCTATGTCCTTAGGAATATCCAGAGATGGTGCTTCTGCATTCTGTCCAAGGCACAAACTGAGAACCAGTTAAAATGCTCTTTCTCATTAAACGTAGAGACAGCCTCAGTCTCCTTCTAAGGCTGGGTCCCCTATAGTCACTCTGCATATAGGGGATGGCATGTAGGAGGAAACCTGGCTTTTGTCCTGGCTTTATACTGTAACCTCATCTGTGGAGCACGTATGAGTCTCTCAAACACAGAGACCATCAAAAGACTGGGAATGACTCATTCCCAGGACTGGAAAAGCAAGTCCTGGCATGTCTGTGGAGTTTTCAGTGGCTGCATTAATTATGAAAGATTTGCATATTTTTCTTTTACAAATATGAAATCAAACCCTCTTGTCACCATGCCCTGTAGACACAGAATGTGTAGTAGTTAGTAACAGAGTTCTGGAGGCAGATAATCTAGGTTTGACCTTCTAGTGGTATTGAGAGGATTAGATGACTTTAAGTAAAATTCATTTAACATAACCCAGTTTATAGTAATGCTCAGTGAGCATTAGCCATTGCTGTTATTACACTGTGGCATAATCCTTATGTAGGAAAATGTTAGTTATTTAAAATATGGAATTGAAGACTGCCAGCTATAGCAGCAAGGGGATTAGATCTCCTGAGTTATCCTCCAGGTGAAAACAAAAGAAATGGATGAACTATAAAGAACATCTTTTAAAATGTGTCTCTGAGCCTGCAAGAAAGCAAGAAATCCACAGAGATTAAAAGCCAAGTGAAAGTGGGAACCTTGAGGGAAAACGAACATTAAAGCAGATTTCTTTTGAGGATATCTGACAAACCTTAGTGACCTTGATGTTTTGTGTTGATGGCTGCACAAGACTTAGAAGACAAGGGATAAAGCCTAATGATGCCGGAGTTCTTGTTTGCAGAGTCGAAGAATGAACTTAGCAAACACCCAAGGTAGGAGAGCCAGGGAGAGGCTTTTATTGAGAGATACAATGAGAGGACAGAGCTCCTGGCTCAGGCCAGGAGGGGACAAGAGAGCCCAGGGTGGTGCGTTGTCTAGGGGATTTAAAGGCAGTTGAGGATTTTTGGGAACTGATAAAGGGCTTAAGGTGTGGACTTGTTAAAAGTGTTCTTAGGATGTTTGTCCTTGATGAGACATTAAGTCCCTTTTAGCATGCTGAAGTGAATCTTACACATGATTACAAACGATTAGCATAATAAAAACATGGGCTACTTTCCTTTATCTGGGGACTATCAACTGATCTCACTGAAGAATGACTCTAGAGCTTAATGTTTAACACAGAGTTTTGGCAGGGGGTTTCCTTGCATGTAGTTACATTGCTCTGACTGTAAATATCCTGCCTTGCTTTTTCCAGAGGCCCTCACTGAAAGGGTATCTCACTGCAACCCTCCTTACCCAGAATGACTCAGGAGACATGGGCCCACACAAGAGATTTTATTATCTGAAAGAGAAAGTGGCTGCCCCCCGAGGGGTGTGGGGAGAGAGAGGGGGGGAGGGGGGAGCAGCAGCTTGGTGCAGAGAATTGTGCCTTTTATTGTGGCAGATCCGCCTGGCCTGTTGCCTTGGGGGAGGGTTAGGATGTTTACAGATAAAGCAGGGTAAACCCAGGCAAGCCCCAGGCAAGCCCAGGCATAATTCTCACCGGCTTATGTGCTTGGGACCATGGGGTAAATGGAGGATAGATTGCTATATTCTTACATTCCTCCCTTTTCTGTTTTATAAGTGGTAGAGGATTTGGGAAGGGGTGAAGGTCAGTCTTCAGTAACTACTTCTTGCTGATTAGGGGCAATGAAATTCATTTTTGTATTGATGGGGAAGCGGTCCTCAGATGAGCCCTTTGTCTGCAGTGGCAATGGTATTTTCCAGGTTCAATAAGGATCATCCTCTTTGGAGAGGGGTTGGTAATCCTGTAATATAAGTTGGTTAAAGGTTTGGTTAGAAATTTTTTACACTTGGGCTGATTGCTATGTTTACATAGGGTGGCTGAATTAATAGCATTCTTTGCGGACATATGTGTAGTCAGAAAAGCAACCTGTAGGGCAAAGGGAATCCTTGATGGTGCAATCTTTTGGAAAGTCTGAAAGAGAAGAAAGGGCTGGTGTTGGGAAGATAAGTCTGGTGAGAGAATAAGTGTTGAGACCAGGGTTAACAATCCTGAGGCATGACACATGGCGGTTGTAAGGGAGGTCTTAGGACTCCGTGCTGGCAGAAACTTCTTCAGTGATGAGTGGAAGTGGAGATGAGTGCGAAATGTGGAGACTAAGAGTTCCCGTTAGGGTGGAGGAGTAGGAACCTGTGGGAGATTTGGTGGGAGGGGAATAAGCTGAGACAAATGGCTTAAGGTGGGAGTTGTGTATCCAATGGGGAAGACCCTGAAGTTTAACTGCAGTTGGCGTGGAAAGGATTACTGTGTGTGGTCCTTGCCATTTGGGAGTTAGGGATGGTGTTGCTTGGTGTGGCGGGGATAGGAGCACAGAGTCTCCTGGTGATAAAAAGTAGGAGATGTGGGGTCTTGTGGTTTTGGTGTATAGAGGTCAGCGTGGGACCAGAGTAGAGAGCAAATGTGTTGAAGTAAAGGGTTGACAAGATGAGGAGGAAGGATAGGAGGTTCAGAGTTGAGACCTGGAGGAAGCACGGGGCGGCCATACATGAGTTCAAAAGGAGGAAGTGTAGGAGGTTTTTTTTGGCAAGGTCCGGAGTCAAAGTAGGGCCAAGGGGAGGAGTTTTATCCAGTGAAGGTGGAGCTCCAGGGATAATTTAGTAAGGATAGATTTGAGGGTTTTATTGGTCCTTTCCACTTTACCTGAGGATTGTGGGTGACAGGGGATGTGAAAATGCCATGGAATATTAAGGGCCTTAGTAGTTGCTTGGGAGATCTGAGAGATAAACTTGGGGCCATTGTCTGATTGTAAGGCAGTAGACATCCCAAAGCATGGGATAATTTCAGACAGTAGGACATTGGAGACAGTCTGGGCTCGTTTGTTAGTTGTGGGAAAGGCCTCAACCCATCCTGAAAATGTGTCCACCACTACTAAAAGATACTGGTGCGTCTTACTGGGGGCATGTAAGTAAAGTCGGGCTACCAATCAGTCCCAGGAATGAGCCCTCGTGCTTGATGGGTAGGAAAGGCAGGTGGTCGAGAGTGAGTTGGGATTGACTTTTTGACAGATCTCACATGAAGTGGTGTTTTGAGGAAGGCAGTTTCTGAATGAGAAAGAGGCAGGTAAGTTTTTAGAAAGTGTTGTAAAGATTGGAGGTTAGGGTGGAACAAGTGATGTAAGTAGGAGAGTATGGCCTCAGTGGAAGGTGAGCCGGTAGTTGTGGAAATGGATTTTTTAGGGCTTGGAATGAGGGCACTTATTACAAGGACTAATGCTGCTTCTCAGACTGCCTCATCTGCCCTGTTGTTACCAAGGGGGATGAATGACTGATCTGACCCATGAGAGTGGCAATGTACTAGGCCTATGGCTATTGGGAGATGTGAGGCTTCTATGAGTGGTATAATGTGTTTGGCATTGGTGATAGAGCTGCCCTTGGTGTTGAGTAGTCCCCATTCTTTACAGATTGCTGCATGGGACAGCAGGATATGGAAAACATTTAGAATCAGTACAGACAGTAAGAGAGGACCCCTGTGCCAAAGTGAAGGCTTGGGTAAGGGCAATCAGGTCTGCTTGTTGGTTTGTGGTGTTAGGAGGTAAGGGCTTTGCCTCAATAGTTTTGTCCAGAGAGACAATGGCATATCCTGCCCATCAAACACCCTCATGGATAAAGGAACTGCCATCAGTAAACCAGGTATATGTGGCCTGAGGAAGGGCACCATCCTGAATGTGGGAGGGACAGGGTGGGAGTTCATCTAGAGTTTGTAAACAGTTATGGAAGGGGGGTTGTGATCCTGCCTGTGGATCGGGAGGTAATGGAAGAAGGGTGGAGGGATTAAGGGGAGGACAGGTTTTGAAATTGAGGGAGGTGTCTTCAACTAGGGCAACCTGAAGTGATAGAATCCTGCAGGGGGAAAGAGTCTGCAGGCCTTTGTAGGTAAGGAGTTCAGAAAGAGGATGAGCGGAGAAAAATAGTTGTGGTTGACCCAAAGGTGAATTCTTTGGATTCTTGAATGAGGACAGCAGCCGCTGCTAGGGCTCGCAGGCAAGGAGCCCATCCTCTAATAGTAGGATCTAATTTTTGGAAAGATAGGCAACCGGGGCAAAGGAGGGGCCTAACATATGTCCCAGAACTCCCAGAGCAAAGTCCTGCCTTTCTGAGACATATGGAAAAAAGGGATGTGTGAGATCAGGCATGTGCAGAGCGGGGGCTTGTAGAAGGGCCAGCTGGAGTCTATAGAAGGGCTTAGCCATGGGCGTCAAGAGGGGCTCAGCGAGAGGTCCTCGGGATGCTTCATATAGGGGGGCAGCCAGGAGTGAAAAGTTGGGGATCCATGAACGAAGGAACCCAGCAAGACCCAGGAAAGAGAGAATTTCATCTTTGTTGTTTGGAACGGGCATGGTTTGGAGAGGTTCTTTCCTGTCTATGGTAATGGCCTTGTAGCCCGGGGAGAGCTGAACTCCCAGGTATATGACCTGAGTGGCAGACAGCTGAACTTTGGAGGGTGAAACCCAATAGCCATGTTCTGAGAGGAAGTTTAAAAGGAGAATAGTATCCTGTTGAGAGGTTTGTAGGGAGGGACTGCACAGGAGGAGATCATCTACATATTGAAGGAGGGTGGAGCTCGAGAGAGTAAGGGATCTGAGGTCTTGTGCTAGAGCCTGTCCAAAAAGGTGGGGACTATCTCTAAAGTCTTGGAGAAGGACTGTCCAGGTCAATTGAGTAGAAGTCCGGGTGACAGGATTGGTCCAGGTGAAAGCAAATAGATTTTGAGAGTCGGGATGGAGAGGGATAGTGAAGAATGCATCTTTGAGGTCAAGGACAGAAAAGTGAGTGGTGGAAGCAGGGATAGTGGACAATAAAGTATAGGGGTTAGGGACCACAGGATGGATGGGAACAGCTGCATTAATTATTCTTAGGTCTTAGACAAGCCTGTAAGAACCATTAGGCTTTTTAACTGCTAGTATAGGAGTATTGAAAGGGGAATTGGCTGGTTGTAGTAGCCATTTGTATAAAAGTTCCTGGATAATTAGCTGCATGCCCAGTAAACTCTTGAGGGGCAGTGGGTATTGAGGTTTAGAGGGAAAAGAGGCAGGGTCTTTAAGTTTGACAATTACTGGGGGGCAGGTGTGACAGAAGGGGTGAGGGTGTCCCAGACTACAGGGTTGACCAGTTGGGGTGGCCGAGGAAAAGGAGAGGGAGGTGGGTTTGCAGCGGGTTGGAGGACAGGTAAAAGTGGGATTGAAGGCGAGTCGGGGTTGAGGTGCAGTCCGGGAGTGAAAATAATGGAAGCTCCAACCTTGTGTAATAGGTCTCTTCCCATAAGGGGGATGGGACACTGGGGAATCACCAAAAAGGAGTGAGAGAGGGCAATGCCTCTAAAGATGCAGTGAAGCGTGGGAGTTTGTAACGGTTGATGAGGTGTGCTCTCTACCCCGACTATAGAGGACTGTGAGAGAGAGAGGTAGGTCCCTAAAACTCCTTCAGGACTGAGTAGGTGGCCCCGATGTCCAAAAGGAAAGAGATGGGCCTACCCAGTATCACAATGGTTACCCTGGGCTCCTGTACAGTGATGGTAGTGGTCAGGTGGAGGAGTCCCAGGCTCCCTCAATCATCAGCTGCCAGACCCAGAAGGTCTATGTGTGGAGTGTTAGAGCTGGATGGTCTGGCACCTCTTGGTGTGTGAGGACAGTCAACAGCCCAGTGTCCCTCCTGATGGCACTTAGGGCATGGACCAGGGGCTTCTGGGGATTTGGGCAGGCTCTAGCCCAATGACCCATTTGGCCATTTGAAGCATAGACCAGGAGGCCCTCCTGGCTGCTTCCTAGGAGGTGAGGATTCCCGAGCACCAGTGGTTGGGGTAGGTTGAAAGGCCTTACTCAGCGTTTGATATTTTTGTTTAAGGGCCTTTTCATCTCTCTTCCATTATATACTTTGGAGGCCACTGCCAGGACTTTTGCCTGAGTAGTTAAGGGTCCCTTCTCTAGACATCTAAGTTTAGCCTTAATTTTGGGGAAACTCTGGGTGAAGAAGTAGGTCATTAATAATTCTCTACCATCTGGAGTCTCAGGGCCTAGGTTTGTATATTGTAAAACAGCTTTGGTGAGGCAGTCTAGGAACATAGAGGGATTCTCAGTTTTATCCTGAATAATCTCTTGGAGTTTTTCATAGTTAATGGCCTTATTGGCTGACTTCCTGAGACCCGTCATGAGACAGGTGATGAATTCATCTCGACTGGTGACTCCCCCTGCCGTATTATAGTCCCAGTTAGGGTCTCGGTCAGAAACTGCTTCAGCACCAATTGGATGAGCTGGAGTAGTTCAGTGAACCTCATTGGCATGAGTTCTAGCCTGTTCCCAGACTCGCCTCCGCTCCTCAGGCAAAAGTGTGTTGGATAGGATCATGGGAATATCATGAAAGGTAAGATCAGATGACTGAGTTAGGTACTGGAACTCTTTTATGTAAGTAGCTGGGTTGGAGGTGAAAGAGCCTAGTCTTTTCTCAATTTGAGATGGGTCAGAGAGAGAGAAAGGGACATGCACCCAGATGATGCCCTCTGTACCGGCTACTTCCCGTAGTGGGGCTAGGATCTGGGTTCGAGAACGAGTGACAGGAGGGCTTGGTAGGGGATCTCGGGATGGGAGGGAAACTGGTTGCGGTAGAGGAGGTGGGGTTGTTGCCCCGCCCCCGATGGGTGCTTGTGGTGGAAAACTGGGTGGGGATTGAGGGGGAGGAGGCTGGGCAGTTTATGCGGTGGCACTGTGCAGACTGGGTGGTTGAGCGGGAGGAGGAGAAAGAGGAGGTGCCATGGGGATTTGGGGTCAGTAGGGTGGGGATTCGTCATCGGGGTCAAAGTCAGAAGATGAAGTGGGATCTGGTTTGTTGGAGGGTGAGGACTTTAAGGCAAGTAGTAGGTGTTTAGAATTGTAGGGGGTACAGAGAGAGGGCTTAGTTCGGAGGTAGGAAAAAGCCTGGATATATGGGATCTCTTTCCATTTGCCTGTATGCTTACAGAAGTTGTATAAGTCGCGGAGAATTTTAGAATCTAAAGAGCCATTAGGGGGCCATTTAGACTGATTGTCCAAGGGATATTGTGGCCAGATCTCATTATGTACAGGAGTGCAGAGAGCATTAAGAGTCAGGAAGAAGAACTAATAAAACTTAGCTAAACCTTAACAGCAGACCATTCCGGAATAGTAAGAGATTCAATGTCTAAACTTAGAGAGAGACCAGATCAAAGGAAGAGAGAGCGAGAGGCCAGCCAAGGGCTATTTGAATCCTAGTTTACTAAATCCCCATGGTTTACAACCCTGATATCCACCCTGGCAGGGCCCTTGCTTATTTTTATACTGCTTCTCACTTTAGGTCCCTGTATCTTAAACCGGCTAATAGCCTTTGTTAGGGAAAGAGTGAGTGCTGTTCAGGTGCTAATGCTGAGACCCAGTATCATTCACTCACACAGCAGGAAGAAACAAACATTCCATGATTGGAATGGTCAAAGGAAAGTGGGGAAATGTAGAATCTAAGCATTAGTAAGATTAGTAAATTAGCATAAGCATAGCCATCTTAGAAACCTAGAAACCATTTTCTGAGAGTGTGACTCAGAGGAAAAAAAAAAACAAAAAAAAAACAAACCCTGGGCCTGGGTAAGGCCTTGAAAAATAAGTTAATCATGAGCACCAGGTGGTGGGCAGCTGTGACCCTTGGTCAGCTAACCTTGGTCAGTAAATCTTACATACCAAGCTTATCGTGCAGAACCTCCCTAACCATTGAGGAGTAGTCTTACCCTGCCCTTGCTTAACCCCAGGATATATGTCTTGCAAGAATAATGTATAGTTATAGAAAATGGCTATGAGTTAAATGCTTTGAAATTGCTATATAAACCCTTGGCTCTGAGTGCTCGGGGTCCTTGTTGAGACCCGCTGCATCGGGCTGACTTGGACCTCAGCTAGCTAGCTGAATAAAGACTTTGCTTGAATTTACATCTCTATGCCTGTGTAGTTTGTTCTCTGGGGAAGCCTCGGAAGCCTGGACCCTAACAATTACAGTAGAGAACAAGCTTAAAAGGTTTGAGGTCTGGAGTGAGGTGGAGGGGCTTTAGATTATTGAGTAAGTACCCTAGTGGTGAATCTGCAGGAATGGAGGGGCCAGATCCCATGGTGAGAACGAGACCATTCACAAGTCCCTGAGGCATCCCTGAGCAATTGAGAAGGTCGCGGAGAAGACCAGACTCAGTTAGGGGGTCGTCACCACCTCTAACTGCGGGGTCAAGGCAAAAACCCTGAGGAGGCTCGGTGCCTGGTACCAGGAGTTCAAGAGTAGAGTAGATATGTAGATAAAGGGAGACCGGGCCTCAGTGGATGAGGATTCTCACCATGGGGAGGCAGAGAAGGGTCGACTATGGGGATCAACTGTGACTCTGAAAGTCATGGTTGGGGATGCCCCTGTCCCAGAGGAGCCCTTGGGGGTTCTGGACACTCAGCGGTCACTTCCCAGGTTCCAAAGGGACATTTAAGTTGACCGTGAAGGGGAGACTCACCAAATCGAAGGCCAGTGTTGGGTGAGAAGATGAGCGACCAGGGAAATGGATGGTGAGCCCATGGAGGTGGATCGGGCAGTGAGGGTTCCCAGAGCAGCTCAGCTTCCTGGAGGAAGAGCAAAGTCAATGGGAGAGCCTCATCCGAAGTCACGGCACCAATGAAAGGGTATCTTGCCACAACCCTCCTTACCCTGAATGACTCAGGAGACAGGGCCCACGCAAGAGATTTTATTATCTGAAAGAGAAAGTGGCTGCCCCCAGAGGCAGGTAGGGCGGGGGAGGGAGAGAGAGAGAGAGAGAGAGAGAGAGAGAGAGAGAGAGAGAGAGAAAGAGAGAGAGAGAAAGAAAGAGAGAGAAAGAGAGAGAGAAAGAGAGAGAGCATAGTAGTGTGGTGCAGAGAGTTGTGCCTTTTATTGTGGCTGATCCGCTTGGCCTGTTGCCTTGGGGGAGGGTCGGGATGTTTAGAGATAAGGCAGGGTAAGCCCAGGCAAGCCCCAGACAAGCCCAGGCATAATTCTCACCGGCTTAAGTGCTTGGGACCATGGGTTAAATGGAGGATAGATGACTATATTCTTACACTCACCCTATTCTGTCTAAGCCCATGGTTCCTGTTTCACTAAAGTTGGCCTAAGGTAAGGATCTCATAAGAGACCCACACATAAAGCTGGAATACCAAAGAGCTCTGGTCTCAGTTTAAGGTTAAACTCAAAATGAATCTGTCCCATAGAATGGAACAAGGAAGCTGGTCTGGTTTGACCTTGGTTTGAGTGGAGAGAGAAAAAAAATCTCTGAAATTTTATAACCACAAAGCAGTCCTTCCTGAGGTTTGAGCATCAATGGAAAGTGAGTTGCAAAAAGAAATGTTGAACAAATCTGTCATTAAATATGTGGTTAAATAAAAAAAACCTAAAACAATGGCAGTTTAAAGTAACAACAGTAAAGATAATGGTAGGGAGGATCAAAACAAGATAGAACAAAATACTAGATAACATAGCAGTTAAGTTTAGGGAGTGATGTTAATTAGAGTTAAAACATTCTAAGATCTGAGTGTTTAAAAGGAGGGTAAAAACATTTATCAAATTTAGTTTGCTAAGTATACATGTGCAACTCCAGGGGGGAAAAACTTTCTCCCAGCCTGGGACAAATTACCTTCAAAACTAAAATCAGTCAAAAGGATAAATAAACTGGGAGAAACCCATTTATTGCTTACAAGAAGTGGTCCACTTCTGCTTGCTCTGCCCACCCTTGCAATCCCTTGTTGATACGGAGATGGACTACTCTCCACCCTTGGAAACACCTATTGATATGGAGATGCACGAGGACAGGCCAGAGATTCTGGAAATACTGCAGTTTTATCCACAACACATTAGAAAATTTGTTTAACTACTACAAGGATAGATGTAAATTCTCCCCTTCCTGAACATCTTTTGAAAATCTCAGGTATGATGATCTGTCATTTTAGTAGGATTATCCAAGTGCCTACAGTTAGGTTATAGGAGAAACAAAAGTTTTTACAATATAAAATATTCATTAATGAATTCTAAAAATTAAATTTGTCCCCACATCAGTATTCTTTTCCCATCGTTGTAACTCTTTGGCTACGAACATTTGAATGCAAGATAAACTGAGTGATGAATAAAACTACAAATGTTTCAAGAGAGTCAAGATTACAAAGTCTGTGACAGTACAATTGAAGAACCACACTTAAACCTCTTGAAAAAGGAGGCTCTGGCAGATTCAGATTGAATCAGTGAACTATCACACAATTATCTGAAAAGGGTATTAAAATACTCCCCTCTTTTCCAAATACACGTTTGTATGTGGTTAGATTTTCTTCATATACACCAACCAGAGCAGCATGTCATACCAGACTGAATGGCAGATTCAGATCAGTTCACAACTGAAGAAGACATAATCAACAAAGAATGATTTTTGATACACAAAGATTAAGAGAGCCCTTGAGAAAACTGATGAATCTGTCTTTAGTTGTATTAATTATGGAACAAGCAAAGATGCTGAAAAAGGGACTCCAAACCACAGTGACTAAAGATAGAGGTCATGTCTCTCTCATGTAACAGTCGATCAGGGGTCCAGGCCCCTTCCACCCTGCCCTTTTTGCCTTTTCCTACGGAGTGATTCTCATCTGTATAGTCGAAGCTAAATCAGGCAGCATATCCATGTTAAAATTAAAAGAGAAAGTCTACAGGGAAAAGAGAATGTCTAGGGCAAGCAATTTCCTTTTAAGCAAGTGATACAGAAGATACATGTTGGTGTCACTTCCTCTCACATTCCATGGGAGAGAACTAAATCACAAGACTACAGTTGTTAGCAAAGCTGGGAAATCTGAAAGATAAAGGGCCACAGAATAAGAGGAGGATAGATTTTAGGGGACAATTATTAATCTGCCCTGTGCATATTTGTGCAAAATCGACTCTGTGATTATGCCCTGAAAAAAACCCTATGTAATGTGCTATGTGTAAGATGATGTACCTATAATTAGGTCTGATGAATTACGCCTACCCAAATCAACACCTGATACATTCTTTAACTTAAAAAAGATTATTACTTACATTTTGTAAGTATTGTTAGCATTTTGTTAATCATATCATTTATTATTTTGTAAATCAGATAAAAAACTTAATTTTAAAAAAATAGATGAGGTTTTACTAGACTACTAGATGTTTAATAGTCTTTGTTTTGTTCTAGAAACACTTTGTAAAGTGACTAGAAAATTCTTATTTCTCCTCCATATCTGTAGATGACATGATTCTTCATCCATCATCACTATGTTCAAGAATTGTAATCAACCTAATTTCTATTTTTCTATTTTTAACCTCCATGTATTTTGGTCCAAGGGGTGGCAATTTTATTCAATTCATGGTTCCTCTTTTTACTCAGCTTATATCTAAGTTCCAGGAGCTTACACAGCACCCCCCGGGGTATTATCTGGACTCTGTCTAACCTGGCATTTGGTGGGACAGCCATCATCCATCTGGGCACTAAGAAACACAACAGTCCCTTCTTTTATGGAGCACATTGTCAAGTGAATTTGGTGCATTGCTAAAAATTGTGGCCTGAAAGCAAGGTCAAGAAGGCACATGTGGTAGAGAGAGAAGTTGATTTAAGAGACTGGCTCAAAGTGAGGAGGAATAGAGCATCACTAACTGGAAATCTTGAGATTATTTTTTGATTTTCCATGTTCAATGAATTTTTCGTGCCACCACGATCTATGAAAATCGAGAGTTAGTGGTATTTAGAAGTCAGAGAAGACTTAGAGAAGATGTGTTTGTGCGAGAAAGAGTGACTTTTGTTTCTCCTGGGGAATTCCTCTTTTGATGCTGTGGTTGGGGGAGGAAGGTCTCTATAAACACTCGACCTAATGCAGTAGTGTTTAACCCGCCTCTCACTGCATGACTGTAGCTTCCTAGTTGCTGTGGGATAACAAAGATAGTAAGAGCCCCAGTCCTAAAAGTTGCTTAGAGTCTGTATGTAAAGAAAAATTACAGCCAGGACAGACAGGAAGCTGAACTGTACTAATGAAACACTGCTGCAGAAATAAAATTAACTCTAAAGAAGGTGGTTTTACAGACAGGCAGAGAGGGAGAGGAGATGCTTATAAGATGGGGGGAGAACAGTGTGGTCAGTTATTTGTGAAGGGGTGGCGAGGAACAAGGGGGCCGAGGCTCTAGATGGCAGGAAGGACAGGCCTGGCTGGAGCCAGGGTTGGGCAGGGAGGTTTGCTTGTGTGGCTACCCTCTCTCGGTCTGCTCCCGCCGTACTGCACTGCAAGCCCACTCATGTGCTTGCAGCTCCATCCCGTTACCCTTCTAGTGACTGAGCATACTGGCTTTGCAGTCAGACAGACCAGAGTTTTAATTTTGGCTCCACTACTTACTGGTGTGCGACATTGGGGACATTCCTTAACCTCCCTGAACTCATTTCCTCCTTGCCTGGCAGAATTTTGGAGATTGTAAGGATCATGTACAACATATCCAGCATTTTTCAAATCCTCCATAAGAGCAGCAATCATCCCTTTGGCCTGCCAACGAGGTGAGGAGGTGAGTGCTGGGACCGGGGCTGTAGCATGGGAACACAATGACGTGCTTCCACCTCAGAGAGTCCTGGGTTCACGCGACAGCGACATCCTTTCCTTGCTTCCCACTCTGCGGGGATGAATGAGATCATGAATATAAGGTGCTCCATGTGGGCGTAGTCCAGCAGGAGAGCTTTTCAAAAACGTTTATTTCCTTCCCCATCACTTACCGCCCTATTTTCCTTTACTTCCCAGCAAACATCCATCTTCCAGTCTCCTAGCTGTGTTTTTGTGTTTGTGCACAGAGTGGGTGGTGGATGCTGAGTAGTATGGTCACATCTTGGCTTTCCTGGACAGCGCTGGTATGTGCTACTGACCCAGCTTTATTCTGAATAGAGTTCCCTTTTGCTCACAGAGTGTCCTGGTTTGGCAATACATTTCAGTAATTACCTCCACTCTAGTATTTTAGTCATGATGCCAGGCTGCCTTTTCTGAGGAGGAAATCACCTGGGGGCTTTGGGCTGGGGCATATCCCTCCAGAGTTGCTGCAGAGCTGACAGGCATGTCCCCAGGCAACCCCCTTAATCTGTATCTTCTTCACTGTCTGGGGCTCCCCAGGATTGACTGGTTAGCTTTCTGCTTTTAGCCACCAAATTTTCTTTCCCCTGGGGTTTCTCTCCTCCTGGAGCTCTTATGGAAACAAGATCAGGCAGACGATGGAGTTTCTCCCCTCCCTTTTCCTATTTGTTTCCACCCAATACAGTCTTTCTGGTTAACTGGGTTTCTGTGGTATATTTAGAGAAAGAAGGGGAATCAACATAACGTGTAATAGGAAATCACAACTTCATGGCAGATGAGAAACAATCCTAACATCTCATAGGCAGATGAGAAAGACCATATGAAAACTGGTCTTTCTTAGCTCTCCTCATTGATTTACCACTTCCACTCAACTTCTGAAACCCACCTTTGTCTAATCTTGTCTCAATATGAAATGGTTGCACCACTGTTTTCTTTGGCAATTTTGGGGGGCACTTAATGTGTTCGCATTAAATGTGGTATTCTTTTCTATATAATAATGTGTTCTTTTCTAGTGTGGTGGCAAGTCAAAAAAATTGCTTAAAAAGGAACAAATTTCTGACAGATTTTTTTTTTAAAGGCTCATTCCCACCAAGAAATCTTGGTCTAACCAGAATGAATCTCCATAACTAAGTGTGAATCCTTATTAAAGGGTATGTGCCAGGTGCTGTACATGCATTATTGCACTGACGTCTCACAGTTCCCTGTAGGTTAGGTACCAGACACAATCATTATATTCTTTCCCACATTTATTAATGAGGAAACCAAGGCTTAAAAAAGGCTAAGTAATTTGCCCAATTCTTCAATAATTCTTCCATTCTGACTGAAAAGCACAAGGCAAGCTGGGATTCAGGCTCAGACAGCCTGTCCAGAGCTCATGATCTTGACCGTTGTACTGGACTGTCTCTCCAGACTGCAGGAGCTAGAGACCCCACTCCAGGGGCATAGCTAGAATCCAGCCTGGACACCCTGCCTGGGATGGGGCTGAATTTGGGGTGGGGTGTGCCCTATACTTCTGAGAAAAGGCATGACACTTTAGCCATTTCTACTTGTCCCTCTCTGGGCTGGTATTTGTCCTGCTTTCTCTGACAACTTTTCATACCATCCTTAATGATCGTATCCTCACTTTACCTTTGAGAGGTATTGCAAAGGCACCGTTTTGATGACTGGTCAGAAGGGTCACCCTCCCCTGACCTCAGATGGCACTGATTTTTCACTGCTCTTTATTCTGGGCAAATGGCAAACCATGATAGAGAGAAAGGACCATGTCACCAAAGGCACTCTGATGTCAGGGTGTACACTGTTAGATGTCAGGGTTTACTGGGGGTGGTGGGAAGAGGCTGCTGCATCAGGGTGGGCTCCCAGCAGGCCTTTAAGCTAAAATCTCTCAATTTTGTTAATTTTGGACCAGTTAGTCCTGTGAGGTCAGCATGGGGGAAATGCTCTTGAATATTCCTCACCTTTGGCTTTCCAGTATCAAGATCTGCATTGACTGTATTGTGTGTGTGTGTGTTTATACTGATTCAACTAACTTTCCCCTATTAAGGTTGGGACTTTTTCTCTTTGGTCATTTAAAACTATTTCAGTGGAGTTTTTGTATCTTGCCTTTTGTTTCTGATGTTTCCTTTACTGGATTAGGCTTATTTCAAGTTTCACCTAGTACTCCCCCTATCCCAGTTTTTAGATGTCAGTGAGTATCCATCAGAGGCAATAAGCTTCTCATTCTGATATGCATTCTTACAGGGAGAAATAAAACTTGTACAGAGATGCAGGCCAACACACCTCCTACATGGGTTCTTTTAGTCAGAGTAAATCCAGGATCATAATGCTACAATAGTCCTAGATTTGGAGAGGAAAGCTGACTAACTATAATATTAGCTAATATTTATCAATAATAAACATTTATTGTAGGCTACACAAGCCCTGAGCAAGAAACGTTTCATTTTCAAGGGGACAAAAATCAAGCCTTAAAGGAATTAAGGGCCTTGCCAAAGGGTCATACAGCTAGCAAACGGCAGTCCTGGGACTAGAATTTAGCTAATCTTAACCTCTGTGCTGCTGTGTAAAAGAAAATACCACGTGAAGTAGGTTAGCCAAAAGAGCTCAGCTAAGTTATATACCATCTCTATGCTAGTTTCCTCATCTGTAAAATGGGGAGAACTCTTAGACGACTCTTAGAGTCACTAAGCACCTGTGTGGTCCTGAAATGAAGAGCTGTCCGAAATGGAGCTCTTGATCTGCAGACCGCCACCCACCTCTGCTCCGCCCTGTCTTCCTCTTGCCTCGGTTAATGGCATGACTACACAGTTTCTCAGCCAAATCACCCAGAAGTCATCTTTAGTTCTTTGATTTCCTTCACTTTCCATGTCTAATCCAGTAAATCCGAGTGCTCTCCTTCCAAGGGAAATCTCATATCTGATCACGTGTTACCTTCTCTGTTACCACAGCCCCAGTCAGTAGTCGAGGCCCTTCACATCTTCCCTGGACTACCTTATCTTACTGCTTATATAAGTTTGTAGTATTATTTGATCTCTTATACAAGTAAAAAAAGAAAACAAATAACTTTTCTTCCTTTGATTTTTCTAAACAGTAAAATTTACTGGGAAATATTAATTTTTGCTAACCTTGCAATAATGGAATCTCACATTTTATACATTATAAAGGAGTTTTAATATAATGTAAAGGTTAGAGGTCTGGGCATCTAGGAAACAGCAAAGGTGATTTTTCCCTATGTCTGGGGAATTTTGTTCCTCATGTCTGTTCCATGAGGTCTTAATAACTGGAAAGAGAGAGAAAAAGAAGAGGAAGCTTCTGTGTATAAGAAACCTTAGCACTTTTTTCATTGGTGGACATTGAGCTGGCCCTTCCCTTGCCATCTAGAAACTGTGATGAAGTGGGTGGGGACCCTTGAGCTAGACATACTGGGCTCTTGGGTGCTGTGAGGAGACATTTCTAGTAGCTGTGGAGATGACCTAACCCACAGCGAACAGGAATAGGAATACAAAGAGATCATTCTAGAATGGCAAGGTGACTAGACTGTGCATGGAGCCTAAAGACTATGGAAAAACAATGGTTCAAAGGGAGAACTGCTGACAGAGGTGACAAGCATCAATCTGGACTAATTGTGGAGCATCTGAGCTCTCCCTGGGATGCCCAGAAATAGCTGGGGACCACATTGTGTAGTGGGATAGGATCTTCCTACCATGTGGATTAGAAAGGGTCTATCTAGCCCAGCACTGTTCAACAGAAATGTCACAATGTAATCTGAAAATTTTTAGTAGCCATATTTAAAAAAACAGGTATAATTCATTTTAACAATGTTTTATTTAACTGAATAGATCTAAAATATTAGCATTTCAATATGTGGTCCTACGCTAATGGTGTGCTGGTAAAGCCCCTCCCTGAGAAAAATCCCAGTTTGTAATGTTCACCAATTTCCATGGTGTAAAAACTCTCACCAAGTTCTGTTTCAAGATACAATAGTGATGCTAGTAATGACAATTAACGGCTATTGAATGCTTCTATGTATCACACACTTTCTCTCTCTGTCTATACATATATGTGTATGTGCATATATATATATACATAAAATCTAGCTATCTAGTTATCTACCTATCTATCATAGATGACTAAAGGAGGGCTGGGTAGTTCAATAACTATTCCAATGGGAGGTAGAAAAGCTTTGATTTAGATACAGGTCTTCTGATTTTTGCCCAGACTGTCAAGAATAAAGCAAAGTGGGATCAAAGAAGGGAGGGGAATCATGGAGCTAGAAGGGTAGAAGGAAAGAAAGGGAGATGCTCCAAAGACCTAGAATAAAACCACAGACAGCTCTCAATCCAATCTAATTCAGTTCCTGTACTGAGCACAGCTATGAAGTGGTGCTATGGGAGCAGGGGCATATGGAAATGGATGAGCTTGGACTCCCTCCCCTGTGCAGAGACAGGAGCATACATGCACAGCTCTGACAGAGGGCAGCCTGTGAACTGTGCTAGGGGAGCCTCACCCACCTGCCCCAGGTGGAGCTCAGAGTGAGGGAAGGTGGTGTGGTGGAGAACAGCTCACTGGGGCAGGGGGGCTTGGGGCATCTGGAGCTTGAGCGATTCCTAGCAGGGCATTCTTTGGGATGAAACAGGAAGTTTAATCAAGAGAAGCCGAGAAGTTTGAGCTAATATTGGAAGGAAAGGGATAGGAAATGCAGAAAGCACTAGGAATACAGCAGAAAGTAGAAAGGAGAGAACTGGAGGAACTCCCTTAGCTAATTTGCACAAAGTGCAGGGTGTTTTGTGTGTATGATTGTCACAAAAAGGACATATCCCAAGTGTGACTACTTAATACAGCTTAGGGAGGTGAAATGAGCAAACAAAGCATATGCAGTGGTACTGGGGGAGGGAGATTAGGGAATACAACCTTCAAAACGAGAGATGCTGATTGGTCCGGCAGAAAGCTTTAGGAGCAGAGGAATCTCACTTATGTCATTGAAAGAATAAACAGTGAAATGCCCTTACAGGTTTAAAAACACACACCATAACACCTGTTTAGGGTCTGTTCTGTCTAGACACATTGCTTCATGTATTACATAGATTATTTCACTCTAGCTCCAAAATAGGGAGTTTAAAAATTCAGAAAAGAGTTCTTTAGAAGGACACTGAAGAGGACAGGACCAACTTCTTGTTATCACAGGGTGGATATATTTGAAGGTAGAAACAAGACAGAGTTCAAGAAATGGTGCTCTTTTGGTTCAGATTTATAATTCCCAGGTTACTAAATTGGCTTCGGTTGCCACAACAAACTACCATACGCTGGGTGCTTAAACAACAGAGATTAATTTTTTTCACATTCTGGAGGCCGGAAGGCCACAATCAAGGAGCCAGCATGGTCAGGTTCTGGCGAGGATTCTCCTCCTGGCTTGCTGATGGTTGCCTTCTCACCTGCCCTCACTTGGCAGGCAGAGACAGAGAACAAGCTCTCTGTGCCTCTTCTGATACAGGGAGCTCCACCTTCATCACCTAATCACCTCCCACAGGCCCCATCTCCAAGGACTATCATATTACATATTCTACATATGGATTTTGGGTAGGCATAGACATTCGGTCTTTAACAATGGCTATTAAGGGTTAGATTCAGTTCAAGAAACAGACAAACCCAGACTGTCTCGGTTTAAATCCATCACTGTTGTGGTTAAATTACTCTGAGAGTTTGGCTCCTCAAGTTTAAGATGTGAGGTTAGTAATAACCATGCACAGTGCTCCCAGGAGGAGTGGATGAAAGGAGGCTCTACGCCTGGCCCACAGAAGACACACAGGCAAACAAGAAACGTAAGATGTATTCCCAGTCTCTAAAACTTTGGGGAAAAGAAAGATCTAATTGATAGGAAGAAGTTATTTTCTCTTGTTGAATTAGTGGCTATGTGCAATCAGCCTGTAAATATCTGCTTAGCTGTATTGCTTTCTAGGTGCCCTGGCCGGATACAGAGCTTATACTTGTCATTTTAAAAAAGATCAATAGTATCACATGGAGTTTAAGAACAGGTTCCAGAGTAAAAGGACCAGAATTCAGATCCCAGCTCTGCCATGTACTAAATCTGCGACCTTGACCAAGTAAGTTCATCTCTCTAAGCTTTAACTGCTTTTAATTGTAACACAGGTAGAAAACGGTAACCTCTTCACAGTTTTACTGTTGGGCAATGGAGAGGCATTTTCAGACAGGACAGTCAGCAAATGCACAGAATCAGAGGGTAATTTTCTATTGCCTCATTCATGGTCAATTATGGACATGCACATCTGCACCAGGGGCTCCAGCCATAGAACTACACACATTTCAGGCTGATTATCCTTTGCTGTAGCAGGGGCTGTCCTGTGCCTTACAGATTATTCAGCAGAATTCCCAGCCATCTCCATTAGATACTAGTAGCACCTGCCACAGATCCAGACAACCAGAAAAGTCTCTAGACATTGTCAAATGACTCCGAAGTTTAGAGGGGAGGGGGAAAAATTGCCCCTAGTTAAGAATCTCTGGTTTATACTAATTCTAGTTTATACCCAATGAAATGTATTTTGAAAAGGGAGGTAATCTCTTATTCAATTTAGATTTGCTTTCAGAATGATTAGCACTTAAAGAAAATTCCCACTTGCAGATGAATAAAAGTTATGTATGCCATTGGTTTCATTAGTGTACATTATTCAAAATGCATGTAATCGTTCACTTTAAATACATAATTTATTGTCATAATTATATTTCAATAATGTTGAGTCTCTATAAAGAAAATTGCCTGTGTTCTGTTAGGATATAAATGATCTACTTACAATTTTTATACGTTCTTGGCATTGCATACATATTTTAAACACACAATTAAAAAATTAAATGTGAGTACTTAAATCTCTCGAGGCATTTGCTTTCCATAATGGTGCAGTACTTCACGGGCATATTTCCACAAAGAGAAAAATGTCTGGCTGTTTTGTGCCACTAAGATTTAGAATCTATCATCATGCCCTAAAATAGCTGCCAGGGGTCAATGCAAGATAAAGAAAAGTAGCGAACATGAAAAATGAAAGGGAAAATCAGCACCGGAAGAAAAGGGTTTGACAAGTTGAGGGGCTATTGTGTCTGAAACCCAAATAGAATATCATATATGAGTTCACATTTGCATTTAAACTAATAGTGTACATCCAGTTTCAATGAAAAGTACACATTTCAGGTTTGTTAATCTTGTACATCTAAGTTCAAAGTCTCCAACTATCAGGAGACTTCTGTATTTAATTAGTGCCATTTCCAGTTTTGTTAAGACTCTCATTCTTTCCTGGTCCTGAAAATAACATGCTTCAGATCTACTGCAAGCAAATTCAATTTAATTCAGCAAATCTTTCTAGAAAGACTATCTGGCTGGCTCTGTGCGTGAGTGCAGCACAGGACCCCTGGCTTCAGGATCACTCAGCATCATGGGTAGGGGCTGAAAGAGATTCAAGCAGGTGTAAGACTCTTCCAATACTACCCAGCATGGTAAATGCTCTCAACACAGGGGTGGAGACTGATTCTTCTGGGAGGCCCAGGGAAGGCTCCCTATCATAGAAATGTAACAGTAAAAAAAAAACAAACAAAAAACCCACCTTAGGTGATCATTTAGGCAGATTCACAAATCTGGCTCTTAGGGAAGCATTTAGATTTTCTATACATATTCATAAGGCACTAATCCAAACTTATCAAGTCAGAATTGAGTGAAGGGATTTGGAATGTGAATCTTTCAAAAGCTCTCCTGGTGATTCTGAAGATCTGCCAGGCTTTGGGAATTACTGATGTACAAATCCCCTGCTCAGGGCTAGAATTCCCCAAACTGTATTCCTTCAAGGGTTTCGTTCAGCCTCTTCTGGAGTGCTGCAGGCTCACTACCTCATGAAGCAGCCAGCTCTGCCCATGAAGTGCGTGGGGTTTTGTTTGTTAGAGATGGAAGGTAAGGATATTTGAGGCAGTGACTACCTCAAATAATCAGGAAATAAAGGGAGATAAGTCTGGAGAGTAAACTTGGGGTTCCATTATGGAATGACTCCAATGTCAAGCTAAAGAATTTCAACTTTATCCTCTTTGAGATGGAGGTATTGATAGGATCGTAGTCATGACTGGGTTTAAAGAGCCTGCCAGAGCAGAATGGCTGGGAGAGCAAAGGGAATGGAAGTAGGGAGAATAGCTGGATGTTTAATTCAGGAGTTCAAGGATTGGGAGGGGGAGGAACAAGGAGTTGGAGCAGACGCAGCAGGATTGGAGGGGTGTATGAACTGTACTGCTTGACTAATTTGGGGCAAAGATGAGTCAAAGCTGATTCTGGGGTTTTGAGATCCTGGAGTGCCAAACACACTGACCAGAACAGAGACATGAGGAACAAGAGCAGGGTGAGAACAGACAGCAAGTCAGGTTTTTGACATCTGAAATGCAGTTTTTGTATCCGTTACCTCCCATCTTCCTGTGTCGCCTGTCTCAGGGCAGAGCTTCACTATGACTCCCTCTGTATGGCACAGAGTAGGCCCTCAAAATGCTTGATGAATGAATAGCCACCATATCTTCTTCTCTCTTTATCCTTTCTGCTTTAATTTAGGATCTTATTATTTCTTACTTAAAAACAGCAACTGAGGACAGCCCCAGCTCATACTGCTGTCTTTGTGTGAATTAGAACAGGGTGCTCTCTCTGAGTCTATGAATAAGAAAAGGGAGCCTTTATGGGTGTGGATGCAGCCCTTCACTCAGGGCTTGGGATGCAGAGCACATCTTTGTGGGAAGATAAAGACTCTCTTCCTGTAGGATGAAATCACTCGCTCTGGGATGGAGGGCTTGGATTGCTGGGCACAGAGGTAGTTTTAGACCCCACTCACCTCCTCAGCTGATGCAGAGAACCCAGCTGGTCTCCTTGATCCCCACTCCCATGCCTAATTCACTCGATTTTTTTTCCAGAAATGTAATCATATCACGTGCCGCTTTAGACCTTCCCATGTTTCCTCGGTGCCTTCGGGAAAAAGTTGAGTTCTTCACTTGTAACCGAAGTCCATTCATGACAGCGTGTTAGCTTCTTCCCTGGCCACTCTCTTTCACTGGCCCCCTCTCTGGGCACAGCTCCCCAATGGGCAATATGTAGGTGGATTTCCCTCAGCCCTGCCCAGCGATTACTGGCCCTCCTCACGTCCCCAGGCGGCGAGACTGCTTCTGGTTTCTCCAGGATTTACTTGACTCACCTCAAGGAGGCCGTCTCCACCCTAACTCCAGTCCAAACCAGAATCTCTCTGGGCACCCTTCCCTCCTGCACAGCCATCGGGGCTTGACACTTTGCTGGCTGTAATGGTCCTACCTTCCTATCTGTGGACTCTTTGAGGACTAAGCGTGTTTTGTTCTGTTCCCCCCACCCCTCTGTCAGCACCATTATGTAGGCACCTGGCTTATGCTTGTTGAATGGAGAAATGACTTAGAAACAAATGAAAAGTACAGATTTTACACCCACCCCCAAACTAAGCAGACAAAAAAGAAAAAAAAAACCAAAACAACAAAAATCAAATGTAAAAAAAAGTCCCCACCCCTGCCAAATTAAAAAAAAAAAAACCAAAAAGGTTTTTGCTGCTTTCTAAGTAGAGGATATTCTGTCAGTTGTAAAGCCTTTTTATTTTCTATACTTTTCTGGAATGTTGAAATGGCCATTCACTTTGAGGTTTAAGATCTGCGGGAAGGTGACTTCTTGGAATGAGGCTTCCAGTCCATGGCTCGTTTGCTCTGGTTAACCTATGTATTTGATATTTGTGAGATGCTTAAAAAAAAAAAATGCCAAAGATTCAAATAACAAGCTTGACCTCTTTAGGAACATGTCAACTTTGAAGATGGAGGACTCCACCTATCTGCCTATCTGTCTGAGAGAGATGCCATCAATGCTATCCCCGATGGTGGTTTCATTTGTTCCAGATGCTAGACCAGCCCAGTGATGAACTTTGAAGTGCTTATATGGTCTATCACAAGGTCTTGTCTGGAACTTCCAGGCCAGTTTATATTTCTTTTCTTGTGTGCATTCCCCTTCTTCCCACAAAGAAAGTGAAGAAGCTATGAGAATGTTCTCAATGAAACAAGAAACAATTAAATGTAAAATATCACGTAAACTTCAACCAAAAATTACAAGCAGGCACAATATGGTAGGAGGACTAAGATACCTGAAAACTGTGTCTTAGATGTGCAGCCTGAGTTCTGGTATAGGTGACCTGTGCTTTCCTGGGCCAACACAAAAATGGAAATTCATTCTGTTGCACCGTTTTTACTGTCTATAAGGAATGACAGTAACTGCCAATTTTTCTTCGTGGAAGCCAAGATGTTACAGTGAGAAGAGGTGTTGTCCAGGGCATGCGTACATACTTTATGAATGTTTGCTTGCTTACTTTTTTTCACCCTTTGGCAGCTATTTACAAATATTTTCTTTGTTTTTCAATGTTAATTGTTTTCACTGTTTCTTTTTCAGCTGGTTGGTCTGGACGTTGCTAGTAGTATTTCAGGCTTTTTTGCTGTGACTCTTTTAATCAGCTTTTGAAAATAAATAACTGGTTCCCAATTTTAATGTTTGTGACTATCAGCTATTACACAAGAATTGTGCTTCTACACACTGATTTTTCTTTCCATTTTCTTCCCTCCATACCCTGTATGTTACACATACTTTGCTCATTGGAATAACTGTTTCAAGAGAAATTTAGATGGAACTTTATTTCAGTTTTGGCTGACAGTCTATGATGCAGTGTTTGTTACCTTATCTTTCATACAAAAAGACTTGAACCTCTGAAGACCAGTATGTTCTTCAAATGTAAGGCATGATGATTATAATGAGAGTATTAATTCATATTTTAATTAATTAATACTATAATAATAAATGTACTTTCCATTTCCCACAAACTGTTTCTCTTTTGATATGCCTCATACCCACTTTCTATAAAATTATGGTGCATTTAACAGCTCATATTACTGGTATCAAATCATTCCTCCCACCATTGTTTCTTTAAATACCCATTGAATGGCTCATGAGGAGCTCAGAGAGATACACTTGCCCACAGAAGAGACAGAATTCTGTCTTAAACATCCCCTTATAACATCCTTATGTCATCAAGGATAGCAGTGGGTTTACTATCTACTCAGTAAATATTTATCAATTTGAACTCAAAATTATAAATAATTTTAACATTTATGTCAGTGGGAAAAGCATCTGCCTATTGGTAGGATGCTTATACTTTCCAAGTTCTGAGTCCACCCCTTACTTCAAAGAAACGAACAATCTTCAAAGCTTATTTAAATCTACTCATTTATTCATTCATGCAACAACTATGTATGGAGAAAAGTGGAAGGAAGGGGAAAAGGTCAAGATACTCTTCTGCTTCTTTTCTGCTGCACTTAAAACATAATCATGTATGTGTTTACTAAACTTGTCTCAAAGGACTGAATGAGAAAAAGATTGTAAGGCTCTCTAACACAGTGCCTGGCACGTGGTAGACGCTCAATATATACTAGTTTATTTGTCACGGCATAATGGACCAAAACTAGAGACTCCACTCCTTTATTTGTACAAGAGCCACCATCCCATTTTCTTTTATTCTCTTTTTCACCTTAAGAATGGTCTGTGTGTGCCTTTTCCTCTTGAATCTGCAGAGTGGGTTCAGTGCTTAGTTACCTAATACAGGGCAGACAGGAACTTCAGGCCAGCATTTTCCTTAAATCTCCTCTACGATTCAAGACACCTTGGGGAAGGGATAGATGAGCTCCTACATCAACGGATGATGATTTTTATCTCTACCAAGTGACCCACAGTTTGGATATTGGTGCGATGAGAAATTTAGAAAAGAGCACACTTATATGACTGTCACTTCACAGTCACTCAAATCAGAACTGGAATGCCACAAAAACAACTCCCTGTTAGCCCAGAGAAAAAAAAAAGAAAGAAAGTAAAGGGGAAATTCAGATTAGTCACAAAGAAGTTCCCCCGCCTGCCTGCAAAAGCTGCAGCATTAAAACTGAGAGAGATTTCTCTGCTCTCTCAATCGCCTCTTACCTCTGGTCCTGGGACCTGGGCACTTTCTGCTTGATAAGCTTGGTTTTGCCTTCCTGTCCTTCTTTGTGGGGAAGAGGCCAGTGTTCCGTCAGGCTCCCCTTTGCCACAGTTTTCATCTTCCCTGCATCCAGACTGTGGAGATGGAAGGGGTCCAACCCCTGGACGGGAATGTGGGAACTACACCAGGGAGGAGATTCCAGAACAAGCTATGGCTGGTGGCCTCCGTAATTCAGGGGCTGGGGCTGCTCGTGTGCCTCACCTACATCTGCCTGCACTTCTATACTCCTCAGGTAAGATGCATCACCGGGCTCTTCATTTCCTCCAGCTTCTGCCGATAGCAGCATCAACAGCTGCAAACGGTAAATAATCTGATGCCAAAATTGAGGGTTTTTTCCCCTCCTCAGAGATTGCAAAGTGTGGTCAAACACCCTCCTACCTCCTTTCCTTCCTTCTTTTCAGCAGTGGCAGTGGTGGGGCACAGTGGAGGCAGGGCAAGGGCACTGCTTCTGGATTATTCTTTTCTCTGCATTGCAAGAATCCTAGTATTCCTTAAGGAGCTATTACTTTGAAGCTTTGAGTCACTGATATTCTTGGTTTACCCATTCTGCTTGTGTTTGATCAGAGCATTAATATAAAAGGAAATAAGAAAGAGATCGGTTCCCCATCCCATTGTATTCACAAACCCCAGTAGATACTCAAGATTTGCTTTATTGAAGAATGCTGTAGGTATCAATATTAAGTTCTTTTAAATCGCTAACCTGTGTATTGTTAAGGGCAGAGATATTTCTCTTCATGCATGTATGTGCACATGTCCAAACATTTACCCATCAACTTAATCAGATATTGTTTCTCACAGTCTTTCTCTACCAATCACAGCTTACAGACATCACTTTGTCCAATACAGTCTGGAGAGGATGATCACCTTTCTAGTATTTCCCCCACTTAATGAAGATATTCGTTCCATTTTTCCTTCTATGTAATCTGGTCCCTTTTATGTTATTTTTGCTTATTTATGTGTTCTTAGGGACAGACATCACTAAGTCTTCAAGGATGTTCTTACCTGCAGGAGACTCCACTGAAAAGAAATTAGATGTTCAGTCTCCCCATATTCCCTTGTTGGGTGGACTCTGGTAATTGTTGTTATGCTGGCAGGTTACTTTGGTTGGTTAGAAAAGTCTCTCCTAGGTAAAGATAAGACACTGGGAACTTTACCTTCTGATGGTCATGGCAGAGACTGGGTATCTCACATTAGACCAGGATATGATGAGTAGAGTCCTAGCCAATGCCTGGGCTTGTCTGTCTACAGGAAATAGGGGGTTTTGGTACACAGAGGCTGGTGGGAGTGCGGATGTGATCGCTGTACCACCGAGAGAGCTCATGTACCCAAATTCCAGAAGTATAGCCGCAGTCATGCTCAAGTCTGCAGACCAGTGAGCACAACACAAGGGTCCTCTCCTCACCATGCCACGTACTTCCTTCTCTGTGCAGAACGCTCCGGGTGAATATTAGAGTAGGCGATTTGGGGAGAGGGTGTGGGGGAGGAGCAACATGTCCATGGCAGGATGCCCAAGACGTAGACCGGAATTAGGCTCTTCCGAGAAGAAAACAAAGAGAGTGACCAAAAATAGAACAGCTGAGTGCATTCACCAGGTCTGGGAGCACTGAGGGTGCTTTTACGAACAACCACAGTGTTATATATTTCCCTACACTGTGGGATGATAAAAAGCCAAGACAGATGGCTCCCGTCAAGGCCCAACAATCACACTAGGGCTCTGAGCATGAGAGCAAAAGGTGAGGCTTGTATAGAGCCAGCTGGAGGCGGAGCCGCCCTGACTCTCAACACCAAGGGGACACTGAGGAGAGGGTCCTTTCAGCAAATCACCCAACAATTTAGGGACAGCACCCGGGAGAAAAGCTGAATGTGTGTTTTCAGGACACGAGAATCCATAGTGAGCCAATCTCAGAAAGAACTAGCTTTCTCTCGTCCTGGCACAGAAATGGAAGCAAAATCAGAGGAGGTATGTTACAGCTGTTTGCTCAAGAAACATACTCTCACATATTATGGATACAGATTTTTTTTGGCACAGATCTTTGAAATTCTTCACTTGACATTAACTTCAAATTTTTCTCTTATTTCTAGTGAGACTGTTTTAGCTACCATAATTTCTTAGACTGTTATAGCATCCATGGCAGCACCAGAGGGTTCTTAAATTTAGTCTCCCATACTTTATTAGGGGGAAGGGTAGCATAGATAGGCAGTGTAGTCTCCCTGGAATTTAATCAAATGATGGTGGTGGGAGGGAGGTTTTGTGACAGTGAGAGAGAGAGAGGGAGGTTGAAAGAGAAGTGGTAGGGTAGCTGTTGAAAAAGGGACATAGACTGGTAACCTTTACAAACTCTTCAATAAGATCGCTTGGAATTTTGGTTGAAGGATAGGGTAGGAGATGACACAAACTCATCACCTTTTCTAAGATATAATACTACAGTGCTGTGTACAGGGGGGAAATAGAGCTGAAACACTGATTATTTACCCCATTAAATTGAATCTCTTTTACTGTAAGGGAAAGATATTTGGAGAGTCATCATGATTTTTCCTTATTTCTTAGATTTAACTTTGAGCCTTAGAAAATAATTGCTACGTGGATGGCTCTGTAAAAAATACAGATATAACTATTAAACTCCATTTGGCAGTCAACTTTCTCTTCAAATAAATAACTTTTGCTTTCTCAACACTCGGTTAAGTTTCCGTTTTTAAGATGCCAGGAGAAAACACAGACCTTACCCACTGCTCAGATTATTCACTTCCCTCTTTGGGTCTTTATTTTCTTATCTGTAACATGACACAGCTGGATCAAATGGTCAGAAAGAGTTGTAGTTCAGTATCCTGTATGTGTTTAGATATATTCAAAGAATGGGTATGAGGATTTGAGAAATGCAAAAAATAAGTAAACAGATTTTTGTTATCTAAGTTTCTAGAGTTCCCTGTTCTTAAGAAGGGATCAGAGGAAATCAAACTTGCACATGTATTTGTAATTTCTACTTATTTAGGTACCATATGAATATCTAAATAACCTATTCTGGGTTAGCATCAAACTTTACTTAGAAGGGGAAAGAAGTGGATGCCCCAGGGGAATGTCCGTGATACAAGTTAAAAAATGGAATATTCTTGTTTCCCAAACCAATACACACTCTTTGGATGTTTCCTGGGGTTGCCAATTTAAAGCACTAGGCTTCCAATCTCACCTGCAACTTCTACAAGGAACAAGGACATAAAAAAGCTGATCTGTAAGGTCAGTGATATTCATGTGTCTCAGGGCTCTTGAAGAAAGGCTCTTCTAAGATTTGTACCAGCTTTATCATAGTACTTCATTGATGTGACAGCTTTTAGTGATAATTCTTCAGCAAATCCCACAGTTAAAAAGATTTATAGTCTTATCATTTTTACTGCTGGGAAAAACAGAAGTGGAGGTACTTGGAAAGTGACCTGACCAGCTCTGTGTCAGTGAGGGCCAGAATTGGAATTCACAGTTTCTTGATGAAATTTCAGTCTGTAACTTGGATTTCTGTTTGTATCATTTAGGAAGGAAAAGAAGTTTTTTTTTTTTTTTTTCTGAAATACCTTGTCTTGATTTAGCTCAGTTTATATGTGTAACCATGTAATCAAATGAGTTTTCTAGACAAGCAAATAAATGATTTTCAATGCAACTGAGCTTGCATTTCTTAAGCAATTCTATGGGAATTAAAAAGGACATTTGAAGTGTTGAACTGATGTGTCATTAAATATTTTGAGGCTCCTTTTTTTTAAATAGAAATATGTATTTTTGAGCAGGCATTGGACATAATCTATTTACAGATAAGAAAACAGAAAGGGTAAAGCAGGGGGAGGACATGATGCTTCAGCTAATAGTAGGAGTAGTAGAAAGCCCTTAAATGGACAAGGGGGATGGTGGTGACTGGGTAGGGGTAGAAGACTTTCTAAGTAGAAAAGCCAATTGTTTAGAATGGTTGAACTTGGATGTTCATAGGGAAAGTGACAGAAAATGAGGCTGAAAATCTAGGTGGGAGCAGGTCATAAAGGATCTGTGACTCACGCTAAGAGAATGCTCTTCATTCCATTCTGTGCAAAAGGAAATACAGACAAATTTGTCAAAATGGTTCTTTTCCAAATTTCACTTTTCTTATGAAATCTGTACTGGCAAGTACAGATACTGAATCTAGTCTCACAGCACTAGGGGGCACCACAGTAAAACTAAGCATTTTCAGATCTCCTGTAGGGAGCCTACTAAGGCATTAAGATTAGACAACTTTACTCAGGAAGCCAAGTGCTGATACAGGTGTAGAAGAAGGATGAACGACATCAAGGGGGCCCTAACATGACTCACTATTTACACAGAAATGTCATTTTCTAAATGAAAATTTCCAACATATATTTCGACCAAAGTACTGAATATAAGACAAATAATTTGGACAGGGATCATGCTGGAAAATGTCACATATATATATACATATATAGAAGCAAATAAACACACATAGAGGAGAGTTTGGGAAAGGAGCAGAAAGGCCTGGAAATATGGTCTCCCTATTCTTGTCCTCGGACCTCAGCCCCACCTACTACTTATTTAGGGCCTTGCCTAGGGCCTGACCACCCTGCCCTTCCAAGCGATTTCTTTTAATACCAGTGACTTCTGTGACCTTCATTCTCAGAGAACCTGCAGCTGACCACCCATACCAGGGATCTGTCATCCATGGAAAATGAACGTGAATCTTCTGGGGTCTAAAGGAGCCCTGTACAATGTTGTTATTACTACTTAGCAAGAGAAAAGAAGCAACTGAATTACAAAGTAGGAAGATTATTTCCCACAGTCACAGATTGAAATGCGTGGTAGAGTTAGGATGAAACTGATTTCCCAACCCTACAGCTTGTGTATTTTGTTTGTAGCCACCCATACGTTTGATATCTGTATCTTTTCAAGTGAAGGAATTAAAACATTTCCTTATACAAAAATACAAAATGTCTTCTTGAATTTTGGGGGGAATTATTGGTGTGTAGAAATGTACACTCTGGGCCAGGTTTATTCCAGTCTTTTATCTTTGTGGGTAAATTCCCTGAGTGACAGTTTAATCATTTCTAAAATTGGAATCTGGTTATTGTGAAGAGCAAGTGCTGTGTAACAGAGCTTTGTAAATGCTGAGATTACTATTATTTTTTCATGAACACACTTCTGCTTCTGAAGGATGCCACTGCTAAAATGTGTACCTTGTAGCACATACATACCTACCCCCATAACTCAAATCTCAGAAAGCGTGACACTTAAGGTTAACCTTAACTTCAGGGACCTTGACTTCTCTGCTGTAATTTTTTGGATTAAAACAATATTCCACTGGAGTAATTCTAAGTCTCAAAGTTTTGAACAAAGATTTTTAACTAAGTGCTCATGGCTGCATTAGAGAACAAAGGGAGAATGAAGGGGAGAATTTATGAGGGTATGAAGTGCCTGAAAGTGGTTCAGAGATCTAAAATAATGCAGTTAAGAACACATGGTCCAGCCTGGTTAGAAATTAAGACTAGGTCAAAATTCTAGTCCTGTCTCTTTCTGTTACACTTGGCCATGACTCCATGACTTATCTTTAAGATTAGCTGGTTGTTTTAAAATTTGTTTTCTTTTCTAACATTAGTTGTTTTTGAAGAAATATTGAGGGAAAAATTTATGATCTGGTATAAAGGGAGGAAAGGATTTTTTTAAAAAAGGAATTTAAATCTACTTACACAATTGCAGATAACATGATCAATGAAGTTTTGACAATTGTTTAATACCTTCTAGGTTATTTTTATAAAATACAGCATTGCATTAGTGGTGTATTCATAGAAGAGAAAGGTGATCTAGATTCAGGCACCAGCTCCCCATTTATTCTCTCTTATTTCTCTCTCTCTCTGTTTTTTAAACAAAAAGAACTTTAGATACATACTCTCCCCAAGCCCTTCTAGTTTTATCAGACTCTGATTCAAAGATTGACTTGAATGTGATAGTGTAATCTGTACACTATTTGCAAATGCCTATACAGCCATGCATTCATTTCACTGGGCTGGCAGAGCAAGTTACCACCAACTGGTGCCTAAGGCAACAGAAATTTATTCTCTCTTAATTCTGGAGGATAGAAGTTCAAAATCAAAGCGTTGGCAGGCCCATGCTACCTCTGAAGGCTTTCAGGAAGAATCCTTCCTTCCCTTTTTGGCTTCTGGTCACCCCCAGCCCTCCATGGTTTCCTTGACTTGTAGCTACGTCACCCCGAGCTCTGCTTGTGTCTTCGCATGGCCATATCCCCTGTGTGTATCTCTGTGTCCTCTCTGAATCTTTTAAAGACCCCAGTCATATTGGATTTAAAGCCCACCCTAACCTAGTTGGCCTCATGTTAACTAATTACAACTTCAAAGATTCCATTTCAAGTAAAGCCACATACTGAGGTTCTAGGCAGAAATGCATTCTGGGGAACACTCACTATAAACCATGCATTCATTCATTTATTGAGCAATATCTATGGAGCACCAGTTACTTGTCAGATACTGAGGAGACAATGGTGAGCAAGACATGGGTCTTCCCAGCCCTCCCAGAGTTTCCAACCAGGGTGGAGAGAAGATGGTTAAAGACGCAATTGACATGGTGCGTGGTAAGTACTGGATAATCAAGTCGGGTGTAGTTCTTCAGGAAGAAGTTTCACAGAAAGCTCTCTACCAGCTTCAATGCCTAGGTTCCTGACTTGGGATTACAAAGTTAGCCCCCTTTCTTTTGCACGAGGTGCTCTATTTCTCTTCCATTAATTAACAGGAAAGCTTTAGTTTAAAAGGTCACTGTCATGTCACCACCACCACCATCCCACTGCTCTTCTGTGATGAATTTAACCAGTCACCAATCTCAGTTCACACCAGAATAGAGGCTGGAGATTATTTAGCCTCATGCAAATGAGGCGGAGAGCTTCACTGCGCAAAGAGCTCTAGAGATACTCCTGGTTGTCCCTCAGCTGTCAGAGGGGCTTGTGGGAAGGGGGCTTGCTGCTGCTGCTTTTCCAGCAGAGGGACTTCTTGTGTTGAAAAGATGGGCTGTTCCAAAGGTCTTCTAACCACCCAACCCCTTGGGACTTCTCCTCTGAATGCTGTGATTTGGCTAAACTCTGATACGGTAGAGTCTTTAGACACTGCTTGTTCCACGGTTTTAACTGAGGTTGGACATCAGGATAAGGAAATAAGAAACTGAGGAAAAGAAGGGACCTGTTCTGGCCTTTTTTATGTTTTAATGGCTGAATAATGTAGATCACTGTCAAATTGCTGTGCTATATACTTGAAACCAATATGATATTTCATATCAACTACATTTCAATTTTTAAAAGTTTTAAGAAAGCAGTGTCTTTGCATGTGTCTTCCATTCTCAGCCCAAAGCCTTGTCCATTCTGCTCAGTTGCCTCTCCGCAGGCAGTAGTCCCTCCTTTTAGTAGAACAATGAGATGGGGAATGAGTGACTTCAAATAGAAAGATATTGATTGTAATCATCATACCACTTCCTTTGCACTCAGATGAATGGGGCAATTTTAAAAACCTTGAGCATTGTATGGTGTTGGCTAGAGCTAGTATCCAATATTGTATGATTAGGTAGCCACTAGCTAAGATCTGGGCATAGGCCTAAGGGGCTAAGTTTTGCCTTAGCTCAGCAAACATTTATTTACTGAATGCCATTATGTCTGAAGCATTGTGATATTTATGATCATGTCATGGGCACATTGTAAACCGACTGCACAGTTTTTTAGACACTAAGCTGCTAAAGGATATCATGGTGGAGACTTACCCAGTCACTAAGGTGAGGAAGGAGTCCTAAGAAATGTTTTGGCAGACCACTCCGTCAGTGTGTCATGAAAATTTTCTGTTAATGTAGAAAGGGAAACCCCTATATAAGAATCTCTTCCTGTTGAGGATATAAAGAGTCAGCTACATGAGCTCAATTACATAATTTTGAAGATGTGCTCATATTACATGGGTGCTTTTGATTCATTCTTTTCCCTGAATACCTGAGTTTCCTCTCAGGAATCTGTTAATTGCTGAACCTTCGGGCCAGTGAAACCCCAGTTCTTGTCTTCATATAGAGAGGAGGGGGTCAGAAAATCAAGGCCTCTCTGAGGGACAGCCATTACTAAATAAATTTGAGAAGAAGACTGGAAGTGTTTGGAGAGAGGAGGCTATCTTAGGGTATCACACGGACTGTAGAACAGAGAAGAACAAAAGTTAGAGAGATTAACGCAAAAGGGTGCTGGCGGCCATGGTGAAAAGGGATGGAGAAAGAGATTTTGGGTGACAATTAAAATGGTTTTTCTTGTGTTAATTAAATCCTAATAGACTCTTCATTCAACAAGGTTTTCAAAGCCACATGTATTTGTCTCTAAGAAATGTAGCTTGTGGGATAAGGTTTATGAATATGGAAGCCTTCTTGGCCAAAGAAGCTGTTTTTGCCCCTTCGTCCCGTCCTCTTTTCTGGCTGAGGTTCTCAACTTCCCCGGTCAGAAGTGGGAGCCCTGCCCTTTGTAAGGTGGCAATTTCCACTGAGTACACACTAAATCCACTAGGATGAAGGGCTACCTTCCCAGCCTACTGTCACAGGCAAGTATGGAAATTCTACCTCCTTCTTCAGAGGTTTCTTGAGACACAACCTGAGAACTCCTGAGGCTGTGCTTTCACGATCTCTCAGATCTCCTCTGAAATGCATCCGGAGATGGGAGAGGAGAGGCTCACATCCCAGTGGAGGTGGCCTGGTAACCTGGGAGTCCCCATCACAGATCTGTTGCCCCACCATCCTGACTCACACCCACCTCACTCCCACCTGGGACCTGACACTGTGGCCTGGTATCAAGTGGGGAAGGATAAGGCCTTCTCTTGGTTTCACCCTTGATGAATATCATTCCTTCAGTCACAGATACCTCTCTCCAGGACAAATGCCAAGTGAGTATAAGATTGGCAGCCTCATGCCATATCCCAGTGAGCCAGAATTAGCAGCTCACACTCTCCAAAGATGAGCTTTCTAAATGAGCATCTCTTTGGGAACTTAGCAAAGGCAGTTGGATAAATGCTAGAGAGCAGACACTTTTCATTTATGTTCTCAGGTAACTCAGTGCTCGAGGTGCTTAGAGAGTCTGGAAAAGGCCTTAATTCTGACTCTTCTTTGCAGCACCTACCTGTAGTCTCCTTTGGGCTTGTCCCTAGGCCTGGGGTCCTTTGCCTGGACAATTGTATGTAACCAGAGCCCAGCTAAAGGTTCTGCGAACTTGAACTACACAGACAGCCTTGAGTTGCCCAGAGAGCTCTTTTCTGCAAAACTTATAGACATTTTGAGGTATATCTGAATATTTTGACAACTGTCTAAAACCTAATATTTTATTCTTGTTCTGTGTTGATGATGAATATAGTTCACATTTATCTTGGACCCTCGGACAAATACTTTCATAGGGTGTTTTTTATTCTTAAGGTAGTGTAGGATAAAGAAAAGGGTATTACCATAAACTTGGGGTTCAATCAAACTCAAGTTAATACCTGTTTATTCCTGGGCAAGCTCTTAATAGCACTGATTCTCATTTTCTTGTCTGTGAAACATTGGTAATTATTATTTCTACTTGATAGGATTATTTTGAAAAGCAAATGAGGCAATCAATTTGAGAAAGAACAGTACATTGCCTGGCATTTGTAAATTCTCAATAAGTTTCTGTTCTTCGTCTTGAATACAACAAAAATGGTCTCATTTCTAGACCTTTCTTCCATAGAATGTCCTTTGATAATCTGGGTCCACTTCTCTTTCAAGGTCTAAGTCCAAGTCTTTCCTCCTTGAACTGCCAAAGCCTGACATGATTTTTCTGTCCTCTGGTATCTTACAGCATACATTACCTATTGACATTTACCAAAGATTTTATGTAGAAGGACTATTTCCCTATGTGGCATATATGTTTGTCAAAAATAAGGTTTGTGTGTTCTGTGCTTTTGTGTTCCCAGAGTTGAAGGTCATGTCTGCTACAGAGCAGGTACTCAGTAATTGTTGATACTGTTTCAAACCACCAAGTAATATGACAACCATATTCAATCCACTATTGAATAAAACTCAGAGGAGAGCAAATGTTTCTTGAGCACCAGCTTTGAGACAGGCATGCTTTTTGCCAAGGGCATGGTTGAAGATACATTCTTTGGACGGAGACCTTCAGAAGTTCACAGTTTAGTGTAGTCATTCTCAAATTCTAAACCTTGGATGCCTGTAAAAATGCAGATTCCTGGGTCCCCCTAGACCATCTGAATCAGAATCTTTATGAACAAATTGGCTACTTGCACATTTGAACAAAAGTCCCAAGTGATTCTAATGCACATTAGAGTTTGAGAACATTGGGCTGGCAGACCTTCCCATTGCAACATCAGTTGCTCTTAGATGTGACATATGTGCATTTTTCAGTCACTTGGTCAAATAGCCCATATATCCGTTGCCTAGTGGATATTCTGTTGCTCCTGTTTTCTTGGCTTCGCTTATGACAGCTCCTGAAGCCTGGAGGGAAGCCTGAACTCTGGACTCTCCCTTTGCACTCTCATGATGAGGTCATTGTGAAACCACTGCCTGACAATTTTGTGTGTGTGTGTGGTATCTTCTCTCCTCCAAGCTTGGCACTGAAATGGACGCATAAATGGAGTATTTATGAAGTCTTTAGAGCAGTGTCTTCTCACTTCAAATTTTCATGGGGAGAAAAAAAGCTACTTGTTGGGTATAATGAAAATTGTACTGGGGTAGAGGGCAGGAGTTGGGGTCCTTCACTTATGTGGCCCAGGATTTCTTTGTCTGTCAAACATAAGGTTCAACTAGAAGATGATTTATTTTATAGTCACTCTTCTGAGACCATTGAATTCAGATTTCAGAGCCATACTTTCTTTGTGTAGACTCTTGGGACTTCGCATTTCACCTCTGAGGGTGGTGTGGGTTCTTTAAGACTTTCCAGACTGAAGAAGCTTTATTTTAGAGCTTGTCCTTGCCCTCTGATATTTTCCATTTTCTCATTTTCTTTTAGTATCTAGAGAAGGTCTGAGGATTTTGCTTTTCTTGATATTTAAAGAGACCACATCTGCACATCCAGATAAAATAAATATCTTCTGATTGTTTTCTGGTGACCTTTCTCATGAAGCTTAGATCCTTCTGTGCTGTTTGTCTGGGCCACAAAGAGCCAGAGAACCAGTAACAATATTACATCTTATTTTCACAGATCTGAAAAGTAAAGCTCAGGAATAGTATATCTCATTTCCAAATTCATAAAGCTGAAAAGCTATAGCATGGATTGAATCTGATTCCCAAGCCTATGCTTTCTTGTGGTACCAGGCTCCATTCAAGGGCAAAGAGATCAGAGAAAGTGGTTGGTTAGAGCTTAATACACAGAAAGGATATGTGTGGCAGTAAAGCTTGACAAGGAGGTTGGAGCTAGGCTGTGGGGGGCCTTGTTGGGCACCACGGGGGTGTTTCTGGGCACAGGGTAGTCAGAATGAGGAATCAGATAAGGAAGGTGAGGGGAAAAGCTGTAGAAGGGCAGGGAACAAGAAGAAGGACCATCTTATTTTATTTCACAACATTTCCTAGATAATGGTACTGAAGTTAGTAAGAGACTTCTGTGAGTATGTAAACTTTTAATGCTTGGGTGACCTTCTGGAGAAGGAACCAGAAGCCTGAGTCTGGGGTTCCAGGAGATCCACACAAGAAAGGAAGTCACGTGTGTTTTCTGTGCTGCCTCTTGGCATTTCAGTCTCGGGGTGTCCTCTTGGTCACTACCACTCAGACGTCTTCAGGGTCTTCAAAACATTGGGAAATTTCTTTGGTTTGTTGAGATCTTTAGGAAATTTTTTTGCAAAGTCAGCCAAATATTCAAATCATGAGGGTCTTTGGGTCAGAGACACTGATACAAATTTGGGGATGGGTATGCTTCTTTTTTTTTTCTTCTTTTCTTACAGTTGACTTAGAGCAGCAACTTTTACAATCGAATCTAAATCATGGAATGGTTAGAACTGCAAGGCATTCCTGTGATCTTCTTGTCATTTCTAAGATGAGAACATTGACTCCTGGGAAGTTCTGAAACTCCCCTAAATGGACACCATACCTGCCTGGCTGTTGTTAGAACCCGAGGTGCTGCAGGCTTAGGCCTGCCCTCCACTTCACAGACTGCTTCTGACTCTAACAAGGTGGCCATCACACAGGCCTGCCTGGAGGGCAGTGGGGGCACAGATTTATCTAGGAGATACGGTGATAAGGTAATAGGCTTTTTGAGAGGCTTCCTCCAGAACATTGCCTTAAGCATGAAGGACAATAGTTCAGGGCACACAGTTTCTAGAGGGGCGAGAGCCAGACTCCAGAGTCAGTGCCTCTCTCCATGTGCTCATTGTTGAATTAACATCGCTCCTGAGGACCAGCCACTGGCAGGGCTCAGAAAGGCTCTCCGTTCTTGCTTTGCCTTTGGTGTCAGCATGGTAAGATTTGTGATTTTACCTGTGAGGGGGGTAGGGACTCCTCTGTGTGGGCAGTCCCCAGTGGAATCCGCTTGACTGCAGCTACTAATGTGCCAGGAGAGCAGGAAGCAGGGATTCCACACCTCAGGGTATGAGAGCAAATCCCTCCCCAAAGTTTGGTCAGGACACCATGCCAAGAATAACCTTACGGGAGGAGCTGTTGTTCTTGGCAGGAACAATAGGCAGTGTTTTCTTCAATGTCTTTTTTTAGTATGTAATATATGGTTCAAATTTCAAAACTGTAAAAATGTAGACCATGAAAAGGAAGGCTCCCTCCAACTCCTGACCTCAGGCTTCCAATTATTTTTTCCAGGGCAACATTTATGACCAGGGTCTCAGACATGTTCAATGCCCATATGAGCATTATTATTTTTATACACAAATGGGAATGTATTTCATGTATGATTCTGCCCTTTGCTTTTACTTTTTTCACTTAATCTATTTCAGAGTTTACTCCGTGTTGAACTGCTTTGTTCTTTTAACCACTGAATTACTACAAACATATGTTCTACCTGATTTTCTTTCTCCATTGTTTTACTTCTTTCTGGCTGTTGAGAATTCACTTGGCTCAAGTTAGGTTTTTCAAGAGGCTGAAGAGAAGGGAAAGACATTAGAAGAAGTTGCACTCAGATCTACTGAACTCTGAGGGATTAGACCAGTTTTTATCACCTGTATGTCCTGAAAACAGGACATTCTAACTCCTGTGTTACAGTGAAAGAGCAAGCAGCCAGGAAGCTTCCAGAATTCAATCCCAGCGCATTCTTGCAGTTTGTGGGCACCGCGATTGATTGGTCACACCCTCTCCATGAGGAGATCTCTATGGCTGAATGGGTTTCTTGAGAAGATGAGTATTAATAATATGTTCCCCAACAATAATAAATTGGGGCTCAATGAGCCAAAACAATATCCCAAAAAAGAGTTTAGTAGAAATGAAGATAGATTTTTAGATGCTTGCACGGAAGAGCTGAATAGTCCTGACTTATCTCAGAAGCTATTGAAAAGCAAGGGGGACACAGGTTGGAAGTCTGGGTCTGATCTTCATAGAAAGAACCAAGTCCCTTGTCAAGTTGTTGCCTCTGCAAGCTACCGTGTTTCTGCTTCATAGGATATGACTGGTCAATTCCATTTGTTCACCTTCATTTTTCTAAAAATATACCATTTTTCCTCCTTCAGGTGCCACCTCAATATCCTCCAATTCAAAGTATCAGAGTACAGTTTACCAGTAAGTATGGTCAAAAGTTTAACTGATTCATATTTTAAAAAGAATCTTCTCTCCAGTCTCTTAATTTTCTCTAGAACACAAGGCCTCTCTCTGTCCTCAGGAAAGCTCTAAATCCTGGAATTATTGGAGCATGCATATCATCTTCATTAGGGACACAAAAGGGGGTATAAAGAAGAAAAGGAGTATAATTAGTTACCTAATATGTGCTTGCCATTGTATTAATTACATTATGTGCCTCACTTAATCCTTCCAGGGACCCTCTGAGTAGGAATTATTCTCATTTTTTAGGTAGTGAAGCTAAAGCTTTACTTCTTACAAGTTGGCCTGACTGTAAGTCACATCATTTCACATTGTTACAGGACACACTTTTTACCTTAATGTGAGTGGAGAGAGGCCCAGATATGAAGGCAAGGTGGTTCTTTATCAGGAGAACATTATTTGGATCTATGAATCCTACTAGGACAAGCACCAGCAGTTTCTATATGGTTATTCATTTGTTTATTAAGTCCCACTGAGCCTGATGGGAAATATATCTTGCCTTCAGTGGTCCTCGTTTTCAATTCAAAGATGCCCCCTGAGCTTGGTACAAAGCAACAATTACTGAACTGTATCCAGCAGTGGGAACCGATCCTTTCCTGTCACCAAGAGACATGCAACAGAGCAGGAAGTCTGAGATGTGGTTTCTTGGCCATTCAGCTGATATTGGAGCTGAGATGGAAATAAAATAAATTCAGTCTTTTTGATTTACACTTGGAATGGCCCCACGCAAAGCTACCAGAGCCATCACTCTGCACCTGCCTCCTCCTTTTCCTCCTTCTATTCTTTCTCCTGTGGCAGCAACTCTTCCCAAGGCACATTCCAGGAAAAACTCACAACAGAAGGGGAGAAGGGAGAAGCAAGTTTGTTCCTGAGCTCTTCCATCTGCATCTTACTGAGCAGAACCTGAACCCACAGACATTCTGTGCATAGTAGCCTTTTAAAGCTTAAATGAGTGCAGGCAAAGGCCAGTAGTACATGCTGTAGGCTAGTCCAGTGCCCGGGGCCTGGGACAAATTTGCATTTCATGATCAGGTGAAGAGAGGATAGGGAAGAGAGTTAAAAGCAATTGCTTTGCATGGAGGTGGTGTGCAGGATCCAGGCAAGGGGCACTCCCAGCACCCTTTGCCCTAGTCTAGCTATTGAGAAGAAAGGAGGCACTGAAGTTGTGGAACCGCTGCTTTTGAAAAATTAGGGAAACCTCAAAGCTCCATTTCTTTCCACAACTGCTGTGACAACTGCTGATCACTATAATCTCCCAGTTCTATCTGAAACCCTGTTGGCCGCTAGCTTTGCCTCTTCCATTCCTCAGGTAAAGTAGATTCTAACCCTCATGTAGAGACACAGTGCTCTCTCTCTTTCATTCTTCTCAAAATCACTATCACTTTGTCTTACATGTTTCCAGATGTACTGGAAGGTTGATACCAAATGCTGTGCTTAAGGAATGATTCTTGTGTTCTTTTCCTTCTTGCCCTGCCCTCCTTAGGATGTGATAATGAGAAAGGTTTCATCATCACATCCCCAAGCAAGTATGAGACCATGAAGGTGCAAGACAACGCAATCATCATCCGTTGTGATGGATTTTATCTCATCTCCCTGAAGGGCTACTTCTCCCAGGAGCTCAGCCTCAGCCTTCATTACCGGAAAGGTCGGGAACCCCTCTTCTCCCTGAGCAAGGTCAAGTCTGTCAACTCCATTGCGGTGCCCTATCTGGCTTTCAAGGACAAAATCTACTTGAATGTGACCACTGATGATACCTCTTGTGAAGATATCCAGGTGAATGGTGGGGAACTGATTCTCATTCATCAAAATCCTGGTGGATTCTGTGCCTACTGAAGACTTGATGGCCACATCTGAGCCAGGCACCAGCATGGACACAGAGCTGGGGGTGGACAGGACAGTGATTCTACCTTGAGGGTAGAGGAGCTGTCCCGATTCGGCCCCTGTATCTGGCCACACAGGATGTGACCAGAAGCAGATTCCCCCACTCAGGGATATTTAATACTTATTTGACACACCACTTAACTTTATTTATCCTCATATCTTGTCAAGCTAGCCTTCATCCATCACGACTGCCTCAAGCCTCTAAGGCACATCTGTGAGAATGAGAAAATGTGTCTCTCCCTTAAGACACATTGCTTCTATTGGTCAAGAAATTGTCACAGTAAACTTTTCTTATTAAATAAGACACTTGACTACCATTTGCTGGAAACTTGACACCTGGCACTGTCAAAATGAAGAGGACCAAGGAGGGGGCTATGAATCTGCCAAAGGTGGTGTGGACTAACCCTTGGCAGCCAAAGCTGCCTCTCCAAGATGAAATTGGCTGCAGTTTGCATATTGCCTAAATACCTCTCACATTTGGTGGTGTTCAAAAGGAAAATGAACTTGTAAAAAGCTGTCAGGACTTGATGAAGAGTAAGCTGGCTAAGGAGTGCTTTTTTTCTTTACCACTTTGCTTTCCCACCCTCCAAATGTTCCCAGTAGAATTTCCCTTCGAAGAGTCATCCTGGGGTGACACTGTGAAAAATCTCATCAGTGATTTGAGGAAAACTGAGAGAGATTTTTCTAAACTGGGAGAGTGAGATAATTCATTGTGAAAGTTATCTTTATTGCACAGGAGAGCAGTGAAACTGGACCTCTCAGGGTAAGTCAGTAAGAATTTAAATAGTCTGGGGAAGATAACACAAACTTTGCCACTGATAGGCAAAGCGACACGGGCATCTTCCTGCTTATGCCGAGAGACACCTCAGCCCCATGCCTTGTACACATGGTACCACATTGCTAGTTTCAAAAATGAGGCAATTCTGTTATCAAATGCAACTTTATATCAAAAGACACTGAGAAGTTATTGTATCTTTTGAAAAATAAGGATCTCTTTTTAGAAACATCATAGTATCACAGGTGACCTCACATTGATAATTGACCAGAAGGACCAACAATCAACCAATATCAAGGCTTTTAAGGGAATAAGATCCTACTGTATTTAGTTTAAATGTCCCTGTTGATGTATCAGGCTTACGGCATTATGCAGAAATGTGATTTTTTAATAGCCTAATTTCCAGATGATTTGTAAGTTTTTAAATTTTTGATAAAAAGATGTTTTAATTGTAGCAAATGCTCCCCTGCCATTTTCAGTAGAGTTTACAACCTATCCTAGAATCTTTCTGGATGATTTTGTGCCATCACAGTAATTGCACTGTGCTGATACATACTGATATCCAGAAAGGTGGAAGGCAGTTTGCTCCTACACTAAATGGTCTCAATTACATTCAGACTATTTTTTCTGCCTGTCTAACACAATTTTCCATCTCCTTGTAAGTGTCTATCTCCAACTATATTCCCACCCCTTTATTTTAATCTGATATGGAGAGAAGGTAAATAAAAAGGCTTAGTAAAAAGAAGCTAAAGAAGAGAAATTGTGCATAAGGCAAGAGTAACCAGTTCTGAGTGGCCGCCAAGGCACTCACGTAATCAAACAGAATAATCATTCTTGGTAAACATTTATGGAGGGCCTCCTGTGGACCAGGTATTGGGCTAAATGCTTTATATTGATTGTTAGGAGCAAGATAACCTGTGGTATCTGTTTTGACTACTAAGAGGATTTAAATGTGTGTGTGTGTGTGTGTGTGTGTGTGTGTGTGTGTGTGTGTGTGTGTTACTGACTGTGACCTGCAAAGTCAGTTACTCAGTGAGTGACATCTAGTAAGTAAGTGGTTGTAACTATAGATAATATTTAAGAAAACCTATGTTTACTTGTTTAAGTTTGGAATTGCTCACTGTATTTCTCCTGGACATGCACATTCCAGGCCTAAAGCATGATTGCTGTTCTGTGGGCTGTCTTTGGTGCCTGGGCCCCTCATGCCAGGTGCCTACTCCTTTTGGGTTCCCATGGCCTGCTCCTCCCATGCCAGACTCTTTCAGCCACACAGGGACACTGCTGCCATGCACCACCCTCTCTCCCCCACCTTCCACCCATCTAAATATGCGTGCCCCCTCTAAGTAATTCCTTTGAAGGGATAACTAACCCTTCTGTGGACACAAAAGCATTTTGTGGAAAGAGAACTGCATGAGAAGTGAGGAGATTAGAATTTTACTTTGACTCCATCCCTAACTAGCCAAGTGAACTGGGGCAAATATGTTCCAATTTTTGGATCCTGCTTTCCCTTCTTGTTAAATGATCATTTTAGAATCTTAGGCTCCTAGTGTTAACTGTGAATGTACATACTAAAAATGTCTATGTACTGGTTACTATGAGTCAAGATGTGGTAACCTTCCCTTTCATTGTGTGGAATTTTTTTTTTTCTTGGACAAGCTAACACCTTCCCTCAGCCTTCTTGGTAGTTCCTTCAAAAGTAACTGTTACTTAGTGGCTTTCTATTTAGGGAATGGCTTAAGGGAGCCCAATCTTGATCCAAAATCATAATTTGTTCTTAAGCATACTGGGCAGGTCCCCTATTTTAAGCCACAATTTTTTATTTAGTGCTTTCCTTGCTCTGAGAGTATTAATATTAATATTAATAATATAGCTAATAATAATATTGGCATTTACATGGAAACAAATAAAATATCAGAATTCATTACTGGTTAGAGTGTTGGAGTTTTTTTTAATCCTTATACTTGCCTAGGTCTGATCTGCTAATTCCCTGATGGGGGAAAGAGGGGGCAAGTGTTCCAGCCTCCTGCCTGCCTCTGGGGATAGTCCAGCTGAACTGCCCAACTCCATCTTTGCTTTTGAAAAGACATTTACTGAAAGTCCTCAGAGCAACTCTCTGGTTCAAGGGCATGCTTCAGTTAGAATTCTGTTAATGCACTATTCTTCTTTCCCTCAACTTCTTGCCACATTTCTAACACTGACATGATTTCTTTGAGTATTATACCCCTTTTCCTTAGTAGTAATTGCATCTGCAGTCTCAAGAAGAGGTCCCCACTCTTAATGGGCTGTGTGTGTGGTTCGGACCCTGTGGACCCTGTGGCGCCTGTGATGGTGTTGATGCCTCTCTTCCTGCAGTCTCCTCTTCCCTGGCTTCTTGAGCCTCAACTTTGTTCTGGTCTTCTCTTTTCCTCTCTGTTCTCTGCCTTTCTCAGTCCACTTCACCCCTCACTCTTCCTCTTTCCCTGTCCCCTCATCCTCCCCTTGAATGCTGGTGTTCTCTAGGGCTCTACCTTCAGCCCTCTTCCTTCTTTACACCAGAGGCCATAGTCGGGCAGTAAATAAGCCACAGTCTGGCCTACGTTTGTGTTCAATTTGTTGGGAAATTTCAGGCTTCTTTTGATAAGACAAAACAAACAAACAAAACCCCCCCAAAACCCCCAAGAGATCTCGTGGTGCTGGGCCAAATTTTACCCTGGAAGCAAGTCATCTCAAGCAGAGGAGCAGCCTTTTTCTTTAGAGAGACTATGCACTTGGTATTTCCTGAGTTCCTCCCAGTCACACAGTACAAACATGCTTATACCAACTTACTTCACTAGTTTGCTCCCTGGCCATGAGGCACTGAGAGTTGTGATCTCAGCTGTGTACACTTGTTGACTTCATTGATTCTTATGCCCTCAACCACAGCTCAGACACCAAACTAAAAGCATTTTCCAGCTCAGATATCTTCCACGCCAGTGTCACACCTACTGTAACCGTCTGTGTTATTAGTAATAAAATGCCATTTATGGAATACTTATGATATGACAGATACCATATTAGCCATTTTATATGAATTATTTTTATCTTCCTAACAATGCTTTGAGATAGGTATTATTATTCCTATTTTATGTATGAGAATCTGAAACTCTATGAGGTAAGGTAACTTGCCCAAAGCTGTGTACCTAGTAAGTGGTGGAGCTCAGTCAGGTTCTGGCCAAGCATGGTTGATACTGAACCATGCTTAACTACTAATACTCTCCTGCCCGCAGGAAGCCCATGTAAATGTAATGGGAACCTCTACTCAGAATGCTTGCAATGGACCCTCTTCCTCACCAGGCCCATCCTTCCTGCTCACTCATTATGGTGCTTAAAGGCACTGTAGCATTTCTGAAGCCAGAAGCCCCAGTGCCATCCTACTCTCCTCTTTCTCCCTGTCTCCTCCCATGAGCCTGTGGAGTATGGCTTCTCCTCATTCACTGCCTTTTATAAGATTGCAGTAACTTCCCACCAGACCTACATGCCTCATGAGTAATGTTTGAATTAAGAAGATGATGCAGCTTAGGTCAATGAATGAATAAAATGAGTGAACAAAACAAAGCAGGGTGCCGTGGTGGAAAGATCATGGTGTTTGGAGCCTAATTTTAAATTCTGAATGCCATTCACAAGCTGGGTGACCTTGGCAAGGTTTTCTTTCTTTCTTTTTTTTTAAAACACTCTTAAATCTTACTTTTCTTATTTGTAAGTGGGGATACTGACACATACCTTCTGGGTTATTGTAAACATAAGAGTACCAAGCATATTGTCTGGGACATAGCTGGTCTTGATAACTAGCAACTATTAACTTATAAAAGCCAATATAGCTTTTAATTTTGACCTAATTCATATGAATACCTTACTTTCTGTCTGTTGAAAACCTTTGAATTACTTTTCCTCGAAGAAAATTAGAAAAAAAAATACCATAAGAGCCATGTTTTTAATACTTTTGGCAAAAGATATACAAAATGCTGCTTATTAAAATCAGAGTGAATGTTTAATACAGACCATGCTGGGTGGTTTTTAAAATATTAATTAAATATTTTTTTAAAATCCATATATTAGAATATTAATCTGAGGTCTTATGAGCACTCACTAAAAAATAATCCCTGAGAGATTATCTGTACATTTCTTTATTTGTTTATGAGTTAATATAGCCTGTTTCTAAAATTAAGTTTCTGGCAGTACACTGGAACTACAGATCTATTAGGAATGTTAGGTAGAAAGAGAGACTTGAGCAGCCATAGAGGGGAAAGATAAGTTTCAAAGGAAAAACCATCCAAGAAGAGGACACAGTGCTGTTGGAGAAGAAGTTCTGAGTGGTGTGGGAGAGAAAGCTGGTCAGCTTGGGCTCAGAGCCATGAGAATAGGCAGGGGGCCAAGAGAGCTGCTGGTGCGTGTGAGGAGAGACTGAGTGATGGAGGAATAACCAAGAGTCAAAGGAATGCAGGCAGCCCCTATAGACTGGAAAAGGCAAGAAAGCAGACTCTCTACTGGGACCAACAGAGGAATGCAGCCCTGCTGACTCATCTTCACACACTTTGGACCTCCAGAACTCTCAATGCAATTATAAGACTTATATAAGAATTGTCAAATTGGAGATTAAACAAGATGGCAGAGTGAGAAGTGAGGCAGAAACCGCCTTCCGAAACCACATATAACATGAAAATAAAGCAAATACAGCTAAACCTGAAAGAGTGACCAGAAAGAAGATTGCAACAGGCATCCTACATCTGGGGAAAAGAGAAGACCTCACGGAAAAAGGTAAAGTAAAAGTCATGATCTAGTAGGACCCAAGCCCTACCCCCACCCCAGCTCACTGGTGGGAGGAAGAGAAATGGAGCAGGAAGGGAGTAGAAGCCCAGGACATCTAAACATCCACCCCTGAAGATCTGCTCCAGGAGCACGAACCTACATTACATGGTGCTCTGGAGATTAGAGGGGTTGGAAAACAAAGACAGGCAGAATACTCAGAGAGACTGAGATTCCAGCTGCTGTAGAGAACAGGTACTCACAAGCAGCTGCTCTGGGACAAAAGAAAGGAGGGCACTTTGAAAGACTTCCCAACAGTGAGAGGGTGGCTTAAAGGGGCAAGGATTACACAGAGCTTGCTGCTCAGGAGAAAGGACAGATGACAAAATCATCCTGGCACACTCAGCCCAGCAGGTTGGGAACTTTCAGGAGCTTCACACACTCCACACCCATCTGGAAATGCAGCACTGAGGCCCTCACTATGATACACAGCATGCTGCTCCTTCCACCCAGCTGGCACCAGTTAGCAAACCTGCTGCTCCTGCCATCATGCCAGGCCAGCAGGAGTGCAGCCCCATCTATGGCAGATACAAGGGCATAGTACAGAGGCTCCTCCCTGTGTGCTCGGCCCACTGGCCCTGGCAGTGGAGGCAGGCACTGCAATCAGGAAGCAGGAAAGAGCTCTTTCTGACCAGCAGGCACCGGCACCACATGCCTGCGATGCCCGCCATCACTCCAGGTGCTGGGCAGCTCCAGAGAGTAGAGTTTCAGGGCACTAGAGTGTGCCACATACACAAAATCATTACTCCATAGAAACCATTAGAAATATGAAAGAGCAAAAGAGCCTGGTACAACCCCAAATCCCTCAAACACGAGAAAGAGGGCTAAGTGAAACTGAAATCTCCAGTCTTCCTGAGAAATAGTTCAAAATAAAAATCATAAACATGCTCATGGAGCTACAGAAAAATATTCAAGACCTCAGGAAGGACTTCAAGAAAGAGATAGAAAGTTTGAAAAATACAGTATCATAAATGAAACACACAATGGAGGGATTTGAAAGCAGATTAGATGTACTAGAGGAGATGGTAAATGAAATAGAAATTACAGAACAAGAATAGAAAGAAGCTGAGGCACAGAGAGAAAAAAGAATCTCTAGGAATGAGAGAATAATAAGAGAACTGTGTGAGCAGTCCAAAAGGAACAATAGTCTCATTATAGGGGTACCCAAAGAAGAAAAGAGAGAAAAAGGGATAGAAAGTGTTTTTGAGGAAATAATTGCTGAAAATGTCCCCAATCTGGGGAAGGAAATAGTCTCTCAGGCCAAGGAAGAGCACAGATTCCCCAACACAAGGGACCAAGACATGTAATAATTAAAATGGCAAAGATCAATGACAAGGACAGAGTATTAAAGGCAGCCAGAGAGAGAAAAATGATCACATACAAAGGAAAACCCATCAGGCTATCATGAGACTTCACAGCAGAAACTTTACAGGACAGAAGGGAGTGGCATGATATATTTAATGAAATGAAACAGAAGGACCTTGAACCAGGAATACTCTACCTAGAAAGATTATAATTTAAATTTGAAGTGGGGATTAAACAATTTCCAGATAAGCAAAAGTTGAGGGAATTCATCTCCTGCACCATCTCTACAGTGTATTTTCGAGGGACTGCTATACATGTAAGGCTAAATAACTACCACCAGAGAAAGTAAAACCACAGTAAAGGAAGTAGACTAATTAATTACTAAGCAAATGCAAAATTAAATCAACTACCCACAAAATCAGTCAAGGGATACACAAAGAGTAAAGAACATGACACCTAATATATAAAGAGTGGAGGAGTAAGAGAAAGAAGGGAGGAAAAAAGAAGAATCCTTAGACTGTGTTTGAAATAGCTTAATAAGTGAGTTAAATTAGACTGTTAGATAGTAAAGAAGCTTCCCTTGACCTTTGGTAACCACAAATCCAAAGCCTACAATGGCAATAAGTACATGTCTATCGATAATCACCCTAAATGTAAATGGACTGAATGTACCAATTAAAAGACACAGACTTACAGAATGCATAAAAAAACAAGACCCATCTATATGCTGCCTGCAAGAGACTCACTTCAAACCCAAAGATATACACAGAGTAAAAGTAAATGGATGGAGAAAGATATTTCATACAAATAATAGGGAGAAAAAAAGGAGGATTTGCAGTATTTGTGTCAGATAAAATAGACCTCAAAACAAAGAAAGTAACAAGAGACAAAGAAGGACATTACATAATGATAAAGGGGTCAGTCCAACAAGAGGATATAACCATTATAAATATCTATGCACCCAACATAGAAGCACCCAAATATGTGAATCAAATAATAACAGAATTAAAGGGGGAAACAGAATGCAGTGAATTCATTTTAGGAGACTTCAATACACTGCTCACTCCAAAGGACAGATCAACCACACAGAAAATAAGTAAGGAGACAGAGGCACTGAATAGTACATTAGAACAGATGGACCTAACAGACATCTACAGAACACTACACCCAAAAGCAGTAGGATACACCTTCTTCTCAAGTGCACATGGAATATTTTCAGAAATAGATCACACACTAGGCCACAAAAGGAGCCTCACTAATTTCAGAAGGGTTGAAATTGTACCAAACAGCTTCTCAGACCACAAAGGTATGAAACTAGATATAAATTATGCAAAAAAACAAAAAAGCCCACAAACACATGGAAGTTTAACAACATGCTCCTAAATAATCAATGGATCAATGACCAGATAAAAACAGAAGTCAAGCAATGTGTGGGTCAAATGAAAACAACAACTCAACATCCGAAAATCTGTGGAATGCAGCAAAGGCAGTTCTAAGAGGAAAGTATATAGCAATACAGGCCTACCTCAGGAAAGAAGAATAATCCCAAATGAACGGTCTAAACTCACAATTAATGAAACTGGAAAAGAACAAATGAGTCCCAAAGTCAGTAGAAGGAGAGATATAAAAAAGATCAGAGCAGAAATAAATAAAATTGAGAAGAATAAAACAATAGAAAGAATCAATGAAAGCAGGAGCTGGTACTTTGAGAAAATAAATAAAATAGATAAACCCTAGCCAGACTTATCAAGAAAAAAAAAGAGTCTACACACATAAACAGAATCAGAAATGAGAAAGGAAAAATCACTATGGACACCACAGAAATACAAAACTTATTAGAGAATTCTATGAAAAATTATATGCTAACAAATTGAATAACCTAGAAGAAATGAATAACCTCCTAGAAAAATAAAACCTTTCAAGACTGATCCAGGAAGAAACAGAAAATTTGAACTGACCAATTCCCAGCAATGAAATTGAAAAAGAATGAAATTAAAAAAACTGGTAATCAAAAAATGATCTAAGATAAAAATTCCTGGACCAGATGGCTTCACTGCTGAATTTTAGAGGAGATCTAATACCCACCCTCCTTAAAGTTTTCCAAAACATAGAAAATGAGGGAACACTTCCAAACTCATTCATTGAGGCCAGTTTCACTCTAATATCAAAACTAGGTCAAGACAACACAAAAAAAGAAAACTACTGTCCAATATCCTTGATGAAAATATATGCAAAAATCCTCAACAAAATATTAGCAAACTGAATTCAAAAATACATCAAAAAGGTCATCCATTGTGATAAAGTAGTATTTATTCCAGGGATATAAGGATGCTCCAATATTAGAAAATCCATCAATATCATCCACCACATCAACAAAAAGAAGGATGAAAATCACATTATCATCTCAAAAGATGCTGAAAAAGCATTCAACAAATCTGACATCCATTCATGATAAAATCTCTCAACAAAATGGGTACAGAGGGCAGGTACCTCAACATAATAAAGGCCATTTATGACAAACACACAGCCAACATCATACTTAACAGTGAAAAGCTGAAAGCTTTTCCTCTAAAATTGGAAACAGGACAAGGATGCCCACTGTCACCACTTTTATTCAACATAGTAATGGAGGTCCTAGCCATGGCAATCAGACAACACAAAGAAATAAAAGGTATCCAGATTAGTAAGCAAGAAGTTAAACTGTCACTGTTTGAAGATGACATGATATTGTACATAAAAAACTCTAAAGAATCTACCCCAAAACTACTAGAAGTAATAACTGATTCATCAAAGTTGCAGGATACAAAATTAATACATAAATCTTTGGCACTCCTATATACTAATGAACTAGCAGAAAGAGAAATCAGGAAAACAATCTATTCACAATTGCACCAAAAAGAATAAAATACTTAGGAATAAACCTAATCAAGGAGGTGAAAGACCTATACCCTGAAAACTACAACACACTCATGAAAGAAATTAAAGAAGTCACCAACAAATGGAAAGTAATCCCATGCTCATGGAGAGGAAGAACTAATATTTTCAAAGTAGACATCCTGCTTAAAGCAATCTACAGATTCAATGCAATCCCTATCAAAATACCAACAGCATTCTTCAACAAAGTATAACAAATAGTTGGAAAATTCAGTGGAACCACATAAGACCCTGAATAGCCAAAGCAATCCTGAGAAGGAAGAATAAAGCTGGGGGGATTATGCTCCCCAACTTCAAGCTCTTCAACAAAGCCACAGTAATTAAGATAATTTGGCTCTGGCACAAAAACATATCCATAGATCAATGGGACAGAATAGAGAGCCCTGATATAAACCCACACATAAATGGCCAATTAATATACAATAAAGGAGCCATGATTATACAATGGGGAAATGACAGCCTATTCAACAACTGGTGTTGGCAAAACTGGGCAACTACATGTAAGGGAATGAAACTAGATTATTGTCTAACTCCATACACAAAAGAAAACTTGGTATGGATCAAAGACCTGAATGTAAGTCATGAAACTATAAAACTCTTAAAAGAAAACATAGGCAAAAATCTCTTGAATACAAACATGAGCAACTTTTTCCTGAACACATCTCCTCAGGCTAGGGAAACAAAAGCAAAAATGAACACATGGGACTACATCAAATTAAAAAGCTTCTGTACAGCAAAGGACACCATTAGTAGAGCAAAAGGCATCCTACAGTATGGGAGAATATATTCATAAGTGACATATCTGATAAGGGGTTAACATCCAAAATATATAAAGAGCTCACATGCCTCAACACCCAAAAAGCAAATAATCTGATTAAAAATGGGTGGAGGATCTGAATAGGCACTTCTCCAAATAAGAAATCCAGATGGCCAACAGGCACATGAAAAGAAGCTCCTATCGTTATCATCAGGGAAATGCAAATTAAAACCACAATGAGGTATCACCTCACACCAGTTAGGATGGCCACCATCCAAAAGACATGGAACAGCAAAGGATGGTGAGGATGCAGAGAAAGGGGAACCTTCCTACACTGTTGGTGGGAATGTAAATTAGTTCAGTCATTGTGGAAAGCCTTATGGAGGTTCCTCAATAAACTAAAAATAGAAATACCATTTCACCCAGGAATTCCACTCCTAGGAATTTACTCCAAGAAAACAAGATCCCAGATTCAAAAAGACATATGCACCCCTATGCTTATCGCAGCACTGATTTACAATAACCAAGAAATGGAAGCAACCTAAATGTCCATCATAGTTGAATGGATAGAGAAGTGGTCCATATACACTATGGAATATTATTCAGCCATAAGAAGAAAACAAATCCTACCATTTGCAACAATATGTGTGGAGCTAGAGGGTATTAGACTGAGTGAAATAAGCCAGGTGGAGAAGACAAATACCAAATGATTGTACTTATTTGTGGAGCATAACAACGAAGCAAAACTGAAGAAACAAAACAACTGTGGATTCACAGACTCCAAGAAGGGAGTAGCCATTACCAAGTGGAAGGGTTTAGGAAGGGTGGGTGGGAAGGGAGGGATAAGGGGATTAAGGGGCATTATGATTAGCACACATAATGTAGGGGGGTCACAGGGAAGGCAGCACAGCACAGAGAAGACAAGTAGTGTCTCTATAGCATCTTACTATGCTTATGGACAGTGCCTGAGATGGGATGTTTTGAGGGGGGGACATGATAACATGGGTGAATGTAATAACCACAACGTTGGTCATGTGAAATCTTTATAAGACTATATATCAATGATACGTCAATAAAAAAAAGAAAGGAGAAAACTGACCAAACTCTGCCCAGGTAGGAGGTCCAATGTGAAGACAACAAAGGCTTTGCAGGGAGATAAGTTTCTTGCTTATGGGGACCCAGTCAAGCTGGTCCCAACCAGATCCCAATGTGGCGCAATTGGACAAAAGTAAGAACTGCCCAAACCACACTATTTCATGGGAAACAATAGGTTTAGTGAGAAGAATGACTATATAGATGGACCTGTCAATCAAATGACCCCACCTTGTCAGTGAAAGAGTCCCCTCCTAGCCAGAATGTAATATAAGGGCCTCCTGTCTAAATGGATGGGGGCCTACATCTACTTTGACTCTGGCCTGCTCCTCCCTTGGAGTGTATTGAAATAAAACTTTCGTTCTGCTTCGCTACTCCGTCTCTGCCTTTCAATTCTTTGTCATGGCAGGGACAAGAACTGAGGAGAGCAATCTCAGCCCTGTAACAGATCTATCTCTAATCATCTATCAATCTATATCTATCATCTACATGTATTTTGCTTTCCCCTGCAGTAGGCTCCTTCATGGAGTATGTGGGTGGCTTGGAACCTTTCCCAGTAGGATCACTGGTGGCTGTTTTAACCACTCACTCAATCCTTGATTCAGGCTCAAGCCATGATAGGACACAGCTAAAATTTAAATGTAAATATTACCTAGCAGAGTCGACACAGGAAACCCATTAATGCTTTACCACCACCACTTTCCCCCAAGGAAAAGCTGGTCAGATGGTTCATTGCAGTCTTGAGGGCATGCGATATAAGGCCCTTTAGCTCTGATGGATGCGTGGGGGACAATTAGGGTAGCATTCAATCCAGAAGCAGGCAGGGAACTGCTTAGGAAGAGCATGGTGAGTATCCAGGGCATTCTACCATTCTGCCACAGCCCTGGAGAAATCTGGAGCCGCTATGCATGGGGAAGGGTTAAACATGGGCCTCAGTCAACATTTAGGTTAATGGAAATAGTTGACTTTGTTCATCTTTCTATGCCCTGTCCATGGGAGGGAACAGAGGAATATTAGGAGCTGAAACAGACTTAGCATTTGGGTTTCTTTGGAGTCATGCCAAGGCTGAGAAAATACTTTTACTTTCATAGGCATAATTCTCTTTATTGCTGATGGAAATAAAAGATCTTTAATTTTTCTCCTGATTTATGTGGTCTTGACCTTTGGTTTCTGAGGTTTGAGGTTAAAAGAAGAACAATGGCAAAATAAAAAAAGTAATCAACAGGAAGACTTGATATTGTAGAAATATTAGCAGGAAGTAATCTCTAAAGGTCATTTCAGTACAGCTCTCTTCTTTTATTTAGGATGCACTATTTATTAAGAAGCACCTATTTCATCTTGGTGATTTTTAAGATATGATAATCTATGTCCTCCATTTATAATCAGTTTCAAGATGTAACATTCTATAATCCTCTGACCATTCCTTAAGGCAACTTGAATCTTTCAATTTATAAAAATCTCATTCCCTATCAATAGTCAGCCAACATAAATTTGTTTTGCCTCTACTATAGACTGGGTTTTGTGCTAGGCACTTAATGATACTTTTTTTCCTCATGAGTAGTGAAAATGAGCTGTTTTTCTTGATCTTTTACTCTCAAGCCCCAAGTACTTGCTGTTATGATGTCTATTGTCTATCCCACCCCTGACACATATGTATCACCCACAGATCAAAAACCTGTAAATCAATAAAAAGCATTGACAAAATGTACCATTTTATTTTTACATATTTTTACGTAAAAATACTATTTGTATCCCTTTAATCATGTTTATACTATTTAAAATTCTTGAAAGTTAATGTAAACACGCTTCTTTTAGGTGAATAATAATTCTTATCCCATTTACAGTTAAATCTCATTTTCTTAGAGGTCAAAAACATAGTATTTTTTGAAAAAGCAGATATTTTCAAGTCCAAAATAATTTCACTCATGAGTGTTCCTTTTTAGAGTATTGGATTCATAAGATAAGGAGACCAGAGACAGAGTCAGTAGATCTCTTAGATAACATTCATGATATAATTAGTGATATTTATTTATTCATCCACAAATAATTATTGAATTCCTATCATATGTTACCATGTGCTGACTGGGCTAGGTACTGGAAATATGAAAGTTTCTTTCCACTAAGTATTGGGTATAATGTATAGTATTAACTTGGAGTGGAAAGAAGCAAGAAGCCAGGACATCAGATCAAAAACTAAGTGTTGATGACAAGGTAAGGGATGGATCTGAAAAATATCAGAAATAAAAACTAAGGAAACCTCCTATACTGTTGGGGGGAATGTACATTGATGCAGCCACTGTGGAAAGCAGTGGAAGTTCTTCAAAAACATAAAGGATAAATGCCTTATGACCCAGTAATTGCACTTCTAGGAATTTACCCAAAGAAAAAACAACTCTGATTCAAAACTATATAAGCACCCCTATGTTTATTGCCACATTATTTATACTAGCCAAGATATGGAAGCAACCCAAGTGTCCATTAATAGATGAATGGATAAAGAGATGTGGTATGTATACCCAATGGAATATTACTCATCCATAAAAAAGAAAGAAATCCTGCCATTTTTGGCAACATGGGTGGACCTAGAGGGTATTATGCTAAGTGGAATAAGCCAGGCAGAGAAAGACAAATATCATATGATTTCACTTATATGTGGAATCTAAAAACAAAACAAAGCAAAATGAACAAAACAGAGGTAGACTCATAGACATTGAGAAGTGACTGGTGGTTACCATGAAGAAAGGGTTGAGGTGTGTGGGTGGGGTGGGTGAGGGAGAGAGATAAAGAGGCACAAAATCTCAATCATAATATAAGTTGATCATGGTGATGGAAGTGCAGCATAGAGAATATAGCCAGTAGTTCTGTATCATCTTTCTATGTTGCCAGGTAGTAACTGCATTAGTTCGGTGAGAATTTAATAATATGTGTAACTGTTGAACCACTGTGCTTTATACTTATATTATATACGACCAATATAATATTGTATATCAACCGTACTTCAATAACAACTACACTTAAAAAGAAAAGTTAATATGACCCAGTGATTAGTAGGATGCAAGTGGTAGATAAATGGGGGAATTCATTTGTTCATCCATTAAACAGTACATTTTGTTTTAAGAGTCATGAGGAAATAAAAAGCAACAAGCAAAAATAGGGAAAATAAAATACAGAGTGCTATGAGGAAAAAAATGGGGTTATCTAAAGTGAGAAAAGATCTCATTGAGGAGATGATGCTTAACTCAAGATCTGAAAATTGGAAGAAACTGATTCTATTTGAAAGCAGAAATGTTGGCAGGGGCCACTGAGGTGGGGGTGGATAGTGGAAAAAGGAATTTATAAACTCCATCTGTCACAACTTGACTGATGTCAGAAATGAGGACTGTAATAGTTATGAGAATTTTTCCTTATTTTGATATGACTATATTTATGTGTCTATTAGCCAATGTTTTCCTTCCACTCTCCCATTCTTCTGCCACATAATATAACATGTACCAATAGCAGTTAATTTTACATCTTATACTTTAAGTTACAGAATATCAAAGAGGGAGTGTGACTCAGCTGGAAGAGAACTGAATATCATCCAAAGATGAATAAATGAACTTTTTATCTTATTTGGGGAGAAAGCTAACATATTGTACAAGGGATAGCTGTACCACTTGGTGGAAGCAGCATTTTACTATCATCTTTATTTAGAAATTAAGTGTGATTAAGGGATGCCATGCTGACAAGGTGGTGAACTGTGGTAAGTTTGTACTAATACAAGTTAGCTAAGCTAGAAATATAATGCCTAGAATTCTTTTTTCTTTACAGTTACAGGAAGAAGTTTACATGAGATTTATTTAGAAGAAGGAAATGAAGGAGCAGCAATTTTTATCCTCCAAAGGTTGGAGTACAGTGTCAGGCACCATGGCAACCCATAGCCATTGCTGCAAATCTGCTGGCTCACTGTGCTGCTGTGGAGCAATACCTGTACACACAGCTTATCTGTCTCCTTCCAGATCTCCTTTGACTTCTCTAATTCCTGGGCCAGGCATTTGTGAAACTCTGCTGTAAAGCAATCTAATTCTCCTGTAAGTCACCTGTGTCTCCAAAGTTGGTGGTGTCGAGAGACAGATGTGGGTTCTAACTTATCTTCAAGGGCCTGATGTTCAAGAGAAAGAGAAAGTATTGAGAAGAGGAAAAGAAGATCCAAAATGTAAGAAAATAGGAGTCCTCCAAGAAGAAAATCCATACAGAAAGCAGAAGAAATACTAAAAACCCTTTTAACTTTCTAATTCTATAGGAAAACCCCTCTTGAAAAAATAAAAGAGATTTGAGGGTGCATATTGAAAAGCATAGTGTGATACTAACAATGAACTAGCAGAAAGCGAAATCAGGAAAGCAATTCCATTTATAATTGCACCAAAATGAATAAAATATCTAGGAATAAACCTAACCAAGTAGGTGAAAGACATGTATTCTGAAGACAGTAAGACACTAATGAGAGACAAACCCTATCAAAATACCAATAGCATTTTTCAAAGAACTAGAGCAAATAATCGTAAAATTCATATGGAATCACAAAAGACCCCAAATAGCCAAAGCAACCCTGAGAAAGAAGAACAAAGCTGGGGGAATAATGCTTCCTGACTTCAAGGTATACTACAAACCTATAGTAATCTAAACAATATGGTACTGGCACAGAAAGAGACCCACAGATCAATGGAAGAAAATAGACAGCTCAGATATAAACCCATGTATATATGGTCAATTAATATGTGAAAAAGGAGCCATGAATATACCATGGGGAAAAGACAGCCTCTTCAACAACTGGTGTTGGCAAAACTGAACAGCTACATGCAAGAGAATTAAACTGATTACTGTCTAACTCATTGCACAAAACTAAGTTTGAAATTGATAAGGGTCTAAATGTAAGACATGAAACCATAAAACTCTTAGAAGAAAACATATGCAAAGATCTCTTGAACATAAGCCTGAGAAATTTTTTCCTGGATACATATCCTCAGGTAAGGAAAACAAAATAAAAAATGAACAAATGGGACTACATCAAACTAAAGAGCTTCTGTGCAGCAAAGGACACCATCAGTAGAACTAAAAGGCAACCTACAGTATGTGAGAATATATTCATAAATGATTTATCTGATAAGGTGTTAACATCCAAAATATATAAATAACTCATATGCTTCAACACCAAAAAACCAAGTAACCTGATTAAAAAATGGGTGGAGAACTTAAAGACATTTTCCCAAAGAAGAAATACAGATGGTCAACAGGCATATGACAAGATGCTCACTTATCATCAGGGAAATGCAAATAAAACCACAATGAGATGTATTACCTCACACTAGTTAGAATGGCTACTATACAAAAGACAAGAAATAACAAGTGTTGGTGAGGATGTGGAGAAAACGGAACCACACTGTTGGTGGGAATGTGAATTGGTACAGTCATGGCGGAAAGCAGTATGGAGTTTCCTCAAAAACTAAAAATTGAAATACCACATGACCCTACTTCTAGGAATTTACCCAAAGAAAACAAAATCCCTGATTCCAAAAGATAGATGCACTACTATGTTTATTGCTGCATTATTTACAACAGGCAAGATAAGGAAGCAACCTAAGGATCTATCAATAGATGAATGGATAAAGAAGAGGTGATACAGATACACAGTGGAATTTCAGTCATATAAAGAGAGAAATCTTGCTATTTGCAATAACATGGATGGACATAGAGGATATTATGCTCACTGAAATAAGCGAGGCAGAGAAAGGCAAATACCATGTGATTTCACTTATTTGTGGAATACAAAAACAAAATAAAACAAAATGAACAAAGTAGCAATAGTCAAAGACACTGAGAAGTGACTGGTGGGTTACCATTGGGGAAGAAGGTGGGGCTGGTTGGTGATAAGGGTGAAGAAGATAAAGAGGCATAAAAAATGATCAATTGTAAAATAAGTTGGTCACGGGGATGGTAGTATAGCATAGAGCGTAGGCAATGATTCTGTAACATCTTCTTATGTTGACAGATAGTAACTGCACTAGTTGGGGGAGGATTTAATAATATGAGTAACTGTTGAACCACTGTATTGTATACTTGAAACCAATATAAGATTGTATATCAGTGATACTTCAATATAAAAAAAGAAAAGCATAGTGTGTACCTGGGAATACTGACCCTGAATGACCAATACCAAGACTTACTATAGTAAAATTGCTACACTTAAAAAAGCAGGAAAGAATTCAATAGGCACTACGGCAAAAATATTACTACCAGACTTTTCAGGGCTAACACTCTATTAGTTTCCTATTTCTGCTCTAGCAAATTATCACAAATGAATTGACTTAAAACAACAGGAATTTTATTCCCTGCAGTTCTAGAGGGCAGAAGTCTGCAATGAGCCCTGCAGGGCTAAAGTCAATATGTCAGCAAGGCGGGCTCCTTTTGGAGGCACCAGGGAAAATCCAGTTCTTTGCCTTTTCCAGCTTCTAGATAGAGCTTGTTCTTATTCTTGCTTAATATTTCCATATCACCTCACAGTTTCTCCCCTTACTTCAATGATCACATGGCCTTTTTTCTTTTCTGTACTTGTATCTGCCTCTGTCTCTCTCTCTCTCATAAGGACACTTGTGTTTACATTTGCCGCCCATCTGTATTATCTAGGATAACCTCCCTATTCTCAAAATCCTTAATTTAGTAATATCTACAAAGACTCTTTTGCCACATAAGGTAACATTCACAGGTTCCAGGTATTAGGACATGGATACCTTTGGGGCAGCCTTATGCAGCCTTCCACAAACATATAAAGCCAGAAGAAAATGAAAAGATATAAAATACTCAAGGAAAGAAAATACAAGCCAAGGATTTTTTTAAAATTTTGGTATCATTTATCTACAATTACATGAGGGACATTATGTTTACTAGACTCCTCCCCATCACCAAGCCCCCTCCCCCACAAACCCCATTACAGTCACTGACCATCAGCATAGTAAGATGCTGTAGAATCACTACTTGTCTTCTCTGTGTTGCACAGCCCTCTCCGTGCCCCCCCCCACATTATACATGCTAATCATAATGCCCCCTTTCTTTTCTTCCCCCCCTTATCCCTCCCTTCCCACCCATCCTCCCCAGACCCTTCCCTTTGGTAACTGTTAGTCCATTCTTGGGTTCTGTGAGTCTGCTGCTGTTTTGTTCCTTCAGTTTTTGCTTTGTTCTTATACTCCACAGATGAGTGAAATTATTTGGTACTTGTCTTTCTCCACCTGCCTGGCTTATTTCACTGAGCATAATACCCTCTAGCTCCATCCATGTTGTTGCAAATGGTAGGATTTGTTTTCTTCTTATGGCTGAATAATATTCCATTGTGTATATGTACCACATCCTCTTTATCCATTCATCTACTCATGGACACTTAGGTTGCTTCCATTTCTTGGCTATTGTAAATAGTGCTGCTATAAACATAGGGGTGCATCTGTCTTTTTCAAACTGGGCTGCTGCATTCTTAGGGTAAATTCCTAGAAGTGGAATTCCTGGGTCAAATGGTATTTCTATTTTGAGCTTTTTGAAGAACCTCCATACTGCTTTCCACAATGGTTGAACTAGTTTACATTCCCACCAGCAGTGTAGAAGGGTTCCCCTTTCTCCACAACCTCGCCAACATTTGTTGTTGTTTGTGTTTTGAATGGTGGCGATCCTTACTGGTATGAGGTAATATCTCATTGTGGTTTTAATTTGCATTTCTCTGATGACTAGCAATGTGGAGTATCTTTTCATGTGTCTCTTGGCCATCTGAATTTCTTCTTTGGAGAACTGTCTGTTCAGCTCCTCTGCCCATTTTTTTAATTGGATTATTTGCTTTTTGTTAGTTGACGTGTGTGAGCTCTTTATATATTTTGGATGTCAACCCTTTATCGGATCTGTCATTTTCAAATATATTCTCCCATACTGTAGGATACCTTTTGTTCTGTTGATGGTGTCCTTTGCTGTACAGAAGCTTTTCAGCTTGATGTAGTCCCATTTGTTCATTTTTGCATTTGTTTCCCTTGCCTGGGGAGATATGTTCAAGAAGAGGTCACTCATGTTTATGTCTAAGAAATTTTTGCCTATGTTTTTTTCTAAGAGTTTTATGGTTTCATGACTTACATTCAGGTCTTTGATCCATTTCGAATTTACTTTTGTGTATGGGGTTAGACAGTGATCTAGTTTCATTCTCTTACATGTAGCTGTCCAGTTTTGCCAGCACCGTCTGTTGAAGAGACTGTCATTTCCCCATTATATGTCCATGGCCCCTTTATCAAATATTAGTTGACCATATATGTTTGGGTTAATGTTTGGAGTCTCTATTCTGTTCCACTGGTCTGTGGCTCTGTTCTTGTGCCAGTATCAAATTGTCTTGATTAGAGCTTTGTAGTAGAGCTTGAAGTTGAGGAGTGAGATCTCCCCCACTTTATTCTTCCTTCTCAGGATTGCTTTGGCTATTCAGGGTCTTTGGTGTTTCCATATGAATTTTTGAACTATTTGTTCCAGTTCATTGAAGAAAGCTGTTGGTAATTTGATAGGGATTGCATCGAATCTGTATATTGCTTTGGGCAGGATGGCCATTTTGAAGATATTAGTTCTTCCTAGCCAAGAGCATGGGATGAGTTTCCATTTGTTAGTGACCTCTTTAATTTCTCTTAAGAGTGTCTTATAGTTTTCAGGGTATAGGTCTTTCACTTCCTTGGTTAGGTTTATTCCTAGGTATTTTATTCTTTTTGATGCTATTATGAATGGAATTGTCTTCATGATTTCTCTTTCTATTAGTTTATTGTTAGTGTATAGGAAAGTCACAGATTCTGCGTGTTAATTTTGTATCCTGCAACTTTGCTGAATTCTGATATTAGCTCTAGTAGTTTTGGAGTGGAGTCTTTAGGGTTTTTTATGTACAATATCATGTCATCTGCAAATAGCGACAGTTTAACTTCTTCTTTACCAATCTGGATTCCTTATATTTCTTTGTTTTGTCTAATTGCTGTGGCTAGGACCTCCAGTATTATGTTGAATAACAGTGGGGATAGTGGGCATCCCTGTCTTGTTCCCCATCTCAGAGGAAAAGCTTTCAGCCTCTCGCTGTTCAGTATGATGTTAGCTGTGTGTTTATCATATATGGCCTTTATTATGTTGAGGTACTTGCCCTCTATACCCATTTTGTTGAGAGTTTTTATCATGAATGGATGTTGAATTTTATCGAATGCTTTTTCAGCATCTATGGAGATGATCATGTGGTGTTTGTCTTTCTTTTTGTTGATGTGGTGGATGATGTTCATGGATTTTCGAATGTTGTACCATCCTTGCATCCCTGGGATGAATCCCACTTGGTCATGGTGTATGATCCTTTTGATGTATTTTTGAATTCGGTTTGCTAATATTTTGTTGAGTATTTTTGCATCTACGTTCATCAGGGATATTGGTCTGTAGTTTTCTTTTTTGTTGGGGTCTTTGCCTGGTTTTGGTATTAGAGTGAGTTTGGAAGTGTTCCCTCCGCTTCTATTTTTTGGAAAACTTTAAGGAGAATGGATATTATGTCTTTGTATGTCTGAGAAAATTCTGAAGTAAATCCATCTTGCCTGGGGGTTTTGCTCTTGGGTAGTTTTTTGATTACCGATTCAATTTCGTTGTTGCCAATTGGTCTGTTTAGGTTTTCTGTTTCTTCCTGGGTCAGTCTTGGAGGGTTGTATTTTTCTAGGAAGTAGTCCGTTTCTTTTGGGTTTTCCAGCTTGTTAGCATATAGATTCTCGCAGTATTCTCTCATGATTCTTTGTATTTCTGTGGGGTCCGTTGTGATTTTTCCCTTCTCATTTCTGACTCTTCTGATGTGTGTAGATTCTCTTTTTCTCTTAATAAGTCTGGCTAGGCAAGGCAAGGATTTCTTATCCAGCAAAACAGACATTCACATATAATAGGCATAGACAAGTTGTTTTCAACTTAAAAGAGCTCAGGAAATACTGTTCCCACGAGACTTTCCAAAGAATCTATTAGAAATGATAGTATAAAATGGCTACATCCTCTGACAACATAGGTATGTTATAATTTTTAAATGGGTAGAGCCAAATGGGGAGTGTAGCTGAAAAGTATGTTTTAAGTTGTCCTTACCAATTGTATTGATGGTAATTATATTAGTATTGCTATTCTGAAACAGTGTTTGTGTAGTGGAATAAAGTAAATGCATAATCATTCCAGGCTCCGCTCAAAGAAGGCCTCCTTTAACTCCCCTAGGAAGAAATCTTTCCCTTTTTCTGACTTGCCATTATACATTATATAATTCTTTTATAACATTTACTATTTTCTACCTTTCATTAGAGTGATTTGCTGTAAGTTTCTTTCTCAAGCACCATGATGATGATCGTCTATACTTGGCATAGTGCTAAGCATAAAAAGTTGATCAAGAAATATTTTTTTGTAAATAAATAAATGATTTCTCTTGAAGATACTTAGCAGATACAGATAAAATAATGGTATTTTCTAATAAAATTCTTACACTGGGTCCACATTTCCTTTTCCCCAAAGTGATATGGTATGAAGGACAGAGAGTATTTTCATTAATCATCTTTCTCATTAAATAGCAAAATGTTCTTTCTATAATCTATGTCCTGCTTCCTGGGACCTATACTTTTACTGTTTTCTGAAGATACTTAGTTCCTATGGATATAATTTACTAGACCAACCTCAAAACCATAATTAGTTACCCACAAACCAGCAATTACACCATTACTAATTAACCTGCCCACAACTTCCTTGTACACAGAGCAAGGTACCTTGCACATGATATGAGGAAACTGTAGCATTCATTCTGAGACATTCGTTAAGAGGAGCCTTCAGCCAGCTGATCTCAGACCAGACGACACGCATGACTTTCTTCTGGCTTGGCAGACTGTACTGTTAATGTTGTGTCAATTGAAAACATAATACCATCCAACAGGAGTCTTGCTGGAAAAGGAACATAATCTAGCTGAGGAGTCTGGAGGAAGAATAGTGTCCCAAGCTAAGTCTAGACATGTAGATAGTTGAGTCTAGATCTACATTCCTCAAGAAGGTCTGGCCAGAACAAACTTTTTTTTTCCCATAAAGTTAAATAGGACAGAAATATCTCTCAAATTCCAGCAAGTCATGCTCTTCATAAGATTTTTGCCAGAAATTCTCAAGTGGCTACAGTGGAAGCAGCACGATGTTCATTATAATTCCTAAACAAAAGCTTCTTTCTCAGGGAGGATGAAATGCCCTTGGAAGCATCAATAAATGTGGAAATGCAAGTGAGTGACAAACAAGAAGAAAGCAGGTATGGAGAAGACAACAAATCAAGGAGGGGACAATGGAAGTGTCTTTCAGGAATGCAGATTAACGCTCGAGATTAATTTATTTTTAAATTTTTTCCTACACTGGCTGTACCAATTTATTTTGCTATCTTTTTTATATTGAGGTACATACAGTAAAATGCACAAATCTTAGTGTATAGCTCAATGAATTTTGATATGGATATACACTTATGTAATTATTGCCAGATTAAGATATAAAACATTCTCACTAATTTTTTCCCCACTTCATGTATTTTACCCACCCACGTATAAGAGGTTTGTTAAACTTGAGGTATATAAAATTCAATTCAATTTATTTGAACAAGTATTTGTTCAATTTCTTTCACCAGGTGGATGACATGGTACTAGGTGTTCTAGGGAATCTGGGAGAAGTAGAAAGGCAGCAGAGAAAAATGATGGGTATAAACTCAATATTTGGAACCAATGGAGTCTTGTGCTCGAAATGGGATCTTACCATCATTTATCAGCTGTGCCCTTTGGCTAATTACTTAGTTGAAGCTCCCTCCTCATTGCCTCCCCTGCTGTACCTGTACAAATAGGGATAATGAAACCTATGTAATCGGATGGTTGTATGGATTAAATGAAGCATTAAGCACAGTTCACAGTTCATGACATTTTCAAGATGTTTAATCATCTGCAGTTACTACCTGTAGAAAACTACAATCCCTGCCCTGTATGATTTTATTTCTCAGGTGACATAGTAGCCTCTACAAGAAGTAGGGAAAGAAATTTACAGGTTTGTGAGAAAGATGAATAAGATCAATGGCATGTCTTGCACTATTGGCTAATGGTGACGGGTATAGTGATGTATACGAAGAGGTAGGCTTGTGGCTTTTTGCTTTATTATTGAAAATACATGGTTTAAGGGAGGTAAAAAAAGACAGATTTACCATTTTACAGATGAGAAAACTAAAGTTTACAATAGCAGAGATTAGTAGCTAATCAATAAAACTGTTTCTTATTCTTTCTGGGACTCCCAGTCTCCTCTGCAGTTAGAAGTGGTCCTGTAGCTGAGTTCTAACCAAAGGGATGTGACACAAAGCCCATTCCACTTGCAGTTATCTATCATCTCTGCCCTTCTCCTATCTACTGGCTGGATATCGACCTCCAGGGCATCTCTGAAGCCTTCTTCAGCCTGGGTCTGTAACTGACTGCATGGAACAGAGCCTCTCCCTCTCTCATCTCTAATCAAAACACCTATTTGTCCTACATAAGCAAGGAACCTCCAGTATTTTAAGTCATTGAGATTCTGGGATTATTCTTTTACTGTAGCTAGAATTGCTCAACTAAAACATTGGGGAGAATAAGAAGTTGACTACAAACAGATCTCAGAGTATCAAGTAATCAGACCATAAATCTACCTTTATCAGTTTTTGTATCTGCTTCATCTTTAGACATAGTTTAGAACTCAAAACCTTGTTAGTCTGGTCCTATCTATGCTGAGGTTCATGTATGTCAGTAGAGAATAATCATGTTTTTATTTGTATTAAAAATACGACTGGGTGAAAGTAAGCTTCATATCTTCTATAACTGGGCGATGTTGCTTTTTAAAATACTTTCTAATGCTGTACTTTCAAGAAAATACTTTCTTAACTGTACAGGTTAAGTCAGGCAATATACTATAAACATTATTCTTCAGAAGGCTAAATATTTAATAAAGCCATTAAAATAGGGCCTTACCTACAAACAGCAGTGGAGTCTTCAATTATTTTCCAAGGGCATTTCTCTACTTTGAAACCATAGAGATAATCGTTATCATGATAGCAACTAATTTTCATGGAGCTTATACAATGCCAGGCACTGTCTTCGATGCCTGGGGTGTAACCTTATTAACCACCACCTCAAAGGGACCTGGGACTCCACATCTCTATACAGAAGAGATTTAAAGTTACTTACTGGAGTTTTTACAAACATAAGGGTGTCTAGATTCCAGGTGGTCTTGATCAAGGAGAGAAATGAAAACCTTGCCACTGACTTGTTTGGTATAATTTATTGCATATGTTTTATTTGCAAGTCAACAATTAAGGTGTCATGTGAAACCTAGCCAGTCTGGTGTATGAGAATGATCCATGTACTTAAGACCCTTGGGATCCAGAATAAAGTCTGCCATACACCTCACAACCCCAGGCCTTAGATCTGTAATTTCTCATCCTAATTCTTATCGTCAAGAAGTTGTAAATCTATAGAATAGGTAAATTTGTCACTATAATCTCTAAGATTTCTCTCAAATCTAACATTCTACTTGAGTAATGTTGGTGTCACCATCCACCAGCTATGTGACCTTGGGCGAAGTTCTAAACTACTCCATGCCTTAGTTTTGTTCATCTACAAAGTAGGGATAACGATAATAATATTTACTTCAAAGAATCATTGAGTAGACTAAGTTATTTAACATATGTAAAGCATTTAGAAGAATGCCTGACATGTAATAAGCATTTATTATGTATTAGCTATTATTATGGTTTTAAAGTTAAGTCGTGGCTCCGGGGAAAGTACAAGCCATTGAAACCTCCCAGTGCTATCACAATTCCTTATCTATGTACAGCGCATGGTTACAGGTAACTGAAAAGCATGGGTAGTTTTGATCCTATGTGGGTGATAGCTCTGAAACACGAGGAAGTATTGCTAACATCCTGATTCTTAAGTTGGATGGTGGGTCATGAGTGTTAGTTTTGTTGTTATGTTCCATTACATACATATTCATATATATTATTTTGCATGCATCACACCAAATATTTCATAAAAAATAGGGTTTGTGAAGTCGCATTTATGAATTTATACAAGGTTGTATAAATGCATATGTGTATATAATAAGAATTAATTTTTAACATTAAAAAAAATCATAGGATGAGTACTCTGATCACTCCAACGGCATGCTTTGCCCAGAAGAATGTGGTTCCCTGGGGAGGAGAGTTATCACATGCAACAGGAAGTGGATGAGTCTTGTCTTTGATTCACACAGGATCCTTGTCTTTATTCCTTTATGCTTCTGGTTTCCCCTATTCTTATCAAGTCATAATTCCTGGTCAACATCCTCTTAACATGTGCCCTTGCCACCAATCACATGTCCTCCAATTCTGTCTCTAGAATGCAACCAGGAGATCCTTTTGAAAATACAGATTTGACCATGTTGCTTCTTGGCTTGAAACCCCTGGATGACTCCTCGACCTCAGGGTAGAGTTACCCAGTGCGGCATAGCAAGGACTACTAGTTGCCCTAAATATTCTTTTCTCTTTCTTCCTTTCTAACAGAACCCTGATTTTGTTAGGGAGAGCAGTCATCCTCAGCCAAGAGTACAAGTCTCAAGTGTGGCATCCAGAAAATTTCCATCAAAAAGGAACTAACTTGCAGAGACTGTGCACCTGTTGCTCTTTTTCTCTCCTTGCACCTCCTTGACTGGAGGAAGCAGTGGCTCACACTATCCTGAAACTTTGAAATGGTCTCGTGGGTGGAGTCCTGCATTAGAGATGGCAGAACAGAAGGCAGGAATAGGCCATGATCTTTGATGGTTCCTCCGCCATGGAGATAGTGTATACTGCCTATCCCTGGATTTACTTTACTTTGTCAGAAAAATAACCCTCCATTGTCTTTAATCTATTGTTTTGGTGTCTTCCATTTCTCACAGTTGTACAATATTTCTACATGATATCCGTGGCTTTGGGGCCTGGTGTCTGCTTACCTCTTGGCCTCCCATTCCAACCATGCCTATCCACCTTGGCCCTCAGCCATCAGAGACTTACATGTCAAGTGGTTCCCCAAACTTGTTGCTCTGTTCTCTCTTCCCTTCCTTTGACTTATTTAATGTCTACTCTTCTCTCTGGGCTTAATTATCACTTGTTCCAGGAAGGCTTCCTTTTTATTCCAAGCCTGGATAGTTATCTTTCTTATGTACTCTGATTAAATCCTGTACCTTCTCTCTTGTCTGGTATCAATTGTAATTGATAAAGTGTTGGCTTCCTTCACTGGGGCTTAGGTTCAGTGAAACAAGAGCTACATCACACCTACAGTTTTGTCTCTTATGTAAGTCTAGTAGCAATCCTGTCACCTTGGAGCCAGTCAGTAAGTGTGTGGTAACTAGTGAATGGACAAATGGGGCATTTAGTTCAGACTAAAGTGAAAATTATGGATTTATCCAAATAAGCTGTTTCTAACAGGGATTTTTCACCTGTGGAAAGAGGTCAGAGTGTAGCTTCTATGACCAAGATGGGCTGTGTTTTTGATTCTGCTAATATCACATGGTATAGCCTCCTATTCTATAGACACAAGAGAAGATGGCACATTTCCACTTTTGTCTATGATTTGCCTTTATCAGTACATAGTCCTCATTCTACTTCCTCCTCCTCCTTCTCACACACCATGGCTTAGAGGGAAGCTCAACCAAGATTGAATATTTCTTCAGAGAAAACATCGTCTCTAATTTAAACCAAAGTCCAGGGAGTAGTCTGGCTATTCTGATATTGAGAAATGGGTTTGGGGGAGTGCATCATTTATGTGCCATATACTGCACTGATACTATCAACTTTTTGTGTAAGTTTGACTTTTTTCCAGTTTTTATTGTTACTCATGCTTTCGTGTTCTTTTTCCCTTTCTGAAGAAATAATTTGCCAAATGTTAGCTTATCTTGGGGTCTGTTTCTATGGAGAGATTGAAACCTGACTGGAAATATTTGTTGGCCGAGAGTGAATAACATAATTTTTAAATTATGTGGCTGGTTTTGTGAGTCTAAGATAACTAACATAAAACTGTTATTTAAAATAGAGGAACTACCTGGGTTTTCCAATAATTCCTATGACTTGGCCAAGGAATGAAATGTCCACCCTCAAAGTCTGACCAAATAAAGTAGCTAAATTTCAAGAGTTTGAAAAACCAGAAATCTTGATATTCTTTATTTCCTTCCCTTTATGTTCTATCACTGAGTAAAGGAGTACTTTCTAAACTTTTTCTTTTTAAGGTACTCAGTTGGAGTTCTGGAATTGTAAAAAGGAGGCTTGGGATTGAGGACCAGAGAAACTGCATTTCTGAGACACATTAACTTTGTCTTGTGTTTGCTTAAAAATTATGTAAGATTTACATGTTGAAAAATTTTTATCAACACTTGCCTACTCTGCCCTCCATGGTCAATATCAGAATAGACTGAAGTACAAATAAAATTCATGGTGTGTCTGGATTCCTTTTGGAACTGTAGCAAATTTGGTCAAAGTCAGCCAAATCTTTTAAAAGTTGTTGCAGAAAAAATAGGTAGAGATTCTTGAAATGCCAAATTGAAAAAGAGGCTTTACATTTTAAAAATAATCTAAAATAACTAATACACTTGGGTCCTACCTCCAAGAAAGGAAACTTCGCCAGCAGAAGAGCAGTACTGGTGAGAAGAGATGGAAGCAGAGTGAGTGGGGATATTATAGGTTTGTGTGTCTCAGAGGCTGTCTTTCCACATGGCAGACATCACTAGTTAACTTAGATGTTCTCTTCCACTATGCCCAACTTAGCTTCATGATTCTTGTTAACCCAGTACTTAAGGTAGCTGCTAAAATTGATTGGCACTAGTAAGATAAAGAAGAGCTCTTTATAACTAAAGTTTTAAATATGTAAATATTTGAGGTCCTTAAAACTTAGTGAAAATCTAACCATGGAGATGGGTTTAAGTTATGAGTTCCAATCAACATAGTTGACAGATTGAGTTGGGGTGAATCCTGAAGGTAAGATGGTTATTCCAATGTGGAGAGAGAATGTGGAGGGGCTTTTTGACCCTGTGCAGGAAAGTTGAACATCCTGTGACCTAAGAGTGGCATAAAGAGTGCCACTTCCATTATTTATGGCTGTGTGATTTTGCACAAGTCACTACACTTCTCTGAATTGCTCTGTCTTTACTTGTAAAATTTCATGACAAAGATGTGAGAGTTAAATGAGATAACCTAAGGAGCTTTGTAAGTTATAAAGTGTTATAAAAACCTAGGATCAAGGGACTATTGACTTGTAATAAATACTAGCCAGACATTCGCATTTCTTTTTTTTTAGTAATTAGAATAATGTGACAGTAAAAAAGAAAAAATAGCTAGCCAGATAGACCTAGACAGTTATTACATCAGTGGCTGTGAAATTTTGAGAATTTGGAAGGATAAAAATCATACTAGAGCCAATCCACAGAGTAATCGCTCCTTCAAAATCACAAACAAGGAAGCGAAAATAACTGTGAGGGTGGGAGTGGTTGGGGGCTTCCAAGCCCAGAGTTCACAGATATAAAAAGTGGGAGGGACCCTGGGGTCCTCATCAGGGCAGGGAGTTGAGTCACTGTCTGGAGGAATTAGGCTGCTGTGCTAAGCAGTGGGCAGCCGTGGCAGCATGCATGCTGGAGGTAGAGAGGTAAAGCTCAGGTCCAGCCACAGGCCCTGATCCCCGCCAACCAGGATCAGAAAGTGAAGGTAACCTGAATAGGCAGGCCCCAGACCAGGGTCCCCCATACAAAGATGGGCAAGCCCCCACCGTGAACAAAGGGCACCACATCCAACAAACAGAACTACTCTTTGTGATGAGGAAGCACAGTGACAGAAGGAACTCCTATGAGGAAGAAGGACCTTATTTCCAGAGGAGAGAGTCATTTGATGCTAACCCAGACCCAGTTACCTGTGAGGGCCCACTGAGGCCCTGAAACTCTTCACAAGCCACCCACCTACAACCTTCACGAGACACAGAAGTTACTCATGACCAGTCCTCATTACTCATGCTCTGGTATTCTGGAAACTTTCTTTGGAAAATTGTGAGAAAGACCTTGTAAACCAGCAGTGTTTCTGGGGTTGACGCTGAAGTGGGCCAAGACACTAAGATGTGGGGGTGGCAAGCAAGCACCGAGTGGGGTACATTCTGTGGGTAATCTCCTGATAAACCACTAGGTAGAAGTGGGTGTCACACTGAGAAAGTGGCAAAACTTTGATCACTTGACCGGATTGTTTTTCAGAGGCTTATGACCCACTGGTGTCCTGACATCTAAATTAAGTATTACACAAATATTTGTTGAACACTTATCATGTATCAACATGGGAGATGCATGGAGTAACCCCCAGTGGAGGTCTCTTCACTCTACTCCAGCTGCCTTTATAAACAAGATAATAGTTAAATACCAGTACAGTGAAGGATTATATAGGTGCAGATGAATGGGGCTGACTTGCACTGTTACTGCATTGGAAAAAGAAGTCATCATGAGTTGGAGCTCCCTGGGAAGTTTTCATGCATATGGTAAGCCATAGCTGAATGTTAAGATTTCTGATTGGTTAGCAGAAAAAGTAAAAATATCAGGCAGCTAGCTTTGCAACTAGCAACTTTGTGGATCCTAATAGGCACACATCACTTATTGCCAAGAAGAGCTACAAAACCTAGGCATCCCTCCAAGCTTTGGGGGAAAAAACAGCAGGAAACACTCCACAGTGCAACAGAGAGGACAAGGAAACAGAATAAAGGGTGTACTCCGTACTTACCTGCTGGGAGTTAAAGACATCTGTCATATGTGGCTGTCCAATGTCTTTTGAATAGACTTTACACTTTGTTCCTCTGTTATGATTCCCACCTTTGTTGGGTAGAATGGTGCTGGCAGGTAATCTAGATTCCACCAGTCAGACATGCAAACTCTGCAGTGAGCTGTGTGAGGAAAAAGGCTCGTGGCTTGGTTCTGGGTGTTCATGGTGATATTCTGGGGGCAGTTTTTGGAAATTCATCCATACATTTATTTCTCCAGACCCTTGAGCTACCTAATATCCTATAATAAATTTATTTTCTACTTAAACTAGCCAGGTAGTTTCTCTTTTTGCAACTAAGAAATCCAGCTGGCATGCTATTGACTCTAGATAACTCTAGTAGGGTCTTGTCTTTAAAACAGTCCTTCCCCTCTCACTGGTTGTTGAGTGGATGAGGAGCGAAGTATGACCATGATATAAGCAGAGTGCAAAGTCAGCGGCTTCTTCCTTCCCTGTGATGTTTATTCAGAGGAGGTAATCTTTTCCTGCTCCCAGGTGGAAACTCTGGTGGATCCCAAGCCTTCTCCACGCAGTCACTTTAAGTAATGAACACAGTCTGAAGTCAGTAATCAGAATATCCAGGAGAAGATATTAAACAGATCTCAAAATGTGATTTAATGGCTCATCTCCCTGTTTCAGTGTGGAAGCTTCTAGTAGGAAAGGGAGATATGGTTGGCTTTTTCTCTGTCTCTCTGTCTTCTTATCCCACCTCAATCTCCTGGTCTGGGAATGTAAAAGGGACAGAAAAAGCATTAATTGAACTAACCTAATAAAGTCAGTTTAAATATGGCAGATATTTAAAATGGAGTTTTTCATGAAGCACTTCAGTGGCTTTTTGGAAGCCAGGATCAAGTCTTTCAAGAGTTCAGCTCCCTTGTCCTGAGTGGATACTTCTCTAATCCAGATAGTTTCCTGTGCCTTCTGACACTGCTTCTTTGGATGGCTGTGTAGGACAAGCACCCAAGGTGGCCTTCCACAGCCGGTTCCCATTGGTGTCTCTTGCCCTGACACACTCTAACAGTGTTGGCCAGTCTCAGGGTAACAGCACTTTCCCTTTCTTTGCCACCTGAGAGCTCATGTTTTGAGATGAGATTCTCTGGCTGACATTAGACCTCAAGCCCTAAGACCTATAATAATCATATATCAAGCCCTTTCACTAGCCGCATGAAAGCTCATATCCCTCCTATGAGTGAGATGAAGGAGAAGGCATCTCTTTCTAACATCTTGTTATAGACATAAAGGATGGGTATGTGTTTTGTTAAAAATAAAAGGTGTTGGGAAAACTAGACAGCTACATGCAAAAGAATGAACCTGGATCATTGTCTCATACCATACACAAAAATAAGCTCAAAATGGATTAAATGTAATCATAAAACTCCTAGAAGAAAACATAGCAGTAAACCTTTGAACATCAGCATTACTAATTTTTTTCTAGATATGTCTCTTCAGGCAAGAGAAACAAGAGGAAAAATAAACAAGTGGGACTACATCAAACTAGAAAGCTTCTGCACAGGGAAGGAAATCAACAAAGTGAGAAGGCAACCTACCGAATGGGAGAATATATTGCTAATGATATATCCAATTAGGGGCTAATATCCAAAACATGTAAAAAACTCATACAACTCAATACCAACAAAAAAAATATGATTAAAAAATGGGCAGAAGACCTGAATAGACATTTTTCCAAAGAAGATACACAGATGGCCAACAGACACAGGAAAAGATGCTCAACATCACTAATCATCAGGGGAATACAAGTCAAACCCACAGTGAGATACCACCTCACACCTAATAAGAATGGCTAATATCCAAAAAACAAAAAGTAACAAGTACTGGTGAAGATGTGGAGAAAAGGGAATTCTCCTACACTGTTTGTGGGAATGTAAATTGGTGCAGCCACTGTGGAGACAGTACAGAGGTTTCTCAAAAAAATAACACTAAAAATACCATATACCCGGTAACTCCATTTCTGGGAATTTACTAGAAGAAAACAAAATCACAAATTTGAAAAGATATGTGGACTTTAATGTTTATTGCAGCATTATTTACAATAGCCAAAATATGGAAGCATCTTAGGTGTCCATCAATAGATAAATGGGTAAAGAAGAAGGGGTACATATACACAATGAAATATTATTCAGCCATAGAAAAGAATGGAATCTTGCCATTTGTGACAATATGGATGGACCTAGAGGATATCATGCTAACTGAAATAAGTAAGACAGAGAAAGACAAATACGATTTGATTTCACTTACATGTGTAATCTGAAAACCAGATTGAAGGAGATAAAGAGGTGTTAACTTCAAATTATAAAATAAATTGGTCACAGGGATGGGAGTACAGCATAGGGATTATACCCAATAATATTGGAATAACTTTGTGTGGTGACAGATGGTAAGTACACATTTTGTGGTGAGAATTTAGTAATGTAGGTAACTGTTGAATCACTATGTTGTACATTTGAAAACCAATATGATATTGCCTATCAACTTTATTTTCATTAAAAAAAAGTTAACCAGATGAAGAAAATGCTCTCAAAATTCAATAAACTGAAATCAGCGAGTATATATGCAGTGGGTAGTGAGCTAGGCTCTGGGAATGTCAGAAATAAATAAAACATGGTACTTGTTCTCTGCATAGAAGACCAATCATTGTAAACAAGGAATTGCAGGATGGGGTGTGTCGGTGGGGTGGGGGGAATGGCATAAATCACACTGCTGAAGTGAAGTTATTTGGTTAGGGAAGTAGCTACTTAAAGAATGAGTAATGATAGTTTTAAGAGAAAGGAAACCACATTAACTCCATGGAAAATGTGTGGATGTATGAGAGTGATGGGAAAGTATGGAAAATCTTGAAATTGTGAGAGATAATGCTAGGAATTTGGCTCACTGAGGGTGGAGTTGCCTTTCAATATGCTGCAGAGAAGTTTTACATTGCAATGTGTTGTCTTGAGGATACACTTTAACTGATACCTGGGAGGCCCGTGGCTTCAGCCATCTGCATCCTCTGTCCAACCTAACTGAGAATATCAGTGAATAGCAACAAGGTTTTTGCTTCTTTAGAATTCTCTCAAGGAATATACAACATAGGCCAGGACTTTCTTAAGGAGTAAAATTATTTTTCTTGGATCTGAATAAATAAATAACACAAAAAATTCTCCAAATTATGTTCTCTAGTTACAGTGCAGTAAAATGGGAAATAGTTATTAGTAACACTTCATTATTGTTGCTGATATTGATGCAAGAATTCAAATAAATAACAACAGAAACCATGTGGGAAATGTTTAAAACTCTCCAATATAATCATAAACTTAGACATAAACCAGTTAGTTAATAACAGGTTTTGGAGAAAAATGACAAAAAAAATTAAAACTCCTCATAATACAGAAAACCTTTGGGATAAAGTCACAGAAATATTCAAAGGTCAATTCTCAGTCTCAATGCTTTCACTATTAAATAATGAGAAAATGAACAAAGCATTTAACTTGATTAGGCAGGAGGAAGAAAATGTATGAAAAGTTCTCAGAAAATTAGCATAAATGACATCAAACAGAGCCCCAAAAATTAATTTTTATGCCTTGTTCCCTAGAGTTGCTAGGCATTTGCCATTAATCAGAAATAGCAAGTGGTATTTCTGAGAAGGAAGTGACAAGAAAATTGATCTGCAGCAATTAGATAGTAGCCAATCACAAACTTTTATTCCTCAAGAGGCCAAATTAGAGGAGAGATGTGAAACAGTTTCCAGTAGAGGTCACTCAGTGGGTTCAGAACAGGTTACTACAAAATACTGGACCTTGGCATATTGACTATTTTAAGCTAAAGAAGTTTGAGAACTAGCAGGTGTGGGAAGGGGTCTTTGAAGCAGTCCTCCCTCTCCCTACACCTGGAGGAAAAAAGCATTCTCACCCCCAAAGGCAGAGGGGCGTGGAGAGGAAACTGAATGAATAAGCCCTGCTAAGTTTCCCCCAGTGAGCTACCCTTAGCTCACGGCCTTCATCCTGTCATGCTTCCATGACTTTCCTCTCTTCCTCAAACCTTGTGTAGCAATACTCAGGCATTTTCATTTCCTTATAAGGCTTTAGCATCTTGCAAATATTATACTAAATAAATCTGTAGGCTTTTCTCCCTTTAATCTGCCTTTGTCAGTCTAATTTTCAGGCCCAGCCAGGGACCCTAAGGGGGTTGAGGAAAATTTTTTTCTTCTCTGCAATGAAGTAGAGACACTCCTGCAACAGTTCCCAAATGTGCAATTAACAAACAGTGTTTTCCCCCCCCGCACTGGAGAGCCGTAATGACTCCAGGAAAAGAAATGAAGGCTGCGCCCTGTCACCTGTGCCCCTCACATGCATTCTCTGACAGCGAGTGTGGGCAGGGAGGGTGTGGTAAAAAAGCCTCCTTGGGAGCAGAACCCACGGATATTTTCTCCCCTTTCCCTGGGTCAGAAATAGGTGTGTTCCACTACATTCTGCCTATCTAGTTCAAAGGGGCAAGGCACACTGGCTGTTGATCTGGCTCAAGGCTAAAGCCGGGGCCCAGGTCATTGCTGTTCTGGGCCTGAATCTTGCATGAAGGATTTTCAGATATACGGAAGGAAGGGAGACATTGTGGCTTGCTGGCACTGCTGTGTGGCTGCACTGACTCAGTCCCCTCCAAGCCACCTCTTCCACATTACAGCATGCTTACTGAGATGTACACAAACCTATGCCCCTACTCTGTTTAAAAGCCTTCAATGACTGCCTCACTATCTTCAAAGTAAAACACAAATATGCTATGGAAAACTATTCATGATCTTAACCACTGGCTACTTCCCTATTCCAGCCATTCAAAACATTTTGGTTGACCATGAACACATCTCATTATTCCAAGTCTGTGGTCAGAGTAGATCACACCGTGGGTCTCCCAAGTGGAAGCAATGATTTCTCTGCCCAAGGATTTTTGGCCTTGAAAAGGAAGAGAGAAAGAAACAGAGAGAGAGAGAGAGAGAGAGAGAAAGAGAGAGTAAGACCATCTCTGGTGGTAGAAATTGCAAGAGGTCAAATTCCAGAGGTGTTTGTGACCACATTTTACTCAAATACGGTGAGAAGAACTGAGCAGTGAGAGGGGATGAGACCTATATGCAGAGTAATGAGAGAGTCTGAACAGAAGTCTTGGTAGCATTGAGTTCCTAGTTCCAATTGGATTTTTACATTGCTGACCAGGCTAACTCCACTTTATCCTTAAGAGCTGTGTGTGAGACATCACACAAAAATAAGGAAATGAGTTTCTGACCTCCAGTGAGATGCCATATAGAACACACCATAGAGTCTTTCCTTTGGTTTGCTCTGACTGGGTGAGCATATGGCTGTGAGGACAGAAGGCATCTCATTATTTCTAGCTTTGTTTTTGAAAGCTAAGACAACTCTAAGAAAGTACCCAAAGAAATTAAAAAAGAAATGTTGGAGGCTTTTATTTACTTTCTAATTTTTAAAAATATCTGAAGCTAATTCTTCTCAGCAATTAAGACAGCATCCTGAGCTTCATGAAAATATCTGATGATCTGAATTTGAGAAAGGTAATATGCTTGGAGCATTCAATGGAAAAATAAAGTATGTGTTCTTAAATATTTATTTTTCCTTCCTCAAACTGCCCCTTAGGTACAAATCCAGGCTAGCAAAGTTTGGAATGCAAGAAAGAATCTAAGGAATTAAGTTTGAACATCGTGATTATCTGCAAATACTCCTTTCAGGTTTCAGGACTGAGCAAGCTTGTGCTGTTTGAAGCTGAGGTGTGGACTCCTACACAAGAAATTTCCCTTTCATTGTTAGCACAAGTCAATACCCCAGAAGCCACTTGGGAAAAGGTGCAGTGGGTTGTGCCCTGCAATGACTCCTTTTTCATTCATAAGAACCCAGCTTGGCTCCCCCACTGCGGGGCAGGAAGTGACTGGGGAGGATGCACAGTAGGCCAAGGGAGGCAGAAAGCCCATGGCCCCTGCAGCTCCACAGGATGCCCCCCAGCAGGTGCCACTAGACAGCAAAACCAAAGTCAACAGTCACATGGATAAAGGAGAGGCACTGGATCAGTGTAATAGGATGTTTATGGCCAGATGTTCAAACTGAAGTCCCCTCAACCTACAGGTCCACCAGGTCCACCAGAGATTATGGAGAATGTGCTGGGTGGTCCTTTCCAGACTTGCTTTATTAAAAAAAAAATACCCTTCTCAGGTTTTACATAATAGGGGGCTCACAAAAAGGGGTTGGGTGGGTGGGGGGATAACATACCTGCAAAGCCTCCTTTACTTAGGCTATAGTCAGGGTCTCTATTGACCTCTGCAGGATTTCAAGGAGAATCATTATTCTAAGTCAACAGGCACCAGGGTCACCACAGCACTGGACCGGGGCGCAATCTGCTCTAGGCCCTTCATCTCCAGGATCAGGACCCTGCCTTGATCTCCTATCAGAGAGGTGGAAACTCGTCGGTTTAGGGTGGAATGGGGCTCTGAATCATGAGAGGAGGAAGCCGGCTACTACTACGGAGCCCACACTCTCTCCTTTGCCGAGCTACTCCAGCCAGTGGTTGCAGCTCCTCAGGAATGTGCTAAGTGAAGGGAGTAGGCTGGTTTCACTTTTAAAAGTAATAACAATTTAGAGAAACTGGCAGAGATGAGATTCCCTCCAGGTCTTCCGCTTCTCTGTGATGCAACTGGGGCGAGGAGGGGCCAGCGGTGATGCAAATAGCCTGGGCCAACCCGGGAAGAATCTGGTGGGTGGACCAGTCAGTGGGGATTTTCTTTCAGTTCGGATAAAAACTGGCATTGCTGCCGGGTGGGAGGAGTGAGCAGCTTAGACTTTTGTTTTCTTGAATCCACCCACTGAATAGAGACACGGCTGTGGGAATGAAATCTGGGTCCCTGATTATTCTGCTCCTCTGACTATGAAGAGTAGATTTTCTTTTCTCTGTGGAATGGTCTTGCTTTTGACCAGTTTCAGCAAAGGATATAATAGCTTGTTCTCCTCAGAAAAGGAACTTGGTCCTCCACATCTATGCCAGCATCTTTCTTTCCCACCTTTATTTTATTGTGATGGATTTGTAAAATCAGGAAGCTGTAGCTCATAGTTACAGAAAGTCGAAGACAGCCCAGACTAAATGAATGCCGGCCCTCAGACTGGATGTGCAGGAACTGAACACACTTCCTCAGGAGGTTACTGTGTCCCTCTGAGTCAAAGCAGAACTGCTGACTTCAGAGAAAAGGTTATGTGATTTAGCAAGATAATTTCCAGGAGTGATGACAGGGTTATGATGGCCAAGGGCTCTGAACTTTCATTTACTTCATTTATAAGTTACACCTTGCCTTCTCCACCCCATTAAAAAAAAAAAAGATTTGTGGTAGCCTATTACAGAAACAAACAAAATGAGCCACGAAGTGATTACAGTGGAAACAGAAGACCTTAGACAGGTAGAGGCAAGCGTTTGGTTAGTACATATGTCAAAAGGAAATTCAGTATTACTACTGTGAGCTGTACATTCAGGGATGCAAAAGAAAGTGGTCGAAGAAAATAGCAAAGTAGTCAAAGAAAGGAGGAAGGGAGGAAAAGGGGAAGTGCGGAAGCAACATTTACTGAATTCCTGGCATTATGTCCTCATTGTGCTTTGCACCTTTCAGAGCTTATTTCCTTTAGTCCTTAGAATGCACCTGGGAGGGAGGGAGTAGTTTCCCTATTTTACACATGAGAACAGAGAGAGGAAATACATCAGCCCAGGGGTTGCAGGACTAGTAACCACGACTAGGATGCAGCTTTTCCTTTCTGTGCTGTAGGGACAAGCACTGCCCACTTGTAACCTCTTGTCTCCAAATAACCAGGTGTCCACACGGCCCCCTCCTTCAGATGGTACGCTAAGTATGTGATATGTTAATGGCTTGGGGCTGGCCAAACCCAGGCCTGCCTTATTGATGGATACATCTTATTGGAAGGCAGACCCCTCTGTTGAAGGTTTTGTTTCTCTGGGGCACTGGTTGCACAAGAATGATTTCTTCTAGCACAACCCGTGGAATAGTCATAAATTACGTACCCTTTTCGGCAAGCACGCAGTCTCTGTCCCTCACCCCACATAAGCAGCTCCTCCCTGTCCAGTGGGCCACTCCTTGACTCCCTGATTAAGTCCCAATAAACCCTCATGTCTCATATGGCATTTCTGGGTCTTCCCTTTGGTCTCTTAAGCTTTTGCCCACTTGGGCATGAGATCAGACTTGTGATCACACACATGCCCACTGTGGATCCAGGAAGATAGTGAAGGCCAGGGCTCAAGGTGTGTTCTAGAGACTCAAATGCCTGGCTTCCAGTTCTGGCTCTACCAAGTACTGTCTATGTTCTGGCACATTCTGTAACCTCTTGATGCCCCATCTCTGAAATGCGGAAAAGATGACTTGAGATCATTTGTGTACAGCAAGAACACTCGTATCTGGAAGATGGTGAAAGCTCAAAAAAGATGCACAATTATCAAACAGAAACTGGTAGGAGTGGGTGGGCACCAGCTGTGTTTTGTTTTGTTTGCATATATATATTTTTTCTTCCTAGATTTCTGTTTTAGTCTGTTAAGGCTACTTTAACAAAATACCATGGACTGGGTGGCCTATCAACAAAATAGACTTATTTCTCACTATTCTGAAGTCTGGGAAGTCCAAGATCAAGGTGCTGGTAGATTCTGTGTCTGGTGAGGGCTTCCTGGTTCATAATTTCACCTTTCATTCACCCTGCCTGGTCCAAGTTTGGGTGTTTTTGTTGTTATTGTTTGGTTTCTGTTTCATCTAGATTTTTTTTTTTTGATAGACTTTACCTTTTAGAGCAGTTTTAGATTCACAGCAAAATTGAGAGGAAGGTACAGAAAGTTCCCACATCTCCCCTGCTCCCATACATGCATGGCCTCCCCTATTATTAACAGCCCCCACCAGAGTGGTACCTTTGTTACAACTGATGAACCTACACTGACATGTCATTATCACTCAGCAACTATAGGTTACATTAGGATTCACTCTTGGCATTATACATTCTATGGGCAAATATATAATGACATGAATCCATTGTTAGTATCACACAGAGTAGTTTTTCTCCCCCCAGATCCTCTATGCTCTTCCTGTTCATCCCTCTTCTCCCTAATCCCTGGCAACCAATGACTTGCCTACTGTCTCTATAGTTTTGACTTTTCCAAAATGTTATACATAGTTGGAATCATACAGTAAGTAGTCTCTTTAGATTCTTTCACTTAGTAATATGCATTTAAGGTTTCTCCATGTCTTTTCATGGCTTGATAGCTCATTTTTTTAAGTGCAGAATAATATTCCATTGTTGGGATGTACCATCATTATCCATTCTCCTACTGAAGGATATCTTGATTGGTTGCTTCTAAATTTTGGCAATTATGAATAAAGCTGATAGAAACATGCATGTGAAGGTTTTTGCATGGATATAAGTTTTCAACTCTGGTGGGTAAATACCAAGGGGTGCAATTGCTGGATTATATGCCAGTTTATCAACTCTTTCATGGATCATGCCTTTGGTGTGTACCCAAAAACCCAATGTTATCTAGATTTTCTCCTACGTTATCCTCTAGAGTTTTATAGTTTTGCCCTTTAGATTTACAAAAGTGGTCCATTTTGAGTTAATCTTTGTGAGAGATGTAATGTTTGTGTTTAGATTTTTTTTTTGCACATAGATGTCCAGTTGTTTCATTTGTTGAAAAGACTGTCTTGGCTCCATTGCATCACCTTGCCCCTTTGTCAAATAGTGTTTGGCTATATTTATGTGGTTCTATTTCTGAAATTTCTGTTCTGTTCCATTGATCTATTTGTTCATTCTTTCATCAACACATTTTTAAAAAATTAATAACAGCTGGGAAAATTTTCTTTCATCTTCACCACCCATTATTACATGCCACAGCTGTATCTTATTGCCCAAGGATAAAACCTCATAAAACTCCAGCTCTGAGATCTAAATGAACATGTCTCCACAATGGCTGATGGCTGCTGCCTCAGCAGGTAGCCTGAACTGGACAGGTTTTACAGGTCCTAGTTTCCTGTCCCCACTGGTATAGTCTTCAGGGTGTAAGGAGGCCATGAAACCTAAATCACAGTAGCTCACAAAGAAACATCTCATTCAGATTCTTCTCCTTGGGGTCCAAGACAGGATCCAGATGCCTGATGAAGTCCTCCAGGGACAGGCTGTTCCTGGGGGTGAGGTGCGTGTGCAGTAGACTTGACAACTCAGGGAGATCTGTTAGTCTCTTCTTGGCTGTACACCTCTCTGGTGAAGAGTTGGCAGGGGCACATGGATACAACTACCTGGAGCCTTTGGATCTGTCATACAGGTGTACCTTATTTAATTGTGCTTCACTTTATTGCACTTCACAGCTATTGAGTTTATTACAAATTGAAAGTTTGCAACAACCCCACATTAGGCAAGTCTATCAGTGTCATTTTTCCAACAGCATTTGCTCACTTTGTGTCTCTGTGTCACATTTTGGTAATTCTTGCAACATTTCAAACTCTTTCAGTATTATAGTTTTTGTTATGGAGATCTGTGAGTAATCTTTGGTATTATGATGTAATTGTCTCAGGGTGCCACGATTTATACCCATATAAGACAGCAAAGTTAATAAAAAACATGGTGTGTTTTCTGACTGCTCCACGAACTAATCACCCCTCCATCTCTCTCCCCCTCCTCAGGCATCCTTACTCCATGAGAACAATATCGACATTAGGTTAATTAATAACCCTGCAATGGCCTCTATGTGCTCAAGTGAAAGGGAGAGTTACACGTCTCTCACTTTAAATCAAAAGCTAGAAATGATTAAGCTTAGTGAGGAAGGCCTGTCAAATGCCCAAACAGGCTAAATTCTAGGCCTCTCACACCAAACAGTCAACCAAGTTGTGAATGCAAAGGGAAGTTCTTGAAGGAAATTAAAAGTGCTATCCCAGTGACCATGTCAAAAAGAAAATGAAACAGCCTTATTGGAGAAAGTTTAGTGGTCTGGATAGCAAACAAACTACATTTCCTTAAACCAAAGCCTAATCCAGATCAAGGCCCTAATTGTTCAACTCTATGAAAGCCCAGAGAAGTGAGGAAGCTGCAAAAATAAAGTCTGAAGATGGCAGAGGTTGCTTCATGAGGTTCAAGGAAGGAAGCTGTCTCCATAACATAAAAGTGCAGGTGGAGCAGCAGGTGCTGATGAAGAAAATGCAGCAAGTTAACCTGAAGATCTAGTTAAGCTACTAATGAAGGTGGATACACTGAATATCAGATATAAAGTGTGGACTGAACAGCGTTCTATTGGAAGAAGATGTCATTCAGGACTTTCATAGCTAGAAAGGAGAAGTCAATGTCTGGCTTTAAAGTCTCAAAGGACAGGCTGAGTCTTTTGTTAGGAGCTAATGCAGTGGTGACTTTAAGTTAAAGCTGATGTTCATTGAACGTTGTGAAAATTCTAATACCCTTAAGAATTATGCTGACTCTACTCTGCCTGTGCTATAGAAATGGAACAGCAAAGCACATCTGTTTACAGTATGGCTTATTTTTTTTTTTTTTAGGAGAGCAAAGTACAGGCTTTTATTTAGAGTTACAGTGAAAGGACAGAGCTCCCAGCTTACACCAGGAGGGGACAAGAGAGTCCACGGTGGTGCATTGTCTAGGGGTTTTATAGGCGGTTGAGAGACCAAGAGTTCCCCCAGATGGTCTCTAAGTGTTTATTTTTAAAGAGACACTAAGTTTCTAATCAGTTTTCCAGACTATTTTGCGGAGTTAACATAAGAAATTTACTGTTTTGATTCTTTCTAAGAATAGCAGTTTCTTGGTTTGGGAGCGTATTAATCAAGGCTGCTTGTTTTTCTTTCAGGATGGGCTGAGTTATTGTCTGTTTGTTAAATAGTCTTAATTTCTTATCCTTAAGATGGAATTCTTCTGCCCTTCACTACGTTGTTTATGGCTGGGCCTGCCTGTGACATTAATTGCTCAGGTTATATATTACTTGATTAAGGGCTGTAGAAGGAAAAGCAGCATCTGGATAAAGTTAAAGATAAACTGGGCTTTTTAGCAGGTTAAAGTTAATTTTACAATAGTCTCATTTAATTGATACAAACAAGACATGAGCTATGCTGTGGTATTTTCTTATCTGGGGGATGTTCAAACCTTCCAGGCCAGGTTATTCCTGGCTTTTAAGTTTTAACTAATCTTCACTGAAGAATGCTTATATTCTTAGCTTGATATTTTACTTAGAGAATTAATGTGACTTTGTCTTCATTTAATTGTTTAATATGGAGTTTTGGTAGGGGTCTTTTTTTTATTTTTATTTTTTGAGAGGGCATCTCTCATATTTATTGATCAAATGGTTGTTAACAACAATAAAATTCAGTATAGGGGGGTCAGTGCTCAATGTACAATCATTAATCCATCTCAAGCCTAATTCTCATCAGTCTCCAATCTTCTGAAGCATAACAAACAAGTTCTTACATGGTGAACGAATTCTTACATAGTGAATAAATTCTTACATGGTAAACAGTACAAGGGCATTCATCACAGAAACTTTCGGTTTTGATCACGCATTATGAACTATAAACAATCAGGTCAAATATGAATATTCGTTTGATTTTTATACTTGATTTATATGTTGATCCCACATTTCTCCCTTTATTATTATTATTATTTTTATTTTTAATAAAATGCTGAAGTGGTAGGTAGATGCAAGATAAAGGTAGAAAACATAGTTTAGTGCTGTAAGAGGGCAAATGTAGATGATCAGATGATCAGGTGTGTGCCTATGGACTAAGTATTAATCCAAGCTAGACAAGGGCAGCAAAACATCCACGGATGCAGAAGATTTCTCTCAAAGCAGGGGGGATGAGGTTCTGAGCCTCACCTCTGTTGATCCCCAATTTCTCACCTGATGGCCCCCCTGCGACTGTGCCTGTCTCAGGTTGTTCCTCCCTTGAGGAATCTTACCCGTCTCTGGCTAACCAGTCATCTTCCGGGGCCATACAGGGAAATGTAAAGTTGGTAAGTGAAAGAGAAGCCATATTGTTTGAAAAGGTTAGCTTTTTACTTCTTTGCAGATTTATGCCCTGTGGCTTCTATGCCCAGCACTTGTCTCGAGGTATCTTTACCACCTGGAGGAATTATGATACTCGGTGAATTCGATATGAGGCACGAATTCTATTTAAGGGTTGTAATTAGGAAGGAAGAAGAAAAGCTATAGAGGTAGCATATGGAAGAAAACATGGGAGGATTGATTATTTCTTTGACATATCTTCTTGTAGAGTACCTTAAGCATGTATAGGTTTTAAACTACTAACTAATTTGCACACACATATTAACATAATAGGAATACGGTGACATAAACAAAGCAAATCTATAATTACCATCCATCTCCAGTGAAGCCAAGAAAACCATTTAGGCACCCTAGGCATTTGTGAAAATTTGTCTATGATATGATGGATATTGTCCTACTGTACTTGAACAGTCTGAGAAAAATCAGACAGATTAAAGCAGCCCATTTCTGGGATCTGTTCACATCCCATATGTTCTTTTAACCGTAGATAGTCTATAGTCATAAGATTTTGGAGTGCTACAACTTGCACCCCTCCCAACTACTGGTTGAGTTCCAACAGTACAGATCCGGTCAAATTCATTGTCTCACTGTATGCACATGCCAGCCTAGACATGTCCCTCCTCATTCCAATGGCAAGTTCAGGAAATGGTGAGGTGGACGCAGCCACAACCGTAGCATCACCCAGATCCCTGTGGAGGCTTTTTGATGCTCATCCCCCGGCACGAGTCCTCCAGAGAGTGCTGATGCCGGAAGCTCCTCCTCATATCGTATCTTAGTTCATTTTCTGGGTATCCAAGCTAGGCCTTGATCTTCTGCATGGAAACAAACAGACCCTTTGCCCACACTTTGACATGCCCTCTATACCACTGTGCAGAACTCATTGGAGGTCAGCACACAGGGACTGCTTTTTTTTTTTTTTTTATTAAGAGAAAGGAATATTATCAGAAAAGAGTACCTCCATAGCTGATCATCTGACACCCTTTAAGTGATCAACATTAAGGATATTTAAAGCATGCGTTGATCATTGATTTACCAATAATTTTATCCTATCAAAAAGTAATCCCTCTTTTCTTTCTTTCTTTCTTTTTTTTTTAATCTTTAATCTACACTTACATGAAGGGTACTATGTTTACTATGCTCTCCCCTATATCAGGTCCCCCCTAAGAATCACATTACGGTTACTGTCCATCAGCTTAGCAAAATACAGCATGGCTTATTTTAAGCCTACTTTTGAGACCTACTACTCAGAAGAAAAGATTCCTTTCAAAATATTGCTGCTCATTGACGATACACCTGGTCACCCAAGAGCTCTGACAGAGATGGGCATTGAGCTGAATGCTATTTTCATGCCTGCTAACAGAACAACCATTCTGCAGCCCATGGATCAAGGAGTCATTTCAATTTTCAAGTCTTATTTAAGAAACACATTTAGGCAGGCTAGAGCTGCCATATGCAGTGATTCCTCTGATGGAGCTAGGCAAAGTACTTTGAAAACCTTCTGGAAAGGATTTGCCATTCTAGATGCCATTAAGAATATTCATGATTTGTGGGAAGAAGTTAAAATATCTACAGAGGTTGGAAGAAATTGATTCCAACCTTCATGGATGTCTTTGAAGGGTTCAAGATTTCAGTGGAAGGAAGTCACTGCAAATATGGTAGAAAGAGCAAGACGACTAGAATTATAAGTGGAGTCTGAAGACATGACTGAATTGCTGCATCTCATGGTAACATTGGAACAGATGAGAAGTTGCTTCTGATGGATAAGCAAAGAGTGGTTTCCTGAGATGGGATCTATCTCTGGTGAAGGTGCTGTGAAGACTGTTGAAATGATAACAAAGGATTTAGAATATTATATAAATCTAGTTGATAAAGCAGTGGCAGGGATTGAGGTAACTGACTCCAGTTTTGAAAGAAGTCCTACTGCGGGTAAAATGCTATCAAACAGCATCACATGCTTACAGAGAAATTGTTAGTGAAAGGAAGAGTTAAGGGATGCAGCAAGTCTCTTTGTCTTATTTTAAGAAATTGCCACAGCCACCCCAACCTTTAGCAACCACCACCCTGATCAGTCAGCAGTCACCAACATCAAGGCGAGACCCTCAACTAGCAAAAAGATTATGCCTCCCTGAAAGCTCAGATGATGGCATGTTTTAGCAATAAAGTTTTTTTTTATTAAGATATGTACATTTTTTTTAGACACAATGCTATCACACACTTAGTCAGACTGCAGTACAGCATAAACCTAACTTTTAAATGACTGGGAAACAAAAAAAATTCATTCATTTTGACTTGCTTTTTTGTGATATTTGCTTTATTGCAGTGGTCCAGAACTAAACTTGAAATACCTCTGAGGCATGCCTGCACGTACCTGCTTCTAGGCTTGCCTACCTGGGCTTTTTTCCTTGGGTCTGTCCTCCAATAGTGAACCATACTTATGGATTCATGGTATGCATATTCCTAGGTCTTAGATGGTGGGGGCAGCAGTTTGTATCAAAGTTGGGAAGGAGCTGGGAGCAGGGAGAGCTGCAGATGCAGCTTGGATGTGTAAGGTAAGTTGTCAACACAAATGTATGAGAGACCCCTCAATACGTAGGAAGGAGCCAAGGGCCAGAGAAGCATGGGTTGGGGGAAGGGACAGGCCAGGCTATTCGCAATATCATTATTCATACCAACTTCGAAAAGGCCAAGAATAGTGACTTTGCACTAGGCCTTCCTGATAATTATGAAGGCATATTTGTCAAAGTAAGAGGATATGGTGTCTTTTATTTAACAGTTTGATACCTGATTTGAACTTTTACATAACTGGATACAGAGTATGAGGACCTCCCTCTGTATTCTTGCCAATGGCTCCACAAATTTTGGGGCCACAATTCAGTGTTCTGGTCTCCTGTGCCAATGTTCTTTCAAGTCTTTTAATGAGCTCAGCTCACCCTTTCTGACTATAACTGTTTTTCCTAGATTTCCTCTGGTTTTAGCCTGCTGGTCGAGTGTGGAATATGTGGCTGAAGCGGAGATAGCACACTCACCCTCAGTTAAGCTACAGTACAGTTTGTTTTGGACACTCAGTTTCTCATGACTCTTCTCTTCCCAGGCTCCAATAACTTGTGCTCTGCTTCCTGAGCTCATCCTCTCTCTGTCTCTAAAATCCATGCAAGGGATGACCCAAGAGTGGGCCCGAGGGCCGACCGCAGGATCGCTACTTGGGTTTGGATGGGCAGGCCCACACGCATTCATGCCTCATCACACTGTGGAACAGAGCCGGAGGTAGAAAGGTGGAGCAGACTATGGCCTGGGGATCCCGGGACCAGACCTCTCATGCTATCACATTCAAGCAAGAACTCTGAGCAGAGTCTGCACAATCTGATTTTGAATTTGGTCTTCTGAACTATTATAATCCATGGAACATAATGAAACATATTTAACAGCCTCTTAGTTTGACTTAGAACATTCAAACATTTAGAATATGGCATATGGGTCTCCATTTATTTTTTCACACCTGGACCTGAGAATGTTAGAAGTGGACCTGCTTAGGTATATTTTTCGACCAAAGAATATGTGTCTCTTCTTTCTGGAGAAGGGCCAGGTGAAGTTATAAAGTTCACCATCCAAGAGGGATAGAGGACTTGCAAAACCTGTCCACTGGATGATCTTTGCTTTCTTGCTGCTTTAAGGCAAGCGGGTCTTATATAGCTTTTCAAATTGGGCCTCAGCTTGTATCTGACCTTCCACGGTTTCTTAGGTCCTTCCTAAAGTTTTCCCCTATCCTGGGTATGTTGAAAATTAGCAGAGAAGGATAATGTCTTGGGCACTCCACCCTCTCTTTTTTTCTACTCGACCTCAAAAACACATGCATACACATGTGCAGAGCCACACAAGATTCCTGTAAAAACTGGAACCTGAGCTCTCATCACTGAGGTTTTTCTGGAGTTTCCTTCCTCCTTTTACAGCTCTAGGGCATTTTCCACTCAAAACCATTGACTTAAAAGAAAAAACTTAAGTAAAAGAAAAGGGAAGGGTTCTTGTCAGAACATGGAAAACAAAATTCTAAAAATAACTCATAGTCTCATATTCCCCTGCAGACATGAGGCAAGCATTGCCAAGTTGAGGAACTGCTGACAATAACATGACTTGTAGCCCATTGCTCTTCTTTCCCATCAATGTTTTCTCAAATGGGGGTTCTGGGCAGTGACTGTTGAATTCAACCTTACAAACAAGCCCCCACAAATGCCTACAAGAAAATCTTAGAGCTATGGATTGGCTCCTTTTAAACTTATATCTTTAAAGAGATACATATGGATTGAGGGCTTATTTTCTATGAATAGCTCTAAATTTTCCTGGTATGGTGTAGGGGACTGAAGGACATAGGGAGGGATAAATGCCATCCAGAGCAAATCACAATTTAGGAGTTGGCCAAATGATGTTGGTAAAATTGGGTATAACTCAACAGGTTTGGGGAGGTTCAAGACATCAAGAGAATTCATCAGTCCACTCATTCATTCAGTTAATATTTCTATTTCCTCCTTTCTACTATAAAAAGAAAGGATTAAAGCAACTAAATTATATTTATTGTATTTACTCATTAGGATTGTGTACACTACTCATAGGATTGTGACACAACTGTTCAGAGGCTGAAAACTACTGAGGAATGGACGCATGTATCTGAGAAAGTTCAGACAGTGTTAAGACTGTCAGATATTGTACCTTTGGTTTTACCTTACTTCCCTAATCTGTATTTTATGTCATGACTAGTGTTATCTTCCTAAATTGAAAATCCCATCACATACATCTGCTTAAAATCCTTTAGTGGTTCTCTATTATTGGGAAAGTTGAAGTGCCTTAGCATTGTATATAAAATGTTCCTGATACCGTCCCAGTCTACCTCTCTGGGCTTGTCTCGAGTCAGCCCTCCTCCTTCCGGTGCGTAGAGCAGGAACTTCTAGAGAGCCATGATGGTCTTACTCAGCTTTGACTTCTCAGTGTCATAGTGGAGGCTCCAAGAACACTTTACTTTTTATTAATATAGCCTTCTTCACCCATCCATCTCTTTTCTAAACAATTCTATTGTAAACTTTAACACAGAAAATTTTATTAAGCAAATGAAGAGCCTAATGAGATATTGTAAACAGAACATACATGTAATTACCACCTATAGAAAACTAGGATGTTGCTGGGTCCCCAGAAACCTTTTGCATGTCCTTTCCTAATCACATCCCTTTCTCTCCTTGCCAAAGGCAATCACTCATCCCATTGATTTGGCTGTTCTCAGTACAAGCCACAATCCCCACGCCCCTCCTTACCTCTGTGATCTTTCTCCGGACATCACAGCCTTCTGAAGGCTGTCTCTCTCTCTCTGATCTTCAAAGCACCTATTTTCCTTAGCATTCATTTGACATCTAGTTACCCATAGTATCTCAAGTAAAATACTATGTGTTTCACAAATTTACATTTATGATATTCTCCTTGTATTCTTTATATTATTTTGCCTTTACTGTAGGTATCTTAATCTGTGCAAATAGATTTTTTTATGTCTATACTCTATATTGCTATTGTCTATGTTTTACTTGTATAGTTAAGTCTAATGATAGATACTCAATGAATATTTATTGAGTGACTAGTTAGTGAGTGAGTGAATCATGACACCAAAGCATATAAGAGGCAGAGACTTTCTCAACTAGAAATAAATACAGTCTATACAAATAGAGACAGAGAGGAAAGCAAGATGTTCTGATGTAGTGCACATGAATGTGTTAGAGTTTTGCTCACTGAGAATCACTATTTCCCTCTCATTATTATTTACTTCCTCAAAGAAGAACAGGTGTTAGGAAATCTTGATATGCTTCTGATACAATCTTCATACAATTTAATGTCATTGGTTTTGAGTAAAAAAGGCATTTAGGATCAAGCAGTACATGTTACTCTTCAGCATTTTACTCAAGAGGCGTCCTGGCCAACATACGAGCCAGATAACGGGATGACGTCTGACTCGGAAGCTCCAGGAAGGATTCCACATTGGCAGGGTAATGGGAAGAGACTAGTGCGAAGACCCTTCCCCACTTTATGACGGCACGTGTAAATGAAAGCCGCTGGCAGTCTGAATAGAACAATTAAGCCTGTAGTTTTACTTAGAGATTAAGTTGGTGCTGAAAGCTCAGGTCTAGGACATGGGGTTGTAATTCAGTTATCTCCTAGAAGCCACCCAGTAATACAGTTGAGGCTCTTAGTCAACGTATATCTATCTTTCCACCTTTTGGATGGAATAGTGTTGAACATGTAAACTTGAACCATCTTTCCTTACTTTTCACATACTATTCAGTGACTCTCCTCCCCCATTTTCTGACATAATTTGACTCATTATTTGAAATTCAAATAAAATGTATCCTTCTGTATGAAGTGTACTTTTATCCACCATAAAAGGGCTGTCTATTCTGCTCCCACAACACTTTTTTTCCTTCAAAGTATTGTGTTTTAAAGTGTTTTTGTATGCCCCACAGAATCATTAGCTACTCAACTTTAAGGACTGGATTTTATTTAGTACTAGATCTATGGTAGGCGCTCAATAATTTGAGTTAATAAAAAGTACAAAGTAGCAAAATTTGAGACACAGAATCAAAAGTAATAAGTACCTAGTACCAGAATGAATAGCTTCTTTTTTCCAGGTACTAGATCGGGTGCTAAGAAAAGACAAATGAAACACAAAATAGGCATCCAGGAGCTCATGGTCCAAAGGGGAGAACAGAGAAGTGAACATATCCAGTACTGTTGGAGGGAGTAAGGAGGTGGCTAGGGTGCCGTGGGACACAGAGGGCTGGTCTTTGACTCAGACTGGGGAATAGGAGACATTAAGAATAGGCAGTCAGGTGGGGAAGGGGAAGAGGTAGGGGGCCTTCAAGGCAGAGGAAGCAGAGCACTGGAGCTCCCTTAGTGAAAACATGGTCATTCGGCCTTACATGGAGATTTGCAGTGGTGAGAACAAGCACAGAAATTTGTTTATGCCAGAGGACTGTAGCCCTAGCACTTCTGGGTGTGCCAGAAGGGAAAAGAGACAGGGGATGAGGGCATGAGAGGATAACTGGGGAGGATAAACCCACGTTCAACTGAAGGTAGAGGAGCATATTTCTGTTTCATTGGGAAAAAGAGAAGAGGTGCAACTGGATCACAAATGGACTTGTACTACACTTAGATCTACAAGGAAGACTCACTTCCTTATTTTCTATTACATGTCTGATATTCCTTACAGGCTGTTCACATGCCCCTGGAGGGGAGGGCGAAGACGGTCAGCTTCCCACTTCTTGCATCACAGGCTCTTCCTGTTTGAATAGTGTATTGTGAATGACTCAGTCTCTGTGGGGTAAATGCTTTTCGGACGCCCTTTCCCTATCTGTACTCCTATCTCCCTCCTTTGCTTTTCTCCCAGGGTACCCTCATGGCAACATGAAACACAAACGATTGGGACTCATGTAACATTCTCTATGACCTTGTCTCCTCTGAGCTCTGACAGAGGGCAGCTGTTCCGATTTGCTCCCTGAACTGGTGAACTTACAAGTGCAGCTGGTTTCCCCTGACCATTTGGAGGACATGAAGCATCTCTGACTAGAATCCAGTCTATGGCATTTATATGATATTTTAAATGTGGCAGCTGCTTCATTCAGGTCCTGGATGTTAGCCAGTCTACTGTGCTACCAATACCTCAGCATCTCATCACATGTTTGAGTACCATGCACAGGCTTTTTCTGTGTTTGTTTTTATGCACAGGCTTTGCGAAATAAGGAAAGATACTTTAGGATCACCTTTCTGAGCACCCTCCTCCTGGATCCACAGGAATATTCTTCCCCTGGGGGTTTCCCCTTGGGTTTCATCTGAGTGTAGGAAATGAAACAAAAGATCTCCCCATAGTATTTTGTCAGCCGACTCTCTTTTCTTTTTCATAATCCATTAGGACAAAACAAGCAACTGATCTACTTCTTTCTTCCTTTCGTAGACTTGCCTTACACCTTCACCTCCTTCTTTCTTCTTAATAGAAGAAGGAGTACCATTTCCATATTGTGGGAGAAACTATGATTTGAAAAGAAATTTCAAAATCTGAGTTAGCCATGTCTGGCTCTTGATAAAGGACAAGAGAACACTGACTTAACATTCCCTCATAATATTCCAATGATAAGACACGGCCATGATAAAAACAAACACTTAAAATAGAGGAGTGTTCTGGAATGGTAGAGCGAGACAGTGAAACTGCACTCACAAAACCCAAATTTTGGCAAAGCAACTAAAATCAACCATTTCAGAACTCTGGAAATTAAACAAAGCCACAGAACAAACTGAAAATTGCCAACTCAAGAAACTCCTAAGTCTCCAAGATAGTAGTATCTATGTCATTTGACATGGGCTATTTTTATCCCCTTCCCTCTCTAGACCAGAGGTGTGGTAGTCACAAAAAATCAGCAGTCTTGCAGCCAATGGAAAGGTCTGACCACTTCTGGAACTTGATTGCAAGCACCATCTATATAGTACCATCAATATTTTGTCTGAATTAGCAGTTATTTAGAAAACTTCCATTCCCAGGGTGTTGGGGCTATTTGATTTGATTCAGAGCTTAGCTCAACAACAAAAACAGCCCAATGCCAGGATGTTACCTAAAATAATAGAAATCTCCTGGTAACATCATAGCTGTTGGTCTAAGTCTGTCATTTCAACTGAGGTATAAAAAGAGCATGACCAAAAAATTAAGAGGAAGTCCTTGAGATCTAGGCCACTAGAACTAAGGAACTTCAAAGAGCTTCAACAAATTGCTGGGGAATCTACAAGGCAGTTAGTTGTGTGTATAGGACTTGACCTGGGAAAAGTGAAGGCTCCAGTCATTCCAGTGTGTCTGGCTGATAATTGAGGTCCTGCACAAATAGGAAGTGAAAGCTCAGACTATTTTGTTGAAGACTAACTGCCTGAAGTTTGAAGTCTTTCCTTCACACACAGATCCCCTTGGCAGAAGGTGAAAGATAGAACAATAAAGCATTAAAGGGAATGTTCTGGTAGATCATTGTCTGGTCATTAAATAATAGTACTCAGTGATAACCCCAAAGAACCCAGAAATCAAGAACAAAAATCAAGAAAAATACCTAGCTGAGAACTCAGTAGTTACATATTGCAGAATACCAGCAGCAATAACAAACGTGAAATGGACAAATTCCCAGGATACAAATTACCAAGATGGACTCCAGCAGAAATAGGAAACCTGAGTAGCCCTATAAAAATAAAAAGATTGAATTAGTAATTTTAAAACTTTTCATAAATGAAAGTCCAACCCCAGATGGCTGCATTTGGTGACTTCTACTAAACATTTAAAAAAGAAAAAATACCAATCTTTCACAAACTATTCTAAATAAAGAAGAAAAGGAAACATTTCTCAATTCATTCTATAAGGCCAGCATAGCCCTGATATGAAAAACAAGGACATCACAAGAAAAGAAAATGACAGATCAATATACCTTTTGGATGTAAGCACAAAATCTTCAACAAAATATTAGCCAAAAATGTAAGAAAAATTATACACCATGACCAAGAGAGATTTACCCTAGGAATGCAAAGTTGTTTTAACATGTGAAAATAAAAAAATGTAATACACCATTTTAATAGGGTAAAAGACAAAAACTACATGATCATCTCAATTAATGCAAAAGAACATTTGACAAAACCCAATACTCTTTAATGATAAAAACACTCAACATGCTAGCAAAAGGACTCTTTTCTCAACATGATAAAGGACAGCTACAAAATTCTATAGCTAACTTCAAATTCAATGGTAAAAACTGAATGCTTTCTCTATAAAATTAGGAGAAAGACTCTTATTCCAATTATAGTCCATTCTAGTTTCTGTTGGAGACTCTGGTCAGGGAAATTAGGTAAGAAAAATAATTCAAATGTATCATATTAGAAAAGAAGTAAAACTATGTCTACTCAAAGATTACATGATCTTGTATGTAAATATCCTAAAGAATATACAAACAAGCCTTTGGAATTAATGAATGAGTTCAGTAAGGTTGCAGAATACAAGATCAATATACACAAATCAATGGTATTTCTATATAATAGCAATTAATAATCCAAAAATGAAATTAAGGGAACAATTCCTTTTATACTAATATCAAAAAGAATAAAATACTTAAGAATAAAAAAATAAGTGCAAGACTTGTACACTGAACACTACAAAACACTGTTGAAAGAAATAAAAGACTTAAATAAATGGAAAGATATATTCATGCAGGGAAAGTTAGTATTGTTATAAGGGCAGTACTCTCCACATTGATCTGCAGATTCATTGTAATCCTTATCGAAACCCCAGATTCCCTTTTGCATAAATTGGTAAGCTGTTTCGAACATCTTATGGAAACTAAAGGGATACAGAATTTGCCAAAAAAACCTTGGTGGTGGGGGTGGGGGAAACGACAAAGCTGGAAAACATCATTCTATTTCAAAACTTATTACAAAGTTACAGTAATTAAGACAGTGTGGTACTGGCATAAGGGCAGAAATTAGATCAGTGTAATATAATTGAGCATCCTGATATTTACTCTTATGCTTACGGTCAATTGGTTTTCAATAAAGTTGCTAAGATAATTCAATTAGAAAGAATAGTCTTTTCAACAAATTGTACTGGGTCATTCACATGGAAAAGTATGAAGTTGTACTCCTACCTCACACATACATAAAAATGAAAACTCAGAATGCTCATAGACCTAAATATGAGCTAATACTATAAAGACTGGAAGAAAACTTAGGAGTAAGTTCTTGTGACCTTGAGATAGGTAACAGTTTCTTAGATACGACACCAAAACCACAGATGACAAAAGAAAAGCAGATAAATGGGATTTCATTAAAATTAAAAACATTTGTACTTCAAAGGACACTATCAAGAAAATGTAGACAACCCACAGACTGAAAGAAAATATTTGTGAATTATATACCTGATAAAGGATTTGTATTTAGAACGTATTTTTAAAAGAACTTTTACAACTCAATCATAAAAAGATGAGCTAATAGAAAAAGAGTAAATGATTTAGATACACATTTCATTAAAAAAGACAAATAGCCAACAAGCACATGAAAAGATGCTCAATGTCATCAAATGTAAATGCCAATCAAAGCTAAAATCGCTTCACACCCACAAGGATGATAAAACAATCAAGACAAACAATAACAGGAATTGGCAAGGACGTGGAGAAATTAGAACCCTCATTAATTGCTAAACAGGGGTCTACCTTTATGTCAAACTTCTAATGGAAAGGTAAAAGACAGTTGGAGGGGAAAACAGCATATATACAAACATCCTGAATCATGTATAAACTGTATTTTTAGCCCTTGGTGATAACAAAAGGAAATAGGAATTGAACCTTTATTTTTAAGGAGTAGGATATGATGGCTTGAGTAATAGGGAGAATGAGGAAGAAAACCTAAGACGTGAGCAGTCCCAATATTTGGAACATTATTTCAGGTGACCCAGTTTCCCAGATCTTTGTGATCATGAACAAGTTGACAAAAGCCAAATGCAATTAATTAGGCTACTATAGAGGAGCAGGGACATATGTATTAAATTGAGATTGTATCTTAATCTTAACTTGAGAGGTCTGAGTATAAGGAGCTGTAAATTTCCTCTTTTAACTACTGGGGAATTATAAAGGAGTTATAAACCCCGTCTCAAAAAATGCATTCAAGTGACAGTAGCCTTTTAGAAATTCAGGCACAACAGTAGGTTGGGCTGGATAAAATTAAGGCTAGAACAAACTTAAAAATAAACAGTCCTCCAGCTATATACAAGAGGTTGAAATTGGATTACTCCCTAACACCATACACACATGTAAATTCAAAATGGATTAAAGATCTAAAAATAAGCCATGAAGCCATGAAACTCTTAGAAGAAAACAGTCAAAAATCTCATGAATGTTCATTTTTTTGGACACACCTCCCAAGCAACAGAAACAAAAGCAAAAATAAACAAATGGGACTACATCAAACTAAAAAGCTTTTTAGTTTGTACAGCAAAGGAAACCATCAACAAAACAAAAAGGCAACCTTAGAATGGGAGAATGTGTCTATAAATAATATATCCAGTAGGAGAATAACATCCAAAACATATGAAGAACTTATATGTCTCCACAACAACCACAAAAAAGAAACCCAACTAAAAAATGGGCAGAAGACCTGAACAGACATTTTCCAAAGAAGACATACAGATGGCCAAGAGGAACATAAAAAGATGCTCCACAGGGAAATTCCCTAATCCCCAGGGAAATGTGAACAAATCTACAAAGATATATCACCTCTACCAGTCAGAATGGTCACTGTCCAAAGACAAGAAGTAACAAGTGTTGATGAGGATGTGGGAAAAAGAGAACCTACACTGTTGGTGGGTATGTAAATTGGTGCAGCCGCTATGGAAAGCAGTATGGAGGTTCTCAAAAAACTAAAAATTGAAATACCATACAACCTAGAAATTCCTGGGTCCACTAGCAGCCTCTTCTTTCAACTCCTTCCCTCTCAAATAACACATCCCTCTTTCATGCTTCTCTTATAGGAAACCCAATTCTGAAATGCCCTGTTTTGAGGCACAATACTGCCCTAGAGTCATATTCTTGTCTGGTCCATCTGTTAGTCATATTTCTTCGCAGGGATTCTCAGTTACATTAGCATATTTGACATTTTTAAGACTCCACATTTCCAGTTTAATGCATAAACCTCTGTCCCTTTTCTGGGATTTCCCTCTATGCATTTTTTGAGGAGTTGGTTAGTTTTCCAAAAGGCCAGAGCCTCATAATATCATTAATTAATTTATATTCTCAAATGCTGAGCAATATACCTGAAGATAGTAATTTATGAATCCCAAATTAGTGGCTGATAATTATTCTCTTAAAGAGAAATCAGTAAAATTAGCACAGCCTAATTTGGAAGTGATGGTAATTCGGAAGTCCTTGACAAAAGAGTTTTTACCTTGGCCTCTGGGGGCTGAGAGCCTACCATCACCTGCCTGAGGGGAAGCTATGCCATTGACTTGAAACCTCAAAACTCACTTTGGATGGAAAGTGCTGGCAGATGGTTTGGTGTTCTGGCAGGAAAGAAAAAGGTAAGAAGTTGTCAGGGCAATGTTCTACATTTGGTTGTATGTGTGGTCTGTCTGACTTGAGCTGTAAGTGAACACCAGCCTGTGAGCACCTCAGCAACAGTGGGTGGACGGGTTACAGCAGATCTGTCAGGCCGTGGCCTGAGGCTTGCTGGTTCACATCTGTTTACTCAGCAACCCTTGCATCTTGTATTATTTAGTTCCCTTTCTAAACACTGAAAATCAGAGGACTTGAGAGCAAAGTTTAACCCTTTCAGTAGAACATTTTATATCTAAGTATATATCCACATACACATTTTGGAGCTTTGGGCCCCTTGGTTAGGTTTCTTTCCATGCCTTATGCTCTCTCTCCAGTCTAGGACAGTGACTGTACCCTTCATGTCCTTTGAACATCTTTGCAGAAAACCTCACTTGCCTTCCCAATCAGGAATTTGACATTCTGCAATAGTCCTACAAGTTGGTCCATCTTTGGAGGTACTGTGTGCTTTTCTTTGAGTATGGAAAAGAGACATGTTCAGATGAAGATTTATGTAATTAAATTTAAAACACATACATGCCCAAACCAACTTTATATTATTTCAAATAGTTAAGTATATTTATATAAATAATTATATATGTACAATATAATTTTATTTATCATATGTAAATATATAAATGTAAACTTTATATACATATAAAGATATACAGACACACGGGCATATATTGGACATATTACAGTGAGTCCTTGTGGCAATAAAGGGGAGGGGAATGGGGATTGGAGATGAAAAAGAGATAAAGAGGGCTTTTCATGAACCAGTGATTATATACCTGTGGCCAAAACAAAAGATGGGGAAGGATTTTCTTATGCGGGGAGAAGAGGTGGGAAAATATACTAGGCAGAGGAAATTACATACAATTTATTAACTTATTAAGTACTCAACCCATGCTTATAGAGCATTTCCTATGCTCCTAATACTGTGCTGGGCATATGGATATGAGAGGACACAAGGCAGATGTCAACCCAGAATTTGCCAGGTACAGTTCAAATCTTGTGACATATGCCATATAATTCTCACAATAACCCTACAGGAGAGATAGGTGCTATTATTATTCCCCTCATATAATGATAAAGGTAAGGTGCATAAAGGTTAAATAACTTGTGCAGGCCCACACATCTAGTAAGTGGCAGAGCCAGGGTTTCAATATCAGCATCATGATTCAGGAGCCCACATGACCACAGATTTAATCACTCTTTATACTTTCTTATGAACAGGCAATAGTACTATGTGTGATAAGCACTCGTGCAATTCAAATGCTCCAAGTTCTCCAGCTTTTTCCAGTCGCCTTTTATCTTTATTATTGAATAGACTGATTCAGTTTTCACCCCAGAAACTGTAGGAAGTCTGGTGCATTTCCCAGTGTTAAAAATTCTTTGGGGGTAAAGGAAAATGGGCAAATCTGTGTTCTCTTGATCACTCAGCACGGTAGCAAACTTCCCTACTCTCGATCTAATTCTGAACATGGCTGTCTTTTCTCCTTGCCCATATCGGTTCTGGCATGACATAGTATATGGTTCCTTTTGCTCCTTGCAATGCCCCTGTGCTACCCCAACCCTATTTATAAAATATATTTGTAGAAGAATTTTACCAAAGATTTGGGAGTTAATGGGAGGAAGAGACTGCAGAACAGCTCAGCACAGGCATCCACCTAACCAAATGTTAGGTGTTATTGACTCCAACGTCCAAGAGCTGACTTTGTAGGCCTGGGGAATGCTGAGCTCCAGCTTGCTGCCAGGTGTTCTGATCTCTTGCTCCTTCTACATACTCTTTCTGTATACTGACACTCTCTAAACCCTAAAATCCTGTGAGTTTCCTATGAAGTCTGATTTGGCTCTCTGTGTGAGATCTCTCCTCCTCAAACAGACCCAGCAATTTGAGGTAGTAGATGGGTGGGTAGAGAGAGTGCTTCACTGCCAAGAGATGTCAATATGTTTTCTTTGATGAAGAACTACCTTATTTACTCTGAATTGTACCACGTCCCTAGAGTATGAAGTTTGCTGCAGGCAATTCTTGTTTTACATAGGTGGTGTTTTCTCTTTCCACTGTCCCAGAAGAAGAGTGCAAAGTGCAGCTGGATCATGTAGGATGGGCATCTAACCTTGGCAGTGGAGGCGATGGCTAGCAGAGGTGATAACTCTACACTGAAGTCTTGAGGATAAGACAGTGAGCCAGGTGAGGGCAATGGATGGAATGTTAAGCGTTTCAAGTCAAACAGCCTATTCCAAAATCCAGGGGTGAAAGAATTCCCATTTAAGAACACAAAGACAATTTTGTGCTATTAGAGATTAAAGATTGATAAAGAGGGTGGCGAGAGATGAGGAAAAGTAAGCAGAGTTTTCTTCCTCCTTCCCTCTCTCCCTCCCTCCCTTCCTCCCTCATTCCCTTTCTCTTTCAGAAAAATCATGGTGGCTGCAGTGTGGAGAATGAATTGGAGGAAAGCAAGAGTGGAGGTTACTGCTATTTGGGTAATGCCTGTGGGAGCAGAGAAAAGTGGGATGGATTCAAGAGTTATTCAAGATTTGAATGGAGTGGGGAAGCAGTGAGGAAGAAAGAGGCATAAAGAATTGGGTGGATTAGAGATGGAGTGATGGATTCATTAAGATAGAGAATCCAAAAGGGAGGAAATAGTTGTATTGGCATCCAATGAATTCAATTTTGGACATATGGAGCAATAAGATACCCAATGGAGTTGACCAGTGGCATGTTGGATATGTGCATCCAGAGCTCCAGAGGTATGTGTCTTGAGATACAGAGTTAGATTCATCATCAAAAAGGTGGCAATTGATGCCCTTAATTTGGATAACATTACCTACTTAGAGTGGTAAGTAGGTAATGTTACCTACTTTAGAAGAGAAAAGGACCATGGACCAAATGTCAATGAACACCAAGTAAGGATCAACAAGGAACAAGGACCCCACCATAAAGATTAAAGAGGATGGAACAAAGATGTGGAAAGTAAACAGGGAAAACAAGGTAAGAGTGTTTAAAGAAGGAAAGAGTAGTTAGTCATGTCAAAGCTCAGAGACATGTTCTGGAAATGGTGCTCTTGTGAGTTATATTTCCTCAGTTTAAATATAAGCTTCTTGTGTTATTGTTGACTGTGAAATTTGTGTTCCATAAATACTTCTTGATTGACAGCACACATCCCTTCTCCCCTCCCCAAATATTGCAAGACCATGCTTCTCTGATAGCACAGAGACTGTTTCCTTTGTGAAGAAAAAACGGTCACTCTTAGTAAAAACTTTAGAAAATTTGAAGCTAAGTCCTTTGTAGAGATAAATATGGTAGTAATTAATTTCTTGGTATACCATCTCATTACGTGGGAAATACTATACACTTTAGAAAAGAGTGATTTTTCTCCTAATTTTTTCTTTTATTGCCTGCTAGGGTCCCTGGGTGAATCTCTCATTTCCTAAGGCAATTAAACATTTAAACAAATTATTATTTGTTAATACATATAGGAAATGCACATATAGGGTAATGGTGTATATTTTGATGGCTAGATCTCTTAGGCTGCATATTACAAAGAGTGAATGGTGTCACATAATTTGCTAGAGCTATGCTTAAGAAGTCATGAATACTTAATTTTGTAGTTCAAAGGCAGTTCCCATTTCAGCTAGTAAAACTGAATCAGCTGATTTTAATGAGTGTTGTCACAGTTCTGGAAACTGGGTATCCCATCAACCACTCAGAAAGAAAAAAAAATGTGGGAAAACACTTCTTGTAGTTAAAACAGGAATACAATAGTTCTTACTTCCTTATTGTGAACTTTATTTGCAGAGGCTGGTGAGTGCTTGGAAATTGTCTACTTTTTCTTTTTTTTCCTCCACGTGAGCTAATTTTGCTCTAGAAAACACACTTAAAAGCCAACTAGAAAGTTTGTGGCTTTGGCAGCCATCCTTATATTTCCCCTCAAGAGGAAACTGATCCCAGCTGGCTGGGTTCTTGAGTGGGTGGTAGCTATAATACAGTATTGAATTAGCTCAAAGTCTAGCTTCCAAAGGATATAGTCCATTGACTTTAAAGACGTGCTGAGAAATCCAATCTTGGATAAAAGTTAGAAATGAACACTAAGACTATATTGCAATATATTTGTTTGCTTAAAACATTGTGCTTCAGATGCAAGCAGATGAATGAAATCTTTTACCTTTTACACTTCCCTTTTATATTTCTCACTCACCATTGGGTAATAACTACAAAATAATCTAATGCAGTTTGTCAGTACAGGGGAGTCTCTAGCTCCATGCAGAAGACCTTCATGAAAAAGCCTAGTGTGAAACCTTAAAGTATTCTCAGACCCTTTTGTGCATTCATCTTCCCTGAATCTGTGCATGGGCTTTTTTCTCTGTACACATGGCTGCTTTTAAAAAGACTTTTTAAAGAGCAATTTTGGGTTTAAAACAAAATTGAAAGGGTGACACGGAGATTTCCCATATGCTTCCCACCACCCCTTCACAGGCACAGTCTCCTGTTAGCAACATCACATACAGGGATGACACAGCATTTACAAAGGATGAACCTACCCTGACACATCTTAATCACCCAAAGCCCATAGTTTATCTTAGACAAAAGTATACTTTGTTTTTGGACAAATGTATAATGTATAATATGCCAATCATTGTAGCATACCTTATTTTCACTGCCCTAAAATTCCTCTGTGCTCTGCTTATTTACCTCTTTCCTCCACTGCACCCCTGGCAACCACTGATCTTTTCATCTCCACAGTTTTGCCTTTTCCAGAAGGTCATTTAGTTGAAATCATATGGGTATATCATTTTTCCAGATTGGCATCTTTCACTCAGGAATATGCATTGAAGGTTTCTCCATGTATTTTTATGGCTTGATAGTTCATTTCTTTTTAATGCTCATTAAAATTCCATTGTCTGGATGTACTACAATTTATTTATCCATTCATCTGCTGAAGGACATCTGGGTTGTGTCCAAGTGGTGGCAATTATGAATAAAGCTGCTATAAACATTGCCTGTGTGTTTTTGGGTGGATGTATGTTTTCAACTCCTTTGGGTAAATACCAAGGAGTGCAATTGCTGGGTTATGGTAAGAGTATGTTTAGTTTTATAAGAACCTGTCAAACTGTCTTTACATGGCAGTTTTAAACGTTTTAATTTCCCTAAGAGTCTCACTTTTGCTTCCTGGAGTCTTAGACATTCTATTATATTCCTCTCCCCCTAATCTCTTGTCCTCTGCCATGCGTGGGCTTGCAGTTTCCCCTACACGCGTTGTTCATTGAGGTGCATGCTACTGCTTTCAATGCCCTCCAGCTCCATATGCAAACTTTGCTTCTGTTCCTGTCTGAGCTCCAAGTTAGGCGAGACAGAAGGCAGTCCCGCGGGGTCCCCCAGACCTGGCAGAACACTGCAAACAAGTTCCGCTTTTTTCCTTTTGTCCTGAGGGTGGAACCAATGATTGAATGGCTACCTACTGACTACCCTGCACTGCAGTGGGATGGGACGGGACAAAGGACAGCAGAAACACCATAAAATTTCTTTTCTTACCATTTTGAGTGTAGATTTATTTGGAGGTGGAGATATAAGAGCTTGGTGGCTGCAGATTTTGACTAGACTCTAGAGCTCCCACAAAGCTATTTTGGTCAATCTGTTGTTGTTTATTTGGTATTTTTGCAGAGAACTGAGGGCCTGGAGCTTTCTGGTTTGCCATTTGCTAACATCACCTTCTCCAGAGACATCTTACAATCTGAAGAGGAGCTTAAGGACTGAAACCCAGTGGACACTAGCTTTAAAGGGAAATCAAAGACAGAATCCATAAAGATGCATGCAGATGAGGCAGAAAGGCAGAGAGAGAACCAGAAGAGAATGGTGGCCTGGAAAGTGAGACAAGAAATATTTTCAAAAGATGTTTAGTTAATAATGTTTAATGATAAAACCTATAAAGATGTTAAGTGAGATAATGACTGAGACAAGACAACTGGATTTGTAGAATGTAGAATTAAGAATGTAGAACTGCAGAATGATGGGGAATGGAAGGAATACTGTATGTGGCAATGGAGAGGGTCCACCTGACTAGAATAATCACTATAGGTTTCAGAGAGTGAAACCTCAATGATTCCTCACTAAAGAGTGTTTAGCAAAGGGCTAAAACATTAAGGCTTTAGGAAAACATATTTGTATAGCTGAACAAAAAATGCCCACTAAAATAATTCCAGCAAAACGTGTCTTCTATTCAATTTTTCCCATTTCTTAAAATTGTGTGTCACCTCTTATTTACTGCTGCTATTTCAAATGATGTTACTGTGACTAAAAATTGAAGGCCAGCATTTCCCCTTCTTCATCATATGAATTCCATTTAACTTCCTTTATGTTCTGAACTTCCTTTTGCATCACATCCTACATCCTGAAGGCATTAGAGATTTCTACTTTGACAATATCATATATTCCTTTTTATTGTCTAAATTCACATGTGTAAACTCATCTTGCATACCTCGTCAGTGAGACTTTAAAGAAAAAAGCTAAGAAATAGTCCTAAGGAGACCAAGATGCTGAGTCTGACTATAGTAGGTACAGGTGAATTTTTTTCTGATTCAAGGTGAGAGAATGCACTCACCCTATAACCCTAAAGTATAGCCCCCTCATTGTATGATTTGGCCACTAAGGAATATAGGACGGAATGTGTAAAAGGTCATGGTGTAAAAGGTCATGGGCAAGCCTATTCTTACTTGGAAAGATAATTCAAATATGTAATATTTGACATGAGAATCAGTATATTCTTTCGTTTTCTCATTCATTCACTCTTCCCACACACATTTACTGAATACCCGCACTACATGAGGCAGTGAGATTAAAGATAAACATGGTCCCAGCCCCTCAGAGGCTTGCAGTTTAATACAGGGAAATAAATGCTTTTCTGGAGACAGATACAATACACCAGGATAAATGAAAGGAGATAGTGAACAATACTATAAGTACAAGCTGACAACAAACCTAAGAGTTGCTTGGGAAGCATGACAGTTTCTCAGTCCATTTCAGATGAGTTGATCACTGTCATCCCTCCTGGTAAGAATCTACTCACTCTATTTACTACTATATCAAGGATGTGGTTTTGTGGCAGGGTTTAAATTAAAGCATGGTCTGATACACATCAGAAAACATACAGAGTGATCACTCAGTGTCTACTGGGTGTTCAGTAAGATCCTGGTACTTACAACTCACAGGCAGGCTGCTACTGGGCCTCCAGATTGGACAAAACCAGTGTGAGTCATGCTGTTGATACAACAGGCTTTAGGTAACATGATGAGTACAAACATTGCTCTGTTTCCCTTCCTTGGTGTTACCTGGAGGTCCTCACCTGTCAGAATCTTAAGGAAAGGGAAGCTGGAACATTATAGAAAGCTGTAAGACCACTATATCTCAGCTGTACCATAAAAAATGTTATTATCCATGATATGATGCTCAGGGAAAAACAACTATGGAGTTAAATGTGAAATGAAAAGTTCAGTATAGACTTGGTCTGGTGATAGCTGATTCTGACCAGTGGGTTATAATGGGATGAACATAATACTTGTAAACTCAATTCTTACATACTGAATCTGGTCTGGATGCTACTCTGTGATGGTCTAATGTTAGTAAAACCAGCTATGCATCCATCCACACATATACCTACACATCCACCCACTCATCCACCCTCCCATCCATTCACCCTCCCATCCATCCATCCATCCATCCATCCATCCATCCATCCATCCATCCATCTACTTATCCTTCCAATGTTCACTGAGAGTCACCTGGATTTTGGGAGTAAAGAGATAAAAAACACCACCTCTAGAGGTCTACATCCCAATAGAGAAGATGAATAAGTAATCAGATGATTATGCTGTGGGTGGTAGGTGCTGTAATATGGATAAATGTGGTGAGGTTTGGGAGAAAATTGAAATGGCACTTAGCTAAGATGAATGGTTTCTCTAGGAAGTAGTTCTGGTTGAATTTCAGAAGATGATAAGAGTTGGCCAGCCTAAGACTAAGAAGAGGAAAAGTTGAAGGGTGGTTTTTGTCTAATACTGGCCTCTCTGATATTGGTACTTCTAGAAAGAGGATTCCTGCCATAAACTAGAACCCTTTCAGCCTATTTTGGAATAAAAGCCTCCCCTGAGAAGGAAACCAGAGGCAGCACATTAAGAATGCTCCTAAATTACAAACAAGAATGGTTACTTGTGATGCCAGACCCTTACAGCAGCACGGCAGTACAGAGCCAGTGTCCTCATATAACTCTAAGACAGTCTGTTCCTTAGCTAACGAGACTTGTAATGTATCAGAAGAAACACTAGTTAGAGTGCAGACATCTATTCTAAACAAACCGTCTCTCACACTTGAATAACCATTATGTCAGTTTTGAGCTAAGATAATAAGCTTGAGGATGTAGGCTACGATCCCTAATAACTTTTCAAGTGGTTAGGGCCTTGCTGACACATCCTGTTGACTTTTTAAAAAAAATACTGTTGAGCACCAAGAGGGGAGGAAATGTCCATGTGAAAGCAATTGATTATATACTACTCTTTGTATCCCTTGGTTTAAAAAAACTTAAAACAAATTCCAATAATAAGGTATTGCTATATCCATTCAATATGGGTACCATGCATCCATTAAATACTATTTTTGAATTACTTAAAGGCAATGCCAGCTGCACTTAAGTTTTCCATATTTTGGCTATTGTGAATAACACTGCAACATAATGGGAGTGTAGGTATCTTTTTGAGATCCTGTTTTTATTTCCTTTGGATTTATGCCCAGAAGTGGGAATGCTGGATCATATGATAGTTCTATTTTTAATTGTTTTAGAAGCCTCTTTACTGTTTTCCATAGTGGTTGCATCAATTACCATTCCTAAGTACAGTGCAAAGGGTTCCCTTTTCTCCATATCCTGCCCAGTACTTGTTATCTCATGTTTTTGATGATAGCCATTGCAACAGAGGGAGGTGAAATCTTATTGCAGTTTTGATCTGCATTTCCCTGATGATTAGTGATATTGAGCACCTTTTCAAGTATCTGTTGGACATTTGTATGTCTTCTTTGGAAAAACGTTCATTCAGTTTCTCTGCCCATTTTTTAAATCAGGTGATTTTTCTTGCTATTGAGTTGTGTGAATTCTTTAAATATTTTGGATATTAGCCCCTTTTCAGGTATCTGATTTACATATTTTCTCCCATTCTATAGGTTGTCTTTTCATTTTGTTGATAGTTTCCTTTGCTGTGCAGAAGCTTTTTAATTTGATGTAGTCTCACTTGTTATTTTGCTTCTGTTACATTTGCTTTTGGTGTCAAATAAAAAAAATTATTGCCAAGACTCATGTCAAAGAGCTTACTCCCTATGTTTTCACATAGGAGCATATGGTTTCAGGTCTTAGACGCAAATCTTTAATCCATTTTGAGTTGTTTTTTGTGTACTCTGTGAGATAGGGGCACAGTTTCATTCTTTTGGTGTGTGACTGTTTTCCCAGCACTATTTATTGAAGAGCCTGTCATTTTCCTCATTGAGTATTCTTGGCTCTGTTGTCAAATATTACTTGATGGTATATGCATGGGTTTAGTTCTGGGCGCTTGATTCTCTTCCATTGATCTATGTGTCTGTTTTTATGCCAAAATCATACATTTTTTATTATTATAGCTTCATAATATAGCTTGAAATCAGGAAGTGTAATGCCTCCCACCTTGTTCTTCTTTCTCAAGATTGCTTTGGTTATCTGTGGTCTTTTGTGGTTCTGTTAAAATTTTACGATTTTTTTTCTGTGAAAAATGTCACTGGAATTTTGATAGGGATTATTGAATCTGCAGATTGCTTTGGGTAATATGGATTATTTCAACAATATTAATACTTCCAATCACTGAGTAGGAATATTTTTCCATTTATTTGTGACTTCAGTTTATTTCATCAATGTCTTATGGTTTTCAATATACAGATATTTCAGCCCCTTGGTTAAATTTATTCCTAAGTATTTGTTCTGTGACTGTTAAGTCCATCTGGTCTAATGTGTAGTTTAAGTCCAATGTTTCTTTACTAATTTTCTGTGTGGATGATCTTGTGGAAAGGGGGTATTGAAGTCTCCTACTATTATTTTGTCACTATTTTTCCTTTTGTGTCTGTTAATACTTGCTTTATATATTTAGATGCTGTTATGTTGGGTATATATTTACAGATCTTATCTCTTCTTGATGAATTGACTCCTTTATCATTATAGAATGACCTTCTTTGTCTCTTTATTACAGTCTTTAGCTTAAAGTCTATATTGTCTGATACATGTATAGCTACCCCTGATTTCTTTTGGTTTCCATTTGCATGGAATATCTTTTTCCATCCCTTCATTTCCAGTTTATGTGTGTCTTCAAAGATGAGCTCTTGTAGGCAGCATGCTAGTCAATGCTTTTTGTTTGGAATATTTAATTCATTTGCATTTAAAGTGATTATTGGTAGGTATGTAACTTACTGCTATTTTGTTAAATGTTTTCTGGTTGTTTTTGTTGTTCTTTTTCAGCTTTTACATTCTAGGATTACAAAATGACAAAAGAATCCTAAGGATCCCATTTGTACACTCATATTTTATATTCAGAAGTGTCCAAATTCTATGCCATTTTCTTTAGATATGAGAACATAGCTACTAAATAATCACTTAATAAATTTAGTTACTTTGTATTTCTAGTCATTTCCCATCACATAATAGTGTGTGTATGTGTATGTGCGTGTAGAGGGAGAATTCCATAGGGATATACACATCAAACACTCTGGAGCAGAGAAAAGAAATAAGTGGTGAAGTATGGAGTGGGTTGGTAAGTTCAACTGCAAAGGCAGGAAAGCATAACAAATATCTCACGTTTGCACAGGACATAGAGCTTGAAATGCACTTTACATTTTTTTTTTTACAGATAAAGAAACTAAGATCCAAAGATTTTTTTTTTCACATGCTCGAGGTCACATGATGGGTAAGGGGAAAGAATCAGACCAAGAATCTGGAAAGCCTGACTCCTTGGCTGGGCTCTTTCTACCTCACCAAGGTGCTTTCCTGAAGCTCCTCCTCCTACCTCAAAACACTGCAGAGCAATACTAGCTGGGAAGGTCTGGTCTCCCCATGTCCACTAGCTCCAAGTCACTTGTGAGACTGAAGTGGACAAAGGTAGCTGGCTGTGGAAAATGAAAGTGATGGAGCCAGAAGCCCTTTCTCCTTTCCTTAGCTCATTTACTTTGGAAGTCCATGCCATTTAGTTCTCTTGTCCCTCTGTTCACTGGTAAACCACATGCTTTCGTGTTCAAATAAATACAATTAATGGTGATTTCCATGTTTCCTGCTCTGAACCTTAAATATTGGTTGACTTCAAATCAGCACAGTCAAATCCTTATTATGGGCTGATCAACTCCTACTTAAACAAGAGAAGGTGCTCAGTAAATGTAGGTACTTGCTGTCAATATTGTTACTACTGACAGAATCTTCACAAAGGTCTTTGAGCTTTCAGCAAATTCATGAATGATTCTAATGGTTGGTGAAATCATCTGTCATCTTTACCACAGTTACTCTCCATCTCCTCCCCTGTCAATCTTATGGGACCTTTCTGTTTTCTTTTACACTAAAACCTACCACAGTTCACCCACAATCTACTTGGCTCTAAATGTCTCTTTTAATCAATATTCCTTTTACCTCTATGTTTGCTGACAAATTTTACTATTTATATCATTTCCTATTTACTATCTCATTCTTAAATTAACATGAAGAACAAGATTTAAAATAGGTGCCTGCTATATATGCAATATTGGAGTTTAAAGGCTTCTTTTTCTCAGCAGGCATCATTTGCTGCTAAGAAAAATTGAACACCATGGGGGAATTTTATGGCTGGAAATAGTTTTGATATTTCCAATGCAATAATATATTTATCTCAATTTAAAATTTGATTTCAATTCTGGCTCCATCTGGAAACCTGAGTCACATTGAGATTGAGGAAGAATAAAAGGAAGAATGTGAAATTGAAGACAAGGAAAAAAGTACACCTGTTTAAAAAAGATAGCTTTATTTAGTAAAAATTCTTCCTTCAAAAGATACAATAGTACATGTTATTCAAAAATGGGACACATAGGATGATCGACATTGTAAAATAATCCTACCCCTACCAAAACAAGTTTAGGTACTTATTTATATAGCAAGGCAGAATGGAAAGAATAGGTTTTACAGTTGAACAGATGTGGTTTTTAATTTTGTAGTTTTATGACTTTGGTTAAATTGTTAAACAGCTTTTAACCTCCATTTTTTCAGCTGTTAAATAGACTGGTAAAGGCAATTCTGTCATGTTGTGAAGATTAAATAAAACAAATAATGCATGTGAAACTTGAAGTTTTTAAACGCAGTGCCTGAAAGAGAACAGGCTTTTAATACATATTTGTTTCCTTGTTTTTACTCTATAATTTTCTATCTTCTTTTTTATTTTTTAATAGTCGACATTCAAAATCAGCACTCAGTGGTGTTGAAACTGCAGAGGCTGGTTGGTGCCTGAACTGATCTACGAATTCACAGGATGAGGAACTAGGAGAGGATGCAAGAGGCTGTGTAAGTGTGGGGAGGAGACTTCCTTTAGGCTTCCTTCAAAAACCTTGAAATAATTTAGGCCTGACCTTAGCATAATTTTGTACTTAACTCCTACGGTTGTTGGCTCTTTATTTAGCAAGTGGGAACTGCTACCTTCAGTTGGCCCCACTTCATCAAGCAGCATTCCAGTGTTTTCTGTGATTCATTGTTTTTTTGCCACTGGCATTCCAGCCTGAGGTTTCCTCTTTATAGTGGGATGTTGTACTGTATTAACGCCTACTCATTAGACCGAACGGACGAGTACCTCGGCCTGAACAACTCTAGAGCCTTTGCCAATTCTCACCTGAATTGACTTGACTGGTAACTCTGGGGAAGTTACATAAAATCGTACAAAAAAGATAAGTGACATGTATCTTGAAATCAAAACATATTTTCAATGAAAGTTTGGAAAGATCAAATATGAAAGAATCAGCGATTACAAGAGCGAATTCCTTAAGATTAGAGACCGTGCCTTACTCCTGAATTCTCCATCTTCAGGTAAAGTGCTGAGAACTAAATCTACACACTCACACCACACATATGCTTATACACACATGAAATATACATTTACACATTATACCATATGTATCATGTATAGAATATGTTTACATATTATGCTATTCAGTAAATTATTAATATATAACATGTATGTATTATATATTAATAATTTACTGAATAGTAATTGATTTGCTTAGGGGAATGGGATATTATGAGGTTTTTTTTTTATCTGACTAACGTCTCTTCAAACACATATCTCAGCCTAGACATTATCTCCTTTATAAAACTACCCCTTACTCTGAGGGAGTCAGGTATTTGGTTCTCATCCTACTACATACTTCTCCCTGTATGTATGGCCTTGTTTATTTTGTCTCTTTCCCTAGCTACCTATAAAAACCAAACAAAATCAATCGAAAAGCAATTAAATGTTTAAAGATAGGGGTGGCCCCTGTCTATCAGTATTCAAGTTCCAAACATTGTACTTGGTGTGCAGAAGGCATTCAATAATGTTTTCTAAATGAACAGGAGAATCATGTATCCTTTGGTTGTATTTTGGAATCATTGTATATCAAAAAGCCAAAACCTTTCTTTATTCCTGTAGGTTCCCCGTGGCAAAACCAGCAAACTAGCCATGAGCCAGAATATCTAAATTGAATGGTTGAAGGCCAGTGCAAAAATGGAAAACCAGAAGAGAAAGTGTCTCATAGGTTTCTGAGTGAACACATGTGATGGCTGGGTGCCGAGTGCAGTGAGTGTGCTCATCATTCTCCGGGGCTGAGCTGGTGTGAAAAAGCCTACCAAACGAGGAGACCATGCACAAGAGTGAAGGGAAAATACCTCTGCCATACCCCTCTCCTAAGGCTGCCCAAGAAAGTCCAGGAGATTTGAGGGATGCTTAGTTTCAGGACTGTTAAGATCTTCTGATTTCAGTTAGGTGGTGAGGTGAAATACACATTCTCTGATAATCTGTGATATTGGGCAAGATATGATTTAACGACAATGCCCATTCATTATGGCTTTAGGGTGATGGTTTTAAATAGGAAGTGCCATATCATACTACATAGTGGAAAATCTATTTTCAGTCCAGATTCCAAGCAGCAAGTAAATATTCCCATCAAAAGCTATTTAAGATGTTCTTCCCATGGCCAGGATACTGACACAATGCTGGTTAGGTTAGAGACGAGACACACACACACACACACACACACACACACACACACACACACACAGACAATAGCAAGCCATTCACATAGAGAACTCAAGCTTGATAGACAGACCTACAACCCACCCAGCCTTTCTCCAAGACTCCTGCTGAGGCAGGATACTAGCACTGGAGGGCTTCTGTGGAAACTGGCCAACAGACAGGTTACTTAAAGGCTGTACTTGACCCAGCAAAACATAGACAACCAACCAACAATTTGTAAGGGCTCTAAAAATGTGGATTTGTGTAAACAGAAAGCACGAAACAAAGACAATTTGGTGTGAAGAAAAGGGTCCCCAGGTCATGGAAGAAAATCAATTTGAATTCAAACTATAGCTGACCCTTGAACAACATGGATTTAAATTGCACGGATCCATTTTTATGTGGATTATTTTCAATAAATATGTTGGAAAATATTTTGTAGATTTGCAACAATTAAAAAAAATATTTTCCTCCAGCTTATTTTATTATAAGAATACTATATATCATGCAAAATATGTATTTATGTTATTAATACAGCTTCTCACCAACAGATTATCAGTATTTAAGATTTTGTGGAGTCAAAAGTTATACTCAGGTTTCTGGCTGCACAGGGGATTGGCACCCCTAATCCCTGCATTGATTAAGTTTTAACTGTATTTCCTAGACTGCCCTGTTTAGGGTTATTATTAATTTCTTAGAGACAATGATCTGGAGATTGAGATTAGGAGTCTCAATATACTTTTAGGATATATTATACATATAACATGTAAATATGTACATATATGTATAGATGAACATATATATCTTTTTATGTATAATGAGCTGTACATAATTCTCCTTACAACATAGGTGTTTATTAATCATAACAAACATATTATTGTTGCCTTCATAAAATTCAGAGTTTAAAACCCTGTTTATGTATCATGTCTGTCTGTCATCATCATTATTATCATTATCTATCGATCAATCGATCGATCAATCTATCATCATCTATAATCATTTATCTACATAACTTCAAGCCAATGGGCCTTATTTGTTACAACCGTGAATACTCTGATAATCCTGAGTAGGCAGAATCAGATATGTAATATTCCTATGGAGTCCTGATATATTCAATATTTCTGACTGAATATGCTACCCCATATGCCATCAAAAGGATAAGTCATGGTAAATAGTGTATAAGGGGAATACAGTGGGAAAGCAGACCTGAGGAATATAGGATTTTGGAGGAATCTGATGGTCATCTAATACTCTCTGGCAGATTTTAACATACATCCTACACTGTTTACTCCACACAGCATCCACTTGACATATTTCAACATTGAGAGGTAGAAAAATATGAATTTTGGAGTTGAACAGATGGGAATTCAATCTCTGTTCTACCAGAATAAGCAAATGATTCATCCACTCGAATGTCAGTTTCTTCATTTTTATATATGGAGACAACATGGGCTGCTTGATGTCCAAATGTAGTTATGCACAGAGAAGGTACATAATAGGTGCTTAATTTATTTTAGTCTAATTTAATTAATAACTGAACTACAGCCAAGTTTCTAGATATCAAATTCATTCTGAATTCAGAACAACCATGAATACACTTGAAATTGCTTAATCAAGCATACCTTGCATACTTTTTAAAATCTGAAAAATACAGAATGAAGTTTTTCTGAAATTCCTCATTTGGCAGCTCTTGAATGAAAACTAATAGATCCATTCAAAAGTTTGGTGCTTTGTCATTGTTCATATTGAATTCTTTTTAAATATTCTAATATTTACAGATGTTTACACCTCTAAATATTCATTCCTCATTTTACCCCTCCCTCAAGAAAGAACTCCCTCCTTTCCCTTCTCAAACAATGTCTTTCCAGTCTGTCTTCTCAATTATGTTAGCTGATCTAGATCTTGCTACTCTCTGGGGCTCTGTCCTCTAGCATACAGTTGGGCACCTGTCTCTCTCTGTGGGTAAGATTTTAATCTAGCTGGCTGGCAAGTTCCTCAACAGCTTTGACATTTTTCTGTCTCCCAGAGCTCTTAGTACAGTAGTGGGCTGATAGTAAATGGTCAACATGGATTTGCTAGTTGGACTTAATTGGAAAAAATCACACTCCATGTATCTGAATGAGTTAACAGGTCATAAACACGAAGACTTGGGTTTGGTGCTTATTTATCTCTTGTCGAACACTGAAAGTCACATCCGATATGTCAATTCTGATAGCTTACACCAAAGAGGTACAAATGGGATTTCAAAGTCTTCTCTACTGTCACTTGTCCCAACTGAGGTTTCTTCATTTCTGAACACTGTTTGCGTAAAGAAGCCCTAGAATGTATGTTTCTTGAGCTAAGCAGGTCATCTTTCTTAAGATAATTTCATAAGGGTGAAATAATTAATCAGGCTATAACAGAACCTAATTGTGGTAAAGGGCAGAAGGAGGAGGACCTGGATCTTATTTGGAACCATTCCTCATTTGAATAATGTTTACTGAAGGAGTAAGCAGAGGCAGTTCCATTGAAATTTTAGAGAGGAGGTAGGAGAAGGAACAGATCAGAGAAGCAAAAAAGAAACAGTCTAAGTTTTCATTGGCCAACTTTAAATTCTGCTCTAGTGCATATGGATTATAGATATGATATGGTGTAAGAGTTATAGGTACAATGCATCCTCTTCTTCTAGGTCAGTATATAAAAACACAATATATAATATACAATTATATATACATATATATATATACAATTATATATACATAATATATAATATATACACCCCTGCATCACAGTTTCTATAACAGAGCCACAGAAACAGAGAAACATTGCTGCACTGAAAACCTATTTGTATTTCTATTTGTGTGTGAGTCCATGATTCTTTTTTTTCAGAGAGAGTTTATTGATTAAGGGAAATTAGAGCCATGTTAAAGTTTGACACTGCAGTGTGAAATATCACTGCAAATAGTGTGGTATTCAGAGAAGATGGCTGGGTTACCAAACAATATTCCTGGGATTAGGTTCCTACTCCACCATTACCCAGGCAGTAGTGCTGTGACCCACCCCTAAACCTTTATTATTTATTCTTAGCTGCCTTTTTCATAAATGAGGGTGTTAAATCTCTAGGTTTTTTGTCTAATGAAAAAAAAATTTGATTCTTACATTAAAAAAAATTTCTTCAAAACAGTTTCTTTTTACCTCCTTTTATTTAAATGAACTTCAGCTGACTTACACCCCGTGGTAAACATTTAAAAACAGTAATCCTTTTCTAGGATTTTATAATTGATTCAGTCTTTTTGGGGGAAGGAGGGTGAGCATTTAATAATGTAGATAGCTGTCAGATCACTATGTTGTGATATACTAGAAACCAAATAATAGTGTATATTAACTATACTTCAATAAGAAAAAAAGGTTTTATAATTGAATCTGTCTTTACAGCATCTTTAAGAAGGGTAGAGGAAAAATAAAGACTTGTGGAATATCTCTTATGAGCCAAATCTTTCATATTTATTTCATCCTCAAAAAAGCCTTATGAAGTAGAAATTTTGTCCTTCACACTTAAGAAAACAGAGAAGTAGTGATATGCTAAAGGTGCCTGAGCAGGTAAGGGCTGGGTGGTACCTGAGGCTTTCCTCTCAGGTCTTTTCTGGTTGGAAGTATTGTGTTCTTTCCAGCACAAGATGCTGGCATTCTGTAAAAGAGTCGGTATCCCATTTAACAGATGGAAAGACTGTGGTACATAGAAGCTGGGGACTTCCTCAATTTTGTAGTAAATCAGCAGTTTTGGTGCCAAGAAGAAAACTCAGCAATTTTAGAATAGAGCATAAGTTCAGACTGATGGGCAAGGTGTAAGAAAATATTGTTTGTATGGTAATTTTATTTCTATTTGATGTCAGCATTGATTTTCAGGGTATTTAAATGGTGAGATATGAGAGAACTGAGCCTGTGGTATTTGTATATTTTTAAAAAACTAAATTCTAGTAATACTTTAAGTGTTTCCTACAGACTCTTTCCAAATGAACAAATTTTATATCCTAGAAATTGATGAAACCTCCTTATTTTTTCCAAACTATGCATCCTAGCCTCCCTAGCTCCCCAGTCCTCTGCCTCATAAATCATGATTCTTGGAGTATCATAAGGCTTAACCTTGAACTTTATTTCTTCTTATAAAAAGGAATCTTCTGATCTGGAAATAATTTGTAATGCTGTGCAGCAGTGTACTTCCTCTTGCTTCAGAAAATACTTTTTTTTTTCCCTCTTAACTTATATTGGTTTTTTTATCCTCTGTGTTTGTATTGGCTCCTAGCCTTCCACTCCTCTCAGTGCATTTGGTCTGCTGCCAAATGAGAGTCAGCAGTTAGCCTAGAAGTATCATTTTCCAACACACAGAATCAGAAGGAAAACCCCGCCTCTTACACCCACTACTGTACCATACTACAAAACTGACTAGTTGCATCATTTGCCCATCACTTGTGAATTTCTGCTTTCCACAGCTCTCATTCCTGCAGAGGATGAGTTTGAACCACATGGAAGATATGCCTTTAAGCCATTCACGTCCTCAAGAAACACAGAGACCATCCTGGAATCAATGGCTCCTCTACTTGACAATAGTCATTTTGCTATTATTGCTTTGCTCCTTCAGTACGCTAATCGTTACTTTTCTCCCATTCAAGGTAAGGAGACATAGTACCTAAGTTTGCTCTTTATTATAACCCTTTTTTCTTTTGTCATTGTCACTCAGTATTGTTAGAGCTAGTTGAATATAAGAGATGTGTGTGTACTAATAATGTAGATATAATTCCAATTTTGTCATGGCATATGGTATTTGAGGTTTATCTGAACTATTAAAAGTGTTTTTAAATGAAAAGCATTAAAAAATTCTAAGTGTTGGCTGCAGAACTGAGATGGATAGATGGAGAGTAATAATTAAATCAGTCGGCTGACAGATGCATGTGGAGTAATTTCTCCCTTTCTGGAACTCTGCTAAACCCTCTTGGTGAAACAAATAGGTGTGAAATTATGTTTTCCCTCAAGGAATAGGATGCAAGTTGCAGTCTAATTGAGGGAACAGACATAGAAAGATAATGGGAGAGAATAAGGTACGTGACAGGTGTTTAGTGTATCTTTGAGGAGAGAAATGGCATACAAGTAGGAATAAGAAGACACGGATTCGGTTCTAGGTCTCCCAATAACTAGCTGTACGAATTTGAGAAAGATGCTTGATCTTTCTCAGTTTCTTCATCTGAAAAATGATAGTAGAAGAACACATTTGTTCATTACAATGTCCCTTTTGCTATATAATACAGTGATTCCCAATTTACCCAAGGGTACTATAGAACATACACGCTTTAGAAGTACAAAATGGGGATGGGGAAAGGACTTTGGGCTGGAATGGTTAAGGAAGGCTTCATGAAGGAAGGAGGATACCCATTCCTATTTAGGAAGCTCTGATGTTTATCAGGAACTTCCCATTGAGCTCCAGTCCAAGATGTGGACCTAGGGAAGGGAATAGAGATACATTAGGTTCTTCTAAAAGTTTTTTGACTGGTGCCTACATAGCACTGACCAAAAAGAAACATAAAAAATGCTCTATTTAATTTATGATTTAGCCAATTTCTGGGTACATTTGAAGATTCTGAGCTTTGGGGAGAATAGGGTGGTATACAGTCAACTAAGAAAGACCTGTGATAAGAAAGGAGTAACTACAGCATCATTTCTAAGGGGATTGGCTAGCGAAGATGGGGGTTCCACTACTTAAGATGTTTGAAAGCAATTGAGAAAAGATGAAGGAGGAAGTAATTTAGTTAGGGCTAGTGCAGCCAGGTTTTTACAGAGTAACCCATTATTTTGTATTCCATAACTATATGCAAAGCTGTGCAACAGAGGCACTTCTAATCACATCTCCAATCTCTCAAGGAATGTATCAAGCAGAAGTCTGAACATTCTGGAGCAGTGAAACTTTGAGGCTAAAGAAAAGAGCTGTCAGGAATTCTGTGCTCAGATTTCTGAAGAAGGGGAAGGGTGAGAATAGCAATAGCCTCCACTTGGAAGTGCTTTTTACTTCTAAAAACACCTCTAGTCTTATTAATCAGATGAGCCTGAAAGACACAGGGCATGTAATAGGTGTCCCCTGTTCCTGCATGTGACTGGGGAACCATGCCCAGCAGAGGAGGGAAATGCTTTTCCCAAAGCACACAGAGGTTTCTGAAAAGGGAAAGAAGGGGTCTAATGATGCCAGAGGCAACTAGGGCGCACCTCTTGCCAGAACTGAACTTGACCGATTCCATGAGTTTGGGCTCTGATGCTGGATTCTCTTTCCTATGTAACATGAAGCTTCTCAATGAAAGTTTCTGCCTCTAAAGAAATGGCCCACAGTTTGTTCCAAATTTGGAAAAGTTTTAATGGTTTTCTGGATATCGTATTGATAGGATGCCATGGAAACCTATTTCCTAAGGGACAGGTCATTAGCCCATTTGCCGCTGGCTTGCACTTCCTTTTCATTACTGGCCGCAAATTAGTCTCTTTGGAAAGGAGGCAGAGTGGCCAGCAGTGCTGAATCATCATGAAGTGGCCACTTCCACCTCCTCACAATGCTCACGAACATTGTCGTTCATATTATTTTGGTCTCCATTCTAGTTATTATACACAAAATCCCACTTTCCAGCTTCTCTAGGCACCCATTCAAAAAGTGTTAGGGAAATTGACTCCTTCTAGGCCAACTGAAATTTCCCTGGCAGAACAGTATTTTCCTCCCCCTTCTTTCAGAAGACATTCAACTGAAAAGATTGGCTCTGAGTCCAAGGAGTTTGGTGTAGCCCCTCTGAAAAAAACCTCATGGAAATTGTAAGAAACCAAATGTTCAGAAGAAACAATGACATGAAGGATAATTCATTTCTCTGCTTCAGTGAAATGGAGGATACTTCTGAAAGATGTACTTGTACTTAAAAGCAGAGCAGATTGTTTCCAGATGATGATTTGATTAGGGGTGGCTTGGAGAAGGATAAGTTTGGCTATTTGAACCCAACTGTGTGAATCTGGGCATAAATCAAAATGGGTTTATAAGAGCAACTGATTCTTCTATGCAACAATGAACTAAGCTAAACTAAAATCCCAAGTGCTTCTTTATCAGTGGATGTTTAGTCTTTCCAAGTGTCACCAAAATTATAAATAGAAACTGCCCCACTGAGTGGTAGGGTGAGACATTTGAGTCAGACAGGCTTTTGCTGGCATCTCAGTCTGGCCTCTTATCAGCTACATGATAAGTTACTTAATTTCTTGGGCCAGTTATTTAATTTCTCTTACAATCATTTCCTCATCTGCCAATGAACATGCTAATTCTTATCTCCTAGGGTTGCAGTAAGGATTAACGTGATAGTACATAGGAGGCTCATTGTAGATTGTAGTGATTGCTATTTGCACCATTATTATTAATGCCATTAGAATGAAGACACTTTTTAAAAGACTTTTAACGAAATGGATATTCCTTGCTTATTTACTACTCTTCCTCAACCAAAGACTATCTACTTGCTGCCAAATAGATTATTTTTGCGGTTAAACCATTTTCCTTTGCAATCGAGAGTATCACAATGGTGGTTTCTGTGGCTCTAAATAGACATGAAAGCAGCCTACAGTGCAGTATCCAGGATCTCTGTTCCTAGCAGTTAATTAGATTGTGTCTTTAGGTCTCTGCATACTCTAGCATGAGAGCACATAGCACAGGTGCTATCTACAGCATGTATTTTGGTGCTCGTTTAGATTGTTACCCCAATTACTTCATGTGCATAATGTTTTTTTAGAAAGAGTACAAACTTCTTAAGTAGCAAGGACCGTAAACTACAGTTGCTTCTCTTGCCTACAATGCTAGTTCAGTGTGGTTCAATTTTTTATTATAATCAGCATCTCTATGAAACAGGCTAATATTTAATGAGCAAGACCAGACAGAATATCTGGGCTAAGTCCTTCATAAGAATTATCTCACTGAAAGCCATAAACAACCTCAATAAGCTAGGTGCTATTATCTCCCTCCTTTTTATAAGTGAGAAAATTGAATTGAAGGTAGTGCCTGTCACATACCTATCATGGGTTAAACTAAATTGAATTTCGACATCTAAGAAACCCCAAAATGAGGTTGAAATCATTTGCAAGAGCAAAAACAATGGCTGGAATCCAACGATTTATCTCCAAGAATAGTCACTGCCAAACATTTTTGATTATACCTCCCTATCAAAAAAATTTTTTTGAGTATACTTGTAATATATATGCTAATTTATTGTAAGTTGTATACCAGTACTAATACTATGCATATTAAAAAATACACATAGTAGAAATTTATAAGAATGAACCAAGTAATATGCTTCACATAGTTTATTCACAGTGCAAAACCATTTTGCGTTTACCAAAATATTGTATTATATGTAATATATAATATAAACAGTATATACAATGTAAACACTTCTAACATAATTGAAATATTTAATAGAGTAATTTGATGAGTGTGTTTCTCTTATTAATCTTAGTTTAACACTTTGAAGGTTACATTTGAAGTTAGTGATTTGAAGATTACATTCTAAATTAATTTACCTTTCTTCATGGTTTTGACTGTCATAACTGAAAAACTGCTTCACAAAGAAATATAGATTAAAATGGGAGAATGCATCTTTACTACCATAGTACGACACTCAATTTTCAATCCATCATTCAATGGTACAAAATGTTTTTTTTTAAATTAAGATGGTATTCTTCACTCCATTCATGCCTTTCTTTTCTTCCTCACACAACTTAAATTCCATGATTAATAATCAATCTTTACCTTGCAGTAGCCCAACCACTTGCTTCTCCCTCTCTTCATGATATTCTATTATTGAAACCTCAGTCCTGGAAAGTACCCCACACTGATGAAATCCAGTTCCCTTGTGTCTTTCACAGTTGACTGTAGCTGAGGAAAACACAAGACCTTGTTGAAAGGTCTCACTTTAAATTCATGGCCACTAACTTCAAGTGGGACTTCAGTGGTGCTTTGTAAACAGTCTTCATTTGCACAGTTCATTTGCTCTCCTCTATTGAACTCTTTCATTCTTTTGACTTTAAACATTCAGTGTCTCTTCCCTGTTCTCACTCTCACGTAATAACCCTCCTCCAGCTTCTGTGAGAAAATAAAAAGTGGGAAAGGAGTTTCAAAGCTCTGCATCTTATCTACCTCATCACCTGCAGTTCTGTCCATACACACTGTTTCCCTCTTGTAACTAAGTATACGTTGTTCATGCACCCGTCTAAGGCCACAAGTGAACTAGTTTCTATCCCTCTTACTCAAGGACGTTGCTCCAACAGTTATCCCTTAGCTCTTACGTATTACCTCTTCCCACTTTACTGGAATGTTCCTATCAAATTGCAACAGATAACTATGTTGTCATTTCTCTCACATTAAAACAAAAATGAAAACAAACAAAAACCTCTTTGACCTCTCATCCCCATCCAGGCTCCACTCAATTTTTCTGTTCTCCTTCACAGCAAAACTCCAATTTCTCTTTTCCCATTTTCCCTTAGAGCCATTCTAATGAAGCTTCTGCCCTCATCACATCACAGAACTATTTTTGTGAAGAACCCCCTGACCACCGTGCTGGTCAACCCTTTGGTCAATTCTCTGTCCTCTTCTTGATGCAGTGGCGACACCTGGCACAGCTGACCACTCCTCCTTGCAGCACTTTCTCCTCTTGGTTTCCAAACATCCCACTCTCCAGGTTTCCTTTCTGACTCACTGGCCTGTCCTTCTTGGTCTCCTTTGCTGATTCTTACTCATTCCCTGACCTCTAAATATTGCAGAGTCCCAGTACTCCTCTCTAACTACACAGACTTGATCTCTAACAGTTTCAGGTCTTGAGCATCACACAGAAGCTGAAGACTCTTAAATTCATATCATCAGAGTGCCTTACCTTCCATCATTAGACCCATCTGCCTACCTGATACTTGAACCTTCATATCTAATAAGCATCACAAACCTGTCATATCCAAAAATGAATGCATTATTCTTTCTCCCCAGTTTAGTCCTCCTAAGTCTTTCTGTTTACTCATGACCAAAATCTTGGAGTCGTCTTGGTCTCTTCTCATTTTCTCATCCTGTATCGATGTCAGGAACTCCAACCATTCATCGCCATCTCCAATGCTAGTACCTTGGTCAGAGGCTGCATGCTTTCCTGCCTGGATGCTTATAGAGATCTGCTAGCTGGTCTCACTGCTTTTGTCCTTGCCTCCCTTTAATTGATTCCTAGCAGCCAGAAAAACACTATAAAAGAAAATGTGCAATATCCTTAAGTTCAAAAAGTCTCTTACACACTTTGCCACAGGAAAACCAATCAGCTTTACATAGTACAAAAATGTTTGTGATTATATCTTATCTTACTACTAAGTATGTTACAGACTTTAGAATTTAAATATGTGTATTTATAAAATTAACCACACTGACAGCTCCTTGTAGCCTGTAAACTGCTGTTCATTACAGAAGATTGAAACCGAGGTCTCCTAAGTATATCCCAGTTACTGTATATGACACAATTGTCTTGATATTAAATAAGAGTGGCCTTATCAATCTGAGTTGTAAATATTTCTAAAGTTCAATGTGTTTTAAAAAATAAAAATAAACACAGATATAAATTCTATTATTTTATTCTCACTGCACAATGGGTTACCTTGTGCTGTCCTGGGGTGTGGAAAGTACTATTTATAAAAATTTTCTACAGTTGAGGAGGAGGAGTGGTTCAGATCAAATAGTTCTCTTGTTTGTAGGGGATAGGAGGATGGAATGAGACCATAACTTGTGCCTAGAAGACCCAAAAGGGTAGCAGGCAATGGAGGGTAAAGATGGAGCCAGCCATTTGCAAAGAGAAGCCGAGACAGCCAAGATAAGGCGGAGGGCAGGGATTTTTATATGGCTAGGGAAGAGAAGATTGCTCCAGGAATCTGAGCTCTCAGTAGATCAGCCACGAGAGTCATGACACTGTCATCATCCTGACCAATTCCTCTCTTTCTTCCCCTGCAGGTTGCCAACGAGCCCTGTGGAGCTAAGTTTGGTGAGTGACCTGCCTTGCATGCCTTCTTTTCTTAGTATTTGATGCAAGAAGACAATCTCCATTGTTGTCAAGGAAGCTTGTATTCTATTTTATTCATTTTCAACTACTATTCTAACTGCTTATCATGTGTCAAGCAGTTGTCTAGGAGCTGAGCTTTGGAGGCAAAACAGGCAGATAAGCCCCTGCACTGATGAAGCTCACATACAAGCTCACATTTTTGGGCAAAAATGCACATCATTCTTATAGGCCAGGGAATTTGAGATCCAAGGATTTACTTTGATTTCTGTATTTTAGTAAGCACAAGTTTCAGATTGCTGCAGATTTCTTCCCTCCAACAAACATGAAGTACTTTCACATGTCACATATTGCTCATGTCCAGGAGAGTGTGTGGGGGGTGTCATTTTTCTGTTTCCAAGTGTATAAAGGAGGAATGAGAGACAGGGGAATGGTCATTTTCTCTTCTCTGTTCCTCTCTCTTCAGCTTCTGAGTTACTTTCCCTTATAGTGACCTAGTATTTGCTTAGAAAGCACACTGAAGTTTACAGTTACACTGAGCCTTAGGGTATTTCTTAGAATACATACAAAATTGAAAATAAATACATTTTGGATCATTCACAGGCCAAACACAGATTTTCAGCAGGGAGCAGAACATTTCTAGAGTTAATTGCAACTCCTGTTTTCCTATACAGTTTATACCACTGTGACAAATTTCAGGATACTTGTATTTAAACAGTCAAATAATTTGCATTTATTAACTCATGAATTTACCAGTAGCTATTTTTGAAGGATTTGGATAATGGTATCCTAAGTGGAACTTGAACAATACATTTCTATAAACTGATGAGAAAACCCATAATTTAGACATGGTACACCTAATTCAGGAACACGGATGTATCATTCAATCAAGAGATATTAATTGAACACATACTAGGTACCAGGAACTCTAAGGTGCTGAAGATATAGCAATGAAGAAAATGGAGAAGTACACTTCCTCAAAGTTTATGTTTATATCCAAGTGGTTATAAGATAGACAATAAACAATTTGTAATATGCTAGAGGTGACACCTTCTATGAAGAAAACTAAAGCAGAGTAAAGGGAGAGAGGGACAGGAGAGCACTATTCATATAGATAGATGAGAAACATCTCATTGATAAAGTGATACATAGTAAATAGTATTTACATAAAAAAGCATGAATTTGCATCCTGGACCACCAACTTTGGTTATCACAAACCTGTTGTGTGATTCCTCTCTCCCTTTTCTTGTTTCCTTTCACAAATTGATTGACAAGAGATGCAGGGCCACTTAAAACTTAACCCATTTTTCTATTCCAAATCCATTTCTTTAGAGCTCCCCAAGAGAGAGATACACTCAGGATTTGCCATTTCTCTAAAACAAAGAGTAGATAGATACTTAAAATATTAAAATAGTGGTTGGAGGGAACTAGTACAGACCAGGTACAGAAACAACTTGTTAAGTGGCAAAGAATTATAATCAGAAAGGATGAAATAATTAAATAACTATGCTTTCCATTTTTTTTCTCACTTGTAAATTTCTTAAAGGACCAATACCTTCAAAATGGCAGATGACATCTCCTAAGCCTCCCTGTGTCAATGAGACAGCTGACTGGAAGCTGAAGATACTTCAGAATGGCTTATATTTAATTTATGGCCAAGTGGCTCCCAATACAACCTACAAAGAACCAGCTCCTTTTGAGGTGCAGCTACGTAAAAACAAAGACATCATACAAGTTCTAACAAACAAATCTACAATCCAAAATATAGGAGGGACTTATGAATTGCATGCTGGCGATGTGATAGGCTTGTTATTCAACTCTGACCATCAAGTCCTAAAAAATCATACATACTTGGGGATCTTATTGTTAGCAAATCCCAAATTCATCTCCTAGAAACTGGATTTGGTCTCCTCATCCAATTCAGCAAATGCAGAGAGCTCGTGGGTCGGTTGGAGCAGGCAGATTTTCAATGTCTGAACTTGGTTTGGGTACACAGATCAACACAAACAGAACCCCTCTGCATGTGAATTCTCATCTCTCATACTTATTGAAAGAGACTCAGAAGAAAGGCCAAAGACATTTGGCTAGCCCTGACAGTGGGTCAGCAAAGATACTTTACAAAGCCATCAGAAAATGAATATGGGTGCTAGAGGACAGAAGCCCCTCAACAGTCGTTGTTTAATTCTTGAATCCTTGAGCAGAAAAATGAAATCTTATCCCTATGGAAGCCTTATCTGGTATGCAAAACAAAAAACAAAACAAAACAAAACCCCAGGGCAGTAGCCTGGCCTTGTTCTTATATCCTTGGGTGACTTCACTTCATTTTTCTCATAGTCATGTGTTCCAAGGGCTTCCTAATAAAATGTAGTCAGGCTGGGAGGGCAGCCACTGATATGCCAACAATACCCCCTTTAGATTTGAAGGTGCTAGAAGGTGGGGAATATTCTAGAAAACAGCTGGTGTGGAATGGAGTGAGCATCATTTGGGAATTTCCCTGGGTTTCATCGTACTCAGGATGCAGGGTGCTTAATAAAACCAGTTGATGGAAGTCATTCTGACCCTTCACACAGGGCTTCAGGAGGACTTGCTGTTTGTATGTGTCTGTGACTGCTATGTGGTGAAGAAAGAGTAATCATAGTAATCACAGGCTTTTCAACCCCAGAAACAGGCATTACCAGTTCCATATTCTGTCATGTAATGATTTCCTATTTTTAGCTGTCTCTCCACAGTCTGCAAAGGGCTTTCAGATATCATATGGCAACTTTATGAAGTTAGTGGGGCAGGTATTTTTTGGAACCATTTTAACAATGAGACTATGGAGGCAGATGAAACACAGATAGGTAACTTGCCTCAGCCATAGAACTAATGACTATCGGGGTCAATGGCTTCTTATCACACTGTCACAGCCTTACAGCTGGTATTTCTGCTGTCATATTATAGTCTTTAGAGTTTACTAGATTCCATTTGCAGGAGGTGTAGTTCCTGTTAGCCCAAGGTGGGTAGAGGGAGGCTACAACAGATCTTTCTTTTCTCTGAAAAATTCTCTATCTTTCCCTGCCTGGAGCAGGGAGTACAAGAGTGTTACTCAGGGCTTATTCTGACCAAATCTCCTTCCTGTCATTGAAAAGCCTGTCTTTTTGTGTGTTAACTTCTAAATATGATGAATAGCACTCAATTCAATGACAGCTTGCTAAAATTTCGGACAATGTTAATTTAAGTAAGTGCTTATGGGTTAAAAAGTATGTAACTTGATTGCATGATAAACCAATTTAAACTATTTATGGATATCTGTAAAGAGTTACATTATGTTCATTAATACTATTACATATACAGCTAATTTAAACATATGTGTATTGTGTGCAACAAAAAAATTGCTTGGGGGCGGCTAAGCCTGAGGTCAACATGTTTCTTTGTAAGCTCCTTAAAAATGTATCTGCTGAGCGCTGTAGGGCCAGAGACTTTGATGCCTTTTTCCTCTTGCATTTGTATATTTTCTCAGGAAATTAAAATTCTATCATAGATATTTATGGAAACTGGGTGGTATTGACTGTCATTGAGTTATAAGCTGCGGTGGGCTGCAGTGGGCTAACACTAGTTTGGGAGAGCTGAGTGTTAAATTTTCAGAAATTTTGCAGTCTGATTATTAAATACAGCCAGCCCTGAAGTTAGCCACGGTCAGACTGTTCTGCTCATGGGAACGGGGAAGTGCTACAGATCAGGGCTTTTATTTTTGGAAAGCCCATTCGCACCACTGTTTGGAAAACTCTCCTTCTTAATGACTTCTCTCTGCTCTTGCCTCATTCCTGGGACAATCAAGGCAGGCAATGCAACCCTCATACTCCCTGCAAAAGCCCCACCTGAGGGAGGTTTCTCAGGGCCAGGAGAGACCTCTATAGCTGCAGGCAGAGAGACAGCTACTCACAGATGATCTTTGAATTTCCCTGGTGTTGAAATTTCAGTTTTGTTGTCAATGTATATCCTCTGTTTCCGTATTTCCTCAAACAAGTGTTTACATTTTAATAGAAGAAAATGTATATTGGTAAGTGGACTGCAGCTGACTTATCCGTGGGTTATCAGACTAGGGTTAGTGACTTAGAGCTCATGAGGCTTCATCGGAGAAATCTCTGCCCGTCTGAACACAGTTTGGCAAGTGGCAGTGCAAGGGAGCTGGACACAACCAGCTTTTGGTTCTAGTGTCCCAGTTTCTGCCGAGTTAGTCAGTTTCACTATCTGACTTCCACACATCTCCTCAACTCCACCACACCGGCTCACACCATCAAAGCCATTACCCATCTTCTCACATGAATTTTTACCTTCCATTTTGCCCCGTCAGAGCTCACGTATGTATGTAGCATGTAGTATGTAGACTAGCATGTAGTATGTCATCTGCTTCTGAAGAAGGCAGTTAATTGAAAAGTGATGCAGTCTCGTGCATTTGGTAGAACATAGTTAAATGGAGTATGTCTGTGCATCTTGGAAATGAAGTTCCTGCTGTTGTGTATTTAATATCAAAGAAGCAATTACATTGGTGGGAGTGCGAGGACATTTTTTACTAGGGGAGAAGCAAAATCCTGTTTGACTTATGGGTGAGGGATCTGAGGAGTACTTTCAAGTAGAAGTTATAACTAATGCCTTGGCACATACAATTTCCCTGACTGAATAGATACATCTCTATTTCAGGGGTCACTTTGGACCCTGGAAGAGTCTCCCCACTAGTTCTGATTCTCCTGTGAGTCCCACATCTATCTACAGGAAACTTGCACCCATGTTTTGCCCCTAGAAACTCAGTGGGTACAAGCTCATCTCAATGCAGCAAGAGTCTCTTATCCCTACTACCTAGGAATTGGCCTTTCTCTTCCCAGTGGATTTCCTTGGTTACATCTGATACTAGCTCACTGTCAGCTTTAGCTTCCTTAGGTGGGAGTCAGGCACCAGTTCTTTGTATCTCCCACTTGCAAGAAATATATTTCAAAGCTCTTTAAGGGGCTCCCTGAAGTCCTCCTACCAGGCTTACTGTTAGAAAGTACCTCCTGAAGCAGGAGTTGGGGAGGACTCACAGCATAGCCACAGCTTTCTGTTTATAACTGTTACCATAATCTTAACTTCTCCCAACTCTAGCCCCATTTTGTGTCCTTGCTCCAGCTTAAGTGCCTAAGAGTAATGGAGAGAGGGGCTTATCTTCATTCTTTTTGTAAATTCTGTGTATTGGTGGGGCAACTGTTACTCTCACTTTGATATCCAGGTACCAATCATAATATGCAAGAGTTGAAATTGAGTCAGGAAGAGCCCCAATTTAACATCCAGCTATACTCTTATATGTCTAAAAGGGATCTACAAAAGCCTACAATGAAATGCAGAAATACAAAAAGTCCCAAAGCATCATGGAGCAGTAAAATAAGAGCTTAATATGCAGGCAGAGGGAGAGGAAAATTATTGTTCTTAAAAGTAAGACCTAAAAACATTGTTGTTACAAGTGAATATAAATTATTGTTTTACATTTCTTTAAAGTTAAGAAAAATCAGAGAAGAATGAAGTAGAATTGTTTTATCTATTTTTTAAAAATGCCCATTTTTATTAGGAAAAAGAAACTTCTCTAGTGCTGAGCTCTCAGCAGATTCTGTTTCCAGGACCACAAAGAACTCTATAGAAAGCAAAATGCAGACTCATTCATCTGTTTTATTTGAATCTCCTAGTTTCTGTTAGCAGTTAACAACTTCAGGGAGTTCAAAACAGTTTAGTTGAGTGGTCAGTCCAAGACAGCAGTGTTGGTGAGTCCCATTATATTGTCTGGGAAAGCAGACTTGGGGGTTTATGTGACCTGCTACAAAGCAACCAGCAAGTGTTGGGGACAGAAAATGAAAATCCAACCAACAGGGTCCACTAGATTAGACCAACTTCCTCATTGCTTCAGTTGCATAATCAGAGGGCAAATCAGTGTCCAGGCTGACTGTTTCCACCCAGCTTTCATGGTGTCCAGGCACACCTCATGCAGAGCCTCGATACAGAGGCTGTGTTGGACCGAGGTGAACTGGTGAGTTTAACTTTCTAGAATGAGAGACACAGAGACCCTCTTCATCTTGTCCCTGATTTGGGGTTGCACCTCTTATTTAATGGGTAGTCTCTGAGAGGACCCTAAGACCAAGAGTCCAGCATCTGAAATGTATATTTATCATAATTTATCATAACTGAATTTGAGTGTTGGTGTGAGTTTGGCATTGTCATGTGTACTCTGGACAACAGAGTCCAGTGGGCAAATTGTTCAGTTTCCCCTTCCTTACAGTCTCCTCATGCACCATTTACTGAGCTCAAGTTCTCCTCCTTCCCCATCACACCTGCCCTCAGAAGCATTGTTAATGTAATTAAGGAAAAGAACCTTATGAATTCATTTGCAGTAAGGGAAAATGGCCAACAGCTACCTTGTCTTGCATTACTAAAATAGGACAAAATCCTATTAGCTTTAAGCTTTGCTGGGCATGTGCACCAAGAAGCAACTGACTTTATAATATCCTAAAGCAAAACAATTTATTCAATGATCAGTGGCAGAAGTTTTCACAGTGAGCTGTATGGATGCTACATCATATTTACCCAAGATGCTTAAAAAAAAAAAGTGATTCCTCTTAAGTAGGTATTCATAATCTACTTACATGTTTCTAGGAATCAAAATTTTTAACCCTGACTCATGGGTCTTTTCTTATACACACTATAGCTTAAGAGCCATTGCTTTATGGAATGCAACTTTAAATCTCAGCTGACTTGTTTCTCCCAGTATTTAAATAGAGTCACTCTTCTAAACAATAAAATACAAAAGTAAAAAACAAAAACACACATACATGAAAACCAAAGTCTTATGCCCATGAGATTTACTATAACCCATCTCTTATCACAAAAGTAAATGACCTTTTATCTCCTTTTCAAGTCTGAATAAAGGTCAGGCTCTTCACCTTCCATAACCTAAAGGCAACTTTACCACTTGAACTTGGCAATTTTAGGCCTATGAGCCTTGCTACCAACAATATTACGTTATTTATCTGCATGCTGTCGACTCTCAAATATTTGTTTCTTGCCCAAGTTGTTCTTCTTTACTTCAGATTTATAAATCTGATTGTCTACTCAATACCTTCACATAGGAGGTATAACAGACATCTCAAATTCAGCATGTCCAAAATGAATCTCTTAATGTTTCCCCTCCCCAAACCAGCTTTTCATGGAGACTCCCTCATTGCCATGTCTTACATGGCCCAAACCCTCTGAGTCCTAGAGTCATGACTCTTGTCTTTTACCCACCTAATCTATTCACAAATCATGTTGTCTACCTTCAAAGAAAATCTGACCATTTTTCTGCTATGACTCTTGTCTGTGACACCAAGCTATTTCAATAGCTTTATAACTGGTTATTCTGTTTCTACCTTTGTAGTCAGACAAATTTGTTTCAAATCCCAGTTTTGCCATTTATTACTTATTTGGATCTTGAGCAAATTGCTTGCCCTCTCTTAGACTCAATTTCTTGTTTGTTTTGCTTACTGTTATTTGTTCAGTGCCTGAAATATAGTTGGAGCTTAATCTATTTTTGTTGAATCAAAGAATAAAATTAAAATAATATTTAAAATACCAACTAATACATGTAAAATTACTGATACATATTTGTGATTCGCTGTCATCCAATTCCCTACATATATGTATAACAGTAACAATATTATAACCCAGCAGTAATAGTAATATAACTTCATTTGGGTACCTGGACCCAATTCCAATATGTGTAAATATGTGGGAGGGGGTCTTCCCACACATACTTACAACAAGAATTCTCGAACACCAGCAGGGTGTTGGAGAACTCAGCTCAATTCTGATGCTATCTGCCCAGAGACAACACCAGATTCCCCAGGTTAAGGGCTCTCTACTGTGAGACTGCCCTCCACCCCCAACTCCAGATGCCGGTCCCAAGTCCCAGGCAGTTACCTGTGCTTCTGATGTACCGGCTGGATTGGAGGTTCCAACGACCTCCCCCTTAGTTTGCTAGTTTCTCCCCCCATTGATTTGCCAGAGTGGCTCACAGAACTCAGGAAAACACTTACATTTACCAGTTTAATAAAAGATACCATAAAGGATACAGGTTAACAGCCAGCTGAAGAGAAACATAGCTCAGGCAAGGTCCCAAATATAGGACTTTCTATCCTTGCGGAGCTTGGGGACTGGCTTGGTGGCACGTGGAGCATTCTGGTTCCCCAGGCATAGAAGCTCTGCCAAACTGAGAAGCAGGATCCAACCGAGCAGAGAGAGAGAGAGAGAGAGAGAGAGAGAGAGAGAGCGAGAGAGAGCAAAAAGCTCTTCTCAGGGGTTTTTGTGGGGCCTTTATTGCATAGCCATGATTGACTAAATTATTGGCCATTGGCTAATTCAGTCTCCAGGCCCCCCACCTTGGGTGGGTGTCCAAAAGTCTCTCATTAATGTAACAAAACATCTGTTTCACCTTTAAGACTTCAGGGTTTTCAGGAGCTGTGGATGCAGACCAAATACAACTGGGAAATATATATTTGGTCATCTGAATGACCAAATATGTATTTCTTATAACTCATTATTGCAATGGTAGATACTAAGATGGTGGCTGCCATTCATTTTATTTTTATTAAAGTTTCAGGTTTATTCCTAAGTTTTTGAACTTCATCATTTCTCAAGTTAAGACATCTAATTAACATCTCTTATTCTCACTTGTCCCATCAAAAAGGTAAGTCCCAAGATAAAAAAGCATTTTATTTATTCAATGCTATAACATCAGCATCTAAAATAGTGTTTATAACATTGAAACGGCTCAACAAATATCAAAATTAATGAACACAAGAGAAGAGACCCTGGTTCTTGTTACAATTACTAGCAAGATGTGAGATACATATGTCTCAAACAGCCTTTCAAAATGGCATGCCACTTCCATTCCTCAAGGTTTTTTAAAAACTCTAAGTAATGCATGGAAATTTCTGAGTACATACATAGCAAATGCTCAGTAAAAGGTGGCCGCCGTCATCATTGCACCCACACCACCATCATCATCATGATAGTCATCTTTCCACTGTCCTATTTCCCTAGGAAGCAGCATCCTAGAACCTATTAGCTTGCTTTACCACAGTAACGCTTACCTTAAAATTAAATTTTAAGTTAAACTTGTGCCTTTGGCTTTATTAAATATGTATATTAGAACAAGCTATGTATATCTTCTCCAAACATGGTTCTTAGAACAATGTTTATTATGCTACTTATCATCCTTTATGGCAAACTCATGACCCAAATGAGTAATGGCCTAAGGTATCAGATGTATCTTTCATTCATTAAACTATTTCCTGGGGCCCATTATGTCCCAGATATTATGCTAGGCACCAGAGGGGATATAAAAAGGAGGAGATAAAATGTCTGTCCTCAAGCAGTTTAGGTTTGTCAGAGAAATATGTATGTAAACAAATGATTGAATCTGTGTATGTGAAAATCATCATAATAGGAATAAATTAGTTCATGAAAGGGATGAAGGAGAAGCTGAATAAGGATATTGGTATTTATGATGGGGACAGAGACCACACTGAGAAAAGTTTATGACATAGAAACATCAGATGTTAGTGACTGTGGTAGACACCACTGGGGTTTCTGCCAAGATCGTGATGGTTTCCTTCTTAGACTTTCTTATCCACAGGGATGGATTTCAGCAACCTCATTTTCACCATGTAAGCCCATTCTTTTAGACAGAGTTGACTTGCTCAGGATAAACTACCCTGGGGTGGTCTCTTGCTTGGAGAAGATAAAAATTTGGGAGCTATGGTGTATCCCATATTCCCAACTGTAAAGTGGACTGAGAAACAGAGAAAGCCAGTCTGGTTGAGAGAGAAGAATTAAAGGTATATACAGAGAGAAGCTGAAATGAAAAATAGGAAGAAACTCCACTGAACTGTTCTTGACCTGTAAGATGCAGCTTATCCTGCCTGGTTCTTGGCTTCCTTGAAAATCACTGTAACTTTATGAAAAATTCCCTCCTTTTCTCCACTCAGCTAGCTCGAGTCATTTTCTGTTAATAAAATCTGAGTCTTAACTAATGAAGTGATTGATTCGAAGTGGTGGATGAAGAAGAAGGAAAGACCTTCTTGGACACAGAAGGATGTGGCTGGTGGCATGGAATATGGAAGAAGGAACAAGACAGAGTTTGGGTGAATGAGATAATGGGTTGATTTTTGTAAGTGTATGGTTTGAGTTATTTGTAGAATATCCAAATATCCAGGTGGGCATTACTAGTACGCAGTTGGAACTCGGGAGGAGTCACACAGGATAGTATATATATTTGAAAGTCAACAACCTTTAAGGTAAAGTCGCTGGCATGGATGTAATCCTGTAGAAAGGGTTTAGGGTGAAAAGGGAGAAATAACTCAGACCTGCAGGGGGACCAACATTTGAGGACAGCCATAGGAAAGGAATCCTGCAGAGCAGCAGCCAGAGACAAGTGAGGTCAGCTGGGAGAGAGTGGGTCCACAGAAACAGGCCATGAGAAATCACGAAGGGGGAGTGATCGGCAATGCTAGAGGCTGCAAGGAATCAAATATTATGATATTGGAAATTGCTTATTGGATTTTGCTGGTATATAATTGTTGGTGACATCAGCAGGATTGTTTTCAGTGCATAATGGGGGGAAGAATCCCAATTTCAAAGACTGAAAAACAAATGGGTAGTACAGTTGCGTGATGAAGAGTAAATGGAGAATGAAACAATAAAGTTATTCTTCTCTTTGTAGAAACTTGGTTGTGAAGAATAGAGAAATGTTGAGGGGTGCAGAAAGAGGGTAACCTCAGGCTAAGGGAGAGAAAGGCATCTACCTGGCAAGCTGACTAAGTATTAATGTTGGCTGGTCAGTGTACCCTTTTCCCAACAGAGTGCTGGACACACATAGTATGAGCCAGCAAAAAAATGAGCTGGGCACATCTAATTCTCTTTTTTAGGAATTTGGTCTAGAACATAGGAGGAAAAGTGCCATTTCTTAGGAATTTGGTCTAGAACATAGGAGGAAAAGTATCATTTCGCAGTGTTAAAATGATGCCATGGAGCTCTTGATGTGCAGAATAATAGAGCTGATGTAATAGGAAAAGCAGGTACTACAGTATGAACAGGAGAGGGAGGGAGAGAACATGCAACTTTATGGAAAGAAAACGTTGAAAACAGTTGACAACCCAGAGACACTCTAGTTTTGACATAATTTCAGTTCCTGTTTCAGGCCTTAGAGATCTTTTTAACAAACCACCCTTGGATTAGTGTAAATGGGTCTTTCTTTTCAACAGCATGAAGCCTGTCAACTCTCTAAGATATGCTGTCAAGATATTTAAAAACATATGTCATTTTCTAGGCTGTATCATCTCAGGGGAGGCACTTGAGTGCTGCGGTTAGGAAACGGGTCTCGATTTATTTAGGCCTGAATTTAATTCCTAATTCTGCTCTTATATTTTGCATGAGCTTGAGCAATCTGTGTAACTTCTCTGGGGCTAGGTGTTTTCATCTGTAAGGTAAGGATAATTATTCCAACTGTATAGGAGAGCTTAAGGACTAAAATGAAAAGAATGCATAGAAAAAGCTCAGCTCAGTGTCTGGCAATAGAAAGTTCAATAGATGTCAATTGTTTTTGTGTTATTGGCTTACAACTAGCTATGTTAGGTAAACTTTTCTCTATCTTAAATTTCTGTTTTCTTTTTAGCTTCAGTGAGTTCTTTCTAGCAACCAAGCACATATTCAGCCTTTTCACACTTCATATATTTGCATACTGATATTTGCATGGTGCTTGAAATGATACATATTGAAAAGATTTAGTTACTCTGGCTTTTCTCACTAGTTGTCTTTTCTGAGATCTTCTCTAGAAACAGTTAAATGGAGGGCATATCAATACAAACAATGGTGACTCAGCTTATTTCATATAAAGAGAATATCAAATTATTCATTCACTCATTCACTCATTTACTCCACAAAATATTTACCAAGCTTTTCCTAGGTATAAAGTGTAGTTTGGAGCTACAGGCAACATGAAGATTTAGAAGGTGTGATTTAAGAAACATCTAATAAGAGAGATAGATGGATTCAAATCACAGAATAATAGAGCTAAGAGGTATCTTATACAAAGATACAGATCTTCCTCTACTTACGGTGAGGTTATGCCCCAATAAACCCATTTAAGTTGGAAATGTTAAGTTGAAAAAGCATTTAATATAGCTAACCTACCAAACACCATAGCTTAGTCCAGCTTACACTAAAATGTGCTCACAACACTTATATTAGCCTACAGCTGGGCAAAAGCATCTAACACAAAGCCTGTTTTATAATGAAGTGTTGATATCTCATGTAACTGGTTGAGTACTATACTAAGAGAAAAACAGAATGGTTGTATGGGGACAGTATGGTTGTTTATGCATGGATTGTTTACCCTCATGATGGCATGGCTGAATGAGAGAGTATCACACCTCATATTGCCAGCTGGGGGGAAAAATAAAAATTCAAAGTCTGAAGTACAGTTTCTATTGAATGCATGTCACTTGAAAAAAATCTTAAATCAAGCCATTGTAAATTGGGGACTGTCTGTGAGAAATCCCAGGCCTCTCATTTACAGATGGGGAAATGAGACACAGGGAGGTTACCAGTAATGCAGGAATTGGAATCTGGATTGTCCAAATTCTGGCCCAGTTCTCTTTCCATCTAGACTATCCAGGACCAGCAAAGAGTGAAGCAAGTGCTATGATAAGCACAGGGTTATAACAGAGGAATGAGATTCTAGGCAAAGAGAAGGGGAAGTGTTTGAATTTATGCATGATGCAAGAGTTGGAGGCAGACCTCCAGGCAGAGGAGAAATGTGGGAGACAGCCTCCACAGAAATGTGGGAGAGAGCATGCGTGGTCCACGGCCTGGTGAGGTGATGTGTGGAAATACGATAGGGACTGACGCTGGACACAAAGGTCACCAAATCCCCGGCTGCCAGAGAGCTAGTCCAGGGAACTAGCACTGCTTTACTACTTAGGGGATTTTTGAGAAGTTTATGGCTTCATGGGACCTGTTTCAGAGAAGGTGGCTCAGGTGGCATGGTGAGAGAGGCAGAGCAAGACCATTCATGGGGCTATGGACACGGGGGTGAAGGGTGGTCTGCAGGGGCAGAAGCAACAAGAGGAGCGGAGGCTCTGCCAGAGGAGCAATAGTAAGAAAACACAGATCTGGACCAATATGACGTGGTTGTCATAATGATGGTTTCAGTTAGAACCACCACAGCTGGGTCATTATTTTGGGTAGTTTTGTTTTAGCAGTAAATAGAATTATTTTCATTAAAATAGCCAGATGCACTTTGGTAGTTTAAATAACATTATAATGTGTTTTTGATACCACTTAACAAGGTCAAGAAACCAGCCTTCAAAATCAGTTCAGATATCTTCCTGCTTCCATAATCACCTAAGTAGGACTGAGTGTCCTCTGTGCCACTATGTCTATCTTCAATCCTCTACGCCACTATGGTATGGAGTATATGTTTGTTATTATAGTAAGCATTTATATAAACATCTCTTCCCTAATTTACTGTGACGTCCTTGAGAATAGGAATATGCTTTTACTTGGTTTCTCTTGTGTCCAGCATGGTTTCTCATTTGTGTGTATTACAAAAGCCTCCTGTGCACCCCTCTTTCCTGGGTACTGGATAAGATGCTTTAGCTGACACTTACTATGGCCATCACCCAGTAGACTTGCATGCACTTGTCCATCTTTTTTACATGGATGGCAAAATTCTCTGGTAAAATCCATAGGTGCTAGATCTAAAAAATCCCTTCTGCATGCCAGCAAAACACATATGCTAAAAGAGGAAATGTGTGGGGGTCCAAAATGACTTGTCAGTGAACTCAGCCTGTTCCTAAAATATCACCACTTCCTTTTCTGTACTGGTCTTTTAAAGCTTCTATTCTGGAATCTTTGGTGTAATGAAGGCCAACTTCTTTGGCCTGTAGTTTGTAGAATTATACAACAGTTCACAGTTCTCGAGAGCTTACCTTGTGCTGGGTACTCTTCTAAGCACATTCCATGTAATGCTCACTGTAGCTTCTGTGCACAGATCCTCTTATTCTCCTGTTTCATGGATGAGGAAACTGAAAAACAGAGATGATCAATAACTTGGTTAAGGTCACACATCAGTAAGGAGGCGAGCCTGAGTTCTATCTTAGCAGTCTAAACCTGAAGCCCCTTCTTTCAAGCAGTCCACAATGCTGTCTTTCATTGAATTCTTCATCTTAAAACTGTAAATCTAAATAACATTTATCAATTTTTAGTCTTCTGGAACTTCTCTGTTTCTCTCTGCCTCCAAAATTGCCAGGCATTAAGAAATCTTTGTAAATTTTTTTTACAACAAATTGAGAGTATTCAACACAGTCAGTAGAGCTAAATGCATTTGAAATGGCCAGAAGTTGTAGCATATTCTTATCTTTAATCTGTGCTACCTTTCCAGTTTGCATTTTGTTGACTGAGGTGTCTCAGGCTAAATGTTATTCTTTCCGAGAATCCTCCTCTGGATTCCACAGGGCAGATTTGGGTGGTTTTTAAATTATGTTTCCCCTGGGTTTCTTTCTCACCTCTAATTACTATAATTATTTTAGTATATTTTATTATAATTTTATATTTATTTAATTGCATGCCTATCTTCTTACTGGACTATCAACCTCTTGACAGAAGGGATTATATCTCCTCAGTATAAAATCTCAGCATTTGCTACAATGCCTAACACACAGCAGGCAGCTCAATAAATATTATGACAGAAATTGGAGAAAAGCAAAATTGGTCCTGAGAAACTGGGGTTTCTTTGTCCTAAAAGTTAACATGACACTATTGTGCCCAGTGACTCAGGCTCTTATTCTATCCTTGTTAGTTTCTTTAAACAAACAAGCAAAAACCAAAACCACAAATAAAGTAAGTCTTTTTTCTTGCTTCAGAATTTCCTTTTTTCACACACCTTAGTTCATTCCAGGCTGTAGTTTTTTTGGCTCTATTATGGTAGGTTGTGCCACTGTCTTGAAATTGTCTTGTTTATGTACCCCCTTCTCTCATCTTGTATTGATACACTCTTGGGTCTGAGCCCATCAGAAAAGCTGTTTGCATATATCCTTCTATATGCCTTCACTTGCTCATCTGGATGAAATGCTGTTCCATTTCAGTCACTGGGATTTCCTTTTGATAGTTTCCCATTTTTCTTGATATGCTCACTGTCCCTCTTTCAATTGCAATTCATCGAGTTCTTTTTACCTTTGGAAGTTTTCGAAATCTGCTTTCTCCAAAACACAGGGATTAAGGCCAGTGAGTAATTTACATGACACTCTCATATGCATTTTCATATTCTTCATTTAACTAACATCTGAAGGAACTGAACTTAGAGGAAAGTGCTCAAGATGAGACACATTCCAAGTGGCAGGGAGCTGCTTAACCCCAGGCATGTCTGTTGCTAAAGCATGTGCTCTTAATCAGTGTTACAGTGTAAGCTCATAATTTCCATATGAGGGACCACAAGCCCGAAAGCCCCATTGCCTAGAATAAACCTGTGTGCCAGCCTGCATGAGGCCAGTCATGAAGGACCTAGAAGAGCTGGGATTAGAAGCAAAGTCTCTGACTGCTAGTACAGTGCCTTCTCTACTATGTTTTGACATTCTGCTTTACTGGGATTAGATAGACAGGGAAGATGCTGACTGGGTATTTTATATATTTTGAAGATCTGAATGAATTTTAAGAGTGTGGAAGGATCTAGCACTGCTTGATCCAAACTCTGTCTTGAAGAAAGACTGGACTTTCATTACTTTTTATTCCCCATCTTCTTCCCATGGATTGGGGAGTAACTGGTATGTTCCATAAAAGGTTTTGCTGATATAATCTTAAAGTTTTGGCCAGATGGCACTATCAGAGGTTCCTTTTCCATCGTCACTGTTAATATATCTTCTAATTTTTCCACTTCTGCTTTCAAAATTTAAAAAAAGAGGTTTATAGGAAAAATGAGAGTAAAGGGAAAATTTGTACAAGTTTTTGTCCAGGAATTTTCTCTGAAGCTTTAAAAAAAACTCCAAGATTTATTAGGGACACAGTTTAGTCTAATGACCCTTTTTAATTATATTAGCTTTGTCTTACATTCTCCTTCTTCAGCTTTCTACTCTTTCAATGACAGTCAGCCAGTCTTGGCTGTTTTCCAGTTCTCTTAACGTCCATCTGCCGTCTCACTCAAGAGTAAGTCTACTTCCTTCCTCACATAATGGTCCTTCCAATGCTTGAAGAGTGTTAGCATGAACCCCTACATCTGCTCTCCCTAGGCCAAAGACCACCATTGTTACGAAGGAGAAAATGGAGGTCTAGGAATCAATGACTTGGCTCTACAATTTATTAACCATGCTACCTTGGTCAAGGCGCTTAGTACCTCTCAATTTCAGCATGGCCATCTATAAAATGAATATAATAACATTTATTTCATAGGATTATAGGGATGAAAATGAATATCAGAGAGTGTGTCAAAGTCTTACATATTGTAAATTGGTATGGAAGTGTGATCGTGGCTGCTCTGCCCCGCTCACGGTCCAATCATCGCTATACTTAAACTGGAGTAAAGCCTTTCAGAATGGGGCTGACCTGTACAGGGTTTAGGGAGATAATATGCTCTCCTAAGGAAAGTACTGTTCTTCATTAGTATGCCTAACGTGCCATTAAATGCTGTTAGTAGTTATGCTGGCTCATCTTAAACTTGTGGTCCACTAAAACACCCAGATCTTTTTTTCAGGTTGCTTCTACTTTGTTCATGAGCAACATGGCATTTATCTTAGATGTAGAAATTAATTTTTGTGCCAGTTAAATTTACACTGTTGGTCTTGGCCCAGTGCTTACACTGAGGACACGGAGAATACTGTGTGAGTCTTCTGGATGAGTTCTATACCCGGCTTTGTAGCATCTGCACACATATCACTTTTCTTTCTAATATCCTTTACCTGTGGCCTGCCTATGACATAAGTTTGTCCTCAACTTTTCCATGTCAGCATGAGAAGAATCTGCACCTATGGATGTAGGAGGTCCTCAAATACTTTGAGTGGGACATACCGTGTATCTGACTCCATAATCCACTGAAATGTCTAAGAAATGCTCCAATTTTGGCATTTATTATTGTTGTTGTGTGGGTGACATTGGGAAGAAGTATTAGGTGGCTTACTTTCCTTGCCGAGGCCTGTGAAAAATCTCTACTTTTTGATCAACGATTAATCATGTCCTACTAGAAGATGAGGATCTGAGAACTTTCCATTTTGGCTGCTGCAGTGATGAAAGAAAACAGCCTGACTCAATCCACCTGAAATTCTGAAGATGTTCCCACACCCATTTTATGGCACAGAAGCACTTCCCCTTTTCATGGGAATCAAGGAGAGCATATTCTTTTGCCAGAATTTATTTTCTATACTGTCTTTCCGTATTCCAAGGATATGTGACTGAACAATACTTAATGTGATTTTAACATCATCTCAGAGAGAGATAAAGACTTCAGTCCAACACGAAAGTGTCCCACCACAGACAGAACAATGATCAAAGACAAAACTTTTTGGGAGTGTTATTATAGATTAAGTAGCCAGGGGGAGGGCAATCGGGGATTGACTTTAGTACTAGGGCTTTAAAAATGTACATACAGATCTTTTACTGAGCCGCTTTGCTCACCTAACCATTTCATTGGAATTCTAACCATGTATCCCATTTCCTTAATCTTTTAATTTAGATAGTAATTGACATGTAACACTGTTTTAGTTTCCAGTGTACAACATAATGATTCAATATTTGTATATACTGCAAAATGGTCACTGCACGTCTAGTTAACACCTGTCACCATTCATAGTCTGATTTTTGTTATGATGATAACTTCTAAGATCTACTCTCTTAAGCAACTTTCAAATGTGCAATAAAGTATTACTGACTATAGTAACAATGCTATAGTCACTATAACTATAGTAACCATACACTACCACTTCCGTAAACTTAAGTGATTTCATGACATTTTAATTTCTACCTTTATACTCAACCTTACCCTCTTGCCTTCAAGCACATTTAAATTTTTTATCTTGAAAAAGCTTTCTTTGATTCTGCTATCAGCTCTACCAATAGGGGGATTGAACTTTTTAAACCATAGTCTACGCACCCTTTGCCTCTACTTCTTTGTCTTTCAATCATACATGGAGCTTGTGTTCCATCTCTACCGACAGACTAAAAATGTTAAGGTTATCTATGACATCTCAAATGACTTACTCTCAGCTCTCTGATTCTTTGACTTCTTTGTATGATTAATGTGATTGACTATATTGCTGCAACTCTCCCTGATTCTTGACTTCCAAAATGTTTTACTATCATAGTTTTTTATGCTGTCCTAATTTTTGTCTTGTCATTGCCCTTCAGATAAATTACAAGGTCTTATGTGACTTTGGTCCTTTGCCTAACTCTCTAGCCTCATCTCTTGCTTTTTCCATCTTGCATTTTACACTCAGAATGCAAAATTCTTTTGGTTTCTTGATAAGTACTATTTGTCCTTCCTCAGCTCTCATCCTTGGGGCACAATGTTCCTTCCCAGAGGATCACTTGTCTCCACTTCTGCTTTTTCTGGCTTCCTCCTTACTCATCCCTGCATTTCAGCTGAAATATAAGCTCCTTAAGGAAACTTCTGCAAACTTGAACACAGAGCGTCCTGCTCTTTGATCTCAGAGATCCACATCATAACATTTGCCTTATTTTATTGTTATTATCTCTGTAACTGTCAAGTCACTTTCATTAAGCTATGGGTTTTGTAAAGATTTGGCTTATTGCTGTATCCTCTCAGATCTTGGCACATGTGATTATTCATGAATGATTTTTGAATGAATATATAGATAAATGAGTGGCCACCCATTCTCTGTATCTGTACCAATTCCTCTTCTTTCTGTCCTCTCCTGTATAAAAATTGGGATAATTATATCTGTCATAACTACTTCATACTTTGTGAGGATCAAATGGGGTAATGTATATAAAATTACTTATTTATAAATTATAAAGACATAGGCTAGGATGTCATTTGCTATTATAATTGTCCCCTCATTAAGAAAACTTAGTATCTCATCTGTGGTGAAGAATACCTTCAAAAATATTTGTGTTAGGACAGATGCATTTAAGGGTACAAACTTGGATTGAGTAGTAAATAAGTCCTGGAGATCTAATTCTAATATAGTGAGGACAACAATATTTTATTATAATCATCAAACCTCCTAAGAGACTAGAACTTAATTATTCCAACCACTAAAAAGAAAACATTATGTAATGTGGTAATTATTGCCACAATGCCAATTATATTACAGTAAGCATACCAAATTAACATGTTGTATACCTTAAGTTTACACAATGCTTAATATCAAATATATAATAAACAAAGAAACATTTATATTGGAATTCTCAGGGACTTCTGATATTGGACAAATTTGTGTTATTCTGATTAATCAAAGATTCAAGAGGAGGTAAATGAAACTTGTAAAATCACTGTCATCCTTATGGAGGGTTACGGTTCTCAGGATAATCTGAGATTTGCATTTTGCAATTTTAACTCAGGTCATGGAAAATACTGACAGAATAATTCCTACCTAAAGTTATTCTACCTTGCAAGTGAATCCTTATTAAACAATGTCTTTCCTCATACAACAGGATCCCCTTTCTGAATTTTTTTGTTTTTGTTTTTGACACCAGGAAGTCATCCAGCATATTAGTTAATTAGTTTATTATGCAAACACAGAAAGACAGGTTTGAGAAGTTACCAAACCAGGATGGGTTTTTCTTTCTTTACATTCACGGTTCTGGGGGAGCTCTGAGAGGGCTCTTAGACATTCTCTGATGGTAGAGTAAGAATGAATACTTTTTTTCAGAGATTATCTTGGGGAAAATCCACATCCAAGAAGGAAGTAATTTGCCTAAATTTCTCCAGACAATGCAGTCTCAGAATTAGAAGTATAAATAAAATAACAGTGTCTTGACACCCACTTCAAGAAGTTAATCACTAAGCTGTTTTCACAGGTTATGTTGATGAGAGTGCATTTCAAGGTACTGTCCAATTCTAGGTATTTTTATTGGACTTTGGTCTGATCTGATAACATTTAAAAACAAACTATATGAGGCCCTGGAGATTTTCTTGTTGTAGGGTGGTCTGACTTGTACTAGTATCTTACTGAAAAGGAATCCACGAGGGAAGAGAAAACAAATACAAGCTGCTCTCATGGTGTCATGGAATGTGTCTCGCATCATTGGTGCTCATTTGAGCTCAGGCAGGTTGGCAGCTCTGGTGTACACTCCACAGCAGCTTCACAGCACAGCAGCATGTTCACAGTCCTGCCACATGTTGCCATGCAGGAGGGAGCAGGGTTTACCTTCCTTAGGCCTGTGAGGTGGGGTAAGTCTGTGTTTCAGAGTGCAGGCTCCAAACGCAGAGTGCAGAGAGAATGTATCCAGGATTCCAGGACACGCTGGAGCTGGACAAGAAGAATGACTAATAATTACTGACACCTCCTGAACATGGAGTGTACCAGGTGCTATTTCAAGGGCTTTATGTGAATCATCTCATTTAATCCTCAACAAAGCCATGCCAAGCAGATGCAGAAAAGATTAGAAACTAGCCCAAGTTCTCCCAAGAAATAAGTAGCAAAGTCAGGCTACCAGCTCTGGTGGTCTGACTTTGAGATGGAATTTGTCATCATTCTGCTCTATAAGCTTACTCATCAGTGCAGATTATAAACCTCAGTTAATGCATAAGATCCTTTCAAGTTATTACATTAGTGGGAGGGTAGTTATTGCCTAGACTCGGAGTAACTATTAGGATGCACCCAGGTAATAGAAATAAAAATCACAAGTGAAGGTGTTATTTAATCAGACATTCATCAGGTACCATGCAGGCAATCTCTGGGAGAAGCTGAGGGAACTGCAAAGGAGTGGGAACTGGGCCGGCAGGAATTTGCAATCTGAAGGCAATACAAGTGATGTCAATGCGGCAGAAATATCCTTTGGAAATCTGCCATTGACAAAACCTGGTCTAATCAAGAAATAACACCCAGAGTGTCTAAGGAGGAACAGATGTTTTCTGCTTTCTTTTCCTTTTGCAGTCCTAGGATTAATTCTTGATGTTTGGATCTCAATGACAGTCGTTCCATGACACAGGAGATACACTTCAGTGAGAGAAGCAAAGCCAAGGAGAAGCCCCCCCATACTTGCCTTGTGTATCATTTGTGACTTTTCCTTTGGGTGAACTTGGGAAAGTGATGGTAAATCCTACCATTTCTTTTTTCTTAGGGACTCCAGAAGACATTGTGTGTGAAAATTTTTTGCTGGAAATAAGTCTGCTAAAACTGAACTGCAGGAATGAGAATCTCCATCTAGAACAACCTATCATCAATACTTTCTGATGCTTAAGACAAGTTCAACCCAGTACAAGAACCGGGTGTGGGTTCCAAGAAAAGGATTGTAGGAGTACAGTCCCTGATCCTCAAGAACTCTGCAGTTTGGTTAGAGACAGAAAGTACTTACATGAAACATTGGAAGACCCAGACAATAAAGTGCAAATAGGTATTGTCATCTACCAGTGTCTACAGAAAGGAGATGCGAGTGAAAAGTGGGTAGCCAGGGTCCCAGAAGGAAGTAGGGATGAGGATGGATGTGTCTGCTATGTGTGTGAGGGGCTTGGGTGGGCACTAACGAGAGTGAGGCTCAGGGCTCTGCTGGGATGTGAGACCCAAGGTGGACATCTGTGGTCTCTAGCTCTGGGAATTTCTTCTGCCACTGTAACTACCAACCACCTCTGTTCTTGTCTTGGCAGAGCCACCCATCAACCTGAATACAGTGCCACTGGATGGTGCGTTCTTTCAAATGCTAGGACAAATTTGGACACATAAATGATTTCTGGTTAGTCCCTGAGTGGGTGATAAAAACTACTAAGGCTCAAAGAAAAATAAGATAATGGCTGTGTTAGAGAACGCCATGCAAGCACCTATGAGGTATTTGCTCAACATTTACACAGTAGCCTCTAGAAAGGCCACCAATTTACCCTGGCTACTCTTCAGGAACCTTGGGGGAGTTTTCTTTAAAGACAAATCCTGTAGTTTCTTGGCAGCTTATTTGTGACACACATTTCTGGAATAAAGCTGTGTAGTGTTTTGTTCCTCTAGTTCCCCATGTGGGTTTAACATGCTCATGGTTCTCTCCTCTTAATAGCAAGGTCTCTTTGGAGGTGGGGGGAAGATTTCAGCCTGCTGTACACAAGAACTCCTGGAAAAAGTGCTCAATTCTGTCTTAGGAGAGGGATGATTTTCTGGGGATAATAATGGGTTCTCTTCCTGAAATGTAGCAAAACTGAGCAACTTGATAAACTATAGGTCAAAAGAAGAAGTAGTATGATCTTTGTATCCTTTCGTCTCCCTCCTTAGCACACAGTCCTGTAATGTGGCCCTTCCCTCCGTCACATGAGACACGAAGAGCCCTTCAGTGCGCAGCATCACCGTCTTCTACTTTTCCAATAAATACCTGAAGTGCTATATCCTCCACTCTCCTCTTAAGCAAAAATTGCCTGTGTGATCACAAGACCTAGCCTCTAGCTAGCTGCCACTTTGGAAAAGAGTGAATAATGATTTAATGGGGACATTAATCTTCTTCGATTTAAAGGAAGTATTAACCTAAACTTACAGGAAGTGTTAACCTAAAGAGTTCAATGGCACTGTGTTGGGAGAAGTAAGCATGCATATGTGCATTCATTCATGATCTGCTTTGTCCTAGAAAGAATTTCAGGACAATGGATAGAAATTCTTTTGGGATCTTCCCTCCTTTTACACTTGTTGAACGTTCCCTAAGCATCAGCCACTCTGCTAAGCGGTGGGGGCGTAAAGCGGCATGTGTGACACAGTGTCATGTCCTTGGAGAGCTCACAACCCAGCCAGAGAAACAGACATATAAAAACCCTATATTTTCGATCGTATCAGGAGCCAGAAACAGGGCAGAAGGTGTATTCTGGTCCGTGAGGGCAGAAAGGCTTGTGTGCTTTTTCCTGAGAAGAGGAAATAATGAGACAGATAGTTCTCTCCTTTGCCTCTTTCACTAGGGAAGTATTGAAAGAGATCTAAAATTAAAGGCAAAAGGGCTGAATGTTGGTTTTAGTATCTTGCAGTTGAAAAGCAACTGGCGAAGCTTCTCTAGAAAGCAGCCTCCCGCTGGGGCCCGAGGCCCATGTGATGGAGGCCACGCACTGAACTCACAGGGTGCTCCTGGCTGGCACAAGGCTGGGTGGTGTGAACGGCTCATCCTGATGATGGGGGATGGTGCTGCTGTGGGGTGGGAGTGGGAGGAGAATGGGAAGGTGAGAGCTTGCTGTGCCTGGCACCCACAAAAGCCCTAACAACAGGAAGGAAATGCAGCTCTGACTTAGGCAACTCCCAGAGCAATACTCTCAGTTTCCTCCGTTGCCTCTTTCACGGGAGGTCCTGGGATTCACTGAAGGACTCCGAGGCATAAGGAAGGACAGCTAGAATCCAAGGAGGGCAATTGCTCGGAACGGCCTTCTGTAAACCATCCAGTCCTCCAAGGCTTCGCTGAATTCCTCTTCCTTAGGTCCTTCCTGCCACATAACAAAAGCCAGGCTTGAACTTCCCTGCTTCAGCATGCCTGGCTTAGAGTTCGTATTATTATTGGTTAGATAAGTTATGGCTTTTTAATTGTTTTACATGTGCTCACTTTGTCTTCCAAACTGCACAGAAAGGAACTAAGCCACAGATTTCTTTTACATGCACAATAGAAGGTATACAGCGCTTGGCCCTTAACTGGGCCCCCCACATAGAGGCTCACTTGACTCTGTTGGGCCTGTGCCATTAGACAGCTAGAGCGGGTGGGGAAGGGAAGACTCAGGACTGAGGGAAGATACAAAGTTAACCGGGATGGTGGTCACGATGGTTGGAACTCTGAGAGAGTCCCCTGCTAGCTATGAGTGTGTATCACAGCTTGCTTATGGGGGTTCCATTGAAGTTTGTTTCATGAGATTGCTAAGGAAAAGAAGTCCAGGCTCAGAGGAATGGCATAGGTGATCTTGAAGGTTCTCAGCCAGAGCCAGGCTGGAATTCACAACACTCTATTAGTACCTCCCTGCTGGCTGGCCCATTCCAACCTACGCCTCTGTCAGCTCTGCTATTTGAAATACTTCCCCTGAAAGCATAAGGTCAGTGTTCTTCATTCACATGGATCTTGGCAAGCTTCACAAAAGAATGGAGTTTTTTCAACTCTTTCACAGTCCATAAGACACTTGTGTGCACACTGGAATGCTCTGGACCCGCCGAGATAGGAAATGAGTTTATTTACTGTATCATAGCACTGGTTCTGAGGACGAGAATGTCTCTGGCCTCAAAGATTGCAAAAATGCAGACAGCCACCCAAGTAGGATCTCACATCTGGAGAAGCAAGACCTACAGCTATGACTGTAATGTATCAAAGCTGAGGATGTGAGCACATGGACAAAAACATTTTTTATCCTTTAACAAGATAAAAAAAAAATCAGCAAAAGTAGGGGAGATAGTCTAAAAATCCTGTCTCATTTCTTCAGTATCCACAGGGAGTACAAAGGTCAGATATCAGACATTACATTCATCAGAGCTTGACTAGGCTGAAGATTCCTCAGAAATCTGTGGCTTAGTGTGGAACTTTCTGTCATAGCACCTGCAAGCAGTTTCATTCAACTGGACAAAATTAAATAATAGGGTTTCAGGCAAAAAAATCCAAGAAAAAGTCCCTTTCTTTTGATGACTGCAATGATTATTATGATTATCATTTTGGTTAGTAATGATAATGACGAAAAACAGCAGCAGCTAAGTGTGTGATTACAGTGTGCTAGACTCTTGGTTCTGGTTCATCTGGTTCATTTAAACTTCAGAATAGGCCACTGGTATTACCTCCATTCTGCAGCGAAGTAAACAGAGGCACAAAGTGGGTAAAGGACTTGTCTAAGGTCACAGAGCAGATTAAGGGAGGAAGGTAAGCTTCAGGGTGCAGATTCGGCTCAAATACATGAAATGAAAAGATCCTTGAAGTTGTAGATGGTGGAACCTAAGCCTTCTTTATCCACAGGGCTTGTGCAGGGCTTGGGCTGCATCAGAGTTTAGTAAACAGTAGAACAGTTAGGGGCCTTATGCTTTTGTGTGCACCCCCTGCTCTGGTGGTATCTAAATCCAGGGTAACAGGGAGCTCAGGTTCTCTTCACATGACACCTGTAGGTGGTTTTAAAGGGCAATGAGGCCATTTCTTTCTTTCTCTGTCTTTCCTATGCTAGAGAGGTCCAGAGAGAAAGGAAGCTGGGCAATCAGGCCAAATGACAGCCAAGTTTTCTGCTGTTGAGGAGGCCTTGTTTCCAGGCACTTTTTCAAATGAGATCCTAAGAATGCCCTCTGATGGTTAGGATTAGCTTTCCTTTTTCCCCCCTTCTCTCTTTCTCCCCCTCTTCTATACTGTTATCTTTTATATTCTCCTCTCTTTTTTTCCTTCTCTTCACTTTCTGTCAATTCTATGTTAGAGTCAGAGTGATTTTAAGTGTCCTAGAAATACAAATGTTGTCACTCATGTTTACATATGTAGCCATCATGTCTAACTTGGTGGGTGTGTGATCTACACTACACAAGGAGGATGTTTAGACACATCGCTGCAAACCCCAATCTAATTCCACCCTGAGTGAACTTAGTTTGAACCAAAGATAGGAAATGACCATCTTGAGCAATCCCTCTGACTTTTAAACTGTTATTATTTGATCAGGATTAAAGCACTTAGCCTGGATGAGAGCCATGTGGTGGTACCTGTGGTGAAGAACAGTCTAGATAGACACAAATATACTAACTACATGATGTCATGACTAGACAGTGCTGTGCATGGCTTGATGAGGTCACCAGCCTTGTGATAGGAGCCCTTCCCTGTACCCCAGCCTCTGGGACCTTTTGGTCTTGCCCAGTTTCAGAGCCACGGGCCCCAGAGCCCTTCTATGCTGTATTTGGCAGCTACTGCCCATCTCCTCCTCGCAGGGAACACAGTCTCCTGCCTTCATCTGCTGGCAGAAACGTGTCCTTTCGGTTTCCGAGATCACCTGGGACATATCTCTGTACATGAGATATTTCCCATATGAGAAACAGAGAGCTCACAATAAAAGACTAAATATTTCCTGTAAACTCCTGCTTGCCATGCCTTTCTTATGGCATAACATGCAGTGCAATCCTACACATAGCCAATATTGTAACTGAAAATACTACAAAGGTGCAGTTGGATGACACACTCCAAATAGTCAGATAAAGGACGCTTCACGGTATTTACCTCATTGACCTCTTTGAGGGGTTTTACACCACTGATCATTCCTCTCTCCTTCACTACCTGGCTCCTGGGACACCACTCTCTCTTGATTCCTCTCCCATCCCTCCAACATCTCCTTCTTAGTCCCCATCTCAGGCCCACCTCTTAGAAGTTGTAATCTTCCAAAGTTAGTCCTTGGTCTTCCTTTCTCACCTCTTATAGTTTCCCTAGGAAATCTCTTACACATCAAAACCTTCTGGTATCATCTGTATAGTGCTGGGTCTCCTGCCCAGACTGTAGTCCTAAGCATCAGAACTATGTAATTGCCACTGAACATCTGCATTTGGATGTGCCACAGAAATCTTAACTTTAAAAGCACCTTGAATGAACATACCTCCTCCCACCCCCAATATTTCTGCTTGGATTCCCTCTTTTGGTTAATCAAAAAAAACTATTGACCCTAAAAAAAAAATCCATGCAAGAGACACAAGAATTATCCCAAATCCTTCCTTCTCCTCATACTCCTTACCCAGTTGATTACCTCTTAAACTGCCTTCAGGATAGATTCTTTCTACTATCTCATGACCACCATGGCTGTAATATTTACACCATGGCTGCTTTAGTTCAGGACTTTCTGGTCTCTTGTCCAGAGCATCAAACTGACTTTGTAATTGGGCTCCCCAACCAGCTACTCACTCTGTACGCTGTTGCCAACACATGCTTTCTAAAACACAAATCTATTCACTGTGCCAAGTGTTTCAAAGATCCCCTCACTGCCCAGATAGTAAAGTCCAAAGTCCTTAACACAGTTTAATATTCAGGATTTCTTTGGTTATGAGTGATGGAAATTCCATATAAAGTGGCTCAAGTAGAGCCTGTATGATGAGAATGTTCAGGAGTTGATCCAAAGCTCAGACACAGGGCTCCATCTTTCCCTTTCTCTTGCTCTCCCTCCCTCCCTGGATTCTATGTTCCTTGACGTGTTTTCCTCATTTGGCAGGCAACATGTAGGCAGTCGAAGTTAGCTACGTACAATACCAGGCCTAGATGATCCATACTGTTCAAGATCCCAAAGGAGGAAAGCCCCTCTATCCCAATTTCCATACATCAAATCTTGGGAAGGGTTCTTACTGGGTCATGTGCCTTGAACTCATCATGGTCGCCGAGGAAGACTGAACACTAGGCGGGGTAGCTTGAACCACTGTCTGTCTCTAGGCGATGGCCCAACCAAGATCACAAGGAGCACAGAAATGTGGTTCTCCAGTAAAGTCAGACTGATGTTAGCACTTGAAGGGCAAAGAGATGCTGGTCAGATAAAAAGTAAGGACACCCTCCCTGGCATACACATCTCTCCATGATCTTGATAACTGTCAGTCTCTCCCATCAGTATTCCTTCTTTCCATCACTGGGCTACTTATAGTCTCCTGAATATGCCCATCTGTTTCAGGCCTTCATGCCTTTACAAGTGCTGTTTTCTCTGCCTGGGATGTTTGGCAGGCTAAGTTTTATTGCTCTTTACAACTTTAGCTGAAATATCTTCTTCCTGAGAGGCCTTTGCTGACCTCCATCTCACAAGTTGATAACTTCCTCCTTTGTGCCACTATTGTACATTGAACTTACAAACATTGTACCTCTTTTTTTTTACTCTGTGCTGCAATTATTAATTTATATCTCTGTCTTGCCTAACATCCAGGGAGAGTACTACTGTATCTCTAAACAAACAACAGATGCAAAATATTCAATAAATTATTGCATTAATAAATGTTGAGTTAATGAGTATGTGAATGGATGAGTGTTTTAATGGCAGAAATAATATATGGAGCTTGTAATTTTTCCTGGATGTCAGAAACATCCTTGACCTCATGATTTTGCTCCTTCAACCTACCTCTTGACATAGGCAGACATGGATTATATGCAGCAATTCCTCCAAAGAGAAAAAGAGATCTACCTCCATAGGACACTCAGCGGTTGCCCTCACAGACTGCTCCTTTATGCCCTTATGCAGTCAGAAGGATCACATGTTGATCTTTGAAATGCTTTTTTCTTTTTGGATAGGCAGAGAAGGGTGAAGCAAGAGGGAGGCCAAAGGGTGTCTGAAGGAGAGAAGGGGAGGCCAGATGTGGGGAAAGAATGAAGGAGATGATAGGATTATGAAGGACAAACTTCTTGTGCATTTTACCTTTGCTCATGGTTGACCAAGATGGTCTCAATGATGAGAAAGTGGCATATGAAGCTTGTGCCTGCATGACGTGGCTCTGCTTTGTGTGACAGCTAAGCAAGCTGAGTTTTGCTTAACACAACTAAATTCCTCTCAAAGAAGTGTTCTCAGAAAATGCATTAGGATAAAGAGAACTTGGATTTGCTAAGTAGAACTTATTTGATCCCAGAACATAGGTTACTAAACTCTTCACATCTATTTAATCTCCTGAAAAATGGAAAACATTAATCTTGCTTTGGCTTTCACCCTCAAAGAGTTTAGTGAACATCTCGAATGGCATGCACATTTTGTAATGGGATAAGTGCCATATGTACAGCTGTGACTTGTTAATATTAGAGAATGTTTACAACTCCTCCATAGACTGATGCTGAACTTTTTGACGTTTAGGTTTTTACTTTATGTTAACTTTCAACAATCAGATTTTAAAGGGCAGTAATAAGACTGAATACATTTATTAGATTTCTCTGCCAAGCTTGTGAATTGGATAAATAGGGATTTTTCTTCATTGGGCTAACAACATATAAATCTGTTTTACCTGAAAGAAAAGAAAAGGGGATAAAAGAAAGAGACGGAAGAGGAAAAAAAGAAGAAAAAACTATAGCTAAATCTGTTAATGTGCCTACACTCATTAAAAAAGCAAAAGACTTTTGATGATTTAAGATTACAATCAGCACCAATATGATGTTCTCAAGAAAGGCATCAAGGGGACAGGGTTCAAATTTCAAGTCATTTTTTACTTGCTAGGTCAGAAAGAGAGAATAAGCAGTTAGTGAGGACAGTTACTGTGTGTCCTAAGGAGGCAGCTCTCTTTTTCTCTCTGACTGTGGGAAAACATTCCATAGCCTTCTATTTGGAAGTGTCTGAGAGGATTGTCAGTGGGAAAAGAAAAGCAAAAAAAAAAAAATTTTTCCCAAAACCACAAGATCTGATGCCACAGATAAATATTACACTATTTAAGATATCAGTGCTTTGTATAGAATCAAGGCTCCCTAAATATTTGTTAGGTAAGTATGTGAATGAGCATGGGAGTCAGAGATAGGGAACAAGGAGATACTCATCATGTACTTGACCTTCTCAGTGTTGTTAACTTTTCTTTCTTTGTTTTTCCACCTGTGATATGGAACAAAGACAATTTTTACATTGAGAATGAATAACAGGGGGTTGCAAAGTACGCCAAGATCAAAGTAACATTACCTTGCATATGTAGGCTTAATATTTTTTTTATTAAGGCATCATTGATATACACTCTTATGAAGGTTTCACAAGAAAAACAATGTGATTATTACATTCACCCTTATTATCGAGTCACCCCCATACCCCATTGCAGTCACTGTCCATCATTGTAGTAAGATGCCACAGAGTCCGTATTTGTCTTCTCCGAGCTACACTGTCTTCCCTGTGACCCCAAACACACCATGTGCACCAGTTATGATACCCCACAATCCCCTTCTCCCTTGCTCCCCATCTGCCCTCCCTCACCCTTCCCCTTTGGTAACCACTAGTCCCTTCTTGGAGTCTGTGAGTCTGCTGCTGTTTTGTACCTTCAGTTTTGCTTTGTTGTTATTCTCCACAAATGAGGGAAATCATTTGGTATGTGTCTTTCTCTGCCTGGCTTATTTCACTGAGCATAATACCCTCTAGCTCCATCCATGTTGTTGCAAATGGTAGGATTTGTTTCTTTCTTATGGCTGAATAGTATTCCATTGTGTATATGGACCACATCTTCTTTATTCATTCATCTACTGATGGACACTTAGGTTGCTTCCATATCTTGGCTATTGTAAATAGTGTGGTGATAAACATAGGGGTGCATATGTCTTTTTGAGTCTGAGAAGTTGTTTTCTCTGGGTAAATTCCTAGTAGTGGAATTCCAGGGTCAAATGGTCTTTCAATTTTTAGTTTTTTGAGGAACCTCCATATTGCTTTCTATAATGGCTGAAATGGTATACATTCCCACCAGCAGTGTAGGAGGAATCCTCTTTCTCTGCATCCTCGCCAGCATTTGTTGTTACTAGTCTTTTCTATGTTAGCCATCCTAACTGGTATGAGGTGATATCTCATTGTGGTTTTAATTTGCATTTCCCTGATAATTAGCGATGTGGAGCATCTTTTCATGTGCCTGTTGGCCATCTGAATTTCCTCTTTGGAGAAGTATCTGTTCATATCCTCCACCCATTTTTTAATAGGGTTATTTGCTTTTTGGGTGTTGAGGCATGTGGATTCTTTATATATTTTGGATGTTAGCCCCTTGTTGGATATGGCATTTATAAATATAATCTCCCATAGGCCTAATTTTTTTTTAAGTTCTTGCATGTTTCTAAGCACTCTCCCATTGAAACTCACAGAAACAAGAGGTTATGGAAATTTTACAAGCACAATATCTAAACATACATACTTGGTCGTTTTTCTCCTGCCAACGGGACTGATCGCTTCTCCCCCATTCTGTCTCTCTCATGCTCACTAATGAGCCATTTCAAGGAATGTTGCCAGGTTCTGTTTGCATGTCTCGCTACCTGAGACAAGTGTGGGCAATTGCATGATCAGGTCCTTTGCCGATTAAGAAACCTACCTTGACTATTGCCTTAGCAGAGCTGGTAATGACCTACAAAAACTTTCTTCAGCCTCACCTCTCCCTTTCACTTCTGCTGTAATGGCAATATCTGGAGACAAAGGGGGTGGAGCCAAACTCAGGCAGAGAAAGTTTGGGAGATCACATGGCAGTGCTGAACTAAAATTAGGCACTCCCAAATTCACCTCAACATCGCTGTCAGTCAGGACAAAGCCCTCATCTAGCTTCAGATTGCCACATGGGAGGGTGAGCCCCAATTCACAAATGTTCATGGGAAAGAGGATTTTACTTCATTTCACCATGTATAGGGCACAGCGTTAGTGGGTATAGGGATTGAACATGCTTTTTCATGACCTGTAACTAGAATCTAAATGTTGCGCTTTATCTTCAGAACTGTTGAAATCTTAACTATCTTTTGGATTCTTTCTGCAATCTCAATATCACAGAGAGGAAACTGGAAATTCTTGCAAACTACATCTTGAATAGTGTCAAAAGAAGAAATGTGGAAGATCAGCATCTCTGAAAGTAGAGAGTAGCATGACTTATCTATTCCTTGGTCTTTCTTATGCATTTCTCAGCTGTGACAGGGCAGAGATTATTCTGTACAGCTCTTTGTGTTAATGCCTGGGTTTTGTAGGTATTAATATAGCAAATACTTGATGATGATGAGAATTCCTGAGGGAGCAATGAACTGACAGTAGACAACAAAAAGAAAAGACAAAACTTTTAAGGAGTCCTAAATCTTAATTTCAGCCTTGTTAGTACCATGCTAAAATCCATGTGAGCCAGCTAGTTCTTGATGTTCCCTGAGGGAAACGGTGAGGGTAGGAGAATGGCACCCAAAGTGAAATGTCTCTGCCTTTTGATATTTACCTTCCCCCCAGTCAACTGCCCCACAAGTTACCTCCATTAGGCCAAACCAACCTCACTAATGGTGAAACAACTCAAAAGATGCTTCCTGAATAAAGGCTGGTCATATCTTTTTTTGGATTTTGAGTGACTGGAGTTTTAGCATTCATTACTCTCAGCCTGCTGAGCAGGAAGAGTTTTCTGTGATGCCTTATAGGATAGTAAGGTCTCGTGGTGGTGTTCTGCACATGCATAGAGTATTAAAATGTATTAGGTATCTTCTCCTGGGAAGAAAAATAGTTAATAGGCAGGAAACTGTAATATAAGCCCAATTAGGAAGTCCTGAGTGCATTTCTCAAATGTAATTACACTTTACATTGAAAATGAGGATATGAACTAAGCCTATCAGTCAAAGATGTTTATGAGCATCTGTATGTGTCAAGCACTATGGTAGGTTTCAGGCTACAGAGCTAAATAAGACATAGTCCCTAACTTCATGGAGATGTACAAAGAAATAATTGCTATATGATAGCTTCAACAGAAGTATATACAGGGTGACTTAGAGTCAGTCAGGTATAGGGTTTTTAGGAAAGATTTTCAGAAGAGAAAATATTTGAATTGATTTTGGAGAGATGGTTAGGGATTTCCACATGGGAGGAAATGGGATAACTGGGGATGGGTGAGAATATTTCAGGCTGAGAAAAATTGGAGATACCTCCATTTTTCTTTTTCATGCACACACTCTTCAATATATGACCTTTTTCCCAAGATATTTTGATTGTTGTCAGTGAAGTGGAGGCAAAGGACATATTAAATCAGAAATATCATTTCAGAGTCAAGTATGTCATCAGAGAGAAGTTAAAAGCTGCTATTTAATCACCACGTAGGTACATTTACCATCCCAAAGTTCCACTAAACCTGCTCCCCAGACTAATTTGGGATGGCACTGGAGAGGAGATTGTGTTTGCCATTATAATGCAATTTGGAGGTTCTGTACAGTGGGGTCTTTGCCTGGTTTTGGTATTAGGGTGATACTGGCTTCATAGAATGAGTTTGGGAGTATTCCCTCCTCTTCTATTTTGTGGAACACTTTAAGGAGAATGGGTATTATGTCTTCTCTGTATGTCTGATAAAATTCTGAGGTAAATTCATCTGGCCCAGGGGTTTTGTTCTTGGGTAGTTTTTTGATTACTGATTCAGTTTCGTTGCTGGTAATTGGTCTGTTCAGATTTTGTGTTTCTTCCTTGGTCAGTCTTGGAAGGTTGTATTTTTCTAGGAAGTTGTCCATTTCTCCTAGGTTTTCCAGCTTGTTAGCATATAGATTTTCATAGTATTCTCTAATAATTCTTTGTATTTCTGTGGGGTCCGTTGTGATTTTTTCTTTCTTGTTTCTGATTCTGTTGATGTGTGTGGACTCTTTTTCTTTTAATACGTCTGGCTAGAGGCTTATCTATTTTGTTTATTTTCTCAAAGAACCAGCTCTTGGTTTCATTGATTTTTTCTATTGTTTTATTCTTCTCAATTTTATTTATTTCTCATTTGATCTTTATTATGTCCCTCCATCTGCTGACCTTAGGCCTCATTTGTTCTTCTTTTTCCAATTTCAATAATTGTGACATTAGACTATTCATTTGGGATTGTTCTTCCTTCTTTAAATATGCCTGGATTGCTATGTACTTTCCTCTTCACACTGCTTTTGCTGCGTCCCACAGAAGTTGGGGCTTTGTGTTGTTGTTGTCATTTGTTTCCATATGTTGCTGGATCTCCATTTTAATTTAGTCATGAATCCATTGATTATTTAGGAGCATGTTGTTAAGCCTCCATGTGTTTGTGAGCCTTTTTGCTTTCTTTGTAGAATTTATTTCTAGTTTTATATCTTTGTGGAAAAGTTGGTTGGTAGGATTTCAATCTTTTGGAATTTACTGAGGCTCTTTTTGTGGCCTAGTGTGTGGTCTATTCTGGAGAATGTTCCATGTGTACTTGAGAAGAATGTGTATCCTGTTGCTTTTGGCTGTAGAGTTCTATAGATGTCTATTAGGTCCATCTGTTCTAGTGTGTTGTTCATTGCCTCTGTGTCCTTCCTTTTTCTGTCTGGTGGATCTGTCCTTTGGAGTGAGTGATGTGTTAAAGTCTCCTAAAATGAATGCATTGCATTCTATTTCCTCCTTTAATTCTGTTAGTATTTGTTTCACATATATTGGTGCTCCTGTATTGGGTGCATATATGTTTATAATGGTCATATCCTCCTGTTGGACTGAGCCCTTTATCATTATGTAATGTCCTTCTTTATCTCTTGTTAATTTCTTTATTTTGAAGTTATTTTGTCTGATACTAGTATTGCAACACCTGCTTTTTTCTCTCTGTTGTTTGCATGAAATATCTTTCTCTATCCCTTGACTTTTAATCTGTGCATGTCTTTGGGTTTGAGGTGAATCTCTTGTAAGCAGCATATAGATGGGTCTTGCTTTTTTATCCATTCTATTACTCTGTGTCTTTTGATTGGTGCATTCAGACCATTTACATTTTAGGTGATTATTGAAAGATATGTACTTAATTCCATTGCAGGCTTTAGATTCGTGGTTACCAAAGGTTCAAGGTTAGCTTGTTTACTACCTTACTGTCTGACTTAACTCGCTTATTGAGCTGTTATAAACACAGTCTAATGATTATTTCTTTCCCTTCTTTTTCCTCCTCCTCCATTCTTCATATGTTGGGTGTTTTGTTCTGTGCTCTTTTTAGGAGTGCTCCCATCTAGAGCAGTCCCTCTAAGATACCCTGTAGAGGTGGTTTGTGGGAAGCAAATTCCCTCAACTTTTGCTTGTCTGGGAATTGTTTAATCCCTCCTTCATATTTAAATGATAATTGTGCTGGATACAGTATCCTTGGTTCAAGGCCCTTCTGTTTCATTGCATTAAATATATCATGCCATTCTCTTCTGGCCTGTAAGGTTTCTCTTGAGAAGTCTGATGAGAGCCTGATGGGTTTTCCTTTGTAGGTGACCTTTTTTCTCTCTCTGGCTGCCTTTAATACTCTGTCCTTGTCCTTGATCTTTGCCATTTTAATTATTATGTGTCTTGGTGTTGTCCTCCGTGGGTCCCTTCTGTTGGGAGTTCTGTATGCTTCCATAGTCTGAGCAACTATTTCCTCCCCCAGTTTGGGGAAGTTCTCAGCAATTATTTCTTCAAATATACTTTCTATCCCTTTTTCTCTCTCTTCTTCCTCTGGTACCCCTATAATGTGGATATTCTTCCTTTTGGATTGGTCACATAGTTCTCTTAATATTGTTTTATTCCTGGAGATCCTTTTATCTCTCTATGTGTCAGCTTCTATGCGTTCCTATTCTCTGGTTTCTATTCCATCAATGGCCTCTTGCATCTTATCCATTCTGCTTATAAATCCTTCCAGAGTTTGTTTCACTTCTGTAATCTCCCTCCGATGTCTGTAATCTCCCTCCAGACTTCATCCCTTAGCTCTTGCATATTTCTTTGCAGCTCTTTCAGCATGTTTATGATTTTTATTTTGAATTCTTTTTCAGGGAGACTGGTTAGATCTGCCTCTGCAGATCCTTTCTCAGGTGTTTTTTGAACTATCTTGGACTGGACTAAATTTTTTTTCCTTTTCATGGTGATAGCGGTGGCTGTAGGCAGGTTGTGGGTGTGTCTGCTGGAAGAAGAAAGTCCTTTCCTGCTTGCAGGATGCCTTGCCCTTCTCTGCTGCCTGTGATGGCTACCCGCACTCCTGGAGCAGCCACCGGGTTAGTCCCCTAAGCTGCTGTGGGTGGGGTCTCCATCAGAGCAGCACAGAGCCCTGCAGGGAGTGGCAGGCACACCAGGTGCACTCCTCCATGCTAGCAGCGACCCTGCCGGGCAGCTGTGTAACAACAGCTGCCTTTGGGTCTGGCCTGAGCAGCTGTGCGTTGGGCTAAGATTCTGGTTGGCTGCTGGGAGCACACCTGCTCCCACTGGCTCTGCTGCAAGTGCGCACGGGGCTCTCCCGCACAGGCCTCTACCGGCCTCCTCTGGCTTCACTGCCACCGGTGCGCATAAGCTGCGCCCGGGCTGTTCAGTTGTGCTGCTGCAGGCTAGCACAAGCCTCTCCTCATTCTGTCTGGTGCCGCTGTTGCACAGATCTGCTCCTGGTCCTTTCCGGCACTGCTGCCCCCGGCACGCACTGCCACTCTCCCGCTACTGGGCCGGTGTGTCAGGGTCCACACCAGTTGAAGGAACGACTGGCAGGCTGCTTAGTGCCATGAGGGGCTTCAGAGCTGCACTGTCTCCCTGGGTTTTAGGGCGCCTAAGTTTCCCTGGGATTCCCAGCTGCTGACTATGTGTGCCACGACAACTTCGTCCAGCTATGGGGTCCCTGTCTCTTTAAGACTTGCAGAAAGCACTCGCTTTTCTTTTGTCTCAGGGGTGCCAGTTGCAGGGACCTGCCCACAGGTTTTGCTTTTCCATTTCTGTAATATCCAGCACCCCGTGCACCATGTGTCTGCGTTCCAGGTGCGGATTTCTAGAGCTGGTTGTTTAGCAGTCCTGGGCTTTCACTCCCTCCCCATTCTGACTCCTTTCTTCCTGCCAGGTTTTGGGGTTGGGGAGTGTTCGGGTCCCGCCTGGCTGCAGCTTGTATCTTACTCCCTTTGTGTGATGTTGAGTTCTCACAGATGTATCCTGGCTGTTGTACTGCATCCACTGGTGTCTCTTTTAGGAATAGTTGTATTTATTGTATTTTCATAAATATATATGTTTTGGGGAGAAGATTTCCTCTGAACTACTCACACTGCCATCTTCCTGTCTCAGCCAACATTCTTGATTTTAAAACCAGCAAGAGACTTTTGAAAAGTTTCACAGTTCTAAAAGTCAGAGAAAGCATTTACAATTTAAAGTTTTCTAAAGTAAATTCTCTAAGAAAATGTCTATCTGGGTCCAGAATTAGGAAGAAGCCTGTCAGCTGAGGGAAACATTAAGGCCATCTTTGTGATTGATGACATTTTGCCATTGATGACACTCTTTTTTCTAGCATGCTCACCTCTATTTCTTACTTTTGGCCCTTGGGGTAATTAAACTCACAGGCAACAAAATCAAAACTCATTACCTTCCTCAGGGATGGCTTTACAATCCCTCCTCACTGCTTCCACTCATTGAGAACTGAAGCTGGGTTTGTACAATAGAAGCAGATTTCGCCTTTACTAAGAGTCCTCCTGGTTCATGCAGTACGATGGCTAAAAAGTCCAAGCATTCTGCAAACAAGATAGAAGACACCAAAGAGCTACTGTTGACCTCAGCAAAGGCAAACCTTTTCTAGTTAGAAATGTCATAAAGCCTGTCTCCCTCCAGGGAGCCCAGACTGGCCCTACCGGAAAAGAACCCTAATTTTCCATATAATTTCTCCCTTATAGATGTTGTTCCAGATAATAAGGAGTAGTGTTGCCCAACTCATTTTATGAGCCTGAAGTAGTCTTGATTTCAAAAGCAGATGAGGATGATTCAACACTTTTTGGAATAAAATTTTTTGTTTTGTTTTAGAAAACTAGGAATAGCCAGGAAATTTCTTAGCATGATAAAAGTTCTTTACCAAAAACCTAAAGCAAACACTGTGGTTTATGAAGAAACCTTAGAGGCATTCCTTTAAAGACCAGGAGCAAGACAGGCACACACTTGTTACTATTCTACATACCATGCTGGTGAAAGTTACCTAGAAAGATAAAGAAATAAATTCAAGGATTGCAAGAAACAATAAAACTTTAAATTTGCAAGTCATATGTTTATCTTCCTAGAAAAACCACCTGACATATAGAGCAACTCTTAGAACTGTTAAGAGTTCGATGTGTTTGTTGGAATCAAGATTACCTGGCAATAATCAGAGCACATTTCTTCATCCATAGTAATCAAATAGAAAATGTAATTTAGAAAAAGAGAGAGTTCTATCACAACAACAAAGTTATCAGAAGTGAACTTCCCCAAGAGTACACAAGATTTCTAGAAGAGGACCTGAATAAATGAAAGGCATTTTATTATTTTGGATATGAGAACTTAATATTATAAAGAAACAAATTCACTCCACATTTACCTATAAATTTAGTGTTAATCCAATAAAACTTTCCTCTGAATCTTTGGAGAAACAGAAAAAAAAAATTTCTAACATCTCAGAAAAAGAAGACTAGAGAGAAAAGACTTGTCCTATAAATTTTTAAGAATACTAAAAATTCATCATAATAAAAAGTTTCAAAGTTGAACCACTGTGTTGTGTATTTGAAACCTCCCTAAGATTGTATATCAATGATACTTTAGTGAAAAAAAGGGTTTAGGGAATAGTTTCAAGACGATGGAGCCCAGAGAAACAGACCCATGAATATGCACCACAAGAAGTTATGCAAACCTATGAAGAAAGGGCAAATGGTTTAGTTAATGGTGTTAAGAAAACAGGCTTGCAATATGTGCAATAAAACTGCATTCCTTTTTCAGTAGAAAATGCAAATGGTAGAGAGCAGATGGATTCAGAACTAAATGTTAAAATTAATCTATACAGTTTTATTCCAGAAAATGTAACAGAATATCCTTGTGACCTAGAGGTGGAGGGAAATATTCTTAAAAAACCTTCCCCTTAAAATAATCCCAGAGATCTTTAGCAGATAATTGATGGATTTAATTACATCACAATTAAGTCTTTCCGTTCAAAGAAGGGCATTATGGATAAAGTTTCCAGACACTTTACATATTGGGAGAAGATGTTTAAATCTCTAAAACCACAAGAGGCTCATATTTAATATAAGGAACACATGAAAATCAGTAAGACAGGAATCTCCAATCAAAAGATAGGCTGAGGACATGATTACACAATTTGTAGGGGAGAAAATCCAAAAGCTAACAAACATGTGAAAATCTGCCCAAATACATTAGAATCAGAAAAATGCAAATTAATCAGCGATGAAACATGACTTTATTACATTTGTTAAGCTGGCCAAAAAAGCCCAAAAAACAAAATAGGACATTCCTTTGTGAATGGAAATATGGGACATCTTTCCCAGAGAGTAGAGACTGGTGCAGAGACCATTCTAGGAATACTTAGTCCATATAAATGTCCCCATACCTTATGACCTAGTATTTGGACTTCTGGATAATCTCCACACAATACTCTCCAAAAATATTTTCACAAAGTTCCATAAGGGAATATATTCAAAGAATCTCATCATACAGTTGGTTTGGGTGGTGGAAACTAGATGCAATCCCAGTGCCCAATCCTGGGGGAAGTTAGGTTGGAAATGAAGAACCCCCACCATGAAGGACTGTGGAGTGAAAGAAACCTGACTGCATATATCCAGGACTTCATAAATGGATGCTAAAAAACTTTTGGCAGAATGTTTAAGAAGAAAGAAAAGACAGAAACATGAGAGAAATTCATAAATAGTTCTATTTGCATAAATTAAAAATTCATGTACATAATTATGTATTTTGTGGGAACAAATATGTACAAAAGGATACACACTAAGCATTTTAGAATACTGGCCTAGGATGTAGAGTCTGGAGGTGGAGAGTAGGAGTAGGAAAAGGAATAAAAACAAATGAAAGAATGAAAGAAATCAAGCAAGTGACTAGCACGGACCTATGACAATAATGAGCATTCTGATGAGTATGACTAACTCAACTGTAGCTATTTATATCTATCTATATCTGTCTGTCTTCTGTCTATCTATCTACCTACCTACCTATCCTTCATCCATCCATCCATCCATCCATCCATGAAGAGACATGGATTATTTCCACCAGATAGGAGCACAGAATGGAATCACAGAATGCTCTTATTGGAAGGGCTGCTTAAGATGGACTTTTATATATTTTCAACCTCTAGGAGAGTCTTCTTCAAACTCTAGTTCCTTCACTAAGAGTACATGTCAATTCCAAAAGAAAAAGAAGAAAAACAGGAATACAGATAAACAGGCTTAAAGAACCATTATTTAACCATTACTGATATAATTAAAGTTACTGAGTAAGAAAGCTTCAGTCATGAAAGAAAAAAATAAAGCCAAATGCAGGATTCATTAATAAATTTGTCACATCCACAAAACAACACAATTTCCAGGAAAATAAGTTAATGCAATCCAAATACAGCTGTGTTTTTTGATGATCATTGTGGAGACTCAATGCAGCAGGACAGATTGAATTTCAACCAAGTTAACGCAGTATTTTGCTGCCAGGCAGAAATGTCCTTAAAGTGCCATGGCATGTTCCTGGTTCACAGTTCATCTGGAGCAGGTCTGATAACTTCTAGTAGACTAACATCTTATGCTTTGCTTAATGTCAGTTTCATCAGTTTTCCCATTTTTGGTACCAAAGCAAAGGAAGATGACTTTACAGTAGGTTAAAATTCTAGAGAAAGGAAATAAGTTGTTCATTTAATGAATTAAATAGCAGCTGCTTCTAACATACGTAGATGGATACCCATACTCAAGCAGATGTATTGGTTTCCTTTGGGAAATGTTATAAACAGGAAAAAATAAACACCCTTCTCACAGATTTAAAAAATAGTTCTTTTGGCATTTGTGTAATATCTCGATTAAAAATGTGGGTCACCAGGTATTCCACTCCTAGGAATTTACCCTAAGAATACAGGAGCCTGGTTTGAAAAAGACATATGCATCCCTATGTTTATCACAGCACTATTTACAATAGCCAAGAAATGGAAGCAACCTAAGTGTCCATCAATAGATGAATGAATGGATAAAGAAGAGGTGGTACATATACACAATGGAATGTTACTCAGCCATAAGAAAAAACAAATCCCACCATTTGCAACAATATGGATGGAGCTAGAGGGTATTATGCTCAGCGAAATAAGCCAGGTGGAGAAAGACAAGTATTAAATGACTTCACTCATCTGTGGAGTATAAGAACAAAGCAAAAACGGAAGGAACAAAACAGCAGCAGGCTCACAGAACCCAAGAATGTACTAACAGTTACCAAAGGGAAAGGGACTGGGGAGGAAGGGTGGGAAGGGAGGGATAAGGGGGAAAAGGGGCATTACGATTAGCACACATAATGTAGGGGCAGGGGGGGACACAGGAAAGGCAGTATATAGAGATAAGACAAGTAATGATTCTATAGCATCTTACTATGCTGATGGACAGTGACTATAATGGGGTATGTGGGGGGGACTTGATAATAGGGGGAGTCTAGTAACCGTAATGTTGTTTATGTAATTGTACATTAACAATACCAAAAAAAAATGCAGGTCACATGAAACAGTATACCCAAACTGAAGAAACTAAGTGCAAAAGAATCAGAAACATTAGGGAGAGCTAAGGGCCTATTTTGCTATAGAGGGATTAGGATCAGAGATAACCACATACTGCCTTCCCACTGTCAAGTGGAACCATGAGTGCTCAGGATAGACATTCTAGGACTTTCATTCATCAAAAACATATCAGAGAACAATTCATTCTCTAGATACTGTTCTCAGACCTGTAAACTGGACTAGAAAACCCTGTATATTCTAATGGGATCAGACAGACAGGAAAAGTGTAAACAAGTAAATTACTAAATTTTACATAACATTAAGCAACAGGGAGGGAAAAAGAGGGAAAGTAACAATGGGGGAAAGAGGAGAAAGAGTAAGATGGAGCTCAGGGGTGTGTATTTTGGCAGTGGTGGTAACTCCAGCTAGGAAGGTTAGAGAAGGCCTAATTGAGGAACTGTCTTTTGGGTGAAACTGAATGGTAAAAGTATGGGATGATAGGTAGGAAAGAGTGTTATAGGGAGAGGGAAATGAGTGAATCAGGACAGACTGGAAAATCTTATAGGCTATGAGAAAGAGTTCAGGTTTTTATCACAAGTGCAGAGAATTGTGTTAAATGGGGAGGGGTGTAACATGATCTAATTTACACTCTGAAAGGTCATTCTGGCTTCTGGGGATGGGGAACAAGAATAGAAGCAAGAGGACAAATCAGGAGGCTCTCATGGCAGTCCTGGTGAATGATGATTGTGACCTGGGTTAGGAGTCTACCAGTAGCAATAGTTAGTTGTGGTCTGATTCATGTTACATCCTTGGAAGACTGGCTGATAATTAGAATTGGTATGTAAAGGAAAGAAAGAAACCAGAGACAAACTCTAAGATATGATACGTGATCAAGTGGAGATATCACTAGATACCTGGATGTAAGAGACTAGAGGTCCTTAGTAATGTGGAGCTGGAAAAAGAATTATAACTTAACTGGAAGGTTGGTGTACGTGTGGGGTGCTCGGAAGAACTAATTTTTCTGAAGAACTGAGAGTTGATGTCTTTTCGGCTTTTAGAAAATCTTTCCAAAAGACTTCTCTTTTCACCTGTCGTGGGCCTTCATAATGAATACAGTATGTATTCAATGCACATAACATGCCCAAGAAATGCTTACTAAAGTGATTAATTTATAGTTTTTCATAATGATATTCTTCAACCTTTCAATGTTGATTGAGGCATCTCTTTGGGCAAAGTGCTTACTTGGGCAATTTCTTAATTTACAAAATGAGTATAACAGTATGTTCTTGCAGGGTTATCATAAGAGTGGAAGTATGGGAAGTACCAGGCACATAGTAGGTTTCAATGTATAGTAAGTATTACTGTAGATTGAATTCTGGTCAATGTAGATTTAACTGTATGGCAATCTGAGAAATAGTTTCTCTGAAATGAAAGGGCTCTAACATTTTTTGTGTGTTTTTGTATTAGTCAGGTTCTCCAAAGATACAGAAGTAATAAAATGTGTGTGTGTGTGTATGTATGTTTGTATGTATGTGTAGCTATGCCTCTGTCTATGTCTCTATCTATCTGCCTATCAAGAAATTGATTTTATGGAATTGGTTCATGTAATTGTGGGGCTGGCAAGCCTGAATTCTGCAGAGTAGGCAAGGAGGAAGAAGAAGGTGAAGAGAAGAGGTGATGTTACAGCTCAAGTCCAAAAGCAGTCTGAAGGTAGAATTCCCTCTCTCTTAGGAAAGGTCAGTCTTTTTCTCTTAAGATCTTCAACTGATTACATGAGGCCCACCACATTATGGAGGATGATCTGCTTCACCTAAAATCAACTGATTTAAATACTAATCTCATCTAAAACATGACTTCACAGGGATATCTAGATGGGTGTTTGACCAAATATCTGGGTGCTGTGGCCTATGCAAGTTGACACATAAAACTAACCATCATTAGAAAGATGTTACTATTTCTTGTACACAGTGGGGGTAGAAAAATCCCCAGCAATGTGTGTGAGAGAAAGCCTCAGTTATTAAAAATAGGTACTAAAAAAAGAAGTTATTAGAAAAAGCAGACTCATTCCACATTAGTTTCTTCAGTTTTTTCACTAACTTCCTGATAAGGTGAGATTTTACTATTATGTTTTCTTAATGCTTCAAGTTCCCTTTCTACCCACTCCTCCTTTTGTCCCACTCCCTTCTTAACAAATATCCCTGATGAAATAAGGTGTAAGCACTTTAATAAGAAATGTATGTGGCTTCAAGGAAGAAAACCGATTATATACAGAAAAGAGACCTTATTTCAATGGGCAGTATTGGCCAGCACACACCTGGGAAGAATTATTGTTGGGGTCAGAAGAGGGCAGATCATTCCAGGCTTCTACCCAATGCCCTCTCCTCAAACAGGTCATGAACTCATTACCACTGAATCACAGCTGAGGAATGACTGGGGGAATTAAGAATTCCAGTTTAGCTTCCATTGCATGGCAGTTTACACTTGTTTTCTTCTTAATGACTTTGGGAAGAACTGACTAACTTGAACTGAATGTAGTAAACAAAGGCCAAATACCAGAATGTGTCTTCATGCTTATTTATTTTCAAAGCAGAATATTTTTAATAACTGTAGAGAGATATGTGGGGTTCACAGGACAAACTCTAGCCATGTTTACTAGCCAAATATTTGCAAGCCCAATTATCAATTATTGATAAACCCACGTCTATTTACTTCCATTAATCTTATGGGGAATGCAAAGATCTTAAGAGATTGTGACAAATATTTAAGATCAGCAAAAGGTTCACCTCTTGTTACTCAGGCAGCAAGTATGGGCAAATCAGTTTAGTCTAGCTGTGTTGGTGGTGGGAAGGAGAGAATCACACTATAGGAGTTTCGTATGTCCTAAGGGCAATATGACTTCTCACACATTTGAGGAAAATTCCATTCACTATGACAGTATTTATTTAGTGTCTGCCATGTTCAAGGCACAGGCAGGTAAGAAGAGAGATTTAAAGACAGGCAAGCAATAGCCTCTATTCTTCTCATAGATCTAGAAGGAAGAATACATATACCCATCAAAGATATATACCCATTATGCAAGTCAAAATACAGTCAGTAACATTCATGTAGTGATTTATTGGCCAAAATGTCTTCTTAAACTATTAGAGGAAGAGGTGTGAGGCAGCTAGTACCTTTGAATAACCAACATCTACTACCTTTGAATAATTTGCCCAATAGCTAAGGATATGAGTAGGAAACTCTTAGCCTATTTTGGAAATAGTCTCCAGCTTCCACATCACTTTACTCTGTTCTTGGTCTTTAGATATACATTTAAATTCAGATTTAAATTTAAATTCTTCAGTGAGAATTTAGGAATATGTGTCTACACATGGCATGCAGCCAACATGGCACCTGATAACACAAAAGCCTTCCAACTTGTTCTTGACCTGACATGGGCCTGCATCTCTTACCTATTGTTTCCTTGGTTTTCTCTGGCAGAAGCCCAGAGACCTTTGCTCTTTTTTTTTTTTTTTTTTACAGAAACTGTCAAATTTACTTACTTTCACCTTTCCTTGTGCTTATTTTCAGTTAGAATGTTTGCTCTGGCCACAGAGATTTAAGTCTAGCTTATCAGCTACTCTTATTATGTAACTTAGTGTTTAGTCCAGATAGGTAGCTGTTGGCTCCAGCTACACCTTAGCTACTAAATCAACAGCTGTTGAGTTCCAAAGAAGCTTCCAGTACAACGGGATGAAGTGATGTGGTGTCACTGCTACCAAACCACACCCTTCCTCAGTTTACATCACAGTGTAACCTGATTACAAAGTTACTTTGGGTAGTTTCCTTTCAGGGATTTTGACCCTTGCCACAAAAAACAAAGGCAGATATTTTTAAGGATTTAATTCCTCTCCAGTCATCTGTGTGTCTCTCATAAAATCAAAGGCACCTGGTGATCCAAGTCCTATAAGGTCCAGAAGGTCTAGATCCAAATAAAGCCTTGTCTGTAATAGTCATTCATTAACTATTTATTGGAAGAGTATATTTTTCCACTGCTTCTTACCAATTTTTCCCTATTGTTTCATTCATTCATCAAATATTGATTAGTTATTGCTATGTGACAGGGACTATTCTAGGTATAGAGAATATATCGTGGAGGAAAAGAAACAAAATTTTGCCTTCATGGGGCTTTTGCTCCTCATTGGGCAGGAGTTAGACAATAAACACATTGGTGTATTATATATTATTATAAACAGTCATAACTGTTAAAGAGAAAAAATAGGGGAAAGGGATGGAGGTTGGGGTCAGAGGAGTAGTGAGGTTGAATAGGGAAATTTTATGTTAAAATGTTGGGAGTTCAGGAAGAACTGGCAAAAACAAAAAAGAAAGATGGAGAAAGAATGGCCAGTGAGGTAGGAAGAAAACAAGGATGTGTAGTTTTGGAGATCAAGAGGATGACATGAATCCTGAGAACTAATTTACCAGCATGAAGGCCAATGTTCCTTGACCAAGGCAGTTCCCCTGGAGTGATGGAGGTATAAGTCTGATTGGAGTCATTTAAGAGATATTGGGAGAAGCATATGAAAAGATTCAATATCATTAGTCTTCAAGAAAATGCAAATTAATATAACAAGATAATAATCTATCCCACCAGACTGGATTAAATTAAAAGGACAACATCAAGTGTTAGTGACAATAAGGAGATGTATGTTGTTGCTGGCTATGCAAATTGGTAGAACCATTTTGGAAAATTAATTGGCAGTTATTTTCTGAACTAAATATGACTCTGTGGCACAATCCCACTCCTGGCTATCTAACCCAAAAGAAATGAGTGTTTCAGTGCAACAAAACATGAATAAGATTTTTCATAGAAGCTTTATTCATGATAGAAAGAAGTTGGAAATAATCCAAATATCCATCCATAGAATGGAAAAATAGGTTGTGGTATGTCTGTAGAAAGGAATGTAAGAAATGAATGAATGAACTGTTGCTACACTTAACAATATAGAAGAATCTCACAGAAATAATATTACATGACAAAAGCTAGACACAAAAATGTGTCTGCATGATTCCATCAACGTAACACTCAAAAAAAGGTCAGAATTAACATATGATGATAGAGTAGAAAATAGATATTACCTTTGGGGAGACAGTGACTGGGAAGGAGCATGAAGGAGCCTCTCCTGAGGACTGGCATTATTCTAATTTAGATCAGAGTGATGTTTAAGTGCTATACACTTAAGATCTGTGCGCTTCATTGTATGTAAATCATACATTAAAAAATAAAAGACTTTAGAAGTAGAACTGGGAGAAGAAAGCAGGGACAACTTTTTCATTTCTTTCTCCAACACTAGCATAAATTTCTAAGACCACAGAATCATAAACTAGGAAAAGATCATCCTGTCCAAACTCCTTCCGTGGCATCTTATGAGGCAGGCCGCTTTCCTGTGGACTGGAGTCTGGATCGGTGCCTTTGGGTATTGATCACTTTTCTAGATTTCTGTACATAATCTTCGTTGACTCTTTCAGTTATGGTGGTGTGGCAGCCAAAAGACAAAATAGAGCAAAACAGAGTAAATTTAAGGAATGGTTCCCTTAAAGATCAAAGGCACTGACACATTCCACATGGAAATAGGAATTTTGACCTACTCCTCCCTGATGTTTTATGAAAACAAGCACCACTTCTGGATTGAAAAGGTCTATGTCCAGTAGAACAGGGGTGTACCAATGCAGATTGTGGATTATTCTGACCTGGAAATTTTTCCACATCTGAAAAAAATATAAAAATCTTTTCAGCTTGAATGGCATTATCTGTTTTTAGGTGAGCTGGTGTAAAACTACACAAGAACGTGCAAAAGTAATGTCATACACCTACCTGAACCACTTAATTGTTATGAGCATTTTAGCTTGTCCTAGGGCAGAGCCTTTCCCTTTGTGTTGATTTGCAAATAGTTAATGACACAGCATAGACCAAGCCCTCTTTACCTTGAAACCAAGCCAACAGAGCTACACCTTTCTTTGGCAAAATCATACGCTGAGCCAAGTGAAGCTTCGCTGCCCAGTCCTCAGTAATGCGATGTAGCAATAGCACTATGGGCTGAAGCTCATGAACTGGGAGAAGGAGGTTGCCGGGGTAGAGGGAACTGTCCCCTGCCTTCTGTCCTGGCCAAGCCAAGCCCATGTGGAAAGGGAAGTGTTCTCTTCTCTGCAACAGGTACACATTCAAAGTGGGAGACACTGGTTATGGGAACATCTGGCACAGCAAAGGTAAAGCTGTTCATTTTGTGGGAAGAGGTTGGGGCAGGAAGTGGAGAGGAGAGGCAGGGAAACTCTTCACTGCTGATGGAATCCATGCCATAAGAAATTGTGTAACCGAGGTTTCATCAGCACCTAGGTTATTGAAGCCAATGATGTTCATCTCCTAGGACATGAGTCACAACTTTTACACACACACACACACACACACACACACCGATCTAGATTACAATATCCTTTGGGGACCATGAATTTCAACATACTCATTTTGATAAAAGAAGAAGGGAGGATGATAGAGACAATTAAGAGTAAACGGCCTTCAATACCAACCAGTACCACAAAATGGGCACAAAAATGGTAATTTAGAGATCAAAATGATGCTTACATGGAACATACATTGTAGATTTTCAGCGACTGTGCTGATTGAGAAATGAATGGATGTTGGCCAGTAGACCTGTCAAAGGTAAACTCAGATAAACTTAAATTTTTTTAATAATCTATTTTAATTTTTCAAATACTAAATTAGATATAAACTTGATAATTAACAAAAGTTGTTTAAAATGTGGAGAAATGGAGGCATATATATGAGAACATAAATTTGTATATATTTTTCTGGAAAGTAATATGGCACTATATACCAAAAGTCTTAAAATATGTATTTCATTTCCCCAATAATTCTAATTCCAGCAATTTTTGAGCATATCATTAGAACTGTTTATGGAGATTATGCTATTCACACAATGAGATAATATATGAGCATTAATGATGGTGTCTTAAAGAGTATATTCATTGATATGGAAATGGGGAAATTAGTTCAAGGTATACCTGAAAATAGTAAAAAGCATATAAAATAGGAAGCATATGAAGTGGGAAAAACATACTAAAAACATATAAAATATAGATTGAATAGTATGATCCTATTTTGTAAATAAATGTGTAAATATAAACAGTTGTACACATGTAGAAAAAATCAAATAAACTTATAATAATATGTATCTAAAAATTATTTCCTTCGAAAAGCTCCAGATTTCTGGCGTATGGCTGGACCTTCAAAAATCAGCTGGAAATACAGGGAAAAGAGAGACAGAAATGCAATTTAAGGCTTCATGTGAAGTGTCTAAGGCATCTGATTAGTGTTTCTCAGTCTAATGTGTAGATGTTAGAAGCAATGGGGATATTATGACTTCTTTCATCTGGGGGACCCTAAGCTAGTATTGTTAAAGTTTCCCAGGTGGTTTTAATGTGCAGCCAATGTAGGGATCTAACAATGTATGAGGTGCAGTGGTTCTCAAAGGTGGTTCCTGGACCAATATCACCAGCATCACCTGAGAATTTGTAAAAAGAGCAAACTTACTGGTCCCTGTCCTAGACCTACTGAATCAGAAACTCTGGGAGTGGGGCCCAGCAATCTGTTTTAGTAAGTCTCCAGGGAATTTGATGTAGGGTAAGGTAATAGACACACTACATCTGGAAACCAGCAGAAACAATGCTGTTAGTTTTCAGGTGATCAACCACAGAAAACTTATTTTTAAAAGGCCTGCTCAGAGTTCTACATGATAGAAGATGGCTTGATCTATTCTAGAAGTAGGTATAATTACAAATTTCCAACATTTAAAAAATTAACGAGGGAAAGGACATTTTCTTTGTGTCAGTGCCCACAGGCAGTGATATTGCAAAGCAGGCTAAACTGACATGTGCAAAAACTTTGCTTTCACATAAACACATGATTTCAAGTTTCCAGTTCCTGGAAGTGTTATTCAGTTGCTGCAATTGATGATCCTTTCCCACAGTAATACATCCTCCATGTAACAGCCAAAAGAAAATTTTGCAATTTTCGTACAAAAATGACCAGAGCCCTTTCTCACCCTGGCTTAAAAAGCTCAGCTTTTTCCCTTGCCCACAGGCTTATCAGCAAAATCCTGAATACAGCTCATGCAACTCCACACATTCAGACCCTGACCCATTTCCCTATCCCTTTGTCACTTGATGTTCCCTGGTGAGTTCTGTGCTTTGGCCACATTGTCCTTCTTTCTGTCCCATGGAGTCCCAATCATCCCTTCCCGCCACAGATGATTTTCATATGCTGTGCCCTCTGCCTACAACACTCTATTTAATTTCTGTTGATCCTTCAAACTTACATCAGTCATCACTTCCACGAGGCTGCCTTCCCTGATTCGCCACACCTTGCTTTGATATGTCTGAAGAGCACAATACTCTCCTGCAGAGCACTATTCTCAGGAATGATCTTGCATTCATCTATGAGACTCCTTGACTCATAGCTATTTCCCTCTGCCATCTGGTCAGCTCCACATGGGCAAGCTCCCTCTTATAAATCTGGTATGCTGTCAGCACAGGGCTTGACATGTAGCAAGGGCTCAAGAATGCTTTTGATAAGTGGATGAATGGATGAATAGATAAATGGATGAATGGATGAATAGATAAATGAATGAATGAAGAATAGTGTGGCTATGTTGCTAGAACTTCCTACTGTTGAAGTTGTTGATGGGAGTCATTTTTTTGTATCACACCATTTGCACACCTGGTTCAAGGTTCACATAATCTCACAAGGAGGGAAACAAGACATTTTGAAAAGCAGTCTTGTCACTCATATCACCTCAAGTCTGAGTCTTGAGAGAGAAAACAACTTGAAGTCAAGAGTTTTTTTTTTAACTGTGACTCTGTCTCTGTTAGCATCTATACACTAGCTTTGCCACAGTGAATTGCATGTGAACCATTTAATGCTTTCTGGCATCAGTAAAATAGGCATTTAACATGTGTGAAGGGATTTGTATGACAGTAAATATTCAGCCTAAGGAGATAATGACATGGATCATACTGGCAGCACAATCTAGTTGAGGGACAAGGAGTCCCTGGACTTGTGATGCTTCCACAGAGGAACTAGTCCCCTTGTCAACAATAAGGAATTCTACTTTTAGAACATTAAGGGAAAAGAAGTTTTCACTAAGCATTTTACATCAAGTTACACTTTCATTCAAAAAATGGCTTAATAAAAAATTCACAACCTTAGCAGTACCACAAGATACTTCTGAAGAATAAATTTAAAATTAAACTTTTTTGTAGAAAAAGTTCTAAATAAGAGAAACATATCCAGGAGTTGCTGTAAGAGATGAGAAAATAAGGGTGAACAAATATCTTGAAGTTTATCGTTCTCTTTTTAAAAATTTATAATCAGAGAAAGAATAAATGAGATGTATCTACACAATGGACTATTATTCAGCCATAAAAAGAAAATAAATCCTACCATTTACAACAACATGGATGGAGCTAGAGGATATTATACTCAGTGAAATAATCCAGGTGTTCATTTGCAGAGTATATCAACAAAGCAAAACTGAAGGAACAAAATAGCAGCAGACTCACAGACTCCAAGAAGGGACTAGTGGTTACCAAATGGGAAGGGGCTGGGGAGGATGGATATGAAGGGAGAGAGAAGGGGATTAAGGGCATTATAATTAGCAATCACAATATAGGTGGGTCACGGGGAAGGCAGTACAGCATGGAGAAGACAAGTAATGACTCTATAGCATCTTACTACACTGATGGACGGTGACTGCAATGAGGGGGGTTAGGACTTGATAATACGGGCGAATGTTGAAACCACAATGTTGTTCATGTGAAACCTTCATAAGATTGTATATCAACGATACCTTAATTAAAAAAAAGAAGTATCTAAATCAGACCTAAAATTTAGACAGCATGAATTCATTAATATGGAGACAAAACATAGACAAGATAAAAGTATTGATACAGTAAGCAACCAATAAAGGTTTATGGACATCGCATTGCTCTTATAAGCAAAAAAGAGACTGCAATGTTTAAAATAGTAGAAGAAAAATCTATCCCTTGGGAAGCAGGAAAGTAAAATAAAGGAATTAGAGAAAGCTATGAAAATTAATAAAGTTAAGCTCTCTAGACTGCTTAAGGGTAGTGAATTGGGATCTTGGGAACAGGCAGAATAAAAAGACAGTTTGTTTTGGGGGGACACACTGTCAATGACCTTGATGTGGTTATTCACCTTTTCCTTTCTGATCATGGCAAAGTTGGAGAGGTGGTCATTGTTTTTACTCAGCCACTGTGTGATCAAATGAAGCTGTTTGGAAAATATGGATTTTATTTCTCCACCTTTCCACCTCAGAGAAGTTCTTGAAAGTCTGGCCAGTTCTTAAATCTCAAATTAGGGAGCTTGGCTGTTAGAGACAAATCGTAGACCAGACTAATAACCACCATCACAGGTATAAGTGTGCGGAACATACAGTCTCTCAATGGGGTCTGTTCCCTATTCTAGGGACTAAGGATAAATAGATTTGAAATATGTAGCAACCATACTTGTCAGCCAGTTACAAAATTGGGGTCAGAAAAGCCTTAAGAGACAAAAATCTCTGAGTACCATAAACTTACGTATTTGACTTTTCTCAATACGTAAAGAAGCCAAACATTTGACCTTGATAGTAAATTCAAAATGGAAGGAGGATTAGTTAAATGGAAAGGAATTAATCTCCTGGGGTGGAATAGCTTGTGTGGGCATTAATCTTTTCCTTGACCATTCTAATTTTGAAGCATCAGAATGGTAATGGGGGACACATGTAGAATAGCCTCCATGGTGATTTTCCTGCTTTTTCCCAAATGCAGTGCATGTTCTCTGGCTTGGCGGAACATTGACTGAGCTGGGCAGACCTAGAAAATCCCAGTTCAGGAGGGTATGTCCAGTGAGCAGTTGGTCTGCAGGCCTTCTTGTGAGGATGGAGATTCCTGGTGCTGGAATCAGATGGAAGATGGAACAGGGAGCAGTGGGAAGCTCATGTTCTGGGCTCTCTGTTCCCAGAATGAAGGATCATGAGTGCACACACACTTCACCAGCATATGCAACTAGCCTTCTCAAGGGCAAACAGAAAAACAAATGGAAGCATAGAGAAAAAGAATTTTAGAGCTCTCTCTCCTTTACCTTTCTTACCAAGTCACTTTCTAGGGCCCTGAGTTCTCTTCTCCAGTTGTCTTCTGCCTTCAATTCTGCATCCCTGTATTAAAGCAGTATTACTCTTATTATCAGGACTGATTTGAAATGGGAGAGAAAGTGTGTTCTAGAAGCCCTTAATTTCATTTGATTTTATGCCCTAAAATTTAAAACATTGTCTTTGCAAAAAAACATTTGTCTTTCCCACAAAGACAGCTTTTATGGTCTTAGAGTTTGAAAGTTGCTTCACCAACTTCATTCCAATCTCCTTTATTTATATATTAATTATTAATCCAATAAACCTGTGTTCCAGGTATAGTACTTGTCACAAGGGACAGAAAATGATTAAGATATCATTCCCACCCTTGTTGAATTCAAAGTTGAATTGGAAAACAGACATGTTAATAATTACCATTTCACCCATGAAAACATTCTTAACTTCCTCATTTTGTGTTCAAAATAGACTTGCTGCCCTCCTCCATGTCCCTACAACATTCTGTACAGATGTCCAGCATTGTGTGTATCTCATGGCTTTGTGGTTATTGTTGCTTTTCTCCACTAGAAGGAGAATTTGAACTTTTTGATGTATTCTTCGTATTAGTGTCTCCAGCACCTAGACTGATCCCTGAAATAGAATAGATGCCCAAAAAATGTCTGATAAATTAATGAAGTGTTATTCATTAAGTGTTATTAGGGAGATACAGGTTAGTTGTGATTATAGAGATATGAGCCAAGTGGAGTAGAAATACTGAGAAGGCTACTTTTGAATGGGAGTTTTAAAAGATGAGTAGTAAAGATGGGGAGAAGAATATCATGAGGAGAGGGAAATGCGTGTAAAAAGGCTTATGGTTTCCAGAAAACAAAGTGACATTTCAAAGAGCAAAATATAAGGGACAGGTTATCAGGGAGAGAATGTAAAAGCATGGGTTGGGATTAGATTTTGAAGAGACTTGACTGCTAAACTAAAACGTCTGGATTCTATCCCATAAGCAATAGAGGAAACATGGAAGCTTCTTAAGATACGGAGTGACATATCACTTACACATTTTCAGCACAATTATTCTAATTTAGGGCTGAAATGGGGAAAACTGGTGTCAAGGAGGAGAAACAAAGAATAAAGAAGAAATTGAGAAAGACACAATGACCTGTTCAACATCACAGCGTAGTCAGGCATTGCACTGTTTCTCCAGACCCGAAGTAGGGCAGACCATTGAATTTAAAATTCTGCATGGGGGCCTAAGTGTTGTTTAGAGGAGGCTGAGGTAAGAGAAACCAGTTACCCAGAGTGAAACCATGGATCAGGGAGGAATTAAGCTGAGTCATAAAAAGATCCAAGGATGGGTAAAAAGGGCATTCTAAGCAGAGGTTAAAACAATGAGAGCCATAGATTGCTGGTGTGTGTGTGTGTGTGCTGGTAGTGATCAAGGGACTAGAAGGAAATAGCTACAGCAATGATCAGGGATTAGTTTGCGTATGGCTCTTGAGTTAACAATATTCAAAAATTATAAACAGGTCTAAATTGTTACCATTTATAGTTCTATTCTAGCTATAATAAGTGATTTATTTATTAGTCATCTAGCTAGATAGATGAGGGGTTAGTCAGTCAGCTAGTTGGTTACTTTAGAGCCAGACACCTTAAAAGGACTGCTTTCTGGCTATAGGTTTTCTATGGGTCAACGGTGGGTATGCCCCATCTTCTGGAAACAACTAGACAAACTATCCTAAACTCTATCAGTGCTTACCACAAATGAAACTACAGTTGAAAACCACTGATATGTTGATAGAATCAATGAATAAAGCATGCTAAGACAGGACTCAGAGAACCTGAGCATGTCCTGTGGAGGTGCCCACACATCTCTGTTTAATGAGGTATAATGCCTTACACCACATACACCAATCCCCACCCAGAGGAAGAGGTGTGGCTGACAGGAATTTTGCCCTTAGGTTTGCTTCCCACAGATTCTGATGCACCTTTTTGGGTGCTGGCCACAAACAGAGATTTTCCACAGTCCTTTTTACACTGCTTGATCCAAGGACTAGGAAAGCCTAAAGCTGAGAGTCAAGGCTTTTCCTTGAGGGCCTAAATTCAATCAGTAGCTTTCAAATGAAACTAAAAGAATTACAGAGCAGAGCTTCTACTTGCCCTTTGTTTCTGTTTATTTTTAGTTCTCTCCTTTTTCTCTATGAGCTACTGGGTCAAGCTGGGCCTTGGAAGCATGAATGGTCCAAGTGATTAAAAAGTGAGGAAAGCATGTTGAACCATTCTACTTCCCTGCCTTCCATTCATCCAATGAGCCATTAATTCACTCCTGCCCTTATCCAACAAGTATTTAAGGAGCCCCTGATGTGTGTCAGGCACTGTTCTATGCTTTAGAGATACATCAGTGAACAAAACAGACATGCTTCTCTGCCCTCATGCAACTTCATTTGAAGCAAAGAGACACTGACCTCAAATAATGAACACACAGGTAAACAAAGTATAGAATAGGTCAGATGACAGGAAGTGCTATGGAGAAAAAAATATAGAAAGGAACTAGAGATTGAGAATGCAGCAGGCAGTAGAAAGAAGGAAGTAAGACTTACAAATTTAAAAAAGAATGATGGTCAGGGTGGCACTGGGAAGGTGACATGTATGTACCTTAGAGGAGGTGCCTTCCTCATAGCAAAGCGCCAATTCTTCTACTCAAGGAAGTTCTGCAGTCTGTTATTCTCAACAGTTCCAGGCCTTCAGAGGATACTCTTTGCCATGGAAGTTCCTTTCATCTAAAAGACCAATAGCTAGTCCAAATAAAGCCCTTCACCTAGACCTAAAAGGCTTGGTTGGCTTTAAATTATTCTCTGTACCTGCTGCTATGAAGAATCTAAAAGGAATCCTGAGAATAGGATCATTCTCCCTGTCTCTCACTTCTTTACATGGCTCTCCTCTTTCCTATAGTCTGTATCACAGCTAAATAGCCACAATTATTTAGAGAATTCAGGAGAACTCTCCAAATTTCCTAGAAAATTCAGGAAAGGGTGTATGCAGCTAACAGGTCTGGAGCATCTACTTTATTCAGGCACCATTTTTACTGCTGACATGTAGTAAGATTCACAGCAACTTTAAGAGACCAATACTGGTATTATTCAGTTCCACAGCAAGCAAATTAAGGCTTAAAGCAATACAATAACTTGTTTGTGGTCATAGGGTTAGTATATTTAGTGCCAGGATTTTAAGCCAGTGGTTTGCTCTAGAGCCCACACATTGTCCAGGAGTCACATCAGTATTCACATTTGGCCATTGCTAAGCCAAGTTACAATTTTATTCTTTTGCAAGATTGTAAGCACCTGACTTAATATTTTAAATCATGCTTTCCTGGTCCCCACTGCTGTCGCCACCACCTGGCCCTAGTTTCAACCAAACGTTTAAATGCCATCACATCAAGGTGGATGTTTAAGATGTTAGTGTGGAAAAAACACTGAACCCACCTCCTCCCACATGCACACTGAATCTACACCTACACAGAGAATTTCTCCTGAGGAAGAACTGAAGCCTAAGTGAACACCTGCTGCACAATGAGGGGTTGCAAGATCACATAAAGCACAGCAGGAGAGATGGAGACACAGTAAAGCGGGAATCCCAGCCCCTGCAGTAGGGAGGGACATCACCAAGGGACTGGATTGCAGATTTGTCTGCCCTAGTGCTCAGGAATAAAACTGCATTTTAAAGGGGAACTACACTGTAAGTAAAGGAGGTTGATTTTCAGAACAAAAGTGTCCCCCAAATGGTGGGGAGAACTGCTAGAACTCTCTGGAATCAGAGGGCCTGCCAAGAGCCATTGTTGATGTTAGCCCTGCACACTGTTAATGCAGACTGGAACCAGTCTAGGAGCACACACCAGGTCTGGATGTAACAGAGGCAGCCTCCTGGCCCCACCACCTTCACTCAAATGCATCCACTGGAGATCCAGCATTCCCCACAAAGTGATGCTAGCATGGCGCTCACATGGGATTCACCCTGCCCCTCGCAACCCCAGCTGCCACATCAGCTCAGCCTTGGCTGGTGCTCACCCAGAAGAAGCCTGGACTGCACCCCTCTGCCAACAGCTGCTCCACCAGCATGGACCCCACAAGCACCCACTCAGGAGACCCTCATCCATGCCCTTCTGCCACCAGCCACCTTCCAGCCAGGAGGCAAAAACTGCCAGGTATAGGTAGTCTACTGAGGGGAAATTCCTATATAGGCCACTTCTTCAAGACCGGGAGAGGCAGCCTTTTTGCCTAATCCATAGAAACAAACACAGAAAGTCAAACAAAATGAGGAGATGGAGGAATATGCTTGAAACAAAAGAAAAAGACAAAAATTCAGAAAATGAACTAAATAAAACAGAGTTAAGCGATATACCTGATAAATACTTCAAAGTAATGGTTATAAAGATGCTCACCAAACTTGAGAAAAGAATGAAAAAATTCAGGGTGGACTTCAGGAAAGAAACAGAAAATAGAAAAATGAACTGATCAGAGACTAACAGCAGAAAGAAGAATGAATGAAAAGAAATGAGGATAGGTTAAGGGACCTCTGAAACAATATGAGTCATCTTAATATTTGCATTATAAGAGTTCCAGAAGGAAAACAAAGAAAGGGGTGAAAAACTTACATGAAGAAATAATAGTTGAAAAATTCCCTAATCTGGGGAAGAAAACAGATATCCAAGTCCAGAAAGTAGAGAGCCCCAAACAAAATGAACCCAAGGAGGTCCACACCAAGACACACAATAATTAAAATGTCAAACATCAATGATAAAGAGAGAATCTTAAAAACAGCAAGAAAAAATGCAATGAGTTACATACAAGAGAAATCCCATAAGGCCATCAGCTGATTTTTCAGCAGAAACTCTGCAGGCCAGAAGGGACTGGCATGATATATTCAAAGTGCTAAAAGAAAACAAAACTACAACCAAGAATACTCTATGTATCAAGGTTATCATTCAGAATTGAAAAACAATGGGCTTCTCAGATAAATATAAGTTAAAGGAATTTACCACCACTAAACCAGCCTTAGAAAAAATGCTAAAGAGACTTCTTTAAGAGGAAAAGAGAATGCCATAATTAAAGCAATAAAATTATGAAAAGGGGAAATTTCATTGGTAAAAGCAAGCATATAGCAAAGGTAGTAAATCAGTCACTCAAAAGCTAGTGTGAAGGTTAAAAGATTAAAGTAGTAAAATCAATTACTTCTAATATTTAGTTAAGGTAATCACTAAATAAAAAGTTGTAAAAAAAGACCTCATAGACATAAAATGTGGAGAAGAGGGAGTAAAAAAATGGAATGCTGTTAGAATGTATTCAAACTTAAGTGACCATCAAGGTAACAGAGCATTACAAAGGACATCATATATGAACTGCATGGTAAGCAAAAACCAAGGACCCATAATAGATACATAAAAAACAAAGAGAAAGCAACCCAACCATAACAGCAGAAAGTCATCATGCACAAGGCAAGACAGCAAGAGAAGAAGAAAGGATAAGAGAAGAACAACAAAAACAACCAGAAAATGTCTAACAAAATGGCAATAAGTACATACCTATCAGTAATTACTTAAAATGTAAGTGAATTAAATGCTCCAAAGACACAGGGTGACTGAATGGATAACAAAACAAGATCCATCTATTTGTTGCTTATAAGAGACTCACTTCAGACCTAAAGACTCACACGGATTGAAACTGAAGGGATGGAAAAAGATAATGACTGTAAATAGAAATGAGAAAAAAAATCTAGAGTATCAGTACTTATGTCAGACAGAATGGCTTTGAAACAAAGACTGTAACAAAAGGCAGAGAAAGAAATTATATAATGATTAAGGGCTCAATCCAGCAAGAAGATAGCACAACTGTAAATATCTATGCTCCCAACAGAGGAGTATCTAAATATGTACAGAAAATGATAAAAGACATAAAGGGAGAAATGGACAGTAATACAATAACAGTAGCAATATAATACAACAATAACAGCTCACTTACATCAATGGACAAATCATGCAGACAATAAATAAGTAAACAGTGGCTTTGAATATACATTAGATCACACAGACTTAATAGATATATACAGAACCATATCCCCAAACAGAATACACATTCTTTTCAAGGGCAACCAGAACATTCTTCTGGATAGATAACATATTGGGCCACAAAACAAGCCTCAGTAAGTTTAAGAATATTGAAATCATACCAAGCATCTTTTCTGACTACAACTGTATGAAACTAGAAGTCAACTACAAGAAAAAAACTGGAAAAAAAACAAATGGTGGTAAACAGCATGTTAATAACCAACCAAGGTGTCAATAAAGAAATCAAAGAGGAAATAAAGAAATAAGTGGAGAATAATGAAAACAGAAACACAGCAGTACAAAAATCTTTGGGATGTAGTCAAAGCAGTTGTAAGAGGGAAGTTTATAGTGATACAGGTTTACCTAAAGAAACAAGAAAAATCTCAGATAATCTAATCCTATACCTAAAGGAAGTAGAAAAAGAAGAACAAATGAAGTCCAAAGTCAGTACAAAGAAGGAAATAATAAAAAATTGAAATAGAGGCTAAAAAAATACAAAGGATTGATGAAACTAAGAGTAGGTTCTTTGAAACAATAAACAATTGATAAACCATTAGCTAGACTCATCAAGAAAAAGAGAGAGAGGACTCAAATAAAATAAAATCAGAACTAAACAAGCAGAAGTTACAATGGGCAGCACAGAAATACAAACAATTCCAGTATATTCCTATGAAAAATTATATGCCAATGAACTAGACAACCTAGAAGATAAACTCCTAAAAATATGCAGTCTTCTAAGATTGAACGAGGAAGAAATAGAAAAGCTGAACAGATCCCACTATCAGTAAAGAAGTTGTATTGGCAATCAAAAACCTACCAAAAAATAAGAGTCTAGAACCAGATGGCTTCACAGGATAATTCTACCAAACATAAGGAAAAGTTAATACCTATCCTTCTCAAACTATGGCAGAGAATTGAAGATGAGGGAAAGCTTCCAAATTCATTCTATCAGGACAGCCATCACTCTAATTTCAAAATCAAAGACACTACAGAAAAATTACAGACCAATATTCTTTAATTTTTATTTTTTTAATTTTGGTATCATTAATATACGATTACATGAGCAACACTGTGGTTACTAGATTCCCCCCCATTCTCAAGTCCCCAATACCCCATTATAGTCACGGTGCATCAGCGTAGTCAGGTGCTGTAGAGTCACTACTTGTCTTACCTGTGCTATACTGCCTTCCCTGTGCCTGCCCTCCTATGTTATGTGTGCTAATCATCATGCCCCTTATTCCCTTATTTCTCCCTTCCCACCCACACTCACCAGTCCCTTTCCCTTTGGCAACTGTTAGTCCATTCTTGGGTTCTGTGTTTCTGCTGCTGTTTTGTTCCTTCAGTTTTTGCTTTGTTGTTATACTCCACAGATGACTGAAATCATTTGGTACTTTTATTTCTCCGCTTGGCTTATTTCACTGGGCATAATACCCTCTAGCTCCATCCATGTTGTTGCAAACAGTAGGATTTATTTTATTTTCTTCTTATGGCTGCATAATATTCCATTGTGTATATGTACCACATTTTCTTTATCCATTCATCTACTGATGGACACTTAGGTTGCTTCCATTTCTTGGCAATTGTAAATAGTGCTGTGATAAACATAGGGGTGCATATGTCTTTTTGAAACTGGGCTGCTGCATTCTTAGGGTAAATTCCTAGAAGTGGAATTCCTGGGTCAAGTGGTATTTCTATTTTTAGTTTTTTGACGAACCTCCATACTGCTTTCCATAATGGTTGAACTAGTTTACATTCCCACCAGCAGTGAAGGGGGGTTCCCCTTTCTCCACATCCCTGCCAGCATTTGTTGTTCCTATTCTTTTCTATGTTGGCTATCCTAACTGGTGTGAGGTGTTATCTCATTGCAATTTTAATTTGCATTTTCCTGATGATTAGTGATGTGAAGCATCTTTTCATGTGCCTGTTGGCCATCTGAATTTCTTCTTTGGAGAAGTGTCTGTTCATATCCTCCACCCATTTTTTAATAGGGTTATTTGCTTTTTGGGTGTTGAGGTATATGAGTTCTTTATATATTTTGGATGTTAACCCCTTGTCAGATATGTCATTTACAAATATATTCTCCCATACTGTAGGATGCCTTTTTGTTCTGCTGATAGTGTCCTTTGCTGTACAGAAGCTTTTTAGCATGATGTAGTCCCATTTGTTCATTTTTTATTTTGTTTCCCTTGCCCAAGGAGATGTGTTCAGGAAAAAGTTGCTTATGTTTATATTCAAGAGATTTTTGCCTATGTTTTCTTCTAAGAGTTTATTATTTCATGACATACATTCAGGTCTTTGATCCATTTTGAGTTTACTTTTGTGTATGGTGTTAGACAATAATTCAGTTTCATTCTTTTGCATGTAGTACAGACCAATATTCTTAATGAACATAGATGTCAAATCCTTAACAAAATTTTAGCAAAATGAATTTGACAGTACATTAAAAGGATCACTCACCATAATCAAGTAGGTTATATTCCAGAGATGCAAGGATGGTTCAATATATGCAAATAAATCAATATGATATACCACATTAGCAAAAGGAAGGATAAAAACCATATGATAATCTTAACAGTTGCAGAAAAAGCATTTGACAAAATTCAATATTCTTTAAAGACAGAAAAAAGAAACTCAACAAAGTGGGTAAAGAGGGAACATAATATACATATTGAACCTCAACATAATAAAGATCATATATGACAAGCATACAGCTAACATCATACTCAGTGGTGAAAAGCTAACTTTTCCTTAAGATCAGGAAGAAGACAAGGATGTCTACTCTCACCACCTGGTAAGGAAGGAGTAAAATGGTCATTATTTGCAGATGACATGATGCTATATGTATAAATAGAAAACTATAAAAAATACACCAAAAAACTATTAGAATAAATGAATTCAATGAAGTCACAGGATACCAAAACAATATATAGAAATCTGTTGTGTTTCTATGTATAAATAATGAACTAGCAGAAAATAGTGAATTTAAGAAAACAATCCCATGTACAGTTGCATAAAAATAATAAAATGCCTGGGAATAAATTTAACCAAGATAAAAGTCCTGTACTCTGAAAACTGCAAGACTGATGAAAGAAATGAAGATGACACAAATGAATAGAAAGATATTCCATGCTCATGGATAGGAAGAATAAATAATGCTAAAACAACCATACTGCTCAAAGCAATCTACAGATTCAATGCAATCCCTATCAAACACACATTGACATTTTTCACAGAACAAAAGCAAATCATGCTAAAATTTGTATGGAACTACAAAATACCCCAAATGGCCAAAACAGTCTTGAGAAAGAAGAAAAAACTGGAAGTATCACGCAATCTGAAATAAAACTATACTGCAAGCTACAGTAATCAAAACAGTATGGTACTGGCACAAAAACAGACACATAGAACAATGCTACAGAATAAAGAGCCCAGAAATAAACCCACACTTAAGTGGTCAACTAATATATGACAGAAGAGACAAGAATATACAGTGGGAGAAAAGACAGTCTGTTCAGTAAATGGTGTTGGGAAAGCTGGGCAGCTACATGCAGAAGAATGAAACTGGATCACTGTTTTACACCCTACACAAAAATGAACTCAGGATGGCTTAAAGACCCAAATACATGACACAAAACCATAAAGATCCTAGAAGAAAACATAGGCGGCAAACTCTTGAACATCAGCATTAGTAATTTTTTTTCTGGGTATGTCTCCCCAGAAAAGGGAAACAAAAGCAAAAATAAACAGGGGGGACTATATCTAACTAAAAAACTTCTGCACAGCAAAGGAAACCACCACAAAAACAAAAAGGTGACCTACTGAATGGGAAAAGATATTTGCAAATGATATACCCCAATATATCAAGAACTCATATAACTCAACAGCAAAAAAAAAAAAAAAATCCTATTAAAAACTGGGCAGAGGACCTAAACAGATATTTTTCCAAAGAAGACAGAGATGTCCAAAAGACACTTCTAATCATCAGGGAAATACATATCAAAACCACAAGGAATTATCACTTTATACCAGTCCAAATGGTTCATACCAACAAGACAAGAAATAACAAGTGTTGGGAAGGATGTGGAGAAAAGGGAACCCTCCTACACTGTTTATGGGAATGTAAATTGGTGTAGCCACTATGGTAAGCAGTATAGAGTTTCCTCAAAACACTAAAAATAAAAATACTATATGATCTATTCTACTTCTGGAACTTTACCTGAAGAAAACAAAATGACTAATTTGAAAAGATATATGCACTCCTATGTCTACTGAAGCATTATTTACAATAGCCAAGATCTGGAAGCAACCTAGTGTCCATCAATAGAAAAATGGATAATGAAGAGGTGGTACATATCTACAATGGAGTATTACTCAGCCATAAAAAAGAAAGAAATCTTGCCATTCACAACAATGTGCGTGGACCTGGAGAATATTATGTTAAGTGAAGTCAGTCAGACAGAGAAAAACAAGTACCATATTATCTCATTTGTATGTTGAATCAAACAAGCGAAACAGAACAAAAATAGACTCCAAAGCTCAGAGAACAGGTTGACGGTTGCCATGACCATGGGGAGGGGGGGATGGATGAAATAGGTGAAGGGTATAAAAAGGCATAAACATCCAATTATAGAACAAATTAGTCACAGGGATGAAAGTGCTGCATAGGAAATACAGTCAATAATATTGTAATGTCTTTGTATGTTGACAGATGGCAACCATGCTTACCATGGTGAGCATTTAGTAATGTACATAATTGTTGAAGCACTGTTATACATCTGAAACCAATATATTGTATATCAACTATACCTTAATTTAAAAATTCTATCACATTGTCCTTTGCTCTAATATTTGACAAAACTTCCATCTAGCCCCTATCTCTCCCCGAGAGAAAGAAAATGTTATAGTAAACAGTAAATTAAGATTGAAACAAAGTTAGAAGAATGGTCTTAAAACTATGCCCATCTTAAAGATGGAAAGAAGGGAAGACAAACAGGGCAGCATGGAAAACAAGAGTATCCTAGCTTGTAGAGTCCCACAGGTTATCACCACAAAAAACTGCATACCCTTATTTCACTGATATGTATTATTTCCAACTTACTTAAATTTCTTTTGATGAGCTTTTGCTAAGTGCCAGTCACTGAGTTGTGGGCATGGATATAACCCACATTTCTCCATGTCAATAGTGTTAATAGTATTAATATAGTATTCCAAATTTCACTGGGTTTAGCTGCCATATACTTAGAGAGGTCTTCAATCCTGATAAGTGAAAGACTTGATTAAGTAAAGTGTTTTCTTTATTTTCTTCACCAATATAAATTTTTTAAAAAGAAAGTTTTGAGAAATAAAACATTTAGAGAACAAAAGAAAGCCAAAATTGAAATTTATTTTGGTGAAATCAATACTAATTTCCTCCTGGGAGAAAAACACCATGAATTTCCAGAGAGCCATGCATTTAATTTATACTGGTTATGCCGTCACTGATCTGTGTATCTTCTTAATCATTTATAGGCAGTACTTATCTAGTAAGAAATCAACACTCAGAGGGACTTCCCTTGAAGATGGCTTATTTTCTTTTGTCTTAAATGAGTTAGTAGGCCAAGAATTACAGGATGATCTACTCAAAGTTCAAAAGGCTCCTATTTAACCAAGTAGGAATAGTATTAGGTTCTTGCTCTAGTCCCAGGGTGTGCTTGGATTCACCCACATCTGGAAGAAAAGTATTTAATTCTCTTCAATTTGTTTTTACCATAACAATTTCTGCAATCTGCCCTGAAGATTATAAACTGAAAGTCAACAGTTGGCTGTGCTGCTTATCACAAGTTCTGTGGTGATTTGGGAAGGAATTGTTGCAATAGAAGGAGAGTCAGAAAGATGAAAATCATTACCTGAAGAAAGAAAGCAACTCCACGGGATTAATCTTGGTTGATAAAAACCAGATTTAGTTCTTTGGTTTCATATATGCATATTGTAATTGATTTAAAAAAACCAGAATGGACTTTTCTATAAAGAAGTATTTGTTTAGGGAATTCCCTTGGCATGATCATGTTCCAAAAAGCCTAAGGGAAGAGGAACCACGAGAAGCAGTTTGAATGTGCGCTGCAGAAGGGAAAACTGGAAACAAAATGAGAGGGACTGCGCCTGTGAAAATGAATTTGGATGGAGCTGCATGGAGGGTGTGGAGGAAGGAAATGTTGCTGCTTTGAGGGAAGTAATATTAGGGCAGGAAAGTTAGAATATGTTCCTGCCATTCAGAGTCCAACTCCCCTTTTAATGGATGTTTAATTCTAGTTCTGTAAATTTGTAGCCAGACCTCTGCATAACAGAGGTAGCCAGACCTTTGCCCTGATGGTTCACAGGCCCCATTCTGTTCTCCAGATCTGCCAGGTTGTGTGTCCTGGGAGAGGAGCAGAGGCAGCTTATTCAGAGGAAGACACAAAATGAATTCCTAATGCAGTTCCCCAGGCCCATTATGGCATTTGGCATTTTCCACTTCATCCAGAGAAGCCTGACCTGGTTTCAGTGCCACTGAAACTGATTTCCCCTAACCCAACAGACACCAAGGCACACACCCTCTTAGGTATTCCAAACCTGAAAGTATTTAAACAACTTTTTTCTGACTGAGCCAAGAAAACTTTCCTAGCTTTGCATTTTAGTTCCAAAACATTCTTTATGTTCCATTCTTTGGATTCTTCATATCCATGCGTATGCCCCTTGCTATGCTTCTTCTAATGCTCAGAAGAGGGTTTCTAGGCTCAGACTGTGGGTTCCTATGGCAGAAAATCATAGAATGAATCTCAGAGCTGGAAGAAACCTTGGTTCTTGATTCAGTTCAGTTGCCAGACAAGTTAGCATGTAGCCAGATACAAAGTGAGGGGCAGAAAATGATGCGTGTTGCCCCAATTACTTGGTTTACTAACAAGGGGTAAAAAAAATCAAGTAAAGCTTCCTAGGGGAGGCTTCTTTTATAAGCTGATCTTTGTCTGAGATATGGCTATCAAAAACTAAAATCTGTGTATGTTTATAATAGCCAATAGGTTTTTACTTATTTTGTTTTATTTTTTAATTCAATTTTTTATATTAAGGTATCATTGATATATAATCTTATGAAGGTTTCACATGAGTAACATTGTGGTTACTACATTCCCTCCTATTATCAAGTCCCCACGACATACCCCATTAGAGTCACTGTCCATCAGCAAAGTAATACATAACAGCCTATACTTTTAGGTTAGCTTTATGAAACTCAGCAGCAAGCATAAACTTATTTAAAATTAAAAATCCAGACTCTCAGATCCTCCTCTTGGATTTTTCAATTTCATTATGCGTTTTTTCCTACTTTGTTCTGTTTTCAGAGGGAAACACCTGGAAATAAATATATCTTTGCATTTATGGCCTACAACATCAGAAAATAAATACAAAAGGCTTATCTATGGTCTAAAATGGATTTAAATAAGGTTCCTTACATACAAATTCATTGGTTTAACACCTATGAATGCCATGTGAGGACAATGAAAACTATTTCATTTATAACATTTTGCTTTTTAACCAGGCTAGTGCTTTGTTTTCTTTGCATTGATTAACCTTAGATAGAAATTAATTAGTTTGAAATTAATTTAGTCAAAGGAATCTGCCATACAGAGCCCAACTCCCCTTTAAATGGATGTCTAATTCTAGTTTTGCAGATTTGTAGCCAGACCTCTGTTTGACAGCACAGACCAGGGATTCTACTAAAGAGTGCTTGTTGACTGACTGTTTAGCATGTCAAAGAATATATATTGCGTTTCCAATTTCTATGAAAATTACTTGAGATCAAGAACCAAGTTTTCATAATGTTTAGCTCCCATTTTGCTTCCTTCTCTTTTACCCAATCTGCTCTCAGTCCCAGTGGCATTGAAAAATTTACTAACTTTCACTAATATTTATTATTTACTAACAGGTTGCTTTTCCATAATAAGTGTAACTTGCCTATCTTTCCCATATCATAAACTCCTGCTAATGTTTGTAGAAGCTCTTAATTCTGTAGAAAGGAGTAAGCATTAAATCAATTATATCATTTTTTACGAAGCTGATCATCATCCATTTTATTTGAATTTGCTGCCTTGAACACTGTAGCATTTGGCCCTGAAATAACTTGACAAAGAATCCTGAAATCCTCAGATTCTGAGGAAGCATTAAGAACAAAATAGATGGGACTGACTTTAGATCAACTTGTCCAAAGAAAATAACCTGTAAAAAGAGCTGTATTTCCTTATCTTACTTCAAGAAAAACAATAAAAAACCTCGTCTTTTCTCCATGATGAAAAAAAGTCTACATGCAGTACAAATACTAAGATATTTTCACTACAAATACTAACATACTGAATGTACGTAGAATAAATCATTGAAGTGGTGGGCCACCATGTGATTTATTTTGATGGTAAAGATTCAGGCAGCTTTAATGTAATGCAAAGTTTTGGCGTTCACACATCTGCTGCCCCACATACTCAACCAACCCTGGATCAAGGTTCTAGCTTAGCTTTGTTCCTGCACCAGGGGTCTGGGTGCCCCTGGAGAGAATCACCCAATCCAGACCACTAGGACCACTATAATGATAGTTACTTATAATAATAGTGGGAGACAACACCAAATACTGACTCTTCTATTTGTCCTTGTCTGGTATTCTCAGCTACTATCTCAAAGCTCCATGTTCCTCCAGCCCACCTCAGCAGATGCCTTTGCTCCTGACTTCTCAGAAATTTGAGGCAATCAGATACAAAATATTTCACTGCAATAAGCCAGGGGTGCTTTGGGGGAACAGCTGTAAGGATAGAGCATCTTTCCCTCCCTCAGGTGGGAAGGAGAGGAAATAAATCATGCCCTGTGGAGGAGACTGAAGCTGGAGTGGGAGGGGAGGCTGTGTAGGAAGCTTCTCCAAGTTGCGCCGTGACTCCTCGCCTCTCTGCCTTGGTCCAGGTCCTACCCTAACTGACAAGAACAGGATATGTATGGGCCTGCTGGAAAGAGCTTTGGAATGGTCACAAGGCGGACCCACTTGACAACCAAGCCTGTGTCAGTGACGGTGGTCACCCGTTCAGGGCAGCTGGATCAATGACTCGTGCTGACCAGCTTATCCCACTCAAGGGTGAGCTGCGCACTGAGCAGGCCCCGCACACAAGTACAAAACGAGGGGAGTCTGCTCCTGGTAGACCTTCGGCTTCCAAGCGTGTGCTCTGTGCCTCAGGGCCCTGATCTCTTTAGTCCTAAGATTCTCCTCTACATTTCCCTGAGGAGGCGGAATGTCCCTGGTCATGACCCGGCAGGTGGGCGATGGGTGAAATAGGGAAAGGGGATGAAGAGGTAACATTCCAGTTATGTAACAAATCAGTCAAGGAGATATATTGATAACATTGTAATAATTTTGTAAGGTGACAGATGGTAACTACACTTATTGTGGTGAGGGGAGCATTTAGTAGGAAAAAGCTCATCAGGTGAGGGATTAAGTTCAAATATTAGTATTTGATTGAATCTCTCTCATCAGACCATGAAAGTTCACCTTCTCTCTGATGGGATTTCCAAGCCTTACGGGGGTGGGGGGTGGGGGGTGGGGGGAGGCGCCAGAGGCCTCCTACCACCAGGGACTCGAGAAAAATGCTCAAGGATGCAGAGGCTCACCTTCTGAAGTCAGCTCCCAGGCTTGCCCTCTGGGCAGTGCCCTATCTTGTGTGCCAGTTTCCTCTTTCTTCTCCCCTCTAGTCCACACTTCAGTCTCCTGCCTTAATGCTTCCAGGGTTTAGGGATGGGGTTGCAAGGGGAGCTCGTGGACTCCCCTGATTCTTTCTTGGGGATAGGGGTGGGGGATGGGGGGTGCCTGAGCAGGAAACATATTTTTTCTTTATGTGTATTTGTTTTGTTGTCTTGCTCAATAGCGGAGTGGAAGGATGCTCATGTTGAGTCAGAGAAGTCCCCTTTACCTCTTCCCTGCTGTCACACCCTCATGAAGCCAGAACGAAGTGGAGCTATTTAGTTCATGACTGTGCCCCTAGTCCATATTTCCTTTTCTTTTATTCACATCAGAAAAGTATAATGAAATTATATTTCCTTATTAAAAAAAAATACCGGGGACATTTTTCTCCACACAGAATGTCAGCACCAGAAGTCACCTTGGAGACGTGAAGGCCAGCAGTTTCAGACTCTGTGACGCGATACCCTCCATTAAGGGGAAACTAAATATACTTCTCTGCCCACTTCAACCAGTGTGTTTCTGCTTTCATTCTTTATAAGCCATGGTTTGGCATAAGATTTTAGTGATGAAAGCCTATCACTATTTTTACAAGCATGAAAAGCCACCCAGCTCTTCCAATCACCTTATTTTGCAGATGGCAAACTAAAGGTCCAGTGAAATAAATGGATTGTCCAGAAACCTCAATGTACATCATAAACAGAATCAGAACCTCGGCCTTTTAGCTTCCTTTGCAGTGGTCTTCCAGTCTTCTCTCTGCTCAAGCCTTGCATGTTATGTGAACTATTAGCTAAGAGGAAGTGGGGGCAGGGTGCTGGGATATTGGAAGCTGACTGACCTTAGATTTTGGTCTCCCAGTGAGTAAACTACTATAGGGGTCTTAGTACCTCTGTCATTGCTTCTGCTTCACACCAGGTTTATTGTGAGCTGGAAGCACATGACTTCCTACTGATTATGCCCTGTGCAGCCCTATGTGGGCCACACTGAACTCCACTAGCCACTGGCACTGGGCCTGCCTGCAGCTCTGCAGAGAGTGAGCTCACCATGCTGAGATGATGCTGCTTCAGGTCCATCTAGCCTCCCCAACTTGAAGGCAACATATCCCTTAAGATGTTAGCAAGTTGATTACTTTTACAGTGTGAATGGGTAGAATACTCAGCTAAGGCCATGACTATAATGTCAGTCAGGGTGAGATTTCCCTGCCTTCCTCTCCCTAAATTACTCTGAAGTGATACAGTGCTCTTATCTGTATTAATCAGCCTGCTTTTCTTTATTTATAGTCTTCTGGTTTTTGTTCTTGGTTCCACAGAACGGAAGCTTCCTTGAAAGCTGGGATCAAATTCTGAGAGCCTTATTTTCCAACAAAGTGGGACCTATAAATAAGAATATGAGTATAAAGCTTAGGCAGAATATGAGAATCAGATACTATCCTGGAAAATGCAGCATTTGCAGCAATTGTTAAATATACATAGAATGCTGTGTTCTTAATAGGTTCCTAGATCCCCAAAGAAGAAAAAAAGTTAGACCCAGCCTTCACAGACCCTCCCCACCATGACAAAAATGCAAATGCTCTAGATTAGAGACAGTGTATGCTAGACAGGCATGGAAATGATATACATAATGAGTTCATTGAAGATCAGCAGAATGAAAAATAGTTACACATTTGGAAGTAATGGAATGATGACATCCTTTTCAATGCAATCTAACAACCATGTTGAACACTGTACGTAAGCACTAGACACTCTGGAACGCTGATCCGAGGAGCACACTCAGGATTCCAAGCTAAAGTGCAACACAGCCCCAGACAGAAGTGGAAGAGAACCAGACGCAGAGCCTTCCTGAGGTGACCCTTGGCCTTGATTTGAAACATTGTAAACAAGTTTGCAGTCTGGTAAAGGGCTTAGAAATGGAGTAGAGCCTCTGGACACTCATTTTCCATCACCCCAGGGCCTGGCCAAAGTGTTGGGAGCAAGAAAACAGGCTTGGCTGCAGTGTGAGGAGTGATTTGGAGGTTTTTGTTGGAAGGAAGCAGGAATGAAAAGACCAAAGGTTCAACTTGAGTCTCGTATTAGTCAAATGGTCTTAATGGCTGGTGGGATATTTGTCTAACATTCTGTCATTTGGCAGCAACGGTGTGCTGATCTCAGTTGCTGGAGGAAAAACTCATCATTTTTCTGGTCCAGTGGGAAGTGAGAAAAATGTCCACAAAGAACCAGAATGCTCACACCCCTGGTAGAGTAGCGGTGGTCAATATCATTTTTACTTCTTTTATTTGATTGTTTCAACCTAGAACTAGATAAATGAACAGAGAACTTACCAGGGCAGTCTATCTTACTGCTGAAAAACCAAGAGTTAAAAAAGGAAGGTGAACCAGAAAATACATGAAAAAAAAGTTTTCACTAACCTTACCTATGGCTTTCTCTTCTTTTTCCTTAAGAATAATATTTTACAAAAGTAGTGAGTGATAAATGCTAATTGAGTGGTACAGAGAGTATCTATTCCCTAAAAAGGGTTCAGATGGCAGGGATCACAGTCGGTGGATGCAACCAAGGAAACCGTGGCTGCAACTTGGTCTTCAAGGATGGGTAGGATTCAGATTAAATGGAAAGGAGACAGAAAGGATGGGCTTGCTGGGCAGTGGACAATACCATGTACAAAGGAAGAAGAGAGCACAAGGCCACTCTTAATTCCTGGTTTTTAACAGATGAGAACACTGAGCATCTGGGAGATTAAGCAAGTTGTCTAAGGATGCACAGCTCACATAATACTGGGAATTAAAGTAAAGCTGCTTGATCCCAAAGCCCCCATTCCTTTCCCAGAGCCTAAGTTCACAAGGCTGATAGACATGCACACAAATAACTATGATAATATAAATGATGATGAATGGAAAGCTGCTTCACTACTTCTCATTTTCACTTAGTTACAGTTTTCATGACACATCAAAAAAGGAAGCAGCATGGCTGTCAAGAGAAATATTCATTTACTGAACTGATGTCAGCAAATTAACTCACATGGGAGGGAAAGTCCTCCAAATGGATGACTGGTGGTGACATAACGTGGCCCAAAGCCCACTTTGGCAATATTCTGAGGGTGAAGTAATGCTGAAATAGAAAGAGATAGAGGGATTGGAAACCTAGAAAGAAAGAAGGGGGGAAGTGCTTAGCTCCAAAATGTTCCCCGTGAAGTTGATCATCCTTTTCTGCTTGGAAACACTCCACATTTTCAGAAATGAAAGTTTCACTCAAAAGCACTTTAACATCCTTGGTATTTGTGAGGTAGGTGTTCTTTCCCAATGTTTCAAATCAAGGCCAAGGGTCAGCTCAGGAAGGATTATTGTTCACTTGGGTGAACTGGCTCTTTGACGGTCTTTGAGGTAGAGAAGGCAGTTAGGTACAGCTTCTCAAAGAACACCTAAAACCCTTTGCCTGTTTCTGTTAGAGCCCTTATCACATTGTACTGCAGCTGTCTATGCATAGGTCTGCCATTCTCAATAGACTGAATGCTTAGAAGCAGTGACAGTTTTTTAATCCTTATTTGTATCCTGGCTTCCATGCATACAGTAAATGTCCATCAAACGTTGGGTGGATGAGTGAGTAGATGGGTAGATATATGGAGAAAAAATAATCACACTCACCATACTTAAGCAAACCTGGCAGTAGAAGGAAATGAGCCCCATAAAGAGTTATCTCAGGTAAACTGAGTAAAGACTGTGCATAGCAATCAAATGAGTAATCTACGAAAGAGCACTTTCCAGCTTTCAGAGAAATTTATCTTTTGGGGAGGCACATCACCAGTGAGGGTATTTGCAGCCTTTTACTTTTAATGGTAACAATGCTGTGGAATTAAATGAGCAGATATCCCAGATAAGGAGAATGAAGATCGTCACCCAGACATCTGGCAAATCTGCCCTTTGACTAGATAATTATTCAAAGCATCCTCAGGGTCTTTTAATACTGCCTCCTAGAAGAGTGGTTCTCAGCTTTCTTAAGTTCTACAAGTCTTCTGTGCATCTGTCTCCTCCCTGCTCCCCAGTCCCATCCCTGGCTTCTCATATCTGAATTGCCTTTTCACTTAGTTACCATCTGTCACCATCTGTATTTTTATTGCCTTGGTGGAAGAATGTGACAAGATAGAAAATCAAAATCTCCTGAGAGCTATTTCTTTGTATTGGTTCTAAAATCCTCAGCTCTGTGGGGGAAAAGAGAAATTGTGGATTCAACAAACATGTATGAAAAATGCGGCTGGAGGAGAACATTCCCTCTACATTAGAAAAAGTTTCTCCAGGCTAGGGAAGATGGAAAGACAAAGATATGATGAAAGCAGGTATACTCCAGAAAGAGGGGCCTGACACTCCATCTTCCGGGGAGGGTCCCTGAGAAGTGGCCAGACCCCTGAGAGGTTTCAGGGAGTAGATAATCTAGACCCTACAAAGAGAAGGAGTAGAGCCAGAGAGGACTGACTGTGTGGTGGATCAAGTCAAGAGAGAGCTGTAGACAGTTGACCAGGTCACCATGTCCCAGGATGATCTGGCAGCAGGAGCACAGTACCCATGATTCATAACGGGGCCCATAATCTGTGAGGAGATTCACCAGCCACATAAGAGGAAGGGGTGGTTCAGCAGCTACTGAATGGACTAATAATAATGGAGGGCCAGGCTGAAGCACAGAGTCTCAGTAAAAAACCATGAGGACAAGTGATATGCTCCTGCAGCTCAATGTAGTTTCCTCATGAATGAGTCACAGCTCTGCAGGAAAAGAGAAGAGATCTTAAACTGACTAAGCTTAAATTTCTCATTCTCTTGGGTGATTGTGAGCTCAAAGTAGTAATAAAATACAGATACAAAAATATTAACAATTTGTATATCCTGCACTTCTAAGTATAGACTAAAATCCATTTTTTGCTGTTTATCTGTCTCACTATCCATCTGTTCATCCATCTGTCTGTCCACCCATCCATCCATCTTTTTCTATCCTCCATGTTTTTCCAGAAAGAACCTAAGACAGTTTATAAATATATATGATTAACAGAAGAATCTTGATGCTGCCATAATAGATACATGAGTTAGACCAGTCATAGCACCTCAGAAGCCAAGAGGCACTCAGCAACCAACACAAATAAATAAAGTGTGTCAGAGTAAGACAAACCCTTTGCCTAAACTGTATCTATTTTTATTGACCTACAGTGTATGTTCCATGATGTTGGCCATCTGTTTTTATATATGTACATGTGCACACACATACACAAATGTGTGTGTGCATATGTGGGATGTTTAATCATTGCATTTAAAATTTCTAAATTCAGTTCTTTGATTAAGAACCAAAAACCTGATGATGTTAGACCTTGCATTTGTGGTATATGCATCATATAGAATTCAGCCTCCTAAGTGGGAATGATGTTTCATTTTTTTAATTAAGGTGTTATTGATATACACTCTTATGAAGGTTTCACATGATAAAACAATGTGGTTACTACATTCACCCATATTATCAAGTCCCCCCCCACTTACCCCACTGAAGTCACTGTCCATCAGTGTAATAAGATGCAACAGTCACTATTTGCCTTCTCTGTGCTACACTGTAATCCACATGATCACCCCCAAGCAACGTGTGCCAATCATAATACTTCTCAACCCCCTTCTTCCTCCCTCCGCACCCGCCTTCCCCCACCCCTCCCCTTTGGTAACCGCTAGTCCCTTCTTGGAGTCTGTGAGGCTGCTGCTGTTTTGTTCCTTCAGTTTTGCTTCATTATTACACTACACAAATGAGGGAAATCATTTGGCACTTGTCTTTCTCTGCCTGGCTTATTTCACAGAGCATAATATCCTACAGCTCCATCCATTCTGTTGCAAATGGTAGGATTTGCTTCTTTCTTATGGCTGAATAGTATTCCATTGTGTATATGTACCACCTCTTCTTTATCCATTCATCTAGTGATGGACACTTAGGTTGCTTCCATATCTTGACTATTGTAAAAAGTGCTACAATAAACATAGGGGTGCATATGTCTTTTTGAATCTGAGAACTTCTATTCTTTGGGTAAATTCCTAGGAGTGGAATTCCAGGGTTAAATGGTATTTTTATTTTTATTTTTGTGAGGAAGCTCTATATTGCTTTCCACAATGGTTGAACTAGTTTACATTCAAACCAGCCGTGTAGGAGGGTTCCCCTTTCTCTGCATCCTTGGCAGCATTTGTTGTTCTTAGTCTTTTTGATGCTGGCCATCCTAACTGGTGTGAGGTGATATCTCATTGTGGTTTTTAGTTTATTTCCCTGATAATTAGTGATGTGGAGCATCTTTTCATGTCCGCTGACCATCTGAATTTCTTCTTTGGAGAAGTGTCTGTTCATATACTCTGCCCATTTATTTGCCTTTTGGGTGTTGAGGTATATGAGTTCTTTATGTATTTTGGATGTTAACCCCTTGTCAGATATGTCGTTTATAAATACATTCTCCCATACTGTAGGATGCCTTTTTGTTCTGTTGATGGTGTGCTTTGCCATACAGAAGCTTTTAAGTTTGATGTAGTCCCATGTGTTCATTTTTGCTTTTGTTCCCCTTGCTCGAGAAGATACATTCAGAAAAAAGTAGCTCATGTTTACATTCAGGAGATTTTTGCCTATGTTATCTTCTAAGAGTTTTATGATTTCATGACTTACATTTAGGTCTTTGATCCATTTCAGGTTTACTTTTGTGTATGGGGATAGACAATAATCCAGTTTCATTCTCTTGCATGTAGCTGTCCAGTTTTGCCAACACCAGCTGTTGAAGAGGATGTCATTTCCCCATTGCATGTCCATGGCTCCTTTATCATATATTAATTGACCATATATACTTGGGTTTATATCTGGGCTTTTTATTCTGTTCCATTGGTCTATGGTTCTGTTTTTGTGCCCGTACCAAATTGTCTTGATTATTGTGGCTTTGTAGTAGAGTTTGAAGTCAGGGAGTGTAATCCCCCCAGCTTTATTCTTCCTTTTCAGGATTGCTTTGGCTATTTGAGATCTTTTGTGGTTCCATATGAATTTTAGAATTATTTTCTCTAGTTCATTGAAGAATGGTGTTGGTATTTTGATAGGGATTGCATTGAATCTTTAGACTGCTTTAGGCAGGATGGCCATTTTGACAATAAAATTCTTCCTATCTATGAGCATGGGTTGTTTCCATTTATTGATATCCTTTTTAATTTCTCTCATGAGTGTCTTGTAGTTTTCAGTGTATAGGTCTTTCATTTTCTTGGTTAGGTTTATTCCCAGGCATTTAATTCTTTTTGATGCAATCGTGAATGGAATTGTTTTCCTGATTTCTCTTTCTGTTAGTTCATCATTAGTGTATAGGAGTGCAACAGTTTCTATGAATGAATTTTGTATCCTGTAACATTTCTGAATTCAGATATTACATCTAGTAGTTTTGCAGTGGATTCTTTAGGTTTTTTTATGTGCAATATCATGTCATCTGCAAACAGTGACAGTTTAACTTCTTCTTTACCAATCTGGATGCCTTTTATTTCGTTGTGTTGTCTGATTGCCATGGCAAGGACCTCCAGAAATATGTTGAAAAAAGTGGGGAGAGTGGGTACCCTTGTCTTGTTCCTGATCTTAAAGGAAAAGCTTTCAGCTTCTCACTGTTAAGTATAATGTTTGCTATGGGTTTGTCATATATAGCCTTTATTATGTTGAGGTACTTGCCCTCTATACCCATTGTGTCAGAAGTTTTTATCATGAATGGATGTTGACTTTTGTCAAATGCTTTTTGGGCATCTGTGGAGATGATCATGTGGGTTTTTTTTTTCGGTATCATTAATCTACAATTACATGAGGAACATTATGTTTACTAGACTTCCCCAATCAGCAAGTCCCCCCCACAAACCCTCTTACAGTCACTGTCAATCAGCATAGTAAGATGCTGTAGAATCACTACTTGTCTTCTCTGTGTTGCACAGCTTTCTCCGTGCCGCCCCCCGACATTATACATGATAATCATAATGCCCCCTTTTTCTCCCCCCTGTTTATCCCTCCCTTCCCACCCATCCTCCCCAGTCCCTTTCCCTTTGGCAACTGTTAGTCCATTCTTGGGTTCTGTGAGTCTGCTGCTGTTTTGTGCCTTCAGTTTTTGCTTTGTTGTTATACTCCACATATGAGTGAAATCATTTGGTACTTGTCTTTCTCCACCTGGCTTATTTCACTGAGCATAATAGCCTCTAGCTCCATCCATGTTGTTGCAAATGGCAGGATTTGTTTTCTTCTTATGGCTGCATAATATTCCATTGTGTATATGTACCACATCTTCTTTATCCATTCATCTACTAATAGACACTTAGATCATGTGGTTTTTGTCCTTCTTTTTGTTGATGTGGTTGATGATGTTAACAGATTTTCTAAAATTGTACCATCCTTTCATCCCTGGAGTAAATCTTACTTGATCATGGTGGATGATCTTTTTGATGTATTTTTGAATTCGGTTTGCTAGTATTTCATTGAGTATTTTTACATCTATGTTCATCAGGGATATTGGTCTGTAATTTCCTTTTTTTGTGGTGTCTTTGCCTGGTTTTGGTATTAGAGTGATGCTGCCCTCATAGAATGATTTTGGGAGTATTGCCTCCTCTTCAACTTTTTGGAAAACTTTAAGGAGGATGGGTATTAGTTCTTCATTAAATGTTTCATAAAATTAAGCAGTGAAGCCTTCTGGTCCAGGAGTTTTGTTCTTAAGTACTTTTTTGATTACCAATTCAATTTCATTGCTGGTAATTTGTCTGTTCAGATTTTATGTTTCTTTCTGGGTCAGCCTTGGAAGGTTGTATTTTTCTAGAAAGTTGTCCATTTCTTCTGGGTTATCCAGTTTGTTACCATATAATTTTTTATAGATTTTTCTCAAAATTCTTTGTATTTCTGTGGTGTCTGTAGTGATTTTTCCTTTTTTCATTTCTGGTTCTGTTTATGTGTATAGACTGTCTTTTTTTCTTAATAAGTCTGGCTATGGATTTATCTATTTTGTTAGTTTCTCAAAGAACCAGCTCCTGCTTTCATTGATTCTTTCTATTGTTTTATTCTTCTTGATTTTATTTATTTCTGCTCTAATCTTTATTATGTTGCTCCTTCTACTGACTTTGGGCCTCATTTGTTCTTCTTTTACTAGTTTTGTTAATTGTGACTTCAGACTATTCATATGGGATTATTTTTCTTTCCTGAGGAAGGCCTGGATTGCAATATACTTCCCTTTTAGCATGGCCTTCACTGAGTCCCACAGATTTTGCAGTGTCAAATTATTGTTGTCATTTGTCTTCACATACTGCTGGATGTCTATTTTTATTTGGTCATTGATCCATTGGCTATTTAGGAGCATGTTATTAAGCCTCCATGTGTTTGTGGGATTTTTCATTTTCTTTGAGTAATTTATTTCTAGTTTCATACCCTTGAGGTCTGAGAAGTTGGTTGGTATAATTTCAATCTTTTTGAATTTACTGAGGTTCTTTTTGTGGCCTAGTATATGATCTATTCTTGAAAATGTTCCATCTGTGCTTCAGAAGACTGTGTATCCTGCTGCTTTTGAGTGCAGAGTTCTGTAGATGTCTGTTAGGTCCATCTGTTCTAATGTGTTGTTCAATGCCTCTGTCTCCTTACTCATTTTCTGTCTGTTTGATCTGTCCTTTGGATTGAGTGGAGTGTTGAAGTCTCCTAGAATGAATGCTTTGCATTCTATTTACCCTTTTAATTCTGTTAGTATTTGTTTCACATATGTAGGTGCTCCTGTGTTGCATGCACAGATATTTATAATGGTTATATCCTCTTGTTGGACTGACCCTTTTATCATTATGTAATGTCCTTCTTTGTCTCTTGTGATATTCTTTGTTTTAAAGTCTATTTTGTCTGAAAGAAGTATTGCAACTACTGCTTTTTTCTTTCTATTAGTTGCATGAAATATCTTTTTCCATCCCTTCACTTTTAGTCTGTGTATGTCTTTGGGTTTGAAGTGAGTCTTTTGTAGGCAGCATATAGATGGGTCTTGTTTTTTTATCCATTCAGTGACTCTGTCTTTTGATTGGTGCATTCAGACCATTTACATTTAGGGTGATTATCAGTAGGTATGTACTTATTGCCATTGTAGGCTTTAGATTCATGGCTACCAAAAGTTCAAGGGTAACTTCCTTACTATCTAAAAGTCTAACTTAACTCACTTAGTATGCTATTACAAACACAATCTAAATGTTCTTTTTTTTTCTCCTTTTTTCTTCCTCCTCCATTCTTTATATATTACATATCATATTCTGTATTCTTTGTCTATCCCTTGACTGACTTTGGAGGTAGTTGATTTAATTTTAAAATTTCTCAATAATTAATTCTTCTTCTTTACCATGGTTTTATTACTTCTGGTGACAACTATTTAGCCTTAGGGTCACTTCCATCTATAGCAGTCCCTCCAAAATACACATAGAGATGGTTTGTGGGAGGTAAATTCTCTCAGCTTTTGCTTATCTGGAAATTGTTTAATCCCTCCTTCAAATTTAAATGATAACCTTGCTGGATACAGTATTCTTGGTTCGAGGCCCTTTTGCTTCATTGCTTTGAGTTTATTATGCCACTCCCTTCTGGCCTATAAGCTTTCTGCTGAGAATTCTGATGATAGCCTGATGGGTTTTCCTTTGTATGTGATCTTTTTTATTTCTCTGGCTGCTTTTAATAGTCTGTCCTTATCCTTGATCTTTGCCATTTTAATTATTATGTCTTCGTGTTGTCTTCCTTGGGTCCCTTGTGTTGAGAGATCTGTGCACCTCCATGGCCTGAGAGACTATATCCTTCCCCAGATTGAGGACGTTTTCAGCATTTACCTCCTCAAAGACACTTCCTATCCCCTTTTCTCTCTCTTCTTCTCCTGGTACTCTTATAATATGAATATTGTTCCAGTTGGGGTGGTCACACAGTACTCTCAAAGTTCTTTCATTCCTATAGATACTTTTTTCTCTCTGTGCTTCAGCTTTTTATATTACTCTTCTCTCATATCTACTTCATTCATCATCTCCTCCACCATATCTAATCTGTTTTTAAAGCCCTCCATTGTATTCCATAATGATTGGACCTCTGTCCAGAAATCATTCCTGAGTTTTTGAATATTTTTCTTTACCTCCACAAGCATGTTTATGATTTTTATTTTGAAATCTCTTTCAGGAAGATTGATGAGTTCAGTTTCAGTTTTCCATTTCTCTGGTGTTTGTGGAATTTTGGTTTTTGAACTGGGTTCCTTTGACATTTCATATTTGTGTGTGGCCCCCTCTAATGCCAGAATCTCTACTCTCTGGAGCTGTTTAGACCCTGGAGCAATGTTGATGGTTGGACGGGAGTGGTGTTGGTGCCTTGGGGGAGGAAAGAGCTGTTTCCTGCTTTCCGGCTGCTATGCCTCTCTCCACTGTCAGAACCAGTGGGTGGAACACATAGGTGTAAGCCTCTATGCTTTGCATTTGTAGCTGCCATAGGCAGGACTTCTCTCTGGCTGGCCTGATGGCAGGGCAGGGATTGTGAGTTTATGAGCCAGGTGTGGGCTGGCCGGGAGGAAACTGCAGCAATCTGTGTACCACAGTGGGGGACCTTGGAGCTGCGTGTCCAGCCAGTGAGATGGAGCACCTGAAGCTCCTGAAAATTCCCAACCTGCTGGGCAAAGTGTACCAGACAATTTTGTCTATTTGCCTTTTGTCTTGAGCAGTAAGCTCTGTGCAATCGTTGCCCCTTTAGAAGCCCTCTTGCTATTAGGAACTCAGACTGCCCACCTTTGTCCCAGAGCAGTCAGATATGAATCCCTGTTTTTCACAAGTGGCTGGAATCTCAGTCTCTCCAGGTATTCCACCTGTCTTAGCTTTCCAACCCCACTAATCACCAGAGCACCATGCAATATAGGTCTGTGCTCCCAGAGCAGATCTCCAGGGCTAGGTTTTCAGGAGTCCCAGGCCTCCACTCCCTCCCTGTTCCATTTCTCTCCCTCCTGCAGGTGAGCTGGAGTAGGGGAAGGGCTTGGGTCCCGCCAGATCATGGCTTTGTTACATTACCCTGCTTAGTGAAGTCTGTTCTTTTCTCCAGGTGTATGCAGTCTGGTGCAGCCTTCTTTTCTGTTGCTCTTTCAGGATTAGTTGTATTAGTTATATTTTCATATTATATGTGGTTTTAGGAGAAGGCCTCTGTCTCACCTCTCATGCCACTATTTTTAATCTCTGATGTTTCATTTTATTCATTGTAATAAGAGCAAATTACAAATGCGGATTCTCCAAAGAGAATTTTTCAGTTTTTTTATATTGAGGGCACTGTTCCTCAGTTCTGCACTTACACCGATAATAAAATTGTGAATAACACTCAAACAATTTTAGTTCACTTTCAAAATTCTGATACAAGAAAATTATTTTTGAAATGCAGTGTTAGTGCTTAAATCCTTTATTTTGGAATAGTAGGTTTCCCCATTCCTTTCATTTAGGGTGGGCAGAGACCAATTTCAGTATATGAAAGTGAGTCCACATATCTTTGACAAATGCATTTCCCAAAGACATAGTTTTATTAGGAAAGAGCAAATGAAATTATATATTTGGGTACCATTAATAAATGTCCCTTTAGGAAAATATTATAAACAAATATATATTTTAATAACCATCAAAAGGGTGAAGTTTTTATTTCATTTCCTCCATAAATTACTTCTAGAATTTCCCTTTATGTAAATGAACAAGTCAGTCTTTTTCTCCAAGTCAAAAAAGTCTTCAGAACAAATGAATGACTAAGCCACCTAATTTGTATATTCTACAACAGATTACATACTGATATTTGTTCATTAAGTATTTTGCTGTCTATGGCTCTGGCTATGTCCAGTTCATGCAGCTAATAAACACATCCACAATGGGTAAGATTTTAAACTTTCTAGCACAAAATGACAAAAAGATACCCCAAATAACCTTACTTTTTCACAATTGTTTGTAGTTACTCAGCTATGTCTTCAAAATTATGAGCAACATCATGGTTAAATTTCCATCTCATTCCTCAGCAGTACACATCATTTCTCTTCACACAACCATAAAAATGGTCTTTTATAGAAAGGTCATCTGTAAACACTTCAAATTCCAGGAAAACTTTTCTTGCTTAATATGTAGCTACATTTCACAATACTGTCATTTAGTCATTAATTAATCCTTGATGATTAAGTTATGTCCTTTCAGAGTTGGCTAGGATTTTTATCTTACATAATTCCCACATCATATTGTTGCCTTAAGTTGTATTCCCTTATTTCAGACATTTTTTTTTACTCATTAATTATATGTACATCTTTGACTTTTAAAAAACAAGGTTAGCACTGTGGAAAGCAGTACAGAGGTTCCTCAAAAAACTAAAAGTAGAAATATCATTTGACCCAGGAATTCTACTCCTAGGAATTTACCCTAAGAATGCAGGAGCCCAGTTTCAAAAAGATATATGCTCCCTTATGTTTATCGCAGCACTATTTACAATAGCCAAGAAGTGGAAGCAACCTAAGTGCCCATCAGTAGATGAATGGATAAAGAAGATGTGGTACATATACACAATGGAATATTATGCAGCCATAAGAAGAAAAAAAATCCTACCATTTGCAACAACATGGATGGAGCTAGAGGCTATTATGCTCAGTAAAATTAGCCAGGTGGAGAAAGACAAGTACCAAATTATTTCACTGATATGTGGAGCATAAGAACAAAGCAAAAACTGAAAGAACAAAACAGCAGCAGACTCACAGATCCCAAGAATGGACTAACAGTTGCCAAAGGGAAAGGGACTGGTGGAGGGGGTGGGAAGGGAGGGAGAAGGGGAATAAGGGGCATTACAATTAGCACACATAATGTGGGGGGTAAGCACAGTGAAAGCAGTATAGCACAGAGAAGACAAGTAGTGACTCTATAGCATCTTGCTATGCTGATGGACAGTGACTATAATGGGGTATGTGGTGCGGACTTGATAATGGGAAGAATGTAGTAACCACAATGTTGCTCATGTGATTGTATATTAATGATACCAAAAAAAACAGTAAAAATAAACAAATACATTTAAAAAATAAAAAACAGCGTTAGTTTTATTTTGTTTGGTCTCTAATTGAAATTAACCCTAAACAATGCTTGTATTGCAAAAAAGTTAATGCATAAGGAGTTAGATGTAGGAAAGCTAAATTTGGGAAGGGCAGACATTCTCATCACAATGGCATTCTATGTTATGAACAGCTCTGTAAGAAGATTAGATCTTCAGTTTTCTTATGGTGCAATCTATTGTTTACATGTATTTTTATTCCCTTCACGATATGCTCTCTAGCTGCTGCTAGAGACTTAGAGCTGAAGCGGTGTTCTAAGCATGGCAGGCAATGAATTAAAACACTAAAACAGATCTCTATTTGCCAGACAATTCAGGTTTTTGACATAAACTAGACATGGAGATTCCAACATTAACTTACCAGTCTTTTAGTAGCAACTCATTTTTAAAAATTGCTTTCACATATTGAGGGCAACACTTACTGGGCAATTAAATCTGCCTCTGGCTCTTGAAGCCAACAGCTGACAACTTCGAGGGGGCTGGAGACCTTTATTTATTAATTTATTCTTATTGAGATATAGTTGACATGTAACACCGTGTTAGTTTTAGGTGTATAACACATGATTTGATATATACACATATTGCAAAATGAGTCACAAAAAGTTTAAGTTAAATTCCACCACTGCACATAGCTGCAATTTTTTTTTCTTATGATGAGAACTTTGAAGATTTATTCTCAGCAAATGTCAAATATACAATATAGGATTGTTAACTACAGTCACTGTGTTGTACATTACATCCCTGGGTTATTTATCTTATAACTGGAAGTTCGTACCTTTTGACCATCTTCACCCACTTTGTCCACTTCCCATCTTAGGTAACCACCAATCTGTTCTCTGAATCTCTGAGTCTGGATTTTGTTTTTCTGAGTTCACATATAAGTGAGATCATATAGTATTTGCCTTTCTCTAACTCATCTAACTTAACATAATGCCCTCAAGGTCCATCCATGTTGTTGCAAATAGCAGGATTTCCTTCTTTTTTATGGCTGAATAATATTGTTTTAGATATATACACACATAATTCTTTTATCCATTCATTTTATCCATTCAATAGACACTTAGGTTGTTTTCATATCCTGACTATTATATATAATTCTGCAATAAACATAGGGAACAGATATCTTTTTGAGATAGTGATTTTGTTTCCTTTGGATAAATACCCAGAAGTAAAACTGTTGGGTCATACAGCATTCTATTTTTAATTTTTTGAGGAACCTCCATACTGTTTTCCACAGTGGCTGCACCAATGTACATTCCCACTAACAGAGTGGGAGGGTTCCCTTTTCTCCACATCCTTCCCAATACTTGCTATTTCTAGTCTTTTTGACAAAAGTCATCTACCAGGTATGAGGCTCACTGTGGTTTGATTTGCATTTCTCTGATAATTAGTGATGTTGAACACCTTTTCATGGACTGTTGGAAAAATGTCTATTCAATTTCTCTGCCCAGTTTTTAATCAGATTGTTTGTTTTTATGCTATTACATTGCATGAGTTCCTTATATATTTACATACTAACCCTTTATCAAATAATTTACAAATATTTTCTCCCATTCCACAGACTGCTTTTTCAATTTTCTGATGGTTTCCTTTGTTGTACAGAGCTTTTTAGTTTGATGTCATCCCATTTGTTTATTTTTGCTTTTGTTGCATTTGCTTTTGGTTTTTAATGCAAAAAAATCATTGCCAGTGCTTACTGCCTATGTTTTCTTCTAGGAGTTTTACAGTTTCAGATCTTATGTTCAAGCCTTTAATCCATTTTGAGTTTATTTTTGTAGCTGGTTAACTCCCTTGCCCACCACGATCACGATGCCCAAGTCCTCCATGCCCAGAGTTAGGGGCTGCAGGTTAGCTTCACTGCTCATCTATTCAGCTCACTACTCCAATGTCAGGTTGCCAGGGATGTTGTTTCTGAAAATCACAACCATTATTTTTCCCTCCCTCCCTGCTCACCATAACCACAAGCTCAGCTCACCACACTGAACTGAGCGTGGTGCCATGCCAAGGTCTAGGAAATGAGTATGTTAGGAGCTCTCTCATTTCACTGAGGTTACATTGTTTATATTGGGAGCTGGAAGTGCCTGGTGATTCAGACACAGTGTGTCATCTCTATAGGCTCAGTCAGAGAGGAGGTCAAGAGCACCACCACTTACATACTGTAGAGTTGAGCAAGAAGCTGAGGCCACATTACAACTATATTTGTGTCTTCCTCAAAATTTGCTTATCCTCCTCCCTTTTTGACTTTTCAGTGGCTTCCTATCACTCTCACGCTAGAAACCAAGCTTCCCAGCAAAATAAATTAGCTCTACTGCCCAGACAAATTGGCTTTTGATTCACCTCTGATGTCTCAATCTTCACATCCTTCACCCTAGGTACAGTCAAATGTGATCTCCCTGAACTCTCATTGTACTATCACTGTTCTACTAATTCCATATACATACTGTTATGTAAAATCTGCTGTTAAAATCCTTCTCTCCTTCTACCATATCCACTGACAGGCTAACTACAATTAGTCATTCAAAATTGTTCTGATTGTTCCTCCTCTTGATGAATGTATCCTGATCAAGTAGGTGCTATTCCACTGTATTTGCCTCTGTCAGAGATCTGGAAATTGCTCACTTTTTGTTTTGTTTCAACCCTATAGACTATCACTATCTTCTCCATACCTATTTATCTAGTGAGATATCACTATAAACTACTGGAGGGTAAGGATGCTCTCTTTTATGCCTTTAACTCCAACCCTAGCACAGTGATCCTAGATCAATTATGTATCTTACTAAATGTTAATAAATGACTAATGATAATAGCCTTTGCAATTTTCAACCAACCATTTAATAAATATTTGAGTGTCTATTAAATGCAAAGCTCTCCTTTGTGCATGATGCAAAGATAAGACATGTATTTTTCATTCTAGGTGCTTCAAGTCTAGTAGCAATGTGCAGGCATACACACCTCTAAAGGAAAATCAGCAACTTGGGCTTGTTTTGGCCTCTACAGAGTAGGCATACATGGTAGTTTAAATTTCAATTTATTCCAACTATTTAGAGTTAGGTTATTTGTATGGAAAATCCATTTTCCATCTTCTCTCGAAAAACTGAGAAACATGGTATTACTACATTGCGTCTTTCACAGCATCTAAGGAGAGAGAGCCTCCCCTTAGATGGACAGCTGATGGTTCTCTGAATGGATGTTGCAAGTTAACATTTCATTCCAGACCATTTTCACCCCACAGTTAACTCCTGGCCTTTCAAAACCAAGCTTGTATGAAAAAGAATATTTTGGTCATATCAGTGAGAAACGAATGAATCTAAGTGAAAAAGTACAGATCTGTAGGCTTAAAGTTGAATCTCATACAGGGAAACTTGTCTTGGCAGGAGTGGGAGGTGATGAAGAAAAATATTTTTTTGCATACAACTAATTCTTCCTCTGGTTTTGCAGAAATCAGGCTAAATTAAAGCTATGGGAATTCCTAAATCTATGTCATCACCAATTACTAGCAAATCAAAAGATACCATCTGCTGTTGAAAGCTAAAGCTTTCTCTGCGACAACTTAGAAAACCAAGTATTCAAAGTGTCATTTTAATTTCTTAAATAAAAGCAAGGGGATTGACTGACTTTTTTAAAAGTTCTTAAGATGTGGTGAAAAGAAAAAGACATCTGTTCCCTGCCCAGAGCCCCTTTCCCCCAGCCCCACCAAGCAGCACCACTAAGGACAGAGCTGCTCCTTCTCCAGAGAACTGCCCTTTGAGAAGCTACCTCCCACCCAGGTGGCCCACCACCAGTGACTGACAGAATCTGCAGTACTGGCTCCCTTACCTCAAAGTGGGACTGACTGTGGCAGAATTCATGCTCCAAAACTTCCTGTTGGGACACAGGCTGAAGCTGATCCCAGCTGAGTCTTCCCTTCTTTCCCTACCCTACTCCACTCCCCTCCCATTTCTTCCCTGGAGACCACTTCTTCAAATTGCTGTCAGAAAAATCTCTCTCAGGGTCCACTTCTAGGAAACCTGACCTGAGACACTTAGCACCTTAGGAGATCCATGTACTTACTACTTTAAAGACAGTGGGCTCAAATATTCTGATGTTGTTTGAAGAACACATGACTGTTCAGCCTGACACCTCTAGATATGAGCCCTGTTCAAGGACACCCCCTTAATTGCACCTTTAACATTAGAAATTCATTCTGTGGTGGACTTGTCAGATATATCCCCATATTAAGACACAGCAATGCCATTTAGGTCAAAAGAATATAAATGCTACCCAACCCTGCCAAATACAGATTTTCCCATAGCTTCATAGCAGAAATAACCTACTAAAAAGTCCAACTCTCACTTTGAGATCAAATAAAGAAAATAGAGAGTGAGACTGAAGAAAATATTCCCATGAAGGTAAGGTAAAAATAATCAGGAGTTCCTGTAATTACTAACAAAAGGAAAGCTGACTATTAATTTTTACTTTGCCTGGAATACTGTCCATCCCATTAGTAGTGTTTGATTCATTGTTGGCATGTATCTTCTTGCTTAGTAAAAGATGGCCACCTCTGCATTACTGGTGAGAGTCTTTCTCTGGGTGAGACTCAAAGCTATGAATTCCGATGGTGTTGCCATATACTGAGGTGTTTTCAGATATTAGCAATAGGGGGCAGGTTGCTCTGCAGTTTTCAAAGATTCCATTTTTTTGACAAGATTAATTTAAATTTGCATGTGAAGATTGAGGTCACTGTGAAATGAAACCAGCAATAATAGGAAATGATGACACGTTTGAAGTTGAGAATTTCCAGCTTGAGAAATAGATCCTTAAAAAGATCACCCCCAAATTGTGAAATGAGGGACCAGGTAGTTGTGAGATCAACCAATAGTGGGCAGGATGGGCAGAGAAGAACAAAACGGTGTTTTAAGGGATGGGTAGGATTCCATCCCAATTTCTAGTTTCCTAGTGCTTGCTATTTACTAAGTCAGCCCTCTGCTGGGAAGCACCAACCCCCAAATGGAGAGTCCTTGGAGCTTTAATGGACTTTTAGAATCTGAATTTTGGTTGGCTACCATGGGAATTCTATACAGCCCACTTGGGGATTGCCTGATGCAGCTTATCTGGAGGAGTATATATCAGGGAATGTGGGACAGTAGGGAAAGGAACTAATTGGTACCTAACAGCAATTCAATTAGTGATAGGCATTAAGCCTAGTCTATGGATTAGAAAACTGAGGCAAAGAACTTCAGTAACTGGTTGCTTTGACTATATCATAAACAAAGACTAAAAGTCTGACAAGAATATTATAGAATGGAACAACACTGGAAAACCAGCTGGACCTCCCCATTCTTTACCTCTACCCACTGGAGAAAAGATAATGCCTCTCCAAAGGGATTCAGTTGGGAGCACTTTGGCAGTAACAGTCAGAGATCCCTTTGATTTGGGTCCAGAAACTTTCTTTGTAAATGGAAGACAATATACCATAGAGATAGGAATGTAGCTATTGTGGTCAGGTAAACTGAGTTCAGATTTCAGGTTTCCAAAGTACTAGCTGTGGAAACTTACTTAATTTTCTTAGTATAGCTGAGATTCAGTTCCCAAGGGTTAACTATAGTACTTCTTCATAGGGTGGATACAATGTGTATAAACTTAGGCCAGTGTATCGCAGATAGTAAGTGTTCGTTAATGGTAGGAAAAAAATGAACACATTTACATTTCCGGCATTTCCCTTCCCTCAGGTTTTAGTGTAATGTTGACTTACTACCATGATAATCTTGTATTTTTTTCTACCTGCATTTAGATTCCTGTTTTCTACTAAGGTGATAGTTCCTTATTGCTTAATCTATGTTTTATTTATTAGCCAGAATTATTTAGAAGGTGACCAGATATTCCTCTTAATTCACCAGAGATCCCACAAAAGGGGATGAGACAGGGGCCATGGGCTTAGACAGAATAGGGTGAGGGCCTCCAGAAAAAGCAAGGCAAGATATTTACAGTCAGAGCAATGTAACTACATGCAAGGAAATCACCTACCAAAACTCCGTGTTAAACATTAAGCTCTAGGGTCATTCTTCAGTGAAATCAGTTGATACTCCCCAAGGAAAGTAGCCCATCTTTTTATTATGCTAATTGTTTGTAATCATGTGTAAAATTCACTTTAGCATGCTAAAAGGGATTTAATATCTCATCAAGGCCAAACATCCTAAGGCCACTTTGAACAAGTCCGTACCCAAAGCCCTTTATCAGTTCCCCAAAATCCTCAACTGCCTATAAATCCCGTAGACAATGCACCACCCGGGGCTCTCTTGTCTGCCAGGAGCTCTGTCCTCTCACTGTATCTCTCAATAAAAGCCTCTCCCTGGCTCTCCTACCTTGACTGTTTGCTAAGTTCATTCTTCTACTCCGCAAACAACAACCCCGGCATCAGGGAGACATCTTCTACAGTTTGCTTCTAAGACAATCATCTCTAAAATACATATGTGGGACTATCTATTTTACTGAGTTGGGCACTCCAAGTCTGGCTTGCCCTGAGACAAGCGGTCACCTAAAGGTTTCCCCTGGGCGTGTGGTACCTTATTGGGACCCACTATACTGAAAGGGGCGTGGCTTCTGTTGCCTCTGGAAGGCTGATAATGCTGGGGTTGAGCAAAGGTCCAGAGGCTAGAACTCCTTTCCCCAAGAACTCAATAGGAAGACCACTTCTCTTCCTATCTTTCCTGAAAATACTGCCCCAGACGTAGCACAGGACAATTTTTAAGTAACTGAATGCTCTGTGATAATTAATTTTATGGATCAACTTGACTGGGCCATGGGTGCTCAGATAATTGGTCAAACGTAATTCTGGGTATGTCTGTAAGGGTGTGTTTGGATGGGATTAGCATTTCAATCAGCTGACTCAGTAAAGCAGATTGCCTTCCTTACAGTGGGTGATCCTCATCCAGTCAGTCCATGGCCTGAATAGGACAAAAAGGGTGACCCTCCCCTGAGTAGCGGGAACTCCTACTGCCTAACAGATGGGGCTGGGACGTCGGTCTTTGGACTCCAGCTGAAACACGGCTCCTCTTGGGTCTTGAGCCTGCCAACTTTGGGGCTGAAATCTTTACCATTGGCTCTTCTGGGTCTTCAGCTTGTTGACTGCAGTTCTTGGGACTGTTCAGCCTGCATAATCACAGGAGCTAGCTCCTTATTTTACATGCATATGCACACATATCTCCTCCTGGTCCTGTTTCTCTAGAAAACCCTGACTAATACATTCTCAAAACTTAGGTTGGTATATTGTAAAAATCTGCTCACTTGAAGTAAGACTACCTGGGAAATAAAAAGTCCATTCTTTTCCTCAAAGTTCCTAGCCTTGTATCTGCAAAGAGAACAAAAGTACAAAGGGAGGAAATAACTACTTGCTAGCCTGTGATATGGGGTGTGTGTTGAGTGTGTGTGTGTGTTTGAACACAGGCAGAGCAGCTACAATAGGATTTGGTTTCTAAGGACTAAGAGGAGAAAAATGAAAACTGTCAAAATAGAGCTATGTTGTTTTATGATAGTTCACATGTTATTAAGATGCTGCATTACTTTTCCAAGAGCCGAGCTGGGAGAAGTGTGAAAATAAGATTCCTGCTGAATGCTTTTCAGGAGAAATAGGTTCCTAATGGGGGCAGGGCTTTTCTTTAGGAAGATGTCCTCTGGTTATAGAAAAAAAAAAAGTTGACATTTCCCTCTAGTGGCAGAAAGGAAATAATACTCACTGAGGAGAACAATGTAAGATTAAGAATGCTTCAGCAAAGAGGTTTCCTTCCTCTTTTTGAATACTGTAATTATTGCTAATCATATAATGATTATTACTTATTTCAGGAATGTCCTGCACCAGAGAATTTGTAACTGCATTGGGAAAGGTCTCGTCAGAGAAGAAGATAAACCTGATCCCTGAACGGGTCCAGGAAAACTTTGTGAAGTAGGTGACAAAATAGTGCGTGGTTCCCCCTTTTCCCATTACTGAGCCTTCACCAGGCATCCAGTGACAACATGATCTGCTTCTCCTTAAGTTCTACCAGAATATTCTAAGGATATTCTGGTTCTTTCTCTTTTGCTTCTATTCCCTTTCTCCCCACCAAAAATTGCATTTCCATTACCTCATGGTTTTATTTTTCACCTTAGTGCCCCTGCCTCTCATCAGTGATCCACACCTCCTTATCCCATCATTGACTTCACTACATTACTTTACAATTGTACGTTTTTGTGACTATTCCTCCCCATCCTCACTAAAGTTTGAACTCCTTACCGGCATGATCTAAATTTTTGTCTCTGAATCACAAATGTCTAGTTCAGTGTCTGGAACTCAGTAAGTACTTGGCAATATAAAGCATACATATATCAATAAGTGGTTAAATGAATGAATCTGAAAGTAATTTAATAAATTAACAAGTCCATTGATATATTATCTGTATTTCATATTTTATATTATTAGGGGAATTGCAGAGAAAATTCTTGAACTCAAAAGTGAAGCTGAAGTAAAATGAACAGTAGAAAATAATTAGGAAGTTGTTCCTTGTGTGGAGTCTTCCAGAATTTAGCCTATTTAAAGATATGAAGTGATCAGATGGATGGAAGGACTCACTGATACACAGCATATTCACACATTAAATAGCATTGTGCAAAGTTTGCTGTTCAATTATGATTCTCTCATGTGGGAAAGAATGGAAGGTGATCTGGGGCTTGAGAATTCTTACTCTCAGGATGAAAATGGAATTCAAAGCTTGAAAAGAGAAACTGCTCCCATTTCAAAAATTCATTTCCTCTAGCTTCTTTTCCTACTAAGAAAAAAACTGATCATTTTTGGACAGCCAAAACAATATGGATTTTATGAACCAAAGAACACAAAAGTGGGGAATGATTAAATCATGTGTCTTTAAGTGAGGATAGGAGGTATAAGTCATGGCTATATTTTTCAGGAAAAAGCAGTAATAGAAAAGGCTTGCCTCTGAAAAGTCAATGTAGAAAAGACACATTTTTCACATCTCACATGAAGGCACATGACTTATGTATAAGACATTTATATTTTTAAATACAAACTTTCCTAGAGCATAGATCATTGCACATGAGAGCTACTAATACAGCCTCAAAAAAGAGCTGAAAACTTTTACTTCTGAGATGGATGTAGTAGGTAAATGCAAGACAAAACCCCCCAGTAATAATTAGGAAAAGTTGGATATATTACAAAAATCATTTTAATTGTATGAGATTGATGCAGAATCCAAGAGGAAAGGCAAAGAGTTATTAAAATTCCAGCTGTCATTTTTCCATAAACTGACAAGTTGATCCTACAGTTTATGTGGATATGCAATGGAACCAGATATAAGGCTATATATTTACGGTCACTTGATTTTTAAGAAATGTGCCATGACAAGTTAGAGAGGAGATAATAGTCTTTCCAATAAATGGTGCTAAGACAATGGGATATTCACATGCAAAAGAATAATGTTGGACCCCTAACTCACACTATAAAATAAAAACTAACTCAAAGTTGATCATAGACTTACATGTAAGAGCTAAAATGATAAAACTCTTAGAAGAAAAATAGATGTTAATTTAGTGACTTTGGGTGAGGCAGTAGTTTCTTAGATATGACACCAAAATCACAAGTGACAAAGAAAGAATGAGAAAAAATATTGAACTACAACAAAATTATAAGCCTTTGTGCTCCAAATGTTACAATAAAGAAATTGATAGTACAGCTCATAGAATGAGAGAAAAAGTTTGCAAATAATACATGACAAGGGATATGTATCTAGAATATATAAAGAACACTTACTAAACAATAAAAAATAAACAATCCAATTTAAAAATGGATAAAGGGTTTGAATGACATTTCTCTAAACAAGATATAGAAATGTCCAAGAAGCTCAGTATCAGTTGTCATTAGAGAAATGCAAATCAAAACCACAATATGCTGCCAGTTCACATCCATTAGGATGGCTATAATGAAAAAAACAATGACAAGTGTAGACAAGGATGCAGAGAAACTGCAACTCTCACACATTGCTGGTGGAATTGGAAAAGCCACTTTGGAAAATAGTCTGTTAGTTTCTTAAAAATTTAAACGTAGAGTAACTACAAGGCCCTACAATTCCACTTCTAGTATATGAAATGAAAACATATATCCATACAATGTGAGCACAAATAGCAGCATTATGCATAAGATCCCAAAGGGGAAAAAATCCAAATGTCCATCTACTGTTGAGTGAATAAATAAAATGTGGTATGGCCATACAATGGAATATTAGCCATAAAAGGAATGAAGTTCTGATACATGCTGCAACATGGATGATCCTTGAAAACATTATGCTAAGTGACTGCAATGTGTATAATGTGTAGAGATTTTCTTTAGATTCCAGATAGAAATATTCTGGAGTTATTCCACTTTTGGGTATCTATCCAAAAAAAATCTGGATGGATAAAGAAGATGCAGTATATATCCATCATATATACATAGTCCACCATATATGTACACATGGCCGATTATATATATATATATAGTAGACATTACTCTGACATAAAAAGGTAGGAAATTTTAATATTTGTGATAACATGGATGGAACTAAGGGTATTACGCCAAGTAAAATAAATCAGACAGAGAAAGATAAATACTGTATGATTTCATTTATATGTGGAATCCCCAAACATAAAACAAAGAAGCAAAGATACCCAGTAACAGACTCATAGATACAGGAAACAAACTGTTTGTTACCAGAATGGGGAAGGAGTAGTGGGGTGAATGAAATAGGTGAAGGGGATTAAGAGGTGCAAATTTCCAGTTATAAAATAAATAAAACAGGGGGTTGTAAAGTACAGCATAAGGAATATAGTCATTAACATTGTAATAACTTTGTATGGTGACAGATGGTAACTAGACTCATTGTGCGGATCATTTCATAATGTACAAAAATATTGAGTCACCATTGACACCTTAAATAAACAGAATAGTGTATGTCAATTACACTTCAATAAAAAATATTCTGGAATTATAGTCATGATATTTATACAACTTAGTGAATGTACTAAACACTATTTAATTGTACACTTTAAAACTTATTTTTATGGTATGTGAATCTCATTAAAAAAAAACAAGAGTAGTCTAAGTCATCTAGTTTTTCCATGATACTGCAATACATCTGAGGCAATGCTGTGACATGCCAGAAAGAGACATGCATGTGATTTGAAGTTTTGTGGCACGGCAGTCTGTGGGTCTGTTCTGGAGCTACCTTAAAATTATGCTTCTGTTAATCTCAGTGTCCTCCTCCTTCCCTCTTTTCTTCCCATACATGCCTTTGTCCTCTACCATATATATGTCACTCCCAGTGTAAGTTTTAGCTATTTGTGTCCACATACTAGACATTATGATTTTCAGCATGATCAGAAATATACATCATCCAAGGCAATGTTTCCAAAGTATATCAAAATCACTGGGAAATAAACTCAACATAGAATCCAGGACTGTGCATCTCAATAGGGACTCCACTTTGGCAAGCAGCATCCCAGGAGACATACACAACCAGGGTTGAGAACCCCACTTTTAGAGTTTGAACAAGAATTGGTGTGAATCCTTTGATTGTTCACGCAGTCATGATGAGATGGTCCAGAGTAACAGTTCCTGGTGAACTTGTAGCCACTCCTCTGAATTTGCCACTGACCTTGTCTCTTTGGTAACTCTGCTTTCCTCTCCCCTATTACTGATTATCTAGATACTCTAGTACCAGGGGAAGGGCAGAAAGCAGCCTTTCCCCTTTCAAATCCTGTACATGGGAGGTCTGGCAATTATCTTGGTTTAGGGGCAAATTTTCTTATGTCAAACTCACCCATTAAGATAGAGATTTACTCAAGGGCCCTGAAGCCCATCTTTGCTTTCTGTATTTGGATGAAAATAACAAGAGCATTATGACAGGGGGTCAAAAGATAGGTCATCCATGAAGTCACTTGCAACACAAAGGGGCAAGATCAGAGGAAGAAAAGGATTCTCATCTGTGTCCCTCAAGGCAAACAGGAGATCTTCTGATGGTTATCTGGCTAATGTGTCTTAGTGGGTTTGTGACTCAGTCTCTATTCCCTGGTGTATTTCTAGCAAGTACCTTAACCATAGCCTGAGTCCATGTGGGCTGCCAGGCCTTTACAGCTCCCTTCTGTCCCCTCCCCTGCATCTCTCAGGGGATCCTTAGGTCTGACATGAGCAGGCTAACAAAATATAGATGTTCCAAATGGGTGACTGGAGAAAGTGATATTCCAGGAGCAGTAAGAATCAAATGCCTAGGCCAAGCCTGCTGTCTCTATTCTAACAAAGCAAGAACCAATCTGAAAATGAGGACTCTGAAGCAACAGATATGTTTTTTTTAGACAATCTACATTAAGATAAAAAACAAATGAATTTCTTCTAAAAGAATTCTAAGCTGTTATTTTTTTTTTAAATAAAAAGAATTTCTCTAAACCCTTAATCTGTAAAACTATAAAAAAAAAATGAGCCCTTCCCCCAATATCCAATATCTCACTTTCTAGAGCCACTAACTGGGAGCCACGTCCAGTCTGGCTGTCCAGTTGCACCTGAGTTTCTCCTCCTGGTTGTTTTTTCCTATTTTTAGGCTGACAGTGATGAACAGCAACAGCAGCTCTGAGAGGTTCACTTTTGCCCCTTCCACTCAGCCCACTGTGCTCCACATTAGGAAGTGAAGGCAGGTAAAGAAAGCTAGTGACTGGAAGGCTGAGCCTAGAGCACTAGCTACATCCTGATACCCAGGCTACATCCTTGACCAATTAAATTGCATCTCCGGGTATGGGAGCCAAGAATCAGTATTTTTAAAAACTCACTGAGCAATTCCAATCAACAGCCAAGACTGAGAACTACTGGGCCAGAGCAAAGAGGAAGATTCTCCCAACATCCCAACAAACTCAAAGTCAGATGACCTTTTATTACATTCAACTGTCCTAGAACACCCAAGCTCCCAACCCAGCACCATTTCCAAGCAGAGGGTGGAACTGCCCTTCCTTATATTCCATTCTTTCAGCTGTAATTCTTTTTTTTCTTTGACATTTTCCCCGTTTAAGATGCCTTGAAGTTCAAGTACACTTGGTCTTATGGTGATGTAACTATTGCATAAGTGCAGTGGGCAGAGATTCGTTTTAATCACTACCCTCTCCTCCCATTCCTCACCTTTCCCTCTACTTCCATAGGTAAGGGACTCTCAAGACCTTAGGTATCTGTATCACCTGGGAGTAGAAGAAAATGCAGATTCTTGGGCTCCACTGCTGAACCTCTGGTGATGGAGCTCCGCAATCTGTGTTTTAATTAGTCTTCAGGTGATCCTGATGCAGTTTAAAGCTTGAGAACCACAGCCGTGGGCATCCATGATACGACAATTTATGGCTTCCGCTCTGAGGCTCAAAGCCAACCAGGCAGCACAGAGCCTTTAGAAGAGGTGCAGAGCACCTGGAGGTGATGCTGGGACAGAACACAGAAGCCACCTTTAGATTAAATAACTAGAGCAACATAGCCACCCTCTTTAGTCTCCTTTGTGCCCGTGGATTTTCTTTCAGTTGCCCAGCAGCCTACTGGGGATACACACGTCCCTGTTTGGAACATTACTTCTCTCATAAGGCACTGACTCTCTTTTGAGTCTTCTGAAATATACATGTGCATATAGTTCCTGTAATTTTGTTACAAGGAGCCAAATAAAAAAGAGCACAGTTTATGGAAAGAAGAAGGAGTTTGGCTTCAGTCCCAGACACTTAATTCACCAAGAAATATGTATTTATTCTATGCTCACAGTATTATGGAAGATCTTGTTAACAACTGGCCTAACTTGTACATTAGGGCATTTTGATTTAGTTTTAGTTTTATACTTCTGGGTCCAGCCATGGCCTACCAACCTTCCTCCTAGCTTTCACTCACCTCCTTCTAATCTACTTGCTATGCAGAAGCCAAAAGAGTCTTTCAAAATTAAAATCCCATTGTATTACTTTGCTTCTTAAAAGTCTAGTAATTTCAAATGCAGTTGACATAAAATCTAAATTGCTTTCTATAGCCTACAAGAGTCCTCATGATCTGTCCACCAGGTACTGTCCAACCTCTTCCACCACTAACACTCCCCCCTTCCATGCTCAGTGGCTCTGGTCCCCAAAGTCTTGCTATTCTCCAATAAGTCAGTCCCGTCATCACACAGGGCCTTTGCACTTGCTGTTCTCTTGCTGTGAAGGGCCCTCTCCCTACTTTCACATGGCTGGATCCTCTTTTAGTCATTCAGATATCAACTCAAATATTACTTTCTCCAGGAACCATGACCACACATACTCTACATTAGCAATCCCTACATAGTTGCCACCAAAGTTCCTTTTAAGTAGCACTTATAACTAACTAAACAAATTTATCAACCTATCCATCCATCTATCTATTCATTCACACCTCTGCATGTTGTTTGTTAAATACTTTGGTTTTTGGTTTTTCTGCTTTTTGTTTTTATCTATCTCCACTCACTTATAATCTAAATTGAATGAAAATAGGGGAATTTTCTGTTTTGTTCCCTCCTGTATTCCCAGATATAATAGGATAATAAATATTTTCTAGATATGTAAGTGAATGGATGCATATGCCATAGAGAATATTTTGAGGAATAGTAGTATATCAAGCTTTAAAATAAATCAATCATTTATGACTGTTGAAAAGTAAACCTGAATCATTAGATAGTATAATGTTATAAAATCTGAATGGGTTAGGGGAAGTTTACATTTATTTTCAATATAGAATATTGGAGCACAAAGGAATATTAAAAGTTTATTTGTTCATCCACTTTCCTCAGGGCAGGAATGCTCTCCAACTATCAAACAGAAAAAAGTCTTCTCTTTGAGCAAAAGGACCAATCACTTCTTTTCGCCCACAGTGAAGACTTTGTATGAGAGCAGTATTCAAGTTCAGATAACTCCCTCCAAATATATCACAGAAGGGTGTTCTGCAAGCCACATGCCTATTCTCTAATAGATAAATGTAACCCTAAAATTTGGTGGATTTACTTGGCTCACTAGGAGGGTATATCCTTAAAGGAGAAAAACAAAGAGAACTTCCAAGTTCAATTTTCATTTTAAAAATCTGTGTCAGAGTTAAGTGGTTTTAGGGAAACTCTCCAGAATTCAAGAGTGAGAACGAAGTCACCCAGCATCACCCCTGTAACATCCATGGGAGCTTTTTCTTAATCATTTCCAGCCTATTACTTTATAAGACAAGGCATTCCACAATGGAAAAGTTTGAATTATCAGGTAATCCTTTCCAATCATGTGTCCAAATCTTCCTTTTTAAAACTTCCCCAGTACCTCTGCCCTACAGACCAACCCAAAATGAGTCTGTTCCCTTTCCCACATGGCATGTGACTTCAAACATGGAATCACATCGGTTTTCCTTTTTCTCTTTGGACACCAAGCTTTCTCACTCATTGTCTTTAGTTGCTTTCTTTATGAATTGCTTCCAAGCCCCTGATTATTCTGGTTGTTTCCCTTTATCACATGCTCCAATTTATTAGTTCTCTTCATAAAGTATAAACTCCAGAGGCAAACACAACAGTAAGCAAGCAGCTTGTTGGCTTCCTGATACACTGCTGTGCCACTCGCCTCACGTTGGTTCTGTGCCCAGATGAAGATGAACTTAGTGCTTGGACTGCGTTACCACAATTGACTCACAGTTAGAAGATATAGACTAAGATGCTCTCACTGTAGCGATGTCCTAAATCCTGTGCCACATATTGCAAGAGGGAATACAACAACAAGGGGAGAATTATGCTGTTCAACTTAGGAATTCCTAAGCTTTTAATGTTCTCAGGGTAGTTAACAATAAAAGCAAGAGTTCCTTCTCACTGAACGCACTTTCTGAGCAGGTTGAAGGGTTTACTTTAACGTTTAAACCTTAGTCTGCTTCTTTGACAGTTCTTTATCAGCAAGCCCTCTTACAATGTTCTGGCTCTCAGAAGGAGGTTTCTAGGAACAAACAGCAGTGAATCTGAGAGCAGCTTCTTGAACCTCTTGTTTCTTCCCAGGTATAATCTCAGAGGCTGATGCACAAGTCTCCCTGGTTTGGGTGCTTATCCTTTTTCCCCCTTCTAAACAACATCCATGCTTTAATACTACACAGTGAAATATAATGCTGCAAACAAGAGAGTTGTAATTCTAGATGGCCAAGTGCATTTTCTGCCAAGACCTTGGGCATTCACTCTTCTTCTTGTTCTAACAAATACTGGTATTCTGACCTCCAAGGCATGCCCTGAAGTTTGTGTTTTCCAGTATTCATCCCAAAGTATGAGATGATCTAATCTATCTAGGTCCTTCCCGCCTGACTTTAAAACTGTTTTTGGCAAGTAGAATGGAAATAGTGTGAAACTAAGGCTGAAACGTTCCAGACTGGGGACATGCTGTGATTATCACACTTTATGATCTAAGGCGTTTATAACCCTGATCACTTCTGTACATCTTCAGCCGTTACTGTCCATCCAGAGGATGCAATCAAGGAGCATGTGCCCAGTGAATGAAGTGACTGGCACTACTGGCGTTCCTCTAGGTCTCCCATACACACCTAGGCATACAGGCTACTCAGCTTCTCTGTTGGACCAATTCTATGCTTTGCCCACCAAATTCCTGCAACCAGGCAAAGAACCATTATGTGAAATTCACATCTTCTTTTTCTCTCTGCTGTCTGCTTTCCTCTTTGTGAGCCTTGGTCTTCCCTCCCCAAGACTCACTGCCTTCAGTCTTTGGTTATTCACTGGTCTAGCCTTTGCTATGAGACCCCACTCAGACTGCATTCTGTAGCATTACCTACAGTTCTCTCAAAACAGTGAACAAAAAAATGCCCTAAATCCTCACCTTTCCTGTGCCCCTTACTTTCAGGGCCCCAAAATGTCTGGAAAACTCATCCAATAAATGTATTAGAAGAGGAATAATGCTGATAGATAGTTAGCCTAGTTACTGAACCAATTTCCAGGCAAAAGGTAACCTCTCATGTTAGTCTTTAGTCAAAGCATCCCCCACTGGAAAGCATTCATTGCTTTCAACTCTGTTTTCTTCCCTCACCCATCTAGTTAGCCAAATTAGAAACATGTAAGTCACCCTTGATTTCATCTCCATATTCCATCCAATTGATCATTAAGAGCTAATGATTCATCCTTCTTAAAACCCCCTTTAGGTGATCCCCATTTCCACTCCCTATCTCACTGCTTATGTTTAGAGCCTCACCTTCTCTCTCTTTTGGACTTCCTAAATATTCTCCCTGCCAGAGAAAAACTGTCTACATTGTGAACTTTAATGCTTAAAAACTTCAAGATCTGCTTCCTGCATATAGGTTAAAATAAATTCTTTAGCATAACATTGAACAAACTCCAGGACTGGCCCCTGTCTACCTCCCTAGTCTCATCTTCACCCTTCTAGCTACACTGAACTGCCTATGTCCCCCAAATCAAGTACCATCTCCTCCATACACCTTCCCAACTTCAAATAGAGAAAATCACTCCCAAATCTGTCCCACCACCGCACCGATATACACTGTTACATTCTAGGCAATTGTGTTTTTATTGCCCTCTCTACTAAAATCTGAGCTACTTGAGAACACAGCTGTAACTTCTGACTTTACCTTCAGAACCAGGCATATTACCAATAGTAGATACTTAATACATAGTTGAAGAATTAATGAATAAACAAATAAACAAATGTATCTTTTCTATACACAAGCTGGGCCCCAGTATAAAGTATTTTTCTTTAGTTCCTAATAAAATGCCTTGGGGGAACATCTAGTCTGCATCAGTTATACCAAAGAAAGGACCAGAATTGATTTTGGAGGTGGCAGCAGCTGGCTCAAAGGGGAACAGGATGCCTCTGAGTGCAGGACATGGTTATGGCTGTGAGAACCATGACAAAATCTCAAGGGGGAGATGAAACTTGGGCTTCCAGAGTCAGTTCTGCTTAAATAGCCATCCCTACCTCCACAGAGGAGTTCCTCTTACAATTCTTCTTTGCTAAGTCCTTTAGGATTTGATGTCTCGGTGTCATAATGAAGGCTGTTTCCTCTAAAGATAGCAAAGGCCCAATCTGACAGGATCCAGAGCACAGGCGAGCGGTGGCCTCACCGAGGGGCACAGAAAATGCATCCATTGCAATAGGAAGGACCTCGGGTACCAGTGTGGGGAGGATAGCTGCTTGGCGGGGTAGGATGAGAAGGTTCTTTTCAGATCTGATTTCCTCAGGGAAACATCAATCAATGTAATCAGTTCAGAGGGAGGAGGAGGAGGACTCCTGGAGGTTTGAAGAGAGGCAAAGGTATGGACTCGGGCTCCCAGGAATCGGGAGAGGGACTGCTGTTCAGTGTACTGTGGCCACATCATTTGAGGTTAGTGCTCACGAATGTCAAAGGCACCAGTCCGCCAGGCTGCATGTTACTTCCAGCCCTCGTCAGTTGCTCAGGTGTGAACAAAAGTGGCTGAAGAACTGTATCTAACCAGGTGAATATAATGAACATCTGAAGGGGCAAGGGAGCTGAAAGTGTATCCGAGGGAGTATTTATGAGGAAAGCTAAGCTGGATGAGGAAAGCAGACAGGCTGTGGAGGAAATAATGGACTGGGTGAATGTCAGACAGTTCCACCATAAGTGGAAGGATTGAATTAAAAATGTAAGAGTGGTGTTCAGAGCATTTTGAGGAAGGTTAAGTTTTTGTGAATTATTTGAACTGAAGCATAATAGTTGGGGTAGATGGCTGAGGGGGTGGGAGTGGGGTCAAGAGCACAAGAAATGAGATCAAGGAAGGGTGAGACCCAGTACAGGATGCACTGTCTCTGGGATATTGAGGCATCACAAATTTTGACAAGAGTAGGAGTTGTGGGAAAACACAGTGAGCTCAAGACTGACAGTTTTACTGAAAAAGGAGTAGACACCTAGAGCTAAGAAGATATGTAGGTGATATGTGTAGAACCTGGTGTTTGCAGAGAATTCTGTAATGGGGGGTTTAACAGTATTTGGAAGAAGGAGGAAGAATCAGGGACATGAACCTCACCTCCAGGGCTGGGGTACAAGGGTTGGGACAGGAAAAACTGCCTTCGCTTGAAAGGGTTGTGGAGAAGGGGTATCTTTAAAGGACACCTGGACCTCAGGACAAGCCAATGATGAAAGGAACAGGGAAAGAGGGGCTTGGTTTAAAGTAAATAAATCAAGAAAACACAGAGCCAATTGTGCCAGAATGAAGCCAGAGAACAGGCTGCAACAAGATCATACAAAAGGGCACTTAATGACATTGGGTTTTCCTGTAGTTTCCATGCTGCCTAGCCCCCAAAGGAGCCCCAGGAAGTAAAACTGGGGATTGATGTTAAAGTTTGATTATTTTATGAATCAAGTGATAAGACTGATGGAGGTGAGACTGACCCCAAAAGCCACCCAAGAAATCACTCATCACCTCATAATAATTCCTCTGTCACTTTCTTGCTTGCATGTAGTCCCTTTCTTAAGCTAACTTTAAACTGTAACTTAGCATGCACCACCATAAAAATGAGAAAATGTGGCGTGGAAGTCACTTTGGAAGAGAGTCTCCAGGTATGAATAAATGGGAAAGACCCGAGTCCCATTTCTTTCTTCTGGATGGAGGTGGTGGAAAGTTGCCCGTAATAGAATGCAGAAGTGCTTTCTTCTGGAATGTGCTCTGAACCCATTTAGTGACACATAAATTTATTTGTAAATTCCTGCACTCAGGGCCACATGCTTAAGTTCAGTTCTGTATCTCCCTCTTCACTGGGTCCCTATGACTCACCAGCAGAACATGATAGAAAGAATGCTGGACTCATACAAGGAGAACATAATTCCCTGGGAAGAGTATGGTTGATGGGAGAGTGCTTGCCAATGAGACAATACAGATTTTTTTTTAGGCAGTTTGGAGTTGTCTAAGTAATGAAAGAGTGGAAGGAATACCACAGAGCAATCTCCATCACAGGAGTGTAATGCTGCTTCCAGTGAACTCGCTGTCCCAGGAGATAGGAGTCTTAGAACATTTCACTAAGGCCAGAATGTCAAGACGGAGGTTTGCATAAGTTTAAAAAATTTCCCAACCAACCTACCAACAGAAAAACAGGACAGCTTTCGGTCTCAAGGGTAAGAAACGAAATGCATCAATGCTCCCCTTTCCCAGTTCAGCTTGGGGACTTTACTGTCAGTATTCCCTGGGAGTCTCCCAGGAAATTTAAAAATAATGATATTAAAAGCAATTAATACCACCTCACAGTGAGACTGGAGAACTCTGATGGAACTATTCTGGGAAAAAGCTAAGAAACCATCCAAAAGGTAAAGGGGCAGGACAGATTCTGTTTGTTCACCTAGAATTCGTCAAGCCTTCCTTTAGACTAATCCACCCATCTGTACATTTATTTATTTATTTAGCAATCATTGAGTGAGCAGTTACCAGGTATCTAACAGGGGTTCACACATCAGTAAGACACAGTTCCTGTCCTCAAGGCACATATTTACAGTGGAATAACCAGCCACCAGACAACTACATGGGCAAATTTCCTGCTACGTGGTAGTTGTCATGATATAATCAGCATAGGTGCCATGGGGACACATGATGGGTGGGCAACCTCACCAAGTGTGGGAAGTCAGGGTAAGTGTCTTTACGGGGTGACATCCACGCTGCGAAGAGAAAGGAGTACGAGATAGGCAAAGTGGAGAGGAGAAGGAAAAAAAATGATAAAAAACAAAGATGAGCTATCATTCCTGCGTAAAATCTACAACTGCTGACCTCAGTTTAGGTCTCAGTGGTTTCTGTAGGACCAAGGGACCTCTTGAGGCTCCAACACCCACTTGGCCCCAAAACCAGGGAGGCCAGAGGTCTACGGGAAGGTGAGGTGGTGCAACTGCTTTCAGAAGAGAACCAGAAACAGAAATCAAGTGATAGGAGCTGAAGCCATATGACACAATTCTTCTCTTGGAAAATGGCATTTAGACCAGGACCTACAAGATGAGTCAAATGAGGTGGACTGGAGGACAGAGATGAACATTCAAGTGGAGTGAATGCCACACGCCAGGGCAGAGAGTGTGCTGCAGTATAGAGCTCCCGGGAGGGCATGGCAAGATGACGCGAGGACTTAGGTAGGGAAAGACCTAAGTAAGGAAGGCCTAGGAAGCTGGTCCAAATTTATGCAATATTATTTTGAGCATTTCTAAAGGTGGCTGAATCATTTGAAACTCAAACCGGTCAACAAAGTGTTGATGAGTCTAAAAGGGTCTTTTAACTACAAAGCAAGGTTTAAGTTATAAAATGATAAGATAAACATTCTTTTGCTATAGTCTGTCTCTGAAGACCATTCTTCCTCACCACCCAAAAAAAGAAGACCCTGATATGCTCTCAGAAACAGTATCTTCTTAAAATAAGTACATGGCCTTCAAAGGCAATGCCTCTAAAGTAATTGCGCTCAGTTTGGTGTTTGTTACTTCAGTCGAGTTTTTGTTGTTTGACTTGTGATGTGTTTCATCACAGGACAGTAGATCGGATATTTGTGAAGATGGCAATTAACACTGAAGACACACTGCTGATTCTGGAACTGTGAAACGATTAAGTCTTTGTAAAGGATGTAACTGAGCCCTCACCTTCTCTATCTCTCATCCCAGCCAGTGTCATTCTTTCTTAGAATCCCCCTGGGTTTCTGACCTGGCCCGAGTAGGGGCTATGCCGATTTCCATAATCAGCAGCCACAAAACCTCTCAGGGGAAGTTCCCTCTGATTTTACACAGGATGTTTGGTAAGGAGCAAACTATAGCATAGAAGAGGATGAGACACGCCATGTGAGGCTTCCCAGAGGATCTTTATTACACAGCAAGGGTGGGTCAGGGAAAGCATTTACAAATTTATCCTGAGCAAGGAAGTTTTAATTCAAAATGAATTATGAGTTGGCCACTAAATGGAGGCATGGGTCAAAGTACGGGGCTTACAGGTCCTGGCTAAGCGCCCCAGGCTCTCTCCCTGGATTTCAGAGATGCATGGTTTGTTTTGTTCGGTTTTGTTTTAAAAATAGGGAGGAAACCTGACATCTCATCAACCAACCTGTGAAGAGTTCATCTGTTAAAGACTGAACGCGTCTGCTGTCTGCTGTTCCACAAGCAGAACTGAAACCCACGAAGAAGAGTCAAGGAGAGGCAGATTGAGATTTCGTACATGGAATTACTTTGTCAGAATTAAAACTGCTTGAGAAAGAGAAGGCTTGCTTCATTAGGTATTGCACCCCACCCCTGCCGCCCCCACATCCCTCCCCATCACTAGAGGCATTTAGGCAGAGTTAGGCTGCATGTGTAGGAGGGCTTCCTACATTAGCCAGGGCCAGGGGTATTGCTTCAGCACAGATGCTGCAATCAGGGGAGCACTTTCGGGACACAGAACTAGGATCTAGAGGGGGAGAAGGGAGGCCCGGCTGTCTGGACCTTTACAGGCTGCCCCATGATCTGATGCACAGCTTCCAGGTAACAGGAATCAACCTGGAGTATATGAACCAGTGGTCTAAAGAAATCTATTTTCTGACCACTTGGTGACTTTTCATCATCTCTCGCCCTCTCACACAAAATCTTTTTTCTCCTATGTGCTTAGGGTGCATGACAGAAACCCACTATTTTACCACCCTGGAGTATAATTCTGCTTGGGAATCACTGACCTGGATGACGTCTGAAGGCCTCTTGTTATGCTAAGATTTCACAATTTAAGATTAATTTATTAACTTTCACATTGTGCCACTGAGGTAGAAAAAAACACTGACTTGGACTGAATGCGCTTGGATGAGGCGGGAAGCAGTTTCCTGACTGGACAATGCTGGACTCGGAAACAGACTATGGGACATCTTTTCCTCAGGACAAACAGGAAGCACTTGGGGGAGGGTTAGGAAGGACCACTGTGAAACAGGGGAATGTTAAAAAAAAACAAAAACCTGGAGGTCATTTAAATTCCTAGGATTCTATTTTTAAACTTGGCTAATGTAAAAATAGCAGTATTTAGAGTAAAACCTGATTCTCACTTCCTTGACGGAGCTACAGATATAGAGGTTCCCCTTCTGGGGAACACACCAGATGTCTGGGAGAAGAGCCAAATTTGCACTCAGTGGCCCCCTGCTCCATTTCTTAACACATCAGTTTTCATTTTACAGTAATAAGCCATTTTGTGTCCTTGGCCTGATAACCTGGCTTATGACATAGTGGAAGGCTTTTCCTCGATTGACATCTCTTTCAGTAGGGAGGGGTGGGTGAGCTACTTGCTTAGGAAGCCTTGTTCCTTAGAAACCACACTCCAGTGAGCAGGGAAACAGCTTCTCTAAAATGGGCAAGGAGTGAGATCCACAATTCAAATAAATTCACCTCCATCAGCCTAACTCCTCACTAACCCACATTTCCCCAGCTCAGGTTTCCTTTCTGCTTTTCAATAGAAAACTCTCATCTGAGGAAGTGTTGGAGGAAAAAAATCCATCTCTTTTTCTTCCTGTTCTTGCTTAGATATGATAGGATGCAAAAAATCCAAGTTGGCTCTCTTCTGTAACTTCTTTTATCTTCAATTATGAATTCCTGATAGGAAAATGTCAGTTAACTAAATGTCCAAAGGTTCAAACAATCCCACAAATGACATCTGTCATTTAAATTTGGAGGACTCTGCTAGGGACTTCCAAATATGTTGTGCATAATTGTGAGGACAATCATATATTGATTTGCAAGAGATTCATCCACCAGTTGAAAAACAATCAGTAAATAGTAATGCTATGTTCTAAAGCTACATCTTAGCCTCAGTGGGCAGCCAATAGAGGCAATGCTTTCATATGATGATAATTTCTATACAAACAACCCATCAAAACATCAGCTCTGAGAACTTTTTGTGCTCCAAGAAGGAAGGAGTCTGAGTCAGGGTTTGTATGAAATCCCTCCTTCCTCTGATGGGCCACGGTACTTCTTTCTCTTTGATAAACTCCCACCTAGGAGGTGGAAACTCATCTGCTTCATTAGTAAGCCCTGAGCAATGTCCTCCAATAGTAGCAGTGTAATTTTAAAGTGACAAAAGACTTTATTTGCTAGAATGATGTCAGGAACTAGCCCTTCTTGAGAAACTCAATCTTTTCCAAGGGTGGTGGGAAATTTCACCTTTCCTGAAATAGGTTTTTCAAAACAGGCAAAGAAGGGGCTTCTAGGTTAGCCTGGCAAGGAGGAACCAACTGGAAAAACAGCACCACTCTGAAGACAGAGAGGGGGATTTGGAGAGAAGGACTGATTTTTAATAACCATCACGAGTGAAATTTGAGACAGAGATGAGCAAGGATTTTAGGTAGCCTGCTGTGTGAGGTCCTGCATAGAAGCCCTCTGCTACTGCCTTCTTGGCCTCTATAAAGCTCTACAAGATTTTCAAGGTTTAAGAAACTGGATGATGATTCTTGGCAAGTGATAGGTATAGGGACTCAGTGTAAGGCCAAAACTAGTTAATCTGTTTTTACACTTATTAAAACATAGTTCAAACCAAGTTTATTTTTGATGGGAGCTCAAAGAGGGAGGTAAACACACATTTGAGACAGCTATTGAGTTGTGCTCCTCTGCCGAGTCTTAGTTATGGGGAGAGTCAGATGAGGGCCAGATGTCCTGCGGAATTCTTTCCCATAGGATATTTTTGACTGGCAACTTTGTGAAATATCACGATTTCTACTGTTAGTTCTAATTTTTAATTTTATTGCTACTTTAAGAATATATATATGTACACACACACACACACACACACACACACATACACACACATGAGTTTTTTCCTCAGTTAGACAAAGGAATTGAGGAGAGGGAGAGAATTAGACCCCTTGGCCAACAGCCCAGACTCAGTTTTTGAAAGACCCAAAATAGGATTAGTGAAAATCATCTACTTAATTTGCCTTCTGATGATTCAACCTAAACTATTTTATAATTGCAAGGGGGCAAGATGATTTATACAAGAAATCTATGAGTATAATCCACTATCTTCATAGTCAAAAATAAAATCAGAGGGGCGGAGCCAGGATGGCGGCGTGAGTAGAGCAGTGGAAATCTCCTCCCAAAAACACATAGAGCTATGAAAATATAACAAAGAAAAATCTTCCTAAAATAGAGACCACAGGACACAGAACAACATCCAGACCACATCCACACCTGCAAGAACCCAGCGCCTTGTGAAGGGGGTATGATACAAGCCCCGGCCCAGCGGGACCCAAGCGCCCCTCCCCCCGGCTCCCGGCGGGTGGAAAGAAACCGCAGCGGTTTTTTTTTTTTTTTGGCGAGTGCTTTTTGGAAGCCTTAAAGAGACAGGGCCCCCATTGCTAGGGAGGCAGGGTGGCGGGACTGGTGATCGGGTGCCTGGAACCAGCGCCTGAGGACAAAGAATATCCCACGTCTTTCCCTGTGGGACCAGTGGGCAGGTGCCTGAGACCAGCACCTGAGGACGGAGGAAATTGTGCATTTTTCCCCTTTTTTTTTCACTTTTTGGCGAGTGCTTTTTGGAAGCCTTAAAGGGACAGGGACCCCGGTGCTAGGGAGGCAGGGTGGCGGGACTGGTGAGTGGGTGCCTGGGACCGGCGCCTGAGGACAAAGAATATCCCGTGTTTTTCCCTGTGGGACCGGTGGGCAGGTGCCTGAGACGGGCACCTGAGGACGGAGGAAATCGCGCGTTTTTCCCCTTTTTTTTTCTCTTTTTGGTGAGCGCTTTTTGGAAGCCTTAAAGGGACAGGGACCCCGGTACTAGGGAGGCAGGGCGACGGGACTGGTGAGCGGGTGCCTGGGATCAGCGCCTGAGGACAAAGAATATCCAGCGTTTTTCCCTGCGAGACCGGTGGGAGAGTGCCTGAGACCGGCACCTGAGGAAGGAGGAAATCGCGCGTTTTTCCCCCTTTTTTTTTTGTCTTTTTGGCGAGCGCTTTTTGGAAGCCTTAAAGGGACAGGGACCCTGGTGCTAGGGAGGCAGGGCGGCGGGACTGGTGAGCGGGTGCCTGGGACCGGCGCCTGAGGACAAAGAATATCGCGCGTTTTTCCCTGCGGGACCGGTGGGTGGGTGCTTTTTGGAAGCCTTGAAGGGACAGGGACCCTGGTGCGAGGGAGACAGAGCAGCAGGACCAGTGAGCGGGTGCCTGGGACTGGCGCCTGAGGACAAAAAAAAAAAAATCGCGTGTTTTTACCTTTTTTTTTTTTTTTTTTCTGTTCCCTCTCTCATTGTTGCTGTTGTTGTTTTGGTTTGGAGAGTGCTTTTTGGAAGTCTTAAAGGGGCAGGACAGGTCACTTAGACCAGAGGCAGGGAATCTGGGGATCTCTGGGCACTATAACCCCCTGGGCAGCAGGGAGCACAGAGGCCCCTTACGGAGATAAATAGCCTCCCGGCCGCTCCCCCTCCAACGGGGCTCCACCATTTTGGAGGATGAGCCCCAGTGAGGCCACACCCACAGCAACAGCGGAGATAAACCCCAAAGCAACTGGGCAGGAAGCAGAAGTCCTGTCTGCACACAGCTGCCCAGCACAAGCCACTAGAGGTCGCTATTCTCCCAGGTGAGGAAGGCCACAAACCAACAAGAAGGGAAGCTCTTCCAGCGGTCACTTGTACCAGCTCTGCAAACTATCTCTATCACCATGAAAAGACAAAACTACAGGCAGACAAAGATCACAGAGACAACACCTGAGAAGGAGACAGACCTAACCAGTCCTCCTGAAAAAGAATTCAAAATAAAAATCATGAACATGCTGACAGAGATGCAGAGAAAAATGCAAGAGCAATGGGATGAGATGCAGAGAAAAATTCAAGAGCAGTGGGATGAAGTCCAGAAGGAGATCACAGATGTCAGGAAGGAGATCACAGAAGTGAAACAATCCCTGGAAGGATTTATAAGCAGAATGGATAAGATGCAAGAGGCCATTGAAGGAATAGAAGCCAGAGAACAGGAACGTATAGAAGCAGACATAGAGAGAGATAAAAGGATCTCCAGAAATGAAACAACACTAAGAGAACTATGTGACCAAGCCAAAAGGAATAATATTCGTATTATAGGGGTACCAGAAGAAGAAAGAGGAAAAGAGATAGAAAGTCTCTTTGAAGAAAAATTGCTGAAAACTTCCCCAAACTGGGAGAGGAAATAATCAAACAGACCATGGAATTACACAGAACCCCCAACAGAAAGGATCCAAGGAGGACAACACCAAGACACATAGTAATTAAAATGGCAAGGATCAAGGACAAGGAAAGAGTTTTAAAGGCAGCTAGAGAGAAAAAGGTCACCTATAAAGGAAAACCCATCAGGCTAACATCAGACTTCTCGACAGAAACCCTACAGGCCAGAAGAGAATGGCATGATATACATAATGCAATGAAACAGAAGGGCCTTGAACCAAGGATACTGTATCCAGCATGATTATCATTTAAATATGATGGCGGGATTAAACAATTCCCAGACAAGCAAAAGCTGAGGGAATTTGCTTCCCACAAACCACCTCTACAGGGCATCCTACAGGGACTGCTCTAGATGGGAGCACCCCTAAAAAGAGCACAGAACAAAACACCCAACATATGAAGAAGGGAGGAGGAGGAATAAGAAGGGAGAGAAGAAAAGAATCTCCAGACAGTGTATATAACAGCTCAATAAGCGAGCTAAGTTAGGCAGTAAGATACTAAAGAAGCTAACCTTGAACCTTTGGTAACCACGAATCTAAAGCCTGCAATGGCAATAAGTACATATCTCTCAATAGTCACCCTAAATGTAAATGGACTTAATGCACCAATGAAAAGACATAGAGTAATAGAATGGATAAAAAAGCAAGACCCATCTATATGCTGCTTACAAGAAACTCACCTTAAACCCAAAGATAAGCATAGACTAAAAGTCAAGGGATGGAAAAACATATTTCAGGCAAACAACAGTGAGAAGAAAGCAGGGGTTGCAGTACTAATATCAGACAAAATAGACTTCAAAACACAGAAAGTAACAAGAGATAAAGAAGGATACTACATAATGATAAAGGGCTCAGTCCAACAAGAGGATATAACCATTCTAAATATATATGCACCCAATACAGGAGCACCAGCATATGTGAAGCAAATACTAACAGAACTAAAGAGGGAAATAGACTGCAATGCATTCATTGTAGGAGACTTCAACACACCACTCATCCCAAAGGATAGATCCACCAGGCAGAAAATAAGTAAGGACACACAGGCACTGAACAACACCCTAGAACAGATGGACCTAATAGACATCTATAGAACTCTACATCCAAAAGCAACAGGATATACATTCTTCTCAAGTGCACATGGAACATTCTCCAGAATAGACCACATACTAGCTCACAAAAAGAGCCTTAGTAAATTCCAAAATATTGAAATTTTACCAACCAATTTTTCAGACCACAAAGGTATAAATGTAGAAATAAATTCTACAAAGAAAACAAAAAGGCTCACAAACACATGGAGGCTTAACAACATGCTACTAAATAATCAATGGATCAATGAACAAATCAAAATAGAGATCAAGGAATATATAGAAACAAATGACAACCACAACACTAAGCCCCAACTTCTGTGGGATGCAGCGAAAGCAGTCTTAAGAGGAAAGTATATAGAAATCCAGGCACACTTGAAGAAGGAAGAACAATCCCAAATGAATAGTCTAACATCACAATTATCAAAACTGGAAAAAGAAGAACAAATGAGGCCTAAAGTCAGCAGAAGGAGGGATATAATAAAGATCAGAGAAGAAATAAACAAAATTGAGAAGAATAAAACAATAGCAAAAATCAACGAAACCAAGAGCTGGTTCTTTGAGAAAATAAACGAAATAGATAAGCCTCTAGCCCAACTTATTAAGAGAAAAAGAGAATCAACACAAATCAACATAATCAGAAATGAGAATGAAAAAATCACGACAGACTCCACAGAAATACAAAGAATTATTAAAGACTACTATGAAAACCTATATGCCAACAAGCTGGAAAACCTAGAAGAAATGGACAACTTCCTAGAAAAATACAACCTCCCAAGACTGACCAAGGAAGAAACACAAAAGTTAAACAAACCAATTACGAGCAAAGAAATTGAAACAGTAATCAAAAAACTACCCAAGAACAAAACCCTGGGGCCGGACGGATTTACCTCGCAATTTTATCAGACACACAGAGAAGACATAATACCCATTCTCCTTAAAGTGTTCCACAAAATAGAAGAGGAGGGAATACTCCCAAACTCATTCTATGAAGCCAACATCACCCTAATACCAAAACCAGACAAAGACCCCACCAAAAAGGAAAATTACAGACCAATATCCCTGATGAATGTAGATGCAAAAATACTCAATAAAATATTAGCAAACAGAATTCAACAGTATATCAAAAGGATCATACACCATGACCAAGTGGGGTTCATCCCTGGGATGCAAGGATGGTACAACATTCGAAAATCCATCAACATCATCCACCACATCAACAAAAAGAAAGACAAAAACCACATGATCATCTCCATAGATGCTGAAAAAGCATTTGACAAAATTCAACATCCATTCATGATAAAAACTCTCAGGAAAATGGGAATAGAGGGCAAGTACCTCAACATAATAAAGGCCATATAAGATAAACCCGCAGCCAGCATTATACTGAACAGTGAGAAGCTGAAAGCATTTCCTCTGAGATCGGGAACCAGACAGGGATGCCCACTCTCCCCACTGTTATTTAACATAGTACTGGAGGTCCTAGCCATGGCAATCAGACAAAACAAAGAAATACAAAGAATCCAGATTGGTAAAGAAGAAGTTAAACTGTCACTATTTGCAGATGACATGATATTGTACATAAAAAACCCTAAAGACTCCACTCCAAAACTACTAGAAGTGATATCGGAATACAGCAAAGTTGCAGGATACAAAATTAACACACAGAAATCTGTAGCTTTCCTATACACTAACAATGAATCAATAGAAAGAGAAATCAGGAAAACAATTCCATTCACCATTGCATCAAAAAGAATAAAATACCTAGGAATAAACCTAACCAAAGAAGTGAAAGACTTATACTCTGAAAACTACAAGTCACTCTTAAGAGAAATTAAAGGGGACACTAATAAATGGAAACTCATCCCATGCTCATGGCTAGGAAGAATTAATATCGTCAAAATGGCCATCCTGCCCAAAGCAATATACAGATTTGATGCAATCCCTCTCAAATTACCAGCAACATTCTTCAATGAATTGGAACAAATAATTCAAAAATTCATATGGAAACACCAAAGACCCCGAATAGCCAAAGCAATCCTGAAAAAGAAGAATAAAGTAGGGGGGATCTCACTCCCCAACTTCAAGCTCTACTACAAAGCCATAGTAATCAAGACAATTTGGTACTGGCACAAGAACAGAGCCATAGACCAGTGGAACAGATTAGAGACTACAGACATTAATCTAAACAAATATGGTCAATTAATATTTGATAAAGGAGCCATGGACATACAATGGCAAAATGACAGTCTCTTCAACAGATGGTGTTGGCAAAACTGGACAGCTACATGTAGGAGAATGAAACTGGACCATTGTCTAACCCCATATACAAAGGTAAACTCAAAATGGATCAAAGACCTGAATGTAAGTCATGAAACCATTAAACTCTTGGAAAAAAACATAGGCAGAAACCTCTTAGACATAAACATGAGTGACCTCTTCTTGAACATATCTCCCCGAGCAAGGAAAACAACAGCAAAAATGAACAAGTGGGACTACATTAAGCTGAAAAGCTTCTGTACAGCGAAAGACACCATCAATAGAACAAAAAGGAACCCTACAGTATGGGAGAATATATTTGAAAATGACAGATCCGATAAAGGCTTGAGGTCCAGAATATATAAAGAGCTCACACGCCTCAACAAACAAAAAACAAATAACCCAATTAAAAAATGGGCAGAGGAACTGAACAGACAGTTCTCTAAAAAAGAAATACAGATGGCCAACAGACACATGAAAAGATGCTCCACATCGCTAATTATCAGAGAAATGCAAATTAAAACTACAATGAGGTATCACCTCACACCAGTAAGGATAGCTGCCATCCAAAAGACAAACAACAACAAATGTTGGCGAGGCTGTGGAGAAAGGGGAACCCTCCTACACTGCTGGTGGGAATGTAAATTAGTTCAACCATTGTGGAAAGCAGTATGGAGGTTCATCAAAATGCTCAAAACAGACCTACCATTTGACCCAGGAATTTCACTCCTAGGAATTTACCCTAAGAACGCAGCAATCAAGTTTGAGAAAGACAGATGCACCCCTATTTTTATCGCAGCACTATTTACAATAGCCAAGAATTGTAAGATGAATGGATAAAGAAGATGTGGTACATATACACAATGGAATACTACTCAGCCATAAGAAGTGGAAAAATCCAACCATTTGCAGCAACATGGATGGAGCTGGAGAGTATTATGCTCAGTGAAATAAGCCAAGCGGAGAAAGAGAAATACCAAATGATTTCACTCATCTGAGGAGTATAGGAACAAAGGAAAAACTGAAGGAACAAAACAGCAGCAGAATTACAGAACCCAAAAATGGACTAACAGGTACCAAAGGGAAAGGAACTGGGGAGGATGGGTGGGCAGGGAGGGATAAGGGGGGGGAAGAAGAAGGTGGGTATTAAGATTAGCATGCAAGGGGGGGAGGGAGAAAGGGGAGGGTGGGCTGCACAACACAGAGAGGACAAGTAGTGACTCTACAACATTTTGCTAAGCTGATGGACAGTAACCGTAATGTGGTTGTTAGGGGGGACCTGATATAGGGGAGAGCATAGTAAACATAGTTTTCTTCACGTAAGTGTAGATTAAAAATTTAAAAAAAAAAAGAAAGAAAGAAAGAAAGAAAAGGGGGATTACTCCTTGATAGGATAAAACTATTGGTAAATCAAAGATCAACACATGCTTTAAATATCCTTAATGTTGATCACTTAAAGGGTGTCAGATGATCAGCTATGGAGGTACTCTTTTCTGATAATATTCCTTTCTCTTAATAAAAAAAAAAAAAAAAAAGCAGTCCCTGTGTGCTGACCTCCAATGAGTTCTGCACAGTAGTATAGAGGGCATGTCAAAGTGTGGGCAAAGGGTCTGTTTGTTTCTATGCAGAAGATCAAGGCCTAGCTTGGATACCCAGAAAATGAACTAAGATACAATATGAGGAGGAGCTTCCGGCATCAGCACTCTCTGGAGGACTCGTGCCGGGGGATGAGCATCAAAAAGCCTCCACAGGTATCCGGACGATGCTGCGGTGGTGGCTGCATCCAGCCCACCGTCTCCTGGACTTGCCATTGGAATGAGGAGGGACATGTCTAGGCTGGCATGTGCATACAGCGAGACAACGAATTTGACCGGATCTGTACTGTTGGAACTCAACCAGGAGTTGGGAGGGGTGCAAGTTGTAGCACTCCAAAATCTCATGACTATAGACTATCTATGGTTAAAAGAACATATGGGATGTGAACAGATCCCAGAAATGGGTTGCTTTAATTTGTCTGATTGTTCAAGTACAGTTGGACAATATCCATCATATCATAGATAAATTTTCGCAAATGCCTAGGGTGCCTAAATGGTTTTCTTGGCTTCACTGGAGATGGATGGTAATTATAGATTTGCTTTGTTTATGTCACCGTATTCCTATTATGTTAATATGTGTGTGCAAATTAGTTAGTAGTTTAAAACCTATACATACTTAAGGTACTCTACAAGAAGATATGTCAAAGAAATAATCAATCCTCCCATGTTTCCTTCCATATGCTACATCTATAGCTTTTCTTCTTCCTTCCTAATTACAACCCTTAAATAGAATTCGTGCCTCATATCGAATTTACCGAGTATCATAATTCCTCCAGGTGGTAAAGATACCTCGAGACAAGTGCTGGGCATAGAAGCCACAGGGCATAAATCTGCAAAGAAGTAAAAAGCTAACCTTTTCAAACAATATGGCTTCTCTCTCACTTACCAACTTTACATTTCCCTGTATGGCCCCGGAAGATGGCTGGTTAGCCAGAGACGGGTAAGATTCCTCAAGGGAGGAACAACCTAAGACAGGCAGAGTCGCAGGGGGGCCATCAGGTGAGAATTTGGGGATCAACAGAGGTGAGGCTCAGAACCTCACCCCCCCTGCTTTGAGAGAAATCTTATGCATCCGTGGATGTTTTGCTGCCCTTGTCTAGCCTGGATTAATACTTAGTCCATAGGCACACACCTGATCATCTGATCATCTACATTTGCCCTCTTACAGCACTAAACTATGTTTTCTACCTTTATCTTGCATCTACCTACCACTTCAGCATTTTATTAAAAATAAAAATAATAATAATAATAGAGGGAGAAATGTGGGATCAACATATAAATCAAGTACAAAAATCAAATGAATATTCATATTTGACCTGATGGTTTATGGGTCATAATGCGTGATCAAAACCGAAAGTTTCTGTGATGAATGCCCTTTTACTGTTCACCATGTAAGAATTTATTCACTATGTAAGAATTTGTTCACCATGTAAGAACTTGTTCGTTATGCTTCAGAAGATTGGAGACTGACGAGAATTAGGCTTGAGATGGATTAATGACTGTACATTGAGCATTGACCCCCCTATACTGGATTTTATTGTTGTTAACAACCATTTGATCAATAAATATGAGAGATGCCCTCTCAAAAAATAAGTAAATAAATAAATAAAATCAGTAATCATTAAATCAACTTCATGGTAATAAAATTCAAAATAAAAATTGGTAGGTTAGTTCCTTTTGTGAAAAAAAGTTTTAGAGCTGAAATCAAGGCCCACTGTCATGGTGAGGCACTCTAAGTTGTGATCGTTATAATAAGAAACTGGATAAAGATAACCATTATCAACAGCATTACTCAAGATTATTCTGGAATTATTAACTCATGTGATTTGGCAAAGGAAAGAAAATAACAAAATCATAACAGAAGAGGAAAAAACTAATTTTTTTGCCAATAGCAGATAGCTATGTTTACCTGGAGAGCCTTAGGATTGATTCAAACTACTACTAACAACAAGAGAAATCAGCAAAGTGACTGGTTAAGTAATTCACAACTATCAGTAGTTTTCCAGTACAAAATTAAATGACAAAATAAAATGGGAAAATGTTATGCAGGACCTATCTAAACAAATCTTTAAATTCTGTATGGGAACATATAAGTAGTCTTGAATCAATGGGAATATAATTGTTTTTGGGATAGGAATATACAATATTTAAATAATACCAGTTCTACCTAAATTAAGTTAGAAACTTAAAGCAATCTAAATAATCATACCAGGAGGATTTTCTTTAACATGGCAAAGTGGTGCTAAAATTTATATGAAAATAAAAAACAAAAAAGTGATCTATGAGAAGAATCCTGAACCACAAATGAATATGAGATAGGTAGTATTAATAAGAACTAACAGTGTCACTGTTATATTCCCAACACACTGACTTTCCTAAGGCTATCCCAATCCTCAGGCTTTCCAGGTAAACAAACCTATCTACTATTTGCAAAAAAATAACATTTTACCTCTTGTGTTATTATTTTTATTTTCTTTCTCCTGCTTAATCACATGAGTTAATAATTCCAGAATAATCTTGAGTAATGATTTTGATAATGGCTATCTTTATCCTGTTTCTCATTACAATGACTGTAACACATAACTGCTATATTCCCAGCACACTGATGAATGCCCTCAACAACTATGTTGGATAAAGGCATTAAAGAATGAAATCTTAGGCATAAAGAATGAATTCAAGTCAGAACAATGACAACTATTAGGTGATATAATGATAAAAAGATAATGAACTAGCAAAGAAAACCCCAAATCTGCTGGGAAATTAGTGTAAAGCAAAGATGGTACTTGAGTCAGTAGAGAAAGATGAATTATACAATAAATGATGTTGGGATAATTATCTAGTCCTTTAAAGAAAGAAACCCAATAAAACTAGATCACTACCTCACCTCTCATGTCAAAATAATTTCCAGATACAGAGAAAATATACAGTTAACTTCATTAAAGATGCAGGCCTCCCTAAACAAAAAACGATCCAGAAACCTAAAGAAAAACACTAAAAAGTTTACATTGAAATTATAATTTAAAAAAATTCAGCCAAACAGAACAAGCAAAAAAACCCACCATGCACTAAATAGAGAAATACAGTGAGTGGGGTAGGCAGGTCAGACGTGAATCAATTCGTAACAGAAACTGAGGGAGGTGGGCAGTCAGGGAAGCAAGAAGAACACTACAAACAATGCCAAGAAAACGAGGACAATGACTGAGAATAAGAAGGGCCAGAGTGAGGGGAAACAAAGGGTGTGCCTCAGGGAACCAGCCGAAAGCATTACTCATTAATTGGTTCATCTTTTGATTGAGAGCCTCGGAAGCCTATCTGCTCTCCTGCAGCCTAACAGTGTGGCAATCCCTGCCTCCTGTAGGTGGAGTTCACGGCGATGCATCTGAACAGGTGCACGCCCTGAGAAAAATCAACAATCTGTGGCCTCCATCAGGCGAATGATTTGGTTAGACTTCATCCCAAAGTAATAAAAACAGCAATCGGTGTTGTACTCTGTGAGCATCCTCAGCGGCAGCAGGCTTCTCCCAGCACAGCTCAGACGCCAGGCTGATGAGAGCCACAAACAGAAGTGGGACTCAGTCCCGACTGCCCACGGCCCCTGCGTGGGTTGAGCGAAATAGGTAGGCCTCTTGGTGTTTCCCAGTGAGAAATCCAGCTGCCCGAGTTTTACCCTTTACACAGATGTAGTTGGGTTATCCTGGAGCCATTCCACACCACAGGCAGCTTTGGAATAAACAGTCTCCCTGGTGTTGAATGATAACTTAGTTACCCAAGAAAACATGAAAAATGAGGGAAATCTGTCTTTTTCCCTCTTAAAGAGAGCTTCTTTCAATACAATGATATGAGTAAAACAAGGACCAGGATGATGAGAGGGAGTTCCATGGAAGTTCAGAATGGCAGATGAACCATTAGAGGTTTTGGCATAAACCATGCTACCTTGCTTCAAATGCAGTCAACTGTGGGTGTTTTGAATATGCTTCCAGGCTCCCAGGACAGAGGCCATGCTTAGTTATTTCCTAATAACTTCAAAGGGCCAGAGGAGCACATGCTTATGTTCACCTACCACTTGTCCTTTTCTTGGAATATGTGGCATTTGGACCAATTCTAAATGAAAAGAACCAAGTCTGGACTTCGGAATCATGGTCCTTGTGACACCACTTAAATTAAGTCATAACTAATTCACTTTTCAGAGGAATCTCTGCTGGCTTAAACAAAGTTTTGCTAATCAATGCATTACAGCATTATGACGTTTGTTGTGAAAGCTGGTACCCCCCAGTGAAAAACCCCACTGAATTCACTTTCCAACCGATGTGATGGACCAAGAGTAGCAGTCCCCTTTTGATTCTCCACACACCCCCAGGGCCTGGCACCCCCACCACTTCCCAGCTCTACATACATTGTGTAATCTGCAGTTGAGAGAAAAGCCCCAGTTGTGTGTAGCCATCAGTTCCCACCAGAGGAAAGCCACAAAAGAAACCGCGTAGGGAAATCCTGCTGAGCCACAGCAGATGCGTGATTTTTTAGGTACCTAAAGGAAAGTGATGATGGCAAATATAAAGAACCTCAGTGACACAAGATGCATGGATACATTCTATGAAAGCATTTTTATCTCGCAAGGATGAAAGTAAAGTTGAAAAATCTGAAGGTCTATTAAGGGCAAGCAATTTACCTAGTTCCTTGTCCTGCCATCAAAAAGTGAAGCCCGCTCCTTTCAAGGTTTTCCACAGTGAAAGTCCGGGGAGACAATTTGGAGGCAGGTTCTCGGCAAGCTTCAGGCCCGCGTTGGAGAGCAGGGTGCACGGGGAATACAGCAAGGAAGCAATAGCTTCAGAAGTGATTGTTAGGCCTTGTAGGTAGAAAAGGAAATGACAGTTTCTGAATGCCGATAACAAAAATTGAACCTTGGTGAACCTTGACCCCAGCAGATACTAAGTCATCCTGAGTCAGAAGACAGAGTGAACATTTGCTCTTTTCCCATGGGTAGACAGGAACTGGTGGCGTGGAGCCCTGAGAAGATCAGCGGGGCTTTAAAAGTTAAGACTAGGGGACCTCAGCACATTTCATGGGTGTAGTGTTCATGCATCTCTTTTGGGAAGAAGTCAGTTTAGTCACCAGAGTCTCGAGGATCCAAGAGGGCACAGCCATATAAAGGTGACTTCTCCACTGCCATAGTACCTAGTGCTGTAAGTGGGATGCCACCCCCACAGGATGACCCGATGACCTACACGTGGTTAAATTTGCCACCCTCCACCACTACCAACCTAATTGCCTAGACCTCTTTTGACATTTGTCAAAAACAATCTTCTTGTAAGAATGTCATGAAAACAGTCCTTTACACAGTTTTAGGATTTCCTCTACTTCCAGTTTATACCTTAATCAATGTAAGTTACAAAACACAATTTGGTAGTACTTTAGATATCTGAGCCAAGATATCGTCAAGGTTTTAGATTTCTCTGTTTGCATCTGTCCCATCCACCCCTGACTTTTTCTAATTAGTTACCTTTCTAGAAAGCTGTAGTCTACCTATACCCCAACATGACAGTTTCTTGCAAGATTGTCCAAGGCCTCTATTTCCTAGGCTTTGGGACTGTTTCGTATTGTTAATCAAATGCCATATTTATGTCTGTGTGCTTTGCTTTTTGTCAAATATGACATTCAAATGGGCTAACCCAGTTAATCCCAGGCATGCCCATTAATTACTCCTGAATTTCTCAGCTTCGCTTTCTCAAGACGTAAACAGCTTTTCCTCAGAGACCAAAGTGCTTGATAGCTTTGTAGGTATCTAATGAAGTAGACAGGGTGAGACAACAGGCACAATCAGACCATTTAATGTAGTTCACCTTTTTGGATGCTGGATTGTTTTCTGATTTTTCTTTTTTATTCCACATTTCTCACTTCCAGGGATCACCTCCTAGGCACCCAGCTTCTATTTAAAGAGCTCTGTTGGAATCAGTAGTGTTCAGGGGTGCACAAGTAGATTTGCATGCCTTTTGTGAATAAATGGTAGTTGGATCCAAAATTATAGAATACATAGTTGAGCTCAGAAACGGTCATCTACCTTGACGGAGATGAGGTCTGGGGTTTAAGCCTCTCTTACAGACACTTTGGGACTCCTCCTAGATCCCCTCCGATCTTTTCTTGCGTTTGTGTACCCTGGCTAACTCCTGCGTGCTGCTTCTTCTAGTGCCCATGTACAGGACTCTTTTCAGATACTCCTCTAGCTACTAGACCTGTTTTTCCTATAAAGGTAGAAAGCCAAAGAGGCCTTGGGAAGTTTACTCACCCTGCCACCATTAGCCAATGATGATCAGGGCAGGAGCAGGAAAGCCCAGCTGTCATACGTAAGTCATACCCCAGATATCCTTTGGGGTCAGACTGATGCTATTCTCCAGGGAACTTTACCTGAAATTGTGCCAGTGCTTGACCCTCTTCCCTCCCTCTATTCTGTTTTCCCTGGTCCCTTACTGAGATCTGAGAAATCCAACCTAAGGTAGCCTCTAACATGAGTAGATGTAAGGGTCACTAGAAACAGAGAAGTTTAGTGTAGACAGTCATGCAACAGAGGCCAACATTAAAAAGGATGTTGGTGGTTCACTGTATGCAAAGCTATCTTGAGGTTTAAAGGATTTAAGCTGTACTAAATTTGGCAGTCAATGGGTCATCAGAAATACTTGAAATGTGATCTTCATGGATTAGAATAAATCCACATTGGAATATAGAGAGATCTGGAGAAAATTAGCCATTAGAAATTCATGGTTTACGATTAGAAAAGCACAGATAAATTTCTTGGAGAAAGTATTCCACCGCTACACTTCTTATATTTTAGTCACAAAGATGCATTGAATCGCTGCATTATATACAAAGTACTCTGCTAGGCTTTTGGAACTGTTTGCAGTGACCAAATCAGATAGAGCTTATAGAGTTTAGTACAAGAGACACATGTACAAAAAAAAATGGGTAAATACTGTTGGTGGTAGATGCCTTGAACAATGTTTGCAAAGATCTATGAGAGCATATAAGAATCCAGACTCAGGCTGAGGGGTTATGAGTTGGCATCCCCCATAGGTGTATATAAGCTGAATCTTAAGTGTCAGAAAAGTTAATTGGGCAATGGAGGTGAAAGAGCATTCTGCAACAAAGGAACAGCATATACAAACTCTTGAGGCAGTAGGAAAATGTTCTGTAGCTTGAGAAAGATAGAACTACTTTTTACCAACCCCAGGAAAATCTCCCCAAAGGATGAAACACTTGGTGTTCTTTAAGAATTCCAAACTGCTTGATTCAAAACTTCCCTAAAATATGCCACAATAAATAACTTCTCATCTTGAGTAATCCAGACTTAGGTTTGTGCAGTTCAGCCATTAAGATAAATAACTACGAACATTTAACATTTAACTTGAACTATTTTTGCATTATCTACAAACAATATGATTAGTGATTACATTGAAGGGAGCAGAGACCTACCACACTTAAATCCACTTTTGTGAGAAAAATGACCTCAGGGATTCTCTAAAATTCTAAAGTGGCCTTTCAGCTCTAAAACCCTAAGGGCTGGAAGAACACCACCTGTCATGTGGATGTGAAAAAAACACACCTACTTCCAGTTCATGAAGATGGAATGACACTTCATTGTCTTGCTCACCATGTGCCAGCATTTCAGAAAGAAAAGGAATAAGCATGCTCTAAGGTAACACAAAGGATATGTAGCCAGTAGTTCATTTAGAAAGACTAAAATTGCAGTGGCATTTAAGAAGAAGAGAACTCAGAACTACCATTGCTGAATGAAGACATGTTATTAGGCTCAGTGAAAACCTCTAAAAAGCAATAATGGAATTCCCATGTGTTAAAAGAGTTATGACTTGACTAGCTTAAAAATTAATGGTGAATTTCCCTCCAGATTTTTCTCCACCAAAAGACTCATTTGTTGTGACTAAATTTCTTACTCCCCATTTCAGTTTCAATAAATAAATTTTCCCTAACTGGAGATTAAGATATTCAAACTTAAAGGGCTGAGGAAGGAAAGTAACGATCTTCAAGCATTCTTACAAAAACCACAAAAATGAACTTAAAGCACTTCATGCAGGGAAACACAATATTCACTGGACAATGGAGGAAGAATGCATCCATTTCTAGTTACAGGGTTATATACTTTGACCCATCCTTAATTCTCACTTCTTAGAAGTATATGAAGAGTTGTCCAAAGTTGAACTAAAAGCCTTAAAAGACTTACTGAGATAATTATATCAGCTCATAAAAGTATTACCTCATCACATATTCTTTGGATCAAGCTGCTAGTGCCAGTACAGCATCACAGCTGGGCCAAAAGGCAGTCACCCCTCACCCAGAGGGATGATACTGCAAACACAGGTATTACATAGGTTTGTACAACATAACTACATTTATAAAATTATAAATCAAGTTCTCAATTCCATTCCAAATATTATTGCATCAACCCGCATTTTTTAATTTGGGCAAACTTCATTTAGGTTCTGAGCCAGTGAACTTGTATTAACTTCCAAAACTCAGATATTGTTACATGACCCTCAGAAGACTTGAGTGTGAAGTATCTTTAGACATTTTTGTCTTCAATGAATCACATGAGGTTTTCTTGCACAATCCAGTCATTTTCTAAAGTGGTTACCATCTCATTTGTAATGACATATAATCCATAAAAAAACCCACTCCCTTATCCATTATCTCCACATCTAAGCTTACACAGAGATGATGTGCTATTTGCACTGGTTCAGCCTGCTAAATAATTAAGAGAATCATACAAAATATTAAATTGTTGAAAAGTTTTGGGTTACATACTGGTACTGATGCATTTGGTTTTATAAAACCTCTGCAACTACTCTGTACATCTCTTCACTGGTACATCCAAGCAGCCAGTGACTAACAATGTCACTGGTAGAAACAAATTAAATTAATAATGGTGTTAGTCACTGGATGTTAAAATGGCTAATGTACATTCTAAACCCCATTTGAAACAAGAGAGGGTTTTGTTTAATTTTACCACAGGGGTAGTATTTTCAAGTTGTCTGTAAGGTCAATGCTGTACCACATTTTCATTATGACATTTAATTTTAATAGAAGAGAAACTAAATGACCTGATTTTGAGCTTAACATACTGGTAAGTTGTTTATGGAATGTCCAGAAATTACCTTTTTTCTAAGCTGAAGAATGTCAAACATATATATTAGAAAAGGCATCTGTTATCTACATCATAATCCTATAGGACTAGTTCAAAATTTCACAAAGCATGGCAAAATAATTATTTGTATCTTAAAACTAATTTTCAATCACTTTCATCTTTACTAATTTGATATATATATACCTTCTAACACACACAGACAACACACAATAATGAATATAACAAGTTGACATAATCAGTTCCAGATCTAGTTGTTAAATCTCCTCATTCAAAATAAATCCTCTTTTCACTATGCTCTTTGCCCCAGTTTTATTGTGATCTAAGGTGATGTAATAAGTGTAGAATGCATGATTAAAAATAACAAAAACTTCTTCTGATTCCATAATCAATTAATTCATTGTTAAGCATTCAGAGGCTTTTTTTCCCTTTTTTTCACACTGGAGAAAACTTTTAGAAAAATTCAGTATCACTACAACTCCAGTGCTTTGCTTTATAAACTACGAAGACTACATACCAAAGTAAAAAACAATCAGAATCACAACTGTCAACTCTGTCACTGACACTAATAGTGAATGAATCTATACATAACTAGCATCTACTTAAGATTCCAAGTCCTGTATTTATTATACAGGATAATAACAATGTGATTCAGACAGAACTTCCGTAGCAAAACTGACTAAGTTTCATCTTTTCTATTCATTTTACACTTCACTTTCTAAGGTTTTCATGATCAAGGATACAATTCTGAAAGACTCCAAACCAGGAAGAGAAGAGCAAAGATCCTAAAAGCTTTCCAAGAGAAACAATTCAGAAGACTCAGCTCTTGATCATCTAGTTTATGGTGGGCATGGTTCTTCTGCTTTTCTTTCTTTTTTCAAGTGACTGGAAAGTTTCTCATAGAGGAGAGGACTGATAGTCACAATAAGAATCAAAGATGATTCCAGAGTTTCATTTACCCATATTAAAGCATGCTTATTTTATACCTTGTAGACAGTAAAGTGTCCTTAATAGATCCTCTACTAATTCCAGAGTTCTAAAAATCATTCTGAAGGGGAATAATCCCAATAAAAGCAAGTGTTACCTGCATATTAGTAACTCATTTATTAGTGTAAGGGAGTAAGTCTTCCTGTTAAAAATTCTTTCTAGCAAGTAGTCACTGAACGTTATTTCGGTCATTGTGGAAAAGTATAACTAAGGAGTAGGAGTAAGAGAGCTCTAGAGTGAAAGGAGCCGGGCTCTAGAGGCCACCTACAGGTCCATGAAAGAGCCAGCCGGGCCCTGATGGCTAGGATCAGAAGGGGAAGAAGAGGGTCACATCAAATGAAAAGATGCCTTAGGAATAAAACAGAAAGGACTTGACCAACTGATTTAATGAGTGAAGGAAGAGGAGGAGTCAGGATGATTCTAGAGTTTCTAATAATACGAATGGAAGAAATGGGGGATTTGGAGTAGGTAAAGAGGTTGTAAGAAGAAGATCAGGACCTTTTAGGTTTTGTGGGGGGTGGAGAAAGGCAGTGAGGAAGAGATAATAGCTCTAAATAAGACCTGAGGCATTTCTGCAGGAGCAGGATAATGGGGAGAGATTTCTAGAAAGCAGTTAGAAATATGGATCTGTAGCTCCAGAGAAGTCTAGAGTAAGAGTAAAAGACATGTTATAGGGCATACAAGTGAGAGCTGCAGAGAGAATCGTTGGACACACTTCAAGAACGAGTGAAGCGGAAGAAGAGAACTGAAGTTGGAATTCTGATAAAGAATAAAGAGGGAGGTGGAGGAAGAGGAGATGGAAAGAGTGGGTAAAGAAGACAGGAAGAGAAGAAGAAGCAGAATCTATCTTAAGTTGAAGGAGGAGAGACTTTCAAGAAAGAAGAAGTGGTCACTATTGTTAAATACCATCACCAGCTTCAAAGAATGAGGACAGCAAAGAAGTCATTGGATTTGGGAAATACAGCTGTTTCACCGGTGACCTTTCAGAAGGTCAGATCAGAAGGCGCAGAACTCAAATGTTAGTGGGCAAGAATGTCTGGAAGGTAAAGAAGTAGAGGGGGCAAGTAAGATTTATTTAAACAAGTTGAGGAGGAAAGAAAAAAATGGTGGTGAAGGGAAGGAGAAAGTTGGAGTTGCAGGGTTCTTCAGAAAGGGAAAATAATACGCATGTCTGTGGGTTGGGTGTTGGGAACTTACACAGAAAGACAGAAAGAAATGGAGATGCAAAGAATGAAGCTGATCAATGAAACAAAATCCCTGAGGGTGCAGGAGGAAAAGGAACCAAAAATATTCGTGGAAGAATTAACCTAGAACTGAGAGGAAATACTTCTTCCACTTTGATAGGAGGAAAAATGGGTGAAGATAAAGGTATAAGAACATTTTTATTTGATAGTGTTTCTTTTCTCAAAGATAATGTTTCCTTACCTGATAGTGTTTCAGGAACCTGGGTCATCTGCTGAGGCTTTGAGCAGAATGGAGAAGTTTGGTGTATTCTCTAAGGGGAACAGAACAGAAGCTGCTGGGAAAGAATAAAAGAATGGCTAAGCAAGGTTGACTGAGATTAGGAATAATACATTTGTAATGAAATTAATCAACAGCATCATGTACTTTTTCTACAGGAGGCTACAGAGACCTAAATCAGAAAAAGAATAATCATAACATTGTCATAAACTGGATGTTTTCATTTGGCAGACTAATGGGGAGATGTGAAAAGTTGGGAGATATGGGGATGGTGTACTTGTAAGAGAACAAAAGTGTAGGCAGTAAGGGACTTAGATTTACTTAAATCTAACAAATCAGATCAAGGGAGCTAGAATTCAAAATTATTTCAGTGATGGAGTTTAGTGGGTGGAAGAGAAATATAGAAGGATAACAAATTGTGGTCAAAAGGGAAATTTCAGAGCTCAGGATTTCAAAGGTCACACTCTTCTAGGTACTGGCCAAGTCCAAGTCATGGCCATATAAGTAAGTGTGTTGCTTAAATATATTCACAAGTAGAGAGGAAGGAGTAACTATAGGAGAAAAATAAAGTAATCATAAGGGCATCAGGTAAACCATCAGTATAAAGAAGAGAATGGGATGTTGAGGACTAATACTGTGGACCAGTTACTAGATTCTATACCAGATCTGGGGAACTGAACAAATGACAACAAAGAGGATGAGAAAAGGGGGGAGATCCGATTGCAATTAATCATTATTACTTAGTTCCTGCAGGTCGTGACACTGTTGTTGCATTAATCTAATGGGAACAGCATGAGTTAGATGGAATAGAGGCTGTAGAGCTATAGGGTGTTGTCAGGAAAAACCTGCGGATGAGAAAGGAGAGCAGACCCAACCCCCCCAGGTTCAAGAGAAGGGGCTAAGATACAATAATTGCTTCTACCTGAGGGGGATTCAAAGGAAGTGGCCTCTCTGATAAAAGAGGTGAATAAGGAATCCAGATGAAAGATAGAAAAAGGGGAAATTTAAGTCTAGGTATTATTGAAGAGATAAAAATATAGACTTATTGAGAACTTGGTGCTTGCACATAGCGTTAAAGCATAATACAAAAATATCCTACCTACATAATTTAAGCAGAGGCCTAGAAGATAAAAACCACACTGTATGCTTTTTTTCTTCATGATATCTTCAATGTCTACAGCATTGTAGATAACTCCAAAAGTATTTAATAAATTAATGAATAAATAAGAAATTGAAATATTCTGTCCACCTACAAAGGACATGAGATTTTGGGTTATTTGACTACTACTGGTTTATGTTGAGCCAACTGTATCCTCTAACTCAATCACCCTTGACTCAAATTTTATTCACAAAAGCCCAAGTTTAAGGATACAGGCCATGATTCTAGATTTAAATAAAAACATATTAGATATAAAGAGTTTATATGCATGGCTCAGGCCTTTTCTTGAGCCAACTCAGCTTTACAAAAATAGATCCAAGTGTTTATTTATAAAATTCCATGGGTTTTGAGAGTATTCACAAATGATATATCCAATAAGAACCTAACATCCAAAATATATAAAGAACTCATATGACTCAATGCTTTTTAAAAAAACCAAATTGCTCAATTAAAAAATGGACAGATGACATGGATAGACATTTTTCCAAAGCAGACATACATATGGCCAACATGAAAAGATGCTCCACATCACTAATCAAGAAAATTCAAATAAAATCTACAGTGAGATATCACTGCACACCAGGCAGAATGGCCACTATCCAAAAGACAAGAAATAACAAGTGTTGGTGAGGATGTGGAGAAATGGGAGCCCTCCTACACTGTTGGTGGGAATAAATTGGTGCAGCCACTATGGAAAGGGGTGTGGAGATTCCTCAAAAAATTAAAAATAGAAATACCATACAATCCAGCAATTCTACTTCTAGGAATTTACACAAAGAAAACAAAATCTCTGATTTAAAAAAGTTATGTGCACCCCTGTGTTTATTGCTTCATTACAAAAACCACGCTATGGAAGCTACCAAAGTGTCCATCAATAGATGAATGGATAAAGAAGACACAGTACATATGTAAATGGGGTATTATTCCACCATAAAAAAGAAATCCTGCCATTTGCAACAACATGGATGGATCTAGAAGGTATTATGTTAAGTGAAATACATAAGGCAGAGAAAGACAAATACCATATGATGTCACTTATATGTAGACTCCAAAAACAAAACAAAATAAATGAACAAAATAGCAGTAGACTCATAGACCATGTAAAGTGACTCGTGACTACCACAGGGAAGGGGCTGGGGTAGATGGGTGAAACAGGTGAAGGGGGTAAAGAGGCACAAAATCTCAATCATAATATAAAGTAGCCATGGGGATGAAAATACAGTATAAAGAATACAGTTAATAATTCTGCAACACCTCTGTATGTTGACAGAGAGTACACTACTTGGGGTGAGCATTTAATAATAATTATTACTATATACAATATAGACATACAATATTATATCAACTAGACTTCAATAATTAATAAATAAAAATAATTGATAAATAAAAGCAGCTTTATTGAGGTAAAGCTGACAGTAAGTAAATAATAAATAAATAATAAGTAAAATTCAATGGTTTTTAAAACATATTCTAGAATAGATGTATTCATTGGAGATAATTTAGGAACTATCACAAGAAGCAAGATAAAACTAAGGAGATGTAATTTCATGCCCCAGGACCTACTGTCTAGTTTCAAACAGAGCACTGCTGCTTTCATCTATTTTATATTTGGGATTTCCACATTAAGATTTTCTTTTTTTTTCTCTTAAAAGAAATGGTGCTGTGGAGGAATATTATTTCTCTGGAAAGAGTATAGATTTTTAAATCTGACTAAATATTCTGAGTCCAACAAGGGGGCAGTGCCTGTAAACTCCCTGCTTTGGAGGAGTACTCTAGGAGTAAGGTACAGCAGAGGGAGACCTATATGCATGGTAGCATGCAGCCCAGACTCAATCAGACTGATGCCTGATACTGGATTTCAGGGGAGCCAGGTTTTAAATTCTCCCTCTCTGATAGAAGCAAAATTCTCTGGAGAATGATGATATTATCCTCAAATACTGTCTACAAGAAATTTGTCAAATACAAAGTCCAGCAGGTAAAAATAATTAATCATACACATGGAGAGACAAAGTAACATAGGTGAGAACCCACAGAAACAACAGATACAGAAACAGACCCACAAGGGCACCAGATACTATGGTTGTCAGACAGAACTTTAGAAAAATTCTGCTTGTTACTTTTAGGGAGATAAAAGATAATATTGAGAATTTCATCAGAGACTGGGAATTATTTTTTTTAAAACTAGCCTATTTCTAAGAGCTCTAAGTCCTAGAACATTGAGGACAATCAGAACACTGGGGTCCTCTTCCTTTCCCACAAAGAAACTCTCCCTGATGGTATCAGAGAGCTAACAAGAAAGTAAAGAATTATGGGGCTAAGATGCATATACAGACACTTGATTTACCACAAATTGGGGAAAACGCCATTTATCTCACATAAAAAGATAACCCAGAGTCAATAAATGGTGTTGGAGCAATTCAAATCTATATGAAAAATGTGAAACTTGATCCCTACCTCACACTATGTAGAAAAAAAAAGTAAGTATGTATATATTCATGACTTTGGGGTAAAGAATTATTAAGATTTCCAAAAGCATAACCATAAGGAAAAAGAATATTAGTAGAAAACAACATATAAAGAAGAAAAAGTTTACAAAAAAGAAAAAAGGCAAGCTGATGGTTTAAGTTCCCTGAGGAGACAGGAATGGAACAGGATAGAGGACACAGGTGGGAAAGCTGACTACACAAAGAACAGGTGTTTACAGAAATCCAAAGTAAGAAGGCAAAGGTAAGTGCAGATGCGGATAAGTTTGTAGATGGGGTTGCATGGACACGAGGAGTTCCTACCTAGAGACTGCTACATTTTTGGCATAGTAAAAGGAAAGAGAGGTAATTTGTTGAATCAGTAAGAAAATGTGTTCAGGCCAGAGGCTTGAGAGAGGATAAGCTCTTAAATAGTCATGAATAAAGATAGAAACTAAAACTAAGGAAATATTGACTGTTTAGCAGCAATGAGGACCCAGTCAAGGTTGACAGCCACATTTTTACCATGACACCAGTTTTGCTCAGCAGACTGGACATAAAAATATAGAGGGAAAACAGTTGGACTGATATATATGACAAATACTTCAGGTTTTATCAAGCTGTTCTAGTGGAGGGTTAATAGGCAAGAATGTTGATCAAATTAGCAAGAGAATATTAAGAGTGATAAATTATGTAGTTTAAGCTGCAAAGGAAGGGGACAAGAAGCAGCTGAATTTGTGGGGACTAGGAGGTGGTCTTGAAGAAGTATGAAATAGGGTATAGTTAAAATAACTGAGAGGTAGAATTGGAGGACCAGAGCCTGCAGAGGTTAGGGTATCTGAGGTTAAGATTTAACTGGGAGAGCATGGGTGAGCGATTCAAGGCCTTGGGTGTGACCATTGGAGTATGTGATTTATGTGGAATATAAATTAAGGCCCTTGGAGTGAAAAAGATCAAGAATTTGAGAAGCCAGAGTTTTAAATGATCTTCCCATGTAAACATTGTATTCACTAAGGATGACAGCAAGGTGGGCCTACAGAAGAGTTATATAAGCCAGCAGCAGTAGCATGAGGTCAACAGATAAAAACAGCAAACAATTATATACTAAAATAAATTGTATGAAAGTATGTCTTATGAAAAAAAATTTATATCTCTACCCATGTCTCTGTCATCTATTTATCTATCTATCATCTATCTCTATCATCTAATCTGTAACACTATAGGTCTCTAACTATTTATATATGTATAATGGTTGGCCATGTATAAAGGTGATTTGCAATGAAGTAATTGGCTTGTGAATGTTGTTACTGATGAACTGATGCTATTGTAATTTTTCATACATTTTGAAAAATGACCTGATTGATTCTAATGCCTCAATGTAATAAGATACTTGTGTATAGCTTTAGTTGAGTCACACGTTGGTAAAATTTTCCCTCCTCTATTACTTAGGAGAAAAATTCTCTGGGGTACATTAGAGATCAGCATCCTGATTCTAATCACAAACGTGTTACTACAATTCTTTCTACTATTTTATCATCACTGCGGGCAAAAGCGGAAAAAATATTCTATCTCCAATGTACACACAATTGAATCCTGGGGCAAGGAACAACAGTGTTTTATCTGAGAAGGTACTAGGGACAGGCTGGTGAAAGTGGAAGAGGTTGTGTATAAACTTCCTGAGATATTTCTGGTTTAAGAATCCACCATTATCAATTCATGCTTTTGGAATAAACTCTCATTAGTCTCTTTCTAGATTTCTTTGAAAGGCAAATTCACATAAAAAGATAACCCAATAAATTCCTGTCTTATTAGTGTGAATTAACTTACCAGATCACTCTGCAACATGATACTTACAGGATATAGAAAGGCCAAGCAAACATGGCCTTCGAGTGTCAGGAATGTGGGGAGAGATAAACACGGGCTGAAATGAAGAGTAGAGTACAGAATGTATACAAAAACATTGATTCATTTCCCTCATAAGTTTTTTAAGTAGAAAAATTTAGGAAAATATGATAATTACATTCCTGCCACCAAAAGTTTTATTTTATGCAACCTTTAATTCATCTGCCTTCAAGAGAATAGAAACTAGAAAGAAAATACCCAATCAATATGTCAACATCATAGTCCTATTGAAGAAGGAGCCCAGAGCATGAAATGACTTCACTGAATGATCCACAAATTGTTTTGCAGTTTCACAGCTCACAGATTGTTTTTCACCGGATACATTTAGGCTTGTAATGCTGAGTTTCACTTTCAAATTTCAAAGGCACCCTTCTGCTCAGCCTGCTACCTTTGTTGTAAAAAATTGACTCCCTTTTCAGTTAGCACCGTCAGATGAAAGGACATCCTCTGATCATTTCACCAAGAACCCGTCATCTAAAACCTCCTATGGGCTCCAATTTAGTAATATGAAATGTACAGTTCTAGTCACAAGTTTTTTATGACTCAGAAGTTGCAAAGAATTTGACCAGGTGTCCTTTCCTAGTTTTGGTGTTCTCAAGCCTGAGGTAACTAATGTCATAATGATCTATAAAAACATCTCAGGTCTCTCTCTGTCTCTGTTTGCTTTCTTTTTTACAGTAAGTATATTTGTACCTCTATCTCCACCAAAGGAATGTGAAATACAAATCATATTAGTGTTTATGACACACCCAGGTCTATTTTGGGTCTGTAGCTTGTGCAGACACTATTTTGCTCTCTAGAGTGCTTTATTATGACTTACCCTTTCTACTTTCCTTCAGGAAATAACCCATAGACTACAGTACCAAAATCTCTCATGCAATAGCATGAAAGAGGGTCACCCTTTGCATTGTCTGTTCAGTCCTGATATCATGTTGAAGAGCTTCCATTTGAGGAACATCTCTCCACCACACCAATGCCCATAACTCAGGCCTTCTCTGCCCACCAGCTAAGTAATTGCATGCTACGGTTCTGTATATGCTACCCCAAAACCCTAGGACATCCAAAAATACAGTATACCAGATAAGTGTGAAGACTTCCACCCACGTGTCAATCATCACCTCCCCTCCCCCAGTCTTTACTTCTAGTTTTCACTATATCCCTTTGGAAATCATGCACATGAACGTCACTTGATCCTGCATTAACATCTGGTAAAAATGAGCAACTGCCCTGTATGAATTTTATGACCAAAATTTCTCCAAGTGAATTGCTTTAAAACAAATTTGTTCAAATCACAAATTGGCTGAAAATAAAAATCTTTCTAGTTACGGCTTTTTAAAAAAAACTATGATTTCTGCATATCATGGAACCATTTTACAATTCGTATGCTACCATTCTTTTGAAAATATTATTTTTTACTAGGCAAAGACCTTTATTAACCTTTGTTTCAAACTTTATTCTTCCGTTTAATTAGCTGCAAAGAATGAATTGTGTATAAGAAAAAAAAAAACAGAAAAGAGTGGCAGTGTCCAAGGACTTGGGCTTCAAAACATTAGCAGTCTAGATTTTATCAGCTCCATGAACAACATTTTAAACAGCAGCTACCAGTAACTTCAGGTTTAATCTTCTTCGGAAGTTGACTCAATTCAGTTTGTCTCATTCTTGGAAGCCTCATCAAATTTCTCTACAAGATCTGGAGCATCCTCCTCTTCTCCTGTAGGCAATGGTGTTTCTCCATCGCCATGTTGTCTGAACAGAGCTTCATCCAGTCTCCTTAGACTAGTCAGTGTCTGTGCTCAGCTGGCTTCAGATGCTGAGTGGCATTTCTGTCAGCTTCTGTGATGGTGGAAGTGTTCGCTGCCGGAGATGCTCAGACATTACAGTTGCTAAAGCAGATCACTGTTCCCTGGTTCGGGAATATATTCATCTCTTCCATACTGGAGAGATTGTCTACCTCTAATGTCTTTAAGGAAAACAAGTTATTTGTCATCTGTTGTAGCTGTTCTATGAACCATTTTCCTTACCCACCAATGACAACTTGTGCCTAGAGTTTAGCGAGTTGCTCCTGGTTTGTGATAATTTATTTCATCTTGTTGGGACAGAAGTGGGATAGCTTGGGGACTAGGACTGGTGTTCGGGGAGTCTTGGGCAGACCAGCTGAGATTCGGCACATGCATGTGGAGATCAAAGGGGGTGGCTAGAGGGAGGCTGCTATGCTGCAATTCATTTTAAGTCTTTTCCTCAGAAAGTATTTGGTTTGGATATCATTTTTCTGGTACTTGTTTGTAAAAGTTAATTTATATTTTAGTATTTTTACTTATTTTTCACATTTTATAAAATTATTTTAAACTGATTGGTTAATATTTTCAGGAATTATAAAACAGTATTTTTCTTTCTAAGTAAATTACCCAAAATAAATCAATAAATATTTAAAGGGTCTAACTTGGATTTGCCCATATTTATAACACCATTTTAAAAATCAAACACACAAATTACACACTAAACGTCGAAGTGTTAGAAAACTATTTCCTCACACTACTTGTGTAATCTAGATATTTACTGCATGAAAAGGCTTCATTGTCATCTGGTCATGAAGGCAGTATTAATGATAATCTCATCAGAAAGTCTACCTTAACCATCCCTAAAACTGGAATGTCTTTTTTCCCTGGTATGTTAGAAGGTCCATTTGAACATCAAAAAAATTGGTTTCATTCTCTTAATGTTCTAGACTTTCAAAAGATATTTTCATGGGAGTCTGCTAAAGACATCCCTCCTGTCCACCTTGTGTGCAGCAACACCTCTGGAATTCTGCCTTGTAGCACAAAGAAGGTCTAGTTAGAAAATGGGTGCATAAATTGGAGACAGTAGGCAAAGAGCCAAAGACCAGACTTGCCGTGCTCAAGGCAGCACTCTCCTCAGTCTAAGGGCAAGGCTAAACTGTAAGAGTTCTCTGCTTTTGTTGGTAAAGTTCATGCAGTCTCAGAGAAAAGCCTTTTCCTGGACCAGCCCATGTCCATAGTGCCAAAGTCACTGTCTTCTAGATAAGCAGGCCACTACTCTGGGCTGCCTTCATTACCAGCACCACTACAGTAATTCTGAAAATGACAGTTATTGGTGTTTGTGTTTTGGGAATACCCTTGTTCCCAGAATCATGGTGCATGTTAGCGTTGGTGACTTCCTCCTCCTCATTCTACTATCAAGAAGCCAGAGAGATTATCAGCTTTGGGATGGAAAGGTCAGCCCAGTAGCTGAGCCAGTCAGGATTTTCCCAGTAGACATTATAATGAGACTTCTGATATTTTGGTACTCAGGCCTGGAATGTCAAGAAACAATGAGAGGGCAGGATGACAAGTGTAAGAGCATTAGCTTGGAAGTCAGTACGTGGGCAGTTGTAACCCTCTAAGATGTCTTCTTCCCCTGGACAATCCCCTAAATCTATGATTTTATTCCCATTCCTCCCTGATCTTCTAGGACCTGGTTCCTTGTTTTATGATCACACTCCACCTTAGTGTGGAATACCCCAAAAGCAGATAAATATTCATGTGCCACTCGTTTATTTGAAGGTCAAAGGGGAGTAGAGAGGTGAGACTGGGAAGAGTAAGCAGACAAGTAAGGCTGTGCTATCTGGAAGGGACCAGAGATCAATTCTGAGGGGAAACCCTAGGAAATGACATGGAATATGTGCCTCAGAGGAATCTTACCTGTGTGTCAACAAAGATGCTGAGGAATTTATACACCCAATCCCTTCAGCCATTGCTCGAGGTCTCCTCTGGGGGTTATGGGCATTCTGGCCTGTCATGAGCTTGGGCAGAGCACCCTTCTAAGGCAACCTTCAATCAAGAGATACAGATATTGGGCAGAAGCACCCTGCACGTGGTCATGGGGTGGGTCAATGTCTGCTTTTCTCCACCTTTCTATTTCATAAAGGAAGAACAAGAGGAAGAGGGAGCCAGCAAAGGAAAGAAAGCTAAAAAAAAAAAAAAAAAGAAAGAAAGAAAGAAAAATAGTGGGAGAGGGAAGGAGATGAAAATTTGCATTCACCATTTATTTAGCACCTGCTATGTATAAGGCACCTCACTGACTTCTCAAAGCAGCCCTATAACAAAGGCATTTTATTATTCCCTTTTTACAGAGGAACACACTGAATTTAAAGAGGTTAAGCAAAATCCTCCCAAATCACACAACTGCAGGCTAGGATTTGAGTTCAAATTTAGGTCTTCCTTCCCTGTGCAAAACCCTTTTGTAGTTTACCATCACTTAAATATAAAGTCTTTCTATGATCTGATCATATAAATTGGTAGAATACAGAAACTTCTGGCCTGAGAATCAAAAGAACAGAGCTCCCAGCCTGGATCTGCCAGTCATGGTCCTGAGAGTCATGCTCCACTCATTTCTTCTTTCTGGGCTTCATTTTCTTTGTCAGAAATTAAAGAGCTAGACTATGTGATGGTTAAGGCATCTTCCAGTTCTTAACAGTTTAGGATACTTTCCACTTTTACCCTCAGTTGGTCTCCTACACCCAACCACAGTTGACCTCTGAAAAACACAGAGGTTGGGGGTGCAGTTGAAAATCCATGCATAACTCTGACCCCGCAAACCGTAACTATTAATAGCCTACTGTTGACCAGAAGCCTTAACAATAACATAAACAGTTGATCAATACATATTTTTATATACTGTATTCTTACAAATAAGGTAGAGAAAAGAACATATTTCTCTTATTAAAACTTATTAGTATTTTTTCTTTTTAATCTGTAGTACTTGGAATATGTATATTATTTCTGTTGTGATCTTTTAAATGTTCTGAGCACAGGAATTTGCCTTCTTTCTCTTAGTATCTTTTTAGCATAGAGTCTCCTATGTAGCAAGAACTCAATAAATATTTAATGAATGTGTGTCTATGTGTGTGTGCTGTGGGTCATTATTATGTTTGTACCTGTTTTCTTTGTTGCAGCCTTGTTTTTAGTTTTACTTCTTCAGAAGTCCTATAGCAGGAAATATCTTACTATTTGCTTTTTCATATTATAGCACTACGTTTATATTAAGGTCCTTGAACATTTTTTTCCTTTGTGAGTTTCATTTCCTATCAAAACACAGAGCATATAATTAGATGCTTAGGGGTATAAATTGTTGAATGAATAAACATAAGAAATATGGAAAAATAATGCATACTTAATAAATACAGCCACTGGTATTTGTCTTTTCCCTTTAACCCTGTACCATGTAGGAGATCCTAAAATTAAACCACTTTCAATTGTGTTTGCTACCCTCAACTCTAGTCAAGAATGGATTTTCTTAGGTGTTCATTCAAAACAGAACGAAATCTCCATTGTTCTTTTCTGCACAATTTTCAAATGTCTACTTGGCAGTATGTGTTCCTCTGTGGGTAGAAATTTGCAAAGTCTGAGCCACTCGACAGAACCTTGATTGATATCGTCAAAACAATCTACAAATACATTCTACAAATCTAGGGTATCAATTAATCTTCAAATCATCATAAATTAGTTTCTTACAGGGAAGATAAACATAACTTTTCTGGGTATTGGTGATAATCGTCCCATCAGTGGGGGATGGTTTTCAAATTTTCTTTGATTGTTCTTAGCCAGTTTGATTGATTATATCTGTAATGCTGGCTAAACAGAATGTCTTGGTCAGAACAAAGAGAATGAAATGAGTTTGTATGACTGTCAATAAGTTTAGCTAATGTCTCATTTCCTTTTAAACCAATGGTTTTAAAGACATTCATAGGGCAATGTACTGGTTATCATGGTCAAAATGTAGTCATATTGTTAATAAACTATAATTTCCTTGAAGATAAGGTATTTTATTCATCTCTAAATCCCCTAATCCCTAGCATAGATGTAGTAGATACTATAGGCTATCTACCCAAATTCCTTCTCCTTTTCTCCCATATGCATAGAAATCCAACTGGGTTCAAGGATTAGAACACCATATGCCTTGGGGGATGTTGAGCTTCTCTCTGGCTCTGAGGTAAAGAGATAAATCTTTATTAACCTCCTTTAACCAGCTGTGGTCATCTCAACCCCTTTGCAAATGATAGATTATGAATAGGCATGTGACACAATTCTGGTTGATGAGAACTGAGGGAAAGCCTCCTGAGGGACATTTTGGGAGAGTTATCTTTGTTCTTTAAAAGGAACCAAAGACATAGACATTCTCTTCTCTGCCCAACAACCTACAGGTGTTGCCTGGAAATGTAGCTGCCGTCTTGTGCTTTGAAAAGACTCAACCTAAGACAATGGGGAATATTCTGAGATGGCAGAACTGAAAGATTGAATAAATCAGGCTGCTGCTGATGCCTTTGAGCCATTAACTTAACCAATCCTGAAACTTCCCTCCCTTTAGACTTCTTGTAAGAAAGAAACTTGAGCTGATTTTTCTATTACTTGTAGCCAAAGCATCCTAATTGATACAACTGAGGTATTTGTATGATTCACAACTTAAATGACTTATTATTATTATTAATATTAGTCTTAATAACATTTAATAATAAAAATAGTAATAATTAAAAACCTTTATTTTACTGTCTGGAAAACAATATACTAGGCACTTTCATAAATTATTTCACTTAGTACCAATAATTAAGATACCTGTTATTACTCTTATTTTACATATAAGGAAATGGAGGCCTAAAAAGGATGACTAACTTGACAAAAACTCAGTGACAGAGCCCAGGTTTTGAACTTAAGTCATTCTGATTGGATTCCACCACCTTTCAACAATCCTATGTTAACTCCCCAATTAGTTTGTCTTCATAACCACATTCTGAGCAGCTCAGGATTATCATCCCCACTTGAATGAATGAGATACCTAGCAGGTTGTATGATTGCCAAAGGTCACAAAGGAAAGCATTAATTCAAATATCTGAGTTTATAGAAATTCAGTTCTAAGAAATACAGTATTTCTTTATTGCCACTCTCTTACTTTTAAATCAGTACACATTTGATCAGTTTGTTTTCCTAGATAATACAGATTTCCTTGCACATGTAAATAAAATTGCCACTCAAAGAGGCACAGGGAAGACACCTACCCATGGATATATTATGATTAATAACAAAGGGCTAAAAACACATTTATTTAATTAAAAACAATGAAAGACAAGGGCCAGCTTCCAGAACGGTGGAGTAAGAAGCATAGCTGACTGTCCCTAAGAAAAGAATGGGTAACAAGAGAAAAATATAAACAATAGTAATATCTATTTAAAATCCCTGGAAATTGTCCTAAGGGCACCCAGCAAATGGAAAAACATTTGCTAAAAAAATATGCATTATATATTCATAAGACTGTAGCATCTGACCCAGGACCCACTCTATTATGGCCCCCACCCCTCAGCTCTATGTTACAGAAGTTCTATCCCAAGTAGTACGCAACCAAGAAGAAAGAAGCTACTTCTTACCCAAGTCTGTAGCTATGGTTTTATCCTGGGAGGGGCAGCTGTCTGTATTTCTCATCCCACTGAACTCCATACTGCAAAGGCTCTGTTCCAGCTGTGTAGGTACAAGAGGATTAGGGCTCACTTCTCCCACTCAGTCCCACTCATGGGGTGGAAGCTCTACTCTAGGCATGGCAGATACAAATTAGGGAACTCCACTCTCTTGTGCTAACTTGTCTTTAGAGCAATGGAGTTCCACACAAGGAGGGGCACACTGAGAAGACCAGAACTACAATCTCTCTCAAGTACCTGCTTGTAGAAGAGGGGTATCACTTCAGGAGAAAGGGGAGAACCCTGGCTCCAGTTCACCAATGTGAAAGTTCTGCCCAGAAGGAAAGGCAAGCTATCAGAACTAAGCTCCACCACTCTGCCTGAAGGGACTGACAATATTTGTAGTAATGTATGGAGAATATCATGCTCATAGCATTGTTGAAAACAATGGCGGTCTTGGTGGAGAGCAACTGAATGGGTACTACATTTTCAATAATAGTAGAAACAAGCAAAATAGCAAGACAATAAGAAGCTAAACAGAGAACTAGGGTAACAAATAGACAAGAAGAACCTTCCTATGATCATAGTCAACTCTGGGTTCAGAAAGACTGCACATGCACTAAGCTATACCCACTCAGGAAATCAGAGGAGGACATGAGGCTGACTTACAAACATTCCCCCAAGCTGCATACAGATCAATCAACAAAAGGCAGAAGTTTCAGTGGCACTATGGGCACAAATAAGACCTTTAACCAAACACTGACTAAATAATAATCAGAGTTTATACTCTGACCCAGAGGCAACTTCTAGGAAACCAGGCTTAAAATTAAATCATATACATCCCTGACATTCTGGAAGACTTATGTATCCTCAAGTCCCTGCCCATTCAGGAGTAATTAGAGAAGAAAAATCCAAGCTATAGTCCCTGACTGAACATGGAGGCAAAAATGTAAACTCCCTAAACTGTTATGGCAACCTCTAAGCCATCTATGCTTCCCTTGATAAAAGTAAAAAGTCTAACTGACCAAGAAGGCTTAAGCACAATTTTGGACCAATAAATGGCTTATGCTGAAGTAAGAACAATCCTTAGGTAGCCAGGCTAAAAGATAAAAACAAGAAAAAAAAGTTGAGCAGGGTTATCAGAAGTTGTTGGTCATTGTGGAGGGAAACAGACTTGAAAGATTTAGTTTAGCTATGTCACTAAACAAATAAATAAATGATCAAGCAAACAATAAAAAAATCAAGTCACTGAGGGGAAAGTGGGGATCAGTATGCAGAGTTGCTACATTATTTATTTAAAATGTCCAGCTTTCAACCAAAAATTATGAACAGGGAAAGGAACAACAAATTGTGATCCATACACAGGAAAAAAATCAGACAACAGATACTGCCTTGAAGGGGCCCAGACAGTAGACTAAGCAGATGATAAGCTGCCATTACAGATATTTTCAAAAACTGAAGGAAACAATTTCTAAAAGAAGGCACAACAATACCTCATCAAATAGAAAAAAAAAAAGAAATTATAAGAGATCAAATGAAAAATTCACTAGAGAGGATCAACAGTAAATTTGAGCCAGCAAAGGAATCAACAACCTTAAAAATAGATCAATAGAGATTATTCATTCTGAATAACAAAGAGATAAAAGAATTAAAATTCTCAAACAAATCTGAGTCACCATTATGAACATTAACATACACATAATAATAACAGAAGAGGAAGAAAAAGGAACAGAAAAAATACAGAGAAAATACAAAGAAATAATGACTGAAAGTGTTAGGGTCCAGGCTTCCGAGGCTTCCCCAGAGAACAAACTACACAGGCATAGAGATGTAAATTCAAGCAAAGTCTTTATTCAGCCAGCTAGCTGAGGTCCAAGTCAGCCATGGCCTGTGTTAGCCACCTGGCCCCATTAGATATTGTGTACCCCAAGTAGACTACTGACCTCTGACAGATGTGGGCTTTCTTGGCGCTGGCTCAATATCCCAGTTCACCTAGTTCAGCCAGCAAGTTCCCCGTGGCTTCTTCGCACTCTTCACGGGTTTCTGTGGCCAGCAACAGGTCATCTACATACTGCAACAATGTCACGTGGGGGTGGCTCCTGCAAAAGGGCTCCAAGTCCTGGCTTAGGGCTTCATTGAATAAGGTGGGAGAGTTCTTGAAGCCCTGACGCAGTCTAGTCCAGGTAGGCTGCCCTTTTCTTTCTCCCCCTGGCTCTTGCCACTCAAAGGCAAACAAAGGCTGACTAACTTCAGAGAGTGGAATACTAAAGAAGGCATCTTTCAGGTCCAGAGTAGTATACCACACATGCGTGGGTGGCAGGTGGCTGAGTAAGGTGTAAGGGTTAGGCACTGTAGGATGGATGTCTTCTACCCTCTCATTGACTTTCCGCAAGTCTTGCACTGGCCTATAATCTTTACTGCCAGGCTTCCTCACTGGAAGCAGAGGCGTATTCCATGCAGATTGGCAGGTCTTAAGGATTCCTGTCTCTAACAGTCTATGGATATGGGGTGCTATCCCTTTCCTAGCCTCTTCTGGCATTGGATATTGCCGGACCCGGATGGGTAGAGCTGTGGCTTTGAGTTGAACAACAACCAGGGATAGGTGTTTAGCGAGACCAATTCCTCCGGTCTCGGCCCATGCGGAAGGGAACTTCTGTACCCAAGAGTCTATCTCTCCCCGGCCCCCCTTTTCTTGATCCGCCTGAAACAGACGATGTTCATCGGCCAGGGAAAGAGTTAACACATGCGCCGGTTGTAGGGGCTGCCCTTCTTTGTCCATGATTTTTATCCCTTCGGGTTCAAAATGAATGCGAGCCCCGACCTTGGTTAATAAGTCTCTGCCCAGCAACGGTGCGGGGCTTTCGGGTACGACCAGGAATGAGTGAGAGACCTGATGCCTTCCTAGGTCCACTTTTCTGTTAGTAGTCCAGGCACATTTCCTGGACCCTGTCGCTCCCTGGACTATACTTGTGCGTCCTGGGTTTAGGGGGCCGTGGGCCTGGTTGAGAACTGAATACTGTGCCCCAGTATCTACCATAAACCCAATGGGAGTCCCCTCCACGCACAGGGTTACCCAGGACTTGGGGAGGGGTGCCGAGCCCCATCCCCGTCAATCCTCCTCTCCTAGGTGCAGGGTCTTAACAGGGTTCCCTCTCCCTTGTTCCCTCCTTTGGGGGCACTCCCTCTTCCAATGTCCATATTTCTTACACAGGGCGCACTGATCTTGTCCTAGTCGGGATTGACGGGGTCCTGTTCCTTGAGGTGGCCTAGGGCCCTCCTTCACCCCGGCCAGGAATATCCTGGCCATCTCCTCCCTCTGCTTCTTGTTCTCCCTTTTCTGAAATTCTCTGTCTTCCTTCCTATTTTTCTCCTGCATTACCCATTTCTCTTTCCTCAGCCTTTCTTCTCTATCTTCCGGAGTTTCTCTAGCATTGAAGACCTTCTCTGCCTGCTGCAGCAGTTCCCTAATAGAGATCTCCCCCAGGTCCTCCCGCTTGTGGAGTTTTCTCTGGATATCGGGGGCTGCCTGGTTGATGAATGAGAGGACTACAGCTGATCTATGTTCCTCTGCTTCCGGGTTTATGGGGGTATACTGCCGGTAAGCATCAAACAGCCTTTCCAGATACGCGGCTGGGCTTTCCATTTCCCCCTGAACAATAGTTTTTACCTTAGCCAAGTTAGTGGGCCATCTGGCGGCCGCCTGGAGACCGGTCATCAGAGTCTGGCGGTAGACCCGGAGACGCTCCCTACCTTCTGCAGTTCCGAAGTCCCAATTTGGGCGCGTAAGTGGGAACGCCTCGTCGATGATGGGCTGGAGGGTAGTGGGTCTTCCATTTTCTCCGAGGACATTTTTCCTGGCTTCATTGAGGATACGCTCTCGTTCTTCCGTTGTGAAGAGAGTGCGGAGTAATTGCTGGCAGTCGTCCCATGTGGGACGATGGGTAAACATAATGGACTCCACTAAACCTATAAGACACTTGGCGTCCTCTGAGAAGGGAGGATTCTGAGTCCTCCAATTATAAAGGTCACTAGATGAAAAGGGCCAATATTGATATTGCTGAGCAATGCCGGTACCGATGGCACGCACAGGCAGAACTGGCACTGCTCCTTCTGAGGTGGAGGAGGGAGCCTCCCCTTCTTGTTCCATGGCCCCTCGAGACCTTAGCTGCATTCCTCCAGTTCTACCTGGCCCCACGCTGGGGGCCAGGGCGGGGGAGTGTGAGGAAGCTCTTTCCGGCCTCCCGCCTCCCTCTGCTGAAGAATCTGGGGAAGCTGCAGCCGCCTGGTTCCTGCTGGGTTCCCTAGCCGCATTTTCTATCCCCCCGGCAGCTTCACCCCTCTCCTCTGCATACGGGGGTGGCTGCTCAATCTGCGGGAGGGGGTAAAGAGGAGAACTGTCAGGGAGGACAGGCGGTGCACTTGGGCGCACAGGATTTCTGGCCCTGCGATCAGAGGGCTTTGATTTTTCCTGGGCAACTAGGACGGAGGTCTTTTGTGGGTCAGTATGAGGTTTCTCCACCAAAAAGGGCTCCAACCAGGAAGGGAGATTCTCGGCCAAATTTTCCCAGACAAGAATATAGGGAAGTTGGTCAGGGTGGCCCTCAGGACCTGGCCGGGAGACAATGGCTTTGATCTTGCCAATAAGTTCCAAAGAAAGAGACCCCTGGGCCGGCCAGCCTACTCCAAAGGAAGGCCACTTGACTGAGCAAAAGGTGTCGAGCTTACCCTTCTTGATGCCAATGCTCATACTTAAGGCCTGTTCCTTGACCTTGGGGAAATGGGAGAGGATCAGACTCTTAGGAGTAGCCTGAGTCTGACCCATGGTGAGAAAGAAGAAGGAAAAAGAATATGAGGGAGACAAAGGCAAAGGATGAAGATGCCACTTCAAACAAAATGACTGTTGTATGTGCTTATGAACGAGTGCCTGTCGTTGCACAGTTTTTCTTCCGCGGGGGACGCGAATTTATCTGGGATTCGCGGCTGTGACCCCCTTATCCTGTCACGGGAGTCTTCTAGTGGCGGGCGCCCTAATGGCTCTTAATTGCCCGACCCGTGCCCGCGGGGAATGATGTAGTGGCAGAAAGGAGGAACGGAGAGAGCAGGAGAACCTTAGAACAAGGAAACTTAAAATGAGAAGTGCAAAAAGAAATATAAATCAAAACCAAAACACAGTAAAACAATCAATGATAACACCAAACACACACACCACATCTGATCGCACTCGTTCAGACCGGTCCTTCTCTCACTCTGGTGCGCACCACACTCACCACTTTCAGGGTCCCCAAAAACTCTCGTAATTCTCCCGAAGGGCGTCCACTCGGACTGCCGCAGGGTGACGAGCTCGATCTTTTCCTCCTCGGGTGCCAGTTTTCTGCCGATCGGATTTGCCTTCCTAAGGCTGAGTCACTCGGACCCTAGGGCCAGGATTGGTTACCTGGACTTTCACCCAGGGTCACTAACCTGGGGGCCGGGACTACCAGCCCGGACTTCCTCACTCGGGACCACTAACCCGAGACCATACACGGGATGGCGACTCCCGCTTTATAATGGATTTATGCAGACACGAGGGGGCGACCCTCGAATTACACTGCCCCGTCCGGACAATTAGACCTTGCCTCCAGCTGTCCTTTGTTCTCAGGGAAGCCGCTTGAATCCCGGACGAGCCCCCAAATGTTAGGGTCCAGGCTTCCGAGGCTTTCCCAGAGAACAAACTACACAGGCATAGAGATGTAAATTCAAGCAAAGTCTTTATTCAGCCAGCTAGCTGAGGTCCAAGTCAGCCCGATGCAGCGGGTCTCAACAAGGACCCCGAGCACTCAGAGCCAAGGGTTTATATAGCAATTTCAAAGCACTTAACTCATAGCAATTTTCTATAACTATACATTATTCTTGCAAGACATATATCCTGGGGTTAAGCAAGGGCAGGGTAAGACTACTCCTCAATGGTTAGGGAGGTTCTGCACGATAAGCTTGGTATGTAAGATTAACTGACCAAGGTTAGCTGACCAAGGGTCACAGCTGCCCACCACCCGGTGCTCATGATTAACCCGTTTTTCAAGGCCTTACCCAGGCCCAGGGTTGTTTTTTTTTTTTCCTCTGAGTCACACTCTCAGAAAATGGTTTCTAGGTTACTAAGATGGCTATGCTTATGCTAATTTACTAATCTTACTAATGCTTAGATTCTACATTTCCCCACTTTCCTTTGACCATTCCAATCATGGAATGTTTGTTTCTTCCTGCTGTGTGAGTGAATGATACTGTGGTCTCAGCATTAGCACCTGAACAGCACTCACTCTTTCCCTAACAAAGGCTATTAGCCGGTTTAAGATACAGGGACCTAAAGTGAGAAGCAGTATAAAAATAAGCAAGGGCCCTGCCAGGGTGGATATCAGGGTTGTAAACCATGGGGATTTAGTAAACTAGGATTCAAATAGCCCTTGGCTGGCCTCTCGCTCTCTCTTCCTTTGATCTGGTCTCTCTCTAAGTTTAGACATTGAATCTCTTACTATTCCGGAATGGTCTGCTGTTAAGGTTTAGCTAAGTTTTATTAGTTCTTTTTCCTGACTCTTAATGCTCTCTGCACTCCTTTACAAAAGTAATGTTTTAATTACTCAAATTTGACAAAAACAAAGCAATTATATCAAGTCCAACTGGATAAACCCAGAGACCTACCCAGACACAACATAGTAAAATGTTGAAATCTAGGGATGAAAATAAAATCTTGAAAGCACTAAAACAATTCATTACATAGGAAAGAACTATGCAGCTGTTATCTCATCAGAAACAATGAAGGTCAGAAAGGCAGTGGGATGACATAGTCTAAGTGTGAAAGTAAAATATCCTCAATCAAGAATCTCACATTAAGCAAAACTATCTTTCAAAAATGAAGAAAAAATAAGACATTTCCAATTTAAAGGAAGAAAATCAGAGAGGTTTTCAGCAATTTGCTAGCAAACCTGACTTACAGGAAATGCCATAAAGAGCTTCATAGCAACTTTATCACTACCAAGTAGTAATTCAATTCCATGCGAAAGAACAAAAGCTCTTATAAAGATATTTATGTAGGCAATTACAAAATAAAATATATATAGTGGCATATTTCTTATTTCTAATCTTAACTGATTTAAAAATTGTATAATATGATGTGTATATATTTGTATTTGGGGGCCTAAAACATATAGAAATGTAGTCTATTTGACTTCATAAAAGAGTATGAATAGAAACACAATTGTATTTAGTAAGAAAATGACATCAGATGGTAACTTGAATCCACAGAAATAATGGAGAAAGCCAAAAAGGGTAAGAAGATCAACAAAGTCTATAAATATATACTTATTCTCCATTCTTCAGTTAGCTTCTCTAATGGAAATAGAGTAATAATTCTTTAATGGTTAAATAAAATAATAATTATAAGAATATATTATTGATTTGTAATATATGTAGACATAATGTATATAATAACAATAGCACAAAAGCCTGGAAGGAAACACATCTTCATAAGAGTAGTTTCACTGTTTCATTAAAATTAAGATTGGTATAAATCTAGATTTTTATTAAGTTATGGGTAAATTATAAATTCTAGAGCAACTGCTAATAAAACAACTTTTTAAATGATTAAAAAATCATAAAGGTTTAAAAATATTTCATTAGAAAACACCCCTTTGATACAAAAGAAGATAGTAAAGGAACTGGAGAGGAAAAATAAAAAAAGAGACAGAAAGGATATGACAGATGTAAATCCAACCATATCAATAATAACATTAAACATAAATGGATTAAACAATTGTAAGTCTGGGGAGAGGAAATCCCAGGGCAAATACCTTTAGAAATTGAAATCTGTCCAAGGGAGAAATAAAGTTTAAAATCCGTTTATTGCTTACAAGCTGCAGTCCAGGCCCTTATCTCTTTCCTGCTCAAGCAGAAGCAAAAACCACCCCTTCTCTCACCTCTTGGTACAGATAAACCCTCCTTGCCAAAGTAATTACCCATTGATATGCAGATGAACTTCTCTCCACCCCTGAGGAATGATGCAAATGCACTAAAGCCATACCTCTTTTCACCTCTGAATGCCTATTGATATGTGGATGTACTAAAGCCAGGCGAGATATTCTGGAAATGTTACAATTTTACCCACAACAATCTAACCAAAAGGTAGAATTTATCACACTGGAATAAAAAAAAAGATCCAACTATATGCTGTTTATAGGAGATACAAACTTATATTCAAAGATATAAACAGATTGAAAGTAAAAGGATGGTAAAAGAGATCTCAAAAGACAGCTTGAGTGGTTTTACTAATATCAGACAAAATGAATTTTAAAACAAAAAATATTAGAGGTAACAGAGAAATTGCATAATGATAGTCACTCCATTAGAAATATATAACAATTATTAACATATATTCTCCTAGCAACTGAGCTCCAAAGTACATGAAGAAGCCAAATCTGAAAGAATTGATGGGAGAAGGAGGTAACTCAACAATAATAGTTGAAGACTCCCATAGACACTTTAAATAAGAGATAATGAAGGGTCCCCACCAGTAAGATGGCAAACTTCCGGCTTCTTTTTGGGGTCCTCGCTTCCCGCCGGTGCCACCTGAAGCCCAGTCACCTCTTGCCCCCCTCCCAATCCCAGCACCTAGCCAACAGCCAACAGCCCCGTAGAAGTAACACCACAATCACCCTATGCCCCTTCCTATATAACCCAGCACCTTTCCCTAATAAAGCGGAACTCTCCGGTGAATTGCTGCTGTGTGTCGCTCCTTTCCTTTCATTGGTGCCGAAACCCGGGAGACGGGACACCCCAACTGGGCCCCGTCTTCCCCCCGACACCAGCAGCAGCTTGCCCTTGTCCTCTTTTTCTGGCGCTGGCTCATCACACTTGCCACTCCTCTCTGGCCTTTAGGTAAGTTTCTCCCCCGGAGTGGGCCACTTTTCCCCAAGCTATCGCAGTGCCATTGACCGTGATCGTCCGGCAAGGCCCTGACGCTCGGGGACGAGGAGGGAACTCTCCCCGCCTCAAGCCTTCACGGCTGCGGCGGACCCTCAGGCCCCTCCTCCAACAGTCATAAACGCATTCACCGTCCCTTCCATCAGTGCTGAAACTTTTTAAGCAAAATTTCCCCGGGGTGGGCCACTCTTCTCCGAGCTATCGCAGTGCCATTGACCGTGATCGTCCAGCAGGGCCCTGACGCTCGGGGACGAAGAGGGAACTCTCCTCGCCTCAGGACTTCACGGCTGCAGCAGACCCTCAGGCCCCTCCTCCGACAGCCATAAATTCCCGCCTCAGGCCTTCACGGCTGCAGCGGACCCTCAGGCCCCCCCTCCAACAGCCATAAACGAGGTGACTCCTTTGCGGATGAGAACGCTCCCTTCCCCCCCCTTCCTCCTTCTGCTCCGTCCGCCGAAATCTGTTCTGTCTGCCAAAAACTCCTAGCGCTAGGTACCTCGGGACACCGGCACTCTGCCTTCTTAGGGAAGTCTGGGTGACGACCCACACTTCCTAAGAAATTCTGACTCATATACGAGTTTCCGCAGACCACCAAGGATCATTGGGGACGCCCTTTGTCTCCTTGCAATCTGCCTCCAGTCCGAGGATCTCCGTTCATCTTCCCCTGTTTGTCTCCTTCTCTGTCCTTCAGCCATGGGAGCCTCCTCATCCCTCCCTGAAAGTTCACCTCTTGAATGCCTGCTTAAGCATCTGGCTACCCTCTCCCTGACGCCTGATATACAACCAAAACTTCTCCGTAAATATTGCTCCCAAGATTGGCCAACATACCCCCTAGACAATAACAACCAATGGCCCGCAGGGGGAACTCTTGATCCTAACATCACTCGCAATCTCTTTAACTACTGCCAGCGCCTAAAAAAATGGAAGGAGATTCCCTATATGGAAGCTTTCCACCTCCTAGCTCAAAATCCCAGCATCTGCACCACCTGCTCCCCACCCCAAGTTCTCCTAGCCTGCAAGCCGTCTCCCTTCCCTCCACACACTCACAGTCCCTCTTCAATTACCTTTGACCTGGCCGATGAGCCTCCGCCATACAGACTTCCCCCTTCGGCCCCTCCCTCTCCTACAACCCCTCCATCTGCCGCCGCTGCCTCTTTCCCCGCGGCAGAAGCCTCCCGTCCTCTCCCTTCCCCTTCTTCTCCTACAACAGCCCCTCCCCCTTCCTCTACCGCCGCCATCACTGCCTCTTTCCCCGCGGCGGAAGCCTCCCATCCTCTCCCTTCCACTTCTTCTCCTACAATAGCCCCTCCCCCTTCCTCTACCACCGCCTCCACCCCCACAGAAGCCTCCCATCCTCTCCCTTCCCCCTCCTCCACCATCTCCTCCTGCACCGCACCCCCTCCTCCTCCATCCCCCTCACCTACCCCCCTCCCACAGATGGAGCCTGAGCCTTTCAGCCCCCCTCTAACTAAGTTCCAGGAGCCTCATCCATCTTTGCCCCCTCAGATTCAGTCCCGAGGGCCTCCCAAAATTATCGCGACTTTGCCCCCATCACCTGTTTCCCCCACACAGACTGAGCCATAACCCTTCAGTCCCCCTCAGACTCGGTCCCGAGGGCCTCCCAAAATTATCACCCCCCCTCCGAGAAGTAGCAGGATCCGAAGGCATTGTGCGCGTTCACGTCCCTTTCTCCTTAGGAGATTTAGCCCAACTAGAGAAATGCCTAGGTTCCTTTTCCACTGATCCCACGACATACATCAGGGAGTTTCAATGGACCCTCAAGTCTTATAGCCGCATGCATCATGACATTTTCATGCTCCTGGCCAATACTCTCCTCCCTGAAGAGCGTAGACGAGCTTGGGACTTCGCCCAAACGCACGCTACCGAAACCCACAAGACTGACCCCACCTATCCCCCTGGCCCCACTGCTGTCCCCGAACAAGACCCACACTGGGATTATAACACCGCCGTGGGTCTCCACTCTTGAGATATTTTTGCCTCCTGCTTAATAGCAGGTCTGAAAAAGGCAGCTCGTAAAGTAGTCAATTTTCAAAAGCTCCAAGACATAATTCAAAAGAGAGACGAAACCCCCTCCGAGTTCTTAGACAGACTCACTCAAGCCCTATTACAGTATACCATCCTGGACCCAGAAACACCTGAAGGAAGACATGTCCTTATGACATACTTCCTAGCTCAAAGCTACCCTGACATTAAAGCTAAACTCAAAAAGTTAGAACAAGGCCCCGCTACCCCACAGACTGAGATCCTAACAGTGGCCTTTAAAGTCTTCCATAACCGGGAGGAGGAGAAAGAACGCCGTAAACAAAAGGCTGATCAGGCCAATTTCCAGATGTTGGCCCAGCTGATAAAACCACAACCTGGGCACTCCTCTACAAACAAGCCCCCCCTCAGGAGTTTGTTTCAAGTGCGGAAAAGAGGGACATTGGTCAAGGGCATGCCCCTCCCCCAGATCTCCTACCACCCATGCCCCAGATGCCACAAAAAGGGCCACTGGGGGTCTGATTGCCCAACCACCCGAAGGGGAGGCTGGACGAACAACCCCCATCCTAAGCCCGCCGTAGTGGGGCTGGCAGAAGAAGATTGATGGGGCCCGGGGGCTTCTCGCCCGACCATTTCCATCACCAAACAGGAGCCCAGGGTTACTTTAACAGTAGACGGTCGCCCCATCTCCTTCCTCCTAGATACAGGAGCCACCTTCTCAGTCTTGCGAGAATACCAGGGCCCTACCACGCCAGCCATTACTCCTATAGTCGGGGTAGGAGGTAAACAGATTTTCCCATTAAAACCCCCCCCTTTTATGCACAATCCTAGACAATCCCATACCTTTCTCCCACTCCTTCCTAGTTATGCCCCAGTGTCCCATCCCTGTACTAGGACGAGACATCCTTTCCCTTCTCCACGTTTCCATAACTATATCCACTCCCGCAGCCCCCAGTACTCCCTTTCTGATGGCCCTCATAGCTGACGGCCCCCCTCTACCCAATGAAAGCTCCAGTTTTGCCCTCATACACCCTGTAAATCCCAAAGTTTGAGACATTACAAGCCCCTCCGTGGCTCTATGTCCTCCTGCCTCTATCAAATTACGAGACCCCTCTCAGTATATCTGTCAGGCCCAATATCCCCTAACCACTTCAGCCCTCATAGGCCTCCAACTCATCATTCAAGATCTCTTAAACAAAAATTACCTCAGACCCACTCACTCCCCATTTAATACCCCCATATTAGCTGTTAAAAAAAAACAATGGATCTTTCCGCCTCGTCCAAGACCTTCGCCTCATCGACATGGCCGTTGTCCCTATCCATCCCTTAGTTCCAAATCCATACACCCTTTTATCGCAGATCCCTGCCTCAGCATCCCACTTCTCAGTCCTAGATCTCAAGGACGCATTTTTTCTATCTCTCTAGACCCCTCCTCCCAAGATTTTTTTGCCTTCACCTGGACAGACCCATACAACAGACATTCTGTACAACTTACTTGGACAGTTTTGCCACAAGGCTTCTGAGATAGTCCCCATATTTTTGGACAAGTCCTAGCTCAGGACCTCAAACAGTTTCATCATGATCACCCCGAGTCCACTTTATTACAATATGTAGATGATCTTCTACTCTGCAGTCCCTCATGGGAACAGTCTCAACTTGACACTGCCTCTCTACTTAACCTTCTAGCTTCCAGAGGTTACCGGGTATCCCCCGTCAAAGCTCAAATCTCTTCCCCTTCTGTCACTTACCTTGGATTCCTTCTGTCTCAATAAAGAAAGTCCATTACCTTAGACAGAAAACGACTCCTCTCTGACCTGCCCGTTCCCAAAACCAAGACAGAAATCCTTTCCTGTCTAGGCCTGGCTGGGTATTTTAGAGCGTGGATCCCTAACTTCTCCCTGTTGGCAATACCCCTATACGACCTCAGCAAGGGCCCCCCTGAAGAACCGTTATCATCCTCACCCCGACACTCCTTCATTAAGCTCCGTCAAGCCCTTGTGGAAGCTCCAGCTCTCCATCTCCCTGATTTGTTAAAACCCTTCTCATTATACATTCATGAGAGGGCCAGTCAAGCTCTAGGAGTCCTAGGCCAATATTATGGCCCATCCTTTGCCCCAGTAGCTTATCTCTCTAAGCAATTAGACCCCATAGTTCGGGGATGGGCCCCCTGCCTACGGGCATTAGCCGCTGGACAGCTCTTGCAGAAAGAAGCTCATAAACTAACATTCGGAGCGCCCCTTACCATTCTGTCCCCACATCACCTAAAAGATCTCTTAACCTACAAAAGTTTACAGACTCTCCCTCCCTCTAGACTCCTGACCTTACTGTCCTCTTTCCTCCAAAATCCAAACATTTCTTTCCTCCCCTGCCAGCCCCTGAATCCAGCCACTCTTCTTCCTCTACCCTACTCTCCTCATACTCCCTCGCATGATTGCCTGGAAGCCCTTCACAACTTCCTTCCGTGCCACTCCACGATCTCCGAAGGAGCCCTCTCACACTCCGACCTCATCTGGTTTACTGATAGGTCCTCCTTTAAACATGAGGGCACCCACTACTCAGGATACGCAGTAGTGTCCCTCGAAGATGTCATTGACGCACGAGCCCTACCCCTGGTACAACCAATCAGCAGGCTGAACTCATTGCAGCCACCAGAGCTTGCACTCTGGCCCGGGACACGTCTCTCACATTGTATACTGACTCCAAGTACGTATTCCACATTCTCTTGTCTCACGCGGCAGTATGGAAAGAACGAGGCCTCCTCACCACAAAAGGGAATTCCATAACTAATTCAGCCTTAATTACTAATCTTCTAGAGGCTTCACAACTCCCACACCGACTAGGCATAGTCCACCGCAAATCACATCGAAAAGATGACTCCCCCATTGCAAGAGGTAACAACAAAGCCGACAGAGTAGCCCAGTCAGTTGCCCTATCAGAAAACACACCAGACAACAATCCGTCTGCCCTTGCGGTTTTAGCCTTATCACAAGACACCCTCTGCTCCCAGGACAAAGAGTCTCTCTTCTGCCTCTTACATGATCTGTTCCATCCCAGCCCCCAATCCTTGATCCATTTTTTACAATCTTTTTTTCCTTTCTCTCCTGAAGACAAAACCCTACTTAACCAAATCAAATCACCTGCAAGTGCACCATCTGCCAATGCACTAACCCTAATACCCCCCTCAAAGCCCAACCCTTCCCGGCTCATCAAGCAAGGGGTAATGTCCCCGCTGCAGATTGGCAAATAGACTTCACTAACATGCCCCCTGTACGATGCACCAGATACCTACTCGTGTTAGTAGATACATTTTCAGGATGGGTCGAAGCTTTCCCCACCACTAACAAACGAGAGTCCGCGGTTGCCTCTATCCTCCTCACCCAGATCTTTCCTAGGTTCGGGATGCCCACTTCCCTCCAATCAGATAACGGCCCTGAGTTCACTGCCCAAATTATCTAGAACCTCTCCAAGTCGCTCTCGCTCCCCTGGCATTTACATTGTCCTTATCGACCACAAGCTTCAGGAAAAGTAGAAAGAGCCAATAGGACTCTAAAAGACATCCTGACCAAACTATCTCTAGAACTACACCTTGACTGGGTTCGCTTACTTCCCTTAGCTCTACTCCGCATTCAAGCCCTCCCAAAGAAACCTTCCTTCTTGTCGCCCTTTGAGATCATGTACGGCCGCCCGATGCTACCCCCGGGGCTCCCTTCCCACAAAGGACCAATTCCTCCCAATATAACCCTTCCACTACTCTCTCTCCTCCGCACTGAATTGTGGGAATATCAGGATTGGCTCCTTCCTGATCCATCCGCCTCCCAAAATCCTCCTGTCTTACAGCCCGGCCAACTAGTGTTTTATAAGCCACCAGAGGATCGGCCCTCTCTCACCCCGAAATGGGAAGGTCCACACTCAGTTATTCTCTGCACCCCCTCGGCCACCAAGCTCTCACTGCCTAATAACTCTGTCACCCCTTGGATTCTTATCTCCAGGTTGAAACCAAATACCCAAGACCCACCTTCTCTGGACACCCAAGACCCATCAGTCACAATCCAGAGTCCTTCGGATACAGCCCAAGACACTGTCTACTCTACCACGCCTCATCCCTCTGATCCCTTGAAGCTCCACATCTCCCGTGTACCCCCTTTGTCATCCATACCCGAATCATGACTTTTTCCTCCTTTACTGCTCTCTCGCTTTTTTCCCTCATTCCTATTGTCTTCCCCGCCGCCCCACCCTCCTTTGTATGGCGATTCAAAGTCAGGCAGACTTACACACAGCATCAAACAAAAGTTACTGCCCTCATTGCCACATCAGACTGCCCTCTGAAAGGCTGCTCTGAGCCTTTGTACCTCCACTTTCCTCCCTCCACCGAAGTATTCATTTACAGCTACCTTTATTCTCCCTACCTCTGCTTCCTCTATGACCAAAGACAAGCCTATTGCAGGCGATGGCAAGACACCTACGGGGGATGTCCCTACTGGTCTTGCGCCATTCACTACATGGGTGACTTCCAGTACCCACAGTATTACTCCTCCAACCGTTTCATGAAATATCCCAACGGCTCATTCTCCTTATCAATCCCAGATCCCTGGGACTCTCGATGGGCTGCTGGAGTCACAGCCTCAGTTTACTACGGGGGGTCCTTGACCCCCCACGGTACCCTTCATATCTCTCAAGAGTATGTTCCCTCTCGCTCCCAGATGTCTCAAGTTGCATCAGATATCAGACATTCCGAGAAAGTCATTATCCAAACTCTTGATGGCACCTCTTCATTTTCTTATTCCTCCTACTCTTGGTTAGCTCATTCAAGACACCACCATCTTTCTCAACCACACCCTCAACACCGCCAATTGTTTCTTGTGCGCATCACTACAGCGCCCACTGCTGGCCGCCGTGCCCCTCAATATTTCCAACTACTCCTTCCATGCAGAAGGACAACCCCTCCGCCCCCTGGCAGACATACCCCTATGGGAACCAGAATATGCAGATAATCTCACCATCCACCACTGTGTAGGCCCAACTCCACCCCCCTCCAGCGCACTTCACTGCCTCTCTATCTACACCCCTGCCTCCGGCTCTAAGACTTTTACACAACCGGGACACTTCTTTTGGTGCAATGGCAGTCTTTTCAACTCACTGCCTCTCAACTCCGATACACCCTGCATTCTCGTCACCCTAATCCCACAGCTTACACTTTACAGCATGGCAGAATTCCTTGAGCTCCAACCTCCCTTGCCCTCGCGCACAAAAAGGGCTTCTTTCCTTCCCATCATGGTCGGTATCTCTTTGATCACCTTAGCCATTGGGGCAGGGTTTTCTGGAGGAGCCTTGGGTCACTCTCTATGGGCAGTTAGAGATCTCGACGCCAAACTTGAGGGAGCCCTGACATTCACTGCCGATTCCCTAGCCTCTCTCCAAAGACAGGTCACTTCGCTAGCTAAAGTCACCCTTCAAAACCGGCGGGCCCTAGATCTGCTTACAGCCGAGAAGGGCAGCACCTGCGTCTTCCTCTGGGAAGAGTGCTGCTATTACGTCAACGAATCCGGCATTGTAGAAACTGACATCACCAAACTCACCGACCTTGCCTCCAGTCTCCACTCTGCTTCCAATTCTAACCCATTCTCTTAAATACTAACAAACCTCCTCCTTACCTGGGTCTGGCCCATTGCAGGCCCCATAATAGTCATTCTTCTCATCTGTCTCTTCTTATCCTGTATAATAAAGTTCATCAAATCCCGAGTTGGAAAAATCTCTAATCAAGCTTTCAACCAGCTTTTACTCAGTAACTACCAGCTTGTGGCGACAGAAGATCCCTCACCCTCACATGACCTCCTCACCACATGCTGAGATGGACCCCTCTCTCCACTGGAAACTGTTCCTGGAAACAATGGCCGCAGATGCCTGGCTCCTGACACCCATATCCTCTTGGCACCATTGGAATCAACAGGTCCTCGACCTATGGTTACAGGGAACCTTCATTGATTTCCAACCTGAAGAAGTCCACATCTACTCATCCTTACTGTGGGGAATCCTATCAACCCTTTCCTCCCAATCCTCAAACCCTCACTCCCTTCTACGCCCCTGTTCAGCAAGAAGCAGTCAGAGAGAAAGCAACGTCCACAAACCCATAGAGGAGAAAGGGGGGAATGAAGGGTCCCCTCCAGTAAGATGGCACACTTCCGGCTTCTTTTCGGGGTCCTCGGTTCCCGCCGGTGCCACCTGAAGCCCAATCACCTCTTGCCCCCCTCCCAATCCCAGCACCTAGCCAACAGCCACCAGCCCCGTAGAAGTAACACCACAATCACCCTATGCCCCTTCCTATATAACCCAGCACCTTTCCCTAATAAAGCGGAACTCTCCGGTGAATTGCTGCTGTGTGTCGCTCCTTTCCTTTCAGATATCACAACTAGACAGAAGATCAACAAGGAGATGAAAGGCTTGCACAAGAGTATAAAACAAATAGATCTAACAGACTATAAAGACAAAAAAAACAAAGCTGTACAACACTCCAGCCAATGATAGCAGAATATATATTCTTCTCCAGTATACATGGAACAGCATATGGTATATACTCCAGCATACATGGCAAAACAGGTCTCAATACATTTAAAAGGACTAAAAGGGTACAAATCATATCTCAGACCAAAACTAAACTAGAAATTAATGGCAAAGGAAAGTTTAGAAATTCATAAATCTATAAAAACCAAAAATTAAACATCCTGAATAAACAAGTAAAAAAAAAAAAACAGGACAAATTAGAAAATACCCTGACGAATTAAGGCACAAGCATTGCATACGCAAACTTATGGATGCAGTTAAAGAAGTGCTCAGTGGGAAATTCATAGCTGTGAAAGTCTATATGGAGGAAATAAGAAAGACCTCAAATCTGTCTTTCTATGTTTTCCTTGAATATACCTATAAGAAGAGGTTGAATTAGTAATTTCAAATATTCTCACAAAGAAAACATTCTCTCTCCTATCTGTGCAAAGTACTCATGCATTTTTAAAACTTTCCTCTCTGACTTTAAATATTTGGAGTTTCAATGACCACTTGAATTTTTATGTTTTTCATGACTCCTTCAAAAGGTGGTGGCACTTTGATTAGTTGTGGGCTGTGTATTGAATGAAAGGTCTACTTGTCCTGTCAGAAGCACTTATGCGCCAGGTAATAGTTGTTGCTCAGGACTTATTGTAGCTGTATCTGATGATTCCCTTGGGTAAGTACTTATTCTCTAAGCCCATGAAAAGGTATTCATACCACTGATGTTGCTACATTGCTAGTTTCCTGAAATACAGTAGGAAAAATGGGAAGGAATTTCAGATGCCTTTTGCCAACACAAATACAAGACAAGACTAAGAGGCTGCCCTGTTAACTTCAGAGAACTGAGAGCTCAGGGCCAAGGAGGGTGGACGGGCACAGCAGCTGTGGAGAAGACAAGTTACTAGAGATCAATCAGGCCACTACACCAGGCTGAGAGCAGATACTCTGAAGAAATGCTCCTGACCTGTTATCTAAACAATCTACAGCATCTGGGCTTTATTTAATCATGGGCTCATACATTTCATTTAAAGCACAGAAAGGTTGAATATCTTTCATTTTCAACCATATGATATGTATATGGTTATTACCTAAATAAATTAATGTGGTACAAAATATAATCAAAATATCACTCAGGCATAAGCATACTACCAGTAAGACATACATGGTACTGCTACTAACAAGTCCTTAACTCAACAATGCAGGAACAGCTCTGAGAAGCCTCAGTACCTGTACTCAGATCTTTTCCCTGGTCTTCATCAGTAAACAAGCATTTGCTAGGTATCCTTCCGTGTGAGCATCGAGCTCGGTATTGCTGACCCAGGGGTCTTAGACTTAATGATATATATATTTTAAAACTTCTCTAAGGTGATTAGGAGTTGTCAGTCCAGGGAAAGGAAATCCCGGGGCAAAATATCTCTAAAAACTAAAATCAGTCAAAGGGAGAAATAAAGTTTAAAACTCGTTTATTTCTCACAAACTGCAGTCCCAGGCCACCTTTCTTCTCTGCTCTAGCAGCAACTACACCGTCCCTCCCCCTCACCTCTCAGGTACAGATAAGCCCTCTGTTGCCCAGGTAATCACCCATTGATATGGAGATAAACTTCTCCACCCCTGAGGAAAGATGCAAATGAACTAAAGCCATACTTCTTTCCACCTCTGAATGCTTATTGATATGCAGATATACTAAAGCCAGGCGAGATATTCTGGAAATGCTAGTTTTACCCACAGGAGTGTTGAGGGGGGATTTGGCCAGACAAAAATGAATGGGAAAGAGACTAAGTAGGATCTTTCTGGTTAGTGGTAGGGGCTTTAAAAACAGGGAAGGTTCTGAAATGGGTGCACTGGGCATTCTGGGAGCTTCTCTAGGATTCTTTGTACCCATCCAATGGCCCCTTCTCCCCCTGCTCAGCAAGGCCTGTCCAACTATCTGAGTCATTCCCCCCTCTCTTCCCCCTCCTCCAAACCCTGATCCCCATTAAATAACAAATAGAAACAGAGATACAGTTCACCTACATGACATGACTTCTCCCTCCAGTGACTTTTGTATATTAAACTTCACTTCTAATTATGAACAAGTTTCTATCCGCCACCCCAACTTTACTCTCCAAAGAATTTCAAGCAGCAGTCAAGAGGCAATCTGAGGGGCGAGGAGGGGGGAAGGGCGACTTTATCACGGTCTTTCCCGCACCTTCAGAGTCCTACGTGTGACTCCAGAGTGGAGGAAACGCCGGGGATGTTCCCCTGCAACTGGCCCCGCTGCTAGTCGGCTTGCCTTGGGTCACGCACAGTTGTTGCATACTGGCACGAAAGATGCGCATTTGAAAGTCTTGAGTGGGAGGAGGAAGGAATTTGACTCGGGGATAGAAAGCCAGAAAATGTTCCAATGCTAGGACTTCACACAGTTATTTCCTTTTTGAAATTTGCCTTGAGGCTTTTAACAACCACAGAGAGTATGTCTCCACGGCCAGCTCATTCGGGCTACTCCTGAGGACAGCGTGAGCCTATTCAGAAGGATGTGCTCCCCTGAGAAGCTGCTCAGCACCTCTTCCCTCGGCATCTGCAGGTGTTCCCCAAAGGTGAAAGTAAGCCAATGATTTTGAGAGTTCAAGCCCACACCCCTGCCACCCTGGTTTTATTTAGCCCCTCTGTGCTGCATACTGGTTTGTTTGTTTTCCTTTACTTTTTGCTTTGATTTTCTTAGATCTACAGTAGAAGTACTCACTAAAGCCAATCCACCCTCTATAGGCATAAAATTGGTCAGTGGTGAAACAACATAACAGAACTGAAACTCGAAACTGCGGACAGACTCACTTTTCTGGAGATGAGTCTGCTTATTTGGGCCGACAGTATATTGTCAGTATTCTGTAACTGGCAGAATCTATTTCCTTCCCGGTATTTCCTCCCTCAGTCCCTGGCGGAGGGAAAAACCACTTGTACACCTGTACAGGCACATACATTCTGGTGACAAAGGGTCAAGCGGTTAAAGCAGAGAGCTAAAGGAGGAGAGGTGTTGTAAGAATAGAAATAGGTTAGCATAAACATAGCCATCTTAAAGGCCTAGAAGCCATTTTCTGAGTATGTGACTTAGAAAGAAAAACTGGAACTGGGTAAGGCCTTGAAAAACAAGCTAATCATGAACACCAGATGGTGGGCAGCTGTGGCCTTTAGTCAGCTAACCTTGGTCAGCTAATCCTACATACCAAGCTTATCGTGCAGAACCTCCCTGACAATTGAGGAGTGGTCTTATCTTGCTCCTGCCTAACCCCAGGATGTATGTCTTGCAAAAATAATGTGCAGCTGTAAAAAATTACTATGAGTTAAGTGTTTTGAAAATGCTATATAAACCCTTAGCTTTGAGTGCTCAAAGTCCTTGTTGAGACCCGCTGCGTCGGGCTGACTTAAACCCCAGCTAGCTAGCTGAATAAAGACTTTGCTTAAATTTACATCTCTATGCCTGTGTAGTTTGTTCTCTAGAGAAGCCTCGGAAGCCCAAACCCTAACAGTGTGACTTGACAACCCCTGAGGGATTCCGAAGTGCAGACTCTGGTGGTGAGGAATTCCTGCCAAGAGAACAGGAGGGTGGAAAAGGACATTCTTTTGCTTGTCAGTGAGTGCAGACATCTTCCCCAGAGGTGCTCCATTCTTACTGTCCACTCCTTCCCCTCCATGACCGCTCCTGTCTCAATTTACATTGTACATCCAGACACTAGGCCACGGTGGGCTCACTTACAGCAAGACCTTGCCTAGCTTGGTTCCTCCAGATCACTGCCGCGTCAGCTCAAATGCAGTGGCACTTCCCTCGGCCACCCAGCTGAAGTTGCACCTGTCTTGCTCTACACCCCATTACCCCGCTGTATTATCTTCATAGCACTTATCTCCCTACAAAATGACCTTGTTTGTTTCTGTGAAAATGTTGCTCCCTTTTCTCACCAAAGTATAAGGTCCAGAAAAGGCAGGAACTGCATCTTTCTGATTCACTGCTATACCCCCAGTGCCTGGGAAAGCACCTGGTACACTAGCACCGTGTCTAGAATGAGTGGATTTATGAGTAAATGGGAATGACTGTAGGTAAGAAGTTATCAACTATAGTCAGAACCAGGTTGCCTATGATCTCTTGGTCAGCTCCCTCTGTATCCTGTCCCCACATTTCCCTAAACTGAGTAGGTAGAGGTGCATGTATGGATCACATCTCTCAGGTCAGTGTGAAGTAATTCACCATATCACATATCTAGATACACATCTCTGAAATTCAGCTTCTCCAAGTAGGTAAGCACACAGGCCCCAAAGTGTACTACTGAGGTCATGGCCTGGTTACATTAAGACAGTTCAGGTAAACCAAGATCAGAACCCCAGCTCCAGGTATTGTTTTCATCACCTTTAACAACCATCCCAGGATAGTTTGGTAAAATATACATAATTTTTATATATGTGTCTTTAGAAACTGATGTGATTCGACTCCTAGACACATATCCAGTAGGAATATCCATGTACATACACACACCAGAGTGCTTATTATAGTCTGTAGGAAATGGTGAAAGACCAGAAACAACCACACTTCCATCAACAAGAGTCTGTTAAAATACTTTGATTGATTTGTACACTATGAAAGACAAATTTTGTTTGTTTGTTTTTTTGGCTTGGTAAAGAAGAAGATGAAGGCTGAGAGTTATCTTTATGTACTGACATAAAAGACATTCTTAATTGAAATCAAGAAGTCACACAACACATAGAGTGCTATACCATTTTTGTAAAAACATAATGTAGTGTATAAATATACTGGTGAACAGTGGTTATGGGGGTGGTTGATGATGGGAAACTCATCTTCTACACATTTCGGTAATTAAGAAATTTTTTTCCAATAAGCCTGGCAGTCTCAGACAAATAACTTCCGGGGCTTTTCCCAGAATTCCTACATAAGAATGATGCTGTGGTTCCTAAGCCACAGCTACTAGTTTTGTGTTACTCAGACATGAACTAGCATTTAATCTCAAAAGCTTTGAAAAATGTTTTTAGTCCACTTGTTCTGGCCTGCCAATATTTTCTGTTTCTGGAACCCTCGCTCTACCTATTTCCAGTATTGCTGTTCCTTGATGTAAGCCAGCTGCCTAAACAGTGTTTAGCTGCCCATTTCATGCTCTTTGTTCTGCCTGCAGCAAAAAGTTTCTTGACTTTCATTGCCCTCCACGAGTACTTAGCCTGTTCCTGCACTTGGGTCTCATCCTCCCTCTAGGTGGCACTGCATTTGAAGATCAGAGGAGACAGCAAACATTATGTTCAAGAGGCTGGTCATTGTCACAGCAACTACACAGCTTTATCAGTATTATCATATTTAGACAACACCTGCAATGCCAAATCAACTGCAATGGTTTGTTCTGGAATCTATGTTTCTTAAAAAAAAAAAAACACAGAAAAAAAAAGGAAAAATTGCTGTCTCCTCTTCTATTCATTTCTACATCTCATCACTCCCCAACTCACAGCAGTCTAGTTCCTGTCTCTACCACGTTTCTCTCTAGTCTCCGAAAGCTCTGTGCATGCTGCTGCTCTTTTCTTACTTGCCCTCACGGTGTGATACTGTTGCTCATCTATCCTTCTCCACTCCTAGGACACCATGCTGTTGACTTTCTTCCCTCCCCTCCTTCATAGAGTCTTCTTTCCCTTCAATGTCAGGGTTCTGCAGGGCTCCATTTGTGGCTGTAGGTCTATGGCCCATAAACACTTCCAAACTCAACAAGTCCAATCCTAAATTTAGCATTTCTTCTTCCTAAACCCTCTCTTCATTATTCTCCATGTCCTATCCCAGTGCATGACACCCTGATTTTCTATTTGTTCAAGGCAAAACAAACACCAAGCATCCTGCTAGAATCCTCCCTCTCACGCAGCCTCACACATGCAACCTCTCTTTTTATTCTACAGCTCTTACCTCCTTAAATCTCTTCAATCCATCCACTGCATTGTGTTACTGCCTCAGTTCAGGGTCTCATTACTCCTCATCTGGGCAATCACACTTTTCCAACAAGCCTTTTTGCCTCTAGCTTGCTAGCCCCTATTCATATTGTTTTGCCTCTATTACATTATTTATATTTTTTAGCTTCCATCTATTTACAATCAATTGTCTATGATCTTTCTAAAGCCTGAATATGATTATGCCACTTACTTAAATTTTACAGTATTTTAGTACACAAATACAAAAATCTTTCATAGACTAACCAAGGCCTTCCACAATTTAGTTTCTGCCTACTTCTCTAGACTCACTTCCTGCCATGCCCAACTCAGGCAGATGGTGGAATAATTTGCTGCTTGTTCCTTCTGAATATGTCACATGCTCATGCATTCACGCCAGACTCTGCTTGAAGTGCCCAGTGTCCACACATAGCCTACCATTATTATCACACCTATACACACATCTGACACAACTCTAGTTAGTGTGAACCTATCATTGAAAACTTAATGTCACCTACCCATACGGCTCTCCTGTATCCTCACTTCTTCCTACTAGTCTAATTGAAATCTACCCTGTGCTATCTCTTCCACTAGGCCAGAAACTTTTCAATCACAGAAGTCACGTCTTACTAGATTCAGTATCACCAGCATCTACTGGTAACTCAACAAATGTTCATGGGATAAATAAATGAATGATTTACTTTATGACACAAACCCCCATTCACTGCACTAGTCAGTCCGCACACTGCTAAACAGCTGGTGTCACTCACTTCCTCACATCACCTCCATGCCCTTACAAGAATAAAGTCTAAATTCTTTAATATAGAACCCACACTTCATAATATAATGCCAAACTGCCTTTCCAGAATTATTTCCTGTTGTACCCTCCAACCCCACCATGGTTCTAGCATTGTTACAGTGCTATACCACTGCTCATGAATTCTTATGCTGTCATACTCTCAGACTTCCATCTATTCAAGGAGAACTCATGAATCAGTCTTATTTGGGAAACTTCGCTCCCCAGGGAGAATTAATTTCTCCTCCCTATTCACTCTTAATACAAAATGTCTTTACTTAGAGTTAGCTATATTGAGCTAGTCTTATGTTTAATTGCCCCCATTGAGTTACAATATCCCTAAACACAGAGATTTGGCTCATTCCTCTCTTCTCACCCTTTTCAAATCCTAACCCCAAGGCAGTGACTTTTTGCACATAGTTGATTATCAATAAACATTTGTTAAATTATATATACTCAGTGGGGAAATTTCACCTCATTTTTAAAATATATTTAAATTGTGAAGTTCCTAAAGTGAAATTATGACTAAATTCTATGCTCTATTATACTCTTGGATTTCTCTAGGCACTGCAACTTCAGGGGAAAAAAACCTGGGCACAGGCAACAAAAGCAAAAATAGACAAGTGGGATTACATTCAACTAAAAAGCTGCACAGCAAGGGAAACAATCAACAATATGAAACAGCAACTTACGGAATGGGAAATACTTAGAAACACAGAACTGATAAAGGGTTAGTATCTAAAATATATAAGAAACTCTCACATTTTGAATAGTTACTATTTTTTGAATAGCAAAAAATTAAAGAATCAAAAATAGAACCTGATGAAAAAATGGCTAAAGGACTTGAAAACACATTTTTCCAAGAAGACATGCAAATGGCCAACAAGTATATGAAAAGATGTTCAATATCATTAACTATCAAAGAAATACAACTCAAAACCAAGAAATCACATGACGTCTGTTAGGATAGCTGTTATAAAAAAAACAAGAGATAACAAAAGATGTTGAGGACGTGGAAGAAAGGGAACCCTTGTGCACTGTTGGTGGGAATGTAAATTGGTGCAGCCAACAGGGGAATGGAGGTACAGTATGGAGGTTCCTCCAAAAATTAAAAGTAGAGCTAGCATCTGATGCACAAATCCCCTTTCTGGGTATATATCCAAAGGAATTGAAATTGGGATCTTGAAGAGTTATCTACATTCCCATGTTCACTACATCACTAGTCATAATAGCCAAGATATAAGAGCTATTCAATAGCCAAGATGATGAATAAATGGCTAAAGAAAATGTGGTATATTGGGGTATATATATATGAATAAACACAATGGAATATTATTCAACCTTAAAAAGAAAGAAACCCTACCATTTGGAAGAACATGGTTGAATCTGGGAGACATTATAGTAAGTGAAACAAGTTAGACACAGGAAAATAAAAACTATGTAATCTCACTTTAATGAAAGAATCTAAAATAGTCAAACTCATAGAAACAGAGAGTAGAATAGTGCTTGAGGGCAGGGAGAAATGGGAGATAATGATCACAAGGTAAAAAGTTTCAGCTGTACAAGATGAATGAAACCTAGTGATCTACTGTACAGCAGAGTGCCTACAGTTAACAATACTATATCATATACTTAAAATTTTAGCAAACAGGGTACACCTTATGTTAAGTATTCTTATCACAGATAAACTAAAGGAGGGAAAGAAACCTTTATAAGTGAGGGATATGTTTACGGCATTGACTGAGGTGATTGATTCATGTGTATACACTTGTCTCCAAATTCACCAACTGTATACATTAACTATGGACAGCTTGTTGCTTGTCAACGATACCTGAGTAAAGTGGTTCAGAAAAAAGAACCCTGGAAAGCACAAATATCATCTATTCAGTCACAGAGAAGAAAAATCCCTAAATATTGTAATAGCATTATTGCCAACCCAAAACCAGGTGCAATTTAACATGTAAGAATTGATATAATATATGAAAGTAATTATAAGCAATACTATTTTATTGAGAAGGCCATGCTTTCTGAAAAAGCAGCATATGTCTCAGGAGATTGAATATATTTCCTTTTTTGAGTTTAGAAGGAATGGAATATATGAGTTATATGGCAAGGTCTATTCAAAGGTATTTCTAACAATGTTTTGAGACTGTCAGTGAGGTGAAGGTAGGAAGTAATACTAGGGAAAAAATCACTTTTTGGGACATTCGTAGCCAATGAAATAAGAATTTCTTTATGAATACAGAACTCAAGAGGGAAAAACAAAGCTGGCATCTCTGGCTGTCCTAAAACAGCCTTGAGTTTGCACCCCTAAAAATGCATTCCTCTCTTTGCAGCCTGTCCTCAACTTCTTCCATTTCTGTCAGAAGCACAGGGAAATTCCAATGTTCTCCTGTGTCACTGACCAATGATGAGCACATCAACTGCGGCAGAAGTGGCTGGTTCCTGGGTGACTGTTAGAAACCCATGTATGTCTTTAAGTATTACTCAGCATGCAATACCTTCAGCAAATAAATGGCTTCAGCCTCCTCTATACCTCAGACAATAACAACAAAAAGAATGTAGATGAGGGCGGAGGTTGGGGGTAGGGATGAGGTCAGCGTGGTAACGGGAGAGAGAGAAGAGTGATATGAAGGGAAATCCCCTTCCTGACTCCGGGCTCAGCTTTTTTTTCTCTATGGAGTATCAGTTTGCATCAAGCCCAGCTTAGTGAGCTTACACCCTCTCTCAGACCTGTGGGGGCTAAAAAAGGTGTTTCCAAACTCATGAAGAAATGTTTTATTATATGTGGAAAACAGCTGGAAAATAACAGGGCACTTTATTATTAAAGGTCAGTTATAATCAAATGATTCAGCATTCTGGCTTGGAGTAGTAAGGATGAAGAGATGCAGGAACCAGAAGGTTTTTCTGAAGAACATGAGCCTAAACTTACTTTGGAAACAAACTATTTTGAAAGGCAGAGTGTAAGTATCAACATTTATGACAAGGAGCTTGGAGAAATAAATTGGGCTTGCCCTTCTTAGAAAATCCTGGGAACTTCAAATCTCTTACGGATTTTTCAGAGGTTATTTTATCTTAGGCTTTAATTCAATTCTCCTTTCCTTCCCAGTTATTTAAAAACCTTCATAATAAATTGACTTTATGTTTGGTTGCTTCTGTACATGGAATCTAGGTAGAGAAATCCTTGAAATCAACAGAAAAAAAAATCTCAAAAATGAAATGGTTCTCTTCCTCTTCCCCTTTCCCTGCCCTTAGTAAGCAATGTAGTTTAAAGGTATCAGGTAAGGCTGAGCCAGGTAGGCATAGAAATGTGGGGGGTGTAGGGATACATCTCAATGTAAGGTACTAGAGTCCATGTATGGTGAAGGTGGCATCCACATAGGAGTCATAACCCAAGAAGGATAAGTAGGATATCCATGGACAAGGGCATCCTGGTGTGGGTGGGAGAGCCTAAGCAGGATCAGTAAGACTTTCACAATGGAGGGAGGCCAAAGGGGCTGCCAGGGAGAGTGAGAAGGGTACCCACACAAGCATATGGATTGAGGTTCCCTGCAGGGAGCTGGGCCAGGGGGAAGTATGATGTGTCAGAGCCCAAGAAAGATACAGAGGTCATCACCATAGAGGATAGTGTAGTCTGAGCTGGTAGGGGAGGAGGGTGTCTGCGTGGGAGAGTGGCCTGCTGTAGGTTTCAGAGTCTAAGTAGGTTGAAAAAGGCATCCACATAGGTGGGAAGCCCTGCACAAGGATTCTGTGTCCAAGAGGGATGAAGGGGGCAATCTAGTTGAATGCTGTAATCTCTACAGGGTGAGAAGGGCAGCCTCATTGGGAGCATTAAAGCCTATGAGGCACCAGAAGATGTAGTTAGTAAAGGATATTTGAGCCCAAGTGGTGTTAGATAGGGATCTGTTTAGGGATTAGGACAGTGACTATAGGAGATTAGTTATAAATGGAGAAGATGATCAAATAATAAGTGTATTCAAAATGCCAGAAGCCCATTTTCTCACTGTTGGAGAAAAAAGAATTACAAATATGAAAAGGAAGAAAACTAGAATGAACCATGTGGGGTGAATTGGAATTATAGGTACTGGCATGAAAATATGGATTTTAATATATATAAATAAATACAGATGAAAACGTGTGTAACACACATACACAAATACAAATATTCTTCACTAGCTCTGTTCATTGAGAGGACGTAGGAGGACTGACAACCCCAAAACAATGAGCACATCTAGCTTCCAGATCCTGGTTTCTAAATATCATTCTTTACTAAAAAGGACCAGAACTCCTTAAAGAAATAGCTGATTCCATAGCTGGAGTAGGAAAAGTACAAAATGAGCCTGGAACATCTTGCTGTGCCATAAAGTAAAGAAGTGCTTAAAGAATGATGGAGTTGTATCAAAAAGATACAGAAGCCAGAATGAAGGGACTCTGGATGGTCTCTTCCAGACAATTTGGACATCTAAAATAAGTAATGGTAGCATTGCATTTTAATCTATTGAAGAAAATAGAAATCCATAAGACTATGGTAATATAAATAAGTGAAAAAATAAATAGAAAGTTTGGTGAGGAACAGGCTATTTACTTAGTCTCAATACATTTTGCCCAAAATGCATATGAATTATTAAAGAAAAATAGTAACTTTACAGTTTGGGTGATATCACATTAATGAAATGATCAAAGTAGCACCGTCAACAATGTTACAAATCAAAATCGTCTGTCACCAGATAAGATGCAATGAGAATACAGCATCACTTATAAGCTATGCCTGCCAAAGAACAATCTGAGTCTAATCATGATGAAACACCACAGAAAATCACTGAACAACACTCTACAAAATAACAAGTCTGTAATCTTCATAAGCGCCCAGGTCATGAAAGTTAAGAAGACTAAATAAAGATGGAGGCAAACTAAAAAGACACAACGCAACATGTGATTCTGAACAAAGGTCATCCTTGGGACAATGGCTGAAAGTTCAATGGGAGGATGGTAGAATATGTCACTGTTAATTTCCTGATTTTTATGGTTGTTTTGTGATTGTATTGGAGAATGTCCTTGTTTGTTAAGAATATACACTGAAGTCTGCAGGTATAAAAGGGCATCCCCTGGACTGCTTACTCCCACATGTTTCAGAAAAACATGAGTGTTGCAATTTTGACATAAGTTTAGATTATTTCAAAGGTTTAAAATATAGTAATACAGACTCATTGGTCATACCACATGTGCTAGGCTGGTAAGGGTCTTGCTGACAAAGGCCTAAAGTGAAGTCTTTCCTGGGTGACCGGGGAGTGAAGGACACAGGACTGCAGGGCGTCATAAAATGGGAAGACGTGTCACAGCACAGCCTACTCCCCCCAAGAGGCTGAAGGAATGGTGCATCTGTGTATTTCACAGCAGAGGTGTCCTGATGTATGTGCAGGGCAGTGCTTTCTAGTTCTGAGTCATCAGGTAAAATGAGCTTCCTCTGACCTTTTCAGTAAAAATGATTTTTGAAAAAGCCCTTCTGTCTCAAGCCTATTCCCATGTAGGTGAGCTCTAGAAGTTAAGAGGGGAGGGGAGCAACCTTGAGTTTGGAAAGTTAAAATCTGGTGTAACCTCAGCCTCTCTGAGAATCCTTCCTCGCCTCCTCACTGGTTGCTGTGAGCGTCAAATGAGATAGATGTGTGAAAACTGTGAAGGGCTATGTAATTGCTAGTGTCACAAAGGCTGCTGCCCACCGTCAGCGCTCATACAAGGCAACATTAAGAAACAGGTGAGGCTGTTTTCTGCTGCCTTTTCTCAGTTTCCTGCCTGTTTTCCTTTCCCTCACTTCTTGTGGCCTTCTGAACCTACCTCCAAGCCAGTGTTCTCAGCAGCCCTCTGCTGCATTACTTTGCCTTGACCCACTGGATGTATCACTTCCATATCTTTATTAAAATTCTAAGTGCTCCGCCTGCAGAGGAAACCATGTACCTCAGTCACACATTTACCACATACCAGGCCTTAGAAGCAATACAAAAGATACATGAGACAAAGTCCCGGTTCTTGGAAAGCTCACACTCCAGCTGAACTCCTAAAATTCCTGGGCTGTATTTGCATTTTAGAGGAGAGCTCTTGAAGAGATAATATTTTCATGCCAAGGCACAAACATCCAAGGGAGCTATTAAGCCATACGACAGATGAGCGTCATCTGGTAGAGCATGGTGTTGGGGGGTCGGGGAAGCACTAAGATGGATGGCTGCTGGAAAGGGAACCATTCTCAAAACAACCTTTCTCTGCTTCCTCACCTGCAAGTAAAAATATTCATGATACCTACCTCATGAGATTACTGGAGGATTAAAAGACTGGTTAAATACAATCTAAGTGCTAAGAGTTACATAAAATTAAGAAGCTGTGGAGTTTCAAGCAGCAAATGACCCTGCTCCAAGTAGAAAAGAAGGTTGAAGAAAAGCAGGAGGCACTGGAGAAAAAGGAGGAGGAGAAACACTGACCTGTTTTCAGTTTCCTTCCTCTGTTTTCCTTTCCCTTTGCCACAGGATCTCACATTTAAAACCTTAAAGAAAAAAGAAACCTTAAGAAATCCTAAAGTAATTTAAAACCTTACATAGTGATTATAAAACTTTAAATAAGCTGCCTATGAAATAGCTTTGCCCATGGCAAAGCCTATTTGCTTGTAAGGTGTCATATGTACATATACTTACTGAAAGAACCGGAAAATGAGGTCTTGGCTAATATGGCGCAATACCAGTGGTTTTTTGGTTTCAACCATGTAAACATTAATATTCACTCTCTCAGACACAAATACTCACAGAACTATCAATTTGGGACTGAGGACACAGGGTCTAGAGGAGTGCATCCAACTTCACTCCATCCATGATGTCAACTCGCCTGCAGCAAAATCTTCAGGGTTGCTTCCATGGCACATTTGGCTTCACTATTCCTACGTATTACTATTTAGAGCCATGCGTCTCTACAGCTGGGCAAGTGGCAGGAGCAATTGTAAGAGGGTGAGCACGAATTCCCTTGTTTGTTTTTCCTCTCTGAGGAGGGCAGGAAGCAGGGTGTGGAAGGTAAAAAATAGCATGCATAATGGAGAACACTACAATGGATGTCTTCCTGTGACACTCTTGCTCCAAATATTTGGCAGGGAATTTTACCATTTAAGGCATGATTCAGCAACCCCCTCCCTGCAGCCTCTGTCTTCCACAGAAGCCAACCCTCCCCCAAGTTAAAATCAGCCATGGTGCGGGCTTCTTTATCAACAGTATTGATAGCTCCAAAATGCGTACTCTCACAGTTATAGACTTGAAGTTAATAATCTCAGCTCATTAAACACTATTTATTTATATTTAGTTACTTAGGTATAAATTAAACTATGCTGGTCTAAAGAAAGCAATGGTAATAATTTGTAATAATAGCTAACTATTGAGCAGTTATTATGTGCTAGATACTGTGTATTATCTTCTCTGATCTTTACAAAAATCTATGAATTATATATTATTATTCCCATTTTACAGATAAAAAGCTGAGACTTGGAAGAATTAAGTAACTTGCCCAAGTTCCATAGCTAGTCAAAAGCAGAACTGAAACTTTCATTCAGACAGACAGTTAAAATTTTAAACTCTCATTCTTAACCACCATTTTAGTAGGCTAGGTTTAATAATGTGTTTTAGTAGAAAATGCAGCAATATTTGGAAAAAATAACTTTAAAAGCACTTTGTGATTTTTTTTAAGCTTTAGATTTTGAAATAATTTTAGATTTATTTTGTAGTGGCAAACATAGTATAGAGAAACACTCTTCCTCCACTTCCCTTAATGTTAATATAATCACGGTCCATTTATTGAAACAAGAAATCAACATTGGTTCAACACTATTAACTAAATTACAGACTTCATTCAGAGTTCCCAGTTTTTCACTGATATCTCTTCCCCATTCATAGATCTAAACCATTTAGTTGTTAGTCTCCTCCAATCTGAAATAGTTTCTCAGACTTCCCCTATTTTTCAGTAACTGCTCAGGCATTTTGTAGAATGACCCCTAATTTGGGTTTTTCTAAGGATTAAACCAAGGTTAGGAATTTCTGGGGAAAGATGACACAGAGGTTAAGTGCCCTTTCATCACTCCATTATCAGTACGTGACATCAACATGACTTATCACTGGTGATGTGAACTTTGATCACTTAGTAAGGTAGTGTCTGGAAGGTTTCTCCACTGAAGAATGAAGTTACCGTTTCCCCCCTGTGCGTACTCTACTTGTCAGAATCAAGTCACCAAGTCCAATCCGCACTCAAGGAGTAAGAACTAACATTCTGTCTTCTGGAGAAAGAAGTATCAAAGAATTTGTGGACGTAGCTTAAAACCACTATGGCAATTCGCATTTGGGGAGTTTCTTTGAAACTGTATGAATATTCAGTTTCTCCTTAAAGTTTTCCCCATTAATTTTAACAACCATCAATGCACTTTGCCTGCAGTAATTATTATTTGGTTTTGTAGTAGTGATTTCCCTCATTGCATCCACCTTCATAGTTCAGAATTCCTCTGTAAGGGAGATTTTTCCATTCTTCCTCATTTATTTATTTGTTTATTTATTCAATCATTCAGCTCAAGATACATAAATTCAGTAAATATAAAATCAGTATGTGTAAACTACATATGATAGACTCATATTTATTTATTCGTTTAAACATTTTATCTAGAAATAACTTAAGATCTATAGAAAGTTGCAGAGTTCCCATCGATCCCTCACCCAGTTTGTTTCCCTTAATGCTCTCAGCTTACATTACTGTGATGTATTTGCAAAACTAAGAAACTGACATTGGTGCATCAGTGTTAACTCTAAATTTCAAGCTCTACTTGAATTTCACTAGTTTGCCTATTAATGTCTCTTGCTGCTCTAGAAGTCAATTCCGTATTGCATTTCACTGTCATTTCTCCTTAGTCTTCTCTGGTCTATGATTTTGTTGATGAAGTAGTGATAAGTGACAGTTAAGGTCCATACAACAAAGGCACAGGATTTAGAACTATAAATGGTTCCTTTCTTCCCCATCATATTCAGGAAGGTTAGGTCAGGCTCCTATAACACAGTTTGGTTCATTTGACACAATCTGCATTTCATCCTGGGATCTCTTCAATATCCTGGTTGATTTTTTAAAATTTGTGTACCCTGACGTTTACTCTTTGTGGCATACATGCCTATAGGTTTTAGAAAAAGCATAGAGTAATGTATCTACCAACACAGTAGCATACAGACCAGTTTCATCACCCCCAAAATTCCCTTGCGCAGCTCATTTGAAGTCAAGCCCTCTTACTTTCTCTAATCCTTGGCAACAAATGATCTGTTTTCTATTTCTATCATTTTTTCTTTTCTAGAATGTCATGTAAGTGGAATCATACAATATGTAATCTTTGGGGCTGTAAAGGAGTGCAGAGAGCATCAAGAGTCAGGAAAAAGAACTAATAAAACTTAGCTAAACCTTAACAGCAGACCATTCCGGAATAGTAAGAGATTCAATGTCTAAACTTAGAGAGAGGCCAGATCAAAGGAAGAGAGAGTGAGAGGCCAGCCAAGGGCTATTTGAATTCTGGTTTACTAAATCCCCATGGTTTACAACCCTGATATCCACCCTGGCAGGGCCCTTGCTTATTTTTATACTGCTTCTCACTTTAGGTCCCTGTATCTTAAACCGGCTAATAGCCTTTGTTAGGGAAAGAGTGAGTGCTGTTCAGGTGCTAATGCTGAGACCGCAGTATCATTCACTCACACAGCAGGAAGAAACAAACATTCCATGATTGGAATGGTCAAAGGAAAGTGGGGAAATGTAGAATCTAAGCATTAGTAAGATTAGTAAATTAGCATAAGCATAGCCATCTTAGAAACCTAGAAACCATTTTCTGAGGGTGTGACTCAGGAAGAAGAAAAAAACAAAAAAACAAAAAAACCTGGGCCTGGGTAAGGCCTTGAAAAACAGGTTAATCATGAGCACCAGGTGGTGGGCAGCTGTGACCCTTGGTCAGCTAACCTTGGTCAGTTAACCTTACATACCAAGCTTATCGTGCAGAACCTCCCTAACCATTGAGGAGTAGTCTTATCCTGCCCTTGCTTAACCCCAGGATGTATGTCTTGCAAGAATAATGTACAGTTGTGGAAAATTACTATGAGTTAAGTGCTTTGAAAATGCTATATAAACCCTTGGCTCTGAGTGCTCGGGGTCCTTGTTGAGACCCGCTGCGTCAGGCTGACACTTGGACCCCAGCTAGCTGGCTGAATAAAGACTTTGCTTGAATTTACATCTCTATGCCTGTGTAGTTTGTTCTCTGGAGAAGCCTCGGAAGCCCAGACCCTAACAGGGGTATGGCCTTTTTCACTTAGAAAAATGCATTTAAGATTTTTTCCATGTTATTGCTTAAATTATCACAAAGCAAACATTTTAATTTCGATAAAGTTTAGTTTATTAATTGTTTTCTTTCTTGGATTACATTGTTGGCATCATACATAGAACTTATCCCCAAATCAAAGAACTTATAGGTATTTTCCTTATGTTACCTTTTAGAGTGTTATAGTTTCATCCCTTCCATTTAGATTTATGATCCATTTTGAGTTAATTTTTGTGCATTGTGTGATGTAAAGGTCAAAGTTTACTTTTTGCATAAGGAGAACCAATTGTTCTAGAACTACTTATTAAAAAGACTGTGGTTTCCTTATTGTATTGCCTCGACATCTTTTCTTGAAAATCAATTGGCCATGTAGAGGTGGGTATATTTCTGAGTTCCCTTATCTGTTCTATTGATTTGTAGGTCTACTTATTCAATATTCCATTGTCTTCGTTATGGTAGCTTTATTGTTATAGCTTTATAGTCATATAATTCTTAAAATCAGGAAGTATAAGTATTCTAACTTTGTTCTTTTTAAAAACTGTCTTGGCTATTACAGGTCTTTGGCATTTACGTGCAAATTTTAGAATCAGCTCTTCAATTTCTACAAAAGAGTTTGACAAGATTTTGGTTGAGATCACACTGAATTTTTGGATAATGAGCTACATTGATTACATTCAATTACACTGAATTTTTGGAATCAATTTTTGGATAATTAGTATCTTAAAAATATTGAGTCTTCTGATCCATGAACATAATATATCTGTTCTCTTGTTTAAGTCTATTTAATTTCTCTGAGAATAAAGTGTTTCTTGAAGATGAAATAGTAATAAGTGACAGTTAAGGTCCACACAACAAAGGCACAGGATTTAGAACTATCTAAGGCATTTTCATGGGGTGACAAATAGCTTCGTTATTTATTTCCAAATCCTCTCAGGGAAATGAAATTTAGTTATTGCTCTCATAATGATAACCCAAAGTCATTAAGAGAGTTTGAAAGACTCTTTAGTGTGTTGTTTAATAAGGCAACACAGCACATACATTTTTAGAAGTCTTTTAATAATGATAAAAATAAAATAATGCACAGTGCTTAAAAGAGTACATGTCAGTCAAATAAAAAATTTACTACAATGACACACTTGATTTCCAATTATGCAAAAAGATTGAGGTACCTCTACAAATGTCATCTGATCTAGATAGTTTCAGAAGTAAGATAGTGAGCCAGGTTTTTCCTTCTGCCTGGGGAACTCCCTGAGAAGGAGAGTAAGAGTTTTTCTTTTACTATATTCAGGGCTTTGCAGGGTGTTCTTTGATCTTGTTTGTGACTTCAGAAAGGGACTGACAATGTGCAGGTGCCTCTAAGAACTTCCCACAAGAAACGCAATCTGTTTTCTCTCAGCTTAAAAAAAAAGGAAGCCCTGGGTTTCTTGTAGATGTACTCTGGTTTCATAAAGCAGAGATGAAACTTGTCAGATTTATTTTTCTTACAAGAGGAGGTTAATCTCCTTGGACTTTATACCTTTGGTAATTGGGAGACCCAACCAAGATAGACAAGAGAGTTTAAAAGAGAACAGTTGAGGATCTTTATTCATTTTGGACAATTGTTTCATGAGCCACACTTTTCTATGATTCTATGCTGAATGCCCAATTAGGATATTAGAGCCTAGTTATACATTTGAAATATTCCACTCAATCAAGGCTGAAAGAAATAGGCATAGCCTCCAGAGTTATTTCATATTAAATGCTATAGCCTTAGCTCCAGAAGAACACATGAGAAGAATCAGTGAAAAATGTTTTCTGTTGTTAAAAATTCCTGTTAGCCAAAATATTCTTATTTTTTTCTGGAAGTCTGTATTGGTGATAATATTATCACTGAGAAGGTTGAATATGGGAAAAGGAGGAAACAAAAGCTAAGCCTGTGGAGAATGCAAACTACCATTTAGCATTAATAAACGTTTTATTGAAAAACATTATCTGGAATCCTGGAAGTCATTAGTCTCCTAATCACTTCTCTATTCTGTGGTAGCAAAGAAATAATATCTCCTCAGAAGATTTTTTTTTTTTTGGCCATGGTGAGTTTGGTCTATGCATGTTTCTTACTTCATTTTGAGCAGAAAAAAGAGGGGAAAACACATGAAAAATGTAAGTTCATCAATGTTGTCAACATTAACAAAATATAACATTTTTCAATAGTCTACTTCAACTCAATTCAATCTTTATATCATTAGTATATTTTACTTAATGTTGGCTGAGGGAGCAATTTAATGCATTTGGCATTATGTGAGGTGGGGGTTTCCAAAATCTAGAATACCTAAGACCAACTGTAGACCTTAAAATGGCTTTGTCATTTGAATACTGGGTGGGGTAGGGAGGATAAATGCAGCATACCAGATAGGTGTTCTTTGAACAGTTGTTCTAATATGATACAAACATAAAAGTTTCCATGGTTGTTGTGGCTTCTTTGTTATAGGTATGTCTCTACCCCCACCAGTCATTCCTTTGTTCCATGATTGTTGCATGCATGACTAGTCTCTCTGCTTTCCTCTCTTTTCTTTGTGGAAACAGGTTTATCTTTCTAAAACACATCTTCCATCATGTCATTGACCTGCTTTAAAACATGTGATAAGTCTTTATTCTTAGAAGAGAAAATGAAAACTGCCTCACATGGCCATAGGGGGAAAAACACTACATGTGAAGTCAGGGTTCTACTTCTACCCTTTGGTACTCATATTCTGACTAGTCTCTGAAGCTCCCCAGCTACAAGGACATTCTTAGGCTGGAGCTCAGTGTGAAACAATGATGTTCTATGACACCAGCTTTGAAGAAACAAATTATCTGTGATTTCCATTTATAAAGATTAGCTTGCTTAATGCCAGGGTCATTTATTTATTCTTAAGACTTAGCTTCTTTTTCTATACTTATTAATTCATTTAACAAACATATATTGAGTACCTACTATACGGAAGTCACTGGGAGGTGTTACAAAGATAAATAACATACTTCACTCAAAGAACTTAACAGATTAATGGGGGAGACAAAATAGTTGTAATTCTCAAGAGAGATGTGACCAAGAAACATTGACAACCCAAAGGGGAACAAGATGACCAACCTGCCTTCAGAACCAATGAGGAAGATTTAAGCTGGGTCTCTAGTATAAACTGGAGAACAGCAGACTAGCTCTGCAGAAAATAAGCATTACAGGCAGAGAAAACCAAATGGCTGACAGCATTTAGGAACTTCTAAGTAGCTCACTGTGGCTGGGATGCATTGCTGACAGAGTGATGAGAGATGAGGCTGTTCAACTAAGCAAGGATCAACTTATAGTAAGTCTTGTGAACCATTGTAAGAAGTTTGGATTTTATCATGTAGAATACAGAGTAGTTTAAGCAAGAAATTGGCATGATCTGATTTTCCTTCTAGAATATGATTCTAGCAATTATTTGTTCCATTTGATCTTTAAAAGTCTTCCAGCTAGACCATACTACTACCAAACCACATGGCATCTGTGCTCTACCTTGCAACTCATCCATCCACGCCCACCACACACTCCAAAACTCCTCCATCAGATTTCTGGGATTCATTGCCTCATCTGGTTCCATGTTCCACCCTCTGGCCTTACCATTCATTTCTGTCTTACAATAATGGTATGTTTTAGACCTTTTACACTTCTGGACATAACATTTACATTTACCCGTTAGCCTGATGCAATGCAATTTTAGAGTAAGAATCTCTTCCTTACACCACACCACCCAACTTCATCTTGGCCTTGTGAACCTAACTCCTCCATGGGATTTGCCTAGCTAGAATAGGGACCAAGCAAAAACAGTAAGAAGGCTAATACTAAAGCAGGTTAGAAAGGAGATAGTAGGACAGTTGTGGAACTACAGCAATGACCACGTGTGAGATAAACTAAGAGAAGGAAGATATGAAAGTGAGTGAAAAAAGTCAAATAAGGATTCAAGATGGTGGCGTGAGAGGTGAGAGAGAGAACTCCTCTCAAAACCACATATAGTATGAAAATATAGTTAATACAACTAACCCTAAAACAGTAACAGGAAAGAAGGCTGCACCAAACTGCATACAGACCTCACAAACAGAACAGACCTCACAAACCAGGACAACATACCAAAGCCTTGATCCAGCGGGACTCAAGCCCTTCCCTGACCCCAGCTCACAGGTGGGAGGAAGAGAAATGGAGCAGGGAGGGGGTGGAAGCCTAGAACTGCTGAACACCCAGGCCTGGAGGTCTGCTTTGAAACACAAACCTACAGTATGTGGTGTTCTGGAGGTTGGTGAGGTTGGGGAGCTGGAACAGGCAGAGTGCTTGAGAGAGGCCATTTATGGAGGATGGGGATCCACATCTGGCCACTCTGGGACAAAAGAAAGGCAGGCCATCTGAGAGGCATCCTGGCAGTGAGAGGACTGCTGAAAGGGTGGGGTTTGCACAGAGTTTGCTATGTGGGAGAAGGGATAGGTGGACAAGGTTGTCTGTGCGCGCTCTGCCTGGCAGGTAGGGAACTTTCAGGAGCTTCAGGTGCTCCATCCTCCTGGCTGGCTATTCAGCTCTGAGGTCCCCCATTGTGACACACAGCCTGCTGCACCTTCCTCCTGGCCTGCCAGCACCTGCTTGCAAACTGGCAGTCACTGCACTGGTGTCAGGCCGGCCAGGGGGAGGCCCCACCTTTAATAGCTAGAGACGCCAAGCACAGAGGCTTACACCTGTGTGCTCGGCCCACTGGCTCTGATACTGGAGAGACACTGCAGCCAGGAATCAGGAAACAGCTCTTTCCTCCCCTCAGGCACCAGAGGCACTCCCTTACGACCCCAAACCTCACTATACAGGCTGAGCAGCTCCAGACACTAGAGCTTTTGGGCACTAGAGGGCACCACATAGAATTATGAAATGTCAAAGGAACCTGGTTCAGACCAAAATCTCACAAACCCTGGAAAAAGGGCAAAATGAATCTGAACTCACCAATCTTTCTGAAAGAGAGCTCAAAATAAAAATCATAAACATGCTCATGGAGGTACAGAAAAATATTCAAGAACTCAGGGATGAATTTAAGATGGAGATTCAATCATTAAGAAATTCCATATCTTAAATGAAACATACAATGGAGGGATTTAAAAGCAGATTAGATGTAGTAGAAAAGACTATAAATGGAACAGAAATTGGAGAAGAGGAATACAAAGAAGCTGAGGCACAGAGAGAAAAAAAGGATCTCTAAGAATGAAAGAATATTGAGAGAACTGTGTGACCAATCCAAACAGAATAACATTTGCATTATAGGGGTACCAAAAGAAGAAGAGAGAGAAAAAGGGACAGAAAGTGTCACTGAGGAGGTAATTGCTTTAAACTTCCCCAATCTTGGCAAAGAGATAGTTACTCAGGCAATGGAAGTCCACAGATCTCCCAACACAAGGGACCCAAGGAAGATGACATCAAGACATCTGATAATAAAAATGGCAAAGATCAAGGATAAGGACAGATTTTTAAAAGTGGGTAGAGAGAGAAAAAAGATCACATACAAAGAAAAACCCATCAGGCTATCATCAGATTTCTCAACAGAAACCTTACAGGCCAGAAAGAAGGGGCATGATATATTTAATGCAATGAAGCAGAAGGGCCTTGAACCAAGAATACTCTACCCATCAAGGTTATCATTTAAATTTGAAGGAGGGATTAAACAATTTTCAGATAAGCAAAAGCTGAGAGAATTTACCTCCCAAAGCAAGCTCTACAGTGCATTTTGGAGGGACTGCTATTGGTGGAAGTATTCCTAAGGCTAAATAGGTGTCACCAGGGGAAATAAAACTATAGCAAGTAGAACAATTAATTAATTAAGCAGATGCAAAATCAAATCAACTACCCCCAAAGTCAATCAAGGAGCAGACAAAGAGTACAGACATAAAAAGAAAGGAGGAGGAAGAAAAGGAGGGAAAAAAAAAAGGTTGTGTTTGTAATAGCATGCTAAGTGAGTTAAGTTAGACTTTTAGATAGTAAGGGAATTACCCTTGAGCCTTTGGTACCCACAAATGTAAAGCCTGCAATGGTAATAAGCACACACCTATCGATAATCACCCTAAATGTAAATTGTCTGAATGCACCAATCAAAAGACATAGAGTCACTGAATGTATAAAAAAACAAGACCCATCTATATGCTGCCTACAAGAGACTCACTTCAAACTCAAAGACATACACAGACTGAAAGTGAAGGGATGGAAAAAGGTATTTCATGCAACTAATAAAATAATAGAAAGAATCAATGAAAGCAGAAGCTGGTTCTTTGAGAAAATAAACAAAACAAAACAGATAAACTCCCAGCCAGACTTATCAAGAAAAAAGCAGGAGATGCAGTACTTATATCAGACAAATTGGACTTCAAAACAAAGATAGTAACAAGAGACAAAGAAGGACATTACATAATGATAAAGGGGTCAGTCCAAAAAGAGGATATAAATATTATAAATATGCACCCAACACAGGAGCACCTACATATGTGAAACAAATACTAACAGAATTAAAGGGGGGAATAGAATGCAATGCATTCATTTTAGGAGACTTCAACACACCACTCACTCCAAAGGACAGATCCACCAGACAGAAAATAAGTAAAGAGACAGAGGCACTGAACAACGTATTAGAACAGATGGACCTAATGGACATCTACAGAACACTTCACCCAAAGGCAACAGGACACACATTCTTCCCAAGTGCACATGGAACATTTTCCAGAATAGACCACATACTAGGCCACCAAAAGAGCCTCAGTAAATGAAAAAATATTGAAATTGTACCAACCAGCTTCTCAGATCACAAAGGTATGAAACTAGAAATAAATTACACAAAGAAAATGAAAAATCCAACACATGAAGACTTAATAACATGCCCCTAAATAATCAATGGATCAGTGACCAAATAAAAACAGAGATCAAGCAATATAGGGAGACAAATGACAACAATAATTCAACACCACAAAATCTGTGGGATGCAGCGAAGGCCATGCTAAGAGGGAAGGATATTGTAATACATGCCTACCTCAGGAAAGAAGAACAATCCCAAATGAACAGTCTAAACTCACAACTAATGAAACTAGAATAGGAAGAAAAAAGGAGCCCAAAGTCAGTAGAAGGAGGGACGTAATAAAGATTAGAGCAGAAATAAATAAAATGGAGAAGAATAAAACAATAGAAAGAATCAATGAAAGCAGAAGCTGGTTCTTTGAGAAAATAAACAACACAAAACAGATAAACTCCCAGCCAGACTTATCAAGAAAAAAAGAGAGTCTACACACATAAACAGATTCAGAAATGAGAAAGGAAAAATCACTGTGGACACCACAGAAATACAAAGAATTATAAGAGAATACTATGAAAAGTTAGGCTGGATAACCTCAAGAAATGGACAACTTGCTAACAAATTGGATAACCAAGATGAAATGGACAACTTTCTAGAAAAATATAACCTTTCAAGGATGACCCAGGAAAAAGAAGAAAATCTGAATACACCAATTACCAGCAAGGAAATTGAAGTGGTAATCAAAAAACTACCTAAGAAGAAAACTCCTGGATCAGATGGTTTCACTGCTGAGTTTTATCAAACACTTAGTGAAGACCTAATACCCATCCTCCTTAAAGTTTTCTAAAAAGTAGAAGAGGTGGGAATACTTCCAAACTCATTCTATGAGGTCAGCATCACTCTAATACCAAAACCAGGAAAGAAACCACAAAAAAAGAAAATTTCAGACCAATATTTCTGATGAACATAGATGCAAAAATACTCAACAAAATGTTAGCAAGCCAAATTCAAAAATACATCCAAAAGATCATCCATCATGATCAAGTGGGATACATCTTAGGGATGCAAGGATGGTACAACATTTGAAAATCCATCAACATCATCCACCATATCAACCAAAAGAAGGAAAAAAACCCACATGATCATCTCCGTAGATGCTGAAAAAGCATTTGACAAAATTCAACATCCATTCATGATTAAAAACTCTCAACAAAATGGGTACAGAGGGCAAGTATCTCAACATAATAAGGGCCATATATGACAAGCCCACAGCAGCCAACATCATACTTAACAGTGAGAAGCTGAAAGCTTTTCCTCTAAGATGAGGAAGAAGACAAGGATGCCCACTCTCCCTGCTTTTATTCAACATAATTCCGGAGGTCCTAGCCATGGCAATCAGATAACACAAAGAAATACAAGGAATCCAGATTGGTAAGGAAGAAGTCAAACTGTCCCTGTTTGTAGATGACATGATATTGTTCATAAAAATACCTTAAAGAATCCACTCCAAAACTACTAGAACTAATATTTGAATTCAGCAAAGTTGCAGGATTTCTTAATACACAGAAATCCATTGCATTCCTATACACTACTGATGAACTAGCAGAAAGAGAAATCAGGAAAACAATTCCATTCACAATTGCATCAAAAAGAATAAAATACCTAGGAATAAGCCTAACCAAGGAAGTGAAAGACCTATACCCTGAAAACTACAAGACACTCTTAAGAGAAATTAAAGAGGATACAAATAAATGGAAATTCATCCCATGCTCTTGGGTAGGAAGAATTAATATTGTTAAAATGGCCATCCTGCCTAAAGCAATCTTCAGATTCAATGCTATCCCTATAAAAATACCAACAGCATTCTTCAACAAACTGAAACAAATAGTTCTAAAATTCATATGGAACCAAGAAAGACCCTGAAGAGCCAAAGCAGTCCTGAGCAGGAAGAATAAAGCAGGGGGGATCATACTTCCCAAGTTCAAGCTCTACTACAAAGCCACAGTATTCAAGACAATTTGGTACTGGCACAAGAACAGACTGAAAGAACAGTGGAACAAAATAGAGAGTCCAGATATCAACCCAAGCATATATGGTCAATTAATATATGATAAAGGAGCCATGGATATACAATGGGGAAATGACAGCCTCTTCAACAGCTGGTGTTGGCAAAAATGGACAGCTACATGTAAGAGAATGAAACTGGTTTACTGTCTAACTCCATACACAAAAGTTAACTCAAAATGGATCAAAGACCTGAATGTAAGTCATGAAACCATAAAACTCTTAGAAGAAAATATAGGCTAAATCTCTTGAATATAAACATGAGCAACTTCTTCATGAACACATCTCCATGGGTAAGGGAAACAAAAGCAAAAATGAACAAGTGGGACTATATCAAACTCAAATGCTTCTATACAGCAAAGCACACCATCAGTAGAACAAAAAGACATCCTACAGTATGGGAAAATATATTCATCAATGACATATCCAATAAGGGGTTGACATCCAAAATATACAAAGAGCTCACACACCTCAACAAAAAGCAAAGAACCCAATTAAAAAATGGACAGAGGATCTGAACAGATATATCTCCAAGGAATAAATTCAGATGGACAACAGGCACCTGAAAAGATGCTCCACATCGCTAATCATCAGAGAAATGCAAATTAAAACTACAGCGAGATATCACCTCACACCAGTTAGGATGGCCAACATCCAAAAGACAAACAGCAAATGTTGGCAAGGATGTAGATGCTGGTGGTAATGTAAATTAGTTCAACCTTTGTGGAAAGCAATATGGAGGTTCATCAAAAAACTAAAAGTAGAAATACCATTTGATCCAGGAATTCCACTTCTAGGAATTTACCCTAAGAATGGAGGAGCCCAGTTTGAAAAAGACATATTCATCCCTATGTTTACCGCAGCACTATTTACAATAGTCAAGAAATGGAAGCAACCATCAGCAGAAGAATGGAGAAAGAAGATGTGGTACATACACATAATGGAATATTATTCAGCCATAAGAAGAAAACAAATCCTACCATTTGCAACAACATGGATGGAGCTAGAGGGTATTATGTTCAGTGAAATAAGCCAGGCGGAGAAAGACAATTATCAAATGATTTCACTCATCTGTGGAGTATAAGAACAAAGAAAAAACTGAAGAAACAAAACAGCAGCAGACTCACAGACCCCAAGAATGGACTAACAGTTACCAAAGGGAAAGGGATTGGGGGTGGGTGGGTGGGAACTGAGGGATAAGGGGGGAAAAGGGGCATTACAATTAGCACACATGATGTGTGGGGGTGGGGGTTACATGGGGAAGGCAGTACAACACAGAGAAGACAAGTAGTGATTCTATAGTATCTTACTATGCTGATGGACAGTGACTTAATGGGGTATGTGGTGGAGACTTGATAGTGTGGGGAGTCTAGTAACCATAATGTTGCTCATGTGATTGTACATTAATGATACCAAAATTTTTTTTAAAGTTGGAAAAAAAAAAGAAGTCAAATAAGCATGGTTAAGAGGCTTAGATAACATCTGGATTCCTCACTGCGGTGACTAAGTAGTCCTATCCCCACAGATAAAGAAAAGAGGAAGCAAATTCAAGGCAGAAAAGACCAGGAGCCCAGTTGTGGATGTGCTGTGTCTGCAGTGCCTAATAGATATTTCAATGGGAGTACTCATGGGCAGCAAGACATGTAGGGTTGTAGCTCTGGAAAATCTGCACTGCATATACTGTGATCTGGACACAGTGCAAAAGAGAGGCAGAAATGAGATCACCTAGAGAGATGCTTAGAGTGAGGAGACGAGGAAAGATGAAGTATCATGGAACACAAACAGATAACAACCTAAAAAGATATTACACAGTGAAGGAGAACAAGTAGGAATAGTCAGAGAGATAGAAACAAGACTGAGAAAGAGTCCCTCAGCTGTTCTCTTGACAATTGGATTTGACATTTAGAAGAGTTTTGGTGACATCGGAGAGAAGAGTTCCAGTGATGTAATAGGGAAACATTATTTATATTGAAAGAAACAGAAGCTGAGGAAAACATGGATGACTTTTCAAGAAGCTTGATTATTAATGAAAGGAATGAAATGATGCCATAGTTGGTCTTAGGGGATTTGTGTGTAACGGGTAGGGGGTTGTTGGATATTATTTTTAAAAACGGAGAAGACTTGAATGTGTTTCTTTATTTCAAGAGAAGGAGCCAGTGGAATGAGACCGAGGGAGGCAGTTGCTAGACCAAGACCCCAGAGGGGTCAGGAAAAGACTGTATATGGATGGAAACATCACACTCTGTGAAACAGAGTGGATATAGACAAAAATGACTGCAGATAGTAACTCTGGAGATGTAGAGGTGAGAAACTGGGCAAGTTAATATCTGCTCATTCTGGTATTACCTTCGATATAGGAGACCTGTTCAGCTCTGGAAAATGAGAATAAAGGTTTTAAGTGTTGTGAGGGATTGGCATTGTCACTAATGGAATTGCAGGAAGAGTTTACTAACAGTGAGAGACAGTGGCACCAATCTGTCATTATTGTGATTCTTCTCCAGCACCTGAAGAGTAAAAGTACAGAAAGTGGAAGCCATGTAGGACTTGATTATGTAGGACTGATCTAAGCTGAAAGTTAGTAGAGCAGGTATAGGGGAAGAATGTTTGTTTAGGAATTAAGTTGTTTGAAAGTAAAGGCTTTAAGCAGTGTGCCATAAGATCCAGATTAGAAAGCAAAAGAAGTGAGGCTAGGGGTGGATGATGGAGTAGATAAAAAGGAGGAGCTGAAAAATTTGAGGTCTTTTTGGATGAAAAAGTAATTACCACTGAGAGAAGAGATTTGAGAGGATCATGAGGATGTTAATCAAGGTTGGGGCTGAGGATTTTACTATTTCAGAGATGGAACAATTCCCAATAATGACAAAGTTCAGAATGTAATTTTAGGCGTCATTTGCCAAAGCATCCTTAGATCATGGTTGTTGAGCGGATAATGTCAAGGACTTTTGAGGCTATATAGTATTGGGTATTTTATCCCCTAAACACTGAAATCACTCAAAGTAATGACCTGGCTGTTAAGATGCAACTCCTCAATGTGGGTAAGTGACTATGAAAATGGTAGATGACATTGCCTAGGACAGGTAGAGGATGGTGTAACAAAATGGCATGAATTCTGAGTGAAGAAGGAATTTTAACAAGAGTAGAAGGATGATGCTCTGGAACAGTTACTCTCAAACTCTTGCTGTGTATAAGAACCACCTAGAGTGTTTGTTAAAGCACAAAGTGCTGGGCGCTACTGCTAGAGTTTCTGTTTCGGTAGGTGCGTGGTGGGGCCCAGAAGTTTGGATTTCTAACAAGTTCTCCAGTTTGGGGACCACTTTTCTAGAACCACCACTCTGAAGCATCTATAACAAAAACTGGATAGTCCTGAACTTTTTAGGTATGGAAGCATAGGCAGCCTCCATAATACAGGATGGGGGAGAGGGGAGTAGAGGTATCAGAGGACAATCACATTTCTAGTTCCAATGAAAGGAAGAAATCACAAAAAGTAATTGAGAAGGCACTGCAGTTCAGTGCTATTTCAGGCTGTGCACTGCAGAATCCATATTCTAAAGATGTGGTGGTGGAAATAGTTAAGACTCTACATTGCTGTATTTACTTCTCTTTTGAAGTAGGCTACAGTAGGAGATTTGGGTTAATTGTAATAAATCAAAAAAACTTTTTATTCATGTACTGTGTCTCAAGCTCCAGCCTATGCATTGCAACAAAACATGGATTCCACCAGTAGGTTACACTGATGCCAGTAAATGCTAGAAGATCAAATTGAGCATCAAAGCACAAAAACAATGCCTTGAGGCATCTTTTCCATAATAGCAGTTTCTGGCACTCCCACTGAATTCTTAATTTTAAAACACAGCCACATAGCTAGGTCATGGGAAGCAAAAACATATGCCCAAGTAACCGAAGTTCCTCGCAAACAGGATCACTGTTGTTTTATTCACCTGGATGCTGAGAGCCTTCCACCTAAAACTGCCATCCCAAGGTGGTTTCTCATAATAAATTGGTAAGCAGCATGTTTATTCTGGAGTTAACATCTTCAATCTGATTTTCAAGGCCATTCTATCAACCTAATAGAAAATGCTTTATGAGGAATGTGTCCTATATACCTAAGTTTTACCACATATTTAGCTATAAATGTTTAAGTGGAGAGGAAGTAATAGACTAAAGGCATACTCAAGCCTCATGCAAGTAGTTCTGGCAAATATGCCCATCTATGGAAATATACAAGCTGATGAGTTCTTAATTAGAAAACAAAGTAATTGAAGAGGGAAGGAATTCTATTCTTGTGGCTTGGAGTTTCCTGAGGATGTGATAAAATAATTTGGAGTAAGGTGAGGAAGGGGTAGGTTGAGGCTCTAGGGAAAATACACAGGTCATGTAAAGAATAAAGTAGATACTGAAAGGCTTCAATTTGAGGAATAGCTGAGGACATCTACATTATGAAGCCCTGTGTTAGCGAAGGCTGAGATGCAAAGGGTGCTCAATAAACCTGAAACTGTGTCAGCCACCGGTAAACTTTGTTATTCTTGAAATGGCAAATGGACCTTAAAGCCTTTGTCTTCCCATGGTGAGAGCAGGTGCTCTGAAATACGGGGAGTGTTCCAAAGTTTTCTGCCTTTGTGGTTGGTCAGATCACAATCCCTTTTCTTGAACAACGGGTTAAGTGGAAGATGGAAACTCCTGGGGGATTTTTCTCCTGATTCAACAATGTTCAAGGGTGTTGGCCTTTGGTGATATAGTCCCATGTGTAATATCAAGATTTGTTTGATAGAGATGGCCACTTGTTTGGAGAGTACCGGGAAGTTAGATATTAACCAACTTATATGAAATGTAGGTCCTTTAAAAATGTAAAAATACTGGTGACTACTAGTAGCTTTTCAGTGATGCCTTTGAAGTATAGTAATAGAAAACACCAGGCTTTGTTACTTACAACATTATTAATAATCTTTTCCTTATAAAGCTCATTAGAACAGATCTTTCAAATTTTGGTGAGCCCTACAGAGGGAGATAGATTTAAATGTCTTTTATACAGGCTATTTTTCTTCAGACTACTTCAAAGTTTCTTTTTGAATAAAACATTATTTTCCAATGAATCCACAAGAATTCATGTTATGGTGGAAATGTTACCTGGTAGGTAGATAGTACTTGGTTTTAGAACTTAAGAAAATTATAGTGGCAACTGGCTTAATACAGTGACATTAGTCTATTCTCTGTTTGTTCTATAATTTTGTTGTATCCCTTTATAGCAAAGCATTATATGTACAGAAAAAAATATTTTTCTTATATGTTATTTGTGTAGGTTTATAATTTCCTTTTAGTTCTGTCATTTCCTCTGGAAATGAATATAATTTGACTGTTTCTTCCATTAATATGTAAAGTGTAGCTGAGTAGCTGGGCGATCACTATGAGGTTTCCAAGCCTGGGAAAAATCCTCAGTGGTTCATAGGTCCAACCTCTGGGTTTGAGGCTCCACCACTGCAGTTACTCTTCCCTTTTTTTCATGACTTGGCAAGCATTTGCAGCTGAGTGGTTTTATCACTCTTCCTTGCCTGCAGAACTCCAGGAGTCCAATGGTCTTTCATTTCATCCTCTCTCCATTTCAGTCCAAGTTGACAGTGTTTCTGTATACAATTTTCTGGAAACCTGTGGATCTCCTGTGTATGTCATGGGGATTTACTCCAACAGAGAAGAAAGCCTGGATAATTCTATTTTTCACGAGATCTTCCCTAGACAATTCTATTTTTATTTTTAGTTTCTGCGGAGGTAACTGAGAAGTTCCATGAGTCACATTTCTAATCTCTTCAAACAGATTAGACTATATGACTTAATATTATGATATTTGGTTCCTTCCAAGGCACTAACAAAACGTTTCTAGCCATACCCTTGCCTTTCTCACCAGTGTTTTCCTGACAGTGAATCTTCTAATTTTAGCATATTTTGCAGTGTGGAAAGACTGACAGTTTCCTAAATCATCAGGTCATGTTTTGAATTAAAAGTTCTTCTCTCAATTTGCTTTTGTCCTCACACATTTTACTACAAGGAGAGAGAAGAAAACAGGCTTGCACCTTCAACACTGCTTAGAAGTCTCCTCAGCTAAATTTCCAATTTTATCACTTACAAATTCTGCTTTCCACATAACTGCAGGACACATTTCAGTTAAGCTTTCTGTCATTTTATTACAAGGATCCCCTTTCCTCCACTTTTCAATAAGATGTTCCCCATTTTCTTCTGAGCCCTCACCAGCAACACTCATAATATCCATACTTCTACTGGAAGTCTGTTCATAATGGTTTATATATTCTTTAAGACAATATATGTTTTCCCTACTATGCTTCTTACTTCTTCATGAGTTCTCATGAGCAGAGTCATTAACATCCATATTTCTATTAATAGTCTGTTAAAGACAATATACACTTTTCCTATCAAGTTCCTCAAAATTCTTCCAGCCTCTGTCATTGTCCAATACCAAAGACACGTTCACATTTTTAGGTATTTGTTATGGCAGGGCCCCAATCCTGTTATCAAAATCTGTATTCATTTCCTATTACTGCTGTAACAAATTACCACAGACTTAAAACAACACAAATATCCTATTGTTATGTAGGTCAATAGTTTCATGGACTAAAATGAAGGTTTCAACAGGGCTGCTTTCCTTGGGGGACTCCAGGGGAGAATATATTTACTTGCCTTTTCCCGATTCTAGAGGTTGCCTGCATTCCTGGGTCCATGACTCAATCCTCCATTACAAATCCAAAAGCAGAGTATCTTCAAATCACTCTCATTCTCACACCTCAGCCTCTCTTATAAGAACCCTTGTGATTATATAGGGACTATCAGGATAATCTCCCCATCTCAATATCCTTAACTTAATTTCATCTGCAAAGTCACTTTTGCTATTTGAGGTAACATATTTATAGGTTCTGTGGGGGGTGGAATTATATTGCCTACCACAAGATGGGAGCTTAGATTATTTATTTGAAACTTTTCCACTTTTCTAATGTACTCATTTAATGCTAAAATTTTTCCTCTCAGCATTACATTAGTGTGTCAAACAAACGTTGGTATGGTGTATTTTTGTTTTCACTCAGTTTGGAGTATTTTTTTGTTTCCTCTGAGATTTCTTTTTAAACCCATGGATTATTTAAAAATGTGACATTTACAAGTGTTTGAGACTTCCCTTTTGCCTTGCTTTTATTGATTACTAGTTTGCTTGCATTGTGATCAGAGACCACATTTTGTATGGTTTCAGTTTGTTTTTGGCCCAGGATATGGTCTAGATTGATATATCTTTCTTGGATACATGTAATGAATTCTTCTATGTTGAATAAATTATTCTATAAATGTCCACAATAGCCTGGTTGTTGGTGTTGAGTTCTATACATTTGCTAATTTTCTGCTTAGTTGTTATATAAGTTTTTGAGAGAGGCATTGAAGTTGCAAACATATTTGTGAATTTGTCTATTTCTCCCTTCAGTTCTATCACTTTTTGCTACACATATTTTGTAGTTCTGTTGTTTGGTGCATATATATTTAGTGTTACCAGTATACACATAATGTCTTACTGGTAGACTAACACTTTAAATATATCTCCTCCTTCTTTGGAAAAATTGTTTGCTTGGATCCCTATCAAAATACTAACAGCATTCTTCAGTGAACTAGAACAAATAATTCTATAATTCATATGGAACTACAAGAGACCCCCAAATAGCCAAAGCAATCCTGAGAAAGATGAACAAAGCTGAGGAATTATGCTCCCTGACTTAAAGCTCTACTACAAAGCTACAGTAATCAAAACAATTTGGTACTGACAAGAACAGACCCATAGATCAATGGAACAGAACAGAGAGCCCAGAAATAAACCCACACATACATGGTCAATCAATATTTGATAAAGAAACCATGATATACAATGGGGAAAAGATAGCCTCTTCAATAACTGGTGTTGGGAAAACTACATGTAAGAGAACGAAACTGGATTATTGTCTAACTCTATACGCAAAAGTAAACTCAAAATGGATCAAAGACCTGAATGCAAGTCATGAAACCATAATACTCATAGAAGAAAGCATAGAAAAAAATCTCTTGAATATAAACAGGAGCAATTTTTTTCCGAACACACCTCCTTGGGCAAAGGGTACAAAAGCAAAAATGAACAAGTGGGACTACATCAAACTAAAAAGCTTCTATACAGCAAACGACACCATCAGCAGAGCAAAAAGGTATCCTACAGTATGGGAAAATATATTCATAAATGACTTATCTGGTAAGGGCTTAACATCCATAATACATAAAGAACTCATATGCCTCAGCATCCAAAAAACGAATAACCTAATTAAAAAATGGGTGGAGGATCTAAACGGACACTACTCGAAAGAAGAAATTTAGATGGCCAACAGGCACATGAAAAGATGCTCAACATCGCTAATCATCAGGGAAATGCAAATTAAAACCACAATGAGATATCACTTCACACCAATTAGGATGGCCACCATCCAAAAGACAAGAAAAAATAAATGCTGGCAAGGATGAGGAGAAAGGGCACCCTCCCACACTGTTGGTGGGAATGTAAATTGGTTCAACCGTTGTAGAAAGCAATATGGAGGTTTCTCAAAAAAATAAAAATAGAAATACCATTTGATCCAGTAATTCCAATCCTAGGATTTTATCTGAAGAAATCAAGATCCCTGATTTGAAAAGACATACACACCCCTACGTTTATCGCTGCCTTGTTTGCAATAGCCAAGATATGGAAGCAATCTAAGTGTCCATCAGTAGATGAATGGATAAAGAAGATGTGGTACATATATACAATGGAATACTTTTCAGCCATAAAAAGAAAAGAAATCCTGCCATTTGCAACAACACGGATTGATCTACAGGGTATTCTGCTTAGTGAAAGAAGCCAGGTGGAGAGAGACAAATATCAAATGATCTCACTCATTTGTGAAGTATAAAAACAAAGCAAAACAGAAGGAACAGAATACCAGTGGACTCATAGACACCAAGAAGGGACTAGTTGTTACCAAAGGTGAGGGGTTGGGAAGGTAGGTTGAGAGGGAGAAGGAAATTAAGGCACACTATCATTTGCAATCACAATATAGACAAGTCACAGGGACAGTAGTACAGCATGGCAAATGAAATTAATGACTCTACAACATCTTACTCTGTTGACAGAGGAGGTGACGACCTGATAAAATGGGTGAAAGTTGAACCACTATGTTGTGTATTTGAAACCATTATAATCATATATCAATGCTACTTTAATAAAAAAGTACTTTAATAAAAAATTATTCACTTAGAAGTCTAATTTATCTGATATTAGTATAGCCAATCCTGCTCTCTTGATTAATATGTGCAAGATATTTTTCCATCCTTGTACCTCGCACTTGCCTATATCATTATATTTAAATTTCTTGTTTTTGAGTTTCTGGTAGAAAATAAATAGCTGTATTATTATTTTAATATACTCTGGCAAAATCAGACTTTTAACTGGTTTATATATCATTTTACCATTCACATTTAAAATATTTGTATGTTAAAGCTTAAGTGTGCTGTTTAAATTTTTGTTTTCTCTTTACCTGTGTTTTCACTTCTCTGGTTTCTTTTTCCTGGTTTTCCTGAAATTTTTATATTTCCATTTTGGTTATCTATAGAATTTTTCATTGTATCTCTTCTTTTTTCTGTTTTTATTTTTAATTGAGGTACAGTTGACATGCAATATTATAATAGTTTCAGGAGTATAAAATAGTGATTCAGTATTCTATACATTACATTTTATACTTCTTAATCCCCTTTACCGATTTTGCCTATCCCCTCATACTCCTCTACTCTGGCAAACACCAGTTTGTTTTCTGTATTTATGTATCCGTTTCTGTTTTTCTTTTTGTGTTCATTTGTTTTTAAATTCCAGATGAATGAAATCATAGAATCTTCTTCTTTCTCTGATTTATTTCACTTTACATAATACCCTCTAGGTCTGTCCACATTATGAAAGACAAGATTTCATTCCTTTTTATGGCTGAGTAATATTCTATTATGTATATATACCATATTTTTATCCATTCATCTATCAATGGACACTTAAATTGCTTCCATATCTTGACTATTGTAAATAATGCTGCAAAAAAACATAGGGGTGCATATATTTTTTTAGTCAGGCTTTTCATTAAAGAAAATAACCAGAAATAGAATTACTGATTCATATAGCACTTCTATTTTTTTATTTTTTGAGGAACTTCCTTACTGTTTTTCATAGTGTATTTACCAGTTCACATTCCCATCAATAGTGCACAAGGGTTCCATTTTCTATACATACTTCCCAACACTTGTTATTTCTTATCTTATTAACATGAACCATTCTGACTGGTGTAAGGTGGTATTTCTTGTGGTTTTGATCTGCATTTCCCAATTAGTGATACTGAGCATATTTTCATGTGTCTATTGGCGATCTATATATCTTCTATCAGAAAATGTCTGTTCAGGTCATCTGCCCATTTTTTAAATAATATTGTTTTTTCTTGGGTGGGTGTTCAGTTGTATGAGTTATTTATATATTTAGATACTAACTCCTTATCAGATATGTCATTTGCAAATATCTTCTCCCATTCAGCTGGTTACTTTTTCATTTTGCTGATGGTCGTTTTTTTTGTGCAGAAGCTTTCTAGTTTGATAAAACCTCACCTATTTATTTTTACTTTTATTTCCTTTCCTTGGAGAAGCAGATCCAGAAAAATATTGTTAAGGCTGATGTGCAAGAATTTACTGCCTATGTTCTCTTTTAGGAGTTTTACAGTTTTAGGTATTACACTTAGGTCTTCAATCTATTTTCAGTTTATTTTTGTGTATGGTATAAAAAAAGGAGTCCACTTTTTTTTCTTTTACATGTAGTTGTCCATCTTTCCCAACACCATTTATTGAAGAGACTTTCTTTTCCTCATTGTATATTCTTGCCTCATATTCCATAGATTAATTGGCCTATCTGTATTAACTTACTTCTGGGCTCTCTATTCTATTCCATTGATCTGTGTGTCTATTTTTGTGCCACTACCATATTATTTTGGTTACTACAGTTTTGCAGTATAGTTTGAAATGAGAGATTGTAATACCTCTAGCTTTTTTGTTCTTAAGATTGTTTTGGCTATTTGTGGTTCCATAAAAATTTTAGGATTATTCTAGTTCGGTGAAAAAATACTATTGGTATTTTGATAGCAATTGCATGGAATCTTTGGGTAGTATGAACATTTTAATAAGATTTCTTCCAATCCATGTGCATGGTATATCTTTCCATTTATTTGTGCTGTCTTTAATATCCTTTATCAGTGTGTTACAGTTTTCAGAGTACAGGTCTTTCACCTCTTTGGTTAAATTTATTTCTAAGTATTTTATTCTTTTTGATGTAATTATAAATGGGATTATTTTCTTAATTTCTCTTTCCGCTAGTTCATTTTCAGTGTGTAGATTTCTGTATATTAATTTTGTATCTTGCAACTTTACTGAGTTCATTTATTAGTTCTAATAGTTTTTTTGGTGGAGTCTTTAGGGTTTTTCTGTGTATAGTATCATGTCATCTACAAATAGTAACATTTTTACTTCTTCCTTACCAATTTAGATGACTTTTATTTCTTTTTCTTGCTGATTTCTATGGCTAAGACCTCCAGTTAACATGTTGAATAAAAGTGGTAAGACTAGACATCTTGTCCTGCTCTTGATATTATTTTCTCTTAATTCCTGAAGGATATTTTCACTGGATGTAGGATGTAGGTTGATAGTTCTTTTCTATCACTACCTGAAAAATGTATCATTCCCTTCTAGGTCTGATGAGAGACCTAGTTCCTTCTGTTTTCTGATGAGAGAAATATATTGTCATTCAAATTGTTTTTCCCTGGAAGGTAAGGTGTTGTTTCTGTCCTCCTGCTTTTAACATTTTTTCTTTGTCTTTAAATTTTCAGAAAATTGACTGTGATGCATCTTGATGTGGATTTGGGTGGGGGTTGATCCTACTTGGGGTTTCCTTAGTTTCTTGAATTTATAAACTTTGAGTACTCTTTCTGCTCTTCTGGGACTCTGGTGACATGAATGTTAGATATTTTGGTATAGTCCTATATATACCTAAGGTTCTGCTCATTTTTTTACACATTATTTTTCAGATTTTGGTAATTTCTATTGTTCTACCTTCAAATTCATGGATTCTTCCCTCTGTTCCTTACCCTATGCTATTGAGCTCATCTGCTGAGTTTTTAATTTTGGTTATTCTATTTTTAAGTTCTAAAATTTCCATCTGGTTCTTCATATCTTCTAATTACTCGTTGAGACTATGTTTTGCTGAAGCTCTCTTTTGTTTCATTTGTTTCAAGCATGTTCAAATTACTTGCTAAAGCATTTTTATGATGGCTGCTTTAAAATCTTTATCAGATAATTCTAATATCTCTGTCATCTATTGATTTTTTTCTTCAGTTTGAGATCTCCCTGGTTTTTTGCAGGATGAGTAATTTTTGATAAACACGGACATTTTGGGTATTATGTTTCAAGACCTTGAATCTTACTTAGATCTGTGTATCTGATTTCCACTTATGCTAATCTGACAAAGGAGAAGGGAAATACCACCTTGTTATTGCCAGGCGGGGACAGAAGTCAGGTTGCTCACATGGCCTCTGCTGACACCCAAGTAGGGACTCCTCATCACTGATGGAAAGGCTAATAGTTCCAGCTTCTCAGTGGCCTCCGCTGTTATTTCTCTGGCTGGAAGTGGTAAAAAGTACCTTATTACAGCTCTTTTTGTGGTCTCCATTGACACCACAAGGGAGGATGTGGCCTTGCTACTGCCTGGCAGAGATGAAAGTCTTGGCTCCCTCCTTAGCTTTCCTACTATGCGTACTAATCCCTACCACACCCAGGACTTAGTCCCCCTGCTGCACTCCCAGGGAGAGAGTGCTGGTGATGATGGGTGGGGACATCATTACACACTGCTGAGGGTAGAAGTCTAGGTTCTCCACTCAGTTATTTTATGCTCTGGGGAGGACCACAGTTTTTTTGTAATGTTTGGCTGGAGTGGATCAGTTACTGTAGAAAAGTTTTTTATATCACTAGGTTGTGTCTTTCCTATTTCTTTGGCTAGAGACAGTAGGCTTTTGTTGGGGCTTTTTCATCTGTGCCCATTTGCATTTCCAGGCTGTCTTCTTCAGTTCCATGTATGGAATATATAAGGCAGAGATACTCTAACAGAATAAGGAAATGGAGACATTAATGGTAATGAGGAATTCAGTGCAGAAGAGAAGTGAAGGAAATCCCCATGGTGACGGGGAAGGGAGATCCCAGAGCGGCAGGTGTGCAGAAGGCCTAGAGGACAGCCAGTCCGGATTTGAGCAGGCATTCAAAGGGCTCCAAGAAAGAAATTTTCAAGAAGATAAAATTAACAGAATATTTGTTGGTTTAAAAATATTCAGCGGATTTATATTTGTCATAGAGAATCTTAGAAAACTAAATAAACATACCAAAGAAAGACAGTGATTAACTCTTGGGAAAACAGAAAACAAAAAGTATGTACAATAAAAGAGATATATTTAATTGTATTTTACTACATGATGTGGTGTAATAAGAAATATATCTGATCTTTGTCTCCACTTCCTGGCACAGAGCTCCCTTGGAATTTCCTTAGTGCTAGGGTGTCTTTCACTATTCATAACAATGCCACTTTTACCATACCAAATTTATGCTAATTGGTGGGCCCCTAGATAGCTTCAGGATGGGAGACTGGTAGTCAGAGGACCCCACCATGTGATTAGAAGGTTGGGATCTTCAGCCCCTCTACCCCTCCAGGAAGGGGCAAGGGATAGAGGTGAAGTTCAAACACCAATGGTCAACGGTTTCATCATTCCTGCCTAGGTTATGAAATTTCTGTAGAATTCCCTAAACCTCGTGATATAGATATAGGTTGGGAGCTTCTGGGCTGATGAACATGTTGCGTGCTGGGAGGGTGGTGTGCCCAGAGAGGGCAGGGAACTCTGTGCCTTTTCTTCCCTGACATACCTCGTCCCATGCATCTCTTCCATTTGCCTGTTCTGAGTTGTGTCCTTTATAATAAACCTGTAAGGGTAAATAAAGCACTCTTCTGAGTTCTGTGAGTCATCCTAGCCAATTAACAAATCTGAAGAGGGCGTTGTGGGAACTCCTGGATTTGTAGCCAAGTCAAACAGAAGCAGAGGTAATCTGGGAACTCATACTTGTGACTAATGTCTGAAGTGAGGACACTGGTACTGAGCCCTTAAACCTACTTCAGGACTTGGTATCAGATTTGACTGGTGCCAGGAAAGAGAAAACATCCCAGATATGGCTTGCCTTTGAATAGTGTTTACATAATTATACTAATGTAAACTGAATACTGATCTTACCAAATTTACAATGTAATTATATAAATGTAATTATTATATAAATATAATTGAAAAAGAATATATGGAGAGTGGGGTGGAGCGGTAGAAAAAAAAAACACTTAATCCTCATCTTCTATAGTGGAACATCAACTGCTAATGCCTGAAATTGAAACAAATCAAGACATAGCCATATATTAAGGCTATTTGGAAATATGAAGTTAAATACAGAAGGAATAGCCTGTGAGATGCAGGGGTGGGGTTGGTGGAGGAGGAGGTAGCAGAGCCTGTCTTATTTTATAAGAAGTCTTCCGGAAAGTTTTTTGTCTTTTTAAACTATGTATATGTATAACTGATTACCATGAAATATATTTATTTTTGGAAACTTAACTGCAAAAGATTGGTGTAGAGGGAGACCAGATTGAAGTCATGGGAGATGGTAGGCAGCGGGCCTAGTTAAAAGCTTACAGCAGAAGGAAGAAAGATGATCAGTACTGAATGTCTGCAGTTTTAGTGGGAACAGAGGAAAGACAGATACAGCACGGTCACAAATCAACTAAGGAGGAAATAAAAGTAAGGGAGATATATGTAATAATGCAACTTTTTTGTCTGCATATATGGTGGTGCCATTCTTAGAGTGAGGAGCTGTAGGAGGGAAATACTGAGGACAGTTTTGGACATGACATGAATGTTGAGCTTAAGAGCTCAGAAGAAAGAGCACAGCCATGGATCTAGATTTGCCAAGGAGCAGAATGTCAGCGATAAGTGACTGAAGCCAAGGTTGACCTAAAAGATTGGTTAGGATAAAGCTCACAGAGGTATGGGATAAGAAAGTCAATAGTTCAGCCCTGGAGTATTCCAACATTCAAGAGCAAAGAGAGGAGGCACGGCAAAGGAGAATGGATAGGGCACCACCGAAAGAGATGCAGATGCCAGAATACAGTGGAATTACCAGGACCAGGAGAAAGAAGAGCTGACAGGAGAGGAATCAGCGTGTCAGTGTGAAAGGAAAGTGAGTACAACGAACATTAAAAAGTCCATTGTTATATTTGGCAGAAGTGGTTTAAAAGTAAGGGGAAGTTGAAGAGTGGAACATTCTGTGAAGAGAGTGATGGTGAGGGGAAGGCAGGAGAAGTGGCAGAAGTCACATGGGAAAAGGGTCGAAGGAGGGTTGTTCATATATTTTTGAAATACATATTTGAAACATTTTGAAAAATATGTTTTTCATAGATTTTTCACTTCCACTCCTTTCTAACCATGTCTTTTTCCTCATTGAAACTAAAAGGCAGCATAGGCATTTTCTCAAGGAAAGAAAAATAATTTAGAAATGGAGAGAGATTATTTTGGGTTTTAAAACCAAAGATTTTTGGTTTGTACGAGCCTTGTACTTTGAGATTCAAGAACATTTTACCCTACAGAACTTACTGCATCTACCTTGTGGCAGACTCAGAGAAAGTAAAGGAAAAATTAAAAAGTTTATTATATTGATATTCCCCTAAGACAGGCCCTCCCCAGGAGCTGCATCCAGTTCAGAATTGAGGGAGCAGGGGACATCACAGAGAATCCAGGTGAGTTAGAGAGATCAAAGGAAAGAACCCTGTGCCAATTTTCTATGCATCACCTGAGAAAACGGCAAGTGCTGTGGAGTTCCCCTTTGGCTAGCTTGGTATAGGAGCAGAGATACTGTCAGGAACCATGGACATTTGAGATTCATGTAACCTTATCAAATTCCTTGTGTCCTGGGTAATAAGGCAACACCCAAGAGGGCCATAGATTCAGCTGAGAGAAAATGGGACTCAGAGAGGCCTTGCAGCAAGATTAGAAAGCAGAGCCATGAGTTACGTGGACTGATATCTGGAAGCCAGACCAGAAATGACACCTGACTTTCTGCCAGTATAGGCAGATGATGGGAGAGCTAGTTGGTCCCCAGACTCTACAGCTTTGGCCTGCTGAATATGCCTGGAACCTAGTAAATGCTCCAAGAACACATGAATAAATTTCTACCTCCCAGTAGAATTGAGGGCTTGAAATAGAACTTAGGTTTAGTGTAGAAACACTAAAGAATGTTGTACTTTTTTTCTTGCTTCAGTTTGTGGACTGAGATTTGTGTCTGTTACACATATGGAAATATCAAGATGAAAATATAAACTCCCCCCTAATAGCAGCACTGTTAGCATTTTGGTGTATTTCTTTATAATAAATATAACTGTATATATATATATTGGCAATTTGGGATCAAATTTGCTATGTAGTTGGTATCCCACTTTTGAAAATTTTCAGTATCATAGAACATATTCTAACTTTTAAATATTACTCTAGAATATAATTTTTAAGAATCATATGGAATATATATAATTATTTTTAGGTTCACTTTATAATTTTATTGGTCTAGGAGATAAGGCCAGGAAAATGTGTGTTACGTTCATTGATGAACTACAGGAACTATGATAAGACAACAGTCATAGTAACTTGGCCAATAGCCTGCTAGAGAGTTATTGCCTATGCTGTTAAATGAGACAAAGTAATTGAATGAATAATCATTTGGACCCTCGATTTCAATGAGTAAGTAAACCAAGATAAGAACAAGACAGAAATAGCATCTCTTATTGTAATTCAACAATATCTGGGGAGATGAGTCCCGCCCTTGGATGGTGGAGATTGGATGGGGAGGGGAGATACTGTGAGAAGATCTGGTCATAAGTTTGGACTGTTGAGGTAGATACCTTCTTGTTCTGACACTGCATTCAGATACACATGATCTCTGATATTGTCAGGAACCTAAATTTTTAGGGGAGACTAAACATAGTGCAGGAGGAGTCACTAACCAGACATGTGATATGGGCCACCTTCATCCCAAAAGACACTGACCCAAACTAGAAGAACCTCCTGCTCTAGAACTCAAGAAAGGATATTAAGGATAATGAGCTTTTAGTACCACTGTTTTTCTTTGTTTCACTACACCCAATACATAAAAATCTTCTTTTCCTATTCTTCCATTTCTCTCAAAGGATATTCTCATTTTTCTTTGGAGAATTCAGCCCTCTCCATTCTCTGTCAGGCTGTTTGCATAGAACTGATCCCGGCTTAGCTACAGAAGTGGGCCTAATGGTCCTAAGTCAGTAAACGTATTATTTTCTTAAACCAAGGAATTAATTCAGAATTTCTGAAGTAGTTACCAAAAGAGGTTGTCCTTTGTTCTATGGCTCTGTAGTGTGAAGATGTGAGATTTGCACCACAATGGATATGCTGGGTGGGGAACTGCTCTGAGGTCAGAGAATAAAGCTGACACCATGGAAGGAAGAACAGAAAAACTGAAAGAAACAAAATCTGCAGAGACATAATTATAGCCACTGTATCAGACCTCAGCTGAAACTAATCCCAGTTTTGGTATTTTTAGTCACATGAACAAATAAATCCTTTCACACTTTCAAGCAAGTTTGAGTTGGATTTTTCTGTTCAATGTCTTAGGGAGGATTGGGTAAGCCATTTCCACATGACTTCACTTTCTCTAGCGGACAATCCACTTAAACCTGGCTCACTGTCATTCATTAAATAAATGAATTTAAATTAAATCTGAATTAAATTAAACCACACACTGATATTTAGGCTTTAGGAAGAGATGTAATTTTATTTAATTGTAAAATTTCTAATTTTCCACTCTAAGCTATATTTCTCAGTAGAGGAAAGTTGGGGGCCAAAAGAATAAATATCTTAAGGACATTCCAACTATCAAGTTGTCCTCTGGAAAGGTGGGACCCAGGGCCACTTACAAGAGGGCCTGTTTTAATGCAGTGAGAGTTGGTTGTGGTTCCAGTTGTAGTTGTTGCTAAACACTAGAGATATTTGAACAAGTTCATAGGTTTTAAATACTTAATAGAGGAGAGAGGTGAGATTGAAAATACAAGATGGGTAGGAAGTGACTGTTGATGGAACTACCCCAGTGCTGGAGGAGTCAGAAGAAGGAATTTAGAGGGTAAGTAGCAAACTCATCATTATGCGAGTTTTTAGGCAGATAAATCCTACGCAGAGGCAAGAGGAACAATGAAGTTTCAAGGTGAAAGGATAATGAAAATTGAACAAATATGAAATTATCACATTCTTACAAGCAAGGCTGTCTGCTGTAAGAATGATAAGTGAGGGTTAAGAGGGTTCAGTGGAAAAGCTATGAAATAAATTCCTTGAGAGCAATCAATGTGCAGGGGTCAATTCCATAGAAAAGAATTGCTAAACAAAGTTCAGCTCAGCTTGAAGATCACACAGTTGTGATTTCTCCAGCCAAATGCAAGTAGTCCAGAGGAAAGTGTGAAAGATAGAATATTGGGTAGATTCAATATCAAGGAATTTTAAGAAAGGTTGGAAGAAGGACAGGCAGAGGATGACAAAGTTTAGAGAAAGAGAGGAGCTAAGAGATGCATCCTGGGGCCTAGGCCAAATAGAAAAGGGGGTAGAATTAGGGAACAGAATTCATAAGGGTCTGAATCCTGGGATGGCACTTAAGTTTAGGGACATGAAGGGAAAGGGACCCAGGAAAAGTTTGAGGGACAAGAAGGAAAAGGGAAGTGGTGAAGAACAAACAAACAAAATTCTGGAGTACATCAAAGTTCAAGGAGCAGAAAGAAAAAAAAAGAAACAAAATAATAGAAAGAGAGAGAACTGGGGAGAAATGGAGTTACAGAAGCCAAAGGAACTCCGAAGAAGAGAGTGGTCAATAGTATGAAGACTGAAATGAGAACATTAACTTGGCAATGAGTGGAACATCAGAAATCAAAGAAACAGCAATTTCAGCTGAATGGTAGAGCAGACATCAGATCCATGAGGCTCAGCAAACAGAAATGGCCAATAGAAAGGACTGGGTCAAGAAGCTTTCCAGTGAAAGGTCAAAGCATGGAGATGTCAGATATTGAAAGGAGGGTAGTTTTGAGATAGAGATTCTTTTTAGGAGGTGCAGAAATTGAGAGGTGGGCTGATGGGGAAAATCTACTGAAGATGAATACATCAAAGGTATGGCAATGGATCTCAATGCATGAGCAAGATCTCAACAGAAACAGGAAGGATGGAGTATGGTCACAGGTGAGAGGTTAGACCTGGAGAAAAATACACCCTTTCCTGAGATACGAGAGGACTCTGTAGCTAAGTTTGGAGGTGGAAGCAAAGAAAGTCTAGGAACTACTGACATTTTCCTCTGAATCTTCCAGAACACTGATTCAGGTGCTAAATAAATGCCATATTGAACTTCTGAGTTAAGAGTTTCTAAAATATCTCTTCATTATAATGGCATGTTAAGTCTATTAATATTCTTTTCAAAGCTGGTATTAGTCTCAGGAATCTTGTTTTAGAATTGAATGAATGTATTTGTCTAATTTGGATAAATCATTACTTAATTATTTTGATTTCTTCTCTTAATTTTTCATATTTGTTAACTAGGTGGAACAGCCTAATACTGAGACTGAAAACCTTGTAGCAACAGCTGTTGACTTTTTAATGAAAGCAAAGTCAGCAAGCTTTGTCTATGAAGGAGCAGGTAGTAAATATTTTAGTCTTGAGGGTCAGTGGGGGGTGAAACAGTTGCTGTTCCAACTACTCAACTCTGCTATTATAAACAGCCATAACAGTACCAAACAAGTGAACTGTTGCAGTGTTCCAATAAATCCTTATTTACAAAACAGACAGCAGGCCAGACAGACCCCTCTTCTAAATAAGAAGATTCTCCACAATCACTTCACTTTTTTTTTCTTTATGTTGATGCAACCTTAGAATTAAACAATGTGGAAATGAGCTTAGATAGACAAACTGAAGACTGAACCTTTGATTTTACTTCATAATGTGTTGTGCCATTACTGATTCCTTTGGCACAAGTTCTAGGATAACAGAATCATTTTACAGTACTTTCTAAAAGAAACTTTTCCAAGTTTCCTTATGTTAGTACTGGGAGCTGTGTCTCTGACAATTTTGTGTTTCCTTAATACTGATGTGCTGTCAGATTTCCTGCTTCAAATACAGTTTATTACATTGGTTTTTTGAGTTTAACTGGGTTTGCACTTCTTAAAGTATATTTTTTTCCTAGTATTTGGTTATAAGTACACTTTGTTTATACATTCATTTTGATACTAAAATTGCATGATTAGTAATTTAAGAACTAAAATTACCAAGTACCTCTGATCTACCAAGTACAGAGAAATAGCACTATGATCACCAATTATGGCAATCCACAGAACTATTCCAACTATTTGGAGTCTTTTCTTAAAGCTTCATTCTTGAGGTACAGTGATTGAAAACACACTAGAGGGTACAGAGCAATAGACATAAAATGGGGAGTGGGACAGATGGTGTTTTGGGGGAGCTATAAGTTATTGAGGTTGATTTCATTTAGAATAGTACAGAATCATGTAGAAGAGAATTTCTTTTGATTGGAGAAACATTTTCATATGCCTTTACTTGCATAGAAATAGGCCCTATGTTTAGTCTGAAAGAGAAAGATGACCCAAAGGGAGGCTAAATTTCTCAGGGCCAGTAGACAAACAGAATTTTGGCATTCTCTCCTGGTAGGACTCTTGGGAAAGGAGAGGAAGACAGGGCCTGAGAAAACAGGGGTGGGCAGACCTGAGAGAATTGTGGTCTGAGGTCACCTGAGGCCTAAACAAGAAGAAAAGCCAGTGAGAAATTTGCTATGCTGCATTGCCAAAGAAAATCAAGAAAATATGAAATATTGAATTGTATCTTGCTTGTGCACTATGCTGCAATCCCACTTGATATTACCGAACACACTGCACAGATCAATTAAGCACACCAGCCTTCAGGCAGTGAGGTGAATGTGTGCATGTCAGTCCATGGAATGAAGCGGTGGAGAGAGGAGAGCAGGTGGGGGAGGTGAGATGAGAGGAAAGCAAGTGGGGGAGGTGAGATGAGAGAGGCCCACAGCTGGGGCACTTTGGAAGCAGGAATACAGACCCCACGGTGTCCGGACTGGTTCTCCCCCACTTCCCCGCCATGCCATCTCAGGCTCTGCCTCATTTCCTAAACTCTACAAGTCAGAGCTCAGACATCTTTTCTTCTTTGCTTACACTCATTTCCTAGGTCAGGGCTTCTTAAAATGGGAGCTACAACCTATTCGTGCATTGTAAAGACAATTTGGCAGGACACGACCAGTATCTTTAATGAAATAAAAGAAAATATAGTTGAAAATGTCAGAGTGCAACATCTATGTTAAGGATTGGTTTTGTTTCATGATACTTTTGAATTGGCATGTGTGTGTGTATGTGTGTGTGTGAGTGTGTGTTTACCACATTATAATGTGACAGGCATTTCTTACTGTAACTTGTGGTCCCAAAAGTGTGAAAAACACTCCCTTAGGTGATCTCATCCCATGCCACCGTTTAAATACCACCTCTTTGTTAATGACTCAAAATACAAATTTCTATTCTCAGGGGAACCAGACTGCCAAGCTCCAGCCTCATCTATTCAATGGCTTACTTGATATCTGTGTTTAGATGGCTATCAAGTGTCAGAAGCCAGTATGACCAGACCTAGTGCCCCACAGGTGGGCCCTGCCTGCTTGCACCTGCCCCATCTCAGAAAAGGGCAGTTTTGTTTTTCTGGTTCCTCAGGCCAAAAATCTTGCAGTCATCCTTCACTTCCTTCTCTTTCTTAGATCCCACATTCAATACTGCATCACCTTCTGTCAGCTCAGACTTTTACATGTGTGGGGAATCTTACCACTTGTCCCCACTGCCCGGGCTGCGACCCTAGCCCAGCTGTGTGCTGGTACCCTACCTGGATTATTATAACAACCTTCTTTTGTTCTTCTCCAATCTATTTTCAAAAGAACAACCAAAGGGACCCTGTACAAATATAAATAAGAGTATCTCCCTTCTCTAACTTAGAACCCCTTAGGGCTTCTCAATCTCATGCAAATAAAATCCAAAGTCCTTACAATGATTACAAAGCTTTTCATGAACTTTTATACCCTACTATCCTCTCTGACCTTACTGAGCACTATTCATTATACTGCTCATTGTCTTTTCCCTTCCAGTTCAAACTTGAAGTTTGAACTTTTCAGGCAAATTCCTACCTCAGGGCCTTGGCACATGCTATTCAATTTACCTCAAAGGTTCTTACACCAATAACTACACATGGCTGATTCTATCATTGTATTCAGACCTCTATTTAAATGTCACCTTATAGGCAGGCCACCCTTCTACTCACTATCACTGTTCTCCTACTTTATTTTTCTTTACAACACATATAATTATGCCAGAAAGCTCAGATTTTTAAGACATGTATGTACTCATAAAAGGAGTGAGCATTAGGAGATGTAAGTAAAGTACAATTCCCACAAAATCAAAGATGCTCTGCATAAAGTAGAGCTTATTAGAAAAGAGAAAATGAATCAATGAAGACAAAAGTGAAATAAGAATCTTAAAGCCTGGCAAAAATGGCTAAGGCTTAAAAGGAGAAAAAGCATAGAAGTTTGAGAATAAATATATAAAAGCTTGAATTTGCAAACAAAATTAATGTAACAACAAAAATAACTGAAAGGGATAAATTTGATAGTGTCAAAAAAAACGACCCTTCTGATCCTATTAATAAGTTGATCCCAAAAATAAAACTCTCTGTCTTTTAAATAAATAAGAGATTAAATTTGAACAAGAAAAGAAGCTTAAAATGTAAAACAAAAAGCTATAAAAGGTTAAGATAAAAAATATTCCATCAATGACAGTGACTGCAATGGGTTGTATGTGTGGGGGACTCAATAACATGGGTGACAGTAGTAACCCCAATGTTGCTCATGTGAAACCTTCATAAGATTGTGTATCAATGATACCTTAATAGAAAAATAAATAAATATATATATATATTCCATCCATGAGGTAAAAGATTATTTTTTAAGGCTTATATTTTGGAAGATTTCAAAAATATGTGAGTATAGGAAATACTACAATGGACTCCCACTTATATATACATGACCACGCTTCAGCAGTTTTTATTTTAGCTCATAAAAATCACCTATTTTATTACTTCTTTATTTGAAAAAATTTTTTAATGGATGTATAATTTACATATATTAGTTTCACATGTACAACATAGTGATTTGACATTTACATATATTATGACAAAATGCTTACCATAACTGATTACAATATTTATTGTAGTGTAATTACAATACAAAGCTATTACAATATTATCAACTATATTATTCCCTATGTAGTATTTTCATCCTCGTGGCTTATTTATTTTATAAATGGAAGTTTATACCTCTTTCTCCCTGTTGCCCAGTTATTTTACCAAGGTAAAAGACTAAAAAGTTCAGAGGGAAAATGGGCTTACAAATTAACCAAAATTGAAAACTAACAAAGGAATTACATAAGAAAAACAGATTAAAGAAAAACTGGCAAGTAAATGAGAACCAAAGTTTAAAGTTTAGAAATATAAATGCAGAAGGAAGAGGAAGCCCATGGAACTGTAGGTGTGAGCATCTTACGTTCCAGCAGTGAGGGGTGCTAGGCTCTCTTTTGACTTACCTCCTTTCTCCAATTCATAATTCATACCACCCCCAAATGAATGCTCTGAATAAACCATTTCCATTAATCTTTTACTTATCTATGGAATAAGATCTGAAGCTCTACAGCTGAATTTTCAAGAGCCTCTAAAATCTGTCTGGAGATAGGACTCTTTCTAGTCTCATCTCTAATCCTATCTTCCACGTCCTCCCAACATGACTCTCTGTGAGTCCTTCATTCCCATCACACTCCCATGGCCACGTCCTGCTCTCTGAGCCTCCACTGACTGGAACAGATTCCTCACTCCTCTCAATAATTTCCTGAGGAACTTGTCCTTCAGTTGCCTTCAGTATCCAAATGCCTACAGCAGTCCACAGGCTACAGAAATTGAGTGGCCCTGCCTATCCATGGACAACTTTCGCATCAAGGCTTATTTTTACTATCTCTACTGCTCTCCTTTTGGACAATTCCAGTGCTCTGTGATTTCAACTGTCTTCTCAATTCATAATTTTGACATCACCTTGGAATTCAACAGAAATGCAAATTCCCAGGCCCCACTCAGACCTACTGAATAGTGGACAGTGTGTGGGTGGGGCCTGGCAATCTGTGCTTAATAAGCCCTTGGGGGATTTTGATGATGCTAAGTTTAAAAGTAACTGATGTACATTACCTTTAGTACTTCATTTTCACTTGATCAAAAAAAAAGTTGCTAGAATATAGGCTCTGAAGTCAGACTGCCTGGGTCTGAATCCCAGCTCTCCCTCTTTAGACCTTGCACGTACTTGCTAACCCCTCTACACCTTTGTTTCCCATTTGTTACAGGGAGACATCAGCTCAGCTGCTAGACACCCCTCCCATCTCTCCCCTTTCCACCCCTTCACAGAGTCAGCAGAGTTAGATTTCCCAAATGTATTTCTTTGTGTACTTCACTGGCTTTCTTGCACTTCCAAAAAATCAATCAAACTCTGAGTCACAGCATTCAAGGCCCTTCATGACTGGCCAGCACATTCCCTACCATTCTGCCCTTGCGGCTTGTACATCAGCAGAACTAAATCCCTTACAGCTCTCTAACTGCCTGGGGGTAGGGGCATATAATTTCACACTGTCACTTTTCAGGTATGTGGCTTGGTCTAAAACCTTTCTCTACCACCCTGAGCACAGCCAGCAATCCCTTCCACATGTGCCCCTTCAGTGAAGTGCTAACACCCCTTTCCTCTCCCCATCCCCCCCATAAATAGTCAGTTCTTCCTTTGAGTTATTGTTCTGTCTAGCATATAACCCATTATACAGCTGCAGCTCTTTGAGGGTATGATAGGTACTCTTCAAGGACCCGAACATGAGGCATAGGATTTGACACATAGAAGCAAGTACTCATTGAACTTTTCCTAATTGAGGGGAAGAAAAATGGGGAATGAGATGCCAGTTCACTTGCCTGAATCTCCCACTAGACTACAAACTTGGGGCAGTTGCAGTGTCCAGATCATTTTCTCACTGTATTTCCAGGACTACCTCAGTGCTTGACACATGCTCGGTGCTCACATATTTATTCGATAAATGAATTAGTAGAAACTAACAATCAATACAGAAATAGAGTCACTTCCCCATGAAAAGGTAGGACACAGAAATGGAAGAGGAATATTATTTTTTGTGACATCAAGCATTGTCTACAAATTATCTCAGTGAACCTCACAATATGTGCAAGTTGGAACTGATTAACCCCTTTTTAAGAGAGGATAAAGCTGTAACTCAGAACAGTTGAGGTCATTCACTGAAGGTCAAACAACTAGAGTCAGAAGTTACATTTAAAACTAAGGTTGGTCTAGTATCAAAGAATCCCACTAGATGTCTTTTTCCCTAAGAAGTTTGTGAACCTGAATAACGGAAGTAAGGGACAATGCCGGTAACTGGATGCCGGAGGCGTTAACGTGACTGAGATCACGAAAGGAAGAAAGACAGATTTGGGTGTTTGGGGGGAGGAGGATCTATATGGGGCAAGGGAGATAAGGAAACGGAACGGAGAAAAGTGACAGTGTGTCTATGGGAAAGCTGGGAAAGAAGGGTATGAATGATCAAAATGAATAGGAATAAGGGAATAGAACCCGAGGAGGGCAGTCAGTGATCAAAAAAAACAAAAAGTGAAAAAGGAGAGGGAGCTCAAGGAACCTATTAACAAGGGCAGGAAATGTTGAACAGTTTTGGAAACAACTGAACATTATCAAAAGCAAACCCACAGGGCCTTTCTGCACCTTCAGCACCTCTGGCTGCGAAGCAAGTTACAGTAAAATCCAGAAGTAGGGCAGGAGAGCAGTTCTGCGTGGGAGGTCAAACCACGTCAGCTCCAGGCCAGGGGGTGGGGGGGATTGCCCCGGGGACAGCCGGGGACCTGTCCAAGGTTGGACAGTTTCTTCAGAAGCAGGCCAGGATATGGCCCCGTGGGGCAGACAGCGGAGCACACTGCTTCCACCAGAGGGGTCTGCAGGGACTTGCTGGAGGGCTGAAGTTGCTTTAAGAGGAAAAATAGAAAGTAAAGATAAAGTACAGAGAGCTGCTTTGCGACTCTACGGCTTCAATATGACTTAAGCAGAGCTTTGAAGGGTGGGAAGGATGTAGATGAGTGGAGAGGAAAGGAGAGGGTATTTTAGGAGGGGAAACACCCTGAACAAAGAGCCTAAGGCAGGAATTAGCGTGAGAGTGAGTGTGTGGGAGCATACATGCATTCGTGCAAGAAGCTGGGGGCCGATAAGGGGCACCCCCACTTACATTAGGAAAGAAAAAGGAGACAAGATCGTATGTACATATGTGTGTGTGTATACATACATATTTATATATATATATGTACACATATATATATAAAATCTCTAGCTAAGCTTGGGTTGAAATCCTGCCTGGAATGTATCTTTCAGATCACAGCATCATTTTAAGAATAGACAGAGCCTTAAAGAAACTCCTCACAGACCCCTCACTGAATGGGACCAGTTAAGTTTATGTGACATGATCAAGGAAGTATGAATATAAGGACTACCACGTATTTTTTTTAAATGGTAGATAAGTTAAGGGACAATAATATTTATTATTAGGACATATCTGAGATATACAAGCCCCCTGCCCTCCTTCCCTGCCTTCTTGCCTTCTTTCTGTTGCCATTTAGTAAATGCCAACTGTATGTCAAGCACATAATAATGACATCATACTTCTTTTGTGGCACTTAATTCCTACAGGGAGGGGAGAAAGCGGGACCATGGGGGGCTGTTGGATGGTGGTGGGGGGCTATCCTAGTCAGCTTTCAGCAAACCGGACTGGACTTGTCCCAGGTGAGCGGTGACCAAGTGGTTTGTACTCAGTTTTCATTTCTATTTCCTGAGCATATTTCTGATTTTCCATCAACATAGCTAAGCTTGACAAGAATTTAAATGATGTAAGTACTTCATACATCAGCAAACATAGTGACAAAATATTTGGGAAAGGTGAAGCTTTGGAAGACGTAAAGAAATATAATTGAAAATCACATATTTACTGAATTAATTCTATCAGTTATCACATCTTTACTGATGAGGCACTATCACATATTTACTGAATTAATTTTAAAATCATAGTTATATGACATAAAAAGAATTGGCTCAGTCAGGCAGTATGTAATAAGAACTACAGAACTTGTCACACTTTATGATTTTGTCATCTCATTTTGACCAACATATTTTGAGAAAAAAATAATGAAAGAGATATAACCCAGAAATATAACTGCTTATGGCAGTTTCAAGCCTGGGTAAAGCTCAGAGACCAGCAGCTACCATGGCGTCCTTAGCATTCTCTAAGGCTCTTGACCAATAGCCTGTCTTTAGGATCAGTCTCCCTAATCTGTCTTCCAGACATAGGAACATTTAAAATGTTCAAGAAAACTCAGTCTATTCAGATTTCCAGGAATTTTTTAAATCGATAAATCAAGGGGTACTATTTGCATGCCTCAAATATTCTCCCTTTAAAAATGGATCCATTACAAGTTGATTTATTTAAAAGACAAATCTCCTTTAGCATTTACTGGTCTGATTTTTAGATTAATTATTTGAGTAGCCTGAAACAGAAAAAGATTGACAGAATTACCTGTTGAAATGTCATCAGTTATAAAAATCATTCTTAAATGACTGAAAGGTCAAGAGACAATAGGATTCTAATAACCTTACAATACAAAGGCTCACTGTCCTGTTGCAGTAGGATAGTTCATGGTGAAAGTCACATGGGCTTACACACTTGGAGGAGGGAGGGGTGCCCGGGGCCCATGTTTTCCTAAGGTTGCTCCGCAGGCAGTTGTTCTGGGAAATGTTAATAGGTGTTCCTTGGGAAAAGGGTTGGGGAACACTGAGATTGGTTTCTAATTGACTTTGTAAGAAAAACATCTTATAAAACTTTAAATAAAAGCTAATTACATCATTTAATTCTGACCTCTGATCCTTAACATTTTACATATGTTACATAATTGCAGTCATTGTATACTAGTCATTGTATTATTGTATGCTAGGTTTCTTACTTGACATTATTCTCCATTATTTCCAAGTACTGACAGAATTAACATTATTATCATTTAATATAGATAACTCTACGTCTATAATTTTTAAATACCCTAGAGCACTCAACCATTCTCAATCTGATTCAACATATATGCAATACTACTGTTTAGGATCTGGGGTCCTCAACACATTTCCTATCCCAAATATTTCAGAAATGCATTCACATCAACAATAGTGGCTCATTTTGGTGACTGTTTCAGAATCTTCCTGGGTGGGGCAATTGTGACTGGGGGGAGGCTCATCCTGGTTTTCAGTGGCCCTCCCCACTATTGTCCTAGTTGGGAATCAGACCCTATGACCTAAACACAGTTCCAGTCCTCAAAATGCTTACAAAAAAAAATTATGTTACACACACACACATGCACACACAAAATAAACTGTATTTAAGTATTTAAGCCTGGGTGTGAGATAAGATCATGACATATAAAAAAATACATAGTCTTGTCTCATCCTTTTCCTTCATCCCACAAATCTAATTCATCAGCAAGTCCTATAGGTACCATCTCCAAAACCTAACAACAGAGAACACTTACTGGGTGCTTCCTAAGGGCCATAGACTTTTTAAAGTGCTTTATAAGTATTAACTTATTTAGGGCTCACAATATCCCTATAGGTAAATGTCACTAATCTGATTTTACAGAGAGAGGAACTAAAGCACAACGGAGTCAATTTAGGTGCCAAAGGTCCCACGACTTGTGTGAGAACAGGGATGATGAACTGGCATCTCAGTCACTGCGCCATTCTGCTCCCATCTCCCAGAGATCCGATTTCTTCAAATCCACGCCCTCCGCCCTCGGTGAAGCTGCCCTGTCCTCTGCTTGGCCCTCCACAATGGCCTCCTAAATGCTCTCTTGCTTCCATGTTTTCCCCTTGGGACTCCATTCCCCCTATAGCACACTGAGCCATCTAAAACACAAGTGAGGTTCTGCCACTACTTGTTCAAACTTTCAGTGTCTCCCACTTCACCTAAATTAAACTCAAACTTCCTACTGAGACTGAGTACATAAAGCCCTGAGCCACCCAGCCTCTCCCCAGCTCCCCCACCTTATCTACACCAGGCTCCAGGTGCTCTGGCATCCTGTCCACTCCGGGTCTTCTCCTCCTCAGGGACGCACACGTGCTCCTCTCTTCCTGGAACGCCATTCCTCAGACTCTTCCCATGACAGGCTTTTTTTCCATCCTCCAGAGACACTCAACTGTCCTCCCTCACATAGGCTCTGTCTGACCTCCCTATCTGAAATGCTTCACTCTGTGTTTCCCTTTCAGAATGTTGTATTTATTTCCTCCATAGCCCTTTTCTCTGAAATACTTTTATCTGTTCACTTATTAATAAATTGCCCCTGCTAAACTATAAGCATCCTGAGGACAGGTCACTGTCTGACTTTTTCATTTCCGGTTTTCCAACAACTAACACAGCTACGGCACAGAGTTTATGCTTAATAAATATTAGTTGAATGAATGAATAAATGAATGAATGAAAAGTAGAAATTCATAAACATATCAAATTGAAATCTCATCTGCCTAAGTGACCTGTGGCTGCCTTGGGTTATAACATAACATAACATAATATAGCATAACATAACATAGAAAGTGAAAAGGTAGGAAACACAGCACATTCACAGATGCCTTCTAGACTGTGTTGCATAGCATCATGCAACAAAAAGGTAAAATGCATATGGGAGACCTAGACCTTCAGGACTTGCTCAGTCATTGATGTGTTTTAGAAGCTACAGAAAATAATAGTATGAATAATTAGAGGAAGGAGGAGAAGGAGAGAGAGAGAGAGAAAGATGAAGGGGTGAAATGCTAACATTTATTAATCAGGTTCTGCTCTAAATGCTTATTCATGTAAACTCATTTACTTCTCATTACAAGTACTCAGGTTATCTATTGTGGCATAATTAGTGGCTTGAAATAAAGGAATTTAGCAGGTTGAGAGTCTGGGCAGGGCTCGGTTGGACCATGTGTATTTTGCATGGCATACACTTGGTAGTAGTCGACTGGCCATTCAATTGTTGGAGGGTCTAAAACAGATTCACTAGCATGCCCATTGTCTCAGCAGTGATGGCCGAAGGCTGGGCTCTGCTGAGACCTTCCTTGCTCCCTCTTTATGGAGTGTCTCTAGAAGGTAGCTGAACTTTCTACATGAAAGCTCAGGGCTCCAAGAGACCAAGGAAGAAGGTGCCAGTTGTCTCAAAGGCTAAGGTCCAGAGCCGACAAGCCTCACTTCCAATTTACTCTATTGATCACAGTAGTCACAACCCAACCCAGATTCAAGTGGAGGAAAAATAAACAACTTCTGAAGAGAAAAGTGGCAAAAAAATTTGTGGTCATCTTTAATCTAACATACTAAACCTCTGAGGTTAAGGGTACCACCACCTCCAGTCTTCAGCTAAGACTATGGATGCACAGACAGCTGGTAGACCCAGACCAAGCTCTGACTCCAGATCTCTACTGACTAAGCAGGGGTAGTTAACACCTTCCCTGACTACGTTTCACAGAGTAAAAGAGTGAATAAACATTGAGTAACAATCATATATGACACACTGTGCTTGCCATGTGAGAGGGAAAATGAAGAATAAAAAACCCAGCTTCCTGTTCTACACGTGAAAATTATTTGAAAATACAAAAAACATAATGTACACGAACAAAGGAAATGTGGTATATACATAAATGAGTGTTACTCAACTTTAAAAAAGAAGATAATCTTACCATGTGCAACCACAATGATGAATCTATCGGCCATCATAAAGGGACAAATACTGTGAACCCACTTATATGAAGTATCTGAAATAGTTAAACTCACAGAAACAGAGAATAGACTAGTGGTTGCCAGAGGCTGGGGGGAGGGTGAAGTGGAGAGTTGCAGTTTAAAGTGTACAAAGTTTCAGTTCTACAAGGTGAACAAATTCTCAAGGTCTACTGTTCAACATCAAGACTATAGTTAATCATACTGGCCTGGGCACTTAAAAATTTCAGAGGGTAGATTTCATGGTAAGGGTCTTACCAAAATTAAAAATGCAAGTTTTCCCTAAAAAACAAAAGAACTTCATAGGTAATAATGAATATAGACCGTATAACACTACTTTTCTTTAAGATATAATATATTCACCAAAAAATGTACCGCACATCACGATTTCAAATTCTTAAAGAAAAGCAAACATATACTATACCTATGAGGTCTGATCTATTCCAGATAACCTTCTGGAAGCAACACCAGGATTAGCTCCAAGAGATCAAGGTGTTGATCATAGCTCTGTTAATGGCCATGGGACCCTGGAGAAGTCACTTAACCTTCTTAAGCCTCTTCACCTACACCAGGGAGTATACCCAGTCACTATGAGATCTCTTCCCAAATCTAGCTACCTATGATACAAGATTTTAAAATGCTGCTGTGATCCCATTCACATGTGCTGTGGGACACATCCCCCATCAAACATAGCTGCTTGCTGTTTTATGCTGGAGTCACCTTTTCAGGAGGAAAAAGCTCCCTGATTTCCCCTTTGTGGCAGGTACGTTCCATTCAGTACAAGGTGTTATTTCAGCACAAGTGGATGATGAGAAGAGATGATAGTCCCAGAGGCAGAAATCAATGTTGTTTACTATGAGTCTATATACCCTGGGGAATTAAAACCAAAGCAGCTCATTCATAAACAGCAAACACCCTCTTCAGCAGCTGCTATAACAAAACACCATAGGCTTGGTGGCTTACACTGCAGATACGTATTTCTCACAGTTGTGGATGTTGGGAAGTCTAAGGTCAAGGTTTAGTTCTTGAGGAGGGCCCACTTTGTGACTTGCAGGCGGTCACTTGTGACTTGTGACCTTCTTGCTGTGCACCACATGGCTTTTCCTCAGTGCATGCACATGGAGACAGATCTCTGCCTCTTCTTATAATGAGTAGAAGGGTACGAATCCCATCAGGAGGGTCCTGCCCTCACGACCTCATCTAAATTTAATTATCTCCCAACAAACAGCTCACTTCCAAATACCATCATATTGGGGTTAAAAGCTTCAATCTATGAATTTTAGCTGGACACAAACATCCAGCCGACAGCCGTGTTTCTGTCCAATGGCAGCACCTGAAGTCAACATCCACAAGAGAGCAGAGAACATGCATTCTCTCAGGGAATGTGTGTGAACAAAATTCCATCTCCTGCTTTTCCTCCTCTCTTAGGAGCGTAACACTGGAGAATCAAAATGATCATCACAGAAAAATAACATCAAACTTTCATTTTCCAAGCTAGTCACCACAACAAACATACATTCTTGCCTTGGGCTTTGAAGAGTTCCCTTCATTTCCTCTGTTACTGGCTATCAGTGGGTTTGGGTATGACACCTTCTCTCTCACTCACAGCCATAAAGGTAAAGGGTACAGAGAGAAAGACTCACAAAGCCATGACTCATTTTTGCATCTTTTGGTTTTTGATCAAATGCCAACAGATGGCAAGAGATAAATGAGTCTTCAATAATGGGGTATATGGAAACCAGTAACATTAGGGGTGATTATTCAAGTTTCATTATTAATTTTCTTCTTCCTAAAGTTGTAAATAAATGTAGTACAATAGGCAAAGAACACGATCCTAACACTTACTGGGAGTAGAAAGAAGTCGTATTTTTCAACTACATGTGTGATTTACTCACTCACAATGCAAGTAAGACGTGAGGTAACAACCGTTCATCATAAAACATTGGGTTTCAGATCACCATGGCAACTGTATGTTATCTATGTAACAAACTATAAAATGAGTTTCTCTTTCAAAATGCATTCATTGTATTTCCTTAAAAGCAGCACAAAGGGAAAAATGCTTTCTAAAATGCCCCAGATCCACATCCTATACAACATACCTACGATACAGAGTTGGAAGGAACCTGAAATAATTCACCCTCTCACTTTATAGGAGAAGCAAACTATAAAGAGAAAAGCCTTTCTCAGAACAACAGAGCTGGTAAATAGTCATGCCCGAATGAGTTAGGGTCTCTGGAAGTGATGGTCTCAGCATTCTTAAATTTTCTTCCCCTGGATCATGCCATTTTGAGAAGAGATGAAAGATGAAAACAGTGGTCCTCTCTTATAAGCATAGTATCTAGAATGTAGCAGGAACTTTTATGAATATCTGTGGATATTACAAAAAATATGAATTATGAAAAACTTTATTACATTGGACAAAAAAGACTGACTTTACAATAGCCAAAAAAAAAGTCATAAAGATGGAAATAAGTAAGATTTCTCTAAGTGTTCTTTGATGTAAGTCTTACGGCATCTACAATATTTTAAACTTTGTCTGAGCTGGGCTACATTATCTGTTTATTTTGCCTCCTCCTCTCCAAAGTGCCATGAATGTTGTTCCAGAGGCTGTATTTCTGATCCTGAAATCAGAACATAATAATATTTAAAAGGATATTGTACGGTTTCTTGGGTGGCAACTGCCTGGAAGATATGAGTTTTTTGTTGTTATTTTTTAAGCAGCTTTATTGAGATACAATTCACATACCATAACATGTGTTCCTTTGAAGTACAATGCAGTGGCTTGCCATGTTGCACGACTATCACCCCACTAAATTTCAGAATATTGTCATCATCTGTAAAAAGAAACTCCACACCCCTTATCCCTCCCTTGACCTGCCCCCTAACTCCCAGCCCCTAGTAACCACTAACCTACTGTCTCTCTCTCTAGATTTGCCTATTCCGAACTTCTCATATAAGCAGAATCACAGTATGCAGACCCTTGTGTCTGGTTTCTTCACTTAGCACAATGTCTTTATGGTTCATTCATGTGGCCACATGTGTCACATGGGGTCAACTTTACAAAATAGTAGAAATGTAAAGGGTCAGTACTTCACCCTTTCTATGGCCATGTAGTGTTCTGTTGTATTGATACTGCCCATTTTATTACCCACTCGTCAGCAGATGGACATCTGAGTTATTTCTACTTTTTGATTACTACTATTAATGCTAATATGAACATTCATGAACACATTTGTGCAAGGTCCTAAGTCTTCATTTCTCTGGGCTCCCTGTGTAGTAGAATTGCTGAGTCACTGACAGATGGGATTTTATATGGAAATATTTTCATTGGCAGGGCATTTGTAAAGATTTTTTTGGGAAATGGGACATACTAATTGAAATATGATCTGTCTTGAATAAATTGTTTCCAAGCCTAAGGGAGGAATTATCAATCTTTGTCATGCTGGTTTTAAGTCCAGGGCCAATCTTTGCCATTTCCCTTTTGTAGACCATCCCATTTTTCCCTTGTACACCACTCTTCCTACTTAATAAATCCATGGAATGATTCTGAAAATGCATACTTAATATTGGGAACTTCAAGGAAGGTTTCATATATATACACACACAGATACACACACACATACACACGGAAATACACACAGTATATATGTATGCAAAACTAGAATGTTTATTAAAATCTTTTACAAAAACATTTTTAAAATTCACCTCATATTTCCTAAATAGTTTCTTTAAAAGATTTGAATTACCTGGATAATTTCAATAATGCTTTATATTATAAAGTTGCAAATATAATCACTAACCATTATAACTAGCAGATTGGGGTCAAATTTACAAAATAGTAGAAATATAATTTATGTGCTATAACATACTTTATACTCTATTGCAATGGTCTTCATATCCAATGTGAACTCTCATTTGGGTCCATTTTATAAAATCAAGGATATGGCATTATTTTTAGATTATAATAGTCCTTTTTAGTTTATACATTCTTGTTTTCAAAAATCATCTATGTTTGACTTGATATTTAGTTCTTGTTCAGTGAGACAACCTTTACTTAATGTAGCACTGTTTATTTGGAAAAATGTGATCCACTTCATAGGCTTTATTTCTGCTTTACCACATATTTCCAGGAACCCACTGTGGTGAAAATGGGACTTTTCTGCCCCAGTGTGTTGGCCTGTTCCCTCTCTGACCTCACCATCAACAAGGCTGAAGAGGACTCTCTCATGTTTTCAAAGTAGCACTGGCAAGAATGTGTTCTGATGGCCCTGGGGATGGTGGACCAGACTCAGCAATCAACTTCACTAAAAAGTACCTGCTCCTTATAGTTCTCTTTTCAGAGAAAAACTGAAAGCTTTTGTTAACTATTACTTACCAGGCTGATTCAGTCCCCCTGGCTACTGATCTTTAAAATTTGATAATGCAACTGAAAAGTCAGGTACCTTCCTCAGTATTCAATGCTCTGAATGGCAGACTAAGCCCCAGCTGCTTCCTAAACTATCCTTCAACTATGTTATGGTTTGCACACATAACCCCAGTGCCTGCTCAATAAACATGTAAACTATGACCAGTCAGCCTACTTTCTCTGTCATGGTCAGGATTATTATATTCAATTTTCTCAGCCTTCCAAGCAATGACCTTGGGACCATTAAAACTAGACTGTGGACAGAGAGATCTGGCCTTTAAATACATCTCCTGGGGACCTCCTGTTCTCTCTCCTCCCGTGATAAACTTGGAGGTCATATGCTGAGACCTCCTCCACGTTTTCTTAGATTCCATATTTGTCTATATTGTATCCATTTACCAAATGAATGCAGAATCAAACTAATAGCTAAAGTTGTTTACATCCCCACTGTGACAGCTTTTGTGAGAGTGTGAGTATCGTATTACAAACCCTCCAGTCAACCCCAGGTCCATATCCCCAACTATCTTCTTTACCTAACTCTAAGTATCTAATCAAGTCAGTATTCCCCTTGCCCTACATCACCCAGGGCCAGGTCCCAGACAACTAGAGACCCCCCCTATATCCCAGAGCCCACCAACTTTATGCAAACTAGCCACTCCTAGGCTATTTCTTCCACCCTGCTTTATCTTTCCCACAGAAAACACAATAAAGGCTCTGGGCATATGCTTGCTCCTGTTTCTGCCTCCTGAGCAACTGTGGTACTTCCCCATGTGGCCCTGCATGGTATGTATGCTTCTTGTTTCTTGGAGAAATGTGAACAAACAGAAACTTTTCTTTCCATGGCATCGGCCTCTCCATGCGGCCACTCAGTCACTTTTATAAATTAAGACCCTGGCACAAATCACAATGATGGCATCATAAGATGAAGAATCTTCCTGACTAGCACTGGACTTTGCATGACTGGGTGGTAAATATTTGTTTTGCTAGACTACTGAAATTTTAGGGGTAATTTGTTACTGCAGCTTAGTTGAATCTCTCCTCACCAATACAGAATCTTCACTTTCCCAATATATTTCCATGATTAGGAAAAAATAAATGTATATAAAGTATGTAACAGTTCATAGTACAAAGTCACATGTTCAGGACTCAAATATGGTGATTATGATAATGATTCAACAACATCTAAAAATGTATGCAAATGAAGCAAGTATGATCTCGTACACCATCAACTGAAAATTGCAAAATGGATTTTCACCAAATGTGGAGCATATGTACAAAATACTGACATCAAACAGAGATTGTGGAGTATAAAAAAATACACTTCGGCAGTTTGTTCAAAGAGAAAGAAGTCAGCCCCACAGAATCTGGAAACAAAGTCAAAAAGACTTGCTTATTGGGAGTGGCAATCTCAGTGCTTAGATATCAGAGATGGAACACAATGAATCCAAATGAGAGCCCATATCAAAACACAAGGACAGATGCTATGAAGTACAGGCACTGCTTCTCTGCATGGTTTTGTCTTATATGGACGATACATAGCTAGGAAGATTTGCTTACTAAGAGGTAGGTCTTGACGCATTGCAGGCCCCTTAATTTGCACAACTCTTTAGTTTACAAAGCATTTGCACCAACTTTCTAGTAAGGGACACATGAAGTGATCAAGAAGAGAAGTCCCCCATGTACAAAAGCAAATGACTCCCCATGCCCATTCCACATGCTACTTTCAAAACTGAGAGATAAGGTTTCTCTAGTAGTAAAACCAACAGACAAAAAAAACTAGAACAATGGATACATCGGAATCCATATAAGTAATAATCTACAAACTTGATACTCACAGTATTTGTAGGGACCAGCTAAATTAATATCACCTGGATCTAATTGGAAATGCAGAATCTCAGGCCCACCCCCTCTCCCTCCCCAGACCTACTGAATCAGATTCTGTATTTCAACAAGATGCCCAGGTACTTGCTATGCACATTAACATTTGAGAAGCATCCTCTACTGGAGTATTTATAATGTATACATGAGATTTGGAAAACTCCAACTTGAATAGGGAAAACAGCATGTAGACTCAGGAAACCAAGACTAGAATATGATTGCAACTAATCTGGAAACTCAACCCCTTTAGTGTGATTTATCTGAAAGTGGAACCTATTAATGGGAAAGGAAAACAGATGGCCTGGAGTCTAGAAAAGAGAAGCCCCAAAAGCAATTATTTTCTGATGTCTTCTGCACTGTTGATAAAAATGACAATCTGACCTACCAATCTATGTTTTTGTTTGGAGAGATGATGGGTACATTTTATCATCCAGGTTGAGCACCGCACATAACATACTTATAATCTAGTTTCATGCTTTCCATTCAACCTTCTAATTTGACTTCCCATCCAACTCATGTAGTTTTCTACACAGAGAGAACTGACCAAACAATCAGACCAAAACATTCTAGATCACTAGCAATCATACCTTCCGTATAACTTACTATGTTGGCTGCCTATTTTCAAATTCAGTTGACTATGAGTGTGGTTAGGACAAACAAGTCTGCCTGAGTCTGCTAAGAATACATTAGTAAAATTTGTTTTTCTGGACACTGATGACCACTTCCTAGAAACAGGACTGTGTAAGGTCATGGTGGAATGGCCATGTGCTATGTCTGGATAATAATAATAAACACTTATTTGGTGTATTTAAAGCACTTAGTGTATTCCAAAAATAACTTCACCTCTATTAAGTAATTTAATTCTCATGGGTCATACATCATTATCCGCATCTCACAGATGAGAAAATAGAGGCACAAAAGTCTTCAAATAATTTGACTAAGTTTTGAAGTGACAGGAACAGGATTTCAACCTAGGTTGTCTGCACCAGAACCCATTCTCTGGATCACCGCTACATTGCCTCCATCTTGTCAACGGTTGTTACATATTGGCCTCTTCCTCCCTTCTTCCCCCACCCATCCCTTTGGGATTCAGTTCAGAAACATCAGCAGACCTATAGTACCAGGAACCACAGCTCTTAATATAACCAAGAGATTAAAGCTCCACCCCTGAACAGGTGACTCTCCTGTGTGGTTGAGGACGCTCTCCTCTGGGGTTTGCAGGTTAAACCACAGATATGCTGGATCATAAGAAGACATTCTCTACCTTTTACCTCCTTGGATTTGCTTCTCCTGGTCTTAAGAATGGAATGGTACAGCAGCCAAAGCAGGATAGGGTTAAGGAAAGGGCAGGGGACAGAGTTTACACTGACAGGAGCTTAGGCAAAGAGGTGTCCAATTAACTCAACAAGTAACTCTTCTTAGGGTTTGGGCCAAGAGCTCTACAGAAATACAGAACATGGTTTTCCTTACCTAGACCTCTATGGGTGTATTTCTCTTGACACCACTCTGGAAATAGCTTGAGTTCTGTGGCCACACAGAACTCAAGGATTTACAACCCTGGATCTCTGGCCAAATACCAGCATTATCCATATGCCAAGTGCAATAGAAATAGTATGTCATTTCACAGATAAGAAAATTGGTGAACTATGGGATGAAGATCTTTACCTTCATTCCTAGGAGAGAGGCAAGATGGACTCAGAATAAGTTCTTTAAGGTGTCTCCTACAATCTTTGTAGCTATAGGTGACTAGAGCTGTCCAGGGAATTGTCCTTGAGACATCAGATAATTGGTTTGCAGTCTTTTGTCTGCCCAGTATACCAGTGAGAGAAAACATTTCTCCAAGTTACAGTAACACTTTAAATGAGATTTGTAAAAAACAACATGCTCTCCACTCACAATATATGTAGGTCAGGGGGAAGGCAGTACAGCAGGGAGAAGACAATGACTCTGTAGCATGTTACTGTGCTGATAGTTACTGCAATGGGGTAGGAGGGGAACTTGATAGTATGGGTGAATTTTGAAACCACAATGTTACTCATGTGAAATCTTCATAAGATTCTATATCAATGATATCTTAATTTAAAAAAAAACATGCTTCCACTCCCTCAAGTACAAAATAATAAAGTTGTGTTGGTCAGCACTTTTAAGGTGCATTTGACAATATGCTAAAAACACACCTTTGCCCTTGGGAGAGAAAGCCAGTTTAGTCAAAATGGATGGCAGTGTGAAGCTTCAGCATAAACTTAAACTGAACCTGAACAATTCACCAGTTCATACATGTCTAATGATTAATAATAGGGCTCCTCCTGTTTCCCTCCAGGTTCTTGGCAATATCAAAGGAACAAAGAATGACCACACAGGCAATATCTGATAACTGTGCTGACTTACCTCATTCTGGGTTTTTGAGAAAAAAAAATAATTCACTATATTGTATATTTATAATTTATTTAACCAATCTGCCAGTGTTTCCAAATATTTGCTATCTGTCTATATTTATCATTGTCTAGAAAACACTTAGGATAACTTCTCAAGGGTCAAGAGGGGTTGGTTTGCATATTAAAATGCTAGCATTTAGTGTTAGCTAATTTCTTTCTAAATAGTGATCATGGCAGGAGATGGGCTTACTCATTGTTTATAAGGAATTGTACAAGCCTCTAAGAATGTATTTACTCAATATTTTTAGAAACTAGATTTAGAATTTCTACAACATGTAAACACGTCACCTATTTTTAACTTAATCTAGTGTATAAAATGGTTTTCAAAAATCAGATGGATTTCTGTTTAGTTTATGCATTTTTGAACCACAGTTTACTTTTGCAAAGATTTAAAAGTTTAAAGAAGCTTAAAAATTACTGATTTATGTGCAACTGATTAGAGTACAAGATACTCAGATAAACTGCAAAGGATATATCCATGAAACATTGAGGGGATACCAGGTAGTCAACCACATACAGATGAGATTAACAACAATAAAGTTGGCACAGAATCTTGAAGGAGGGGAAGTGCAATGATAAATGAGGAGAGCTAAATGCCATACATTAATCAATAGAAATACCAAATGAAAATAATGTGTAAGAGCAAAACATAAGAAGTGACAATTATGAGAACTATAATGCAAGATACTCAGCATCAAAGTTAAAAACAATTTAGTGCTTTAATAATTTTAATAACTACTAAGGAGCTAGAAAGTTTGTTATACCTTATGTAACTAAAAAGCAAAGCTGAAGTGAACACTTTTCTATTTATATATTGTTGAAAAGCAATTATTCTTTAATTTTGAAGAACTCATTAAGCCAAATCACTAGGTCAGATATGATCTATGTTGCCAGACTGTCATCCAGAAGCTTTGTATGATTACTTTTCCACCAAATGCCTGTTTCCACACTGGATATTGCTTTTTAATACTATGTAACTTTTTTGTAATTTTACAATTTGCGGAACTGAATCATATATTATTTTATCCCTTATTTCCAGGGCAATTAAACACTTTTTTTCTTTTGCATGTTTCTTAGACTTTTCTATTTTGTTTTAGAAATGTCCTGCTTATGCCTCCTGTCCATTTCTCTATCAGAATGTTCCTTTTTCTCTTACTGACTTATAAAAACTTTCATATGTTCTGGCTACTTGAGTATGCCATTTTTGTTAAAAAGAATATGTTCTGTGATTGGAACTTTGCTTTCCAATTGGTTCAAATAACTCTGGCCTATTTGGGAGGCACGCAACTGATGCATAGTCTGTTTAGGCTCAGAGCAACAAATGTATACCTTATTGAGCTTACACACTTATTGGCTTTCAAAGGCTCTTCTGTTTACCTCAATGATAGAAGTCTCCCAAGCTCACACCTGGGCCATCTGCCTTTCTCTCCCTGCATCTCTTCCTTCATGAACTCCAGTCATTTTCGCAACTCTGAACTGAAAATTCCTAAATCTGTACCATTGTCCCTGACTCATCTACCCTATAAGCCAGTAGGATGGTTTCATTTGCCTAATGAGCCCTTTCATTACGATTTCACCTGTTTGGTCACTCCCTCAAATGCATACATCACCTCTTAAGCTGCCTCGTAAATATGAAGTACTGTGAAGTTTCATTATCTCAAATTCAAAGCTTTCAAAATAAAGTCATCTGCTGCCCCACAAACTATCCTTCCTTTCCAATTTCCCTTTTTTGCTCATTGTATCCCCACCTTTCTGCTGTTTTACCTAAAAATGCCATGACTCTTTGCCCTCTACAGTCACCACATGCAATCTATCTGTTAATTTTTTCTCTGATGGCTCAAAAGTTAACTCTTGTTTCCACACAGCTGCCATTCTGGTCCAAGCGCTCATCATCTGGCGCCTGCTGAATTGCCATAGATCCCATCAGCCTCACTGATTCCCGTCTGTTTCCCACCTCAATTCATTTTGCGTCTTGTGTTGGAGTACTCTTCCTGCAGTATGGCTCTGAAAATGTCATTCCTCTGCTCAAGAATCCCTAGTGCTTCATTCTGCCTATGCAAACAAGCCCCAAATCCACGAGCCCCTCACTGGAAGTTTCTAATAAGCGATTCTACCTATTCTAATTCATCCCCCACTACTTCTCATCAGAAACATGAAGTTTGCTCAGCATTGCTTCTGCACCGTCCTCCCCGAGACTGCTCGCCTTTGTCCATCAGTTCTGTCTGAATATACCCTCCCTTCTCTATTAGTCCAAAACACAAATGCCAGCTCTTTGGGCACAGCTCAAATCTTCTCTTTTCCAGGAAGCTGGCTCCAACTAAAACCATACTTCAGTTTTCTTAGAACTGGAGCAGACCTCACAGGATACCCTCAAGGGCTGAGCCTCTAAATTCTTAAATTCTGTTCATCAAAAATTGATTGAGTGCTCCCGATGCACAAAGCTCTGTGCTAAGAACTAGGGATGAGGAAAATGCACAGTTGTGATCCCTCCCCTCAGAGAGCCTGTGGCCATAAATGACATCAATATATTATTTCATTAAAATATGGAAGTTCTAGGTTGGAGGTAAACACAGTGCTGTGAGAGTGAGCAAAAGGGGAATTACGTCTAACGAGGGGTTCCAGGAAAGGTTTCCAAGAGAGGTATTCTACGGCCAGAATGTTAAAAGAGGAGAAAGAGCTATTAAGTAAGACAAAGAAAGATGGCAAGGGGGTTTGAGACACAGTGAACAAAATAAATAAAACCAGAGATATAAACAATCGGAAGGGAATGAGGTCCTAGACTCAATATCATTATACTAATATTATGAGCAAGAGCTAGTGAGGGATATGGCAGGAGTGACTGGAGGGAGTAAGCCAGGCATGTAAGCATTTGCAAAATATATTAAGAACTCTGTACTCTGCTCTGTAAATGATGGAGAGCAAATAAACACATTTAAGCAAGGAGGTGAGATGATTGGGTTTTGTAGGTATCCTCTCTAACTTGTAGAGACTGGATTTAAGGGAAGCAGGATAGGACAAAGACAACTATGTACTGCAGTGCTCCAGGCAAAAGGGAATAAGAGCCTGTAAGAAGACACTGGAATAGAGATGGGCCTGAAGACATAGCTTTGAAAAAATATATAAGAACTAAGACTCTTAGATCTTGCTGATGGCCTAGACATGGAAAGTTCAGGGATGTGAGATGCCCCACATGACCCCTAAGTCTCTGGTTTGGGCAACTGGATGGTGGTGACAGTAATTAAGCTAGAAATAAAGGAAACATGGTACATTGTAGGGGAATTGGTGTGAGGACTGGAGGTGGCAAGCAGAGAATGACAATGAGGACAGCTTTGGATACCCTGAGTTTGTGATTCCTATAGATATGGAAACAAAGATCACCTATGAGGTCAAAGCCAACGGTAAACATTTGACTTTGATCATCATTCCACTGATAGAAAATGATGACAGTGAAGAGATTCCCCAAAGTGTGTACAGTGAGAAATGAAGACTAGAACCATGGGGCACCCCAGTGGTGAACAGGTCCACAGAGCAGGAAGAGTCCACGGAGCCAGGGAAGAGCAGTCAAGGGAACAGGAGAACTGCCAAGATGCTGGAGTGAAGCCCAGACTTTTAAGACGGGGCTTAAGACAGGGACTGAGAAAGCACCCCTGGGCTTGGCAATATAAGATTGCAGAAGGAATATGGGCTCCACACAGTGATGAGGTGATTTGGATGAATTACAGTCATGAGGAAAGACTTAGCTGAAAAGGACGGGAGAAGAATTAGAGCACAACTAGAGGGGATGCATGACCAAGACAGCTGACTGAGCCCAAGGGAAGAGTGACTGCAGAGGCGCACAGTGAACAGTGGTCATTGTTTAACTCACTGCTTCAAAGAGAACAAAAGGAAGCAGCAGTCTACTACACATAACACTGCTCACTACGCCAACACCTCCTTCAGGTGCAAGACCAGAAGAGAAATAAGGTCGCCTGCATACACACTGCCTTTGGCAAAATTCTAACCACATTTTTGCACACAGGAAAATTAAGAAGTTTCTGCTCTCCCCAGGAGCAAGAAGCATATCAGACTGGTCAGGTGTCTCCTGGAATAGCTCAGTTTGGGAGTGTAATCTCGACACTGTGAGGAGTCACTGCACCACCATATGGCCAGCCTTGAGAATAGCGTTTTTCTCAACTTCCTCCCACAGATACGTATATATAAAAGGCAGACAATGAAAAAAACAATCTTCGAGTTTTCATTCAAACCCAAGGGTAGTATCCTTATCAGAGTCTGTTTTAAATCTAACACACTGATGAAATGCAGAGACCCACACAGATCTTTGTTTCTAAACTAACCTTTAGCAAGAACATATTGCTATGAGGTAAGCATGATATTTTGTATAAGCTGAGTCATTTCAAATTCTATTTTTAAAACGTATGTGACCTCACATGGAATGGTGGAAGAGGAAACATGCCTACTGATCAAACCTAAGGTGGTTATTAGAATGTGTTCATTATCTTCAGATACAAAAATCAGCTCTGTATTATCATTCTGCTTTTCTCTTTGTCATTTTTGACAGATGTCAAAAAGAAAACCTGGAGGTTTCAAGGGGAAAAGCATTGTAAAAATCATTCAATACACCATAACCAAACAATGAACTTAAGATTTTGCACTTTGAGTCTCTTCTCAATGCCTTAAAGACATCAAACTACTCATTTTATTGATCCCACAGAATTAGCTGAGAGTTCTAAAAACATTTCTCACATTTACAGAAAAGTTCTTTCCCTCTTTTATTTCAAGCCCACCTGCCCAAAACAGTCATCAACTCAAGGCCTTTAAGTAAATGTCAAACAGTTAAAACAGAGCAATGTTGACAAGATCTGGGCAACCTTTGTCCAAAGTAGCATCTTTCACCAGAGCATTTGCTTGTTCAACACTGTCCTCAATTAATCCTCACAGTCCTTAGTGTGTTGGCTCCTCTGTGCATCTTTTTATCAGCAGGTCCAAATATGTTTCCACTGAATTCTAGGTTATTTCGAAAAGGGAGCACTCAAATCAGCAAAGCTAGAACACTCTAAGCTTTGAAATGTTTCAAATTGAAGCAATGGACTCTGTCTCAGTACATTAATAGGAACAGTGTTAGTAATGCTGATGGCAACAGTTTCTGAAGCTCCTGACAGTGCTTTACAAACCCTCATTTAACCATCCTTGCCACCAGATCCCACAAGTGTTGTTAAGAAATGGCTCTACTTCACACAGCAAATATTCCAGTGCTTGGCCTCTGCCCAAACTCTGTCTCAGTAACCAGGATCCCACAGTCCAAGACACTTGCCAGACACTCAGTGCTTAGCTGACCCCAGATTTTCTGATTCTTTTCAACCTATATTGATGTAATTATACCTATCACAGGTGTGGCAAGTAATATTTTGAAAAATACCAGCTTCTCTCGCCTTTTTTGAACAGGTGAACCCAAAGGGGCCATTTGTCTAGGGAAATACTAGGGTATTTTACAAAAGGAATGCAAAGTAAAAAAGATGGGAAAATATTCAGCTTCTGATATAGAAATCATATTATTCAGAAAACAATTTCTATTGCCCTGAGAGAGGCCTTTTTCAAGCTTCTTTATTCTTCCACATTAAGATTGAACACTTACAGACATCACCTGTAGTATGGAAGTGATAGAGTCCTGGGCTATGATGGACAAGCCCCTGTGAGGCTTGCTGCTCAAAGATAAAAGGAATACAGGACTCTGGAAGGAAAAGAAATGGCCATCCCATCCCCTCACTTTTTAATAAAAGAGAGAAAGTCAGGGGGGCAGGAGAGCAAGACCATGTGGTCCCAAGCGCCTGAGGCCCAGGGAAGGGGAGGGAGGTTCAGTGTGACACTGAGGGCCAGAGGGCTTGCCTATTGCCTGAAAACTGTGAATAATCACCTCCTGTGCCAGCCTGGCCTACGACCACACCAATCAGGAGGCCCAGAGAGGAAGAAACCCCTCAAGTTCAACTTTCCAAAGCAATCCTTGGTTCCAGTGGGGAATGGCAGCTGAGTCAAGATCCAGCAGACCAGCCACAGGTTCCACAGTGACCTTGTTGCAGAAGCTGAGGTGGCCCTGTGGGCCAGTGGGCAGCAGAAGGACACAGTGGAGAGCCAGGCCTACACCCAGGGGGAGCCAGGGTTCAGCCTGAACAACCAAAGGGGCACTACCAGGTTCTGAACCAACCAGGGTGGCAAGATACCAGCTGCCAGCTTCCCAGGAAAACCCCAGGAAGGCAAACAGCAGCCAGGCAGAGAGGAACCACCACATGGAGACCAGAGAACACAGGACCCGCAGCCACAGTCTTCCCCCAGACCTCCTTCCCCAGACATTAGGGTGTGGCCTCTGGGAGAGCCACAGGAGGGAAGGGGAGTGGCCCGCGGGTGGGGGTGGGGTGGAGGTGGGTGGGAGGACACACTTGTTTTTCCTGAGAGGCTTTATACCGATTAAATGACCTGATGGCACTAAGTTAAATAAGGATGAACACGTACTGATTTTTTTCCCCTAGTAACCAGAAGAGGAAGCCCCCTAGAAAAGATTAGATGAGTTCTGGACAAAAGAAAGAAATCACATTTTCGGAGGCTCTCGTTCGAGGTGGGAAATTAAAACACACACATCTATTTTCACTCCATCCTAAAACCAGAACAACAATAAAGGACGTTTGCAAAAGACTCAAATCCATGAGAATGGCAGAACAGAAGAGACCACCGCCAACAAAATCTGGAAGCTAGAAAGAGATGGACAAGTGATGACTCTCTTACCAGGTCTCAGAAAGCTGACCCCTGCTTAACAGCAGGCCTGGCTGGGGAAAACCACAGCAGTTAACATCACAGAATCCATCAAGGGCACAGAGCCTAGGAGCCCCACGACCTCTGGAACTCGGGGTGAAAGGCTGCTGGAGTAAGGCAGGCCCAGCGGCTGCTATGTCAGAAGTGGTTAGAATCCTTGGATTCCCTCATTTTTGTATTTCCCTTTCCCCACCTTGGCAGAAGACTGAAGATGTGTTCTCTGCAAAGGTGACAGAAGGTGTCTTGCCAATGAGTTTCAGCCCTGGGCAAGTTCACTGTGGATTCAATGTGACCAAAGAAATGACAGTAGAACGTTCTGGGGTGAAGAGGTTATACCCAACTTCATTTCCAGAGTGGCAGGTCAGTCAGTAGAATCCCATCCACTCAGAGCGAGTCTGCAGGCAGCAAGACGGTCTCTGCCTCTGGGCCTCTCTGCCCACACAGCCATCCCAGTCTCTGTCCTTGGCGCTGCCACCACTCTAGCCTCTGCTCCCCTGCAGCCTTGCAGCTGTGTGACCGTGTCGCCCAGAGCACTGGGTGGAGCTCTTTTAGAGTCACTAACAACGTACAGCCCACACGTGTGTGGTGAGCTAGTCATCCAGAGCCAGGTGAGAATCCTGGCCACAGGAACCTTCATTTTATTCACAGAGGGGCTTGGGGTCTGGAGAGCAGCAGTTGCTACTGAGGGTGTAGGTGCCTGACCCAGAACCCAGGAGCAAGCGGCTGCGTGGAGTGAGTGCTGAGCACAGCACCCGCCCTCAGCCCCGCTGGGCTTTGAGAACTCCAGCAGGAAGACCCTTACCCGCCAGGCAGGAAGTTAGAATCCAGCCAACTGGTCTCATTGACACAACATGATGGGAGAGAGAGAGATGAGGGGACTCTCGCTGCAGCTGAACCACCTTTCTAGCTGAGGACAGAGTGTGCTGGGGAGGCCGGGCCAGACTGCCTCCTCTCTTCCTGGCGTGTCTGTCCTTATCTTTTGCCAACTGAAGGTCTTACACTCTCCCCCATTCCACAACACAGGCCAGCTGAGGACGCCTCTTTATACCGAGAATCACTGGGCTCACCCCACTCGTGAGGGCTGCAGGCAGGCGCTGAGGTAAGAAGCAGAAAACACGCAGCCCCTCCGTCTGAGCACATTTCCATTAGATGCCCAGAGGCTGGCCCACCCCGCAGTCCTACCAGGCACCCAGACTGTGGCCACTCCCATGTTTGCTCGCTTGTGATCCTGCCCTGACTTCCCCAAGGGCTTCTTAGAAACTCTCAGAAAAACTAAAGCCAACTGTGGTCCAGAAACTCTCTTCGGCTTATGATCACCTCCTGGGTGCAGTCACACAATACTGGCAATACTGGTCTTTCCACGCCCAGATAGATTTATGCATGCCACTCAGATTTCCCACAACTACATAGCACACTGCTGAGGAATTCACATACCCATGGGGAACTCTAACCCTTACTTGTCACGGGAAAAGAAAGCTAGTGCGAGTGCAGCACGGGCCCAACTCGAGCACTTCCGGCTCTGACACTGAAGGTGTAGCTGACCCCCTAGCAAGCATGGAGGCACAGTGATACCACTCCAAACTGCTTCTAGAAGAGAGCAGAGAAGACAAAGGCCTTCTCCTCCACAGCACAGACCACGTAGCTCTGCCACCTGAGGGCTTCAGGCACTTGTGTGTTACCTGGCAAGATGGGATTTGTTTTGTGAGCATACAGGAAAGATCCCTGGAAAACCCCAGGTGTCCTTAGGTGGTAGCAAAAAAGGTTAAGAGATTAGGCTTTCAGATTAATTCAAACCTAGACTCCAAAACCTACAAACTGTCCCTTTTGTCAATTTACATAATATAGCAGAATTCATTCTCCTTAGCTGGAAAATAAGAGTTGTCGTGGCCACATTTTTTGGTTCCACACATTATTGGAACAAATACTTCCTGTGCATCTATCAGGTGCCAGGAGCTGCGTTGGCATTTAGGATACATCGGTTAAAAAGAAAGATTTATAAAAATGTCCTGGCCCTAAGGGACTTATATTCTACAGGAGAATATAAACAAAAAGTAAATAATAAAAAAACATGGTAAATATGCAGTATTTTAGAAGGCAAGCCCAAGGAGGAAAAAAGCAGGGAATTGGAAATTTGGAGGATGCAGTTTGCAATTTTAAGTAGCAGAGTTAAAATAGGCTTCAATGAGAGGGAAAGGATTGAGCAAAGGCTTACAGGAGTGAGGTAGGGATTGCGTGCCACAATGCAGTTAGGTGCTCTACTTCACGCCACTCATGCCAGGATAAGTGCTTAGTAAATTACCATGGTGACATTGCAGAGGAGGAGGCAAAAGAGAAAGGGAATCTGTAAGACATCAAGTCCCAGATGAGCAGAAGAGTTGGGAAATGGGTTGTGACATTCGGCCTATTTTTATGAATGTGACACTATAATAACTGTTACTTATTGAACTTGGCTTATGAGCTAAGCATATTTTTTAAATTTCAAAATATTTCATCTCATCTAATCCTTGTAAATAACCCCAGGAGGTGTAACTGAGGCTAACAGATAAATAATTTGCTCAGGGACACACAGCTGTCAGTCAATTAGAGGTAGCCAGAATTTTGGCCAGGTGTTTCTGATGCTGGTACTCTTAGCCCCTGTGCTGTTCAGCCCTTCAGATTTGTTCTCAGACACTAGTGAGGCAAACAAAGAGGTGGCATGGGTCCCAGGGAGCAATCAGAGGCATGGAAGGGGCACCAGGGGAGGGATTGTAGTTCCCTGCATCTGCCTTCAATCATGCTGCCTCACCAAGCAGGCCTAAACTGAATACTCCATAAATTAGACATCCAGTCTGCTAGGTAACAACCCTCCATGAATAGAATGTGGGAAGATATTATAGAATCACCTTAATGGGGGTTTTAAAATAATAGGTTAGAACTTCTTCAAGAGCCTTTCCCGAAGTGTGCAGCACCCCAGACTCCAGAGAAAAATCAGTGTCCCTGTACACAGGAGAAGCCCCACGTCTGCAGTCTGCACCCTGTCTGGGATATGGGAGGACTCGATAATGCACATGTGTTGAGTGACTCACAGATAAAACTGTGTAACCTGGTTTCATCCAGATCTCCTCATACAAAATTGCCCACAGAAGCCACCTGACTGTAGGAAAAGTGGGTCTGTGGTGCTGAGGCCATGGCACACGGGGAGGAAATGGATGGTGTTTTCAAGATCCCTCTCCATAGAATGAGAACATAGAGCTTGAACCTAAGCTCAAATCTGTGTTTAGAAACAAAGCCCTCGCATGCATTAAATGTTAAGGGGAAAACAGGCCTTGAAACATGAGAAAACAAAACTTAGTACTTTTACCCCAAGCCTTGGCTTCTCAGAGTGCTGGGCAAAACTGAAACCAATGACATTTCAGTTAAAAGAGTTTGCCTTCTGGAGCCCTACAACTCGGCAATGTTCTCAAACTATCTAAAATATACAAGAGGTTTCCCACCACAAAGGGCAAAACAGGCCCCCTGCACTCCTCAGGGACACGCAGCCTAACAGACTCACATCCACACAGAAACACTGAGAAGACAGGGGGAGAGAAGGCAAGACCCCTCGTCCCCCACTCTGTCTGAGACTCTGAGGTCTGTCCCTTGCTGCATGAGGGACAACATGGCCTTGGGCAGCTCCCCTACACCAAAAGTGGGGGAAGTGACACTGGGTGACATTCTCCATGAGAGTAATGAACAATAGTGTCAAAAAGTGCATGGTCTGCTGCCTCTCCAGACTTCAGCATGACACCTCCCCAACCGAAACAGTGAGCCAGCAACAAAGAACAAATGTCACAGAAAACAAATTTCTTACAGTTTTGGGCCCCTCCTCAGCTGAGGCTTGGGAGGAGGGAGGCAAGCTGAGAACACAGAGGCGGTAAAAACCACGTCATGATACCCCTTTGCTACTTTTATACACAGGCAACAAAATGGAGCATCTCTAAGTGCCAGGGTCATGCTGAGGTTTCTTGAAAATACTTTGTCTCCCGTAAATGAACATCAAGGGCAGCCACCATCAGATCTATTAATACTGCAAGCACTGGAAACTAAAGGAGGGGACATGTGCTTTACACACGTACTCCCTCCATTCCCAATCTATTATTTTATAAATAAAGAGGAAATGCAGAGCAGGTTGTCAGTTGCAGCCAGATTGCCTTGCCTAAACACCAGCAGCAGAAGAAGGATGTGCTGAAAATAGATGAGCAGCTAGGTCTGTTCTAATGCTGTCCGCCCCCCCCACCCCCACCCCGTGGATGGTGCCACTTCCTTATTTCCCCTTCTGCTCCTGCTCTGAGTCACTGCACTCTGAGTGCGGTAAAAGCAAACTTGGAGCCCTGGGGACAGCAGAGCTGTACTGTTATTCAGGATTTCATCAGTTCAGGGCTTCATTCTCAGATTTGGGTTTACAAGACTATCCCTGCAAAAATCCTTCTGTCTTCACCAGCAGTGCCACAATTCTTTCCTTGTCCGCAGACTGAGTGCACAAGCACAGAGACACCAGTTAGAGGAGAACTACAGATTCTATTTTCCCAGTGTTCATTGACTAGATCCCCATGGCAGGAGTACGTATCTGGTGTATCATAAATTAAATATCTGTTAAATGGTTATTTGCTACTGAAGGAAACCAAAGTAGTCTGCCTCTAGGAGGTAAGATGGGTAACAAAGCACTTGAAAATCTAGCTAAGTCTTTTACATTTGTTGTACGCAGATGAGATGAAGAGATGGGCCCCATGAATGAGCTTCAGGACAGGTCTACACATTTCTTTGTTTTGTTTGTGTGTGCTTTAATGAACTCTCCAGCTGCTATGAATCAGGACTTTATAGGTTGTGTGTTAATCTTACTCTCCCAAAAGCACCTGCTGCATGTGTTAGAATATTGCTGCATCACAGAACAAGGTGGGGAGGAGCGAGATCCTTGGATAAGGCAGAAATCTCAGGAGAGCTATACAGACATACCTCATCTTATTGCACTTCACAAGTACTGCATGTTTTACAAATTGAAGGTTTCTGGCAACCCTGCATCAGGCAAGTCTGTCAGCACCACTTTTCCAACACCATTTGCTCACTCTGTGTCTGCGTGTCATGTTTTGGTAATTCTCACATTTCAAACTTTTCCATTATTATCGTATTTGTTATAGTGATCTGTGATCAGTGATCTTTGACGTTACTATTGTAATTGTGCACATGTAAGAAGGTAAACAATAAATATTGTGTGTGTTCTCCACCTGTTCCCCTGTCTCCCTCCCTCTTCTCAGGGCATCCTATTCCCTGAAACATGCTAGTGAACTTAGGCCAATCAATCCTGCAGTGTCCTCTGAGTGCTCAAGTGAAAGGAGAGCCACGCATCTCCCACTTCAAACCAAAAGCTAGACATGACTGAGCTAGTGAGCAAGACATGTCAAAAGCGGAGACAGGACAGAAGCTAGGTCTCTTGAGCCAAAGTCAGCCAAGTTCTGGATGCAAAGGAAAAGTTCTTGGAGGAAATTATAAGTGCTCTCCATGGGGCACATGAATGGATAAGAGAGTGAAGCAGGCTTATTGCTGATATGGAGAACATTTTAGTGGTTTGGATAGAGCCACAACATTCCCTTAAGTCAAAGCCTAACCCAGAGCAAAGCCCTAACTCTCTTCAATTCTAGGAAGGCTGAGAGAGGTGAGGAAGCTGCAGAACCCGTATTATGACTTCAGTGGAGGAAGTAATTGCAGATGTGGTAGAAACAGCAGGAGAGCTAGAACTGGAAGTGGACCCTGAGGATGTGACTGAGTTGCTGCAACCTCATGATCAAACTTGAACAGACGAGAAGTTGATGCTTACGGATGAGTGAAGAGAGGGTTTCTTGAGAGGGAATCTACTCCTGGTGAAGATGCTAAGAAGTTTGTAAAAATGACAACAAAGGATTTAGAGTATGAAATAAACTTAGTTGAGAAGGCAGTGGGTAGGGTTTGAGAGAATTAACTCCAATTTGGAAAGTTCTACTGTGGGTAAAATGCTACCAAAGAGCATCATATGCCACAGAGAAATTGTGAAACAAAGAGTTAATCGATGTGGCAAACTTCACTGTTGTCTTATTTTATGAAATTGTCACAACCACCCCCAATGTTTAGGGGAACCCAATATTTGTCTCTTCAATGGACCAAAGCTGAACAACTTAACTAATGTGTAAGATTTTATGTAGCCTCACAGATTAATTGAATACACTGGGTGGGCTGACATGTGAAAAACTTCTTGTCAAAAGAAAGGGAGGTATAGCAGATGAAGAATAACTTACATTTTCCTTCTCCATACCACTGTTTCTCTTATTATCTGACCCTATCACTTCATACTTTACTCCATGTTGTCTCATTATTACACTCCCTGTTAGTCTATCACCCTAATATTAACCGTAAAATTTCTGAGAAAAGCGTCTTTATCAAGTGGGGGGAAAAAAGAAAGAATATTTGTAAAGTGTTTGTGGTATGTCAGGCACTCAGCTGCACGCTTTAACATCAGGTTGACTCATTCTACACTGACAACCACGCTGTGAAGTACATATTGCTGTTCCCATTTTACAAAGGGGCAACTTGAATTATAGGAAATTTAAATCTCTGGTCCCAAATCACTTGGATAGAAAGTGAAGAAACTGAGGTCAATCCCAAATTAATCTGATTCTCTACTATCCTAGTCTTCCTACCTGCATAGGACCTATCCCAGTTCTAGGCATACAGTAGGTATTCAGAGAATGAGCCCCAGCCTTTAAGGTAACAGCAGTTAAAGCCAAGCAAAAGGCTCTCTCCTCATCTCACATCTTAGTATTGCCCCAAAGCTTGCTTATTATTACCACTATATTGCTCACCTCACACCTGGCACTGGGCTGGCTATTCCCTTGCTTCCCATGTGCAACAGTTCTCACTGGGAAATTCCCTATTTGGCATCCCATGATCTTAAGATGTCTAGACCTCCTTGAGAGCCATACAACTACTGATTTGTAGACGTGCATGTGAAGGATGATCCCTTATGCGTACCTCATTTCTCCCACTGCATTTTCATCATCATTGTCATCGTGACTTGGTGATGGTTATACTTGTTTACTTTGTGAAAATTCACCAGCACTGTGATTTGTGTGCTCCTCTATATCCAATAGGTGGTTCTGTAACAATTTTACATAGTAGAATAGAGGAAATACATTTCTCTGACTCCGCATTCACCCTTGTATAAAATTAAAAACATGTGTTACATGCTGGAAGAAAAAGAAAATTTCTCAAACAAGAATTCCATATCCAGCAAAACTTCTCTGTGAAGAAGGGAAAAACTGAGAGAATTCATTGCTATCAGACCTACACTACAAGAAACAGTGAAAGGAGTCCTTCAGGCTGAGTTAAAGGACACTAGATGGTAACTTGGGTCCACACAAAGAAATTAAGAGCATAAGTAAAGTACAAAGGTAAATATAAATGACAGTAAAAATGTATTTTTGTTTGCAGATTTCTTTTTCCATTTGCTTAAGAGACAACTTCATAAGGTAATCATTATAAAACTGTGTTAATGGGCACATGATACATAAAGATGTAACTTGTATGACAATAATAGCCCAAAGGAGGGTAGAGGGAATGGAGCTATAAATTGGAGTAAGTTTTAACAAGATTGCTTTAAGTTAAGGTATTAATTTAAAGTCCCAGGAAAACCTCTAAAACAACAACTTAATAATATGTTATTGAAAAAAAAGAGTTAAAATGGTACACTAGAAAATAACATATAAAAACAAATAGCAAAAAGGGCAGATGTGAATCCTACCTTATCAGTAGTTACATTAAATGTAAATACATTAAACACTCCAATTAAAAGGTGGATATTGAAAGAATTGGTTAAACAACAACAATAAAATGACCCAACTTTATGTGATGGACAGAAGACACATTTTAGATTAAAACACACAAATAAGCAGAAAGTAAAGGAATAGGAAAAGGTATACTTCATAAAGAGTAACCTAAAGTGGAGATACTGAGATTCAATACCAGATTAATCTGATTGTCCATCAAACAAAATTAACTCCATAAAAATTGTTACTGGAGAAAAAGAAGGATGCTTTGTAATGATAAGAGTCAATCATCAGGAAAGAATAACAATTATAAACACTGATGCATCTAATGACAGAATACAATGTGCAAAAACTGATAGAATTGAAGGTAGAAATAAAAATTCAACAATAGTAGTTGAAGGCTTCAATACCTCTCCTTTTTCAGTAATGGCTATAGAAACAAGACAAAAGAACAATAAGAAATTATAATATTTGAATAAAACTATAAACCAATAGACCTATCAGACACCCATAGAGTACTCCTCCTTCCAACCCACCATGGAGAGCAGAATATGCATTTTTCTCAAGTGTACATGGAATACTCTATAAGATACACCATTAGGTAGGTCATAGAACAAGTCTCAATATACTTAACAGGTTGGAATCATAGGAAGTATATTTTCATACCATAATGGAATGAAATTAGAAATCAGTGACAGAAAGAAATTTGAGAAAATGACAATATGTGGAAATGAAGAAACACTTTCCTAAATAAATAATAGGTTAATAAAGAAATCACAAGGTAATTAGTGAATATTTTCAAATGGAATGAAAATGAAACACAATATACCAACATTCGTGGGATATATCTGAAGCAGTGCCTGGGGGAAACTTGTAGTTGTGAATGCCTGGAGTAAAAAAATCTTAGATTATCAATAATCTAATCTTCTACCTTAGGAAACTAGGATATAAATGGAATAGACAATAGAAAAACAATGGGAAAACTCGATGAAACCAAAGCTGTTTCTTTGAAAAGACCAACAAAATTGACAATTAGCTAGACTGACAAAGAAAAAAGACAGTACTCAAATTACTAAAATCAGGAACTAAAGAGAAAACATCACTACCAATTTTACAGAAATAAAAGGATATTAAGGGAATACTGGGAACAACTGTATGCCCACACATTAGATAACAAATGAAATGGACAAATTCTTAGAAAGATGCAAACTACACGAACTGATGCAAAAAACAAATTGAAAATCTGAATGGACTGTAACAAGTAAAGAAAGGTATGAAAGTAGTAACTTAAAAACATCCCTCAAAAAAAAAAGCCCAACCCCACATGGCTTCGTTGATGCCATCTATAAAACAGAATTTAAGGAATCTATAAAGGTTTAAAGAATGAATACAAATCTTTCACAAATTCTTCCAAAAGATAGAAAAGGAGGGAACACTTTCCAACTCATTCTATGAGGTCAGTGTACCCCGAATCCACAACCAGACAAGGATATCACAAGAAAATAAAACTATGGACCAATGTAGAATCAGAAATACTCAGCATAATACTAGCAAACCAAATCCAGCAACAAATAAAAAGATAAACACACCATGACAAAGTGAGATTTATCCCTAGAATGCAAGGTTGGCTTAGCATACAATAATCAATCAATGTAATATATAATATTAATAGAATATAAGGCAAAACCAGATAACCATCTCAACTGATGCAGAAAAAGCATTTGACAAAATCCAACATCCTTTCATACTCAAAATACTTAATACATTATGAATAGAAGAGAACTTCCTGGATCTGATAAAGGCCACCTACGGAAAACCCACAGGTAACATCATAATGGTGAAAGGCTGAGTGCTTTACCCCTTAAATCAGGAACAAAACAAAGATACCTCTTCTCACCACTTCTATTCTACAGTACACTGGAGGTTCTATCAAGGCAATTGGGAAAGAAAAGAAACAACAACAGGAATCCAGGTTGAAAAGGGAGAAGTAAAGATAACTCTATTTGGAGATAACATAATCTAGTATATAGACAATCCTAAGGAATTCCTGAAAAAGCTGTTAGAATTTATTAATAAATTCAGAAAATTTGCAGGATAAAAACCTGCACTTCTACACTAACAGTGAGCAATCTGAAGAAGAAATTATGAAATAATTCCATTTATAATAGCATCAAAAACAATATAATGTTAGGAATATATTTAACAAAATAAACGCAAGATTTATAAATTAAAACTACAAAACATTACTGAAAGACATTTAAAATTATACAAATAATTAGTAAGGCAGCCCATTTTCATAAGTAAGACTTAAATATTATTAAGATGGCAATAATTCCCAAATTGTTCTACAGATTCAACACAATGCCTATCAAAAACACAGCTCTTTTTTCTACATAAATTAAGAAATTGATTCAAGAAATCCATGTAAAAATATAAAAATGAACTAGAATAGCTAACAATCATCAAAAAGGAGATGAAAAAATAAAGTTCCAGGACTTACATTTCAAAACTTACTACAAAAGTATAGTAACCAAGACAATGTGCTGGCATTAGAACTGACATATCCTCACTCAATGGAATGACTTGAAAGTCCAGAAACACTTATACATTTATGGCCAACTGACAAGGGTGCCATGATAATTAATGTTCAGAGAATAGTTTTTTAACAAATGATTTTGGGATAACTGGATATCCACATAAAAAAGAATTACATTGGATCTTTACCTCAAAAAATAAATTCAAAATGAACCAAAAACAATAATTTAAACCATAAAACTCTTAGAAGAAAAAAAAGGGCTTTACCACATTCAGATTTGGCAATGGATTCTTACATATGACTCTAAAAAAGCACACACAAAAAAGAAAAAAATGAATAAAGTAGGCCTCATCAAAATTTAAAACATTTGTGCTTCAAAAGACACCATCAAGAAAGTGAAACAACAATACAAAAGTCATTATTTGACAAGGAATTTGTATCCAGAATATATAAAGAACTCTTAAAACTCAACAAAAAGACAACTCAATCAAAATGATAGGAATAGACATTTCTTCAAAGAAGATATACAAAGGCCAACAAGCACATGTAATGATATTCAACATTAGTCATTAAGGAAGTGCAAATTAAAACCACAATGAGATGCATTTCATTCTACTAGAATGACTAAAACTAAAAAGAGAGAAAATAATAAGTGTTAGCAAGAATGTATAGAAACTGGAAATCTCATTCATTGCTGGCAAAATTGTAAAACGGCTCAGCCATTTTGGAAAACTCTTTGGCAGTTTCTCAAAATATTAAACAAAGAAGACTACATGGTTCAGGAATTCCACTTTTAAGTATATTTCCAAGAGAAATGAAAACATATGTCCAAATAAAAACTTGTATAAGAACGTTCTTAGCACTGTTATACATTATAGACAAATACTGGAAACAATCTAAATGCATATTACATGATGAATGAATAAACAAAATGTGATGTAGTTGTACAATAGAATATTACTCAGCAACTAAGAAGGAATTAACTACTGATACATGCTATAACATGGATGAGCCTTGAGAACATTATTCTAAGTTAAGAAGACAGCCAACAAGGACCACATATTGCATGATTCCATTTATATGAAATGTCTGGACTAGGCAAATCCATAGAGACAGAAAGCAGATGTCTGGTTTGGGGACAAGGGGAGAATGGGGAGTGATTGCTAACTGGTGTGATAAAAATGTTCTGGAATTGAATAGTAGTGATTGTAGCACAACTCTGTGAATATATTAAAAAACACTTAATTGTACACTTTAAAAGGGTGAATTTTATGGGATATAAATATCTCATTAAACTGTTATTAAAAAACATATTAGGAAATACATAACAGGCAAAAGTGGTCACACTTCACTCTCCGCATCCAGTCCTGTGTTCCCTTGAGCTCCCACCTTTCCACCTGCTCTGTCTCCAGCTGTGCTTTTCTTCCTCTCTCCCTGACCTTCCTTCCTCATGCACTTACTCTTCTGGAATTCACAGTCTGGCTCAGACTGGGATTAAAAGGCCCTCTGCAGCACCCCATTGTTTTGCATATGAGGACCCTGAATCACCAGGAAAAGCAACCAACCCAGAGTTAAAGGGTGAAAGCACTTAACATAATACCCTTTTGGTCCATCCATGTAGCTGCAAAGATTTCAATCTTTTTAGTGGCTGAGGAATATTCCATTATATACATATACATACCACATCTCCCGTATATGTGGTATCTAAAAAAAAAAAAAAACAGAAATATACTCCTATATACAGGGAACAAACTAGAACAAACCGGCACTTGCCAGAGGGGAGGCAGGTGAGGGGTGGGCAAAATGGATGAAGGGGATCAAGAGGTACAAACTTCCAGTTATACAATAAATAAGTCACAGAGATGTGAAGTACAGCATAGGGACAAAGCCAGTTATACTGTAATAACTTTGAGTGGTAACAGATGTAACTACACTTGTCATGGTGAGCATTTCATAATGTATACAGAGGTCAAATCACTGTGCAGCACACTTGAAACTAATACAGGATTGTATGTAAACTACACTTGAATTTTTTAAAAAAAACAGTGATAGCACCAGGTACTCTAAAAAAAGCAGTGTATCCAAAAAGTGGAAACAATGTTGGAGCTTTCTATTGGCCTATGAAGGGAAAGGGCCTGCTACAGGACCCCAAACTCCGGGGACTCCCCACCTGCCCTGGGACTTCCTAACCCACAGCTTCATCTCAGAACCCTTCGACCTAGACTTCCTTCTTTCCGGGATCTCTCTCCTCTCCCTCCAGCCCCCCATTGCATTCTCCTCTCTCCCCAAACCTCTTCTCTACTTCTCACCTGAACCACTTTCTCCTTCCTCCAACTCTAGTATCTTTCCTCAAAACCACCAAGATCCTTAGACCACGAAAATGAACATTTTGCATTGTTACAGGCCTCTCTCTCTCTCTCTCTCTCTCTCTCTCCAATGACTGATAATGACCTCTGGAAGAGGGGTCCTGCGTTTTCATTGTGTACTGAGTCATCCTACAAATTTAGTGGCCAGTCCTGCTGGCAGTCACCTGTGAGAAAAGGGGACACATGCTAAATCAGCTGTGGCCCCCTTCTCTCTCCCTCCCGTGTTGTAACAGGTATCCATGGTCTTCTGCAACTGACATGTTACTTTCCTAGAAAGATGAAGGTTTCTCAGGTTTACTTTTTAAGGAGGAAACCATGAATCATGTAAGATACAGGAATAGCCTGTGTGTGTGTGTGAGAACCATATGTAAATCTCTCAGTTATTTCTCAGAACAAACTGTAAAGTAAATGCTGCTATTATCCCAACTTACAGATGGAAAGAATGATGCTTAGAAAGATTAAATATCTTGCCCCAGGTCACACAGCAAGCAAGGGGCACAGCTTGACTGACTCCAGAGCCGGCCTAACTGCAGGACCCTTGGGCGCCATCACTAGGCTGTACAGCCTGGGCAGGAGGCTGGTTTGCATGTAAAGTCTGTAGAAAGTAATTACTGAGCACTGACAAGGTGCTGAGCATTTTGCATCTATGAACTCAATCTTTGCAACACTCTATGAGATACTTTTATTATCTCCATTATATAGATGAGGAAAGTGAAGCAGACAGAGGTTAATTGTCCAAGGTTACACTCACTGCTACTAAGTGTTAGAAATGGATTTGTAAATCACACTAACTGGCTCCAGATTCTGAGCACTTAGTCACGACATTCTACCGCTGTGTAGGAGAAATTGCCTAGTAGAATATAATACAAAATCTCTTCTGAGCAAAAGTAGAAAAATTACCAGGCTTTTTCTTTAAAATCAGCCCTTCTCCTAAGTTGACTGAGGAATATAATATTATTCTTTTATTGAAGTATAGTTAATATACAATATTATTGGTTTCAAGTATACAACATAATGATCCAACAGTTATCTAATTATTAAATGCTCACCCCAACTAGCATAGTTACTGTCAACACAGAAAGATGTTCCAATACTACTGACTATAGTGGAATGGCAGGGGAATTCTGGAGGGGATGGCAGTGGATAAGGACATGGGGACTGACACAGGGAGGTGTGCTGATTGTCAGGGCTTTGGTGAAATCCCTCCAGAATTCCTCCAGCCTTCCAGGAAAATATGCCTTCTCTCCTTCTCCCTCTGTCTTTGAGGGTCTCCTAGCAGCAATCCCTGATTCTGTTAGCATAAGACACGCAAGGCAACAGGCATCTGGCCCACATATCGTGGTGGCCATCTCCTCACGTAGCCCCACCAAGCCACACCATCCTCCTCTGTCCTGCACCCTGCTTAGCTAGAACAGAATCAGCTCACTCAGCAAAGAGTCATGGCCCAGGAGGGACAGAGGCCAGTGGGAGAATTTCCAGATGAATAAGATGACCTTCAGGTCCTCCTGTCTTTTCTCAGCCCACCACTTCTACCCAGTCTTTTCTTCAGTGAGCACCTTTTTTCATAAGAAAACAATCCTTTTCTTTCCCCAGAGTGACCACAGTGTAGAAAACCACACACTGACCTATATGTAGCATGGCCCTGATGTATGCATGTGGTTTCAAAATGCACCAGTTGAGCAGGGGATGGGTCACTGATCTTAGCAGTATCTCTGAATTATTTTACCGTTTTTTTTTGTGCAAGTTCTAGAGATAGGAGGGGTTTTTCCTGATAGGGTGTGGAGGAAAAAGAAGAATGAAGAAGGGGAATTACTTGTGACATTCACCTTTCCACTCTACCAGATAATTTGGCAAAATAATTTCAAAGGGCACTGCTCAATAATATTAAGAGTTCTCATGCACAGAATGCTGTAATGAATTGTTGTAATGTAGTATTCAAAGAGGTTGGATTACTTGTCCTCCAAACACCTAGAAGATGCCTGTAGAAGCTTCTCAATAGGCGTCTGAATTAGGGCCAACTTGTATTTATTTATGTTAATTTCATTGGCACATTTTTATTCCCTATTTCTCTAGCTAGACTATAAACTTATTGAGAAAAGGAACTCTTTCATAATCCCATTGCATAGTCCATTACACATTTCTAAGCATATTAAAGGAATCCATAATCAAGGATATCCTAGAAGAATCTAGGAGAATTAGATTCCATTAAGAGACATTGGCAACATGCTTCCTTTGGAGCACCTGGGATAACTCAGAGCTCTGTAGGATTTCCAGGGGTACAAACTATTACTTTGTGAAGCCACCCTGAGATGGAGGAATGCTTGTGGTTGGGGCTTATTGTAAGAAAAGGAAATCAGACATTAGATTCTTCAAATCATATATTAAATTGTGTAAGAATTATAAGTGAATAAATAAACTAAGATACGTGTACCCTGTGAGGGACCTATCACCCAGAGAACTTGGGACTTGGCAAAGTTCTACACTTTTGAGGTATACTTGATATCCTCGGAGCCCAAAAGAATCTGAGTAGTAAACATTAACTCTCAGATCCTACCATTTTTTTACAATAATAAACTCTTACATTTGCACACAATTTTATATTTTTCTATCTTTTCATATCCACTATAAACTGTGAGTTCACAAGACCCAATGAACTAGCAAGGAAACACATACCCAGAGAAGTTAATTGGCTTGCCAAAGACGAGAAAGCTCTGTGTGGTTCAGGTGAAAAGACCCAGAAGGCTTCAAGTGCAATGTAAACCCCCCAGGGTCATTTGCCTCACTGACAACCATTCCTTTACGCAGTCTGTGGACAACAATACCTTGAGTATGAATTTCAGCTAACAGTTTATAAAGCACACACACTATCTCATTGCACATACCAAAGTCTGATAGTGTTAGCACATCCTGGTCCCCCATTTCCATTGCATCTTCTTTCTTTTGCTCCATCTTATTCTTGACTGTGGTTCACCACAAATTCTCATTTATTATCTATAACTGATTGATAATTTATATGTTCTGGCTTTGTGCATCAGCAAGTTCCTTGCTTTTAACTCGTTATTTTCCACTTGTCGACCACTCTTCCTGTGGGAAGTGTGTGTATGTGTGTGCATGATTTGACAACTGCCCAGGGCTCATTTGTTTTTTGGGTCATTTATGACTTTTCCTCTTACAAAAATGTGGATTTTTGTTTGTTTGTTTGTTTGTTTGTTTGTTTTCAAGTAGTATGGACACATTTTTGTGTTGGACTTTCATTCCCCAAGCAGTTATTTTTCAATGGTTCTTAGTTTGGGTTACACAAAAGCAGAAGTGCTAGTGTGTGGGTCGCTTATTTGGGAAGTGATCCCAGAGAGAGTGAGGACAATAAGACCAAGGTGAAAAGCCAGTAAAGGACATGCTGACAAGCAGGTTATCAACATGTGCAACTAGGGCTGATTTCTCCTGATGACTTTCTGAGAAAACATATGGAATGTGGTCTGTCATACCCGTTTCCCTAGACACACACACACACACACACACACATATTCTAGGTATCACTTGCTCTAAAGGTCAACCTCAGAGGAAAGGAATAAGGCCAAGGTCTGGAATTTCAGACAATGCTTGTATTTGTCAGAGAAGAAGTTCCAGCAGGAGCTAATGTGCCTAAAGAAAACTTTGCCAGAACTGGGACAAGTCCACTTCTTCCTCAAAGCCTAAATGTCTTACCTAGTAATGGAAATAGTCAATGCTGTCTATGACCCCTGAATAGAAATCGGCTCATTCTCAGAGTCAATCTTCAAATGGTGAGAGAAGCCATGGTCAGATCAAAGACTTGCTAAGAACTACTTAAAGCCAATTCAAGTGCAACAACATTTGAAAATAAACTCCAGTAGAAGGCACCTAACAGTGAACTTAGCAAAATCCTCTTGAAGGTGTTTGTCTTTAAATAAAACAGCCTGACATGTCCGAACAAAGTTTAATGGATACTTACTAGCTGGTGCTAGAGCTAATGCCTTAGTAATATGAGCACCATCTGGGTTTCTGACCTTCATCTTTATCCTGACATCTGAGATCTTAAGGGATAACAGGGAGTTATCAACTGTAATTTAATTGTTCCTAGTACATTTTGCAGATAATTTACAGTCTTGGAAAATATTGCTTTGTGAGGTTTTTCAGTAGTTTTTCCCTACATCACCTGTAGATTCTTATGTAAAGGCCCTTTTGCTATTAAGGAGCCTACTGTTTCTAATAGCATGACTGTCTGAGAATCTTGAAGTTTTCTTTTCTTCAACCTACACAGGTTTCCATTTGAGGACTGACATTTATTTACTCCCTGAAGAGTTCTAATCTTACTACAGCATCACACTGCCAAACTAAAATAAATGTCAGCACTTGGGGGAAAGGTATCTGACAGACATCTAACAAAACGCATCAAAACAAAAAAAAAATGCTGCCAGGAGGACAAAAAATTTCACCCTCTCAAAATTAGCCAGAAACTAGTAACAAAGAAATGAACCAGGTGTTAACAAGTAATTACACCCACACAGAGTATTTAGACATTAAAGAACATTGCCCGTGATTTAAAACAAGGCATTTCAGGAAAATGCAGCAGTGTGAGCCTGCCTTACAGGACCCTATAAAACTGAACACATGTCTATTTCGGTTTCTAAATCTGATTAATTAAGAACTGAGGAGCCCTCTACCCGGTAAGGTATTTTTCACAAGCATTTATGTATAATCCTCATAAGAAATTTGTGTAGTAAGTATTATTACCTTGATTTTATGGATGATGAAATAAACCTCAGGAAAGTTAAATGGTTCACCTAAAGTCTCACAACCAATAAGAGGCAATCTGGGGTGTCCTTTGGAATCTTGAGGCCCTGACTGAATTCCCTTCCTCTGCACCAGCACTTTTTTCTACACATGAGGGCATGATTCCTTTGTGTCCAGAAAGAGGTAAGCAGACTATTGTCCACTGAATAATTTTCAATGCAGGCACAAGAAAAGAAAGAAAAAGAAAAAAGAATAGAAAAGGGAGCAAAATAGCAGAAGAGTTTTTTTTTTTTCAGTTTGAGAACAGTAATGGATTCTAAGCAGCTGAATTAAAGATAATAAGCAAGTTTTTAAAAAACTTTCTTCATAAGCTTCTAGATATTTCTCTGTCCTTATCTTATTTATTTAAATTTCAGAATTTTTAATTTCTAACATGGGATACCAGTCTTGAAGTAACTGGTATCAATTATTAAGTGGAAAAGTACTTATACATGAGATTTAGATGATGACATACCTGTAGAACACACTGAATTTGTCTGGAATTAAGTGATTCTTCCCACTCCCTCATGGATACACTTGGAAGTTAAATTAAGCTATCCGAAGCCTTCTTTGACAGCAGTCAGTAGCCAGACTTGACTAGGAATCATTTCTTGTGACATTGTCCCTAAATTCTTCCATTTCTTTAAGCATTTCCACAAGGGGGAAAAAAGTTTTCTCTGGCTTTATTTCATGACAGAAAGAAAGCATCACTAAATTTAACAGTTGACTAGACATGGTGCTGAACAGATGGAAAATAATAAAATTAGAAAGGAGGTCAGATTCTGAAAAGTACAACTTGAACTGCACTCTCAAATTGTATTCTCTGTGCTCCATCTTTGCAGAGTTACAAAGGACCTCTGAGATGATGTCTGCTTCCGTTTTGCATATAACGGTAGCAGTGAAAGCAATCTGTTGGTATACATTTGAAGTTAGGACTTGAATTTTCTCTTTTCAAATAAGGTCTGATTCAGAGGTGGCAAATTAGGGTGAAGGTAGACACCCTCTACCCTCACACCTTAATTAATTCAGCTTGTTAGAAGGAAGGGAATGGGGTACAGGGAAGAGAGGGGAGCAAGTGCACAAGGTCACATGTCCTGAATTATTATAAATTACTGAATGGAGGCGGAAAGGATGTGTGGGTATCATGTAGAGAAATGCCTATTCTAAGATGAGCAACATCATGGCCTTAAGTAATGTTTTACATTTGCTAATTATGGCTCCGCCCCTCCTTCCTGTAGGATATCGTTTCTGTATTGAGCCAGTCAATGAACAAAAATAAGCAGGTCATTGACACGTTAAATGTGTGGTAGTAAAGAAATGAGAAGAAAATAATTTGCATACTTCAGTCAATTCTCCTACTTCAAAAGAAAAACAAAGAAAACAACCTTCATTACCTCATCCAAACCCTCCGATCTGAGCTTCACAAAGAAAAGTCTGTAGTCCTCAGGACTGCTTTGGGACACCTCACTTTGACTAGGCCTGCTCCCACCTAGAAATGATCATGGAATACACACTAGGTAGTCCATGTCCACATCAGACAAACAAGAATGTTAATGAAACTCACCATTCTGAAGGAGTGGACCCCACGATCTGCTATTTCTGAAGCCAGATGCCTGTGTACAGTCATGAGCTGAATTCTTCCCTCTGCTGCCCTTAACAAGAAGAAAAGTCTCTCTATTCCTTCCCAGCACTACCATGACCTTCTCTCTGCACTGCTCTCTCCACCACTGCCACCTGGTTTCTCCACCAGCACTCTTTGCCTTCCTTTCAACCTTCAAAGCAGCCACTGTTCTCTTCTCTCTGCCAGTGTGATGAGACACAAAACCCAACTGATGGTTGGTATTTCAGTGGAATCCATACCGACTGCCTGGTAACAAAACAAAAAAACAAAATATAAACAAAGCAGTCATGTGCCATTCCAGAGAAGTGAAGTCACTCATTGAACTCCAGCAGTGTACGAGTTGTCTCCCTCCAAATGTCTGCAGTTACTTTAATCCTAAATGTTACAAATTAAACAAATATGCAAGGCTGGGCTTGTATGATAGCAGTGGACCCCTTTGGTGTGATTTGGGACCCTAAAGGGGATGCCGGGGATTGGGGGAGGAGAACAGGAATCTGAAGGAGGAGAGAATAAATGCTGTAGAAGCACAGAGTACCAGAAAATACAGAGAACCACTTGACCCAACTGCTTAATTTTTACAGATGAGAAGATAGAGTGCTGTAGACTTTAAGAAATTGTTCAAGACTGCCTTGCCAGTTAGAAACTGCTGGGAGTAAATTCTCCAAAGCATCAATGTTTAGGTTTACTTTTTAATTGTATTGCTTCTGCAAAAAGGAGGCACACTGTTAATACCACAGCAACCATATACTATATGCCATGTAACCAGACTTCTTTTTCCTTCACCCTAGTAACTAGACCTCACTTTTCACCCCCTCCATATCTGGCCATTCTCTCTTATATCAGGAATACATATGATCTACTAATCCTCTCATGTTACATCCTTGGTTTAGTGATTTTGGAAGTGACTCCTGGCCCCTCACCAAGCTCGGCCCCTGCCCCTGGTATTTCGTTTACTCTCTGCTTAATCTTCAGCTCAACACACAATGCCTCAAATAGCTCCTATTCTCCATCTTCAACACCTTGTCTCCATTCACTCCACAGGACAATAAAAAATGACTTACAGGTAGTCCTGCTTCCCTCCCCACCCCTGTCTGAGCCTGCAGAAAACCCCAAAGGGTGGATGCAACATTTGAAAGGATTCAGAGTAGATGGTCAGCATGGTTTCCTTGAAATTACACTGGATATAAGTCCTGGAGGACAGACTCCTCATAATGAGGACCTCTGCCAGGCAGTCCAAGTGTGAATTTGCACACCAACTCTGACCTCAGAACCAGTGCAGTGGAGGCCCACAGAAATCTGTATTTCCACATTCTCAGCAATGAATAACCCTTAAAATGCAAACTGTCCCAAGCTATGAATGACTCTAGAAGAATCCAAGTGCCTCCGCCCCATAGCTATCTCTGTAGAGTGCAGCTGTGGCTGGTCATCTTCACCACATTCTACCTCTCCTTTCTGGCATCTCTCTCACCTCCTCAGTCCCCCATGATTTAACCTCTCCTATATCGTCATCATCATCACTCACCTCTGCAACAAAACTCCTTAATCGTCAACTGCAGTGGAATGTTTTCAGTGCTTATCTCATTGATTGTGCTATCACACTGTTTCCCAGAAAGTGTTCTTTGGGACTCTAATTTTGTGTGTTATTATTAATAATAGTTATATAAGAAAGGGGAGAGATTCATGGTCAAATGGCTTTGGAAACTTTACTGTGGAAATTAAAATTCTTTACAGCAAGACTTCTCAGAGACATTGATGCTAAATTTTTTGTGATTCTATAAGAGAAATATGTAGATTTCAGCATTTCTCACACTTAGTTGACCACTGAATCCTTTTCCAAATAGCGATTCTTGCAGTGATTATTCCTTGGAACAGCCTTTGAGAAACACTTCCCCTTATCCCTTGACACAGGTGTCCATTCCTTTCCATTTTTCCTCCTTCGATTCTATGATACCTCACTTCTTGCTCTTCTCCTGTATCTTACCACTTCTCAGACTTTGCTTTCTCTACCCAACATTTGCACATTAGTATTTTCTTTGCTTCTATATTATGTCTCTGCCTATACAATGCATCTTCTTTCTGAATGATCTCATTTGCCATCCTCATTTTACTACTTGCTAAGCACTAATTATCTCCAATCTATGTGTTTGACCAAGATCTCTCTACTGTTTTCCATGCCATATAGCTGAAGGTGTTCTTAACTCTTCCTCTTGAATATATTCTAAGTATCTCTAACAGAAAAAGTTTTTCCTCAAAACCTGGGTCTTTTTCTTGTGTTTCCTGTCATGTTGGGGGGGAACCACTACTCATTCAATCATCTAAGCTAGAAATCATCCAAGACTTTTCCCTGAAGTTGAGGACATAGTATTCATAATATTATCAGTCAGTCCTATAGATAGATATACAAACTATTTAAATCCTATAGATATCTAAACTCTCCAAGTTTCTTCATTTATTGAGTACCAACTGCATATCAGGTACCAGTCTAAGTACTTTGAATATAGCATCAAATACAACAGATAAGATCCCTTCTACCATGGGATTTACATTTTGGTAGGCAGAACATAAACTATATGTTATAGGATGAATGTGTCTCCCAAAAAACCCCATATGTTCAAGTCCCAACCCCTAGAACCTTAGAATGTGACTGTATTTGAAGATAGGGTCTTTAAAGAGGTGGTTCAGTTAAAAAGAGGTCATTAGCTTGGGCCCTAATCTAATATGACTATTGTCCTTATAAGGAGAGAGATTAGAACACAGACACGTGCAGAGGGCAGACCATGTGAAGACATGGAGAACATGGCCATCTACAAGTCAGCGAGATTGGCCTCAGAAGAAACCAACCCTACTGACACCTTGATCTTGGACCTCCAGCATCCAGAATTATGAAAAAGTACATTTCTGCTGCTTAAGGCACCCAATTTCTGGTACTTTGTTCTGGTAGCCCTAGAAAATGAATACATTATGTCAACAAATTTAAAAAAGAAAATTTTAGACGGTGAGAAGTACTGTGAGGGAAATAAAACAGAGAGATGTGGTAGCATGGCCCAATGCTCAGAGACAGGGACCAGCCTAACATGTTCTAGGGAAAAACGAAAAAAAACAGGGTAGAAGGAAACAGTGACAGGAAGTGAGGTCAGAAAGATGGGCAGGGCCAGATCCAGAAAGTAAGCTCCCAGCCCTGACCCAGTTGCACAGTAAGCTCCAAGCCCAGGTCCAGCTGCAACTCTGTACAAGAGAAGGAGGAGGGAACACACTGTCGTCAACTACCTATGTCGAGTCAGTAAAGAGGAGAGAGTGCCAAGTCTCTTCTAGCCTCTTCCCTGCTTTTAAAGCAAACCCTACCCTCTAAGACAGAACCCAGCCCAGGGGGCATCAGATTTTCTCCTTTAAGGTTGGCTCCTCCTCCTCCAGTGGAAAGAAACATTCAAGAAATAGAAAGAAACACAGAAACCCCCTGTTAGGTACTTCCCAGAAAGGATGAAAGTGCTGGCAGGACTTCCTTTCCGCATGGCCCACTGAGGAATAGGGAGTGGAAAAAAAAGTCTTTCGCTAGAATCTACCTAAATTTGTCTGTATTGATCTCAGAAATTGTCACACTTTCAGGTTTCCTGCTAGTAAATAACATGCAAACAGATTCATCCCACTCCTCAGCAAAGCTGAAGCTGCATGACAGGCTGAGGTAGATGGGGAATAAGAGTTGTGAGCCATCCTCACTCACCCTTTCTATGAAGTAGGTGAAATGGGTTATTTGGAAAGATCTGCTGCACACAGCACATCACAGGGCCTCAGATTATATACCACCCTTCATGGCATCAGGTTTAGCCATGTAACATCCTTTGGTCCATTAAGTGCAGGCAGAAATGATGTCTGTCACTCACAGCAGAAGCTTTAAGAGCCAGCACGTGGTTCCCTGGGCTCGATTTCCCTCTTCCTGAGCCAGGCAAGGTTCCATATAGAGGCTTTCTGGGTCCTACAGTGAAGAGAATGTAGAGCGGAGCCTCAATTGGCCAGTGATGGAAATGTAACTTGAGCAAGAAATAAACCTTTATTGAAGGAAGCCACTTGGATTTCAGTGTCATTTGTTACCATAGCATAACTTAGTAGAGCTGACTGATACAGGTGCAGTACTAGAAATGCCCAACTTCTTTAATGTCTAGGAGTCTGTAAGCAAGTCCACCTGAAGCAAACCTTTCTGTTCAGGGTGTATATGTGTAAAAGGCGTCTTGGTTATAAAAGATAAGTTGAATGACATTGTCCAGGAAGGCAAATTGCCTTGAATAATAAGTGTATTAGTTAAGGGAAGAGTAGGCTCATCCACAGTAACAGAGAGACCCCTAAATCCCAAGAACTCACACAGTAAAAATTTACTTCTGCTGCTCAAAAGGTCCAGGGAAGGTTGGCCACTCTCCTGGATGTTTCTCCTCTGGGCAGTGGCTCAGGGACAGGCTCTACTATCTTGGGATCCTTTACTTCCAACCATGCAGACAAGGGAAAGAGCACATGGAAGATCTCACAGGAAAGGCTGAATGGCAAGGCCTGGGAAAGGAAATGCACAGGGCCGCCATTCTCTGTGCAGATCTCATCACAGGTCCCACCTAGATGCAAGGAGAGCTAAAGAGTGAAGTATTCCTAAGTGACCAGGAGGAAAATAAAATGGCTTTATGAACAGTTACATTTTGTCTGCCACCATGAAGTTCTACTTTTATAGGAGAAGGTTATAAAAGACTTGTTGAATTTTGAGCAGCTTTGAAAGACGGTGCTGCCGTTTGGGTGATAACATCACCAGGAAAGATGGGGAATGCTGGCTCTGGTCTTTGAGATAGATAACAGTTGTTAGGATACAATGAAACCTCTAGGTGTTGGTTAGCTTGTGCCCCAGGATGTCTGTGTACGTGAACCAGAAGAGTTTTCTGCTAGAGCCTTATTCCTGTGGACCAAGAACAGATGAAGAGCCACAGCAGAAAAAGGAGGTGTCCAGACCACCGAGGGCCTCCCTGCTTCAGTGCACAGGCACTGCTTGAGAGCTGTGCAGGAAGCAATCCTGAGCGGTGGCGGGCGAGGGCTGGCCAGGCTCCAGCACCTGCTCCAGCTAGCCTTCAAAAGACTGGCTGAGTCCCTCTGCACCAAGTAAACCCTGAAGTTCCCTGAGCAATTTTAGTAGGAGGGCCTCAAAAGATGAATTTTGTTTTTCTTGCTGATAATATAGGTAGCACTTCAAGCAAATGATTAAGAAGCAAAAACAAAATCTCATGTTTGAGTAACAAGTCTGTTGAGCAATGCATTCCAGCTAACAGAAGAGGAAGATGGTATGAAGATAATGGACAGAGAAAGGAGAGCTTCTGAATGGAAGAAATCTATCCGGAAAAGTAAGTGGCTCATTCATATTCATTTTGTTTTATTTTTAATCAGTAACCCTCAGCCCTGCAGCAGTGCAAACCAGGTAGGTAGATGAGCTGGCCAGAGCAACACCCACTGCATGATGGACAGTGTGTGTGAGGCAATCCCATTTTAGAAATCCAGGTCCCAGAGAACAGAGCATGCTTTATGCTCTGTGTATTGAGTCATGGAAGGGGAAGAAAGGATACCCTCCCAGTATGTAATAAAAGAAAAGCACAGTGCAATGTGGGGGTGTTTCATCAAACTCCTTACATAAACAGGACCTATATGTGAGAACACTGTCAAAATTTGAATGTGGAGCTTCATAGAGACAGAGCAGCTGGTGGGCAGTCAGCCAACCACTCATATGGGACTGGAACTGATGTTCTGAAGCCCACTGGGCTCCTTGCAACCTCCCGCATTTGTTCAGCCCACTCAGACACAAACCTAAGTGAGCTGCCTCTCACTTGTGGTTGCCCCTACGCAAACCCCAACTGCATGTCTGATCTAATCTAAAGAGACCTTTCATATAGAGAACACACTCACTCAGACACACCTACCTCATGGGAAAATGGCATCTCTTCTCAAGAGCTTGATTTTCCCTCGGGAACTATCAACTTATTTGCTCTCACTGAAAGGGTAGAAGTACAGACTTGTTAGGAACTGACTGACATCTCTGTCTGTTCTTCAGATCAGCTGTTTGACCCCTGGGGGTCTATGGTTATTGTGACCACCCGGCTGTAACCCAGGCCCCCTCTGCCGATGCTGGGTAACAATCACAGTGTCTTTGGTCTCAGTCCCTGAATTTTGTTGAATGGGCTCCAAGTCCCCAAGGCTTATCCTTTCCCTCGTGTCCCAGGGCCTCCTGTTCCACTGAATGGACACTGACCTCTCCCCCTGTGGGTTCTATCCTTACAGGTGCTCCGTTCAACACAAGTGTAGCCACTGGCGGTAGGCCCTTGATCCCACCACAGCTAGGAGACCAGCAAGCCTCACCATTATGACTCCTACTTCCCTGCCATGCCATTGGAGATTCTCCGCCCCAGCTCTAAGTCAATCCCAAAAGGAAGCCTGGTATTTTAATTCCCAGTGTCCTCTACCAAAGAACCAGAGAGATGTTCCCAAAGCCTAGGCCAGATGCATTAGAGTAACAACCACTGCAATCAACCTGAAGGCAATCCTGCTGGGACCTCTAGGTGGACAGCCTGCCTTTACAACATACCAGGCATCGTGGCAAACCTAGGGATGAACAGATGAGTAAGTTACCATCCCTGTCCCAAAGGAGATCTCTGCTTCTTTGCTACTCTTGCCCAAATTTGGTAGGCAGACAAGTCAATGAGCAGGAAAGGCAACTTCTTGAGCATGCCTGGTGTTGCAGATGCTCTAGATTATAGGGCAGAGTAAGGGCAGTTCTTGGTAAACCATAATTACTGGAAAGAACCAAGGAATTCCCCAGTTGGGATTAGGGGTAGCACCTTCTGAAGGCTTACTGTGGATCATTCTTTTGATTGAGTTTGAAGGAAAGGGAAAAACAGATTGTTCATTTGGTTATTTGGTTTTCCCTTCTGAAAAGTTGCCAGATCATTGTTTTCATGAAGATTTTGCTATCCCAAGGCAACTATTCTTTTGTGTAGCTCCCTAGAGAGTGACGAATCTCATTGAAAATAGAGAAAGAATCTTCATGAAAACCAAAACAAATGAGCTAATCAGCTTGTATCAGTGTGCAAATACATGGCATAGAACAATACACTATAAAGTTGAAAGCAACAGTGATATATTAAGTGAATCTTACAGAAAAGCTTTAAAGTTGATTAGTCCTTACAATACCCCTGGGTACTTTATTTCAAAAAACACCTAGGTTCTTGGGAAATTTCCCAAGGTCAACTACAGAACCAAGAGAACCTCACTTTTATAATTTATGCATATTACAATGTTCCTGGGAAATACTAAAGGGTGAACTTGATTCAAAACTTTCCATGTCTCTTCCTATATTCCTCCCACCTTCTCCAGGTGCAGGTCTCATGGAAGTAGGTATGTTTGTTAAGATGTGACTGTGGATGCACTTGAGCAACCCTGAAGTTTTCTTGTATTTTTTTTTTCTGAAAGTGCATAAGCCAGTATTCTTCTAAGCCAAATGGGAAGCAAATGGATAAAGCTAGGAGGAGAGAGGGTGGTCTTGATCAAGGCTGGTGAGACAGAGTTCTCAAGCTTATGAAATGTCCCTGGACCACTGATCTTTGGAATTCCACTGCAGGTCACCCTATTGTCCTATTTAGAGTTGATACGTTCTAAGTGATCCTCCCTAGACAATATGGGGTCTCTGTTGGGCCATATCTCAGCTTCCCTAATTACAGTTTCTCTACACCCTCACCACAGGTTTCTTCCATTTAATACAGAATGCTCTACCTTCTATTACAAGATAAAGGTCAGAGTCAAAACTGAAGAGTTTCACAAAAACAATAATTACCTTGTTCCCCACAACATCTCTCTGCCCCGTACCCTCCCCAGAGGAAAAAAAAAAATTCAAGAAGGGATCTTGGTTTGAATGGAAATTGATTAAACTTTTTTTTCCAGTTTCAGCACTTATTTTTTTTAAATTCTTGGTTTCTAGTGACCTTTCAAATACAGAATAATTAAACACTGCAGTTGTTATCATTGAAAGACCTAAGCTTAAAAAGCCATCTAGCAACTCTGCCAGCTCTTACTTATGAGACATACAGGACTCTGAAAATCCAGAAATTCCAGAAATTCCCTGTCCCCTACCAGCATTGCCATACCTTGCCATGGATGCTGATACGTTTTAAATAATGAAAGAACTATGACTCACAGCCCAGAAATTTCTCATAAGAATTTTATTCTATCTTGAGAAACCTAGTAAGGAATGTTCTAGAAACATGTTCGGCTATAAATATAAATAGATAATTATAGATGTAACCTTCTTGTGCATCTCCAGCATACATAGTTGTATAGATATAGATAATTATATCCACAGTTAAACACATTCCCTGTATTGCCTACACACACAATCGGATTCTGCTGTATGGATGGATATCCCTAAGCATTCCAGTCTTTTGGAATGAAAAAATGTTTAACTACCCAAATAAAAGAATACAAGTTCCAAACTAAGGGAATGCCTCACCCATAGGGCAGGGAAAGGAATTAAGATGTATTTCCCTTCCATTTGCCCTTTCTGCAGCTTGACTGTCCACTCTTGGGCCCACTCTCCTCTTCTAAGACTGCCTTGCTGGCAGTAAATGCTAATCCTTAATTCCCTAAAGCACCACTAGCTCAAAGCGGCCATGTGTAACAGTCTGATGACAAGTTAGGAAGGAGTACAACAAAGCGGACAAATGTGCAGAACATTAGTCATCACTGTCCTAAAGTTCCTTGACCACCTCCACCAGACGATGTCCCCCTCCAGCCCAGGCCCCCTGGATGTTCCCCCATCATTCATTTTCTGACCTTGGCTCCCAGGCTACCCATGTACATTCAGTCCTCTCCCCTTTGCCTTCCCCTCCCTCCCCAGGATGCTCACCGAAACACTGTTTACTTAAGCTGGATGGAGGCCTTGTGCAGGGAAGGTGGAAAAGGCTGCAGTTAGTTTTTGTTTCAAATAACATTCTTTTTCTTTTTTTACTACACACACCCATATTCCTATATACTTACATATGTACATATATGTATATATACAAAAGCAATGAAGTACATATACATAGTAAGTACATAGAAATATATATATTCAACTATTAAAGAGAAGACTTGAATATATATTCAAATATTAACTATGTAACTATTAACTAAATATAACTATTAAAGAGATTATCCCTGACAAGTGGAATTTAGCAAAGTTGGGAGCTTTTCTTTTTCTATTGTGTGTGTGTGTATGTGTGTGTGTGTGTGTGTGTGTGGGTGTGGGTGTGTTGTATAAGATTGTTTTTAACAATCAGGTCCTACTTTGCAATTAACAAAGAAGAAGGAAAAAACCATTGTTGATGGAAACAGAAATCTGGGGTAATCTTCTTCCACACATCCTACCCATCTGTGAACTCTGCCTCCAAAATGTCGGCTCCCTTCCCACTCCTACCACCATTGTTCATGACCTGCCACTTGTGACTTGGAGTATAACCTCCTAATACATCTCCAGGCTTTCAGTCTAATAGTTCGTTCTCTGGGTAGCAGAGATTTTTAAAATATGTCATGCTATCTCCCTGCTCATAATTCTTTGGAGACTGCCCAGTAACACCCAAAGCCCTGCCCAAGGCCCTGCAGGAAGGTCTACACCTTCCTCTCTGACCACACCACCTCCTGCTCACTGTGCTCTAAGGACGCTGGCTGGAGTGTATCGAACTCACTCCTGCCCTGGGAGCCTAACACCTGCTTATCACTCTTCATGGGACTGGTTTCTTCTGATTTTCCATGTCTTAGCTTCAGTGGCACCTCCTCAGTAGGCCTTTTCTGAGCTTGCAATCTGAAACAGGCCACAATATTATTCTCTACTGAGTCACTAATAACAACCTGTAACTATTTGATTACTCATTTGTCTGTACCTACAATGGAGTGTGAGCTCCATGGGGCAGAGACCATGTTTGTTTTATTTTGTTGTATCTCTCAACAGGTTAATATGTGACTAACGGCAACATATGGATGAATGAATGAATGAATGAATGAATGAAGCACCTTCTTTTTGGAAGGTGTTGTGCTAGGAACTTTATACATAGGGATAAAAATGTGACTTGTGCCTTCTATGATCTTACCCTCCAATAGGAGGAATAAGACTTGTGAGTAAATAAGGATGAATATTATAGGAATTCAGAAGAGGAAGAAATGTTAGCTAGCTAAGATAACCAAGGGTTTTGTAGATGAGTGGGTATTTGAGATGAACACTGAGGGATGGGAAAAGTCTCCAAGGATATAAATTCAATGTTCTAGGTAGAATTAGCTAAGCCATGAATACTGATAGTTTTGCTATAAGAAGTGTATATAGTGTGGATTAAGTGAGGGAAGGCAGATTGGGGCCAGATATTCAAAGGCTGTGAAGTCCAGAATAAGAAGTTTAAACTTTCAGTTTTTTAAGAGAAAACTGACATAATCAAAATAAACTTAAGGAGCATCTTGCAGTGCCAGGTAAGATCAACTGGAAGGCTTACTTCTTTGCTAGGGCTGGCATAACAAAGAACTACCTACCAGTGGCTCACACAATAGAAATCAATTTCATTACAGTTCTGGAGACCTGAAGTCCAAGATGAAGGTTTTGGCATGCCTAGTTTCTTCTCAGGCCTCTCTCTGGCTTGCATCTGACTGCCTTCTTGCTGTGTCCTCGTGTGGTCATCCCTGTATATGCATGTGATGGGCATCTTCCTGTGTGTCCTAATCACCTCTTATTAGGACACCTTAATCTAGTACTACTAGATTAAGCTCATCCTAATGACCTCATTTTGACTTAATTATTCTTTAAAGGTCTTATCTACAAATATGGTCATTCTGAGGTGCTGAGCCCTAGGATTTGAGCATATAAACTGGGGGTGGGGACAATCAGCCCGCAACAGAAGGCGAGGGAGGAGAGGAAATATGTCTGAGATTGAGGGTCAAGATGTCTCATGTTCCCTTTCAGAGTGTCACAAGGCCCCCTCCTCCCTTGAATCACAAAGAAATCTTGGAGGGTTCTTTGGTGTATTCAAGTAGGAAAGGAACCCTATAATTTTGATGTAAGGAAGTTGAATACAATGGTTTCTGGTTAAAATAGTTTCCTCCTTCTTTCCTACAAGGAATTTCTTACAAAAGTCAATGTCAAGTTTTTAAATTCTGAATCTTTGATCTATTATGACCCTGAGGATAAAGCTTTCCATGGCCTTAGTATCAGGAAAGGTTAATTTACTCCTGCACCACAGATCAATAGTTACCTACGGACTCCCGGAAATCTTGTAAACAGTCATGGTCACTTTTTCTATTGGTTCCCAGACATGCGCATCTCCAAGGAACGTCGTGAACTCTCTAACATGAAGTTCGTGTTCTAACTAGACTCCTGGCTCCACCAAATATTCCCACCCTTGTTTTCTAACATCATGTTTGCCTTATTCATTTATTTTTTTTACATTTTATAAGCTTCATAAGCTTTCTTAAATCCTCTTTGCACCAAGGTATAGTACTTGAAAAAATTAGTGAATTAACAACAATGGCAAAAACTGACATTAAATTTAATGATTTTATTTCATAAAAAAATCCTCACTAGATATATGTCCATGGCCATAAATCTAACATCAAGTAGACAGGAAGAAAGTGGGCGGGGGGGGGGGGCGGAGAAAGAGGAGGTTCTCCTGTCCCAGGAGCCTGTGTGTCATGCTCAGGCCTCCTCTGCCCCTCAGAGCAGCTCCTCTCCAATGATCCCCTACTACCAACTCCACTCATACATGGAATGTTCCCTCTCTCCACTGTCCCTCACCACCAGTCCTGTGTTCATCTCTCTGAACTCCTTTAACAGGAGGTGACCCCTTAGTCAGAGCCTGGGGATCAACTGTGGGCAGTGGTCACATGGGTGACATCCAGTGACTCCTATGAAATCACCACCTCACTTTCTGACTGCACCTAAACTTTAGACACATCCTATCTAATGTCGGCGTCTGTTTTACATATATATCTTGTCTCTCCAAGAATATCATCTTGAAGGGAAGACTCATATCCTTTACTTTGTGTAAGTCCCTCAAATATGTCACAGTGCTAAGGACACAGTAGCTCATCACTACATACTTATTAATATAACTGTATTAAGTGCCTCTAAAAAGGGTAGAGAAGCTAGAAATAGCAAAAGCTAAAGGAGAAAGGGAAGCTGCAGGTCCAAGAAATAACCTCAGTTAATTGTGTCTGTGTGGGTGCTTTACCATGAGACCAGAACAGACCACACGGGGGCTGACCACAGGACACTTAAAAAAGAGGAATCCAGAGAGAGGAAGGAAGGGGGTTACTGCTCATGGTACTATTTGGAGAAATACTCAGCCTCAAACAAGGACAACTGGACTCAAGAAAAGGTCATAGACTCTAAAGGTAGGGAGAACATACAGGAAAAATAAAAAGGATGGGACGAAAACACACATTTTCTGGGCACCAGTGCTGGGTACATACTATTTAACTTCAACAACCTGTGAGGCCAGGACACAGGAAACAAGCTTCCAGAAGGCAACAACTTCACACAGCTTGTAAATTATGGAGCTAAGAGCTGAGGTTTAGCTTACCTGATAAAGCTCAAGATTAAGAATGGCACACTGGGCATTAAACGCGAGAGGTTCAGACAGAGATGTACATGCAGGAGACCAAAAAGTCCAGAGAGAAGGATAGTAAAAAAAATGGAGTAAAATGCAAGGTGGGAGTTTCAGGATGAAAACTCAGGAGCACCAGGTCTTTGCAAGAGCACACACGTCTTGCCGGTACAGGAACTCTTCTTAAACGGTACCAATCGCCTCGTGATCGTGATGTCCAACTTATTCCACAACATTTGAAAGTTCAGATGATATTCCTCCTGTGACAATTCTCTGTAAGTTCTCAGAGTTAAGAGAACTTAACTTTTCTTAGTAAAATGAAATTTCCCTGACTTCCTCTTTCATAACATTGTAACTGGGCACCCCCAGGAAACCAAGCAAATTTGCTTCTTTGTGTCTTAAATAGACAATCCCTTATAAGATGGAAGAGAGAAGCCATAGGTGGGAAGAAAATATTCACAAAACAAATATCTGGTAAAGGAATTGTATCTAAAATTTATAAAGAACTCTTAAAACTCAACAATAAAACACAGCCTCATTTAAAAGTGGGCCAAAGTGCTGAACACTTCACTAAAGGTGTACAGATGGCAAATGAGTATGTTAAAGGATGCTCAACATCATATGTCATTAGAGAATTGCAAATTAAAAATGTGATACCGTGATGCAACAATTAGAATGGCAAAAATCTAAAACACTGACATCAAATGCTGATTAGGATGTAGAACAGGAGGAATTCTCATACATTGCTCACAGGAAAGGAAAATGGTACAGCCACTTTGGAAGAGAGCTGGACGATTTCTTACCAAGCTACACAGCCTTACCAGACAAACCGCAATTGGTCTCCTTGATATTTACCTAAATGAGTTGAAAACATGTCTACACAAAAACCTGCATATGAATATTTATAGCAGTTTTATTCATGATTTCCCAAAATTGGAAACAACTAAGATGTCCATCAATAGGTGAGTGGATAATCAAGCAGTGGTACATTCATGAAATGGAATATTATTCAGCAATAAAAAGAAATGAGCTACCAAGTCATGAAAAAACCTTAAATGTTTATTGCTGAGTAAAAGAAGTCAGTGAAAATGCTGCATACTGTATCATTTCAACTATATAACTTTCTGGAGGAAGGCAAAACTATGGAGATGGTAAAAAACATCAGTGGTTGCCAGGGATTCAGAGAGAAAGAAGGAGAGGTGAGTAAGTGGAACACAGGGCACTTAACAGATGGTGGATTTATTCTACATAATACTACAATGGTGGGAATAGGACATTGTGCATTTGTCAAAAGTTATAGAACTGTATAACACAAAGGGTGAGCCCTAATGTGGATTATGGACTTTAAATAATAATAACATATCAACATAGTCTCATCAGTTGTAACAAATATACACACCAATGCAAGATGTTAATAACAAGGAAACTGTGTATGTGTGGGGGGTGAAGGAAAGGATCATATGGGAACTCTGTCCTTTCTGCTCAATAGATAAAAATAATCTATTAATAAAAAAGGAAAAAGACAATAACAAGATATGTTCATTTACTAAGCTCATAGCTAATGGTATGAATATTGAACCTATAAATGTATATTTGATGGACATTTTGATAAACTTTGGTACATTTAATTTCCCTTTGCCCTTAGAGGCTGTTTTTTACATTTGAAACAAATCTTAAAGCTATTTGTCATTTGAAAATGTTCAAGATGAATACGTCTTCTTTCATACATACAGTGAATCTACCAAAAACACTTTGGTCTAACTCCAAATCTATGGAAATTTAATTTCAATGCTTAAAGTAGTTTTAAGAAAGAAATCACATTCCATTTCACAATCATGAGGAAAAAGGGTGTTTGTTCCTCTCTGAAGAGAATTTGTTTTGCTCTTTTTCAAAAGAGAAATCCTTATCTTAAAAACCCTCTTCTCACTGTATCCTTACCTATCAATCTCTTCTAAGGCTCAAGAACTGATTGCCTTTGTAGTACCAAGACTCAAAGAAAAATGAGAAAGTGACTAAGGGATCACAAAGCTCCTACTAGAAATACAATAACTTGGAGACAAATTCTACCACCCCCTCTCACAAGCACATGAAAAAAAAACAACTCCAGTGTTCACACTGGAGAATTATCGTTTGCTTATTATGACTTTACATGGTTTCATAAAAGACAACGGACAGTCATCGTGTCACAGTTGTTTGTAAAAACAGGGAAGAGAGAAGAGGAAGCACTAGAACTCCTGGAAAGCTACAGTGCAAGTAAGGTGTCAAAGTCAGGAGGCCTGGGACGTTGGGGAAATTCCTCCAAGGCAGGAAAGCAAAAACCTGAGATGACACTGGATTTCAAATCCATGGTGTACGGCACCAAGTGAGAAGTTCAAGTTAGGGGTAGACAAGAGCGCTGGTACAAGAGTGAAATATTTGTGTTCAAGACTCCCCTCCTACTCCAACTCACTCCTTTGGACAGTTTTCCTTTCTGGAGAGATGTTTACGTCTTGCTGCCTGATGGTGCTGTTGGCTGCTCGTAATAAGAGAGGAAGTTGAAGAGATTACAGCTCAACATGCCCAAAGAGAGTTAAAGCTTCACAAGACCATTTGAATCCCGTTGGTAGTTCCAGTCCATTCCAGCAGGCCCAGTGGGATCCTCAGTTCCTCTCTGGAACCAAGAAGCCAACCAGGCACAGAAACAAGAGTGCCACCGGAAGAATCCTAATCCTCTGCATGGTCCCTGTGAACAGGAGGCTAGATAACCACTGGCCCTTCTCAGCCTTTCAGCAATGCCCTTGATGCAGAAGCCTATCTGCCTCCTGCTCAGGACTCTGGGTCCCAAGGTTTCTCCATTTTTGCCTTGAAATCAGGCCTCTGCTTCCTTTGGGAACTCTACCCTGTAGTCTAGCTAGCTGGCTGGGATCCGTTCCGGGTGTCCAGGTACTGCCGGATGCCTGGATTCTTTGTGTTCACTCTGAAATAAGGAGGAAATCAGGTACAAAGAGAGAATAGTTACCAGTAAATATTAAGCAGCAAATTGCAATCAGGTAAAATAGAGACTGCGAGGGCTAACATGAAAAGAAACTGGCAGTTCTCAAAATGGGAAGGCATCAAAATTACTTTGAAAACATTTCCAAAATGAATATATCCAGAAATCATTCCAGATCCAGCAAATAAAAATGTCATGGGGTGGAGAGAGGAATTTTTAAAAAGTTCCCTAAGTGATTCTGATTTTCAACCTTGTTTAAAGCCACTAGTTAAATACAGATAGAATTTGTAACTAAGCCAGAGCATTTATTTTTGCAGCTGTTTTCTTTGTGTTTATTTTGAAATGTAAGTAATCGGGTACAAAGAAACAAATGTTATTCAATGTATATGAAGCTGTAAGTTAAAATATCACTTCTGTGCATTTTTCAATTGAATACATTTTCTTTTTGGATCTCTAAAATAGTGCTTTTAGAGCTGCCTTTATAACAAACAAAAATAATTGAAAATACATTGTGTGTTAGGGTGTAGCAAGAAACCACCCTAAGTACATAGAGGGGAGGATTTCCAAGTTAACCCTATTGTTAACCTAGTTAACTCCTTTTTGCTTTAATTTTTATTGCTCTAATATTTCCGGCATTCCAAAGTACAAAACAATTCATTTTTTTTTCAGGCCCATAGTCTGAACATCCAGAATCATATGTATTGAGCATAGATACAAGAGTGGAAGGTTTAGGGAATTGAACTGAACCTGCATTGATCCCCTGGAAGTTTAGTTTCATCATTCAGCTTCTTTTCCTAAAGGTGAAATGTCTCCAAAAATGGGTGAGTTGATCATTTTTTTAAGTAGTACACTTATTCAGAGGCATTTACTGCAAGTGAACTTCAGAGGAAAGCTGTCAAGTAGATGTGAGGAGAGTGAGGAGAGAGGGTGAGCTGAGGTCAACTGGCACAGCATCTATAGATAAGGCCAACCCCAGAGATGTTTTGACACCCTAAAAAATTCTGAAAATCCCATAGGGCTTTAAGCCTCCCATACATTCAGATCCTAGTCAGAGGTGAGTTTACTGGTATCACCCAGCCCAGAAAAGGGCAGGTTCTGTGTGGGAGTAGAGGGGTAATTGACAAGTAATGACTGGAGACCTAGGGGCTGAGTAGTCACTGCTGTGGTTTAACTAAGAACTTCAGTTTTGAGCTGTTCAGGCCCCCAACAACTGACAGCTAGAAGGGTGGTATTTGGTAGAGACTGCCAGGCACTAGCTCTGAAGACCTCCCACCTGAACCCTCAGATCACCTAGAAGCAGGAAATGATCTGGTAGAGCCACTGGCACCTCGGAGTCCCTGGCCAGTTTCTTAAAGGCCACATTTTAGCACTGGAGTCAGGCATCTCTCTCATTTTCTAGTTCTCAACCTAAGTTTTCTTTTCCTTCAAGTCTCATTAAGGTAATCAGAAAAACAGTTTTGTCTATGTGACGTCTAGCATTTATTTCTTGGGGCACACTGAGTTTTTCATTTGTAAGTATAAATTGTTCACCTGTCAGATTTTTTGCATTCTCCAAGATCCTGCTCAGGTTTCACTCCTCTAACTACCCCCAGTGCCTAGGTATTCATCCTGGGTGCAGACACTGAATTTCATGGCTATCATTCCAGAAAAACACATTATTTGAAACTTGTAACATCTATCTCTGAGGCAAAAGCCATGCTTCATTCATACGATATTTTCATTCCTGATCAGTTCTACACTCAATCAATATTTCTTGGGAAAATAATGAGAGGGAAGAAGGAACAAAGGAAGGGAGGAAGAGAGAAAGTATGAAAAAGGAAATCACTTCTTTATCTCATATTCATACAATTATTTCTAGGTGACAAGAATTCAGTTCACTTTGTACTCACGTAAATACTTACTGGAATGAATCAAAATATACTTTCACACAATGTAGGAGAAAGAATAGTCAACTTTTCTTCCTATGAAGCCCTGTCTCAGAAGTAATTTATGTCTTGGAAATGCTTCACATCACCATGTCGGGGAACTCGGTCATTCCCTTCCCAGGTAAAAGACCAGGCAGTCTTCCCAGCCAAAAAGCCTTAGGAATGGCCCAAAATATGCATCCCAGTCCTCCCAATGAACAGAAGTACAAGACTCAATTCACACTTACCACAGTTACACAGGTGGGCAATTTGCCAAAGTGTACACATGCCAAAATTCACATGAGGAAATACGCAGCAGCTGCTCTAGAATGAGGGAGGATAAGCCCAGATCAGCTCTCCAAGTTAGAACTGCAGGCTAGTGTTCCTCCCAGGAAATAGATATTCAACAGTGAATAAATAGCTGGTTTTAGCAGAACTGAAAAAAAATTGAAAAGGGTACCATAGAAAAGTAATCTTCAAAAGTTACTTTATTAGCAATATGGACTTATGCCAGCCCTTCTGCAAGACAAATAGATAAAAGAATGGGAACTTAGAATTCTGTTGTTACAAAAAAGTAGATGGGAGATTTTAACCAGGTCATTTCAGTGTTCTTTGCCTCAGTTTCCCTGCCTCTTTAAGAGGGATAATAATCTTGGATGTATCTCAAGGTGGTTTGTAATTCTAAGTGGTTATATGATCCAATCCTCAAAGTTTAATCGCCTAAGAGTTTAACAACAGTTCTTGGTACACAGACAATAAAAAAAAAATGTTTATGGAATGAATGGAGTGTGGTGGGAAAGATGAATTTTCTGAGTTGGAAGCAACTTATTCTTTCGGGAAGATGTTTTGAGCAGTAAGATAAAAAGTATTCAGCAATACCCAGTGGCTTCTCAAAGCTCAGGTCATTGTGAGACCTATTGGTTGTCGTTACTGTTTTTATCAATCAGAGATTTTTAAGGAGTTTGTCCCTAAGACACGTTTTGATGTTGTTTTACTTCCCCTACTTCAGGATGAGATAAAAATGGCTGGAGGGAGGTATACAGAGAAGAAATACTCACCCTGTAAGTCATTTCCAGGTCTCATTTTCTCCGACTATTAGATATGGATGCTAAATGATAACACGGGGCACTGGAGCAAAGCATAGGGCTGCAGATAGAAGGATCCACGTCCTTAACAGATATTTGGGTTATTAAAGCGCCAAGAACACTTCAATTTATATAAAAAAATCCTTCAATAATATTGTCATAATAACCTTTACTGAACACTTACTAAATGCAAGTGGCTCATTTCAAACATAACCAGATGGTAGGGCAAGAAAGGATAGACAGCTCTAAGGCTGGACGGCTGAAGATAGACCAACAGGGGATGGAAAGAAACCTTCTGATAAATCAAGGAAAATGACAGAAATAAAACAACAAGGGAAATAATTGTGACTGCCTAAAATGGAGTTAATTTCCTTTCCTCAGACAGGGGTAGGTGGATAATCACTACTGCGTAACCTGTCTCCTTCCAGGGGACGATATTAGGACCTCATTATCTATGCAATCCAGGAGAGAGGCCAGGGCCTGCAGTGGAACCACGGGAGAGACTGTCCCATGAATCATCAGTCTGTACAATGTTTTGGATCTGTTGCTTCCTTTTTCAGGTATTTCCATGAGTGCTTGCAAAAAGGAATAATATCTTAGCCAAAGAATCTAACCACCAGATGAACACATACAGAACTTACATGAATGCCTAATAAGGTACAAATCTCCCACTTTCAAGGAGCTCACTGTCTAAAACAGGGGCTCTTAACCTGGAGTCTATAAAAAGAATTAAAGTAAGTCCAGGAAATCAAATTGAAAAATCATACACTATTGTTCTCACTAACTTCTAACGAAAATGTAGCATTTCCCTCAAACATGAATGTAGCTAGCAAACTAACCTCAATAGTATTAGTGATCATTGTGACCCTGTCACCAGCTGACATCACAGGTATTTTCTTATTCTTTACAGTTATTGCAAATGATATCAGCTACTGAGCTAGCAGATACTCAAGACCGCACGAGCATTCATGCTCATCATTATTGAAATCACATTAGTAATTAGACCCCCAGTTAGTTTTATTTTATGCATTAATATAGGAGCTCATATATTACCATAGCACATATTTGGGGATTTTTTTATATTTTGATAAATATATTTCAGCATAATTGGTTTCCTTTGTAATCCTATGTACTTTGTTTTATAAATTTTTAAACTTCTGAGAAGAGGTTCATAGGCTTCACCTGGTGGCAGAAGAGGTTCATGTCACAGAAGATTAAGAACTGCTGGTCTGAAGAGAAGTCAGACAAGCTCACAGCCCCTGTACCAGCTGGCATAAGTGTGCCTTTTGAGGGAGGTCTGGTTTCTAACCTTCTGGTTGATTCTATGAGTTACTCAGATCCTTCCAATAAGTTCCTTGTCTGCTTATGTAATCTAGAGTTCGTATCTAGTAAGTGCAATTAAAACTCTGGGTTGGTGAGGTATTTAATCAGTATTTGTACACTGTGATTTTAATAAGTAGACTTATAAGACAAGCATAAATAGCTTTCATGTGCTAATTCTAAAATATTACCAGTTTAATATTTGTCCCTACTGAATCTAACCTGCCCTACTAGATGCTATAGCCTACCTTACAGCAACTGACAAGTGACAGACAGGCCTAGTACCTTAAAAGAATTAAACATGGAACTGCCTTGAAAATTTAGCTCCATGAAGTGGCAGCAATTTTTATATACTTATGAAATACTGTCTTGAATGATGTAATGTATCTTGCCCCACTTATTATTCTCCACTATTGCCTAAATGACTTAGCAAGGAAATAGGTAGTGATTGATGGATCAATGACAGAATTCAAGAATAATTCTATTTGTTCTTTCTTCAATCCAGAAGTATTTACTAAAGAAAGGCAATATCCAAAATGTGGCAATCCCATAACTTAGATACCCAAGACCAAAGTTAAACTGAGATTCTAGAACAGACATGGGCCACAGGCATCACCTCACATGCCCCCTGGAATCTGGTGGCGGTGGAACACTACCTGTAGAGGGCATGGCATGACACAAGTGCTGTGTATCTTCCATCCTAGCTCCACACATTTTCATTAAGTGGGACCGCAAAGCAGAAGATAGAAAACCTTTCTTCTGTCTATTGGCTAAGTCTTTACAAGCTCAATCGGATTCTCAACAGTCCTGCTAAGATTTCTTAGAGCCTGGATGAGTGATCTAACATCATGAGCTCATTATCAAACACAAGAACTAATGGTATAATAATAGCAAACAATCCTTCTGGAAGCTTCCCTGTTGTGACTAGCTGACCAAATGTCAATTTATTTGCGTCCATCTGTAAAGCCTGAGCGCTTTAGCCAAACACGAGCAATGTTCAGGGATTCAAAACCAAATGCCTCTTCCTAGTTTACCCTGCTTAAAGAGATGACACACAGAGCTCCCAGAAACCAGGCACTGCCTACACTGGTGAACACTCGGGCACTGGTGGCCTCTGGTGTTTCTTCTTTCTAGTCATACAGCCCTTTTGAGCAAGGGTCACTCTTACTGTCGGAAAGCCAACATGACTCACGCTCAGAAACTGAAAGTGTACCGTGTCCACATGAGCGGAGCTGCGGGCTGTACAACCACAAAACCACATCAGAAGGAGCCAGCTGCTCAGCAAGGAGAAGAGGCAGAGGCTGAATAAGTTCATCCCCCGACCCGGACAGCCAGCCTTTCGGAGGACCCATAGGCTCCCTTGCTCCAGCAGAGACATTGCAGAGGGCGAACGTCAGCAGCCGGTGCGATCAGGGTCCTCGGCCCCGGTTACTGAACACCCCGGAATAAGGGCCGTGCCAGGGCCAGCGGTGAGGTTTGGGCTTCACATGCCTCCTTCCCTCTCTGGCACAATCTTCTAGTTTTTATCCTCTTCCTAAGCATGCAGTGCTTTCTTGCCAAATCTTTTATCAGGTGATTTGGGAGGGCTTCAGGGGCCTCGCGCTGGATGGGATACTGTCAGATTCCATGCCAGGGCACCCAACTAATTCTTGCCTAGACGGTATGAGGAATGAAACATGGCTAAAGCCTTAACTGGTAAAGCAGCAGCAATCACCCATATTCATCAGCTCAGAAGCATATCTCGTCATTCCTGTGGTCATGTCTGGACAACACTCTCATTTTTGTCTGTGAGCTAATAGGATGATGACAAGGTACCATTTCTGCCTCGCCCCACTGTGGTCACAGACGGCCTGCCAGATGTCGGAGCTCCGTGAAAGTGTTGCTGTTCAGCAGGAGGCGCCGCGGCCCAGCCGTGGGCACAGGGCCGGCCCGCGGTGCCACGGCCCCTCCACCGCAGCCGGTCCGGGTCCTGCTGTCAGGGGCGGTTTCACTTTAAATCCCCATCCTGCAGTGTAGACTCAAACCCTGCCGCCCACCTTTGCTTTAAAACAATTCTGTTTCCTATTCCCTCCTTGGGACAATTCACTCTTTCAAAGTGGCATAAACGAATGAGAATAAGAAACCTTCACCAATAAGAGTTAGAATTTTGCCCCAAGGGGCCTGGAGGGATCTTGTACTTGCAGCGCAGGGTGATTCATGAGAGACGAAAGCCGGCCCCGGATAAACCATAACGGTGACACCGGGCTAGGCTGTAGAAGAGGAAACATTCACCCAATGTTTAAGTTCTCCACTTAACCCGAGCAGGCAGCGGGCTCTGCCGCCACATACAGAGGCGGGCCTGCACTTCACACCCACAGGTAGACCCCCCAGGTGGGCGATTCAAGGCGGCTCCCTCGCGGTGCCCTGCTGACACCCGCAGAGCGCGGGGCGCCCCTGCCCTCGCGCACTCTCCCCTCGCCCGGCGGGCCGCTCTCTGCTGACTTCCACGGGAAATGCTATTTTAGGTTCACACTGGGGCCTGGCTTGCCATCGTTTGCAGAACGACACGGACTGTCCTGAACGGACCGCCGCTCCGCCGCCTGTCAGCCGCTCTGCGGGCCGAGTAGGACGTCCACGCCTGTGACTTCTCTTCGTGCTACTCTGCCGCCACCTGGCGGAAATTCATAGCCAAACAAGCCGCTGGAGTTGCCCCGGGCTGAGCTTCCTCAACCCTCACGGGGACACGGGGACAGTGACGCACACCCCGATGTCAGCCCAGAGCTCCGTCGGACCCAGTGGTCCTAAAAGACCTGTCTGCTAGGACTTCCCGACGAGCCCTCGCCCCACCTCCCTCTCTTAAGTCCTATGCTGTTAAGAGGGAACCTGCTGACTGAGAAAAACAGTTCTCTCCTGAGTCCGCACCATGATGGGGTTGGATGTGAGAAGGTAAAGGCTGGACCTCTGAGGAGGCCACCGCCAGCCTGCTCCGTAAGTGAAGCTGGAACTCCTGAGGTCATCTTGTTGATTCTTCACAGTTTTGTCTAAACTGGTCTTAAATGCTAGGGCAGCATTCATACCTCCCAAAAAATAGGAGGGAACGAAGAAATACCCATCTGTCTACCTTCTGCTTTAGTATCCCAACTTCACTTGGGGAAAAAACATGGCACAGAGAGGGTCAACAATGGGCCTAAAGTCCCCCCAGTAAGGGAAGATTCAAGATGAAACCTCAGGACCTGGCTTCCAAATCTGTCCCTGGGCTTTTAGCAGAGAAAAAAAGAAAAAATAATTTCCTAGCTCCTTCCTGATCCTGCACTCTGGGCCTCTCCCTCACCCGCTTCTCAGGCACCCTCGTACCCTTGAACCGGATTCCCGGCGTCCATGGCCTTTAGGAACGTGGAGTACCAACTGCCCTTCTTCTGCGATCCAGATAGCTGTAATAAGGAATCCTCAAGAGGCACACAAAATCCAAATTCTACCCCAGTTCTAACCAATGAGAAATAATAAGTAGTTATTACAATCTGGATGTAAATATCTAAGTAGAATATAATATTTTAAATGCGATCTGAAGGTGCAAAGAAGCAATAGATTTTTAAAAGGAAATGAATGTGAAAACCCTAAGTAACATCTGAATGATATTTTCTGCGCACAGATGAATCCTCAAGGTCATCAAAAGCTCACACGGATGCATTTGAGATGTAAGGAGGACACCAAGAATGAAGTGCCTCCCAGCCACCCCACAGAGTGGCCAGCCTGGTGGTTCCCACACTGAGGAGAAGGCAACGGGAGAGCCCATGGGTGAGAGGGGCTGGGAAGTATCACTCTGCGAGACACTCCTGGGAGACCCGTAGTGTACATGGAAGGGGGAGTAGGAAAGGAGGAGCTTCCCCACAGACACTGGTCTGGATCTTGGCCATGGCAGCTTCCAGGAGAGGAACCCACAGATGACTTTCTGGAATAGAGGTCACAAAGGGATGACCAATGGCCCACTCCAGCTCCCAGATGTGTTTGGATTGGCTTACCCCGTGCTTTCTAAACTATGAGCCAGGGCCAGCACTTGAAAATCAGGGAATTTCACTTGTTTGTATTCCAATTTCTCTTGAAAAATTGGAAGATCTAGTAACAGTAGGCCCACATTCCCACATGGTAACAAGCTGAATTCATCCAGGCCCCTCAGAGGGTCCGTGTCTGGCACAGTGCCCACCCAAAGTACTCATGTAGCTTCCCTCTGGTACCCTAGAAGCATCTGGGTCTTTGGCTCCTGACCCAGCAGTGGCTGCACAGGGTCCTGGCACAGGCTGCTCTACCACAAAGGACAGGATCTTGCAGCTAAAAACTGCTTGCCCACCTGGCACACAGCCCACAGAGAGGGGCACGACTGCCCGACCTAGAGACAATGCCACAACTAGAACCATCACCCCATTTAATAACCACCATGATTTGATGCCAACTTACCTTCCCAAAATAATTTCCCATTATTTCCTTCATGGAACCAGCACACGAGCCACACCTCAGGTATTTACTATTCTCTAATTATTATTCCTAGATTTGTACCCTGTGTTTGGAATGCCCCTTCCTCTCTACTCCCAGCTTCCTACTTTGCATGTCCAACCCATACTCATCCTTCAAGACCCAGCTCAAACTCTGCTTCTGTGAAGCCTTCTTCCATTCCTGTAGTCAACATTAATTCTTCCTTCCTTTTTATTATAATATTAGTTTATATATCTACTATAGGAGTATCACAATCTGATTTATATCGTGGTTAGTCTATCTTCCTGTCAACTTGTGAATTCCTGAGAGGCAGAAATTGCCTCTTGCTTATCTTCGCACCCCCACACACTCTCCATTTCACCCCTTAGTTACTAACAAACTACTTGACCCACAATAGACTTGTCAATAATTGTTGGATATATTTTTAAAAGAACACTGAGTGGGGCATTGGCTTCTACTGCCATCTAGTGACCGTACCATAAAATTACACTTAAAGACATCGGCATCACGTAGAAACCAAACTCCAAAGCCATCTGTCCATTTCCTTCCTTCCTTCCTTCCTTCCTCCCTCCCTCCCTCCCTCCCTCCCTCCCTCCCTCCCTTCCTCCCTTCCTTCCTTCCTTCCTTCCTTCCTTCCTTTCTTCTTTCCTTTTTCTCTTCCCCTTTTCTTCTTTTTTACTCCCTCTATTTATTCATTTGTCCTTCCATTCAACAAGTAAGTTATGATTCTCTTCTAGGTGACAGACACTATAAGCAGTTATGAATCAATACAAAAGTGAGTAACTAGAGGACTCCCATTGCCAGCTAAGGAAGAGCAAGCCCACTGAGGCCTTCTCTCCCACTTATTACATAAAAACTGTGGACAAAACACACAAAAGCAACTACCTGACAACTCTGAAAAGCTAAACATAGCAAGCAGACTAGGAAGGAGATACGACATTTGAAAAACCCACACAGGGGTGAGTTTAATGGTATTTTTACTCTTCTGTTTTCCCACTTTGACCCAAGGAATTCTCACTGGGTTTTTTTTTCTGTTTTTCCTTCCAGTTCTGCACCAAGGGCGGCCCAAATCACGAGCCTGCAATGTGGTCACCACATTGCAACAGCGGCTTGTCAATAAACTCTGAGAGAAAACCCTTATATCTGGCCAGAAGAACCATAAAAGGGGAATCCTATGGGTTCAAAAAGACTGGAGGTATCACTTTTACATTTTTTCCCTCTTTCTCTTTACTCTTACCACTTTGCCCTGAGGATTGTCCCAGTCATGCAAGATTGTGGGTAATGTGGTCATTAGAACTTCAAGTTAAACTTTATCTTTCTAGTCAGATAACAAGAAAAAGAATCCCCTGGAAGCCAGAGGAGTTGGGGAAATACTGGGGAGAAAGACTGGAGAAGGAAAACACCTAATTCTGTGTGAAAAGCACAGTGTGTCCTGAACACACCTCTGAGAGCACATGACCAGGTCACACCCAAAGAAATATAGCAAAAACCTTGAAAAGTTAACTAAATTGGAACCACAATCCAGAGAAGGTGAAATACAACTTGCAGTCTGAACCTAACAGGATTGATTACCAACAATAACAGCAAAACCCAACATTCTCCAGAGGATTTTAATAGGACCTGGAGTCTCCCAATAAATATTCAAAATATCTAGACAAAATCCAAAATTACCTGACAAACAAGGAACCAGATGGCTGACTACTTCTTAAGGAAACAAAACAATTAACAAATGTCAATCCTGAGATGGCCCTGATATTAGAAACAGACAAAAATTTTAGAACCGTTGTTAAGCCAGACTTCTAGAAGTAAACACTCTTGAAATGAATGTAAAGATAGAAACTCTCAGCAAAGAAACAGAAACTACAAAAAAGAAACAAGTGAAAATTTTACACGTGAAAAACAGTATCTGAAATACAAATTTACTGGATGACCTCAAGGGAGATGAAAGAAGAGTCAGCAAATGAATACAGATCAATAAAAATTATAAAATCTGAAGAATAGAGGGAAAAAATTGAAAAAAATAAGCCGAGACCCAGGGGTTTATAGGAAAATATCAAAATGTCTAATATTGGTTTAATTGGAATCCCAGAAAAATGTGAGAAAGAGATTGGCAAAGAAAAACTATTTAAAGACATGATGACTGAAAACTTTCCAAACTTGGTGAAATAAATTCATAAATTCAAGAGGTTCAGAAATCCCAAGTAGCCTAAATCTAAAGAAAACCACATCCAGCTGCATCATAGTGAATCAAAGATTTTCAGAGAATCAAAGATAAAGAAAAAAAATTGAAAAAAGCCACAGAAAAATGATACATTATATATAGAGGCAAAATTATTTAAATAGCTTTAAAGTACTATAATAACTATCAGCTCAGAATTCTATGTCTAGCAAAGTATCTATCACTAATTAGGGTGAAATAAAGACATTTAAAGATGAAGAAAAGCTAAGACAATTCATATTCAGCAAAACTGACCCAAGAAAAATGCCAAAGGAAGTTCTTCAGGCCAACTGAAAATGATACAAGAGGGAGACTTGGAACCTCAGGATTTAATAAAAAGCAATGAAACAATAAATGATAATGATAAATGTGTGCATAAATATAATAACTTATTTGTTTCTCTTAGGTTCATTAAAGTAAGTATGACTATCACAAGTAAAAATTATAGCATTGTCTGGTGGGATTTGCAATGCTTGTGCTTTGGCAAAAAGTTACAACTTTAACATAAAGTGGAAGAGGATTAAGGAAACTACATGGTTAAAACTTCAACTCATTTTAGGTGGTAAAATATTAACTTTAAGGAGATTATGAAAGGTGAGGTTTCTATACTATAATTCTTAGAATAGCCACAAAAAATAAATAAAAAGACATAAAGCCAATAAATAAACTAAAATATATTTAAAATACTGAAATAATCTAAAACAGGGAAGAAAATGGTGAATAGAGGAATAAAAAGCAGAAAAAGGAAAATCTAAAAATAAATAAAGAGTACACTTAAATTCAACCATATCAAGAATTCCATTTAAAGTAAGTGGTCTCAACATAACAACTCAAAGACAGAAATTGTCAGATTGGAAAAACAAAAGGCTCAACTGTATGCTGTCTACAAGAAATTCACTTTAAATATAATGATATATAAGTTAAAGTGAAAAAGTAAAAGGATGGAGAATGATAAACTATGAAATCACACTAACCAAAAGAAAGTGAGAATGGCTATATTAATAAAAAGATGTCAAATAAGGAATATTACCAGGGAGAAAGAGGGGTCAATACACCAAGAACACAAAACAATCCAAATATGTATGCACCAAACAACACAGCTTCAAAATACATAAACAAAAGATTATAGAACTAAAAGGAAAAATCCACAAATGCACAATTACACTTGGAGATGTCTAAGTAATCAGTAGAATAATAGAAAACCAGCAAGGATTGACAAGAGCTGAGCAACATTACCAACCAGCTTGACTTAATATTCATAAATTACTCCACTCAACAACAGGAGAATACACATTCTTTTCAAGTGCACACAGAGCATTTACCAAGGTAGATCGGGATCAGTAAACTATCACCTGCAGGCCAAATTCAGCCCACCATTAGTTTTTGTAAAAAAAAAAGTCTTGCTGAAACACAGCCATGCCTATTTGGTAGCACATAGTTTCTGGCTATTTTTGTCCACAAAGGCAGAAATGAGTAGTTTCAAGAGAGGCTATATGGCCATAAAAGCCAAAAATAGTTACTCTCTGACACTTTACAAAAAATGTTACCTACCCCTATTCTGTTCTATAAACAAACCATAGTCAATTTAAAAGAATAGAAAGCACAAACAGCTACTTGAAAATTTCTCAAATTTTTGGAATTTAAACAACATCCCTCTAAATTACCCATTGGCCAAAGTGGAGGTCTCAAGAGAATTTAGAAAACTTTAAACTATACAAATAAGTAAATATAACATATCAAAAATTTCTGGAGGGTGCAACTAAAGAAGTGCTTATAGGAACAGTTACAGCAATAAGTGTTTATATTAAAAAAGAAGAAAGTTCTCAAATTATGTTCTAAGCTTCCATCTTAAGAAACTAGAAAAATAAGAGCAAATTAAACACAAAATGAAAAGGAAGAAGGAAATAATTAAGAGCTTAAGTCAACCATATTGAAAATACAAAAATAATATAGAACATTTATAAAACCAACTTTATTTAAAGCTAAAAATAACTCATAAATCTGCCAAACTGTGCCAGAAACAAAAGAAAGATAACAGAAATTTTATCAATATCAGGAATGAAAAAATAAACATCACTATAGATAGTACAGACATTAAAAGAATATTAAGGGAATACTACAAACAACTTTATGCCCATACACTTAATAACTTAAATGAAATGGAATGAATCCTTGAAAGACAAACTGTGTAAAATCACTCAAAAAGAAACAGGAAACCTGAATAGTCTATTCTTTTAAAGAAATTGAACTTGTAGTCAACTTTCCAACAAAGAAAACATAGGCCCAAAAGACTTAACTGCTACACTCAACCAAGCATTTCAGGAAGAAATAATACCAGATCTATATATAATCTCTTCCAGAAAATAGAATAGGAAAGAACACTTTCTAACTCATTTTCTGAGGGCAGCATTACCCCAAAACAAAAACCAGACAGACATCACAAGAGAATAAAATTACAAACCAATATCCTCCATGAATATGGATACAAAAAATCTCAACAAAATGATACCTAATCAAATCCAGGAACATATGAAAAGGATACTATACCATGAACAAGAGAAATTTATTGCAGGAATGCAAAGATGTTTCAACTTCCAAAAATCAATCATAATTCATTATATCAGCAAACTAAAAAGAAAAACTACACAATCATCTCAACAAATACAGATAAAACTTTGACAGAACTCAACATTAGTCAGGTTAAAAACTCTCAAAAAACTATAAATAAAAATGGAACTTCCTTAACCTGATAAAAGCAGCTCCAAAACATGCACAACTAACATTACTTTACAGAGAAAAGGTGAATGTTTTCCCCTAATATTAAAACCAAGACAAGGATAACTACTATCGACACTTTTATTCAACATTGTACTTGAATCCTAGCAATGCAATAAGGCAAGAAAAGGAAATTTAAAAAAACATAGATTGGAAAGAAGTAAATAAAACTTTCTATTCAGATGTTTGTCTATGTAGAAAATGTGAAGGAATCTACAAAAAAAGTTCCTAGAACTAATAAGTAAATTTAACAAGGTTGCAGACACAAGGTCAATACATAAAGTCAACAGTATTTCTCAATTGGTGCAATAAGAAACTAGAATTCGAAATTTTAAGTGCTTCTTACTCTAGCATAAAAAATGAATTACTTAGGTCCAATATATATATATATATATATATATTTAGGTCTAATATATTATGTTTAATACACACACATACAAGAATATGAACACTGAAAACAACACAATATTGAGGAAAAATAAATCAAGAGACCTCAATAAACATGGGGATTATTGTTTATCAATTGGAAGACTCAGTATTGTTGATGTCACTTCTTCCAAAATTGATGTATAGATTCAATACAATCCCAATCAGAATCTCAGGAGAACTTTTTGCAGAAATCAACAAGTGATCTTAAAATTTACATGAGAAAGCAAAGGAACTAAAATAGCCAAAACAGTTTTGAAAAAGAAGAAAAAAAGTCTGCTTTTCAAGGTTCATTACAAAAATCAGTAGTTCTCATCCAGAGGTGATTTCTCTCCCCTCAAGTGATATTTAGCAATGTCTGGAAACTTTTTTAATTGTCACACTCAGGGGACATTCTAGCATCTAGTAAGTAGATGCCAGGCATGCTACTGAACATCATATGATGCTCCCACACACAAATAATCACCTGGCTTGAAATATTAATCATGCTGTGGTTGACAAATCCTGCTACGAAGCTGCAATAATAAAGACAGTGTGTTATTGATAGAGACCCATACAAATAGGGTCAACTGATTTTAACAAAGGTGTAAAGTCAGTTCATTGGAAAAACAACAGTCTTTTAATCAAATAGTGCTAGAGAAAAAAAAAATTTCCTCTTTTAGCTGAATAAATATAATTTGGAAAGGGCATCTCTTCCTCCTCCTGTGGAGGCATTACATTAATCCAAAACTCCTGTATAATAATTCTGAAACACTGGTATAGAATAAAGCAGAACAGCAAACATAGCTTTTACATAATTCTTAATAAATTGTATCTTTCATAAGAACTCAGTACAAAATGCAAGAAAGCATTTCCTTGCAGTTATAAGTCACTTTGTTATTTTATATAAGATATTTATGCAGCTTTGACATTATTCAGAGGACATGCAAGAGTTCCCAGGACAAGTAGATTTAATTAACTGTGCGAATGAACCACGAACTAAGGAGAACCTTCAGATAATCACAGAGAATCAAGTAAGAGCTTAATGGCTATCTTATTCAAATGCTTCAATTGACAGATCAGAAAACTGAAGCCTAGAGAAGAAAAGTGATTCGTTGTCAAGTGCACATGACTTACACACTGACAGAGCCAGAATTTTAGGAATCAAGTCAAACACAGAAGCAACTGCAAATGTCAACAGCTCATATTGAATTTCAGGATAGCTTCAATTAACTTGATCAAGGTACTTAAGTGATCATTAGGGGTTTTAAAGTCAAATCACCAACACTATTGAACAATGGCCCTTATTCATTGTCATACTATAAATCAGACAAAGTCACCCAGAACTTAACTAAACATTAATATGATAAAAAATAAGGTTTTGTATGACCCATCTTATTCCACTTTAACCTATTCATCCGTTTACTGCACATTTCCATCTGAATGATCTAGTAGGTAATTAAACTCACATGTCCAATTTTTTTTTAAATGCCCTCTTCAACTTCTCTGAGCTGCCTCATTCTTATGATGGGGATAATAATTCCTGCATACTGAGGTCACAGGTTAATAGCCTCAGTTGTAGTCATCCTGAAAGTCAGCTCTGTCTGAATACATCTATAGAATCCACTAAGTAACTTGAAATACAAGGGAACAAAGTAACTCAAAGAACTGGTTTCATTTGCCTAAGCCTGGTCCAAGGGCAGGACTGGAGGGACCAAATTAAGCGTTTGCTTTCAGGTGACAAGTCACATCAGAGTCTTTAAGAGGAGGGCTCTAAAAAAAAGAGAGGGTTAAATAATGAACTATTTCCCCAAAACCTCTGCTATTGAGACAGGGACTGTGGATTTAGGCAGAGTAGGGTGAGGGCCTCCGGAAAAAAGGGAACGCAAGATAATTACTGTCAGAACAATGTAACAGTGTGCAAAGAAGTCCCTATTGAAACTCTGTGTTAAGCATTATGCAAAGTCAGAGTCACACTTACTCTCTAGGGTAAAGATACCAGACTAGAAATATAGACAAAACTGGTGTTTATCATAGGAGACAGGGAGTAAGGAGACAGGTGAAATAGGTGAAGGAGATAAATAGGTACAAACTTCTCATTATAAAATAATAGGTCATGATGTTGAGAATTAGGCTTGGGGTTGATTAATGATTGTGCATTGAGTCCCCTATACAGAATTTTATTGTTGTTAACAACCATTTGATCAATAAATATGAGAGATGCCCTCTCAAAAAAAAAACAACAAAAATATTAGGTCATGGGATGAAAAGTAAAGTGTAGGGAATATAGTCAGTACATATCTTTGTATGTTGACAGATGGTAACTACACATCGTGATGAGCATTTCACAATGTATATAACTGTTGAATTACTATGTTGTACACCTAAAACCAATATAATGTGTATCAATGTACTACAATTTTATAAAAATAATGTCACTGTGGTGTCTTGTTCTAAAAAATATCTTATTGTACTGTACTCACCCTTCTTGTGATGATGTGAGATGATAAAATGCCATGTGATGAGATGTAGTGAGGTGACTGATGTAGGCACTGACATAGCGTGAGAGTAGGCTTCTATTGACCTTCTGACGGTACATCAAAAGGAGAATCATTTGCTTCGAGAAGGGATCCCAGAAACCGCAGGGAAATGAAACTACAGAACAGCAGAAAGGGAGACGATTGTACCTACAATTGCCACCAGGTTGCTCCTGGTACCAGTGAGCCAAAGATATCTACAGGACAGAAAAAAAATGGAAAGAAACAGAGGAGAAGAAAGAAGGAATGGACATAGCCAACATTTGTTGAACATTTACTTTTCTCATAACAGCCTAAGTGAGATGACTCTCAGCTGGGTAGGGGAGGGGCAAGTACGCCCTCTGATTTCGCGTTATGATACATCCACGCGGCCTCCTAACCTAACTTTCTAAGCCCTTAATCTATGTCTCAATATCCCTGCAGGTGAAATATACATAGTCACCAGACACATGATAAGACATTAAAAATGACAGTAGATGAAATCAAAATACATTCCCAATGTGTCAGAAATGTCCTATTTGTCTACCACGACACACATTGCAACTTGCTCCTCATTCCAACTCTATCTTGTTCTTGTAAGTCAAGCTTGAAAATCAGATACGATTAACCATCCCTTCTCTTATACAGTAAAGGTGGTGGAGGCCCAAAGAATGAAGTTCCCCACAATCACAGCATCAGCAGAGCTGGAGTTCAAATCCAGCAGATCTGCCCGATTTCAAAGCCCTTGCCTTCAAAACCGTGGCACTGGCAGACAGGGTCCCTGAATCAGGACTAACTTTATGTAAGGATTCCCAGCGAATCAAAGGAGGAAAAAGGTCACCTTATTTCTGAAAAGGTGCCTCAGCTCATATTTCATCCCAACCTTACTTCTGACAGGCTGTAAGTGACTTAGCTGAGACCAGCCAGCAAGTCAGACACAAGAGCTTAGGCTGAAATCCAGTTCTCCAGACTCGCAAAAGAGAGGCAGGCATTACAGATGAAAGAAGAAAAGGTGGGATGGCACTTCTAGGCAGAAATAGTGACTCCGGGGCGACACCAGCATAATCATCATTGCTTATATTTATCTAGTCCTCCCAAGTGTCAGGCACTCTGCTAAGACCTTTACAACTACCCTATGGGATACTGTTGTTGGCTGCCTCCTAGCATCATTTTCTCTTTTTCCTTGGACAACAGGCACATTTTCATTTGGGGAACTATCTCTCCTATACTCTTTGCATGGTGGTTGATGTAGGTCTGACCCCTCCCCTCCTCCACTTCAGCTCTAGAAGTGACCCTCATGTCTATCATCCCATCTCTTCGGCCTAGTGACTGTTCAGCATATTTGTGAGCTAATTCAAGACTTTGAGACATTTGTTGGAGGCTTTTTGGAGAGAAGAGTCTTCTTTCTTCCATGGGAACTACCAAAAGAGAAACTCTCTTCTTTTAGATAGTAGGATTGAGGGTGTAAGGTCTAGAACTACTACAATCATAATTGCTTCCCTGAGGTAAGACAGCCTGAGGGCATAGCTGATACAAGAAGGAAAACAATGAGAATTGTAAAGAAATGAAACTAGAGGCCTGATGACATTGTTTCTGGATCAAACCACACTTGAAGGCAGACCTGCTTTAAGACAGATAAACAGGCCAATACATTTCCCTAAGCTAGTTTGATTTTCCTGTTATTCATAACAAAGGCATATTAACTGATACAGTAAGTACTAACATTATCCTGGTTTTAAAGATAAGAAAATAGGGACATAGAAAATTGCCCAATGGCATATCATTTGTAAAATTTAACCCAGAGCTCTCTAGCCCCCAAAATCTTGGCGATTAATCACAAATTACAGTCTTCATATGCCTCTCAGGACCTGCTACCAGCCCTTTCCCTAATCCTTGCACTTTCTATGGAACCTCTTTTAAATAATCTCACCTAATCACATGCTCACAGTACAAAGTTGTCACTAGATTGATAGTATGTGCTCACAGGTGCAAATAAGATTGTTCTATTGATTTCAGAGGTGAGATATTAGACTGACTCCCAGCCCAGGAATTGATCATGTGTCGTCACTGTGGATTTTCCATTGCTTCCTATGCTGGGACACAGTCATTTCTGGATCTCTGGTGACATTACAGAAAAATGTGTATAGTCACTGATATTGATGGGCAAAACAGAGTCAAAGCAAACATTATGACAGGGTAACCTTGTAAATACACTTGCCAAGAGGATGAGAGGGTGATCACACACAAAGCCACACGGTCAAACACCCACGCGATGTCATTTTGGAACTTCTCTATTCCACTTACACATTACACCTGGAAAAGATTCCCAAATGTCCCTGACTACACTCAGGCCCTTAACCAAACCTATAAAAACACCCTTTTCAAAGGTGGAACTGCAAGATTTAATCATTAAAAAAATAAAAAGCAACACCCCACCATGGGAAGGAAAACTCATCAACATACTTTCCAGTGAGATCCACCTGACTTTCCAAAAATATCTTCTCACAAAGAAAGATGACAATAAGAGGTCACATATGCCTCTTGGAAGCTAACCTCATTAGTCCCTCTGATGGAAATATTCTGTCTCACTCCCTCAAACTTGTTATTCAAGTCACTTTTTTTTTCACTATGATTCTGACCTTTTCTTTCTTCAAACATATCTCCACATCTGTGGTCCCCTCGCTGTGTGTGGCCTCTGCAGTTAATGGAATTTGAAAGGTATACCCCAACAGCTGGGCTTTGATGTGGGTCTTGCTACATGGTTTTCTTATTGACTATTCAAAATAATTTCAACAATTTTTTTCAAACATTTTGCTTGGTTTTCTGTTCGTACTTTAGAACAGGTCTCCCCAGAGAGTGGCAAAACAAGATGAGTGTCTGCATTTTTCCACCACACGAAAACAAGTCTCAGGAAGGGAGAGGAGGGGGCGAGGATAGGAAACCCTGCAGAGGCACGAGTGGAGGAAGATGAAAGATAAAGCCCCACGGCCCCAGAGCAGCTCATGTCAAGACGGAGAGGAAGAACGCCTTTGGGGAGGTTTAGATATGGTCTAGGGGGTAAGTCTAAAAGTCTACCAACCAGTAACTTTAACTTCAGCCTCACAGAGACTGAGTGACACTCTATGAACAACAGTCATCATAGTATGTTAAGAAGTTCGCCTCTTGAATTCTAGGCAAGTTAGATGACTTGAATGTGTTTGGTGGATGATCTTCGGAACGGTTCTGAACCCCCCACCCCCACTCTGCTGCAGTACAGTTGGTTTATGTTTTAGACCCACTGCTCAGGTTTCTCCTGGGAGGTACTAAAGGAGTCAATCAGGAAGGATCACGGAACTGAGTCTCTGAGCCTCTAGATGAGCTGCGGAGAGGTGGTTGCTTGGAGGTGGATTTCATGCAAAGGAGCAGGGGGTAGGTACCTTCTTAACACTACAGGGTTAAAGCTGTTTGTTCAAAGCCTTTACTTTCTAACTGAAGACATGAAGACCCAGAGGGTAAAGTGTCATGCCTAAGGTCACAACCCTAGTATATTAAAGACCAAAGAATAGAATCTAGACCCACATTTTCCCCACTGTGCCTTGCTTCTTTTAATCAGTTTCAGCAACTTTCTATAAAACAGATTACAAGACTGAAATTCCTAACATAATCTCAACGTTTGGAAAAGAACTTAAAAGTCAACTGATTAAACCTCCCTTCTTGGATCTCTTCTATAACAAGAATTTTTAATTGCTGTCCTTTCTGTGCTGAAGTGATAGGGAAATTTTATGTCCCAAACCAAAATATTCTGTATTCAATGAATTCAAATGGGTTTTAAAAATGCTTCCTTATACTGAAGAGAAATCTGGCTTCTTGCAACTTCCAGCCTTGGGCCCTAGTTCTGCCTCTGGGGTCACCTGGGGACAAAACTATACCTTTTCACATCACAGCGCCTTAGTTTCTTGAATGTCTATAATGCTTCCCATTACTGTACTCTCCCCCAGGCTATTCATCCTAGTTCTTTTAAACACTCTACCTACCTTAGGGTTCCAAACCCAATTATGTATTCTGATCATTGTCCCCTGGACACGCCAGTTGGTTTAGGACACCCCACATGGGGCTTAACTGAACTAAACACTAAACTCGAAGTATAGTCTAATTAGTGCAGAAAGGAGATCACCTCTCCTGTCTGGCCAACAGAGCAGTCCTTTGAATCATATTTAGGTCAACAACATAAACCCACTCTTTCTACCTTCCCGCCACAGCCTTCTCCCCAAAAAGGGCAAACATATTTAAACATTATAACCCACCGAACTAATACTCAATTATCCTAAGCAGTATTCTAATTCTAGGCCAAGCAAATCCCAGTAAGCAGAGGAGACCTGGCAGTCTATGGAGAGCATAAGAAAAAAGCAGGAGCCAATCAATAACCAGTCAAGACAGGAACTCAGCAGCTGTGCATGGCTAAAAGTTGTTCCATTAGGCCATTGATAAATGATATAATTTCTCAAAGAAACCTTGAACACCATGAAATAGAAGCAGCGATTTGCACCAGCAACTTCTGGGTATTAATTAAAATGTGAACTGAAGCCCATCTTTGCAGCACCATGTAGGCAGTGTGGGTGAGAGAATGAAAGTTGGTAGACTTCCCAGTCTCATCCAGCCAGTTTGCCAAATAAGTCACACCTCAAGACAATGTACTTCGAAATGATGCTTTAACATTAAGCCAACCAAAAAACAAAGGTTTACAGGGTACTGTGGATTGACTGATTCTCTGGATAAAGAGTCTAGCCTGAAAAAACATGAAAGTAATCTATTTAGATGACTGACAAAAAAAGGAACTGTCACCATTCTAAAACAGACGGTTTCCCCAGGATTTAGGCCATATTTCCTTTCATCACAATAGTCCTGAGAAAATAGGTGGTGCCTGCGTTAAGTATACACTGTAGCTAGTTTCAAATGACTGAAATGTCAATGAAAACGCTTTTCATGTGAGAAGTCCATAGCATCATGTCTCTTAAGAAGATAACTTGAATGGTGGCGGAAAATCCAGCCCCAGGTGGTTTTAAATGCTGAGCTTGGTAGGTGAAGAGACCAAAGAGGAACTCTAAATCCATCAATTATTTTGACTTTGCAAGAAAGCAAAATTTTCAGTCTAATGTTGGTTTTTTTATTTTATTTTATCTTATTATTAGTGGGAGGCTCATAATTTACTTCAGCCTTGTGACTTTCATTCAAACAATGTCATAGCCATCTAATTTAACTTTTTAATTTACATTTAAGGAAGCTTTGTTTCTGATTAGGATGTGTGGCACATGACTAGAGAGATGGCTGGATAGGGAGAGACCTTTTAGTGTAGTTCGGTATGACCTGGGAATTAACACAGTGTCATGGGCTAAACACAGCATGGAAAAACACTCTAGAAAATTTGCATGGTGAGTGAGGCTGCTTTGGAGGCTGCTTAACTCACACTTCACAGAATGTCTTCATGAAACGGAAAAATGGCTTTTTATATTGGCAAAAGTAAATCTTGCTGAAAAGAAGAAAACAATAGAAACTGTGCTTCTGAAAGTCAATAAAAATTATTCAGGAGTTGGTTTTATAGCTCTTTCCTCTGGATAATATAAATGCACTTTAACATACAGACTTACACCTCTACTGCCCATCATCCAGGAATAATCAGTAGATACCCATAGGTGAAAATCTCCCCACAACACACTCACATACTCAGGATCAGCAGGGTGGCTTGCTCCTATTTCTTCTTACAGGTTGAAAAAGATAGCATAAGACCCCTGCAAATTAGCTCAAGCGGGCTGCGCACCATGTTTCCTTGCTAATTGCCTAAAATACAGAAAACACTTAACCTAGTGCTTGGCTAAACCTCAAAAGCCCTAAATGCCCGTGCGTGCAGTGTGGGTATTTTCAAGTGTAGGAACATTTGTTCTTTCTTGCGTGATATCAGGGAGGTGGGGGTAGATTTACTTTGCCTTAGCCAGGTTTTTCTCTCTCATCAAAATCAGTGTTTCTCCAACTTTAAGGAGCCTTGCTTGGAACCACTCAGAAAACTAGTTAAAATGCACCATCGTGGTTCCATAGGGTGTTTGATAAGTAGGTTGGGAGAGAGGCCCAGAAAACTGCATTTGAAACAAAAACCACAGGTGGTCCTTGGTCCACACTTTAGAGAACTCATTGTAGAAACCCCACCACCCCACAGATATACACAAAACAGCTCCAAATGATCCACACAAATGATGGAATGACAGTGAATTTTCAGCACAGATAAGAATTCTTTCCCTTTTTCTTCCCCTCCCACCCCTCCTCTCACTATTACTTCTCCTTCTCAACAACCCTTTCTGCTTTCCCCTTTTCCACTGTTTCCTTCCCATCTGTCTCAGCATTTTCAGCTGTGAATCACAGAAAAGCAGAAGAAAGAGTAGCAGAAGATAAGGCCTCCCATGTCTTGACTTTCTGAGCTCCAGACTGTCATTTGTTGGTGTCCTTAAAGTTCAAGAATTTTCCATGAGTCAGGTACTGATGATAAACTTATTTACCATACAGATCCATGACTTCTTTGCTAAAGGCTTTGTAATCTCCACATCAAGGCAACAGATTGGGGAGGTAAAAGGAAAAGAAATTCAGTCTAATTCATTTTGTCTATTACATTAGCAGCTCAGAGAAAGATTTACTGGAAGAACTGAAGCTGGAGAACAAGACTATCAGCAATGAATTTGTTTGCTCATTCTTTCATTTATTCTAACAGCAACAACTCTATTTTATCTTTTGCCAGGGCATGAGAGAAAAATAAAACAAAACATAGTTGTCATTGCTGTTAGTTACTCAAGAAATAATTAAAAATGTAGAAATCAAAGAAAATCAAATAGAAAACTGAAAAATGTTGTCATAATAGAACATCAATTTTATTTCTTGTTACCTAAAATCAATAGATCTCCCTTCACTCACAGAGATTATCCTAAATCGCTCAATCAGTCTTGGATGGACTCTTACCAAGCTCCTGACAAAAACAAATGAAGACAGGTTAGTTTACCTGTTTTCATTCCTCTAAGGAGCCCATGGATACTGAGTGTCCATGACCTTGGATGAGAAAAAATGCATCTTGATTTTCACTGACTTTGACTAGGTATTTAACATATTCCTCTTTTATAAATGTAGGAAATAATATTAGCAGTATCTGTGACTGTTAAGAGAAGTCACAGATATTTTTCTTATTATTCAGTTATACAAATATGTTGAAATAGGGTTTACATTCGTCACTGTATTAAGCTATGGTAATTTGTGGACAAGTTGATATATCTTATTATTTAATGTGTTCGTATGTGTTAATATATCACAATTTTTAAAATGTACTGATATTTGTATTTTTATAATTTGACTTCCTTATAATTCTATGTACTTTGTTTCATATATGTAAAATATTATTTTAAAAAGAGGTCCATAGCATTAAAAAAGTCAAGGACTCCAGCAATAAGTTTTTAAAACTCTAATTCTATGTCAAATCAAATAATCTTTAAACATAACACATTAGCTTAGGTCTCCATTTGATTTCCTTCAGTGAGCACAACTTAGTATATGATTTTGGGTTTTGAATGCTCATGAGTATAAGAGACATTTACTTATAAGACATCTCTGTAGACACGTGCATTTCTTTATTCATTATTCTTCCTGAGGAAACCTCCTTAAATAAGAAGTTAATTTCTCTTAGGAATTCAATGCCAAAAAAAAAAAATACTCCAAACGGATTTTTATGATTCTTTTTATCACAAACAAGAATGATCTCTCTGGTTTTTAGTTATTGTTATTGTTTTCCCAAGGCTGCCAGGAAGATCAGAGCTAAATGCAGTACCTGATTCTACTGGCAATAACATCCCAGTTTGGGTGTAAAATAGTCTCTTAAAAGAGTTTATGTTATACTATTTTAGCTGTCTTGCACTGTAATTTTTTTTAAATTAGAAGTTGACATAAAACATTTTTTTAATTAGAAAGAGTGAATAGATTATTCTTCTCAGCTTGGAAGGGCAAGTCCTTCCATCTAGGTATTGTCCAAGTTCTGCCCTATCCTGGGAAAAGAAGATCTTAGACAGGGTCTTCACTTCCCCTCTAGAAGCTCTCTGAGTCATCAGTCAGAAGCTCTACAACCCCCTAATCAACTGCTAGAAACAAAGTAACTTCTCGATGGGATCTTTCAAGTTGCTGTGTTATGGGGGCCCAGGCAGGCCAAGCCCATCACAGAAAGGTTCCATCAGGCTTAAGAGACATAATCTGCCCCCAAGACATTCCTGTGATTCAATTCCCCCAAGCATTTAAGAGCAGTTATGCAAATAATTCATTAACTGCGGAAGGACTTTGCCTTTTAAGGAGTTACTCATGAAACTATCATCTGATTTTCTAAATCAATGAAATTGCCACCCACCCTCTACATGAGGACTCTCTATTCCATCCTCACCCCCAACCCCCACCATCCAGGTTCACTTACCTAATGGAAACTCCCAGGGGCTTCCCAAAGGCTTCCAGGAAAATCGAAGGAGTACAGGTTCTGAGAGAGTAGTGTGAACCCATGTAGGTCACTTCAAATCAGGAATGTGACTCCCTGAGACTTCACTCTGAATGAAGCACCCATGTCTCCACCCACTAACTGTTGATTTTGGACTGACTCACTGCTACTGAGAGGGAGTAATGAGTTTTCTTCCTGAGTTCCTGACAAAGAATAAGGAGAGCTGAGCATATATAACTTCAGCTCTGCCCTTGACCTTCTGAAGAGGGTGGGATATTATGTCCATCACTTTCCCAAGAGGTGCTAAATGACCAAACTACTCCTTAGAAAATACTCTGACCTTTTGGGAGGAAAAACTGTTTACCACAACCTACAAAAGGGCTCAACTTACGGTAACAAAGGGTAGGAATGGTTTTCTGCTATGGGAGTACTGGTCAACTGAAAAAATAAAAAAAGATGATGATGGTGACAAGAAGGGCAAAAAAACAAACCACAATGTTGAGGCTGAGGCTCATTCTGAAGTTGACCTTGTGTATTGTCCTTGCCAAGGCTGTTTATCGGAGCGATGATCTGAATTTTACCTTCTGGTCATAATTTCTCAGTAGAAATGCCACTCTTGAATAATTGACAGATGCCTCTCAGGAAGTCAGAATACTAGAAAGAGAATGAAGTCATTCAACCAAGAGATAGTAAATAAATACTGTATGTTAGGCCCTGAAATAGAAATTGGGTACATTTTAATGGATAAAACAAACATGGACAACTTTTTGGTTACTTTTTATAAGGTTAAATATACATCTACCCTGTGACTCAGCAATTCCACTTCTAGGTACTTGCCCAAGAGCCATGAGTATGTATGTGCATATATGTTTAAGTTCAGAGCAGTCTTAGCCATAATAACCAAACCTGGAAACAACCTCAAAATCATCAACATGAAAATGGAGGAACAGTGTTTAGTGTATTCATACAATGTACTGCTACTCTTCAATAACAGGGAACAAGCTTCTCATATCTGCACCAACAGGAAGGAATCTCAGAGGCATCGTGTCAACAGCCAAAGCTAACATGTGATAACGTGATGGCTACCTTGCACTGGTGACAGAAAATGCTTACCTGCGGTGAGGAAATGACCTAAGAGCATGAGGGAACTTTCATAGATGGTGAAAAAACATGATGAACATACATAATTTTCATAACTCATCATACTGAACACTGAACATAGTTTCTCCTAAGTTTATGTAAATTACAATAATGTTTAAATAATCTAATAAAAATTATTTATTATTATCATCTGCCCACCTCAAAAAAAAAAAAAAAAAGAGAAGGATAAAGAACAAGCATAATCCTAGTGGTCCAGTAGGAAGAAACTGACAATACATAAGCATAAAAGCAAATTGATAATCCAAAGTTACTGATAAGAGCATGAAGTAACTGAACAGTAATTATGTGCAGTAATATAACAGAAAATAATAGCGGGATCTTACCAGTGTGGAAGGCCTTTCTGAGAAGATGGCCTCAGAGCCAAAGAATGAAAAGAAACAGCCATGGAAAGAGCGCACAAGTAAAGAGAACCATTTCAAGAGGAGATGGCATGTGCAGAGGCCCTGAGGTAGGGAGCTGAAGGGGCCAGTGTGGCTGGAGCAAAGTGGGTGATGGGAAGCCAGCATGAGATGGGGCTGAGGGGGAAGGCAGGGACCAGACAACACAGGTCAGAAAGGTTATGGTCAAAAGTCTGGATTTTATCTTTAGAGCAATGGAAGTTTGCTCATCCAAAAAATGGCTTATTAGAGAATGGTGTGATCTAATTTATGTTTTTCAAACATCACTCTGCTGAAATGAAAATGAGCCCATGAGCTATATAACCAATTTCTCTCTTAAAAGCTAATAACCTCCTTCAGATTGAATTTAGTTTTTCAATTGTATAAAGCAAGTTAATCTATCATATTAATCCTGAGGGCTTGAATGGCAAGTATAAAAGAAAGAGAGTTCTCTAGTAAATGAAATGGATTTGCCTTTTTCTGATCATTTCACTTCATCCTTCAACCTGAAAAGTATTCAAACACTCTTGAGTACAGAATGGAGCTTGTCTATTAAGAAAATGCAACCTGCACTGTTCGGATTAAAGCTTTAGAAGGAGCACACAAAGAGCAAGCAGAAAGGAAGGAGTTACCCCAATCAGCCCTCTCATCTGTTGGGTCAACCCAGAATCGATGGGTATGAGTGTGGGGCTGAGCGAACTTCAAAGCCAATTACCCTCTCAGACATTCTGCAGCTATCTTAAGACAAATGCCTAGGTTAGCAGAAAAGAAAAAAGCAATCTTCTTATCTCTTCTCCCCGCTGCCTAGTCCCCCAACCTCGTAAAGAGGAGTAACAGCCTGCAAAGCTGACATGGAAAGTACCCATCAGATCTGCAGCTGAGGAGCCCCCAGCGACACTTATTTTGTGTACCAAGGATGCTGTGAACATCTTCCAGTTGTCTGATTATGCACTACTTGGAACAATAAATAAGATTCCACCCCCACGGGGTTGCCTGATAAAACGAAAAGTAAAAGTTGACAAATAGAAGGAAAGAGTGACACACTCAGACACTTTATATCTGCAGTGGAAAATCCATGCTCAGCAAACGTGAGATGGGCAAATACTACACAATGGGAGGCATCAAAAGAACAGGCTCCAGCTGTTCAGGGTTCTTGGCCTGTCGGCTGAAGCAGGTGTCTTCTCACTCAGAAATCGGTACTGCAGGGGATACCCACGGCGACCTCTGCCCCCTCCTCCCACTCGGAGAGGAAAGTTATACTTGAGAAGAATCGGATTGCCCTGATATCTTTAAAGCACTAAACTGTTTTAAGAACAAAATAAATACAGGAACAAAAAAGAACAACAATGCCGTCAAATGAGTTACAAACAGGAAAAAATTTAAAAAATAGACATGTCATAGAGAAGGAGCTCTAATTACAGATATAGTGGAAAACCTGATTCCCATGCATCTGGCCAGGAATAGTTTTTCTCAGAAGCCATCAACCAAGGACCTTAACGTACTTAAATATGTTGTCCCTGCTCTTCCTTCAGTGAGAATTAAGCCCTAGCCACACCCAGTCCTTCACCCCTAAGGTCAGCATCTGATGTATTTATTGCCAAGATCTGTGGTCTCCCTTCTCTCTCCTCTCTCTTCTTGGATATAATTTTTAATTTAAATATTTTGCCAACATTAAGGATCTGAAGGTTACCTATTGGCTCCACCAAGAGTCTTGTAAGAGCATTAAGGTTCTTTGTAATTAACACATGAAGTTTAAACTCAGTATATTCAAGCCTATTACCTAAAGAAGAAAATGTTAAGTATTGCTTGTCTAGATTCAGAAACTAAGCACCTCCGTATTATTCCAAAATGAAAATAAAATGAGCTCTTTACCTCCTTCCTGCCCTGGGAACGCGTTCTGCCCACCGTGCCTGCAGGGGAAACCATGTTTAAGGACGCAGCCTTGAGAGAGTAAGGTGTTGAGACCATTAGGACAGTATATGTGACTGAGACCCGTTAAGGCCTCCATAAACTTTTAAAATTTGGCAGTGAGCATCGAGATATACTCAACTTTCTGCTGCCCAAGACAAGTCTCATAGGTAAGTTCCTTTGCTTATTAAACCTGCCATGTACCAATCTGGAGCAGCCTGCCTCTTTATTCTGTCTTTTGCTTTCCTCTACATACAGGGTCTGGTTTATAATCAATAGCCAATTTCTAGCTCTCCTTAAAAAGAGGGTTTACTCAAAAGTGCTTGAATCTGAGTCCTTGGTCAGTGAGAAGCAGCAGCCTGGGGCAAAGTGGGGGGGGTGATTTTGCTCACATACTCATTTCCTCTTCGTTATTTTTAATTTTTATTTTTAAAGGAAGCCAGAGAAGCCCTCACTGAATTGAGGCAGTGATGGTCTGCACCTTATTTGAAAGATCAAGTAAAGGACCCCACCTAATGCTAGTTTTCATGGAGTCTTGGGGGTCCTTGACAATGGGCTGGGTGTAGTGGTGAAGAAAAGAGAGTACCAGAAAGTACCCCAAGCTCTCTAGCCTGGGCAAGGGGTTGGAAGACAATGGCATTAACTGAAGTGCAGGACAGGGAAGTACAGCAGGTGGTAGGGAGTGGGAGGAAGACCATGAGTTCAGTTGGAGGAATGTTCATTTTGATGTGCATGGAAGACAGCAAAATTTACTCTCTCTTTTGAAAAATATGTTGAAACCAAGTAAGTTCAGTAAACTGAGGAACTAATTTATAACACTGAACCTGGCTATTTGCAATAGTTATACACACAACTGAGCCCCAGAGCCCAACACACATCCCTGATCCTTGTGGTTTTGCAGCCTGTGTAGCTACCCTGAACTCCCATTAGGGTTCAGGACCCACAGCACATTGCACATTATTTCTCGTTCCTGAAGATCATCAAAATGACCACAACACAGGGAGTCTGTACTGCTCAGATGTCTGGAGACGGTCTTTGGTGAGGTCAAAAAAATGAAACTGAACCTAAAAGTGGGTTCTATCCCACTGCCTGGGCTTCTCATGTTCAACCCAGGTTATCTCCCTCTGTGACAGCCATATGCCATCTTGGCAACCGGTGTTTATTCTGTTCCAAAGGGACACTGCAGTCCATGGCACCTTTCATTGGTCCTACTATTCAAGTCCCCACAGAGGAACACAGAACAGCCACAGAAAATAATGTGGACACTTCACATTTGGTCTTATGAGTGTTCACTGACAGTTAAATAACATGATATACACAATGGAAAACTATTCAGCCATAAGAAAGAAAGAAATCCTACCATTTGCAGCAACATGGATGGAGCTGGAGGACATTATGCTCACTCAGTGAAATAAGCCAGGCAGAGAAGGGCAAGTACCAAATGATTTCCCTCATTTGTAGAGTATAACACGAAGCAAAACTGAAGGAGCAAAACAGCAGCAGACTCACAGACTCCAAGAAGGGACTAGGGGTTACCAAAGGGGTGGGTGGGGGATGGTGGGTGGGGAGGGAGGGAGAAGGGGATTGTGGGGTATTGTGATTAGTATACATGATGTGTGTGGAGTCACGGGGAAGACAGTGTAGCTCAGAGAAGACAAGTAGGGACTCTGTGGCATCTTACTACACTGATGGGCAGTGACTGCAATGAGGTATAGGAGGGGACTTGGTAATGGGGGTGAATGTAGTAACCGCATTGTTTTTCTTGTGAAACCTTCATAAGAGTGTATATCAATGATACCTTAAGAAAAAAAGAAGAAATCCAGCAACAATAAAAAATAAATAAATAAATACCATGCCTACTCTCAGGGAAAACCTGTCTTATTTATATTTGCTGCTGCATCTAGTTAATAACTACTAATCATTATTCACAAGGTACAGGTACAAGCACATGACCTGAGTTATGTTTTCCTTAATAAGGAAGAGATTGAACACAGCTATCAACTATGTTCAAGTAATACAAAGTTCCTCTCATCAAGCCACATAAAGGAGTGTCCTTTACGGCACACATTATTTGGAATCTAATGGGATTTTTAACCTGGTGGTGGTGGTTGGGAGGGAGGGAGGTCCTGGGTTTGGGTTTTTTCTTCATTTTGTTTTCCTTTCAGAATGAATGAGGGACTCACAATGAGTAGCTGGTGTTAGGGAAAGGAAATCTACCCAACAAAAAACAAACAAGCATAAAACGCTGCTTCTGTCCGACAGTGATAAACATAGTGTCAGAGAACAGGGAAGCTGGCTGGTCGCCTGGCTTCTCCAGTGACCCTCACTGCTCTGTTCTTTCATATAATCTCTTCCAGTTTACAGTGAAGCCACACTGCACGTGCTAGCACGAATCACCCATGCCCCTAAATGTCTACTTAGGGGTTAACAGAGGTTACCAGAAGTAGCTCTGGTCTAAAGCTCATCTACTTAACAGCCCTTGTTTATCAAAATTCTTGAAACCTCAACCAAAGCCCGTCTTCAGACCAGACCACAGCACACTGCCAGGAAATGCGTTTTCACAGGAAGGCTTCACAAGAAGCAGTTTTCCCTTGTTCTGGGAAGAAAGGGGCAGTCATCCACTCAGAATGACAGCTCAGACAGGTGAGCGAGGAGGAGAATGAGGTCAGGAACTGCAGGACTGGTTTTGCCAACTGGCACATCCTAACGTTAGGTACTCAGAGGCTACTTTCCTGAAGTGAAGCTCTGGAAGGTGACGGAACATGCAGTAGGGTCAGGGCTGTGAAGAGCTCCCTCAGAGGTACCGTCAAGGTCAGGAACATGGCAGGAAAATGGGGGCAAAGCCCAGTCTCACTGCACTTCTTGTTCTGGGCCCAGTGCCCATGTTCCTTTCACACACAGGCATGCGTTTTGCTGTGGACTCTCCCAGGGAAGAAGGTGTCTGCCTGTGAATCGCCTGGGTGGCTCTGTGCTGGGTAAACCAGCAAGTTCCTCTTGTGCTCCTTCTCCTTATAAAAGGTATAAAAGTTACAGAAGGGGAGAGAAGGTGGATATATTGCATACGCCATGGGTGTCTTCATTAACAAGGACATTTATACACTTGACCGACCTACCAAAATTCCTTCCCTTGGCACACAGAAAGCCAGCATGAAGGAGCACGCATCACGCAGCACACAACCCTCCTAAAAGTCCAGGCTCTGACCTGACGATCTGAGCACTCGCTTTCTCTCTGCCCACTTCTGGGTCACATTCTCTGTAAATACCACCCACAGCAGGGAAGAGCTGAGGGTGGCTGGCTTTAGTGGGATGAACAGTTTCTTAGTTTTGATTCTTCTTGGTGACTCAGAATTAAAGGTTAGCTGACAGTGGGTGTTCCAACTATTGACTAAAATGAGATCTTAAAAGGATTTGTAGGCCCTATCTGTTAACTTATTTCCTAACCTTCCCTTATTCGTGAAAAGCATGCCCAGCTATAGTGAGAGGGACAAGTTGATTGGTCCCATAATGATTTCCCTGCCTGGAACTCAAAGGAGAGCTGATCTGGACTTTTTACTTGGCACTGAGCAAGGCTGGACTGCCTGGTGCCAACCCTTTGTGGTTACCTAACCTTTTATATCCAGATGCTGCCTCAACAACTTGACTAGTAGAGTCAAGGACTGAAGGGCACAGCACCTATAACAGTGCTGACTGTTCTCCTAACGGCCTCTGATAATACTTAGAAGTAAATGCTACTACCAGGCAGATCTTTAGAGACTGTCAAATCCAGTCAGGTCAAAAACTTCGGAGGCATTTGCTGACCCTCCCTTTCTCTCGCAACCCACACCCTACTAGTCTGGAAATCCTGTCTCCTCTACCTTCAAATACATCCAGGATCTGATTTCTTCTCACCATCTCCCTTCCTACCACCCCAGTCCTGGTCATTACCATCTCTCACTTGGGTTAATGTTACAGCTCTTCACTGGTGCCTCTGTTTTTCCCCCGACCCATCCACAGTCTGTTCACAACATAGAAGCCAGAGAGATGCTTCTAAAACATAAATCAGATCATATCATCCATGATCAAAACTTTACAAAGGCCCCCCTAGTTCACTCCAAGTAAAAGCCAAAGTCCTTATAATGCCCACAAGACCCAACCTGACTATCATTCGCCTACCAGCTTACCTCTCCAACCATACTTGCTATGAATCTCCTCATCCTTCACTTCACTCTAGACTCACTAACCTCCTTGTCCTTGGGAAATTCCAGCCACTCTTCTGCCTCAGGTCCTTTGCACCAGCTGTTGCCTCTGCCTGGCAACATACAAGCCCCGCCAAATCTGCTCGGGTCCCTCCTTTACTCCCCTTCAGTGTCTATCTAAATGTCACCTTGTCAATGAGACTTACTCTGACCACCCATTTAATACCACAATCTCCTTCTACTTCATACTCCCATATGTCACCTACCTTGCTGTGTTCCTTTTTTTCTTAGTCTTATCACCTTATAATACATAATATACTTAATTTATTATTTCTACTTCCACCAGCTCTATGAACACAGAGATCTTCTTTGCTCACCAATGTGTCTCACGTCTCTAGAATGGTGCCTTCACATATATTCTGAATGAATGAATCAACAGACGTGTTCTGGAACTCCCTTAGTTCTAGAACTATGAGGAACTGTATAGGAAAGGATTTTCACTCTCCTGAAAAATATAAAGGTATGTGGATTCTACTTGCTTCCCACAGAACTGGGCAGGTGGGTGAATATGGCTATGATTTTTTATCTACCCTCCCAAGCCAAGACAAAGTTTCATCTTTCAGTAATTTTTTAGCTCTAACTCTGGGCCAGGAACTGGAACATGTTGGTGAACAAGACAGAAAAGGACCCTGATATCCTAGAGATTAAATTCCAGTGTAATCATATATCCTAATCCTCAGTAGTTACCAAGGTCTGTGCCCACATGGCCGGTTACTAGAACTTATTTCCCCAGCTGGGGATAGATGAAAACCCTAGGTATTCTCTATTACTTTCATTCCTAGGACCTCGCTGTTCAAAGTGAGGTCACGCACTGGGAGCATCAGTTCACCTGGGAGCCCGTTAGCAATGCAGAATCGCAGGCCCTTGCCCAAGCATACCTACTGAATTGCGAACTGCATGTTAATAAGACCTTCAGGCACTTCTTATGCACAGAAGTGTCTGAGAGGAACTGCCTTGGAACGCTCCACTGAATACAAGCCAATCATACTACATAAATTGTGGGGAAGGGGTATCTGTGGAGTAGAACAGAGAGAATTCAGTCCATCTTTCCTCTTTCTAATGAACAGGGAATATCATTTGATGCCATGGATGATGACAGGAATTATTGTAGAAGATTCTAGATTCATGTCCTTGATCATTTTAAAATTCATAGAACACAAGGTTGATATGAAATAAATACATGTGTTATCATTTGCTAATACTTTGGGTAGTCCTATACATTCAAGAAACAGTAAGTAAATATTTTGAAAAGTATAGGCTCTGAGGTAAGACTTTCTGATTTCTAAGCTATCACTACATCATTAGTTGCATTTCCTGAGCCAATTTTCTTGGCCTTTCTTAAGTTTCAGTTCCTATTCTGTAAAAATAGGAATGATAATAGTACTTACCTCATCAGCTTATTATGAGGACTAAAAGAAGTAATATTTGTAAAGAAATAAGCATACACACAAACTTTCAGTTATAAGATGAATCATTTCTAGAGCGCTAAGGTACAACATGGAAATTATACTTAATAATATCTTATAGTCTTAGAATCAGCTAAGAGAGTAGATAGAAAATGTTCTCACCACAAAAAAGGTAAAAAAATAAAAGAATGAAATATAATACCCAGAATATAATATAAGTAATCTCAACAAATGTTAGCTTTTACTATTCTCATTGTTGCTATTATTTCAATCTTTTAATTTATTCAACAAATATTTCAGTAATAGGATACAATAGAGAGGAAATCAAACGGAGTATGAGGAGCCTATTTAGGTAATCTGGTCCAGCAAGACCTTGCTGAGAAGAGAACGTTTACATGAAGAGCTGAAGAATGACAACAGCCAGTCACAAAAATGAGTCATAGAGTCACGCAGGGAAGACAGAAGAGCAGTTTAACACAGGTAGGTATCATGCAGGGCTTTAGAGTCCAGAAGAGGGGGCTGGATTTTTATTCATAATCAGTGGAAAGCTACTGAATCCTTTGAGACAAGGGAGGGAATTAAACATAAATGTCTGTCAGGTTAGACTTTGTTAGGGTTTCATGGGGAACAAAGGACTAGGAAGAGTCCCTGGATGCACGAAGATAAATCAAACAGGTGTCAACTTCTAGGGAACTGTCATTCTTACAGTCTGACCTGAGACTTAATGCAAAGTAGTAAAGTTCTCTCGCCACGTCTTCCCTTCGCTACCTGAGTGTTCACCTCCTCACTGAGCACACCCGGGTCATGCTCGCATCTTGGCCGCCTAGTGGAATTGTGCTGACATCTGTCCCCTACGTTCCAGGCTCTTCTGTCTGATCTTCCAGAGCATCTGGCACATACTATAGAAAACACAGAGCGTCTATCTCATAGCGATTGTCATTCGTGTATACTTTCCACACTTACTTAAGGCTACATCTACCCTTTCCATTTTTGGAGTCTTACCACACCTACTATAATGTTGGTACCTGGGCCCCTGGTAGGGAACTCAATAAATGTTATTTTGAATGAAAGAACCAATTTCATGTTTATTTACCATTTCTTTCCTTACTGCAAAAAATGTGTGCCAAATCCAGCTTCTACATTTCAGCAACAAACTAGAGACCCAGAGACAGGGGGCTTCCTTCAGGAAATGATGTCCTTGAGTGACAATCCCTTGCAAGAGAGGAAAAATAATCCTAACTCAAAATGCATTTTACTAAGTGAGTGCATATTTTTCTCACCTTATGTAGTTTTTGGTTTGTTTTTTTTTAAACTTCAGCCCAGGATTACTCCCTTAGAAACTGCAGAATTATCCACCACCAGCGTTTTGGGTCTATGTTTCTTAGTTTTTCCTCCCCATAGCCCTTTGTGGTGCTTGTCATTTCACAGAGGGGGGGAACTGAACAACCGAAGCACAGGAAGAGCAGCCACATGGTGAGTCAGTGATGAGACAAGCGCTTCCTGTGAGCCGGGTGCTCCGGAGGCATTTCTGAGGAAGCCACGTGTATCCCTGCCCTCACCCTCACCTGTGTGCCCTTCTCTCGGGTCCTGAGTCCAGCCAGATGTAGCTTCATCTCTTCCCTTGCCTGTCAGTCTGGGCTTGTTGTGCCCTTTCACATTCAGGGATCCTAACAGCTGCACCTGGCTGGCCACGATCACCACGTTAGTGTGTTCTCTGTAAGACTTAGAACTCATCTCCACCAGAGCTGTCCTCGGACATGAGAGGGCAGGAGAGACGAAATTCCCTTACAAATGAATCTGTTACATGAATGTAGTTCTTTGCAGGGGAGGATTCAGGTTTGGGAGATCAGAAGCTTAGACATCTTTGAGGAAAAAGAATACAAAATTACAAATAGAAAATTAGGTACAAAATCGAACATTTCTTTAGAATGGGAAGGGAACTCATAAAAGATTACATATTTTTTTAAATGGCTGAGAAATATCACAAATATCACAAAATCCAACTGGGGCCAGAGCAGCAAAGAGCCCTGAATTCAGAGTCACCAGCGTATGGTAACTCTGACTCTAGTCCTGGAGTTCTTTTCTTCATTTCCTGCCCACATTTTTTGAAACGCTGCCTGCCTCCCCCTCCCCCATTTCCTCACCACTGAATCACTCCCTAATTGTGGGCATTCAGTTCCGGTCCACACCACGCCACTGAAACTATGTTCTCAAATGTCCCCAGGTCACCAAATCAGGTGGATTTTGCTCAGCTTCTGTGCTCCTGGTTTGTCTTTAGCTGTAGACACTCATAACTACACCTGCCTTCTCAGAATCCGACTCACCTTGGCATATGCAAGAGGCTGTATTTTCACAATTTCCCTACCTCATGGGCCCATCTTTCTCCTTCACTGGTTCTACTTCCTCCTTCCATCTGTATGAGCCTCAGGCTCAATCCTCAGCCTTTGCACTTGTCAGCGCACATGCTTCCCCACCACCTCTCGAAGCTTCAAGCATACAAGTAATGCCTAAATCTGTAACCCTAGCCCTAACATCTCTCCAGTGTGTCATTCCTGCCAACTGGGCACCTCCATATAAAAGTCCCCGAGACCTCAAACTCAGCATGCACACAGCCAAACTAATTATTGCATGCATTCCAAAACTGGTTGACCTCACTACATGCTAAATGCAATGTTTCTAAAATTAAGTGCATCGTCTTCCCCATGACTGTCTATCAGAACTTCTCCCTTTCTGTTACAGGTCTGATCTAAGTGGATGAGTGTCAAGTCATAATCTCAGCAGAGGAAATGACACTCTCCTTCTTCTCGCTGTCTTTTCTGCATAAAGTAATTAATTCTGGTTTGTTCCTCATGAGAACAGGAAGTTGCTCTGACGGGTTGAGTGGGAGAAAGAGCATCTGCAACCCACTTCATGAGTTCGGTTTAAAGGCAGCTCTCCATCTAGACTTAGTGCTGAGGCTCCAGGCCCCATCAGAAGGCATTGTTGTGGTCAGGGATACTGTTGTGATTACGGCAATTAACAGGAACTGGGCATTTAAAAGGTGAACATCGCATTACTAGCAGAAGCAAAACACGACAGAACAGACAAGCAAATCAAACCTTTGTACTTGTACAATGGGGCCGCGAGAGCAAAACCAGCCATTACCCTATTCTCTTCCTAGTACTGCAAGGAATTAGAAAATATCATTACAACAGGGAGCAGAATGGCAGAGCTCTGGGGGAAGGACTCAGTGAGCAGAGAGGAAGAAGAAAAGGAGCGAAGAGGTAGAAAGGGAAAGAGAGGACACTAATGTGGAACTGGAACCACTAACCTCTGAAGAATAAAATGGACTTTTCAGTGCCCTAACAGAAAAAATTAAAACTTTATCAACTGAATACTGAGGAAAAAGATGGGCAGATATGGACTAGTCAATCTCTAAGATTGACAAACAGAATGGTTTCTAATGGAAATCGACCTAGAAGTTGAGAGACGGTTTGCTGTGGAGGCAGAACCCAGCCAAGCAGAGAAGCTAGCAGAGAATTTCAAGAGAAGCAAGACCCATTCCCTTCAAAGTCAAACTTGTCAAGCCTCACCCTGGGAGAGAAAGTGTCTCCTTCAGAAAGAAAAATACAGATTGGTACTTTATCTCATCTTGGAATCCAGAGTCCTTGTGGATATTATTGCTCTACGTGATTGGATAGAAAGTACAGTTAATTCTTCTAGTGATATGTATTCTCATCTATTGTTTAAAGCAGATAATGTCATCACAGAACAAGCAAATACCTTCAGAACTGAGCGCATCCAAATGACGAGTAGTCAGTATATTAATATTCCCCAGGGTTCTGTCGTTGGTCTTTCTCTTACTCCGTTCATTTTCTGTTTGGGATCCTCACCTAATTTTGAGACCCGAATACCCAACTCCCTACTATTACCCAACTTGTTATGTGTGGGCCACATAACAAACTACCTCACATTCAACAGGAAAAAATACGGATTCTCCTGCTCGTGAATCCAGAGGCTGCCTGCAGTCCAGCCCATGCGGACTAGGCGTGGCTCAGCAGCTGTGCTCCGTGCTGCGGGCCAGGCTTGGATCTGCTGCCTCTGTTTGTTCAGGAACCCAGACTGAGGGACTTCGTGTGTTCACCATAAGCAGAAGCTCCTTCCCTCAGCAGAAGCGCACAATGCTTCCTAGGGCTGAGGCTCTGAAGGGCACAATATCATTTTCATCCACATTCCATCACTCAAAGCAAGTCATGCAGCCAGGCCCAGCATCAAAGGATCAGAGAAGTACAGGTTTCTCACACTGGCTGAGAAAAAGCAAGTGACTATTTGCTGGAATGATAATTTAATTGACTACAGTTCTCAAACCCACTGTCTCCAAGTCTCTCACCCACCTCATTGTTCTTTTATTTAATAACTGGTATCATCATCCACACAGCCAGGAAAACAAAAGTCATTCTAACCTCTACATAACCTCAGTAAGTTTTTATTACCAAATCTTACAGATTCTCATTCCTATAGATAAGTCTTCAATTATCTATATTTAATTGAGGCCTGCAGAGAAAACAGTAATGATTTCCTGATGTTCTACTGTCCCATTCTATAGCTGGTTGTTCTACCTTGCTAAAGTGAAAATGTTAAAGTAACCAGGTAAATCTAGATGATGACAAAAAGCTTTTCTTTTACAGAATCCCAGCTAATAAATGCAGAAAAAATTATATAAACCCTAACAAATATTTTTGTTTTCATTTTTATTTAATGTTTTTATTATATTGGTTCCAAATATACAGCATAGGGATTTGACAATTTTCCACATTATTAAATGCTCACCCCAGCCAGTGTAGTTAATGTCAACAAAAAAAATTGTTACTGAACTACTGACTATATTCCCAATGCCATACTTTCATCCCCATGATTAATTTATATTATGATTGAGATTTTGTTCCTTCTTGTCCCCTTAACCAATAAATATTTGATCCAGTGAAGACCATCAGTCATTGAAACCATCAGATCAGGGGCTCTACTAACCACCTCACAGTGCACAAGATCACACCACCCCCGCCAAAAATTATCACTCCCAAAATGCTAATAGTGTTGGAGAAATGCAGAGGGGCTCCTTGGCAACGTCAGGAACTGTAATCCCTGAAGCTGCAGGACAGAAAATGTGAGCATCAGGTCCAGTTCTTACTTAGTAGGCTCCAGAGAAATTTAAAATTTCAAGTCGGGCAAGTCCAACTATGCCAAGGACAGGACCCTGGCTGAAAAATAATGGTACCTTGAGACTGGGAAATCAGACAGTTGGGTATGTACTCAAAACCCTTGAAACTTTCCTCTGACCTTTCTGGCTTGCAGAAGAGACCCACTTCTCCCTATTAATGGTTAACATTCCCCTTGCTTGAAGATGGCATCAAAGCCTCTGCCTTGTAAGGAAACACTTTCAAATATCAAAATATACTCCCACCTCCCCTCCCAGCCACCCTACCAATAACTAGGGTCACTCACAATGTACCCTATAATAGTGGGGAAGACCAAAGTCCAGCACTATCACCTTTTAGCCAAGATAGTAGGTCAAAACACTCTTGCGTATTAGGGGAAATGGTAGGGGTGGTGGTCATCGAAGCTGCACTTCGTTCCTCAGTCAGGCTCATAAAGAAACCCTGTGCTCTTGGAGGAGCTCCGCCGATGCTACCTCTCAGAGTTGCTGTGGGACACCTGTGGTTTCTGTCAGAACAGATTAGCACTGTCTCAGCTATGAAGTATGTACCATCAATCTGGTCAATGAGCTCTTGTCTGTTTTACCAAGACAACAGGTCAGGAACAGTTCACATGCACATGGCAGGGATAACCATCCACATGTACAGTCTTGCCCTAAGGCTACTTTAGCTCTGTCATTATGTAGTCTGAAGGGACTGAAACTGCCTGAGCATTCCCCAGAATATCACAGTAGTCTATTCTACAGATGACACCAGGGTAATCAGCCAAGAAGAAATAGAAGTATTTTGGAGGCCTTGGTAAGACACATGCACCCCAGAGGGTAGAGGCATCCTATGAAGATTCAGAGGCCTGTCTTATCAGCAAAGATTGTAGGGGTTTGGAGGTCTGGGGGATCATTTAAAATACTCCATTACTAGGATCTGCATCTCCTCTTGCCCTTTATCTTTCTACCACAACTCACCCCTGTTCTTTGTTTCATGAATGATGCCAAAAACTACATATCAAAACTGAACTCACAACCCTTCCCAGAGCCCCTGCTCCTCTCCTGTTTTGTATTTCTTGGTGACTGTCTCTACCTCCCACCCAGCTGCCCTAGCCTGAAATCTGGGCATAGATAGACATCTCTCCCTTTACACCCACATCCAGTGAATCACTGAGTCCTAAACGTCACCCATGGCAGGCTTCTCATCTTCTCCATTGCTCCGATTCTAATACAGGCCTTCAGCCTCCCTTTCCTGGGCTGACATTGGAGACACATATTACATCGGACAGAATAACAATTTTGTAAACCTGTGGTGTATCGACTTGGGTTTAATTTTCATTTTACCCACTCTCTACCTATATGAACTTGGACAAGTAATTTAATCTCTCTAAGCCTCTGTTTCTTCTTCTGTAAAACAAGATAATAAATAGCCACCTTATAAGGCTGGCATGAAGGTAAAATGAAACAGACATATAAAGTGCCTGACATAAGAGTTCATCAACGACAGCGATCGGCAATGTTGGTAATAGTAGTAATATTTTCCATATTACAAATGATTTAGTGTAGGTTGAAATTAGCAAGAAAATCATTGCAATGGTTTTAGGAAATGGCCGAATAGAGGAAGGGAATGGAAGGTGTCTGTTAACAAAAGTAAAATTATGAGAAAACAAGAGATGACTCCTTTAGGTCTTAGAACCACCTGCGTAGCACCGAAGGGGAGAGCCAGGGACCCATAAAAACCTCTGCCTTCAACCTCACACCCGCACCCCGGAAGACTGGGATATGCAGCTTGTGGGGGTCAAGGCATGGCAGAGGAAAGGTTAGCACTCCATTCAGGGCAAATCAGGTAAGAAACAAATGTCAACCAAGTACCCAACTGTCACCCAACACCTTAGTTACAGCTAATATTTTATTACATATTTGTAAAAAACAACCTGAGAGCCAGACCCTTTCAGGAAGCAATATTAGATGGTCTGGAGTAAAGGAAGATGGAAGGCATCAGAGAAGAAGAGAAAAAAAAAATCCAGTTGTTTTTAAGTCTAGCACATTTAGAACTAAGAGGTTTCAATAAAGTGGCCAGATATAAAACTATAAAATGCATAGGAAAAAAGTTAAGAAAACCTAAGAATGCCTTTTCTTTATACTGTGAGCACTGTTCATATTACCATTTATAAAAATTTTTGCAACATTGGCAGTTCTTCTTCAGTGAATTTTCTAATATAATTTACTCTTTCAAAAATTAAGCTGTTGTCTTTTGTTACTAGTTTATAGCAGCTCCTTATAAAACCTATATGAAGAAAATGGTGGCAATCATATTGCAATATATAAATGTATCAGATTAACACGAACTCCTTACATTTATACAATGTTATACATTAATTTTTTTTGAATTGTAACTTTCCTGAAGGAATATAAAATAATCTGAATAAATCTGGGCCATATCTTATTTTCCCAGAAGGGTAGACTGCATAGTGAAAAGTAGTAAAATTCCCCCCAAATTAAATTATAATAAATTTTATGTAATTCTGATAAAAAATCCAATAGGATTTGGCAGGAGAGTGGGTAGGAAAAGTACTGGTCAAGTTGATTATAAAAACTATCTGTAGAGCAAATATACAAAAATGCTGACACTTTGGGGAAAAAAGTCATAGTCACACTTATTAAAATAGAATCACTAGTCCAAAAATAGACAAAGATATGGAAGGAACAGAGGGGCATTCAGAACCAAACCTAAGCATAATATCTTAGTCTAAGATCATTGCTATCATTTCAAATGAATGGGAAATTAAAAGACAATGTTACTTATATTATTAGTTATCTATTTTGAAAAAAATAAGTTTACTACCTACCTCACACTACCTACCCAATTTTTAAATGTTATAAGTGTTACAGAGCTAAATTACAATGAAAATTTTCTATGAGAAGAAAATAGAGAAGTATATAATTATAATCATAGAGTGAAGGAAGTCACCATGTGACAGAAAGCTATAAAGGAAACAACAAATTTACTTTAAAAAATTAAACATTTCTACATGGAAAAAGTTAACAGACAGATGACACAATGGGAAGAAATGTTTCTAATACATGCCACACAAAGATAAAGAGTTATTCACACCTTATAAAAAGCTGCTATAAACCAGTGACAAAAGACAGCCTAATTTTTGAAAGAGTAAATTATATTAAATAATTCACTGAAGAAGAAATACAAATGACAATAAAGAAAACTAAAAATGAGAGTTTCAACTTCAAAACTATTTTTTAAAATGCAAATTATGAGAGAAATTTTTTTTGCCTGCTAGTATTGAAAAAATTTTACACAAAGGCATTCTCACATGATGTGGGTGGGAGTGTAAACTGGCACAATTTTTAGAGAGCAGTATGACAATACCCATTGAAAGGTATAACATATGGTTTCCAATTCTGTTTTTCCATCATAGAGAAACACTAGCAGAAATATACAGACATGTATACAAATAAGTCTTTAACAGCATTTTTTTCTTCAAACAGCAAAACTTTGGGAACTAAATATCTCTTAGTAGAGAGATGACTGAGGATGTGGCAATGGCAAATACACATTGATAAGGAAACATTCTGAGACATCCTCAAATTAAGTCACATATGGGCTGCCAAATGGGGGAGAGAGACAAGTGAAGGTAATCAGTCTCTAACCACAGGCCATGCATAGCTAACAGAAACTCCATGTTCCCGGATGAAGTCATTTCAGCAATTACCTAGAAGGTCCCCAGAACCACTCCATCCCTCTTGCTCGTGACCAGTGCCTGACCATTATCAACAACTAATCCACCAGCCTTCTCTAGGGACTAATCGCCTCTTCACCTTCCTCATCTACTGCCACCTTCCTTATCTATACAGAGCCAATGTAAATTTGAATGACTTTGTTTCCTTACAGTGCCTTATAAATGTCCCATTTCTTGTGTCTGGCAGACAAGTTGTTTCTACGAACAGGCTTTACTGCTGGTGAAGCAAAACTTCATGTCCCAGGACTCAGTGCTTTTCCTGGGTGCATCCATAAAAGCTCAACAAACTCTTTAATTTCAGAGAATCTCTCTGTCTGCAGTTTTTGCCTTGTCAACACAGCCATTAAAAAGAAAGAGGCAAGTCGGTATGTATGGAGTAAGAGGAGATGTCCATAGGGTCCCTTCAATCTGCATCAAAATGCAGAATTAAAGCAGATATGGATCTAATTGAAAAACTACACAAAGGAAAAAAAACCACCTAGGAAATAGTGACAATGGGTGCTATGAAGGAAACGGTAGAAAAACAGAAGGCATAATCCTTGGCTCACCTCTTTCTCATGCACCCATCACCCAGTCAGAGACCTGAAAATTCTATTACCGAACATAGGTCAACATTTTCTGCTTTCCTGCAGTTGCCCATCTCCTCTGGTTTTCAGCGGCTTCCCTAGCGCTAACCAAGAACTACCTCAGCCCAGTTAGAAAGGCCTACCTGAGCCAGGCTTCCGTGCCCTGTGGCCGACCCCATGCAGCTTACTGCCCTTCGTTCTGTTGCTGCCACAGGCCCAGCTCTTGCCTGGTGATTTTCAAAAAGGAACGAGAAAGGATCCACCCTGAGGGGGATACTGGGAAATGCTTGGTGGACACACTTGCCTCTGTGAAAGGATTTTGATCTAAGATGGAACCACAGGCAAGAAAATGAAGAATCTCACGCATGCACCTGCGGAAGAACCAGATTAACTAAGAGACCAATTTTCCGTAAATGCCTGACTTACTGAAGACGGAGACTTACCTCCTGACCACTGAACATCCACCAATGGCCTCTCCCAGCCTCATGCCGATGAACTTACCCTGTGGACCCTGACTACACTGCCCCCTCTTTGCACTCCTCGCCCATAAATACAAGCTCTCCCCAAACCCTCAGTGCACCCACCTGGTGCTGGGCGACATGTGTTTCTCCAATAGCAATTCCTTTGCTCTACAGAATAAACTCTAGCTTGCTTTAGTTATTTATTTAGGCTAACAGTTGTCACAGTGATTAGGGGACCTATTGGCATTATAGCACTTAAGAATGCTAAGTATATTGCTCTGTGCATTTAATCCCACACAGTGCACTGTTTTATGCAAAGTACCGATGCAGGCCCATAAAAAGCTGTTGCCTGTAGCTGGAACGCTCTTTAGTCTAATCTTTGCATCCCTGGTTCTTGTCATTTTTAATGGCCTCTACTCAGAGAGGCCTTCCTTCTAATGTAATTATTATTTCTCTTTATATTGACACCTTATTTGAATTCTCCAGAGTTGATCATTATCTAATAATTCATGTATTTGTTAATTTGCTTGTTTATTTTCTCCAGTGCCATCCTAACCCCCGTCCCTCAACTGAGATGTACATTTAAAGGGAGCAAGATCTTATCTGTCTTGTTCATCATTCTATCCCCTAAGCAATGCTAGGTGCTTAATAAATGTTTGTTGAATGAATGAAGAATACTGACATCATATTGGGGCAGTAGGAACCTGCTGTAGGTAAAACTCCTTGGATCAAAAAAGCCTGGTCTTGAATCCTCTGTGATCTTGGGAAAGTTAACCTTTCTAAACCGAAAAAAATTATTTTCATTTACAAAAGGGACTTATTTAGTAACTCTTGATTTGTAGAGCTGCTTTTAGAATTAATAAATGTAAATGTGGGGGTACTTTGCATAATCCATAAAAAAGTGGATTCAATAAATTACAACTATTATTGCTATTTATCCACTTCACGGCTTGGCTTAGGGCAAAAATAAGTCCTGTTATAAATGTCCCATTATTTTTAAATAAAAAGTTGATATTCTTACCTATCTGTGAGCCATAAGATGCAACAATGTGGCTGGACTATAAGGCAGGAAAAACATGCCCCATGTTCACCTTCCTTTCAAAAGTGGATCAGCTACCTGGCCAACCTACCTCACTGGCGTTCCATACACTTCCCAGAACAGGGCAGTCTTCTCACCTTTTTCTGGAAAGTTAGGAAAAGCCAATTAGCCGTCCTAGTTAACACCATCAGGGAACCCCAAAACAGAGTGCTAAATTCCGGAAGTCTGAACCGTCTCAGTTTCCTGCACGTTATCTTTCTCTTTGCCATCCTCCCAGACCCCTGCAAAGCCTCCAGAATTTCTTAGAAACCACACAACCCACCCAAATGATGCAAAGAGGATGCTGAGGTTTGCGCCATCTTCCCTTGTAGCTCACACTTTGAGAGATCTGTTTAACACCTTTGTCTCTCTTTCTCACCATCTGAGTCAAGGCTGTTCTCTCTTCTCAATGAAGACACCAGGTGAGGAAAATAAAACACATTTCTTCTTACCAGAATCCCTGTTTCTTCTATCTACAGTCTTGAATCTCTGTCGCAAAGGTCTAGAATCTTAATTCATTTAAGGCCAGAGCTGCTTTGTAGCTTCCTAAACCTTCTGCTGACCTCTTCTAATCAGGAACAACTTCTAGAACCTTCCCTTCCAGAAAATGTGGACCAAATTCCCTTCCCCAGACTGGGAGGGGTGCAGGTGTGGTGTTAGAGTGGAGTGTGTGAGAAAACTGAACACCAAGTGAAAGTAAAAGATCTTTGCCCAGAGAAACATTTGAGACACCAAGAGATGCCTATCCAAGTTCCCGGAATCCTTTGCAAAGGTTCTTATGGTATCTTATATGTGTGGACACTTTCAGAGTTCGATAACATCAAAGCTGTCTCTTACTAACTCACACTGTCTTTGAAGTGGTTCACCACAGAGAGCCAGGGCTGCGACAGGAGAACGAAGCTGTTCAATCCCTCATGAGATAAGCAACTGGAGGAGGGGAGTCCCTCTGCAGCTTGCATCTCCTGAGACTACCCTGGATTGAGTGGAGGGTTTTAGCTCAGTGAAAGGATAACAAAGAGCTTTGAGTGTTATATCTCACCAGTCAAATGTTCAAACATCACTCTATCTAATTATATTTCAGGATAAAAAAAAATAGGCATCAAAATGGCATTAAACTAGGCTGTGAATATAATCAGCACAGAATATATTCAGTTTATGTTTACAGAGGACCTGAGCTTGCCATCTACTTTCATGTGCACTGCTCCAGATATTTAAAAAAATAAAAGCAAGATCATGTTAGAAAGTATTTTAAAGGCTATGAAAAGGTAAGATATTATTCTTTTATTTTTATACCTCAGAATGAGATTACCTATCTGTTGTTCTTTTAATGTATGTGTTTATATTTGATGGGGTTCATACATAATAAGGTAGGATTATGGATCATCACATTTGTGTAAATTGAACAGGAATTTTTTTGACAGTGACTATCAGGAAAGGTGCTGAGGAATATAACCATTCCTTGATCTACTTTGCAAAGTACCTTTTCAAATCACAACATGGCTTCATTCCATTTGGTCTTAACCACATTCCTATAAAATCATAAGAATAGGAATCAGCATCCTCATTTTCTAGTCATTCTCGAGATATTTGTGTCACTTAAGGTCACACATGCAGCTAGTTGAGGAGCAGAGGCTGGACTCAAACCCAACTCAATCTCTTTTTTGCTCACCTTATTAAAAACCAGGATGCTATCAGTGGCAAAGGGTCAAGAGGGCAATTCAGAGAGAACACAGTAGAGAGGAGAATCAAAGAAGAATCTAATAGTAACTCTCTATACAAACACACACACACACAATGCAGAACACAGGTATTAGGCAAAGTGAGACAGATTAAAATGTGAAGAGATAAGGAATCACTGAAAATTAATGAGCTCAGGCTCATGTTGAGTGCCTTCATATAAGGTACAGTTCCGAGAGGTCTGCACATGGGAAGAACCTAAGACACACAGCTGAACAACTAGGGTTAAACCCCAACTCCCCAGTTCATTAGCTGTGTCACCTTGGGCACCTCTCATAACTTCTCAGTGCTTCTGTTGTTTTTGTGTATAAAATGATAACAAGCTAGCTTACAGGGTTAAGAATTAAACATGATAAGGTACATGAGCGAGTTTTATAAACTAGACAATACTATAGGAACATTAAGCCACAAAGAACTACGACTAGTGTGTGGAAGTTACAGTGCAGAGGGTTTCAATTAAATTTAAGGAAGAACTTATTAACATGTAATATACTTCACTACAGAAATACATCCCCTCACAGGTTCAGGGAGCCCTCTCTCCACAAAGTTTTCAAATTGAGGATGTGTTGGAAATGTGTTCCACCTGTTGGCAGTGTGGCAAAGAGGACCTCTGCCTTACAGGAGGGGTTGCTTTGTATTATTTCTAAGATTACTTATGAACCCAGAATTACTCTGTGATGAGTAATTTTCGGCAACTGAACAACGTTTCAGGTTTATATGTGGCAATCTTAATGCACCCTGTTTCCCTTTCTTGTAAGTCTGTTATAAGAAATGTTATGTCCGTGAGCAGAATTTAAGCAGAACCCAAAGGCTGGCTGACCTCTAAGCCTTTGGCTATCAGGGAAAGAGCTAACTCTTGTTAATATAAACCCAAGGATGTAAGAGGAAAACAGAGTTTTCTGCCTCCATTACAGACTGTGCCTCCTATGTGACAGCAGCCAGACCTCAATTCAGTAAATGTCCCCACCACTCATCCAACTGCTCACACACCCAGCCCAGCAGCAGATCCTGCTAACTCCAATGTCAGCTGACTCTCCATCCCTCTGCTCAATATCCTATTTCAAACCTCCGCCCCCCTCCTACCTGGGGTGCTGAAGGAGCTTCATACTGCCTCCCAAGTCAGAGTCTGTCCCCCATGAGTGACGTGTCCCCTTCACATTGTGCTAGACCATGTTGCTCCTGCTCTCACACTGTCCATCCCTGAACTTAGAATGAAACCCTCACTCCTTTCCCAAGGTTCTGGGGCCCTATATTATCCGGCCCTGGCTACCCCTCTGACTTTGTTCCCTACCAGCTGACCTCTGGCTCGCTCCACTCCAGCCACATTGGCCTCTGACATTCCAAATACCTCTGGTCTTAGGACTGCCCTTGCCGTTCCTCTATGTGGTGTGCCCTATGTGCTGTTCCCTCACTGTGTGTCGATCGCCCCTCCTGCATCTCTCTACTGCCTCACCTAGCTTAATTTTTCCATATAACACTTACTACCATGTGACCGACTAGGGATTTATTTGCTTCTTTTCACTGTCTATTTACCATCTCTCCATGAAAACATAACTTCGCCAAGGGCTTTATTTTTTATTGTATCCATGGTACCTACAGCAGTTTCTGGTACATGGTAGACATTAAAAAAACACTTGCTGAGTGAGTGAATGAGCTTCTGCTTTTCAAATACTAGTGTTTCAGGTGACACATTTCAGGAGACAATTATGGCTAATTTGTAGGAGGCTGATGATGTCAAATTGTCAATCTTAGGTGTGACTTAACACTGTGCGTATAATAGGGAACTTTCTCTCCATTGCCCTGAAATCTTCAGTAAAATTTGTCTATGCCACTAACCTGTGGTAATGGTGCCTTGAGGGAAAGAAAGGTATTCCACAGTGGGGGGTGACAGGCTCCCTGAAATGACACCACTCCTGGAATCCAGGCGACAGCCAGGAAGCCCACGCTTACGTGGACTGGCAGGAGAAGTAGGGTCTTCCCTGAAATTCCCCGAGAACTTAGAAGACTGGACTTCCTACAGCAGGGGGGATTAATGTTTATGTCATCCTACTGAGATGACAAAGAAAGGGTGACCCCATGGAGCTGAGGGAGCCTCCAAGTGGGTGACGGGTATCTGTACGGGGCCTTTCTCTGCAGAAGCACCAGTTTGAACTGCGGAGAGATGGCTCCCAGCGAAGGGGAAGCTTTGGCAAAAGTGAGAAAGTTATCACTGAGGAGCTGCTTTCCTACGTTTGGGGGAACCGTAAGGGGCGGATACCCACTTAGCTGTCTGTAATCCAAGGCTGTTTGGTTTCTAGATGAATCCCAAGCATCCCTGGCTACCATCAGCAGTTACATTATTTCTGAATAAGGTTCATTTCTGAATCTGCAAACCCTAAGAATGGAATTTTGATTCTGCTTTCCTGGGATCTCCTCACCCTGCCTCTGGATGATCCAAAACCCAGGAAAGGAAAAAAGAAAAAACGGATGTAAAATTTTATCTCTAGTTACACCAGAACTTAAACAGATGTCTTTGAAAAATGTAATTTAACATGGTGCCCAGCACACTTTCAGATAAGAATCCTGGAATACTTAGGGCTTAAAACCCGAAGGAAAACTTGTACCTAAATCTTGAACCCTAAGGAGGAACCAGCTCTCTCCCCCAAGTTCCCTGCTTCCAGGGAGCTACTGCTTCCAGTTCGTGCCCCTCGGGGTGGCAGCCGATGGTCCGCAGCAGGGCCCTCTTCCTGTGAAGCTGCGGTAAGCCAAGATCTACTTCAGAGAATACAGTCACGGCTCTGGGGGGCGTAGAAAAAAAAATGGGTTTTGTGTGTTTTCAGTTGTTTGAAAAGAAGAAAACCTCAAACTACTGAACAAGAACCAGGCTTCATTTTTTTTTAAAGTGTTCTACTTTGGGTTTAGCATTTCACAAAGGAACAATGGCAGATCCCATTTTTGATGAGCATGTTAAAAAGTCTTGGGTTTTTTACCATCTTTATGTTCCTACTGAGATGAATAAAAATAACTCAAGGTTTCTAAAGGAACAGTTAACATCTCTTCCTGGGAACAGTACTTAAAGCATAAGAAGCTATTACCTTATCTTCAGAAAATCCCAAAGCATCCTCATAGAGCTCAGGCTTAGAGGAATGAAAGTGCCAGGATTCTACTTCAGCTCATAAGATTAAGTCAGCAGGGTGTTCCAGTGCCATCCCACTTCCTCTTTTTTCTGGTACCACTATCTAGACGGATCCATTGATACACACACAAAATAAAATGGTCCAGCAAACTCCCCATGGCCCTTAGAACTGTTGTACTTAACGGCTGGAGCCAGAAAAGGAAGCAAAGGTTGAGGAATCTCCCTGTGAGGTCTGGGAATACAGACTAACAGCCAGCAGAAGAGCGAATACCTTTCTGACTTTCTCCATGAGGTACCTGGTCAGGAATCTGAGCACATAAAGCAGGTGAATCAGCCGAAGGGTTTTAAGGAGAGCAAGTGATACACTCCAGCCTGGACCTTGGTTTTGTTCCTGAATTTATTCAACAAATATTTATTGAGGATCTACTAAGTGACCGTGTCAGGTCTAGTTTCCTGGAAGTTCCCTTAACTATCTCCTGAACAACTCCTGGTACTGGCAGGAGTTCTCTCTCCCAATGCTATGAATTAAGATGCATTCTTTTTTTTCTGTCTGTAGCCTCAAACTCCCATTGGATAATCTACTCAAAGCTAGAGAAACACTCACACATATTCATGAGGCAACACAAATATGGATTCACTAACTCCGAGAAACACACCCCAAACTGAGAGACACGTGCCTTATAATTAAGCTTATTCTGTCAACAGATATTTATTAAGTACCTAATATATGTTAGGCTCTGTGATGTGGAGAAAGTCGTAAACAAGGCAGAAAAGGTCTTGCTTTTGGAACTTTTATTCTAGTGGAAAGAATAGATGTCTTACGTGGGCAAAAATAATGTAAGCACAATTATGATAGCTACTAAGAAGGAAATAAAATATCAATAAAATGAGAAAAAGAGGATATTGTAAGGATAGTTTGAGGAGATGACATTTAAACTAAGGCTTGAAAGATAAGAAACCAGCCCTGTGAGGAGCTTGGAAAAGAGCATTCCTGGCTGAGGAAATGGAGCCTGTGTGTGTGGAGACAACCTTCTCAGATGTTTGTCTCCAAATGAAAACAGAAATTCAGCCATTGCTGAGGAAAAAGGAAGGGTGAAGAAAGATTTGGGGTTTTGTTTTTTTTTTGGTTCCATTTGTCTTTTATTGAAAGGTGATACTTGAACGCCTACCCATACGTGCTGATAGAAATGATCTCACAGACGGGCACAGTCTGAAGATCCAGAAAAGAGAAGACAAATATTGAAGGGGCAAAGCAGGGGAGAGGGAAAGGGTCCAGTGCACCGAGGGGGAGATGGCCCTGTTCCTCCACTGGGCAGATGGGAGGAAGAGATCATGCCAATGCAGGTGAGTTTGTGTTTTAGTGGTAGAAGTGAGGTTCCACCAGAGGTGATATCGTTGCTTTGCAAGAGGAAAAGATGTAATTGTCTCAAGCAGTGACATGCTTACCAGGGAACAGAAAAAAAGTGCTGGGCAGCACTGAATGTCCACTTGGGATCTGTGATGACCAGTGTAAAGCAGTGGTTGTCAATGAGGGGTGACTTTTGCCTCCCCACCCTGAGCCTGGGGACATTCAGCAATGCCTGCAGGTACTTTTGATTATCACACTGGGGTGGGGGTGGAGGGTTGGCGGGGAGACTGCTACTGGCTTCTAGTGGCTCGAGGGTAGGAATACTGCTGATCTTATGAAAAGCACAGGACAGCCCCCGCCACAAAGAATCATCCAGTTCAGAAGGTCAATAGAACCAAGGCTGGGAAACCTTAGTGTAAAGTGATGTCAAATTTATGTAGAACCCCTTTCTAGAAAGCTGCATAGTCAGACAGTGATCTTCTTTGTGGGAAGAAATGGAGCCATGAGACAGGGTGAGAAGAGGACTTATTTTCATCCTATGTGTGCCTTTTAAAATTTGTACTATGTACTGGTATTACTTATTCCAATCAATCAAAAGTTAGAAATAAATCAGTGATAGATATATACATGGTCTAAATATTTGATAGGTGAATACTATGACGTAAGTAGATAAAGTGAAACCAAATCAATCTGTTTTCCTCCAGGAACATTCAGCTGCTAGGATGCCAGCTTCAAGAAAATGGGATTTTTCCAAGGGACGTAGAGAAGCAGAGTGTTTTTTTGGAGTTGAGAAAATCCCCTGTAATGGCAGATGGCAGAATCTCAGCTGGAGAGAGACAGGAGTTAAAATCAAGGAAGAGCTGATGAGTATGTAAGAGAATTATAGAGTTTATTGATCAGAGGTCTCAACATGGTAAAAAAATATATTTTAGGAGAGAAAATATTGAAGCAATGAAGCTGGAATAACAGATGTTGTGGAAGTAAAATGTCTGAAGTCAAATGCTAAGGGGATACTATACTTTCTGATGAAGACAATGTCTGGGGAATGCCATGGTGGTGAGTAGTTGAAGAAAATAGGACAAGTTCCTGTGACAAATGTGAGAATACAAGAAGCCAGGTGTTTGGGTGCATCTATTAGGTCAGTAGCTTCTTCTGGAGGATGAAGTGCCACTCACGGAGTGGCTTATTAATAATGGTAGGTACCATTTTTTGACATTCTGCCAAGTGTCAGATACTTTATGTATATATCAGCCCTTTTTTGTCCAAGAGGTCAAGACCTGCCCAGCAGCTGCACAGTTAGGAAGTGGGGGGACAAAGATGCGAACTCAGTTTTTCAGTCTGAAGTCTGTGCCCTTTACACTATGCTATGGCTCAGCCCCAGCTAAAAAGCAAGCTGTCATCAAATTCATAGGCAATTGGGTGAGCTTAACACCAGCAATAATATTGGTAATGGACACTTGGAATAATGGGGGATGCAGAGGGAGAGACTATAGAGAGGGAAGGAAAGTCTGGAAAAGAAGGAAATATTTGCTTCTCATGTCTTCTCACCCCACTACATTCTTCTCCAAGTGGCCTTAAGTCATGATGAGTGAAGAAGCCATGGAGGAAAGAAATAATAAGGAAAAAATACAAATTTTTGTGATTTCCAAAAAGTACATTCATAATGTTTATCTGCATTCTAAAATATTTTTTATTATTCTTTTCATAAAAGATGCACAAAATGTATATAAATATTGGTTCTATTATAGGAAAACAGCATCAATAGCTGACAATCAATGAGTTGTGAGGACTATTAGAGTTGGTTGCTACGAAGCATTCAAAATCTACCACCAAATGCAATCCATATTTTCCTAACCTGTCCTTCACAATCCCCACATTCTCTGTCCATGTGTAACTCTTCTGGTCTCACACACACACACACACACACACACACACCTGCGCACACCTACAATTGCACTGGAAATGTACATGCTGTGCAGGGAATGGACTGAGTCACTCAAAGATCCTCCTTGCCTCCCTGTTAGCATTACCTGGTGGCTCAGGCGATGCATTTAGAAGTTAAAAAGCTGCCAAAGGAACACTGGACTTTCAGTCTGTTTAGCTTATCATGCAAGCTTCATCCTCTTTTTCCATCCCTTCTACACTCATGTCATATCCATATATCTGAAAGCCTCCCCTGAGGTAGACAGTAGACCCACCACAAACAGTGAGTTAACAGGTGTCCTTTTCAAGGTACCAAAATGCTATTGGCCAATTGAGATGAATATCGAACACCCTGGTAGCTGCTTTTCCCTGCCTCTGCCTCTTCACACGGCAGCCCAGCGTTTTGTGTCCTTTAGCCAAACTGTCTTCCCATCTGGCTCGTGGACCTAGGTGAGGTGAGGAGCTGTAGACCTGCTGGACCCTAAGGTCTCAAGCTCCTCTTGGTTCATGTCTTCTCTCTGGACCTCATGTCAACGAGAAGGAGAAAATCCTCATTCCAGACAACATTTCCAGCACCTGAAATAAGGAGCCATAATGGAGAGGATCCCAAAGTGCTTTTCTTAGAGCTTATATAAGCCGAAAAATGTCTTAGATTCCTCAAAATTGACCAGAGAGAGCTCAGAGACATTGACATATAAGTGGTCAGCACTGGTGAGATTGAACACTGCCCCCAAGTAGCTGCTGCGGGCCCACATCTGGCCAGTAGTGCAGTAATTCATCATCTTCCCCTCCATCAGCACCAGGTCCTGGGGATACTTAGAGTTCCTCATAAAGACCTTGTGGTTCAGGGGCCAGTTGTTGCAGGACTGACCCCGGAAGTACACTTTGGAATACACAAAGTACAGCCCCGTGTCATTGATCACAAGGCTGCCCTTCTTATACTTCACTCCAGAGACCAGGGTGATTCCATACGTGTCTTCCCATTCCAGAGGTATGGATCTTGTGTTGGGCTTGCCTGAAATCAAATCGGAGGAGAGCTTTCAGCCAGGAGTGCTCACACACCCAACAAACTAAGCTTCCAAGGCAGAACTGTGGGCCCCTCCTGGAATAAGTTTTGTTTTTTGTGTTTTTTACACTGAGTTCATATAGAACTGCCAAAGGAGTCAGACTCAGTCCATCACTTCAACACCCTCATCAAGTTGCCTCAATTTTACCATTCACACAACTGGAACAATACATTCCTTTAATCGAGTGCAATGAGAAATCATTGAGATGATTTTAGTTCTCTGAAACAAAGATTCTATGATCTTCAGAAGAAGCACCAGGACTGCTGGGCTTTGAAGTCCCCCATGAGGAGAAAAGCCACACCCAAGGAAATCTAAAGCTCTAATGTAGGGAAGGACCATTGGAATTACCTCATCCAACACCTCACCTACATTAAGGGGTCTTCAGTCCCTCACTCGGAGCTAAAATCCCCTTTCCTTTGCATCCCCCCAGCATTACGTACATTCCTTACACAAAGAACACTCTCCAATATGGAAATTCTTATGTACCCATCTTTCCCTATTAGGTTTTGAGCTCCTTGAAAGCACGTGTTATGCATCTCCATGTCCTCAAGGCTTGGCACATAGCATTTGCTCAATAAATGTCTGATGATACAAACAAGAGCATTCTGCAGTCTCAGTGGCACACCACGTTCTCGTATACTTATCCACTTCTCAGATATTTACAGACTTTACACTGACTTGCCCTTACCATGCTGCAATCAGATCTTCCCACTCTAATACATGACCACAGGTTCTGCCAGTGCCAGGACTGGGTGTCTCTTCTCACTCAGATTTCTACATAGTCTTAAGCAAAGCAGGGTGAAGCTCTTCTAGAAAACTGGGGTAACAGGAACGTAATAATTTATCATTCCCCATCTTCCCAGCTCTCACCTCCTAGACCTGTGGTCTTTGGAAAGACTGAAAAGCATGAACTCCTTATAGGCAGGGGTCATATCAGAATCAGCTCCATCTCTCCAGTCTAGTGTAGGTGCTCAATATGCATGTGAGGCTGACCTGTCTAGAATGCTGTGACTACGCTTGGGCTTCAAATACCGTGGAAAGTGACAGCTCCCCCAGAGCACAGTGTTCAAAACCAACCAGCTGTTCTGTTTCCTGCCAAAGGATTTCCCAGGTCCCACAAACCTGCCAGATACAAACCTGTTAAATGGGCCACTTTCCTCAGCTCCCTGTTTTCAGAGGATGGATTGGAGGGACCTGTATCCCAGAGAGATGGAAGGTATATGTAAAAATGAGATACTAGCTACAATTCTGGTGGTCATTTCAGTAAAAGATTTTTTAAAAAGCATAAGTAGCAACATTAACATATACTAATCATGCAAGTCCAAACTGTAGAACTCACAGTAGCCTCTACTTCAGAACCTAGAGGTAAACAGTAAACCAAATTAAGATAGACATATGCATAAATCATACTGTCACCATGAAACACTATAAAGGTTGATTTATAAAGAGCTGTCCTATCAGATACTGCTTTTAGAACTTGCCACAGCCCTTTGAGGTAGAGATTATTATCCCATTTTATAGATTGCTACATGAGTTTGGAAGGTGAATGACTTGTCCAAGAAGACCCAGCTACTCAGTGTCAGACTGGAACCAACACTCAGGTCTCCTGTCTCTGAGTCCAGGGCTCCTCTGCTCTGGCTCTGCTGCCCCTGGGATTCTGGAGAGGAGGCCAAAGGAGACAGCTGATTCACCTCCGGGCCATGAGATCTTTTCCCAGTGGCATTCTACAGTCAACACCTTGAACATGTAATTGTGCACAGTCTTCCCCTCCCACACGATCTCTGTCCAGCCTTATCTCCTCTCCTTGCTCACTATTGGCACAGCCACATGAGAGGAGTTCTGTTGTGACACGAACACACCCAGCTACCTGCCTCTGTGCCTTTGCTTCTGCTGTTCCTTCTGCCTGCAGTGCCTTCCCCAAAAGATCCCTGTGTCAAATTCCTATCAACCCTGTAAATGCCAAAATACCGCTTCCTTGGGGGGTTCAAATATGATTTTTCCCTCCTCTGAAACCAAGAACCATGCTGTCTTTACTTCTCTTGTCAGTTCTGACTCTCCTTTTCTGTGGTAACTGTACAATTTGTCTTATTCCCCCGAATAAGTGGCAAGTTCCTTACTTTAGGTTTAATTCACCAGAGTCTTTAGCTCAGTTTCTAACACAGGGTAGGTGACCAGTAAATGTTTGCTAAATTAAATTGAAGGAGTTAAAATAGACAGTGGTTCTCAAAATAGATGCCACATCTCCAACCTCAAATATGTCAACCAGATAGAGCTACCACCCTAGCTACTGAATTCAGCTAAGACGTCCAAGAAAGAGTCACAAAGAGGCACTCCCACATCAGGCTCATTGTAATTAGCTTGCAAAACTTGTATATGGTGTCAAAATGCCACAATCTGCTGAGAACATTACCTCAGTAATCATTACCTCCATAGCCACCCAAGACCTCCCACTATGAATGAGGTGTTAGTGAACAGGAAAGGTGAAACTGAGTCTCCCTCACATTCCTACCCCGCAAACCATCTGTGCAGCTTATCTGGCTCTCCGCCATGTACTGACAGGAAGTGGAACAGAGAATCACATTTCTCCTATCTGTATATCCCTCAAAGAGCCCTGCAGAGCGTTATTCTCACAGAAGGCACTCGATAAAAATACCTGATGGATAAATACATTAGAATATCCTATACTTTGGTGCTGACTGTCTCCTGCCCCAGGGTCTTTGCACATGCCATTCTCAGTGCTCAAACAATCCCCCCTAGGTTCCCACCCCTACCCTCGACATACAACACCTCCTGTGAGGGGACCTTCCAGACCACTCGATCTCAGGGCACACTGAGTACAACCGGGAGATATGCTGCCTGTTTGCTTGCTTTTGTTTATCCTCTCCAGCACGATAAAAGCTCCACGAGGACAGGCCTCCTGTCTGTCTGGTTCTTGGTCATCACCCACCACCCAACACCCAGCCCGGCACATAGGAAACACTCTAAGAGCATTTGTGAATGAATAAAAAGATTAAATGAATTTACTGTAGAAAAGTGGAAAATAAAAAAGAAGCAAATAATAAAGTTTGAATAATCTATAATAGCACCTTCCAGGGGAAAACCACTAAACACACTGGGAGTATAAATCCTCCTAATTCTTTACTAAGAATATAAAAATGTGCATATATATTTATAAGGTCAATATTAAACTAAACACGCTGTTTTTATAACCTGTCTTTTTTATCTAACAATATAGAAAGCAGTCTCTAAGGCATTCAAGGTCCTTCTAAGGTCTGCTTTTGGGTTGCTGCCTGCCATGCCTTCATCTGAATGCACCATGGTGTTTTTAATCTATTCAGAGGCATGTAAGTTTCTTCTCAATTATTTATAATAAATAACCTAATACAGAATTGATGAACATCCTGACAAGTTTTTGGGTACCTCTTGATCATTTTCTTAAGATAACTTCTCAGTAATGAGATTACAAGATAAATGAACAGTTCTAATTCTTTGATATACTTTTCCAAACTGCTTTTCAGAAAAGTTATAGCAATTTACATGCCCACTGGCTGTTAACTAATGTATAAGGAGGACTTCTCTCACATATTTTTGCCAATCTGGGCTTTCAAAAAAATATTTACTAAGTTGATGGGTAAAAATGGGTATTTCCTTGTTTTAATTTGCATCTTATAGCACTAATATAGTTGCTAATTTGATTTCCATGTGATAATTCACCAATCTTTGCTCCCTCTGGGTTGATCTAGAGGAGACACTTGTTTCCTGGGGTAGGTAGACACATGCATGAATTGTACTGACTCATCTGCTCACTTGACTTTCAGTTACTAAAATGACTCCAGAGAGTGGGTGAAAGATGAGTAATTCAGTGCCTGCTTCACCAGCCACATTCCATTGATTTTTCAAAGCTATTTTATTTTTATCCTCCAGAGGCTTTAGTTTTCTAACAAAAATTTCTACTCTGCTGTGTATATATGGATTTTCTTATACTTAGAGATTTGAACTCAGACCTAGGGACCACACCATCCTAAGGATGGCTTCTACAGGAGCTTACAATCTGGGTCCCTTGAAGAAGGTTTACCCTGAGAAACTGGACCAGGTTCCTCTTACTGGATAGCCGGTGGTAGCTGCTGTTTTCTTCCCAGTTTCCAAGGGTGAGATTTACCTACAGCCTTCACAAAGGCATCCTGCTCGTCAAAGTCATCCTGCTTGTCACCGTTGTTCCTCATTCCAGGGCCACCATAGGGAGATGGGTGTTTCCCTATTTCATGTGGTACCCATCCTAATACTGGAAAGCCCTGTGGGTGACAAGGCATTAAGAGCCCCAGTTCCAGCCCCAGTTCCACACCAGTGGTCTTGGGCATATCACCTCATCTGTCTTCTAAGAAATGAGATGACTGGACCAGATTCTCTCTGGCTGTCTTCCAAGTATTACCAAATCTAAAGTTCCATCCACCTTAGTTTAATGAACCACAGTATCCTAAATTTATCTGTCTGCAGCTTCCAAAAATATGTTCTGGAACTTCCTGAGGTCATTGTTGAACATTTTCATCTTCATCCTGTCCCGGATCTCATACACAGGGTTTTCCTTTATTATTGAAGGTAGCTCATGACCTCTGTGGGTGCAGCTGGCCGACTAGTTGAATGATGACTAAAGTCATCCCCCAAGCTTTCCTGTGACTGCAGAAGAATATCCTAATATAAAAGATCAATTTCCTGCTTTTCAAAAGCTTGATTTTATCCTACAAAATATTTTTAAAATAAAGCTTGACTCTTGAGAAATCTTTTAGAGTCTGAAGAGGAGAGAATCTTTCCCAGACACATCTCCCTCTGCCGCTGCCTCTCTCTCTCTCTCTCGAGGAGATACAGCCATCACCCTGTACAAGGGAATCAGGAGGCCTGAGAAAGGGGCCAGGCCTGGAGCCAGCTACTTAGGAGGCAAAGGCCCAGCATTGGGTATGTGTGTATCTCTTTCCAAGGTCAAGCGGAAATTATTTTGAATTGTATGCAGTACTTGGCTATACTGATCCTGAACAATTAATTCACTTCACAGTGCAGGGCAGCTCAAGAAATCAAAATGACCAGAAATTTAGAATTACTCAGGTTTCCTCTTGTAGTATACAGAGGCCCCAAGGATGGGATGGAATTCAAGGCATCCCCCCAACATGGCTCAGGGCTACAGACTATCCATGGAAACTGAATGTACATGTATAACAGGACTCACCTATTTGCTTCTCCAAAGATGATGCTACATGCCTTTGGCTGGTGGCCTGGCAAAAGAGAGAGAGAAAAGGTGTATAATACATATGAAGTTCTTTTAGCAAAGGAGACAGAATGTCAAACAAATCAAGCGCTGGGAAGGGAATCTAAATACCTCAGAACCCTTTCTAATACAGACTTTGGCCAAGCATTTGTTCCTTCTGTACCTTAGTTTTGTGATTTCCAATAGTCCCAATACATTTAAATATTTTCAAGGAAATTTAGGTTGGCCATTTGAACAAATTCACTTTTAAGCAAGAGTCAAAGCTCCTTTACTTTCTCGAGTCACTAAGTATGAAGTAAGAAGTGGTTTAATGGGCTGATTTTTCAACTGAGAAAAAAACTACAACTCCTGTCCTTGGCCCTGATCCTTTACAAGATAGAAAATATGCCTTTCACTCATTTGAGCCTCCATTTCTCTGCCTATAGAATAGAATGACCAGAATGATTCATTTCTAAGATGGGAAAAAGGATTGAAAAGTGTGTAGCCAGCAAGAGGTGGTGCACATGGATCCCTGCAGCCATACGCAGACCCCCGGTGTCCCCCGCAGCAGAACGGCCTCACCCAGGCCTCCAGGCACAGCACCCACATGCCAGCTTACCTCTCTGAGTTCGGCCAATTCCTTCTGCAGGTGGAAAAGCTGAAACATCCCGAGCCCCAGTCCCACGAGGGTTACCAGAACCATGAAAAACAGCACAAGGAGGCACAGGCCTGTGCTGCGGTCCCTCCGCTTTTCCAGAGGCGGTGGGGGCAGTGGGGGCAGTGGGGGCAGGGCCGGCGGGGGTGGCGGTGGCGGCGGTGGCCTCCTTTGCCCCGGCCTCCCTGGCACAGACGGTGCACTGGGGAGGACTGGGCCTGGAGACACCCAGCGGCTGCTGGTTCCGCTGTCCACCCAGTAGATCGGGGGACATGGGTAATCCCAGGGCTGCTGCATGGTGGCCGGTGACCCGGGCTGGCCCCGGACCGACGACTCTCCTTCTTCTCAGCCCTGCGGAGGCCCAGCTGGCAAAGAGGGGACTCTTGTTTCGGACTGTTCGAGAGGAGGGAAGCCGGCTTTCTCTTTATAGAGTTTCCATAGCTGAGGGAAACACCTCTCTTTCATTCTCTCTTTCTCTCTTTCTGCTTCTCAGAGAGACACCCACTCACTTTGCATCTGAAGCTGAGAAGCCTCAAGAAGCTCAGAGCAAACCCCGGGAAGTTTCCGCCCACAATTTTCTGATGAAAGCCTTCAAGGCCCCAGTTGCTGCTGCCCTGCTACCCGAAAGGCTGGTATAGGCTCGTCTTTCTCAGGCCCTGGGAGAGCAAATCGCTTTGGGTGCAGCCCTTTGACCAGTGCCCAGCTTTGGGAGAGTGGTCAGCGCACTTGTTCAGGTGCTGAGGGGAGAAGCCAGGCGTGGGGCCAGAGCCCGACCACATCTCACCTTTTGCACGAGGGAATCATCCTCCCCCACCCCCCACCCCCAAGTGCTATTTACCCCAACACTGCAAACCATCATCATTTACAGGGTACAGACCTGCCTCCTCCTCCTTAGATTAGATCAGGGCCTGCAAACCAGGGGTCCACATGCCTTATAGAACCCAGAAACCTGCTTCTTTTCTGCCTCCCAATGTCTTCCTCTTTTCATTGGCTGTCCCCTTTTAGAACTGGGATATTCTACATTAAAAAATACAGATTTCCATTACGCTTTGAAACATTAGAGTATTCAACACGCTAGAGGCCATGTCTTCAAACCAGGTCAGCATGAGCTGGGCAGGCGCCTGCATCCCTCCTGCATCCCTCCTGCATGCTCACACACCGCCTCACCGTGTCAAGTGGCCCTCCTGACCCCTGGAGGCATTTCTGTTGGCAGCCTCTGCTATGGATGCGAGATGTAATACGTGATGCCCAGTAAAATTTAAATTTCAGATAAACAAATAATTTGGGGGACAGGTATGTCCTAAACATTACATGGAATATACTAAAAACAATTGTTCATTGCTTATCTGAAGTTCAAATTTAACTGACTGCACAATTTGTTTGCTTATGCAATGCTAAAGATGGGGATTCTACCTGGACTGACCTCACCTTGTCTCTGGCTTCAGATACCATTTATATGCCAATAACTTCTCAGGGCTCAGTACCAGTCCCAAACATGCTCCCATATAAACCTCCCATAAATCCCTATTTATCGGAGGAGTCTGCTTTTCAAATTTCATTAGTATTTACATTGTGCTTGGGCATTTCTGAGGCTGTCATTCTGGTTCTCCACCTGTGCCAAACCGGTGCCAAACTTATTTCTCTGCCACATTCTGCCCCCATCACCCCCGTATAACCTGTTTCACTGGAGGTCACTCTTCCTGGTGACAGCTTCAACTCCTCTCTCTTCCTCTCCCACACTTTTAACTGTTGATTCTACCCGAGCCATGTTTCTCATGTCTGCACACCCGGTCCACTCCCACATTTCCTACTAGTATCGCCTTACATCACACTGTTATTGTCTCTCACCTGAAATATCACAATGGCATGCCAACTGGTCTCTCTCCCACCAGCCTTTCCCCAGCACAAGTCCCCCTGCAAAATGCTGCAAGAATGGTGCTTTTAAAAACAAATTCAGTTATCTCACTTCCTTGTCTAAAACGTTACGTTGGAAGGTTTGATTCCAGTAGTCAAATTCCTTAACGCTTCCCACAGGCTCAATACAGTCAGATTCCAAGAGCTGGTGCTGCCTCCTCTCTAGGCACTTCTGCCCACATCCCACTGTCCGCTCCCGAAACTGTGCAACAGAGGAGAGCAGCGTTGACAGCACGGTGGTCTTGCTATCTTTCAGAGGTGGGCAGAGTTTATATGCTTTTGAATTCACACACATACATTATTCATAGTTATGAAAAAGGGTAAGTTTAAAGTTCATTAGGAATAATAAAAAAAAATTCTTTAAAAAAATGTATTGAATTCTATTTTTTAAAATATAAACAATTTCTGGAAAATGGCCAAGACCCAAACAAATGGGAAAAATATACCACATTCTGGATGGGAAGGAGAGTGAGAAAGTATTGCATGATGGTTAGGGTGGTGTTCTGGAGTAAAAGTGCATGGGTTCAAATCCTAGCTCTTCCACTTATCAGCTTTGTGCTGATAAGGACAAGGACAGGTCATTTGCCCAACTTTGTGCCAGTTTCTTCATCCATAAAAATGGCTGTGATCATAAGTACCTGTTGCATAGAGCATTGTGAGGATTAAATGAGTCAAAGCATTTGATATACTTAAAATAGTCCTGAGCATCAAAGTAAGCACTCAACAAATGTTGCTGTTATAAATTGAGTGAATCCTCCCATATATAATTCATCTACAGACTTAATGGAATCGACCTTCTTCCACTAAGGATAAAAGAAGGTGGAGAAGGGGAGAGGTTAGTGGGAAGAGTACAGCCGATGCTTGGCATCCAGTATCCCCAGAGATTTTCCTGGTGGACTGATGAACCTCTCTGTCTTTGTCTCCGGCTAAGACCCCTTGCTTTTCTATCACAAACTCCCACAGAAACTTCTAGCATTTCCCATCTCCCTGTGCTCCTTCTCTTGATTCATTCTGTGATAGGAGAAATCAGAATCTTAATATCTGCCCTTGACTCACCCACTGCCCTGCAATCCGAGGGACAATCTGAATCAAAACAGAGACAGAGAGAGCAGTCTTTAAACCCTGGGATCACTCTGATAATGCCACCAAACATCTCCAGGTTGGCAAAATCATGGGAAAACAAATACCCTGCCAAACAATAGCAGGTTGGATACTACTAGAATCTTGCTAATTAGCAGAAATTATTGTTTCAAAGTAGGTCTTAGCTCTGTGATTGCTAAAGAAATAAATCTATATCTCTATCTCATCTGTATCTATATTTATATATTGCTTCAAGAAAAGGACTGAATAAACAAATCAAAGAGCCAGCAGGCTGGTAGCTCCCCAATGTGGGAAACTCAGGTTGAGGAGATTTTCTCCTCACTTACCCCTCCTACCTGTGCGCACATCTCTGAGTCTCGGACCAGGGCTCCTTGAGGATGGAGTGGGGAGAAAGATTCAGAGCTGGCAATTTCTTTCAGAATGGGTAGGATTGCCAGTCCTAGAGATTTAAGGGATTATGGGTGAGATGTGGGAGCAAACTGCTGTGCAGGACCAAGTCAGAGAACCCTCCTTGCACGACTCGTTAGAATTCTTTACGTGTCTCACCTCATTAGATGAAAATTCAAGCCACCTTTAATCCCCTACCATTGTAATGCCCTCAGAAGTTGTCCTGACCCTTTAATAAAAGGGTCCGAGGTATGCTTCCCCAGCTTAGCATGTTAGCCTCACCTTTATGTCAGTTTCTCAGGCCCATCAAGACACTTACTGTTTCTTGGGGTTGTTTCCAAGGGACACAACCAGAAATCCATGTTAGAGTGTCACCTTGCCAGCCCTGCTACATTCTTTACATCCGTGGCCTCCAGCATGATTTGGGGATTAATTAAATGCATTAATTCAGGTGAGGCGCTCAGAAGAGGGTCTGGAATATAGTATACACTCTACAACTGCTAGCTGTAATTATCATCATCACTACTATGTACAATAATTCTACAAAAATGAGTGGATTATCTTCATCAATGAGTAACTGGACTCAGAGAAGAAAGTAACCCTGGTGAGAGATGGAGTCAGGATTCGTTCATATCCAAGTCTGCTGAGCCCACAGACTGTGTGCTTTCCTGCCCTTCTCTTTGTACAGGGCCCATCTCTCCTCCCTCCTTACAAGATCTCATGGGCTCAGGTGAGTCTGCAAGATGTCCAAGGGTTTATTTAATCTTGCCTAGGCAAGTAGATAACCACAACTTGCTTTATACTTCAATGTGATCAAATCTCTAAGAAAAAGGTGATCTTATATCCTTTTCTAATATGAAAGAATGAGCTAGGGGGTAAATTATCAACCATTAACTATTGTTTCTCCAAGTCACACTAGGCTTAAGGAGGAAATACAGAGACTGTGGATACCTGTAGCAACGGGGTCAAAAATCATCCTTCAGCCCTGCCACCCCCTCACCCCCAGTAGTATGATCAGATCTCAAGATCACTCCATTTTTTTCCCTGCTCCTTGCCTATCAGTCAAGGTCTGGTCAGGAAAACAGAAGGCACTCCAAGTAAGAGCTAAAATAGGAATTAGAGGTTAGGTAAGCAGTGGTCAAGAAGGCCACCTTTAGGAGATTTTGAAGTACAAAACTTGTGCAATGACCCTTAGTTTCAGCTTCCAGCAGCTCTGACATTGGTGCGTCTTAGGGGGACACCAGAGGTACAAGAAAGCCCCACGCTGCTGCCCACATCCCTTCAGGAGCTGCTGCTTCTCCTCCTCTACCTTCCAAATCTCATGCAATTGCTTCCTCTTGGTGGAATCCAATTGGGATCCCACTTGCAATGGAATGTAGGAATTATAATTTGCTTTACGCTCCTGGGGACAGGAAAAGGGTGACAAGCTGGGGGTAGTACTACTGAGTATTAACAAATTATATGAGGTACACTGCATCTATCTGGCTCACTATCTAACTCAACAAGTTGAAACTAATCAAGTAAAAACTCAACAAATGTGTTGGCTGAATTAATAAACGCCAGAGGGTCCAGGATCAGCAACTGGCGGGAATTCAGATTCTTCCACACAGGCCTTCAGGGGCTCCATCTCCCGATGACACTCTGAGGGTGCTGCCAGCCTGCTGCTGAGCTGACACAGGGTATGTGGTGTTCAATTTCCCCACCCTCCCCTGAGGTGGGTCATTCAACTGCCACAGAAATAAATGTAAATCTGCATCTGTCAGTCGGCTGTTAGAAATACCGCTTTTGCCTTTCGAATAAAATCTGAACTCTTCAGCATGACTTCCAAGCCGCTGCCTTACCTGGGCTGTTCCTAACGCTCCAACTGATCTCATTCTATGCAATTCCTCTTGCACCACACAGCGGTCACCCTGGCTTTTCAGTTCATCACATGGGTCAAGTTGTCACTTACCTCAGGACCTTAGCCTGAGACACTGCAATGCTCCTTCCCCACCTCTGACCCACTTTTCTCCAACCAGCTCTAGAATCCTTCAGTCCTAAACTAAATGTCACTTCCTCAAAGAGGCCTTCACTGGGTCACTCCACCTAAATGAGATACTTCCAGTTAGCATTAGTCCCAGTTAGTACCCACTCTCCCCATACTCTGGAGTTTTTCCCTCTTCCAGGATTTATCACAATCTCAGAGGTATAAAATCATGACTATGTTCTGCACTTGATCATACCTACCCAGCCTAGCACCGTGCCTGACAACTACTCTTCACACTCAAGAAGTAATAAATACCACGCCCCATACCATGGTTTAACAGTGTCCTCAGGTTACAGCTCTATCATTTTCTTAATCTCTCATCAATGTTTGGCTCTTCAACCCTGAGACAAGTAAGAAGACATCTGAGAGTAGCCATGTGGGCTAATGTCCAAAGGCCACCCGGTCCCATCAATGATCCCCCTGGATTCAAGGGCAGCCTCTTGTCTTCCCTGCCTCCAGATGACCTCCCTCCCAGCTCAGAACTTCTCATGCCATTCAGTGCATTTATATTTCTCTCAAAAGGCTCATCAAGTGTCCCTGTAGTTAGAACCCCAGTGGCTGACCCTCACGCAGTAAAGTTCAAGTGGTGGCTCTGGGGACCGACATCTTCTCAGCCCTCAGGAGCAAGCACATAATATGCTGGCGTGACTGAGAACCACGTGGAGGCTGCATGTTGGTTGCTAAGTCACATCAGTGACTAACCGTGTGAATTTCTGACAGTCAGGAAGAGACATGGCTAAACACGAAGTCCAAGCCCAGAACAAGGCCTGGTATTAAAGGCAGTTTGTAAGTATCTGTTGACTCGATGAATAGACATGAGGAAACTGATGCTCAAATAAGTTGAGAGACTTGCCTAAGATCACACAGCCTGCTGGTATTGGAGCCAAAATTCTAATCTGAAAGGGCACAATGTGATTATGCAACAAGAACAGTAAGATGGGCAGTGAGCAGGGCCCCTGAGCACACAGGGCTGGGAGCTCACTGCCAGCAGGGCGGGGCAAGGGAGAGGCACACCCCACAGAGTTACCTACTAAGACTGGAAGGGCCTGGCTCTTGCGGGCTCTTTTATGAGCCCCTTACTTATGTTTGAAATGCTTCATTGCAAAAACACATGTCATGGTGGGTTTGTGGGAAAGTCAAGGGCACCAAACACTGACTCAAATGTCAAAGTCATTGCTTTTGTCACCTACTGTTTCCTTTAGTGTCTAGCAGATGTCAGTGAGGGCCGAGCAGCTGGATGCCTCGAGAGCCTTCTATCCTCGGGGGCTTGCGAGGCACACAGCCTCCAAACCTGGGCTATGGTTTGCTGTCATGGGCCTGGGGGCAGCAGGGAAAGGACAGCCTCGGCCCAGTGAATAAAGAGCCAGAGCCTCATACCAATTTGTCACTTACAAAGGAGCCTTGTGGGCAAACCACTGAAGTAGTCTTACCAAACTGAAACCTTCTATGGCCCTAAAATCTCTCCACAGAATAATGTCAGATCATCCTGCTGTGCCCCTTATTTCACAGATGGAGACCAGCTCCCGAGAGGGAGGAGGATTCTTGCAAGACTGCAGCCAGTGTGGAGGAATCAGGAGTTGTGCTTCCCCATGTATCTAAAATATATGGACATGAAAAACAGCACTGGCTTCTGTGCAGCTCCATCTGTGGGTGTCTTGAGCACCTAATATGTGCAAAGCACAACGGTGGGTACAAAGACACAACCATGGCCATGGCACCATTCCTTAAGCTCACCAGGGGTATCCCTGGTATTGCCCCCATGCCCTCTTACTCTCCTGGGGCCTTTCTGTTCCTCATAGTCAAAATGCTAATCAATGTCTGTTGGGATGCATGGGGAGGAAAAAGGGAGGGAAAGAAACATTTATTTAGCAACTTCTATATGCCAGGCACTGTGCTAGGAACTCTATACATTACCTTATTTGATTCATAGCAGCCTCCTAAGATAAGTATTATTATTCCATTTTACAGGTGATTCAGAGATGTTGAAGAGCCCATGAGGTGGCTGAGCTTAGATCAGTATTCAGATCTCCCCCAGAGCCCATTATCACTTTTTAGATTTTTCTCCCTCTCAAAGCTGTCCTCTCATCTCTGCAGAAGCTCACGAACCTTTAGGATGCCTTTGACAAATAAGCTTCTGTGGGTAAAACTGCAATATTTCCAGAATCTCTCGGCCTTAGTGCATCTCCATATCAAGAGGTGTTTCCAAGGATGGAGAGAAGTAGTCCATCTCCATATCAATAGGGAATTACAAGGAGGAGTGAAGGCATATCTGGACCAGAGAGGTTGGGTGGGCCCCTTTTGCAGCCAGGTCACCAGGGGTACGGCAAGCAGAAGTGGATGACTGCTTGTAAGCAATAAACGGGTTTCTCCACTTTATTTCTCTTTGACTGATTTTGGTTTCAAAGGTAATTTGCCCGGGACAGGGATTATATTTTGCCCCAGAGTTACAGTCTCCCTCCCTCAACAGTTATCAAAGTCCCTACTTATCATCTCGGGACCCTGAATTCCCAGTTGGATTTCTCATTCTTACTTTTAACCCCCCACACTCCCACCCCTCCTCCTCCATGCCTCCTGGTTTTAGAAGGTCTACCTGCCTCGAAAGCCAACCCTCATGCGCCAGCTGCAGACCTCCTTACATGTACTCTATTCCAGGCACTGAGGTTTCCTCGGCTCCACCCTCCTCTCCGTCCCACCCTTTCCCAGAAGAGAGGCAACCCAGGTATTACTACCACCTCTACTGACAGAAGAGGGACTGTGACCTCACAGCAGGCATTGCTGAACTGGCCGCCTCCTACATGCGTCAGGGATCCCGCCCCCCGATCTCTTGCACCATACTGTGTGTGCAGTTCCCATGTCATGTTACATGTGATTTCCTTTCCCATTTCCTGGGTATCCCTCCAGTGTCCTAGCTCATTCCTTGGTCTCTTCCCTTCATTCACTTAATACTATTTTATCTTACTCCAGCTGCCTGGTTTGCCCGAATCCCAAGTGATGCCTGGGAGGGTCCTGTGTGTGTACAGTCCTTTTCTATGGGTGAACGCTTCCTTCCAAAATCAGGTCAGACACCATGTCTTCTGTGAAGCCTCCCCAATGAATCGCTCCTTCTTCAAGTTTCCCATAGTCTGCTTATTACAGCTCTTAACACACCAAGTCACTGCAAATCTCTCCTATTTCCTAAACTCAAGCATTTTAACTACTGGGACACTCTCTTGTTAATTGTGCAATCTGTAATCTCTAGACCAGAGGCTGGCACACTAGAAATGCTCAATAAATATTTCTTGAACATTGCTTATCTATATAGACCCTAGCAGTTGGAACTAGAACCAAACAGTGGATGGTTCCAGTCCAGTAGACTTTGAGTTCTTCAAAGGCAGGGCACACCTCTGCCATCCATGGGTTCCCACTGTGTTAACAGTCAAAGCGCCCCAAAAACAGAAGGAGCTGCCCCGGGCTGTGGGCAGTTCTGGGAGATGTATAAGCACAGGATAAATGATGCCTTGGCAGAGGTCTGGGCAAGGGGCTGCTCTAAATGCTCCTGAGGATCTTCTAGCTCCAAAGACCATGGTTCCATGGTAAGGGATGGGTTAGTGAAAAGGTCAAAAGACAGGTAAAGGTGAGGGCAGAGAAAGGTGGAAGTGGAAGAGGCACAGGGTGGAATATAAAGGGTCAGTGAGGAAAGGGAGGCTGAAAACAGGGGAGACAGGAGGGCCTGAAGGGAGACCAGAGTCAAGGGGAGGGGCCACATTCCCCCCAAGTAAATGCTGAGAGCCATTGCCATTGTAAATCAGTCAGAAATGGACTTATGCCCAACCCACCCACACAGGAACCACAATCCTAAAGGTATGGATCGGTACAACTGACCAAAACCAAGCCACCCAGGGACACAGTTAAAGCACTCACTGCCCTGTGCCACCTGGCCCCTCCCAGCATGAGACAGCCTGGTCGGCCCCGAGTCAACAGTCCTCAAGTGACAAACCCTTCCCGGAGGGCAGCCCGTCCCCAGCCCTGGAGACCCACTGGCTCTATAACCCAACCACCCTCTTTTTCCAAAACGTATTGCATGTTACAGGTGGTGCCACCGTAGGCCACACTCTGGACCAGTCTAACTGCCAGACAGGGCAAATTAATGATGCCCTGCCCTCAGGTCACCTGTGCTTTGGGTCTTGCTCTAACCTCATACTCTTGTTCTTATCAACAAGCAACCATCTGGTGCCCCCATGAATGTTTACAATATATGCTGAGTATTAATCTCTCTTGCCCTCCTCTCATCCCCGTGCCGTGCCTCTGGCATGGATGCCCCTTGCTGCAGCCCCCTGACAGATGCTCTGTGAGCCTACCCGGGCACCCCCTGGCTGTCTCCTGTCTCACACCAGCCTGCCTGCCCTTGTATTGTCAGCTGCAGAAACCCGTTCCCATCATCACTGCAGAGGTTAACCTTCGATCCTGCCATCCACGTCTGCTCTGGCCTTTCTCCTGGCAGAACTGGCTTTAGCTACACAGAGGCACCTAAATGCATCCCCAGGACAGCAGCTGACAGCTGGCTTAATCAGCTTCTTCTGTGCAGACACCTAACCCACAAGTGCCCCGCTCCTGTGATGCCTTCATGCTTGCACATCTCACCTCTCACTTGTCAAAGTTACATTCTGGTACAGAAAGGGGGACCTCAGCAGTCTCGGAGAGTGTCTGGGGCTGTGATCCTCTTAGGGATTTCAGCTCACAAGAGCAAAGGTAGTGGGGTGGCCTTCCCTTTGTGCTCTGAATTAATCACTGCATGGGCTCTGCACCTTCCTTATCCCTGCACATGTACTTCTCTGACACCCGCTCTGACGTCTGTGTGCCTCTTCATGCATGTGCATGTGTGCATACTTGTGTATGCATGAGCTCACATGTGTGTGCATGCACTTTGAAGGCTTGCACAGGTCCTGCTCCCGCTCCCTGTGCTCAAGTTCACCCCCACCACCTCGCAGGGTGGAGGAAGGGCCTGAAGATGATCAGGCTCAGGGACCCAGGTGGCACAGTGAGGTCCCAGGCACTGTGGTTGCTACAGAAGTTTCATTTCTGTACCACTTACAGTTGATTCCAGCTCTGTTCCAGCTTCTCAGAGTGAAGGGTGGGTGGGCAGCCAGGTGGGTGGGGTACCAAAGAAGTGCTTTCTTTCAAAGGAGGCTTCCAGGGCAGCAGCTAAGTGTGATGACCTTTCCTCCCAAAAAATCTCCTCCTGCCCCGAACCCTCTTTGTCTAGTTATGCTACACACATTTCCTGTGTTCTCTACTTTTTCCCAACTTCCTACATCTATGTATTGTTTTCCCTTCTGGTGGGAACCCTGTGTCCACAGTTGTGGGAGTTGGAATTGGAATTCACCTTTACACTCAGCCACCTGTCCATGCATTTGCTCACTTATTCATTATTCCCTCTGTGTACATCTACCATTTGCCCATGGGCCAGAAATGGCCCCTGCTCTTAGGTTTCAACACTATGTAATCATCTGATGTAACTCTCGTCGTCCAGTTGGAAATCTGTGATGAACAACCTTCCCAAACTGCCCTGAGCATCATGGCTGCAGCATTTCACTTTCAGTAATGAAATTATCTCAGAGCAATGAAACATGAAAGATGTTACATGCAGACTTTCCTGAGCATGTTATCTTCTCCCTCCCTACCTCACCTTCCCTGGGCCTCAGACACACAGGGGCATCTGCTAGTGCCTGGTGGGCACTTAGACCCTGGATGGTTGGCTGACTGTGTCCCAGGGACTAAGTCTAGTCCATGCTGGATCTGAAGATGCCCCCTTCCTGGCAACATTTTCTATCCTGAAAGTAGGGTTCAATGTTAGTGTCCTCCTATGCTCCTCTTCATGTATCAGGCATAAAGGTTTTGTTTTGTTTTTAATCCTTATGGTGCCTAAATTATGCCATCTACAGATACAACGGAGGTACAACCCAGATTATTATGGATTTGGAGTGTCAGCTAAAAATCAAGTACTTTAGAAGGGAAATGGCCTGTACTAGAGAGAAAGCACACCTCATCCAAAACCTAATATTAAACGTGAGACAACTGGGACCCAGGAAAAAAGTCACCCAGGTGGCAAAGGGCAGAGCTGGAGCCAAAACCTCCATTTTCCTTCAGTCAAAGCCAGGGGCATCCCATGGTAGGCTCCAAACGCCAGGACCTCCCTCGAATTAGGGCTCAAACCATATGAGACTTTGCTGCCATTCAGATAAATCTCTGATGCTCTTTTGTCCCCAGATAATTGGTTTTAGAAATTCCATGTTTGTCCTCATTGAGGAGCAGAGACTGGGCTTCTTGGTTGTTTTGCTGGACTGGAAAAAAATGAAATGGTATTTGCCCTTTTGAGGACTGTCTTCAACAAGACAATCCAAGTTTCTAAAAAAAAAAACAGGTCCATGTGGAACCAGGAGGGTGGTGGGGAGAGAGAGACCCAATTTTAGGATGTGAGCCCTTAACGCTTAGCTAAAGAGAGATGAGGGTCTCTGTAGGAACACTTCCATGTAGGAAGCAGATCTTAGAGTGACTGTATCTATTCATCACGCGGTAAATTCGCCCTGTCACCATTGCCTCATGTTTGCTAACAGTCTGATTTATTTTGAGGAATCGCCTGTCCTCCCTCCCTGTCCCTGTGGTTCAGTTGTAGCCAATCCTGCCTAGATGCCATCCTGCCCCAGAGATGGGCACAGGACTTGGACCCGGTCATTAAAACTATGAGTCTCCCTGACCTCAGTGATTGGACTGGAGCTGGCCAAGCGCACAGGCTGAGCCATGACTCAGAGCTACTGGGAAAGAAGCATTTATTGTCCTGCTAGGCTTGTCTGGCCTGCTTGCCTGGCACCGACATGGGCATGTCCGCTGAGAGCACAGTGGAGAGATGGGCAAAGACAGAACTATCGTGACATCATCTTGAGTATGTGAATCCAGCAGGGCCTTAATCTTAAAGATCTACACCTAAATTTTATAAATTGCCTAACTCAAAACATTTTCTGTCTTTATTTTAGTGTAAGTCTAGTTGAGTTGGACCAAGAGAGACCTAATATACTTACAACAAGACACTGAATGATGCTTAAAGAGAATAAGGGTTTCAGTGAAAGGACAGGGACAGTATTTTGGGCAATGACCTGCATCCAGCCAGATCCTGTGATGAACAAGGTCAACCCCACCCCCAGTGGTGGGTTCTGGCCCTAATTATCAGGGTGCCTTGGGGAGAGGGCAGAGGCTCATCCAGAGTTCATCCTGAGCTGACATCTAGTCCCCCACCCACCTAACCTTCCAGTGAGACTCAGTGTAAGAATATGAAACTGTTTTTGATGCGGTTTCACCTCCTCTGACTCCCACAATGCTTTCCAGGTCCCCAGAATTTTAATTTAGAGGCACCCAAAGATGCCTGAACTGGGGTTCCTCGCCAGCCACATTTCTTCTGCTGTTAAAACCCAAGTTTCCTGCACCTGTAATAGATGGCTGATTTCAAAACCCTTCTTTCTCTGCCGCTGTCCCTCCCTGTGCCCACTGGCACAGACAGGGGAGATGTCAGTCCTTAAAGACACAGCACTTGACCTTCATGACTGACTGCAGATCCTGCTTGTGGAATAGATGCTCTGGTTTCTTGTTGCCTTTCCTGGCTGATTTCCTGCTAATCATCGGTCCCTCTTTCCTATCTGGAGTTGAAAAGAGGGGGTAAGTAACAGACTGGTGAAGCATCATGAAGCCAGGAGCTGATCAGCCTTTCTACCAAAACCTGTCAGCATCTGGCCCCACAGGCCCCTGTGGGGATACAGTGGTACCAAGGGCACCCTGTCCTCAAAGAATGTACCTGGCAAGCCAGCAGCCCTGATCTTGTTTGTAGCTCTCAAGATTATAAAATGGCTGTAGAAGTTATGGGTAGTCAAAAGCCATCACGCATTTCTGAAGCTCATGCCATACTGTGTGCTCGGCCATCCTGATGTGACCTACTTGAAACATGTTTAGAAAAGACCCCCCGTGAATCTGCTTCCCAGATGGGACCACTGCAGGTTGTCAGCCGCCGGGAGTGGGCCAGGGGAAGGGGGCCGCCTGCGTGCCCTTTGGCTCTTGTGGGGGCCACCACACTCCCATCTGCTAGGCCCACGCTGGCTGCCCCAGGAGGGCACACAAGAGCAGGCCAGAACTCGCACAAATCGCCCACAACAGGAAAGACAGCACTGAAGCAGACAAGCCCTCATGGAGCAGTAGCTGCCACACAGGACGAACTGTGAGAATACTCCAGGCTTCCCAATTAGTCCTGGGTTAAAAAGGAGAGGAATCATATTGCACTAAGGACAGAGGAATGGACAGAGTTGGAAGCAGCAGAAACATTTCACGAAGGAGGCAGAATCTCAGATGGGGCTTGACAAATTATCTCCATGCATTTATTTTAACTTTATGTCTTAAAAACTGGGGGACCATTCAATTGAAAAGATCATATGAAGCAAGTAACGAATTCTGGAGAAATTGTAAATCTGCCATGTGACCTGACCCTCTGGCTGTCCTGCCTGTCTGCCTCAGCCCCTTTACTGAGCAGCAAGGTTAGTTGCAGCTGTGACCCTGACTGTCCCCCTCTGCACGGGTCAGGCACACACATGAGAGGGGCTCCTCAGCTGGCCCTTCCCACAGCCGGCTTCCAGGGCCCCAGCTCCCAGGCAGCTGCTGGGTACCCGAGGCTACTCCTCTCCTCACATCAGGTTCAAGGCTGGCCACTTTCTTTTGGGGTGGCTCTGACACAGCTTGAAAGTCAGGGTTTCCAGAAATGAGCCAGATCAGAGGCTGATCTGCCCACAGCCCTCTGCGGTCTGGGCTCAAGAGCTGAGGCGTTCCAGAGCGCAGTGGAACAAGTGCATGCTCTGCCTGCCCGCAGCAGGGGCAGCACTCATCTTGTTCCATGGGTGGCAACGCAGGGTAGAGGGAGCCCCAGCCCTGGTGCTTCTAGAAAACCAAGCCAGACTCCAGGCACACTCACGGGGGTTCTCAGGAGGCTTTACTCACTGGAAATAAGGACAGCAGGAGCCAGATGAAAGCACAGCCTGCGGACAGAGATGCTGCTGTGCCAGGAGCAGCTTTCAGCATTTGATGCTTGTCAATCATGAATATGCATCCTGTTTACCTAAGTTGCCTAGTGTAAGAGTACATGGCTAAGTCCCTGCCCGTACATGCAGAGGGTGTATTTTTCATCTTATGTATATGGATATGTGTGAACATGCAAATATGCATTGCAAATATAAATATATTAACATGCATATAGAATGCATATGTGAGCATCTGTCTCACAACCAGGGAAAGTTACCTGGATCCCATGACTCACTGATAACATAAGACAGTATTTTATACTCACTGATAACCTGCCCCTAAATCGAAGGACATAATGTCTGTTAACTTGGTTTTCCAAGTAACTACATGCATGGTTCTGTGTTTTGACAGCAAAACAAGGCACTTTTCCTATAGGGAAAGGAAAGAAGAAAGCAAGGAGGAGAAGGTCTCCCACATGGAGGCAGCCTTACTAAAGATCTTCACAAAGTGGGTGTTCCTTTGCTCAACAAAGATTTACAGTAAAGTTAAGGAAATACAGAAGCCCTCAATTTATTCTCTCTCTGATCGAAGACACTGAAAAGTGTAGGCTTGAAAGATAATTATGACTTTGTGGTAAGAGTAGGCACAAGTGAGCTGGGAGTCAGGAGGAGGGTCACCAACCTCACAGAGGAGGAACTGGGGGTCAGAGACATTATTTCAGAGGTTGTGATGCTCAAGCTCTCTCTCCAGGGATAGGCTGGAAACAGCTAAGCTGCAGGAGAGGGAGGGTCATTCCAGGCAGACAGAAGAACGTGACAAGAAGGCAGAAGGCCCCCCCACCCCCCATGCTGGAGCTCACCCTGCTTTATTTTTCTTGATGGTACTTGGTGCCATATGATATTTCATACCTTTATTGGTGTATTCTCTGTCTCTCCCAACTAGAATATAAACCTCCTGAGGTCAGGGGCTTTTTGTTCTCTGCTACATCCCCAGCACCTAGAACATGCTAGTAGGTAGTGGAACCAGTAAATACTTGCTGAATGCGTGAATGTTGGAATGAAGCTGGTAGTCAGGCAGGCACCTCCTATCAATGCGAGGGGCCTGTGTGCTGCACCAGCGTGTGTGAACGTGACGTTGGAAATGCAACACCGGTTTGTAAACTGGCAGCCTACAGGACAAACATGGGAGTGTGCTGCTTTGCTTATAGTTTGTTTTTAAAGTTAGGCTATTTTATTTTAAAAAAACAACTGGATTTCTGGCTTCACTTAAACTACCAGAGGACGCAGCAGCATGGAGCCTGAAGGCTTGCCAGGAGAAGTCAGCGGGTGAGCAAGGCCTGGGCTCCCTGGCTCCTCCAGTCTCAAATGTCTTGCATCAGGCCTTCCTTCCTCATGTGTCACCTGCTCCACTTAGATAAAGCTTGCAAGGTCTGGCATAGGTTCAGAACATCTGGTTTAAAAATTCTACTGCAATAGCGAGTCTTGTCTCCAAAATAATCCCAATGAGCCAAGGCTTCTGGTTTTTTATGCCTTCCCACAGTGAATCCGAGCTGGTCCTGTGAAGCTAATAGAATGAGCTGGAAGTGACACTGTGTGACTTCAAGTCCAGTTCAGAAGAAGCCAGACACCACGTAAGAAATCTGCCTACCCATAGGCCTTCATGCTGTGAGGAAGCCCAAGCCTGCAAGGTAGAGAAGCCATATAGACAGAGAGAGAGACATGCCCGGGCAGTCCCCAAGGGTTCTGGCCACCCCCTCTGAGATGCCAGACGTGTGAAAGCCATCTTGGACACCCAGGCCAGCTGCGCCCTGACTGCAGCCACAGCGATCACAGGACAGACTCCAAGAGACAGCCAGCCAGCTGAGCCCGTTCAACCCACAGAATCAGGATGTATAGTAACAAATTATTTTAAGCCACTATGTTTTGGATGACTTGTTACATAGCAATAGATAACAAAACACATTGCCACTTACTAGGACTGTGTCCTTAGGCACATTATGTAGCATCTTGAAACCTCAATTTCCTCATCTTTAAAATAACAATAATAGTACTGACTTCAGAGTGTTTTAAAGTTTAAATAAGATTGTGAACGAAACGTACTTAGTCTTGAAGCTAGCATATCATAAGTGCTTAATAAATCTTAATCATTATTTTATTTTAGTTCTCATTATTATTGTTTTGAAGTCTGTCCAGTGGGTACATCTCTTAAAACCAGCACATGCCATAAAGGGAGGGGGCAGAGGCAAGGAAGGTACGGTGAACAGACCAGGGTCAAGGAGGGTGTACGGGCACAGGACAGTTGTCACTGTGGTGTGTATGTCTTGATGTCCCAAACTCTGAAGTGCCAGGCAATTGGCTATTTACCCACTTTGAGATCTGTACAAAGGATTCGGGGAACTCCTATGAAGTTACAATGCATTAATTCAAAAATCACTGAAAAATATTTATTGAGCACTGAGGCTCCAGGCCAGGCACTGCTTTAGATGCCAGGGATACAGCAGTGAACAAAACAGATGTGGACCCCTGCCCTCACGGAGCTTCCATGCTTGTGTTGGGGAACAAATATCTAACAAGCAAATAAGTAAATATGTAGTGTGGTAGATGGTGATAAGAACAATGGAAAAAAATAAGGGTGATAATGAGTGTGGAGTGGAGGAAGCTGGGTTGTAGTTGTAAGTAGATGAAGGAAGACCTCCCGAGCATAGTGTAAAGTGAAAGAGGGAGGGGCAGCGAGGGACCATCATATAGAAAGATCCACACATAAAGAAGAGCTGGAGTCTCATACCGTTACATCTACTGATGATCAATCACACTGATGAATATATATGTTTCTCCCAATGATTCTGTAACATAAATATTACCATATGTTGTCCTTAATTCACTCAGTCACTTTTTTATTTCTTTTATTTTATTTCACTCAGCTTATATTTTTCTTTAAGCTACTTTTAACTTATTTTTTAAACAAAGCAAGATGATAGATTAAGTTAAGTTAGGTTAAATAACAATTTCTAAATCTCATAGCTTACCAAAATAACAGTGTATTTCTTGTTCACACAAAGTCCTTAGTCTCTAGGCTCCACGGTGTCTTCATTCAGGGACCCAGCTAAGGCACCCCCATCCACACAGAAAGCCACTGCAGGGGGGAGAAGGAAAGAAGTAAGACTGGCACCAGGTCTTAAATGCTTCTGCAGGAAGGGACATACGTCCTCTTTCATATTTCAGTGGCCAGAGAAGGTCATGCATAGCTTTGTGTGTGCGTGATCATCCTAAATGCTTAGAAATTAAAGGAAATAGATACTGATGAATAGTTTAATGTCTATCATAGATGGATAAACAGAAACAATAGGTGATAGTAAATGATAAGTGACTGAGAGCTCGAAAGATCAGTGAATGGATGGATGGATAGACAATAGAGTAGATAAATGAAAATGAGGCTTACAAATGGTAAGTAATTTGCCCAAGGAGGAAAAGTCTGTAAGTACCTAAATCAAGATCAGAACCCAGATTTGTCTGGATTTCAAACTGGTCTTAGTGACACAGTATATGGACTCTATGGAGCCAAATAGAATCTTTGATATCAGGTCAGATGACAGCAACTGAATGTGACTTTTTGACTGGGTGTTAAATTTATCTCTGAATTTTGTTCTCATGAAGCACAATATAAGAACTTCTGCTCTGTTATTAAGCAAATTTTAAAAACTATCATTATTCAACTACCATGACAGACAACCTCAGTCAGCCAGCAAAAAACACTGTTCCATGGGAACACAGTTTGAAAATCGCTACAATGAAAGCCTCACTCTATAGAGTATTTTCCAAAATCAACAACCAATTCTCTGATTCTCCTGATGCCAAGAGGTGCTCAACTTTCTGGAGTCAGTGCAGACCTACAGCTTCAGGGACCAGTCCCAGAGGACTGCACTTGGATCTTTGGCAGCTAGCCATGGGGGGTCCTGGTCCCTACCTGCTGACCGGCTGGCCCTGGGGAGTCCTGGGTCCCACTTGCTGACCAGTTGGCTGTATGTCAGGGTTCAGGCACACCACCTTCCCAGCACCATGAGGTGTCTACCAACCTGTAATCTCTCCAAACTCCATTGGTTAGTGGTTTTAAGGACACTCCATTATGTAGACATAATGAAGTGAATCATTGGCCATTGTTGATTAACTCAATCTGCATCCCCTCTCTGCCTCCCAGGGGTTGATACTGGGGCTGAAATTTTCGACCATCAAATCACGCCTTAGTCTTTCTGCAACCAGCCCCCAGCCTGGAGCTATCAGGGACCCAGCTGCCAGTCACCTCATTAGCATACAGAAGATAGGCCAAAGGATTCCAAAGGTTTAGAAGATGTGTGCCAGGAGCCCAGGACAAGATCAAACATTCATAGATGGTCCCCAACTTAGTAGTTTGATTTAGGATTTTTCACAATTTTTTGACTATACGCTTTCTAAGAAATCAATACGTAAGAAAGCAATTTGTTTCAATAGGACCCATACTTCAAATTTTGAATTTTGGTCTTTTCCCAGGCTAGTGGTTATATGGTATAACTCTCTCTTGAGATGCTGGGCAACATCAAGAGGTATACAGTCAATACACTTAAAACCATTCTGTCCCCATGCAACCATTCTGTTTTTCATTCTCAGTACAGTATTCAATCAATTACATGAGATATTCAACGCTTCATTATAAAACATGTTTTGTGTTAGATGATTTTCCCCCCATGTAGGCTAATGCAAGTGTTCTGGGCACATTTAAGACATGCTAGACTAAACTATGATGTTCTTTAGGTTAGTTGTAATGAGCTGAAAATGATATTTTCAACCTACTGATAGATTTTTATCAGGTTGTAACTCCATCATAAGTCAAGGAAAGACCTATATTTTTTATTATATCACAATCACCATGCTCGTGCTCAGACTAATTTCATTCTATAACATCTAAAATTTGAACACTTGAAAGTAGAGACAATTTCTAACTTTTGAGAAATGGAATTCAGGAGTGGCAGACACCTGAGAGAGACCAATGTTCTTAGTATTTTAAAAATTGTTCAATTGATTTGGTTCTGGATTTAATTGAAACTGGACATCAATACCTGGAAAACTTCTACAGTATTTTTTTAATAGGTGGTATGTGCATGTTTTCCACAAAATATTTTGTTGAGTTGCAAAGATCTGTGTATGTATATATAATACAGAGCTGCAATCCCTCATCCCATAAAGGTCTGAAAACTGGGAATTTTTCACAACTCACTTGGCAGTGAGCCCTAAATTGAATTCGTTTGTTAACAATATTGAACCTACACTCTCTTGAGATTATTTAGAGTCTTAAATAGAGAGTCTTTTTTCCCACTAGTGTAAATATTCATATAACTGTCAAAACATGAATTTTGATCAAATATTAGTTTGATCATGGAAAGCTGATCCAGACTGGGAGTGGGTGGGTGGGTGTTACATCACAGCAAGATATATATATATATATACATATATATATATATATATATATACTATGTTACCCTTCTAAAATGAAACCATTTAAAATTTTGAAACACATTTGGTCCCACAGATTTGAATCAGATATTGTGCTTGAGATGACCATTTTCCTGGTCAGGAATTTGCCCAGGTAGTTTGCCTGCTGAACCAGTTAGAGAGCTGGTATTCTCCCACTTACAAGGTCTCTTCTTACCTGCCCAGGCTGAGAGAAGACATGGGTGTTCTGCCTGCTGTCTGTCACCAGTGAGCTGTCATTTGTTGCTAGTGTCCTTATCTCACTTATCTTCTGCTAGAAAAGAAAAAAAAATTAGGTCCTTGTAGGTCAATGTTGCATTTTTGCAAGCTTTGCCTCATGGTTTCCTCTTTCTTGAGTTTTTCTTTCAATAGCCATATTTGTCTGTGCCATTCTTCTGGGTTTGTGCATAAACCTCCTCCTTCTGTACCGGTACTGCTTGTATCTGCACTAGTGTAGGAATATGGGCCTCGGTACATGTGGTCATCCTATTTCTTCATTAGGACAATTTGTGTTTTACTGCCAAAAACATCCACAAGGAAGGGTTCTGATGAGATTGTTCCTGTGTCCTTCAGATCCCTGTCTAGGAGACGTGCGCAACATGGAAGGGAGGATTCACCAGTTTTCTTCCCACCACCAACTCCCCCAAAAGAAGGAGGACTTAAAACACATGATATCAAACTCAGGGTTTTAAGCCTGTTTGGGGGTGACAGAGCCCTTTGTGAAATTGATGAAAGTCAAAGACCGCTGGACAAAGAAGGACAAATTCAAAATTTTGCATAGAACTTCAGGTTTCTCAGATCCCCTCTGCTGAGCCCATATTAAGAATTTCCATCCTAGACCAGTGATTCTCAAAGGCCACGGGCCCTAGGAGGTACACTGGATCCTTAGGTAGGGAGGTTCACACCACTAATTAATCTCCACGAGCAGAAAAGCTCATGATGGAGGTTCAGTAATTGTATCTTCATATGACAACAGAAAACCAAGAGGAGATAGAAGAACCTTTGCCCAGGGAAAGAAATTGAAATCCATCAGATCAATGACCAGCTGTGGCTTTGAAGCTCACTCATTGTACTTTATGCCTCTAGGCTTTTTGGGGCTCTTTATGGATGAATTGTCATCCTGATGCCCAGTCCTAACTCTTACCCCTCCCCGATAATGTCTATCACCACTGTTTCCATTGCCTGACAGACACCTTCTCATTCTTCAAGACACAGCTCGCAAGGCAGATTCTCTGTGGAATCCACCCTGCCAGGCAGAATTACACCTTCCTTGTTCCTCTAGCTTTTCATCATACCACTACTGGAGTACTCGAACATGGTATTATGATAATGGCCACTTGCTTGCCTTTCTTTGTGTGCCCCACTCAGTAGACTCTGAGGTTCCTGAGATTAGGGTCTGTGTTTTTCTGTATTACGTAACACTTACAACAGCTCTGCTGGAAGCATTTGCATTTGTCGTTGGGGAAGCTTCATAACTGCAAAGAAACCCAGATAAAGATGTTTCAGACATGCTCTGGATCAGGAATATGTAAGTCATGGCTTTCAGTTGGATCACACATACATTTGGAATTGTTCTAGGACTTCGATCTCTCAGCAGCCTCACAGCTCTAGGGAGGAGGAGCAGACAGATTCGTAGGCAAATTATTGTCACTATAATATTATGATTAAACACTGGAATGGAGATATGTATAGATTGATGAAGATGTTAGAACATGTTGCTCTAAATGAGTATTTAGACAATCTTTGAAGGTTATGGGTTTTTTTTCTTGGAAGGCACATCACATGCACAGGCATGTGAGTGGGTGTGCATGTGGGTTCATGCCCACGCAGACCTGTCCAAGCTGTGCCCTTGGGGAACAGGAGCAGGCCGAGACCAAAGCAGGAGGATGGGCAGGTCTGACCTTCTCTTATTCTCAGGCCAACCACAGAAGCAAACAGGACAAGACTTGACACAACCCAGCAGCATCTGGATTGGGGCTGCCACCCCCACCCACAAAAGGCTCATGTTGGGAGCATGTACGGTTGGACAATGACGGTTTTAAAGGAGTGAGTTGTGCTACTTCGGAAGTGTTTTAAGATGGGTCAGGCAATAAAAGATCTCTGTGATGACCCTTTAGAACTCAGGGTAATAAATCAGTAACAAAGAGTTAAGTTACTGGATGCCACAGAGAAAAAGCCCTAGGAGTTATAAAACATATGATGAAAGTCAGCAGATTACAGATTTGGGGGAAGTAGTTCCCCTAATTACCAGTGGAAGTTTGTGCATCTGTAATTCCTCTTATAGAAGATATGAGATACACCAGCAATTAAGGTTCCTCAGTGGAAATCTTGAGGACAATAAGTCGTCTCCTTCCATTTCATTTAACTTTTAGTTCTGTGACTCCTCTTTCATAAATATTGCAGGATGGAAATACAAACCCACAGCCAGTTTTCAAAGATGGATTGACAACTTATTGGTCATAAATGACAGTTTAGAGTTACCACAGGATTGACTAAAGGTGACTGCGTTAATACCAGGTTCAGACTCACTCCTGGTAACAGACGGAGGCTTACTGATCTTTACAATCAAATTGCCAGCAGACGTGGCTTTAAACTGATCCATACCACAGTGGAAAAAAAAACCCTTCTAGAACGCCCATTTTTATTTATTTGATAAACTATAATTAGGCAAACAGCAATGTGCCAAAGCTAGGCTGGGATAGGCAATCTGGCCCTGGGGACAAGATTTCAGGTACTTCTGAAGGATGTGATGAGCCCAGTGGATACACAGCGACACAGCGACACAGCAAAGCTGATGCAGCCTGGGTGGGGCACACGCGGTGCACGTGAAGGGTGCTCTGGGGCTGCAGGGGGAGATCAGACACAGCTGGGGGGAAAGGAGAGCCACAGTTTCCGTTCTCTGCTCTATTAGTAAACTATTATTTTTAAGTTGAGCCTCTTTGATGTGATGTATATCAGCATTTTATGCTCCCTCCTTCTTTTTCATGTGGGGATTTTGAGTCATTTTTCTACTTCCTCTTTTAAAGTTCCATAAGCCCCAATAAATACAAATTCTGATTGCCTGCTCTTGGGGAAAGCAGACTTTTCCTTCACCACTTATACACATACTGTTTATTCCTCCTTATTTCTGCCTGGTTCTTAGACTTGGGACGGCGCAGACTTCCTGACCTTAATTGAAGGTCAAGGGCTGTGGCAGTTCCTGCCTAATCAATAGCATTCATGAAATATTTACTTCACCTCATTGAACAAAACACCTCTTTGAAACAAGGACTCATATATTCTCATCTAATAGCTACATGCCACACATATACTCGGCATGTATTTTCTAAATTGGACATTTTCACTTAAAAACTTACCCCCTATCCCAAAGGGGCTCAAGATGGCAGTGTGAGTAGGGCAGCAGAAATCTTCCAAAACCATATATATTTTTGAAAATACAACAAATACAACTATTCCTAAAAGAGAGAACAGAAGATACAGTACAACAGCAAGGTTACATCTACATCTGTGAGAACTCAGCATCTCACGAAAAGGGTAAGATACAAAGCCATGACCCGGCAGGACCCGAGCACTACCCCCACCCCAGCTCACTGGTGAGAGGAAAAGAATCAGAGTCGGGAGGGAGTGGAAGCACAGGACTGCTAAATAACCAGCCCTAGTAATCTTCACCCAGAGCACAGACACACATTGCATGGTGTACTGGATAGTAGAGAAATGGAAAAGTAAAATCCAAGATGGAGACTGTGAGTGGGTCCCCACAGCCGGCTCCCCTGGGACAAAAGTGGCACTTTTTAAAAGTCTTAAAGGGACAAGGGCTCAACAGCTGGACAAAATCGTCTTGGCACACTCAGCCCAGCAGGCTGGGAATCTTGGGGAACTTCAGGTTCCCTAACCCCCTGGGGGGTAATGCAGACCCGAAGCCCTCACTGCGATAAGCAGCCTGCCATTCATTCCCCCTGGCCAGCACTGCAAGCAAACCAGCTGACCTGCCACAGCTGCGGAGCAGCCGGAGAACAGCCCCGCCCAGAGCAAACACACAGAGTCTCCTCCCAGTGTGCAGCTAACCAGGACAGACACAGGAAGCCAGAGAAAGGTTTGCAAGGCATGCAGGGGTGCTGCTCTCACAGGACAACACACCCATTGTGGCTGTGACCCCCCTCAGGGCCCTAGGCTATCCTGAGGGCTGCCCCACCCACGACAGCTCAGGAGATTATCCCAGAGACTGGTGTGCGCATAGACAGTACAGGCAGCGGAAGCTGGAACAAGGTCTGGAAGGCATAAAGGGGCACTATTCTCACAGGAGAACACACCCAGCGCATCTGCCACCTCCCGCACTGCACAGGGCTATCCTGAGGTCAGCCCCACCCATGGCAGCTCAGAACCCAGAGACTGCTCCCAGTCTACAGGTACAAGGCACAGGCAGCGGAGAAGGGCAAGGCAACAAACAAGCAGGAAGGGACTTTGTTCTCTCAGCTGATACACATGCTACCTGCCTGAAACCACTTCTATCTCCATGAAAAGGCAGAAGAATCCGGTCCAGTCAAAAATCACTCAGACAACCCCAGAGAAAGGGCCTGGCGAGATAGATATAACCAATCTTCCTGAAAAAGAATTCAAAATAAAAGTCATAACCATGCTGATGTACCTGAATAGAAATATACAAGAGCTAAGGGATGAAGTCCGGAGGGAGATAACAGAAATGAAAATCGACAGAAGGTCTTAAGAGCAGACTGGACGAGTTGCAAGAGACTGTTAGTGGAATAGAAATCAGAGAACAGGAATACAGTGAAGCTGAGGCAGAGAGAGATCAAAGGAACTCTAGGAATTAAAGAATATCAAGAGAACTGTGTGACCAATCCAAATGGAACAATATTCACATTATAGGGTACAAGAAGAAGAAGAGAGAGAAAAAGGGATAGAAAGTGTCTTTGAAGAAATAATTGCTGAAAACTTCCCCAAGCTGGGGAAGGAAATAGTCTCTCAGACCATGGAAGCCCACAGATCTCCCAACACAAGAGACCCAAAGAGTACAACACCAAGATATATAATTAAAATGGCAAAGATCAAAGACAATGACAGAGTATTAAAGGCAGCCAGAGAGAGAAAAAAGATCACCTACAAAGGAAAACCCATCAGGCTATCATCAGACTTTCCAACAGAAACCTTACAGGCCAGAAGAGAGTGGCATGATATATTTAATGTAATGAAACAGAAGGGCCTTGATCCAAGAATACTATATCCAGCATGATTATCATTTAAATTTGAAGGAGGGATTAAACAATTTCCAGACAAGCAAAAGTTGAGGGAATTTGTCTCCCACAAACCATCTCTACAATGTATTTTAAAGGGACTGCTCTAGATGGGAGCACTCCTAAGGCTAAATAGATGTCAAGAGAGAAAATAAAATCACAGCAAAGAAAGCAGACCAACCAAATACTAACTAAAGGCAAAAAATAAAACCAACCATCCACAAAAGGAGTCAAAGGAAACACAAAAGAGTACAGAATAAAACACGTAACATATAAAGAATGGAGGAGGAAGAATAAGAAGGGAGAGAAATAAAGAATCACCAGACTGTGTTTATAATAGTTTAATAAGAGAGTTAAGTTAGACAGTTAGATAGTAAAGAAGCTACCCTTGAACCTTTGGTAACCACGAATCCAAAGCCTGCAATGGCAATAAGTACATATCTATCAATAATCACACTAAATGTAAATGGATTGAATGCACCAATCAAAAGACACAGAGGAATAGAATGGATAAAAAAGCAAGACCCATCTATATGGTGCCCACAAGAGATTCATTTCAAACCCAAAGACATACACAGACTAAAAGTGAAGGGATGGAAAAAGATATTTCATGCAAAAAAACAGTAAACAGCAGGTGTTGCAGTGCTTTATCAGACAAAATAGACTTCAAAACAAAGAAAGTAAAAAGAGAGAAAGAAGTATATTACATAATGGTAAAGGGGCCAGTCCAACAAGAGGATATAACCATTATAAATATATATGCACCCAACACAGGAGCACCAACATATGTGAAACAAATACTAACAGAACTAAAGGAGGAAATAGAAAGCAATGCATTCATTTTAGGAGACTTCAGCACACCACTCACTCCAAAGGACAGATCCACCAGACAGAAAATAAGTAAGGACACAGAGGCATTGAACAACACACTAGAACAGATGGACCTAACAGATATCTACAAAACTCTACACCCAAAAGCAGCAGGATACACATTCTTCTCAAGTGCACATGGAATATTTTCCAGAATAGACCACATACTAGGCCACAAAAAAGAGCCCCAGTAAATTAAAAAAGACTGAAATTCTACCAACCAACTTCTGAGATCACAAAGGTATAAAACTACAAATATATTGAACAAAGAAAAAAAGGCTCACAAACACATGGAGGCTTAACAACATGCTCCTAAATAATCAATGTATCAATGACCAAATTAAAATGGAGATCCAGCAATATATGGACACAAATGACAACAACAGCACAATGCCCCAACTTCTGTGGGATGCAGCGAAGGCAGTTCTAAGAGGAAAGTATATAACAATCCAGGCCTATTTAAAGAAGGAAGAACAACTCCAAATGAATAGTCTAAAGTCCAATTACTGTAACTGGAAATAGAAGAACAAATGAGGCCCAAAGTCAGCAGAAGGAGGGAGATAAAAAAGATCAGAGAAGAAATAAATATAATTGAGAAGAATAAAACAATAGAAAAAAATCAATGAAACCAAGAGCAGTTTCTTTGAGAAAATTAAAAAAATAGATAAACCTCTAGCCAGACTTATGAAGAGAAAAAGAGAATCTACACACATAAACAGAATCAGAAATTAGAAAGGAAAAATCATGATGGACCCCACAGAAATACAAAGAATTATTAGAGAATACTATGAGAATCTATATGCTAACAAGCTGGAAAACCTTGAAGAAATGGACAACTTCCAAGACTGACCAAGGAAGAAACAGAAAATCTAAACAGACCAATTACTAGTAATGAAATTGAAGCAGTAATCAAAAAACTACCCAAGAACAAAAATCCCGGACCAGATGGATTCACCGCTGAATTTTGTCAGACATATAGAGAAGACATAATACCCATTCTCCTTAAAGTTTTCCAAAAAATAGAAGAGGTGGGAATACTTCCAAACTCATTCTATGAACCAGCATCACTCTAACACCAAAACCAGGCAAAGACCACCCACAGAAAAAGAAAACTACAGACCAATATCCCTGATGAACATAGATGCAAAAATACTGAACAAAATATTAGCAAACTGAATTCAAAAATACATCAAGAGGATGATACACCATGAACAAGTGGGATTCATCTCAAGGATGCAAGGATGGTACAACGTTAAAAAATCCATCAACATCATCCACCACATCAACCAAAAGAAGGAAAAAAACCACATGATCGTCTCCATAGATGCTGAAAAAGTATTCAACAAATTCAACATCCATTAATGATAAAAACTCTCAACAAAATGGGTATAGAGGGCAAGTACCTCAACATAATAAAGGCCATATATGAAAAACCCACAGCCAACATCATACTTAACAGAGAGAAACTGAAAGCTTTTCCTCTAAGATCAGGAACAAGACAGGGATGCCCACTCTCCCCACTGTTTTCAACATAGTACTGGAGGTCCTAGCCACGGCAATCAGACAAAACAAAGAAATACAAGGCATTCAGATTGGTAAAGAAGTCAAACTGTCACTATTTGCAGATGACATGATATTGTACGTAAAAAACCCTAAAGACTCCACTCCAAAACTACTAGAACTAATATCGAAATTCAGCAAAGTTGCAGGATACAAAATTAATATGCAGAAATCTGTTGCATTCCTATACACTAATGATGAACTAGCAGAAAGAGAAATCAGGAAAACAATTCCATTCACAATTGCATCAAAAAGAATAAAATACGAGGGCAGAGCCAACATGGTGCCATGAGTAGGACAGTGGGAATCTCCTCCCAAAAACATATATATTTTTGAAAATACAACAAATACCACTAATCCTAAAAGAGAGACCAGAAGACACAGGACAACAGCGAGACTACATCCACACGTGCGAGAGCCCAGCACCTGGTGAAAGGGGTAAGATACAACCCCCGGTCCGGCAGGACCCGAGCACGCCTTCCCCCAGCTCCTAGTGGGAGGGAGAGGGAGCCCAGGACTGCTAAACACCCAGCCCCAGCCACCCGCACCAGAGCGCAGACACAGTGCATGCGTGGAGGGCTGGAAACTAGGGAAACAGGGCAGCAAGACCTCTGAGCAGGTCCGATGCCCCTGTGACAAAGAAAAGTGAGTGCTTTTTGAAAGTCTTAAAGGGAGAGGGATGTAACAGCTGGATGGAAACAACACAGGTCACAGCCCAGTGGCTGGAAATTACAGAGAAAACTGGGCGCACTAACCCCCTGGGCAACAGCTCTGAGATCCCTCACGGAGGTAAACAGCCAAACAGACCCCCGTCCATTACCCCTCTGGGCTCTGCGAAAGCAGAGAAGCAGCCTAAGGCTGGCCCCACCCTCAGAAAGGGAGCTTCCCCTGGCCGGGCAAGACACAAAGACCCAGTCTACATGCAATTACCCAACACAAGCCACTAGGGGTCGCAGTTGTCCCAGTAAAGAAAGGCCAGTAGCAAGTGAAAAGTTTGGCCCTCCCAGCTGACAGTCAATAGCACCTGTCAACATGACAGGGCAAAAAAATATGATCCAGACAAGACTAACCCAGACAGCTTTGGCATCTGCTACATCTTCCCCTGAGAAGGAACCTGGAGAGATAGATTTAACCAGTCTTCCTGAAAAAGAATTCAAAACAAAAGTCATAACCATGCTGATGGACTTGCAGAGAAATATGCAAGAACTAAGGAAGGAGAATACAGAAATAAAACAAGCTCTGGAAGGACTTCAAAACAGAATGGACGAGATGCAAGAGACCATTAATGGACTAGAAAACAGAGAACAGGAACGCAGAGAAGCTGATGCAGAGAGAGATAAAAGGATCTCCAGGAATGAAAGAATTCTAAGAGAGCTGAGTGACCAATCAAAACAGAAAAATATCCACATTATAGGGGTACCAGAAGAAGAAAAGAGAGAAAAAGGGACAGAAAGTGTCTTTGAAGAAATAATTGCCAAAAACTTCCCCAAACTAGGGGAAGAAATGGCCTCTCAGACCACAGAGGTACACAGAACTCCCATGACAAGGGATCCAAAGGAGGGCAACACCAAGACACATAATAATTAAAATGGCAAAGATCAAAGACAAGGACAAAGTATTAAACGCAGCCAGAGAGAAAAAAAGGTTACCTACAAAGGAAAACCCATCAGGCTATCATCAGACTTCTCAACAGAAACGTTACAGGCCAGAAGAGAATGGCATGATATACTTAATGCAATGAAACAGAAGGGCCTAGAACCAAGACTACTGTATCCAGCACGAATATCATTTAAGTATGAAGGAGAGATTAAACAATTCCCAGATAAGCAAAAGTTGAGGGAATTTGCTTCCCACAAACCACCTCTACAGGGCATCCTACAGGGACTGCTCTAGATGGGAGCACTCCTAAAAAGAGCACAGAACAAAACACCCAACATATGAAGAAGGGAGGAGGAGGAATAAGAAGGGAGAGAAATAAAGAATCATCAGACCGTGTTTATAATAGCTCAACAAGCGAGTTAAGTTAGACAGTAAGATAGTAAAGAAGCTAACCCTGAACCTTTGGTAACCACAAACTTAAAGCCTGCAATGGCAATAAGTACATACCTTTCAATAATCACCCTAAATGTAAATGGACTGAATGCACCAATCAAAAGACAAAGAGTAACAGAATGGATAAAAGAGCAAGATCCATTCATATGCTGCTTACAAGAGACTCACTTCAAACCCAAAGACATGCACAGACTTAAAGTCACTTAAAGTCAAGGGATGGAAAAAGATATTTCATGCAAACAACAGAGAGAAGAAAGCAGGTGTTGCAATTCTGGTATCAGACAAAACAGACTTCAAAATAAAGAAAGTAACAAAAGATAAAGAAGGACATTACATAATGATAAAGGGCTCAGTCCAACAAGAGGATATAACCATTATAAATATATACACACCCAATACAGGAGCACCAACATACCTGAAACAAATACTAAAAGAAAACTAAAGGAGGAAATAGAATGCAATGCATTCATTCCAGGAGACTTCAACACACCACTCACTCCAAAGGACAGATCCACCAGACAGAAAATAAGCAAGGACACAGAGGCACTGAACAACACACTAGAACAGATGGACCTAATAGACATCTACAGAACTCTACATCCAAAAGCAACAGGATACACATTCTTCTCAAGTGCACATGGAACATTCTCCAGAAGAGACCACATACTAGGCCACAAAAAGAGCCTCAGTAAATTCCAAAAGATTGAAATCCTACCAACCAACTTTTCAGACCACAAAGGCATAAAACTAGAAATAAACTGTACAAAGAAAGCAAAAAGGCTCACAAACACATGGAGGCTTAACAACATGCTCCTAAATAATCAATGTATCAATAACCAAATTAAAATGGAGATCCAGTAATATATGGAAACAAATGACAACAACAACACAAAGCCCCAACGACTGTGGGACACAGCAAAAGCAGTCTTAAAAGGAAAGTATATAGCAATCCAGGCATATTTAAAAAAGGAAGAACAATCCCAAATGAATGGTCTAATGTCACAATTATCGAAAACGGAAAAACAACAAATGAGGCCTAAGGTCAGCAGAAGGAGGGACATAATAAAAATCAGAGAAGAAATAAATAAAGTTGAGAAGAATAAAACAACAGCAAAAATCAATGAAACCAAGAGCTGGTTCTTCGAGAAAATAAACAAAATAGATAAGCCTCTAGCCAGACTTATTAAGAGGAAAAGAGAGTCAACACAAATCAACAGTATCAGAAACGAGAAAGGAAAAATCACAACGGACCCCACAGAAATATAATGAATTATTAGAGAGTACTATGAAAACCTATATGCTAACAAGCTGGGAAACCTAGGAGAAATGGACAACTTCCTAGAAAAATATAACCTTCCAAGACTGACCCAGAAAGAAACAGAAAATCTAAACAGACCAATTACCCACAACGAAATTGAAGCGGTAATCAAAAAACTACCCAAGAACGAAACCACGGGCCAGATGGATTCACCTCGGAATTTTATCAGACATACAGGGAAGACATAATACCCATTCTCCTTAAAGTTTTCCAAAAAATAGAAGAGGAGGGGATACTCCCAAACTCATTCTACGAAGCTAACATCACCCTAATACCAAAACCAGGCAAAGACCCCACCAAAAAAGAAAACTACAGACCAATATATATCCCTGATGAACGTAGATGCAAAAATACTCAACAAAATATTAGCAAACCGAATTGAAAAATACATCAAAAGGATCATACACCATAACCAAGTGGGATTCATCCCAGGGATGCAAGGATGGTACAACATTCGAAAGTCCATCAACATCATCCACCACATCAACAAAAAGAAAGACAAAAACCACATGATCATCTCCATAGATGCTGAAAAAGCATTTGACAAAGTTCAACATCCATTCATGATAAAAACTCTCAGCAAAATGGGAATAAAGGGCAAGTACCTCAACATAATAAAGGCCATTTATGATAAACCCACAGCTAACATTATATTGAACAGCGATAAGCTGAAAGCATTTCCTCTGAGATCGGGAACTAGACAGGGATGCCCACTCTCCCCACTGTTATTTAACATAGTACTGGAGGTCCTAGCCATGGCAATCAGACAAAACCAAAAAATACAAGGAATCCAGATTGGTAAAGAAGAAGTTAAACTGTCACTATTTGCAGATGACATGATATTGTACATAAAAAACCCTAAAGACTCTGCCCCAAAACTACTAGAACTGATATTGGAATACAGCAAAGTTGCAGGATACAAAACTAACACACAGAAATCTGTGGCTTTCCTATACACTAACAATGAACCAACAGAAAGAGAAATCAGGAAAACAACTCCATTCACAACTGCATCAAAAAAATAAAATACCTAGGAATAAACCTAACCAAAGAAGTGAAAAACTTATACTCTGAAAACTACAAGTCACTCTTAAGAGAAATTAAAGGGGACACTAACAGATGGAAACGCATCCCATGCTCGTGGCTAGGAAGAATTAATATAGTCAAAATGGCCATCCTGCCCAAAGCAATATACAGATTTGATGCAATCCCTCTCAAATTATCAGCAACATTCTTCAATGAACTGGAACAAATAATTCAAAAATTCATATGGAAACACCAAAGACTCCGAATAGCCAAAGCAATCCTGAGAAAGAAGAACAAAGTAGGAGGAATCTCACTCCCCAACTTCAAGCTCTACTACAAAGCCATAGTAATCAAGACAATTTGGTACTGGCACAAGAACAGAGCCACAGACCAATGGAACAGACTAGAGAATCCAGACATTAACCCAGACATATATGGTCAATTAATATTTGATAAAGGAGCCATGGACATACAATGGCGAAATGACAGTCTCTTCAACAGATGCTGCTGGCAAAACTGGACAGCTACATGTAGGAGAATGAAACTGGACCATGGTCTAACCCCATACACAAAAGTAAACTCAAAATGGATCAAAGACCTGAATGTAAGTCATGAAACCATTAAACTCTTGGAAAAAAACATGGGCAAAAACCTCTTAGACATAAACATGAGTGACCTCTTCTTGAGCATATCTCCCCGGGCAAGGAAAACAACAGCAAAAATGAACAAGTGGGACTATATTAAGCTGAAAAGCTTCTGTACAGCAAAAGACACCTTCAACAGAACAAAAAGGAACCCTACAGTATGGGAGAATATATTTGTAAATGACAGATCCAATAAAGGCTTGACATCCAAAATATATGAAGAGCTCACATGCCTCAACAAACAAAAAACAAATAACCCAATTAAAAAATGGGCAGAGGAACTGAACAGAGTTCTCCAAAAAAGAAATACAGATGGCCAACAGACACATGAAAAGATGCTCCACATCGCTAATTATCAGAGAAATGCAAATTAAAACAAAAATGAGATATCACCTCACACCAGTAAGGATGGCTGCCATCCAAAAGACAAACAACAACAAATGCTGGTGAGGCTGTGGTGAAAGGGGAACCCTCCTACACTGCTGGTGGGAATGTAAATTAGTTCAACCATTGTGGAAAGCAGTATGGAGGTTCATCAAAATGCTCAAAACAGACTTACCATTTGACCCAGGAATTCCACTCCTAGGAATTTACCCTAAGAACGCAGCAATCAAGTTTGAGAAAGACAGATGCACCCCTATGTTTATCGCAGCACTATTTACAATAGCCAAGAATTGGAAGCAACCTAAATGTCCATCAATAGATGAATGGATAAAGAAGATGTGGTACATATACACAATGGAATACTACTCAGCCATAAGAAGAGGGCAAATCCTACCATTTGCAGCAACATGGATGGAGCTGGAGGGTATTATGCTCAGTGAAATAAGCCAAGCGGAGAAAGAGAAATACCAAATGATTTCACTCATCTGTGGAGTATAAGAACAAAGGAAAAACTGAAGGAACAAAACAGCAGCGGAATCACAGAACCCAAGAATGGACTAACAGGTACCAAAGGGAAAGGGACTGGGGAGGATGAGTGGGTAGGGAGGGATAAGGGAGGTAAGAGGAAGGGGGGTATTAAGATTAGCATGCATGGGGGGGTGGGAGAAAGGGGAGGGCTGTACAACATAGAGAAGACAAGTAGTGATTCTACAACATTTTGCTATGCTGATGGACAGTGACTGTAAAGGGATTTATAGGGGGGACCTGGTATAGGGGTGAGCCTAGTAAACATAATATTCGTCATGTAAGTGTAGATTAATGATAACAAAAAAAAAAAGAAAGAAAAGGGGGATTACTCCGATAGGATAAAACTAACTGTAAATCAACAATTAATGCATGCTTTAAATATCCTTAATTTTGACCACTTAAAGGGTGTCAGATGATCGGCTATGGAGGTACACTTTACTGATAATATTCCTTTCTCTTAAAAAAAAAAAAAAAGCAGTTCCTGTGTGGTGACCTCCAATGAGTTCTACACAATGATATAAAGGGCATATAAAAATGTAGGCAAAGGATCTGTTTGTGTTTATACAGAGGGTCAAAGCCTAATTTGGCTACCCAGAAATTGAACTAAGATATGATATGAAAAAGAACTTCCAACATCAGCACTCTCTGGAAGACTCATACCAGAAGATGATCATCAAAAAACCCCAACAAAGATTCATGCGCTGCTACACTGTAGATGCACTCATCCCACCAGTTCCTGGACTTGCCATGGGAATGAAGAAGGAGATATCTAAGCTGGCCTGTGCAATACAGTAAAACAACAAATTTGACTGACTCTATACTGTTGGAACTCAACCAAGAATTAGAAGAAGTGCAAGTTGTAGCGCTCCAAAATCTTACAACTACAGACTATCTACTGTTAAAAGAACATATGGGATGTGAACAGTCCCCAGGAATGGGTTGTTTTAATTTGTCTGATTTCTCTCAGACTGTTCAAGTTCAGTTGGACAATACCCACCATATCATAGATAAGTTTTCACAAATGCCTAAGGTACCTAACTGGTTTTCTTGGTTTCACTGGAGATGGCTGATAATTATAGATCTGCTTTGGTTATGCAACTGTACTCCTATTATGTCAATGTGTGTGCCCAATTTAATTACTAGTTTAAAACCTATACATGCTGAAGTTACTCTACAAGAAGATATGTCAAAGAAATAATCAATCTTCCCATGTTTTCTTCCGACTGCTACTTCTATAGCTTTTTTTCTTCCTTCCTAATTACAACCCTTAAATAGAATTCGTGCCTCATATCGAATTTACTGAGTATCATAATTCTTCCAAGTGGTAAAGATACCTCAAACAAATGCTGGGCATAGAAGCCACAGGGCATAAATATACAAAGAAGTAAAAAGCTAACCTTTTCAAACAATAAGGCTTCTCTCTCACTTACCAACTTTACATTTCCCTGTATGGCCCCGGAAGATGACTGGTTAGCCAGAGACGGGTAAGATTCCTCAAGGGCTTAGAACCTCTCCCCCCATTTTGAGAGAAATCTTCTGCATCCATGGATGTTTTATTACCCTTGTCTAGCTTGGATTAACACTTAGTCTACAGGCACACACCTGATCATCTACATTTGCTCTCTTACAACACTTAACTATGTTTTCTACCTTTATCTTGCATCTACCTACCACTTCAGCATTTTATTAAAAATAATAATAATAGAGAAATGTGGTATCCACATATAAATCAAGTGTAAAAATCAAACGAGTATTCATATTTGAACTGATTGTTTATAGTTCATAATGCATGATCAAAATCTGTGATGACTGCCCTTGTACTGTTCACCATGTAACTTATTCACTATGTAAGAATTTGTTCTCCATGTAAGAACTTGTTCGTTATGCTTCAGAAGATTGGAGACTGACGAAAATTAGGCTTGGGGTGGATTAATGATTGTGCATTGAGCATTGACTCCCCTATACAGAATTTTATTGTTGTTAACAACCATTTGATCAATAAATATGAGAGATGCCCTCTCAAAAAAAAAAAAAAAAGTACAGACTTCCAATTATAAAATAAATAAGTAACTGGGATGTAATGTATAGCATAAGGAATATAGTCAAAATATTGTAACAACTTTGTATGGTGATAGTTGGTAGCTAGAATTATCATGTATATAAATGTTGAATCACTGTGTTGTACACATGAAACTAATGTAATACTGTGTGTCGACTACCCTTCAATAAAAAATTAAAAAAAAAAGAATAAAATACCTAAGAATAAACCTAACCTAGGAAGTGAAAGACCTATACCCTGAACACTACAAGACACTCTTAAGAGAAATTAAAGAGGACACTAACAAATGGAAACTCATCACATGCTCTTGGCTAGGAAGAATTAATATTGTCAAAATGGCCATCCTGCCTAAAGCAATCTACAGATTCAATGCAATCCTAATCAAAATACCAACAGCATTCTTCAATGAACTGGAACAAATAGTTCTAAAATTCATAAGGAACCACAAAAGACCCCAAATAGCCAAAGCAATCCTGAGAAGGAAGAATAAAGCAGGGGGGATCTCACTTCCCAACTTCAAAGCCACAGTAATTAAGACATCTGGTACTGTCACAAGAACAGACCCACAGACCAGTGGAACAGAATAGAGAGTCCAGATATTAACCCAACATATACAGTTAATTAATATATGATAAAGGAGCCATGGACATACAATGGGGAAATGACAGCCTCTTCAACAGCTGGTGTTGGCAAAACTGGACAGCTACATGTAAGAGAATAAAACTGGATCATTGTCTAACCCCATTTACAAAAGTAAATTCGAAATGGATCAAAGACTGAAATCTAAGTCATGAAACCATAAAACTCTTAGAAAAAAACATAGGCAAAAATCTCTTCGACATAAACATGAGTAACTTCTTCATGAATATATCTCCCCAGGCAAGGGAAACAAAAGCAAAAATGAACAAGTGGGACTATATCAAGCTGAAAAGCTTCTGTACAGCAAAGGACACCATCAATAGAACAAAAAGACATCCTACAGAATGGGAGAATATATTTATAAATGACATATCTGTTAAAGGGTTGACATCCAAAATATATAAAGAGCTCATGCACCTCAACAAAGAAAAAGCAAATAATTCAATTAAAAAATAGGCAGAGGATCTGAACAGACACTTCTCCAAAGAAGAAATTCTGTGGCCGACAAGCACATGAAAAGATGCTCCACATCGCTAATCATCAGATAAATGCAAATTAAAACCACAATGAGATATCACCTCACACCAGTTAGGAATACCAACAGAACTAATAGTTACCAAAGGGAAAGGGACTGGGGAGGATGAGTGGGAAGGGAGGGACAAGGGGCAAAAAGGGGCATTACTATTAGCAGACATAATGTAGGAGGGACACGGGGAGGACTGTACAACACAGAGAAGATAAGTAGTGATTCTAAAGCATCTTACTATGCTGATGGACAGTGACTGTACATGGGGTATGTGGTGGGGACTTGAAGATGGCGGGAGTCTAGTAACCATAATGTTACTCATGTAATTGTAGATTAACGATACCAAAATAAAAAAAAAGAACTTACCCCCAATTCCAGAGACCAAATCTAATTTTTGAAAGCACTGAGGTGTAACTGATTGTAACACTGTATTACTTTCAGGCATTCGATATGATTTGATTTTCAATTTTTGTATACATTCCAGACGATCACCACAATTAATTCTAGTTAATATGTTACTCTACTTAGTTACAATACATCACATTTTTTGCCATTTTCCCATTAAGAAATTTGGTGCCCATAATCTGTTCAAAAGGCATTATGGAATATTTCTGCAAAAGCTATTGGAAAACATAATACTGCAACTTATATGGTAACTTTTTTTTTTAAAAGTAACACTGATTAGACTGGTATAGAGTGCAACATTCTGTCCCAGATAGGTATGAAGAGTATAACATTAATGCATTTCTGAGTCCTAGGTTTTACTACAAAATAAGGTCATTACAGGACAAATTCCACCAGCCCAAAGCCAGAAAGTGGTGCTTCTGCGCATGGTTCCCACCCTCAGGGAGCTCCTCTCCTCAAGAGACTGTCATGGGTGTTCTCAGGTCGTGTCCCTTATGTCTCCACCAGGGGGCGTTAGAGGGAAGCGTTTAAGAGCTTAGGACTCGAATTTACAGAGACAGAATGGGGTTTGAATGCCTGCTCTTTCTTTTATTAACTTTGTGACCTATCTATTTCAGCTTATTCATTTTAAAACCGGCGCGATAACAGCTTTTATAAACGCAGATTGTCAAATATGATGGTAAGCATACACTACTTCAACGTGTTTTTGGCACATAATTGCTGCCACTATCAGATGGGAGACTTTTGGCCATAAGTTAACACAAACCAACTGAAAATGGCTTAAACATAAGAAGGATTTACTATTTCATTAAACAAGGAGTCCCAAGGTCGGGTGACTCCAGGATCGGTGGGTCCAGCAACTCTGATGTCATGAACAACTTCTTTTTCCACTCCACATCTTTACCATGTCAGTTTTTCCTCAGACAGGCTCCCACCATGTGTGAGATTTATGTGTATCATCCAGACAAGAAATTGTCCAGACGTTAAGAAGAGTTATTTCTTACTACAACTCATTTTAAAACAACAAAGACATTTTTCTCAGAAGCCCCTCTCTGCACAGTCTCGCCAGGATTTTACCACATACCTATGCCTAAACCAGTTGCTAGTAAGGAGAATGGGTTTACCATGACTGACTGGAGCCGACCAAGATTCACTCCCATCTAGGAGTCAGATAACCTCTGCAGGAGTATGTGCCCTGAAGTGGTTGAAGGAGCACAAAAGCCTGGGGTCTGAATCCCACCCAGAAGGTAAAAAGTGAGAGGCTGGCTTGGTAACGACACTGACGGCCTGAGCAGAGTCCGCTACCATGTAGGGATTGTGCGGCATTCCCAGAGTTCTGGCCAAGGACGCGTGTTTCCTGGAGACGCAGTTAGTCACAAATGAAAGCTGTCTGGCAGAGGAAGGACTGGGCAGGCGCTCTCCACCAGGACTGCTTTGAAGGAGCATCAGAACTCTGCACACACAAGCTGCAAATATTGTTGGATTCCTAAGAGTTAGGACAGGTATCAGCGATAAGCCAGAGACCAGTATATCACCCACATCAAAGGAACACAAGTGAGAAAACCCAGCACGGATTCCTCCAAAACACCAAGAGTGTCCATGAGGGGGAAATTCTTCTTTAAATGCCTACCAGACCCAGAGAGCTGGAAGCAATCAACAGCACCAATCAAGAATTTTCATGCTCTGCCTACCTCTCCTTTCCCCAATTTCAACACCGTTGGTGCCTGAAACTTCAGTTAGCTGGCTGGGGGAGAAAGCAGAAAAAGGAGAGAGAAGATGCCAGCCATGCTCCCTTTCATGCAGGCTTTTTGCCTGCCTTGTGTTGGTACCTGGGAGCAGGAGAGCAGCTCTGAATTGGAATGAAATCATAAGCTTTGCCTGTTATATGGGACTTGGTATTTTAAGTAGTGATTTGAGACTGTTCTGTAACTTAACAGTGCCCAGAGCATTAATGAGATCTGTCTCACTTTTTCTAGGAACAATGGCAGAATTAGTCCCACTGAGCAACTAAACAACACTGTTGCTTGTATGATTATACCTTTGGTTCTGCTTGCTAAATACAGTGCTTAAACTTAGTGATTCACCACTTTCATACGCAATGGCAGCTCAAAACTTCTCTACAGGCCCCAGAGTTTCTTTAGATCCTTTGAAAAGGCCAGTTAACCCTTTAATCTTATAAATACTCCAAGGAATGCTTTTATGAGGATGGGATTTAACTCGTTAGGACCCATGTAGTAAGTGGTCTCTGGCTGTTAGCCCCAGATGCAGCATCTCCTAATTTCTCACCAAAATGCCTATAAAGCCATAGGAGAAAAGTAAATATATATTTTGTGTAAGTCATACCATTTTAGAAATTATTTCATGAGACTGCCTAAAAAGGAGTATACTATACTTTACAACTCATCGATTTTATATGCAAGAAGCTTTTTGAGATTTCCAGCCATATTTCTATGTCCATTAGACACAGTACCTCCCAGAAAATAGTGGGACATGAAGCATAAGTGAATAATGCTATATTGCATTCTGGAAAGGATAACCCCTTAACTAATGTACGTAAGCACAAAGACACAAAAACTCTACTAGAAGCACTTAAATGGAACCCCAAATCACATATATTATCAGTTCGGAGTAATCAGCTAAGTTAAGCAATGGGATAAGGAAAGATGCACTTTCAGAGGAAAGTACTAGTTATAAGATTTTTGGGGAAAAGATAAAGGCCTAAGAGTTAAGCCAAACTATAATCTTAAAAAGAGGACTGTTTCATGACATTAACAAACTCCCAAACGTGTTAAAAGTCTAATTGTCTGATTGTATCTTCCCTCTTACAAGAGTACATTAAAAGGAGTGTCTTATACTCCAGAGAAAAGGAAAGAAAAACACCATGAAGATGCAGACACAAAATACCTTGGAAAATTTGAAATAATACTTCAAGAAACTGTCCAATAGATACTGACATCTATACAGAAGTCAGGCTTAGACAGATAGTTAGGAGGAATTTCAGGTCTGCGGCAGAGACAATGCCCTATGTGATCCACACTCCCTTCTTTTCCTGGCACATGGAGAACTGTATTTTCCAGCCTCCCTTGCAGCTGGATTACTAACTAACTTTCATGTTGGAATGTAAGTATAAACAATCATTCTGAGGCAGGTAAGAACAAGGGTACCTAGTCCATGTTCTCTCTTCCCTTCTTGCATCAACCGTGGAGACTGTGTTCCAAATGGCATAGTCTTAAGACTGAGAAGGGCCACATGCCCTGGATTGGACTTCACACAAGAAACATATTTCATTGTGTTATTCCACTGAGATTAAAGAGCTGATTTGTTATTGAAAGATAACATAATCCAATCTGACCAATACAGAACCAAAAACACAGCAGTAGATTCAAAAACCATGTCGACTTATCCAAGGAGTACACGCTACCAGTTTAATATTAGACATTCTATCAATATTGTAATTTGTCACATAAGATAGATAATAGGAAAATTGAGATGTTCAGAAGCATTTGATAAAATCCAGAGCCTATGACAAATGAAGAGAAAATTTTTTAGTAAAATCATTAAAATATCCATCTTAAACGAATAGCCATTTCTCTTAATAATGAGCCATTGCAAGCCTTCCTATACTTAAGAATCACTAACAAGACAAGGATGCCGACTAGCACCACAATTGCTTGACATTGTTATAGAAACCTGAGAAAATGTAAGAAGCAAAAAGAAGTAACAGTCTATGAATAGAAAGGAGGAGAAAAATGTAACCTCACGGGTAGATAATTTACCTTTGGAAAAACTAAGAGGCTCAACTAAGAAAAATTGAATACAAGTTTGAAAGGGGAATAGAATTTTAGAAGTTGAATTGTTGCAAAATGTATTGAAAATAAAATCTCTACCTTTCCTTCATGTTTTCAAAAACTCATTGGAAAATATATTGAGTGTGGAGAAACCCCATTCACAATACCAACAACAAAAATATGAGCAGTAGACTTAATACAAATTACCAGACTTACAAGAAAATCACAAAACTTCAAAAAGACTTGGAGACATATTATATTCCTGGATGGGAATCTTCAATATTGTAAAATCAACATTTCTCTACAAATTAATTCACATATTAAAACAAAATTATACACAAAAGTTCAAAGGGAAGTTTGAGGAATTTGACAAGGTAATTCTTAAGATATTCATTCAGATATAAACTGGTGTAAACATTTTTACAGAGATAATTCAATGCAATAATTAAAACAGTTAAGCACTGGCTCAGCAAAAGCTACAAAGATCAATGGAATGGAACAGAAAGTACTGAAACCGAGTTATAAAAACGGGAGTAGTCAACAGAGGAGGTGGTTGAATACGGAGTAATGGTCATGGAATTGAGCTCTGGGGACACCAGCTTTGAGAGAAGAGCAAGGGGCCAAAAAGGAGTCACCATGGATGTAGAACGGACTGCAGGGCTCCCAAAGCCAGGTGGAGGAACCGCTGCATCAAGGGAGTGATCAACTGAGTTAGGTTAAACGCTGCTGAGGAGTCAGGCAAACGAGAACTGGGAACTGTTCATTTTAGCTATATGAGATCATTGAGGACGATGACAGGGGCAGTTTGAGTACAGTGGTGAGGTCAATAGCCTGAGTGGAGTGACTTCAAGAACGAACGATGAGCAGTCAATAATGGTGAAGGCTGACATCCCTTTCAAGTTTTGCCATAAAGTGGAGTAGAGAAATGGGCAGGAGCTGGAGGGAGAAGTAGGGCCAAGAGGGTTTATAATAGGAGGCAGTAAAAGCATTACTACAAGAATAAGAGTGCTCTATCTGAAAGGGGAAATGATGGTGTAGGAGAGAAAAAAATGAAGCAATGTCTTCAGAAAGGTTAAATCAGGTATGAAGTCCAACCCACCAGTAGAGCATGGGTTTAAGGCGGCAATGGTTCATTCAAAGTAGCAGAAGGAAAGGCAGGTCATATGCACAGAGACTGGTGGATAGGAGCTTCAGAAGTCTTTGATGACTTCTATAAACCCCTCAGTGAAATAGGAAGCTCCTCCAGTAAATTTAAGGACATGAGAGATGGCATTTCGAGGACAAAGTTTGAAATAGTTCAGGAGAATCAATAAATAGAAAAATGTACCGACTGCCAGCAGCAGCCTAAAGGTGAATCACCATGAACTCAAGTAGGAGGTCACGTGACACTCCGTCCTGCCATTACTGTGTTGAGGTAGGCATGCAGTGGGCAGAAAATCCCATTTACCCAGGGTTGGGCTTTTGCCTAGTTAGGACTCAAAGCAAGAGCGGGACAAGGAAATGGAAAACTGACCATGGAATTCAAGCTGGATAAGAAGAGTAAAGACTTCAAGGGAATGAGAGACTGTGCAGAAGAGGTATGACCAATGGACTGAAGGGTTTGGTGGAGCCAAAGAATTGCTGGAGCATGAGGGGGTATGAGCTAGAAAAAATAGAAGTGGTCAGAACTGGGTGCTTAAAATTAGTATCCAGGATTATGGAGACTGGTAATGACAAATCTAGGATTTAATCATGGGGGTAGGAGGCTGACATAAGTTGGAGAACAAGATCACTGGAGAAAGAAGGAACTAAGAAACTAGAAAAAATGATGTAAGGTAGACATTGAAGTCATCAAGGATTACAAGGGAAGCAGTATTGGAATGACAATGGTCCCATGAAGATCAGAGATGAGAGAAAACGGGTTTATCTGCAACAAGGGGAAATAGAGGATGGTACAGTTTATTGATTCAAAGTGAGATTCAAGATTCAAAGTGAGGAATTTTAGGGTATTGAACTCTTGTTTTAAACAATTCTAGGTATTAGTTTTGAAAGTAATAGGTTAAGTGGGGTATAATGTGGAGGTCATGAAAACATGTTCCAATAGGATATTTTTTAAAATGTCTTTACATTATGGTGTGTGTGTGTGGGTGTTTGTGGGGAAGAGACAGTGTAGCACAGAGAAGACAAATAGTGATTCTGAGGCATATTACTACACTGATGGACAGTGACTTCACTGGGGGATGGGGGGCATGCAATAATATGGGTGCATGTAGTAACCACACTGTTTTTCATGTTGAACCTTCATAAGAGTGTATATCAATGATACCTTAATAACAAAAAATGTCTTTATGTTATATACATGAATACTAGTGAGTTGGAATAAAATGTAATGACCCTCTCTCAATACATCACTAGAAAAAGTCTTCATGCCCACACACTCAAACTGGAATGATCCAGAGAAAATAAGTATGGCCTTTACATAGACATGTAAAGTTGTAAAGCAATCTGTATTTATTTAAAAAACCTAAATAGAGAATACAACCAAATGATCTTTGACTGGACTTTAGACTAAAAAAAAAAATTGTATGCATGAGGACAACTGAAGAGAGCTGACCATGGCCTGCCTGTATATTAGAATTATGGAATTATTAATTTTATTAAGTGTGACAATAGTATCAGAGTCATGTAGGTGAATGTCCTTATACTTAGAAACCACAAGCTTAAATATTTAGGGGTGAATGATCATGCTGTCCCAACTAACTTTCAAATGATTCACTCTAGAAAATGTGTGAATATACAAAGAAAGAAAACTAAAAATGTTAACTATTGGATTTGGGTTTTACTTTCTATGAATTTGAAAAAATTTTAAACGAAGTTGGGGAAGAATATGAAGTTTTTATTAATAATGTTCTATGAAATAGTTTTAAAAAGCATTATATTTCTAAACTGACAAGTTAGTTAATATACTGTGATCTTAAATAGATTGGTTCAAGTAGTTTAATACACGTTTTTATCTATTTCATATTCATTCCTGCAAATTTTATATTCAAAGTGAGAACACATCTAAAACTAGAAAATCATTAAGTGGCAAAATTAGCCAAATAACTAAAGACATAGAATTGAAAACAGTTGCTGCTGGGGAGCAAGTCCTTGGTGGGGGAAGGGTGACGGTAGTGATGTGCAATGTGCAGTGACAGAGAATAGGGAACTGATGTCTTTCTGTACAAGCCTTATAAGATATTTAACTCTTCAAATTATATGTATGCATAACTTAATATTTTAAGAAATCCACTTAAAATAATTTTACTTCGTATTTTTTGCTCTTATTTCATACTGCTTTAATGCTTTACTTACTATTAGAAGAAAAAATAAAATGAGGCTATCAAGGAACATTGAGAGCCTACTAGATACACACAGCTTTGTTCCTTACCAGGCACATATCTACTATTAGCAAGAATTTTCACTCTTTGTTTCCTCATGTACATATAATATCAGAGAGGAAAAATAAACCTCAAACTGTAAAATGTTATGCTCTATCTAAATGTGTAAAAGTTAAAAACAAGCTGTAAAATGTTTCTTTAGATATAGAAAAAATTAAAAATTAGTCTTAAAGATAGCACAAGAGAAAAGCAGAGACTTGTATTCTACTAAATAAAGCTTCAAAACTCTCACTTCAGTGTTTGAAATAGTGAAATTATGACTGCACAGGGAACAACAACAATGTTTAAGTTCAACCAGTTTGTAGTTGGTTGAAATACAATTGTTTATTGGGATGCTGCTATTTTTAGTTTTAAAAGCAGGCGAAAACTTATATTTGTGTTCAGAGTAACAAATCTGTAAATTCTCCTTCAAAGAACAGAAGAGCCAGTAATTAATAAAGACAAGGATTCAGATTTATTTGGAAATTCACAGTTTCTAATGGCACTAACAGCTCCGTAGTTACATACTGAAAGTCATCTTTCCACAACTGGATGCTGCAAATGATGGTGTAACTTCCGCTCTACCTTTGCCCTCATCTGGACTTCTTTTCAATGGTTTCTATACAATCAGGCCCCTCTTGCTCTGAATGGCTAATTGTACAGACTGGAAAAAAAATTAAATCATCTAAAACATACTGGTGACCTAAAGCAGCAACTTAAACAAACAGAAAAGGCTTTAAATATGTCACATTACAAACAATACCTGCAGCAAGGTATCAGACAAGTTTAAAAACAGTTATTAGTAAAAGTGCTCAATAAGTTATAACTTAATTCTTACAACACAAAATGGTCAATTCTCTTTCAAAAAGATATTTCCCACTTTCACTCATTACTGTACAAACACCTATTAAGAAATCATTTATTCAAATATGGTCACTGCCAATTATTTTTAAAGAAAAACAAGGAGAAAATGCAGACACATGGACGTGACACATGTATACCTCTGCACACTTGTAGCCAATACAAAGCAAACACCAAGGAATAATAATCCCTTTGGACTCAATCAACTAGACGAGGCTCAACAAACTCACTAGCTGGTCCTGTTCGTATGTACACAGTCAGTGACTACATGGTAAGACCTGGACTCATTTGACAAACCTTCCAATTTTCTATTTATAATAATAGAAAACAGTGATCTGAAAGTCTGGAGGAATAGTGCTCATTGTGAAAATGTTTAAAATGTAAGGTAGCTAAAGAAAGCCTTTACAAGTGGTTAAATGTGTTTAAAAGGTGAATCTATAAAAAAATTTTTTTTGCAAATAGCATTTGCAAGAAAAGATCTTATGGTTTTTCTTCTCATTGAGTTAATAACTAAAGGAAACTAGTGTAAGTTAAATGAAAATAACATTGTCACCATTTATCTAAAAGAACAGACTTAAAAATTCCAGGAAGTGTTTATCACCAGTGAGTTTGCTAACAGAGGTCTAGCTGGCAAGTCTTAAGGATCTTTACACTGTCCGACTCACATTACTGGACTTCAGGCACAAATCAAGGCACCTGAAAGTCTTGTAGTGTTTGCAGCTTCAAAAAACTGACAAAGTTATAAAAGAAATCAAATGACAGGAAAAGTTCTCCCTCCTCTTCCAGTGGCATTATAAATAGACAAAAGGCACATAAATATGGGAAGGTGCAAGAAATAGGAACAAAGCTAAAGGAAGAGGTTTAGGCTTTCATTCCTATCCCACCCAAGGAACTGGGTTTCCAAATTACTTTTGTCCCAGTATTTAATCTGTGAAAAAACACCTTTATAAAATGTCTACCATTGTCCTTGTAGAAGGGATCCACCTTGTAAAACTGCAGCTCATTAACCAAGATTGACACAATCCCACGTACATTTTAAAAAGGCAGAACCCATAATTTCTGAATACTTTTTCCACTAATATTTTCTCCCTCCCCCAAACCCTTCAAATACCACAGACTGTTCTTCAAAGAATAGTAAGTCTCCAGTATGAAAAGTTCGATTAATTTTAGATATGTCCCGAGACCGCTGTAACACCAAATGTTCCCACCGTGATCTCTTTGTTTCCTTTGATTATGTCGTGCAGGCTTGGCAATGATCCTGACTTAGTCTGTATTAGAGTTTTTATCAGTTTTCCTTGGTCTTGGACTTTAGATCGCCTTCGTTTTAAAGCCCTCTTCTCAGTTTTTGTCTTTTGGGGCTGTCCATTGCACAGACTGGTGCAAGCTGAAATGCCACAAAAATAAGACTCTTCTGACTGTGAGGAGGTTTCTGAGCTTCCTTCAGATGGAGGACCCTTATAAGAAGAGTGATACACTTCTCCCATATTAGAAAAATCTCTCTGGTTCATATAGGGCTTCCTTCCTTTTAGGTCTCCATTGGCTATAGGGTGTGATGGAGCTGCTGGCTTTATGGTCTCAATTTTCTCAGTTTTGTACTTGCAGCGTTTCTTCTACAACACAAGAAAGAGTAGGAATGAGACCTTCAGTTGTTACCTAACCAATCATCTAGGGAGTTGAGCTAATGGAGGAAAGTGCCCCTCCTGGTGAAAAGTAAACAGTATAGACAGTGTATCATCTGTTGTGTTCTGCAGAGACGCCACTGTTACCTTCCCATTGGTAAGGACTACTTAGCCAAAACTCTTGTCACCTCTGAAGAGAGATTTAGGGTGATATCTAACATCTGAATAGCTATTACTGCCACATAGTACACAGATTGCCTTCTTTCCTGTGTACCCTCCTTACTTTGAAAGGTACTCTATTCCTAGTTATTAAATGAGAAAGTCAAGGCTCACTGGTTTGGATTCCTGCCCAAGTTACAATGTAGTAAGTGGCCAAGTTGGGACTGAATCCTAGGCTACTTGGCTCTGAAGCCCAATATCTTTCACCTAGAGGTAATTACCTCTAATTGAAATGAGTACTATTTCCTTTGAGAGGCAAAACGGAAAAAGTGGTGATTTTATAACCAAAAAAACCTATGTATATTCTGAATTTTGTCACCTATCCAATGGATCATTTAAAAAAACAAACTGAGTTTCAGTTTTCTCACTGAAAAAGTACAGAGAGTATCGTCTTCTGTCATGGGGATTGAAGGAGAGGTGCACCCACTGTGTCTGACATGAACTGATGCTCAACAGTGACCAACAGCCATGGACCAGTAAAGCTGTTTCTGTAAACGGCCAGACAATAAATACTTTAAGGCTTTACAAGTCACATTCTATCTCTCCTACATATTCTTTTTATTTTACAATCCTTTAAAAATGGCTCTAGGCCCATACAAAACAGGCCACAGGCCATATACACCTTGTGCGTTGTAGTTTGCTGACCCCTGTAAACATTTTTTTTGTATGATTACCATATTGGAAAAAAAAACCAGTAAGTTTAAGAACCACTTAAAGATTATATTAAACCTTTCAACCTATATCTTCATGTACTACCAAATATGCTTAAAAAGAAACAAAATATTACCTTTTTTTCTGGAGAAAACTTGAGGGGTTCTACGATGTACAAATCATTTGGGTCTACTGTAAGAAAAAATAAAAAAGATGTGCAATGTAAAGTAGATTATGCTATGATTAAACACTACAAAAACATTATATATATCATCCCTTAGTGATTATTTTCCTAATAGAACCAATAACTTTATATTTATACCAGGTTAACCATATAGTTACGCATTTTAAAATCAGCAAACCAAAAGTGACAAAGTGGGATTTGGTACCCTTATTTTGGGCTTAACTGGTTACCTTCAAATAATTTTCCTAAAAGTTTCACCAAACAGTTTTGGCTATTAGCCAACACACTGCATGTTCTTCTTTGGGCCCAGCCCTACCCTCTTACCTAATGAGAAAAGTAACACTACCAGGTAAGCTAATACCAAACCTGCAGATTATCTGAGTATTTCTCTAAGAGACTTAAATTCTACACTGTATTGTAAATGGAGGTTATAAGGTGCAATAAGCAGCTGTGACCATATATGGGAACCAGACAAGGGAACACACATACACAAAAGGATGTCTCAGAAGTGTTTTCTAATTGTTTAGTACTATGGCTTCCTATGATCAAAACTATGAACTTCAAAATCTAAAAACAGCTTCAACATGCAATATAAATGACCAAGCAATCATGAATAAACACTTCTGGGAAGGTGAGTAAATTAGAAATATCAGATTTATGATTTCATTACTTTAAGCAGATTCAAGATAGCCCTATGTCACCACCACACTGACAAGATAAATGTAAATATAAAAGAGGGGCTATAAGACTTTAGTCCTAGCCAACCCATTTAAAGTAAATGATTTATGGTATGACAGTGGCAGAAGTTTGTTAAGGAGCAAATTCACTATGAAACTTCATACACCAGAAATTTAATAAGATTAAATAAATTTAATAATAAACATGATTCAGTTATACTTTATCATGTCTTAGAAATTTGTTAAGAAAGTCATCAAATACATAAAGATATTCAAACATTCCTTTAAATAGTCATTTCTACCAGATTACTTATCTTACTTGAATTGCTTTTTTTAAAAAAACATGGTATCTACTTCTACAAATGGTTGTGTTAATGTTATTCAGATCAACCACTCCACTGAAAGCAACTAATATGATGGATTTTATTATTTTTTTAATCACTAAACACACTGAAAAGCTGCCCCAATCAAATGATTCCCCAGCCCAAAACTGAAGGAAAAGTGGGAATCCAGACAGTAAGTGGAACACAGAAGTCCTTTTTGTCCTGAAAGCATATGCCAGTGTAAGAATATGTGAATTTTAGTTCTGATGGTATCAAGGGAAAGGGGCCAGAAATCAAACCTCAGGGCCCACCCAAAGTTACAGTCCAATAAGATACCCTCCCCTTCTCTACAGTAAGCTGGGACTCCACAAAGGACTATACCTGGAGGGAAAGAATGAACCCACGCAGGAACTTACAGAGCAAATGCCCATCATGTGGTGGTCCAACAACCTTGAGCCATGAACATAAAGTATTCCTGAATGTAAAGCAAACACAAATTCTCTCTGGAATAAGCTCTCAAATTAATCCTACAAGTAATTTTGCAAAGAAAAGGACAAGCAGACAAGATAACCAAGCACACAAAGACACAAGGCACCTTGAGCAAGAGCCTTCAAAGACAATTAATGAACAGATTCACAAAGATTTGAGAGTAGAATTATCAAATACAGACTATAGTATAAACAATTATACTATGTTTTAAAAAAAACAAGCTGGACAATATCTGCAGGGAACATAAATCAAGAAAAAAGGACCTAGATGCTTAAAAAACAATACTAAAAGAACTAGAAATGGAAAATGTAACAACTGAGATTAAAAACTGAAGAGATTAATTTAACAACAAACTACGGATACCTTAAGAATATGTCCTGAAACACAGGTCAGAAAAAATCATCCAAAATACAGCACAGAAGACAGTAAGATCAGAAATAAGAAAAGTTCCAACATGGGATACAGGGAGGACTATCACATTTAATTTAATGGAGATCGTTTAAGAGTATGTGGCTGAGATATTATTTAGGGGGAAAATAATGGCTAAGAATTTTCCAGTACTGATAAAAGATACCAATTCAGAGATTCCAACAAATTTAAATAGGAATAATAATAACAATAAAAGTAAAGAAAATTTCAGTTTTAAGGGAAGTAATGACAAATAGAAGGTCTCAGAAGAGTTAAGAAACTGGTATATATGTGGAGAAATTAAATGAACACAAGTGCAAAAAGATACCTTGCTGAATTAAAACTGAGAAGCAAAGTAAAAAACAGAATTAAAATACATAAGAAAAGCAACACATAAATCAAGCTGGGGATAAAAAAAAATCTTTGTACCATTCAAGAAGAGGTAAAAGTACTGATTAACTTTAGACTGTGGTATTTGTATTTCCAAGGTAACCAGAAAAGGAACAAAAACACTGTACAATTTTTAATCTAATGACAGAAAACAGAAGAATCTCCTCCTCCTTCAACAAAAAATCTTAATGAGGGCAAGGGAGGGGAAAAATAAGAACAGTTAATATGCAAAAGATATGGGAGGAGGCTCAAGATGGCAGAGCAAGCAGGCAAGGTGGAAACCTCCTCCCACACATATACCAAGGAGGCAATTACAGCAAATACAATTAACCCTGAAAACAAACTGAAAACTGCAGGACAGACCACCTACATGTAGTGAAGAAGAGAAGACCACACAGAAAAGAGTATAGTGGCAGAGCCACAATGGAGCAGGACCGAAGCCCTTCCCCTATCGCAGCCCACAGGCAGGAGGAAGAGGAACAAAGCAGGGAAGAGGCAGACACCCAGGAACTCTGCATACCTGGCCCTGGACATCTGCTCAGGAACATGAGTTCACACTACACTGGGTTCTGGAGATTAGTGGGACTGGATACCAGGGATGGTTGGAACACTCTGGGAGGCTGAGACACCAGCCACCTGTGGACAGGCATAATCCACTGGTCCCGCTGAGACCCAACACAGAGGCAGCAGTTTGAAAGAATTGCCACCAGCACAAGGGGAGTCAGAGAGGTGAGGGTTGGATGGGGCTATTTCTGCAGGAGAAGGGGCAGGTGGACGTTTCCTGCCCAGCCATCCCTCAACCTAACAGGTCAGGCACTCTCAGGAGCCCCAGGTGCTCCATCCCTGTTGCTGGTGGCTCAGCCCTGAGTAGCTTCCCTGCAGTGCCAGTGAACCAACCCACCAGTCTTGGATTTTGCTGCCCGGTGGGTAGAGGGAGACCCTCCCATAGCTTTCACAGCACTGCTTCAACCCAACTGGGGAGGCACCTGCAAGAGCCAGCTCTGAGAGCTCCTTCCTCCCCATGGGTGGCCAAGCCTGGGGCTACATGCCTCACTGCTGCGACAGGGTGCCTACAAGACTCACTGCAAAAGCTGCACGCCTCAGCACAGCCTCCTGCCACTCATGCTATGCTGCTTTCACAAGCCTGTGCACACTTCCACCATTCCCCCTCCCAGTGGGTGACTCACAGCCACTGCCAAATGGATAAAGAAACAAGACCCAACTATATGCTGCCTATGGGTGACTCATTTCAGACCAAAGACATACACAGACTAAAAGTGAAGGGAAGGAAGAAGATATTTCATACAAACAATAGGGAGAAAAAAGAGGTAGTTGCAATATTTAGACAAAATAGACTTCAAAACAACAGAGAAGAACATTACATAATAATAAAGGGGTCAGTTCAACAAGAGGATACAACCATTATAAATATCTATGCACTCAACATAGGAGCACCTAAATATATAAAACAAACACTAACAGAATTAAAGGAGTAAATAGATCATAGCATATTCACTGTAGGAGACTTTAATATACCACTCACATCAACAGACAGAAAGAAAATAAATAAGGAAGAAGCACTGAACAATACAGTAGATCAAATGGACTTAACAGATACCTACAGAACACTCTACCCAAAAGCAGCAGGATACACATTTTTCTCAAGTGTACATGGAATGTTCTCCAGAATAGATCACACTCTAGGCCACAAGAGCCTCAATAAATTCAAAAAGGTTGAAATGTATTAGGCAACTTCTCAGACCACAATGGTATGAAACTAGAAATAAATTACACAGAGAAAACAAAAAAGCCTACAAACACATAGAAACTAAACAACATGCTTCTAAATAATCAATGGATTAATAAACAAATAAAACAAATCAAGCAATACATGGAGACAAATGAAAACAAAAATACAATAATCCAGTATTTGTGGGATGCCACAAAGGCTGTTCTAAGAGGGAACTACATAGCAAATACAGGCCTACATCAAGAAACAAAGCAATTCCAAATAAACATTCTAAACTCACAATTAAAGAAATTAGAAAAAGGAACAAATGAAACCCAAAGTTAGTAGAAGGAGGGACAGAATAAAGATCAGAGCAGAAGTAATAGAGAGAAGAATAAAACAAAAGAAAAAATTGATGAAACTAAGAGCTGGTTCTTTGAGAAAATAAGCAAAATAGATAACCTCCTAGCTAGACTAAGCAAGAAAAAAAGAGAGAGTACATAAATAAAATCAGAAACAAAGAAGAAAGAGCCACAATGGATACCAAGAAATATAAAGAATTATTAGAGAATAAAATGAAAAACTATATGCCAATAAATTGGACAACCTAGAAGAAATGGACATTTTCTAGGAAAAAACGACCTTCCAAGGTTGACCCAGAAAGAAACAAAATCTGAACAGACCAATTATGAGCAATGAAATTTAACTGGTAATCAAAAAACACCCAAAAAACAAAAGTCCGTGTCCAGATGGACTCACAGCTGAATGTTATCAAACATGTAGTGACCTAATACCCACCCTCCTTAAAGTTTTCCAAAAAGTAGAAGAGGAGGCACTACTTCCAAACTCATTCTGAGCCAGCATCATTCTAATACCAAAACCAGGCAAAGACACTAAAAAAGAAAAGTATAGACCAGTATCCCTAATGAACACAGATACAAAAATCCTCAACAGAATATTAGCAAACCGAATTAAAAAATACATCGAAAGGGTTATCCGTCACAAACTAGTGGGATTTATTCCAGGGATGCAAAGATGGTATAACATTCATAAATCAAACAGTACACCACAGTAACAAAAAGAAGGTTAAAAACAACATGACCTCAATAGATGCTGAAAAATCATGACAAAATTCAACATCTATGCATGACAAAAACTCTCAACAAAAAAGGTATAGAGGGTACATGCCTCAACATAATAAAGGCCATATATGACAAACCTACTGCCAACATCACACTTAACAGTGAAAAGCTGAAAGCTTTTCCTCTAAGATCAGGAACAAGAGAAGGGTGCCCACTCTCACTGCTTTTATTCAGCATAGTACCAGAAGTCCTAGCCACAGCAGTCAGACAACACAAAGAGATAAAAGGCACCCAAATTAGTAAGGAAGAAGTTAAACTGCCACTATTTACAGAAAACATGATTATGTACATAGAAAACCCTAAAGAATCCACCAAAAAACTACTAGAACAACTGAATTCAGCAAAGTTGCAGGATATAAAATTAATACACAGAAATCTGTTGTGTTCCTATATACTAAAAATGAACTAGCATAAAGAGAAATCAGGAAAACAACTTCAATTACAATTGCATCAAAAAGAATAAAATACCTAGAATTAATCCTAAACAAGGAATAAACAAGGACGTGAAAGACCAATACTATGAAAACTACAAGACACTCATGAGATAAATTAAATTAAGAAGACACCAAGAAGCGGAAATCTATCCCATACTCACGGATAGGAAGAATATTGTCAAAATAACCATCCTGCCCAGAACAATTTACAGATTTAATGGAATCCCTATCAAAATATCGATGGCATTCTTCAATGAATTAGAGCAAATAGTTCTAAAATTCACATGGAACCACAAAAGACCCCGAATGCCAAAGCAATCCCAAGAAAGAACAAAGATGGGGGGATTATGCACCCCGATTTCAAGCATTCCTACAAAGCTACAATAATCAAAACAATATGGTACTGACACAAGAACAGACCCATAGATCAATGGAACAGAATAGAGTGCCCAGATATAACACACACATACATGGTCAACTAATATACAATAAAGGAGCCATGAATATATACTGGGGAAAAGACAGTCTCTTCAATAACTGGAGCTGGAACTACTGGACAGCTACATGCAAGAGAATGAAACTGGATTACTGCCTAACTTCATACACAAAAGTAAACTTGAAATGGATCAAAGACCTGAATGTAAGACATGAAACCATAAAACTCTTAGAAGAGAACATAGGCAAAAATCTCTTGAAAATAAGTATGAGCCATTTTTTCCTGGGCACATCTCCTCAGGCAAGGGAAGCAAAATAAAAAATGAACAAATGGGACTAGATCAAACTAAAGAGCTGCTGTAGAATAAAGGACACCAGCAGTACAAAAAGGCAACCTGCAGTATGGGAGAATATATTTATAAATGATTTATCTAGTAAGGGGTTAACACCCAAAATATATTAAGAACTCATATGCCTCATCACCAAAATAAATCAAATAACCTGATTAAAAAATGGGCAGAGGCAGAGGACCTGAACAGACATTTCTCCAAAGAAATTCAGATAGCCAACAGGCACATGAAAGATGCTCCACATCACTAATCATCAGGGAAATGCAAATCAAAACCACAATGAGGTATCACCTCACACCAGTCAGAACAGCCACTATCCAAAAGTCAATAATTAACATGTGTTGGTGAGGATGTAGAGATATGGGAACCCTCCTACCCTGTTGGTGGGGTATCAATTGGTGCAGCCACTGTGGAAAGCAGTATGGAGGTTCCTCAAAAAACTTAAAAAAAAAAAATACCGTTTGACCCAGTAACTCAACCTCTAGGAATTTACCTGAAGAAAAAAAAAACCCTGAGTTGAAAAGATATATGCATCCCTATGTTTATTCCTGCATTATTTACAATAGCCAAGATATGGAAACAACTTAAGTGTCCATCAATAGATGAATGGATAAAGAAGATGTAGTACATATACATAATAGAATATTATTCAGCCATAAAAAAAATCTTGTCATTTGAAACAACATGGATGGATCTAGAGGGTATAATTCTCAGTGAAATAAGCTAGGCGGAGAAAGGCAAATCCCATGTGATTTCACTTATTCCTGAAATATAAATGCAAAGCAAAATGGAATGAACAAAACAGAAGTAGACCCATAGACACTGAGAAGTGACTGGCAGTTACCATGGGGGAGGGGTTTGGGTGAGTGGGTGGGGACACTGAAGGGGATATAGAGGCATAAAAATTCTCAATGATAGTGTAGGTTGGTCACAGGGATAGTTGAGCTTGGAGAATACAGCCAATGATTCTGTAACATCTTTCTTTCTTGACAGATAGTAGCTGTATTAATGGGGGTGAGGACTTAATAGTATGGGTAACTGTTGAAGCACTGTGTTGTACACCTGAAACTTATGTAAGATTGTATATCAATGATACTTCAATTAAAAAAATATGCCAATACCTTTATGTTAATAAATTTTAACATTTAGATAAAATGGAACATTGCTGTAAATTTTAAAGTGACCAAAAACCCTGGTTCCTATAACCTGAATTAGAGGCCAAAAACTTCTCTTACAAAGCAAATTCCAGATCTACATAACTTTACTGATTCAAAAAAGAAATAATTATAATCTTAACCTTTTCCTGAGAACAGAAAACAAGAACAGTGCTCATCTGATTTTATAAGCTTTTGCATAACAAAATCCAACAGTCTGAGAAATAAAAAATTACACGCCAAGCTTATTCATGAACACGTCCAAAACTTCTAAGTTAATAGCAAACACAATTATTTAAAACTAACAATATACACACAAAATATATAAATAAATGAACTATCCTGGCCAACTTGTGTTTAGTAAGAATGAAATAAAATTTTGACTTTAGAAAATCAGTTAATTTATTTTAATAACTGATTAAAAATTATGTTAAAAGATGTTAAAAAAATATTTGGCAAAATTAAACAGATTAATGAAGGAGGGGAACTATTACCAAACAAGAGAGAAGAACTTCTTTAGGTAAAGGGTATCTATAAAACAACTATGACAAATATAATAATACATAACATTTAGAGCTTTCTCTTTAAGAATAGGAATAAGACAAAGGTGCCCATCCACCATTTCTATTCAACACTGCTAAAATGCTAGCCATTGCAGTCAAGGAAGCAAAAGAAATAAAGCTATAAGGATTGGAAAGGAAGAAACAAAACTGTCTTTATTCTCAAAAGATATGTCTGTAAAATACAAAATAACCTAGAAATGAACTATTCAGGTAAAACTACATTGCTGTCTATAAAATCAATATAAAAATCTAGGCACTAGTTCCCAGTCTCACAAGTAAAAGCAGTCCAGTAGTTGCCACTTGTTCCTAATAACAAGTAAAAAGCTAAACAAACTGAAAAATCAATACTCTTACATCTGTCAGAGAAGTGAGGTCACAAGGCAAACCATTGTCCCCAAACTTGGAGACAAAGACGCAGATACTAACAATTTCAACTCACCTGGGCAGAAACCTCTGTGGGAATCAGTGCCTGAGAAGGAAAATCTGAACTGTAACTGACAAATTGCTAGACATACAGTGCAGACACGTTTGTGACTTAAACACTCCAAGGGGGATGGAATCAGAGAGGAACCCCAACACTTTTTTGAGTTTTACATCAAAGAACTCTACCAGGTCCTCACCATTTTGAAATATGCCAGAGCATTCTGTTCTTGGAAAGGCCTGCCTTTGGGAGAGACTATTTTGCCAAAGTCTAACCTGCCTGGGGGAAGGGGAGACCTGAGAAACACTGGTGAGGTTCACAGTCCAGGGACAAAAATTCACCAAAAGACGGAGACCTAATTACAGGACTATAGAATGCTTCCCTTACCACCACACCACTACACCAGTAGAGGTCTATTTACCACAGTTCCTTTTACCAAGAACATCATGTCCCCCTTTCAATAGAAAATTACAAGGGACAGTAAAAGGTAAAAGAACAAAGTTTGAAAAGACAAAACAAGCATTAGAACCAGAGGTTGATATGGCAGGAATGTTGGAATTATCAAACCAGGAATTTTTTTAAGCTATGGTTAATATGTTAAGAGCTTTAATGGAAAAAAGTAGACAATATGCAAGAACAAGTAATGTAACAGAAAAATCCTAAAAAAGAAATGTTAGAGATTCTTCACAAATGAAGAATACCTTTGATGACTACATTAGTAGACTGAACACAGGTGAGCAAAAAATCACTGAGCTTGAGGATATGACAACACAGACTTCTAAAACTAAGGAAGAAACACTCCTCCAAGCTCATTCTATGAAGCTAGCATTACTTTGATACCAAAGCCAGACAAAGCCACAACAAGAAAACTACAGACCAATATTCTTAATGAGTATCAATATAAAAATCCTCAACAATAAAATACTAGCAAACCAAATCTGACAGCACATTAAAAGGGTTATATACCATGACCAAATGAGGTTTATTCCTAGACTACAAGGATGGGTCAATGTATGAAAATCAGTCAATGTAACATACCACATTAACAGAATAAAGGACAAATACTATATTTTCAGCTCAACTGATGGAGAAAACGCATATGATCAGATTGAAAACCCTTTCACGAGTAAAATATTCAATACATTAGGAACAGAAGGAAACAACCTCAACATATTAAAGGCCATCTATGAAACTAACATAATACACAGTAGTGAAAGACTGAAAGATTTTGCTCTAAGATCAGAAACAAGGCAAGGATTTCCACTCTTACCACTTCCATTCATCATAGTATTTTAAGTCCTAGCCAGAGCAATTAGGAAAACATGAATTAGCAAAAAAGGAAATAAAAGGGATCCAAATTGAAAGAAAGAAGGTAAAATTATCTACTCAGAGATGACATGGTCTTATTATTTAGAAAACCCTAAAAATTCCACACACAAAAAAACTGCTACAAGTAACAAATGTATTCAGTGAAGCTGCAGGATACAAAATCAACACACAAAGATCAGTTGCACTTCTACACAGTAACAATGAAAATCCAAAATGGGAATTAAGAAAAACAATTCCATTTACAAAAGTATCAAAAAGAATAAAATACTTATGAATAAGCCTAACTAAAGAAGTGAAGGACTTGTACATTGAAATCTACAAGACATTGATAAATTAAAAGATTCAAACAAATGGAAAGGCATCTCATGCTGACTTGAAGATTTAATATTATTAAGATGTCCTTTCTATCAAAATGATCTATAAATTCAGCATAATCCCTATCAAAATCCCAAAAGCATTTTTTTCCAAAACAGAAAATGCACCTGAAAATTCATAAAGAATCTCAAGGGACTTCAAATAGGTAAAAAAAATTCTGAAAAAAAAAAGAATGAAGTCAGAGGACTCATACTTCCTAATTTCAAATATTTTTTGCATTACAAACCTACAGTGATCAAAACAGTGTGGTAGTGTCTTAAAGACAAATGGACTGATGGAATAGAAAGAGGAGCCTAGAAATAAATCCTCATACATATGGTCAAATAATCTCCAACAAGGGTGCCAAGAAAACTCAGTGGGGAAAGGACAGTCTCTAACAAATGGTGCTGGATATCCACATGCAAAAGAATGAAGCTGGGCCCTTACCTTACACAACATACAAAAATTAACTCAAAATGGATTAAAGACCTAAATATAAGACCTAAAACTATGAAATTCTGAAAGAAAACATAGGGAGAAAATTTCATGACATTGAACTTGGCAATGATTCTTTAGATAGACATCTAAAATACAGGCAACAAAGACAAAATAGACAAATGGGACTATGTCAAACTTAAAAACTTCTGTCCATCAAAGGATAGAACAATCAACAGAGTAAAAAGGCAACCCGTCAAAGGAACAATATATTTGCAAATCATGTGTCTAATAAGAATTAATATCCAGAATACATAAAGAACTCCTACAATTAAATGACCACAAAAAATCAAATAACCTGATTAAAAAAATGGGCAAAGGACTTGAACAGATATTTCTCCAATGATGGTTTACAAATGGCCAAAAAGCATATGAAAAGATGCTCAACATCACTAATCATAGAGAAATGCAAATCAAAACCACAATTGAAATATCTATCACCTCACACCCAGTAGGATGTCACCTATTACATATTAAACACATACATATATATATATATACATACATATATATAAAAACAAGTGTTAATGAGAATGTGGAGAAAACCAGAATACTTGTGCACTGTTGGTGGGATTGTAAAATGGGGCAACCACTATGGAGACCAGTATAAAGGTTCCTCAAAAAACAGAACTACCATATTACCTAGCAATTTCACTTCTGGTTACATACCCAGAACTGCAAGCAAGGTCTTGCAGAGATATGTGCACACTCATGACACAGCAGCTCTGATCACAATAGCCAAGAGGTGGAAGCAAGCCAAATGCCAATCAACAGATGAATAAATAAAATATGGCATATCTGTACAATGGAATATTATTCAGTGTTAAAAACAAAGGAAATCCTGTCACAGAAATGCATACATGTGTTCACCAAAGATATGTAATAGCCTCAAACTGAAAATAAACCAAATGTAAACAATATCTGTAATATGGAATATTATACAGGAATGAGAATAACAAACTACAACTATATTCAATGACATGGTGAATCTCACAATCAACAAAATTCACAAGGTGACTCCCTAGGGTAGGATAGACAGTGACTAAAAGAACATAGTCAAGTTCTAGGGTGCCAGATCATGTTCTGCTTCTTAATGTGGGTGCTTATCACACAGATGTGTTTGGTTTGTGAAAATTCATCAAGCTTTAAATATGATAATTACACTTTCTTGTATGTAATACTTCAATTAAAAATTACAGTTCTAAAAAGACCTATCAGCCAAAAGAAGAAAAACATAAGAAAGAAAAAAGTAGGAAGGAGAAAGAGATTTATTAGTCCTGAGTAAACACACATGTAAATGGGGTAAGCTTGTAAAGCTTTGTGATAACAGTAAACCAGTGAAGCTCAGGAATGATTACTTGAATGGTTTAATCAATTGAAACATGGTCTGCTCAGTAACTAAATCCTAAAGAGAAAGAGAAAAAAGCCAATGATTATTAAGAAAGCACTCCTAATTGAAATAAATAATTAATTTAGTTATTTTAATGTTGCTGTGAAGGTCAATTTCTTAATAAACACTAATTAAAGCAGTAATTATAAAAGTACTAATATAGGAAAATAGTCACTCAGTACACATCCATTCATTTAGGTGTTAAGTATTAACTGAGGGTTAGACAATGGAAGGCTAGTATAGACCCTGGACTATAAAAAAAGAACAGATTTTTTTCCACAAAGTGTGTCACAGACCTAAACTGGAGACAAAAAGGGTCCTACCTGCACAGGAAGAGGAGGCAGATAAGCACAGGATGCTATGGAAGCACTCAGGTTTTTCATATCTGTTGAACTTTCTCAAACATCCCTTTCTAAAAAGAAATACTTCTAAACAGGAGCCATGTGCAAACAAAGCTACCAATGGCTAATAAACTAAGCCCCCCTCCCCACTTTTAGGCTTTTAGGAACAAAATTACAGTGTGAAAATGATAAGGTGGCTTTGACAGAGCACAAACACAAAGGTGATTTATACCCATTATTCTGTGGCAGATGGTCTCAAACACAAGAAGTAAGCTGTATTTGTTTTTATTTAAATATACATTTTACATATCCACAAAAACCCACCTTCTTTGCCAGTTAACTGTAGAGACTTGGACCTGATGAGTGGGAATGAAGTTCTCCTTTTCAAATTCATATCATCATAGGAAGAGAAACACCTAACACATTCAAACAAATCAACATAGGGCACAGTGAGTAAACTACATGTAATTTACCTGTAGTTGGAGCTAGGTGAGGCTACATGCCACACAGGACTAATGTCTAAGGTAATACTCCAGTTAATTACCAATACATGTAAAAAAAAAAAAAAAAAAGAAAAATTAAAGGATCATTCTCTAAAACGTGCTATATTAAAATATCTATTCTTCCCCTTTCCAATTCCGCATTCAAGCATCTTTCACAACTAACATATGTCAAGAGTTTTTAGGCACTTACTATCAGTGTTTTCTCTATTAAAGAGTTCATGGAACCTTCCAGGCACAGCACTGCCTCACTAGTTCCAATGATGTTTTTAACATTTTGGTTTCAAGATAATCACATGGGGAAAGAAATTATCTCAGTATCTCTGTATTTGCTCAAGTTTCTCAAAAATATAAGAAGTACTATAAAAAAAGAAAATTATAAAATATAATGCTGATGTTACCTTTTAGGGCTTGGATACTGATTACTTTCAGGAAATTTTGAAATATAATCTCCATCAAATTGAGAGGCGTTTCGACAACGCTGCATACAAAGCATCAGTCCCAAGACAACACAGAGAACCAAACATATGACAAGGTAGCTTTGTCGATCTGAAACCTGAAATTAGAAGAGGGTTTAATAATAATAATTTGAAAAAAACATACTAGGAAACAACACAGTGGAATCTAAAATTCATAGGACAAATCATCTTAAACATCTTTTCAATGTGCTTCAAAACCATAAATGCAGGGCGTGCTCCTTGAAAATGTACTACTAAAGCAATGCTTTTCCTCCCCGCCCCCCAGTTCTTTGAAAAATGTCAAACCTATGGAAAAGTTTGGAAATAGGAACATATTATGCCTTTTAGTTATGTCCAGAAATTGTTAACATTTTGCCACATTTGCTGGTCTTTCCATTTGTACTGTCTACTCAGGGAGAAAAAAAAAAATCCTGTTCTTACCTAGTTTCCCATCTTACAGAACTGAACCACCAATCACCCAGTGTTTTTTAAAGCCCAAAATCTGGGGATCATCCTTAATTCCTCATCCCATATATCCAATCTTTCAGCAAGGCTTGTCTTTCTACAAAGTATCTGAAAAATACCCTTAAAATATCCTGAATTCAACAACTTCACATGGTCCCACTTCTAAAACCCTAATCCAACCCACCTAGCCCAGGCTACTTACTGCAACTGCTTCCTAACTGGTTTTCTCCCACTTACACTCATGCTGTTCCCTAAGTAGCAATTCTCCACAGAGCAACAGATAGCGAGATGTTTCCAAGTGCTGTCAATAAGACAATCCATGTCACTTTACTTAATACCTTCCAGTGGCTTGCAATTCTTAGAATAAAATTCAAATTCTAAATTGCCTAAAAAGGCTACATGACAGGGCCCCTGCCAATACCCTGAACTCTTTTCCTAAACTCACTTGCCTTATTCACTCTGCTCCAGCCACATCAGCTTGCTTTAGACCCTCAAACACATCCCACTGTTTCTAACCGCGAGCACTTTGCCCTACGTCTGTTGACCCCAGGCCTTGTGTGGCTGCTCATGCCTCTTGACCTCTCAGTTCGAATCCCACTTCCTCAGATTAGCCTTCTGGCATCACCCCAGCTAAGGCAGTAACTGCCATACCGCACACACGTTTCATTCTCAACCCCACTGTCCTCCAATATTTACTCTGTGCATCCTTCTCTATGCTAGGAGAGAGGGCCCTCTGAAGCCAGGGACTATTACTCACTGATGTACGCCCCAACCTGTGCTGCACATACACTGGTTGTTCAATAAATACTTGAGAAATCAGTAAAAAAAAATTTTGTCAAGCATTTTGGACTAAAAGTGAAGTATGTGTTGTAACTATCAATAGTTTGCAAAAGGCCTATTACAATTGCTTTATAACTATTTTATGTTAAGACCTAAATAATGAAAGCCATGTTTTCCAAAAGATGATGATGATGTATTTCCAAAACTTCAAAATGCCACATTGTGGTATTCTGAAAAAGTTCTCTTACATGATTATTTTGTTTGGTTAAAGTGTTTAGATACCATGTTCTTAATAGGCCTGCCTTTATGACACCCTCTATATATGCACTGTGTCTTACAGTACCAGCAGCTGTAACAATTACCTCACGTCTCAGTTCTGCTATTGTCGTTGATAAGTTTGAAACAAGCTGGGTCATGTTGGTCAGCTGTGCCTGTAGCAACTGGATGGCTTCGGTCTGCCTCTGATCCTATGATAAAGGAAGAAGTAAGTATAATTTTCTTTGCGTTTTATGTGTATATTAGTTACAAGTTCAAGTAAAATAATCTGGAAAAACTCTTAAGTTTCTCAGGGGGGAACCTCTTAATGCATGAATATCATAAACTTTGACCAGAAATTTAAATAAAAAACACTTCAAAAATCTGAGACTGTTCAACCCTCCTTCCCTTCCCCCCAAGAAAAGATTTTGCTACTCATTGCTACATGTAGATTGTTGTCTAACAGAAGTTAATAAATTACTTTTCATGTTAACATGGGCTCCATACGTATGAGCATATAACCAGCTATATGCATAACAGTCATTCTGTCAAAAATGTTTTTAAACCAAAGCAGCTGGCAAAATGACATGCGGAAAATTTTCTGAAAAACTTTTTTGGATATAAAGTAGGCTCATGCCAAGAACGTGTTAGAAGTTCTTTTTAATAACATATTAAAATGAAATTAGGGCATCACACAGTCAAAATCTGCAGATGATCATCTAGTCAATGCTAGAATATCACCAAGGAAAGAAATTCATCAAAAAACATCCATCTTTCCAGTTCTGAATTTCAGAAACTTTTATAATCAACAAACATGTCTTTAAAATTTCATTTATATGCATATTTTGGGAATTATGCACACACAATGATGGTTATGAACCTTTATTAGGTAAGACTGTACTGAATAAGACTGAAATTTTCAACTTATTAGTGGGGAGGAAGAAAAGATGGCAGAAAGCAGTCAAGGAACTCTAACACTAATTGAGGACTCTATATACAATAGCTACATAACCATTTATTATTCTAGATCTATGTTTTTCAAATTTAGATTTTAAGTATGTTTTAAGTCACAACTATGTATGTGTGATGGGGAGATGGACATATAAAACTGTAACAAAAAGTGTCACTTACTCCCTCCCTTACTGTGATCACTAGTGCTACTTCCTATCCTACTTTATTTTTAAAATGCTGTAAGTGACTTATTACATTTTTCTTTTGGCTATATTTGACAAACACTGATAAATTCTAGAAAGTTATAAATATTTAAAGGACAAGCTATTAAATGTAGTGAGTTGTTTAATACTTGTAATGAAGAGTTACAAGATTACTTAAAAGTACTTAAATAAGTCTTTAGACATAAGGCACAGATGTAACATATAAATCAAAGAGAAAATTCAGAGGGGAAATCTCTGTATTAAAATTACTAAATACACTATGTCCATGGTCAGAAGACTTAATACTTTAAGATGTCCATTCTCCAAATTGATCTGTAAATTCAATACAATCCCAATCAAGATCCAAACAAGTTTTTTTTCTTATAAAAACTGATAAATTGATTCCAAACTCTGTATCAGCCAAAACAATTTTGGAAAAGAACAAAGTTGGAGGATTCACACTACCTGACTTCAAGAATTGCTGTATCGCTATCACAATAGTGTGGTATTGGCATCAAGACAGACGGACAGATAAATAGGACAGAAAAGAAACCAGAAACAGACCCACATATATATTAATATGGTCAACTGATGTTTATCAAAAGTACAAAGGAAATTTGGTAGAGAAAGGAAAGTTCTTTTCAACAAATGATGCTGAAACAATAAGATATTCATAAGTTTCCTAACACTTTCCTCCCCAAAAAGGAAATTTGACTCACAACTTGCAAATTGTAAAACCTTAAAATGTATCATAAACACGAAATAAAACTAAAACTATAACACTTTAAGAAGAAAACATAGCAAGAAATTCTTTGTGCTTTGGGTTAAGCAAAGATTTTGTAAAGCAAAGAAAAACTGGATAAATTGGGTTCATCATGGTAACAGACTGTAAAAACTTGCTAATAAACATACTTAATGGTGCAGTACTGAAATCTTTCCTTTGAAATTAACAAGATGGGAATGGCCACTATCACCAGTCCTACTGCACCACTGCACAGCTCTACACAAGAAGTGGGGAAAAAAATAATAAATCTAAAAAATGTAAGTATTAAAAAGAAGAAAACAGGCATTCTTATTCTCAATCAGTAAGATGACCTACATGGAAAACCACAAAAGATTTTAGAGTTTAACAAAGTTGCATAAAAGGCCACTGCATTTCTACACACAACACACACAATAAATCTCATTGTATGAGTAATGCTTCAAAAAAACTTCTCTAGAGATCCTTCTCCCAGCAATATTCTACACAATTCAGAGGGAATTTATATAAAAAATAAATAAGGCATGAAGACGACCAACCTGCTCCTCTGCTATTCTTGAAGTATTCTGAAGTTTTACTATTGTTTTATTGAAAGCCTTTTGCATTTCTTCCATTTGTTTTCGGTACCTGTGGAGTAAGAATTGATTTAAATAAGCCTTAATTTCTTCTTGTTTATTTTTTTTACTGGAATCTCCCTGATTTCAACATATGAAATAAGTCAATATTTCTGGAAATGGCCCTTACTGAGGCCTGTGCAATACAGGAACCTGAGGTCCCTTCAAGTATTTGCTACCTCAACATCAACTGCATGCATCTCACTGCCATACAAGATCAATTTGTCACATACATGGCTAATTAATTAACAGCAAAGGAGCTAAGCATATACTATGGAGAAAAGACAATCCTTCAATAAGTAGTGCTGGGAAAACTGGACAGCCACACACAAAAGAATGAAACTGGACCACTTAACTTAACTTACAACATACACAAAAATTTATTAAAATGGATTAAAGACTTGAATGTAAGACCTGAAACCATAAAACTCCTAAAAGAAAACATCAGTGAGCTCCTTATTAACACTGGTGTTGGCAACAGTTTTTTGGATTTGATACCAAAAGCAAGCAACAAACGCCAAGATAAATGAAACCACATCAAACTAAAAAGCTTCTGCACAGCAAAGGAAATGATCAACAAAACAGAAAGGCAATCTACCAAATGGGAGAAAATATCTGCAAATCTTCTATTTGATAAGGGGTTAACATCCAAATATATAAAGAACTCATTAAAAACCCCAGAGCAAAAAAAACCCAAACAATCCAATTAAGAAACTGATAGAGGACCTGAACTGACATTTTTCCAGTGAAGACATACAGATTGCCAAAAGGTACATGAAAAGGTGTAATATCACTAACTGTCAGGGAAATGCAAATCAAACCACAGTGAGGTATCACCTCACACCTGTAAGAATGGCTATTATCAAAAAGACAAGAAATAACACATGTTGGCAAGGAGGGAGGGAAAAGGGAAACACTGTGCACTGTTGATGGGAATGTAAATTGGTGCAGCCACTATGGAAAACAGAATGGAGGTTCCTCTAAAAATAGAACTACCACATGAGCCAGCAATTCTACCGAGTATTCATTTGAAGAAACCAAAAAACACTAACTCAAAAAGATATACAGCCAGTCCCTGACTTAGGATAGTTCAACTTTCAACTTGCAACAGTGGGAAAACGATATGCATGCCGTAGAAACCAGATTCTGAATTTTGATATTTTCCTGGGCTAGTGAAATGCAGTACGATCCTCTGTGGTGAGGCTGGACAGCAGCAGTGAGCTGCAGCTCCTCCCCAGTCAGCCACACCATCACAAGGGAAACAACTGATACACTTAAAACCATTCTGTCCCCATGCAAGCATTCTGTTTTTCACTCTCAGTATAGTATTTAGTCAATTACATGAGCTATCCAGCATTACAGCTTGCTTTAGATAATTTTGCCCATGTCTAGGCAATGCAATGGAAGTGTTCTGAGTACATTTAACGTGGTCTGGGCTAAGCCATGATGTTCAGTAGGTTAGCTACATTAAGTGCATTTTTGACTTATGATACTTTCAACCTAACGATGGATTTCTTGGAACATAACCCCATCCTAAGTTGAGAAGATGTGTAAGCACCCCTATGTTCACTGCAGCATTAGGTACAACAGCCAAGACATGGAGGCAACCCTTAGGTTGCTTAGGTCCACTGATGAATGAACTGATCAAGAACATGTGGTATACACATACAATGGAGTATTTTCAGCCTTTAATAAAAAAGGAAGCCTTGCCATTTGCAATAACACAGAAGGACCTTGAGGGCATTATGCTAAGTGAAATAAATCAGAGAAAGACAAATATCATATGATCTCACTTATATGTGGATTCTTAAACATACAAACTCAAATTCATAGACACAGAGAAGAGACTGGTGGCTGTGAGAGGCAGGGGAAAGAAGTGGGCAAAATGGGTGAAGATCAAAAGGTATAAATTTCTGGTTATAAAGTAAGTAATGGGGATGTAATTTACAGCATGACAACTATAGTTAATAATACTGTATTGTATATTTGCAAGTTACTGAGAGAGTAGGTCTTAAAAGTTCTCATCACAGAAACTTGTAACTGTGGTGACAGACATTAACTAGATTTATTGTGATCATTTCACAAAATACACAAGTATCAAATCACTATGTAGTACACCTGAACTAATATGATGTTACATGTCAAATACATCTCAATTTAAGAAAGATTTATTAAAGATTTCTGTGGTTCACTTGGAGGAACAGATGGGGATAGAGTGGAATGAGATAAGCAGGTAGCTAACTAAGTGGGCACGTACTCACACACACACACAAACACAATTTGCTAATAAATTATACATATGGATTAGGAAGAAATCCCCCTAGGATATAATGACAACCTTAGTGACATCTCATTAGTAGCACTGTGACCTAAGAGGAATAGGAAAAGGTAATATTTCAGAAACTCTGGACACCAGCTGGTTACAAAATGTTGGAGAAGCCCTAAGGACACTATGCATTAAAGGGATAAAAAAGAATAAATAGGTTTTTAAAGATGGGGAACAGTGCCTGGATTCTTGATGACTGCATCTGCCTCTGGCACTTAAGAGCACAGGGCATAAATTCTTACAAGAGCCAGGACTCTAGGACTTGTTTGAAAGAGTACAGATGTTGACTAATCATCCACTGCAGTCCATTCTAGTCTTCATTTTATTTAAACTCTTACGTGACACCTTGTAGAGTTCTACTAAGGGCTTTAAGGTCCACAGACTGAAATGCTTCCCTTGACTGCTCTGGGAATCAAGAGTTAAAGTGGCTAAAGTTAAGCAATAGAAAAAGGAAGAAACTGATTACAGATGATAATTCAAACTTGTTATCAGCCTGATAATAAAGATACTACATCACTCGGTACTTTTGAAAAACAAAATCAATTCTTGTAAGTCACTGATCAACATCTAAGTAACTTTCAATCTCTCTCCAGCTAAAACGGTGTTTACTTTTTATCATGAGATAGTTAAATCCTCTCCTCTCTAGTCACAGATCATACTCTGCTACTTAATTCACTGGACTGTGCTAATTTGTAACAAGGCTTACCTTTGGCTAAGCTCCTCCAGATAGCGACTGCTCAGAGACATATTAACTTCTAAGGCTTTAATACGATTATTAAGTCTCATAAACACTGACTCCTTTTGGTTTGATCCATGTACAAGATTTCCATTAGCATATCCTAGATCTGTAGAATTTTGCAATTCAGCATAAAAATCTGTAGCTGTCCTCTGTAATCCTCTTAAAAGGGCATCTTCTGGAGACTGTTCTTCCTCTTTTACTTCAGGTAATGAAGAAGAGTCCGTAACAGGAGTCGAAATTTGCTTTGGTGTGTCAGCTATGTTAATTTTGGCTCCCCCATCCTCACTGTCTGGCACAGCAGCTGTGTTTACAGGTGGCACTACTGTTTCAGATAGCTTTGTGATAATTTGCAAGGAATTTATGTCTTCTTTTACAGTATTATCCATTACTTCATTAAGTTTATTTGTTTCATAGATCACATTTGGCTTCTCTACAGAAGTAAAACTCTCAGACTTTTTTTCTGTTTCATTATCAACCTCAACAGAACCCTCCTGGGGAATCTCTTGTGATGGTGTATGTCCTGCCTCATATTTAATAGGCTCAGATACTTCTATTTTAGATAATGAACTGATTTCTGGAGTAACATCTAAATGAAGAGATTGAGAAAAAGTTTGAGGATGGCTTGGTTCAAGTTCAATCGCACCTACAGTGTGATTAATCAAATCAGATTGGTGCATACTACTTAAGTCGCCTACAATAGTTTCAGCTTCCTTTTCCTTACTCTTACTGTCCAATTCTCCACTGGGAGGCTGTAGTTCTGAAGCATCTACTTTTTCAACAGGAAGCAGTAATGGTGGTTGAGCTGAGAGAAGATCATCTTTTCCTTTACTCACAGCAGTTCTGCTGCGTTGCCGATAAAGAGCAACTCTAACTGAACACCATTTATACATGTATTCTGAAAAACTAGAAATACAACAAATTGTAGTCAGTTCACTGCAAAATATTTGTGTTTCTGACTCAAACCACAGTGATGATTCATCCTCCTGTTCACCACTACCCAGAAGGGTCACAGTAGATGGGCTTGCCTCCTCTTCTTCCTCTTGAACAAGCTGTACAATGGGTCCCTCTTTTGGAGTATCTGGTGATGGCAGCTCTGTGTCACGTATGTGTCCTTCAGTGGTTATGAACCTAGAAATACATATCATAATACAAATCACTTACTTAGAAATCTAAAGTTGAAATTATATTTAAGGAAAATAAAGGATCATACATAAAATAAAAAGGCTGGAAAAATAGAACAAACTCAAAAATTTTTTGATGAATCTTTCCCCTTCAAAGTATTTTCATTATTAAAACAAGTATTATTCAGAAATGGTAACAGAAAAACCATTTATCCAGTGACCAGCCAGATGACTCAAACAACCATATATACCAAATCAAACTTGCTTTTCTTTAATCTGTTTAAATTGTATGTGAACACTTCTCCTTACTGAACATCTTACGTACCTTCTCTCCTATAAATATTCACCAAATCTTTATAAGCCTCATTACTTCTTATATCAAAAATTGAGCTACCCAAGTCCCAGAGCCAGAACTAGAATCCAGGACTCTATTTATTAGTGTATTTTTGTGCATGAGTATCGTGCTTTCAAAAGGCAGCTAGGTTTCTCAGATAATTTTCCTATGGATGACTTGAGGAATTCCATCATGGCATTATAGACACAGACACACACAATTATGTGCTTTAGAAGAAAGAAACATATCTCCCCCTTACCTCTCTCTAAAACTATCTTAATACTATCTGGGCTAATTTTCTATTATTTAAAGCCAAAACACTTAACCACTTTAATGAAAATCCTGGCTAATAATAAACTAATAGTGCCACTACCTCAATTCCATATTTGGGCTATGGAGCACGTGTGTTCAATAGCAGAGAGTTCAACCTCTCAGGCAGATGGAGCTGGTGGGAACAGTGTTGTAAATACCATGTCTGTGGTTCCTTTCAAGATAAAGATAATGAATTTCTAGGTGTGGCCCTTACAGCACAAGGCGATCTGAATGAATACCAAACAGATATGTCTTCATGTACAAATGTTCCTACTCTGAAAAATTACTAAAAATGCCAGGAAATGTCTTCAAATAAAGACTAATATCATAACAGCAAAGGCAAGAATAAAACAGACAATACCTGAAGGCTGGATTTTCATTTTGTTGACAGTAAAATAGTAAATGGACCAAACTAAAACATAACTAAGCTATGCTCCTCTAAATAGACAATATAGATTTAGATATAGTCTCTAATGATATAATTTACATATTCAAGTGGTATAAATCTTATTATTTACCAAATAAATTATAACAGTAAAAAGGAACAATGTCTGAAGAAGGGGAGAAAGGAGAAACTAAGCTGAATTAATTTGGTAGAAATTAAGTTAAATGCCATCTATATACACCCTAGTCAAGCTGTAAGTAAAAAAAATTCAAACCTTGGAAAAGAAAGTAAGTCATTTTTTCATAGTAACTTTAAGTAACTATCATGGATTCTTTTATTTCATAATTTTCTTCAGGAGATTGCCATATAATTATCAAAAAGAAGACAAACATACGTGAAGAAACATTAAGGAAAACAAAATAAACAATTACGCAAAAATATCTATTAAACACTAAACTAATACAGAAAAGTAAAAACTGCTACACTGTTACATTAGTCTGATGTGATCTATCTTTCAATAATGTTAATATATATATATATATATGAAAGGCAGGGTGAATGCATATATGAATGTTATGTGTATAAAATAAAATTAGTTTCATTTGTTTTTGAAAACTTAGACTTACTATGTTGCTGTCTTCAGCTGTTAACTGAAGAAATCTAGTTATAAAAATGCGACTAGCCATCATAGCTCCACATAAGAAACAGCTCCACATTAAGAATGCCTCTATCCCAAAGAGACTTAGAATCTTCTGGGAATCAATGACACAGAATGCTACATTTTCTCTCTAATGATCCTTTATGTGTTTTTATTCACATTCTGGATTAACAGACTGTAAATATATCACTGTGTCTTTCAAAGCACAAAAATCTCATTTTTGAATTTGTATGGTACTTGGAAACAACAGCTCAAAGCACACCCATTGTAGGTTTATTACGTATTATCTTGAACTAACTGTTTCATGTTCAAGTATCTTATCCTGTTAAGTAGAATTCCTCTGAGATAAAGGGCTTTGGAAGTTTCACATTAAGTCTGTATACTGAAATATACATAAATTAAATTTACAGTAACAATACCCAATTATCCAAAGCATTATGAGCTTATTTATTATAGAGAAGAAGTAGAGGTGCCAGAAAACCTTAATCATCTCTGGGAGAAATGACCATAAAAATGAGGATATTTTATGTTATCTGCATATATACAGCCCCACTCAAAGTGTTCCCACTGCAACTTGGGGAAAGACCCATATCATTGGAGAAACTGAGCACTGTAATAAAAGTTTGCTGTGTGGCAAACACGTAATTTAAGAACCACTGTTCTAGGCATTTCAGATACCCTTTATAGCTTGCTAGGCAAAGCACAGATATTTAATCAATGCTTTTAAATCTGAACTTAATAAAAAAAAAGTCTTTAAAATTTGTCCACAAACCTGTACCTGCTGAGTTAGGTTAGTTACTTGCAATAAGGAAAATATTCAGTGTTGTGAACAGTAAAAGTAAAACATAGTGTCTAAACAACAACCACTTGGTCTGGAGTGAAGTGTATTCCTAGAACTCAAAAGCAACTCAAAGATATTATAAGTGGCTGTGGAATGTCTCTGCCCTATGATTCAGTGCTTTTTGTAGATAATCATTTCACACACAAATCACAAGTACCTTTTTATATATTAGTACACTTAGCTCTCCATTTTAACAGAACTCTTTATCACAATATAACTTACTCAGGTGATGGAACAGGAGGAGTTGAAACAGGAGCTGAGTCAGTCATTTTTGGTGCGGTTGTGGCAGTGGCATTTGCAGATGTACTTTTATTTCCTATTTTAAGAAAGATGCCCATGTTGAGTTTACTTTTGAAAAGCTATACTATGTAAATATTTCATGCTAACAAAGAAGTTTAGTTTTGGAGGGAGAAGAAAAATATCAAATAGATTTGTTACTGCAGACTTTGGTTTTTGTTTTATCTAAGTTCTCTTAGAAAGAAATGATTGCAGAAAGTCAGAACTACAAATAATGCATATTCTTTCTCAACTCAGATAATTAAGGCAATGAATTCTGTGTTATCTTACATGATTAATATGCCTTCCAAACCCCTGAAAAAGTTGCTAAAGAGAATGAGAAGAAATATATGGGTCACTTGAAGTTTTTACTTTGAACTAAATATTTTTTAAAAACAAAAAGGCAAAATTGTTTCTTCTTGCTAGTAATAATTCTTACTTGGCATTCTGTAAGGAAAAATGGCACTTTCTAAGTTGAGTAGCTGTTTGCTAAATAAAAGCATACCTGAAGTGCCATTAGAAAAACAAAACCTCAGGAAAGATAGGAGGGATAAAATCATTATTTCTACAGCAAAGAAGAGTCAAAAGCAAATTTATCAACTTTACATAGACAGGATCCTATAAACAATAAATAACATAACAGAAGATTGGTAAGTTCCTTTGGGTTATTTCTATACTTCTAAATAAAAAATCAAATTCTTGGCATTTTAATTTTAATTTTCCTAACTAGAAAGATCCTGAAATATCAGATATTTAAAAGACCCATAAAATTATTAGGTACCTTCTGCCAGGTCTTCAGTTTTTGCTCCCAGAATATTAGCAGCAATATTCACCATATTTAGAATGGCATCTAAAACAAAATTAAATCAGAAAAAGATATCAATACACCTAAATAGTCTCATATATCAGAGAGTCAAAAAAACATTTATAATGGTTTTTTCATTTTTGGGGGACTAATTATCTTTTTATTCACTTTACTGTGGAAGTGCAACATAGGACACAAATTTCAGCCAAAAAATATAAAGCATAAATCTGAGTTTTTATGTTTAGAGGAATTTAAAATTTAATTATACTTTTCTTTGTAAAGCTTCCCCAAACCTTTTACCAAAACACTATCTTCAGCATATTACAAAATTCAAGTATAATTCAATATATAGTCTGTCCTGGGACAGGAAGAAGTATGACACAATCAAAACTTGTATTTTACAGAAAAGCCTGTTTTTCTTTAAAAAGGTTCTACAGTTTAAAATAAAAATAAAAAGGCTTGAAGAAATAAAAGGTTTTCCTAAGCAGGTGATTATCATAGGTAAAACAAAAATGGGAAGATTATTATGCAAAGGTCAGCTGCAAGACTTTACTTTCACCTATGAACATATAATATCGATTGTTAACATGGTTAAATCCCAAACTGATACTGCATGGAATTAAATTTCTATCATGACTTTTAACAAAGTTTTATGGATAAAAAATTACAGAAATTCTTTTGTAAATTGGGTAGGTATGGGCATGGGCAGATGTATTATTTAAAAGTCAAATTTATAAAACTCCTAGGTATCGTAGGTAAAGCAATCTGTATACTTGCTAATGCTGCCTCTCTTTCCAAAGAGTATACTGGATGATGAGTAAAGTGGTACAATCCTTAAACTCTATAAAAATAGCCAAAGGTATATGAGAAACACAAAATTAGCAGAACTCCCTAAAAAGCTGGTACTGGGAATAGGAAGCTGCTTCTTTCTAGCAACTGACATAATTTCAAGAGAAATTAACTTCCATCCCCAATCTAATCTTTGATATTTTAGAAGTTAATTCAGCAGTATCAGGTGTTTTTCCTATTAAAATACTAAGATCTGCCAGGGGCTATATATTAAGCCTTATCAGTTGTTTCCACCTTAGTTTCCTCTCCTACAAGAGATCCACAGGGTTTTCATCACACTTCCAATGAAAACCACAGATGTGAAAAGAATGTGAGAGGAAAAGCTAGCACATAAGAAGGTTGGGAACAAGTCAAGCACTGTCCCCTGAAGCTGATGCTGTGAACAGATGCTTCATGGGAGGAGAGAGGAGGAGATGTTAGACTTTTAAAAGGGAAAACTCAGTAGACAGTTATAAACTTTGACTTATACATAATTACGATTCCATGATCTCAAAGACAACAAGGAATGCTACTTCACTTCCAATCATTAGTATAACAAACAAGAGCTTTGTATTTGTGTTTTAAATGTCTAGAATTATAGGTCAACCCTGCTCTTTGACCTAGCAAATTGGTATATAGAGAAGGTGTCTTGGTTCTTAGGCTAAAGAGATGCCTTAGAATGAGATAAACACTGGAACGCAAATTCCGTATTTCCTCACAAGCTAAGATAAAGTAGCAATGGAAACTCTTATTTCCTCATAAGCCCACTTTTAAGGTCAATCAATATTGCAACAGTAGTATTTGATCCTCTGCTTTGCTGACTAAACTTTGGTGAAAGCTGACTGCTTCACAGAACCCAAATTTTGGAATAAAGTCTATACTCTAAAGGTCTTATACTTCAAAGGATGACCTTAACCTCAGATTTAAAATTTTCTGGCATTTAAATTTTTTTTGAGATAATAGATATACATATTTTTAATAATGTGAATACCTTATTCACATTCATAGTTCTGAGGAAAGAGTCTTCTCAACAAACTAAACATCATCTGAGACAAAAATCATGCCCAAGGGAACTTTTCATATACGCACATAAATCAGAGCATCTTTTCTGTTTTCTTTAAAGCATTTTTTTTTTTCAGTTTCTGTTCAGCAGACACTAAATCTACCTGTCAGTGGGATACAGGCCTAGAGGACTGGGAAGCAAGTGGTAATAGACATTCTCTAGCCAGTTTTCTCTGAACAAGAGCTACTGTTATCTTTCATACACCCAAAACAAATTTCTCATATTTGGTAACATATTACCTAAGCCTTCCTTTTCCTTTAAATCTGAACTTTACTTCTCTCTCTCAACTTTTCTTTTGATTCATTCCAACAGAGCATTTAGTTCTGTGTTACTCTCTTTTTATGTTTTATACAATTTTTTTTATTAAGGTATTATTGCTATACACTCTTATGAAGGTCTCACATGAAAAACAATGTGGTTACTACATTCACCCATTTTATTGAATACCCCCCAAACCCCACCGCAGTCACTGTCCATCAGTGTAGTAAGATGGCATTTAAATTTTTGGCATTTATTGTTAAAGAACTAAAGAAAAGAACACATCTACTAATCTGTTTAAAGAAGTAGCTTTAAAGTATTATTTTTTAACCTAAATTTTAATACTAGGACCTATAATAAAGATTCATACTATCCATCATTTTAAAATTTACTATCATCATTTCAGGGGACCACTTAATAACAAAAGAAAAATTTGGCAAATTTCTACCTTCTAAGCCCATCTAACCTATAAGAAATCATTTTGCTGTGTTTACAGAACACTGCAAAATGTAGTCTTTCTGTTTTTGCCTTTTGAGGGAAAGCAGTTTTGTGAATATTCTATTCTGGTTGTTCTCAATTTGTATCCAAACACATGACAGCTTGTTGTGATAATCTGGCCACTACGCAGCCTTCAGAATAGGCTAAAGTAATAATAGGGAATATAGTGCCAAACTAGATACCTGTCCTTAATTCCTCCTGGATTAAGCACCTCCTTTATCTTTGAGTTGGACACCTACTCATCCTATCTCATCCTTTAGGAATGAAATTCTCCTGAGGACCAGGTATCAACATGTTACACTCAGTCTCCAGCACAGTAATGGCTCTTTTTGATATAGAAAGAAATGGCTCTATGCTACAGCATAAATAAAAAAACTATTTCCTCCCATATGTACTCAGCTATCTCTGCAGCATCCCATCTTCAATCTCTTTTCCTTCTAAGACCTTAAAATATACCCATTAATAAAAAACACTTTAATCTAAAAGAGAACAAAACCTATTACTTTGTCTTAAACATATACACAGAAACCTGGCCTTCAGCAAAAGATCAGGTGACTCTAACAAAACACAGACCACATTCAGGAGTAAAGGCAGATGTGCAAGAGTATCAAAGTAGGGAGTAGTATGGAAGATCAACATGACAAGGAAAGCAGTGATATGAAGAATTTTTGTTGATGTAAAATATTTAAATGTTCGGGTTCAAGAACATAAAAGATTCAGGCAGACAAGTTGCCAGAACCGGCATATACACAAAACCAATAACGCTGCTCTGATAGTAGTTTCTCCCTTTTTAGCAGTTAAGTAAGTTATATAATATCAAGCATGTCTACATACGCGGTATGCATGCTCTTTGAGCACCAAGTCACATCAAAAGCTATGTATTCTGGTGTAATATACTTCCTGTAACTACTGGTGATTATTTAGTCAAATTTGGACATTCTAGTATAGAATTGCTAGACTAGCTCTTTGGTCTGATTGCACTGTTATTTACTCTTTAAAATTAGCCCATGTTGGAGGTGTTAGCTAGGTCAGACTCAAGACAGTCCAGACCTTTTCAGAGAAAACCAGAAGGACACCAGTACTGAAGGAAGCAGTGTTAAGTCACACCTGCAAGCTTTATAACTGCAAAGTCTTATAACTCAGTTACTACTGCCTTTCTTGTTCTAAAACTTCAAGAGATGGAGAATTTTTAAAATCCCATTTTCCATGCTTAGGCTAGGTTGACATCCTCCCACCCATCTTGTCTCACTACACAAATTTTTTCAACAAACATCTAGAATACTGGAAGGCAAATGAACTGCCCTTCCAGAGTTCCATAAAAAGAACAATAAATGATGTGTTACCACGAAACACCTTTATGGAGAAAGACCTAAAGATTCTATTTCAAATTAATTAAAATAACACATTAGCCAGAGAAGTGGTTACTAATAGGGAACTATCCTCCACTGAACTATAATTAGGTTTTGATAGTGTCTAGGAGTTATTCCCATAAGATGAGAGAAAAAGAAATTAAGAATATCAACAGGGTTTTCATCTATCTAAAATCATGGTAAGACATTCCTTCCCTCAGGTGCTCTGGCCTTTCCAGTAACCACCAGGAACTAGAGATCTTTCAGGCTGGGGCTATTTTATAATCCCACAAAACAATGTTTCCTCAGAGTTAGTTAAGCACCACTGAGGTATTTTTTATTACAAACTTAAGGACATGAACAATATTAATATTCAGATAAATAGCATCATCTTTTTATTCTTAAAAAAGTATATCCCATTGCAGTGAATGAGGAACCTATCTTTAATACCATAATCAACTAGATAGTTAAGGATCCTACTTAAAAGTAGTAGTTGTTAATATCTAAAAAGTCAGCTGACTAGCAAAAGAGTGAAACAAAATATAATTGAGCTAATATGTAACAAAGTTAAATATTACACAAAAGGATTCCTCTTATGCAGGTGTTAACACTGTTCTTCTTATCCTTAAAAAATCCACTGAAGTTTATAGTCTATGAAAGGGAAAAAAGGAAAAAAGAAAAGATAAAAAGAAAAAAAAGGGCGAAATACCTACCTAAGTGAATGTACTACTAATTGAGTATCTTAAAAAGCCATAAAAAATCTGTACCATGAGATTGGTATTTAAGCAATTCAATAAGAACAACAAAAGAAATGCATAAGCAATTAGTGTCCTAGGCTACTAAGATTTACTTTTATTAAATTCAGCTATTAATCTCCAAATAAAAAGAAAACTCCATCCAGTAAGTTTTAGATACTTCAGGAGGAACAAAAAATAACAAGCATTACAACATACTTACCTGCATTCTAACAGTAAAAACAAAATGTCAGTTGGTAATAGTCTTGCCAGGAGTCTCTTTAAGCCTACCACTAGGTTCAGATAATAGGTTGACATGAGAAGGAACTAAACCACTAGTATCTTAGTCATTGTTTCTTTAGTTTACAAAGAGTATAATATTATTGTTACTGCTTGGGAACCATTAGTATTATGAATAAGAACAGTCTTTATATTTTGTAATTAAATAGGAAACTAACCATACCCATAGATCAACAAATCCCATTTGCTAGGATTTCACTGATGCCTACCACCTCTGAAACTATGATTCAAATTCCCTTCACATCCCATATGGTCACCCAAAGGCTCCTACTCATATGATCTAGGACCTCTTTAATAATTCTTTCTCAAAGTAGATTCATAGCCCATTTTTCATTCTAAGGAATTTGCCTAAAACATAAGCACTTAATTAGAACTGAAGAAACAACTTGTGCTTGAATTTTTTCCTCTCCTCTTTCTTTTCATGTACTCTTCATGTTTTATTTCCAAGGAAACACTTTTCAAAAGCCAGTATTTTTTATTTCAACTCAAAGTTCAACAATGGAAGTTGAGAGCCTCCTAAACTATACAACAAAATGTCCATGTATGTCAGAAAGAGTTGAAAATACTTTAACAGTAACTAAGAAAACCCCAAAATACTCACTTGTAGCAGAACCAAGAAGATTTTTTGAGGATTTATCCTCTCCAGCATTATAATCCAGTGGATAATCTGTTTAAAAAAAAAAGGAAACAATTATGCTGAGTACAATCTCCAGTAATGTTTAAAAGCTTCAAGTATATATTCTAAGTCAGCTGACATTTAAAACAGATTTTATAATAAATATTCATTATACATGTAAAGCATGTTCATAGAAAAGAAAATGGGATTCAAAAGCCATTTATCAAACAGATGTAAACCAAGGAAAATAATTCAACTGCTTGCCAAAATTTTAATCACATTTGTAAGGCTTTTACTCAAGCTCTCAGTGTACCTTATCAAACTCTAGTAATTGTCTTCATTTCACTTATGGGGAAACTAGGGAAGGGAAAATAAGATTTTTCTGACTATGGTTTTAAGGAATCTTAAAACAAGGACTTGATAAAGTAGAAATGAAGGGTGTCATAAAACTACCTCCTACTCCTTCAGGCCTGCAAGAGTTTCTCAAAGCTCAGACCTCATGTGCTTGCTCTTAGATGCATGGCAATCAAAGGAATTAATGCTCAATTCTACTATTTCAATTATCTTATGAGTTTAATTGTTTTTTGGGCCTGGCATAGGGATATAATCATAATTTGTAGCACTGATGTTATGGGAGTTCCAGTCACAAATAACTGATTGATAATTTGGAAAACGATTCAATTTACAAAGCAGAAAAACACTTTAGAAAATAAGTTTTAAGAAAAAATTAGCTATAAGGGTTAAAAACCAAGAAAGGACCTAAGTCTAAAGATAAGCATCATATTGATTTTTAAGTGACCTGTACTTATCCACTATAATATTTTAAAAAGCAAAAATACATACATTAATAGGCACCTGTTTTAAAGTCACTTACCATAGTCCTCATCAAATAGTTCCTGACGTTCTGAATGATACTGGGAATCAGCAATCTCTTCATATTCTTCCACCATACTAGTGCCAAATACCCTATTAACAACAATTTCATTAAAGACTTTCAAAACAAAACACAGTTAAGACTCATCTCTTCATAACAGATGACAAAATACATTAACTTTGGTCATGTTTTGAGGGCCATTAGTTTTTGAACTCCAAAACAATGACTGTTTCTTACACTGTTGTCATCTATCCACTGTTTCCATTAATAATGTTAATCTATTTAAAGCATTTGAAAATATAATGACCAAGTTTTGATATCAGTCTAAATGTTTCCACATATTATCATCATAGCAAAATAGCAAATAAGATGAACCAAACACATAAAATGAAGATTATCTTTTTCTTCACAGAGGAAACTTTCGTATTTTTTCTAAAATGTATTCAAGAGCAAGAGATTAAGTTTAACAGCTTATATTTCTATAGTATTAACTTCACATAATAGAAAATTATTTCTGCACTTTAAATATTCACACTTCACATAAAAAAAAAAACCTTGGTAAATGTATTATGTTCAGTATTACCTTATAAGGCTTAATGGACAAAAGTGCTCTGATCCAAAATGTGATACCAACTCCACCTAAAGAATAAAAGTGCATGAAATAGAAAGCCAGCACAGTGCAGGTGAGGTTATCTTGTTAATAAAATATTCAGTTTTTTTCCTTATAACATTTCTAAAAATAAAGTCCTCCTTTCCCCAAAAATCAGGATTTGTAATGTTTTTTTTTGCCATGCAGTATATATGCCATGCCCTGTTATTCAATATTGCAAAAGAGAAGGTTGCTAACCTTTATGTACTTGATGAACATCTGAAGCAAGAGAAAGGAAAAGAAAAAGAAATCAGTTCCAAAGTCTGGATAACATGCCATAAGCAACATCTAATATTTGTAAATTACACTATATAAAGTATAGAAAGCAATGTACTGTGATGGATAACATTGTAGTACTCTTATTTCTTTGTAGAAACTAAAGCAATTATTTAAATTTTTACCATCACAACTAGAAAGTACAGTCTAATTGTAATGAACTAAGTTAAACAACCTAACATTCATTGCTGATGTTTTTTACATTAGATACAAAAGCATTCTAAAAGATAAATGAGCATCTAGAACAACCTGTCTTACATTACTTAAAATTATTACAAATAGGTATCATGTATCTTTCTATATGTGAATTTATATATTGATATGTAAGTGTACATGCTTATCTTTGCACATAATGATAAAAAGACTAGCATAATTTGAGATGATATTTATTCAGATACAATATTGTATACAAATTATTTTAGGGAAAGCATGAATTTTTGGAATGCCACATTATCTCAACTTACAGAACTAGAAGATATATATCAACCCGCTTTTAAATATAACTATTAAAAAGTAGTTTGTAGTTATGGGTTTAGTTCTTTTGGAATAAGGAAAACCCAGGTACACTTATATATAACATTTATCACTACAAAATGAGCATCAGTAGTAAATATTTTTTGCTTTTAGACTTCATTCTACCCAAATGGCCGTTTCAGAAAACTAACCATCTAAATGATCTGTATCTCCCAGCGAAAAAAAGGACAAAGCAGGGAGTTTTATATAGTTATTTTTTATACCACTAATAAAATGCTCTTCCATTATTAACAACACAGATGGTATAAAGAATGATTCTTGGAACCATTTTGTAACATGTGAGTTGTCTTAATTGTAAAATTCAATATAACTGTTATCACCTGCCAAATAAATTTTAACATCCTTTCCCTCATCAGTGTAGAAACTATGCTATAAAAAAGGTTCCTCAAACAATTGTTTCAGTAATCACTTTAAAAGGAACTGAAAATGTACCTTCATTTTTCTGAATACTGTTGAACTAGTAACTGACAATGTCAACTGTATTTTAAAAGTAGAATTTGGTATTTTTATAGAGAGTAGGAATACTACAAGTTTACCCATTTATATAAAGAAGCCAATTTAATACATACTTAAAAAAGACAGACAGGAAAATCCCAGAAGACAATTAGGTAGCTCTAAATTTGCATATTTAAAGAAGAAAAGACAGAAATGAGAGCTGCTGTCATTCCAAAATGTCATAGTATTAACACAGTGACTTTAAGATATGGCTAGTATTTTAAAGAAAAAAAGGAGGACAAGAGTAGGAAATTCTCATGTTTTTTGCCTAAATGTAATTGAAGAGGGAGATTTCTACTTTGCTAGATAATTCTACTTTTATGTTGGTAGAGGAAGCTGCAGGAATACTGAATACAAATATTTAAAAGTTTACTTTATCTGAAATTGGTATTTAGATACAGAATATTTCACCTGAATATACATAAATTAAAAGCAGTAATGATGACAAATAATTGGATAGTAAACTGAAATTGATTTGAGAACCAGATTCTAGTAAGAAATTAGACATGCTTTTAAAGATTTCAGTCACTAAAAATGACTTGGATTTTGAAATAGACACAACACTATGAAAATACATTTTATATAAGGACCCAAAAAATATTAAGAGTTATGATTTAGAATTTCATCAAAGCCACAAATATAAAAACTGGCATAGGTTTCCAGTTACACAAAATGGAATGTATTAATAATTGCCTCATAAAATATATCCAGGTAAGAACTGTTTTATTAAAAAGAGTAACAGTAAATTTCCTCGTACCTTTTCTGATTTCTAAGCAGGTGGGGTGAAGTAGTCATTGAGCATGGATAACATATTTATAGGATACAGTCCTGTATGTAAAACATTACCTTCACATATTTTGCATACATTTGTTCATCTAAGGGGAAACTCTGGACATTCCTCTCATCTCTACCATGAAAAGTACCCAGCTTAATCCATTTATTTGTGGGATATCTAGAAAATACAAAATACAGATATTCTTTCTTAAAAGTCATACATCATATCTGAGAGGTTCCATCACACCATCAAAATATAGCCTGTGCATTTTTTTCATCTCCAGGTGAACATACTCACTTTGAACAGTTTAAATACGAGTTACATATTAAGTTGAATACATACAATTTTACTTTGTAACTAAACTCTGACAGGTTCCTCTTTACAAGGAAAGAATATCCTGAAAAGTCATACCACTATCAAAGAGAAAGTAAGACAAGAAGACAAGAGTAGGACCAGAACTGCTTCCTGGGAGTTTGGGAGGGCTTTCAAGTAAGCAAGAGGTTTTAAAACAAAAAAGTACCCAAGAGATTGGAGGAGGTACTACTCTTCATGTACTGACAAGTATGCAATGATATCAAGCATAAAAAAAAAATAGCAGTAGGAAGGGTAACAGAAAAAACCCTTTACCATCGTATTTAAATATCACAGGTCTTACATAGTAGTTCCGCCTTTAAAAGGAAATCTAATATAAAAGCCTAAAACTATTATTTTTTTTACTACAACATTTAAAGACTCCCTCACAGTAATGAGTGCTGTCACTACAGCAAAACAAAAAACAGTATTTGTCAAAGCTGGTTATGTCCATGTGATATATAAGAAACCTACAGCTTAGAAAAAAGGAAATTATCTGAGCAAGGTTAGTGAAAAGTGGACAGAATTCTCAATCAATTCTCTTGAGAACTTATTTTTTAAAATTGTATATATGCAATGCTGAATACGGGGTGAGAGAAGAAATACCACTGAAAGCCCTTAATGATCAACAACAGAAGAATGGTTAAATAAATAAGAGCAACCTACATGACATATCATGGGCAAAGTATTTATGGAATGAATAAACACCTCTATTGGAGGGAAAAAATGAAGTACTTATTTAAAAAGACGTTTAAAAGACAAAAGGATATTCTCAGGATGTAAGCAGAAAAAACTGAAACTCTTTTTGTAGAATTAATAAACATATAAATACACAGAAAAGACCAGAAGCAATATATTAAAATGCTAGTAATAGTTATCTTGGGTTGACAGGATTGTAGTTCCTTACTAAGTTCCTTACTCAATTCCTTACAATGTATTTCTTATAATCACACACACACAAAACAAGGTTTTTAAAAGATATTAATAAAAGCATGATATAAAATGAAGTGCTCATGTATTTTTGATAACTTTTTAAAGAAATGTTTGGAAGCAATAGAGCGTAATAATTCAAAGTAAGAACTTTGATGTCACAGTGATCTAGGCTTGACTCTTGGTTCTCCAACTCACAAGTTATATGACATGGGCAAGCTACTGAACCTCTCCTTTTCTCTTTTCTCTTCTTATAAAGGAATAATATATGGTTATTATAAGCACTATATGAGTTAATGAAAGTAAACTGATGAACAACAGCCTATACTACAGCATTATTATTCCTGTTCTTACAAATTGATACACTAAAATAAAAATGCAACATGATTAAGGTTTTAAAAAAGTGACACATTTAAAAATTTTTATTCTGGAAATCCAACATAAACTCTGTAGAAATCACCTTTAGAATTTACCTGTCACTGATAGAAACGAGAAAGTCTTTAGGAGTAGAAGAAAATAGCTCATAGTTTGCAATATCAAGCTGTTTAACTTGAATTGGTTCACAAAGTTCAATAACAAACCTTTAAAAAGAACACAAGACAATTATTCAGATAATCCAAACAAAAAAACAGTTCACATTAAGCATGACATTAACAGTCTGCATAAACTAGACTGCCACTAAGTTACTCATTAAAAAATGTTGGTAAGGAGGAAGATTTGCTACCTTAGATATCCATAAGAGAACACCCTTCAAGTATTTCCCAAGCAATCATTAGTTGAGGAAAAAGAAACTATAAATAAAACAAGACATGAATTTTGTTCTACAATATTTTTAAATAGTAAGATATTTTTAATGACGAAGCCCATTCTTAAAGGATGGACTTCACTAAGAACAACTAGTAATAGTATAAACTGACTAGCCAGTCTAGAGGGCAGTTTGGCATACACAGCTAAACCTTAACACAGATTTGGACTGTGCAGGTCCACTTACACATGGTTTTTTTCAACAAATATATTGAAAAAATCTTTGGAAATATGTGACAATTTAAAAAAAAACATTTTCTTTTCTCTAGCTTACTTTATTTTAAGAATACAGTATTACATATAACATATAAAACATGTTAATCGTGTTTATGTTATCAGTAAGACTGCTGGTCAGCAGTAGGCTGTAAGTAGTTAAGTTTTAGAGGAGTTAAAAGTTACACGATTTTCAACTGTGCAGGGGTTTAAATGTTTAAGGGGCAACTCTATACTTTCTCAAAAAGTACCTTATCCTTTGATTTAGCAATACACTTCTAGAAGTTTATCCTAAGGACACACACACAGCTCCAAATTTAAATATATTTCACCCTTGTATATATATTTTAACAAATCAAAGCACAGTAAGAATAGGGAAAAGAAAGTCGTCCTAAAAGTTTAGCACAGAGAATTAACAAATTATGGTTCACCCAGACAATGGAATACTGAACAGTCATTAGAAATGGTAGTAGAAAGTATACATTCCATTTACATAAAAATCTAGAAAATGTAAACTAATGTATAATGATAGAAAACATCTGTAATTGCTATAAAGGTGGGGATTGGGAGGGAAAATTAGAAAGGGAATGAGGAAACTTAAGGAGATGGGTATGTTCATTATCTTTATTGTAGTAATGGTTTCATGGATGTATCAATGTCAAAACTTACCCAAACATGTACACTTTGACATGCTGAAGTTTATTTTACATGTAGTTTGTTATATATCAACTGTGCTTCCATAAAGCTGTTTTTAAAAAAATGACACTAGCACTAGAGACCTATATTTATGAACTCAGAAAGAGGCCACAAAATATTGTTGCTCAGGGAAACTTAAAAGTATGGCACTAAGTGCATAAAATAAAACTGCATAAAGCATGGCATTTTGGGAAAAGAAGTATTCTAATCAACACTTGAATAAACTATTATATTAAATGAAACTTACATGCTAAATACATCAAAAGCATTCAAATTAACACTGTGTTTAACCTTGGAGAATAACAGAACCAATTTCAGGACATGGTAAAAACAACTAGGTTTCAGAGAAAAGTCCATGAAAAGAAGCCATGTAACATATGCTGAATGCTTACTCTGGATCAGACACATGTCAGATGATTTACATCCATCCTTAGATTTAATTCTTGCAACCAAACTGCAAAGGACATTATCTCCATTTTATAGAGTCATTCAATAAACACTAATTGGTCACTTCACATTCTTCTCTTCAGTCTTTTAGTAACAAAACTTCCCAAAGGTGTAGATGAGTATATGGCCACCCATCAAAGACTATATTTCCCAGACTTGGCCATGCTACTTAGTTCTGGGTGATGGGGTAAAAGTGCCCAGTGCAATTTCCAGGTCAAGCCTGTAAAAGGAAGCTGCTACCTCTCCATTCCCTTTCTCCCATGTTACAGGCCAGAATGAGGATGTGGTAGTTACAAATCATCTCAGCAACACAGGCAGCAACACCACAAGAGGAGGCAAAGAAACATCAAAGTGTGTGGATCCTTTAATGCTGGTAAGTACACCCCTGTACCACCTGCCAGCTTGAGCTTTTATGTCAGAGAAAATTAAATGTCAATTTTATTTAAACCACAGTTACTTGGTTTCTGTTAAGGCAGCAGTTATTTATTCAGTAAGTAATGCAGCTAAAGTCAAAAATCTATCTGGCCCCAAAGCCTAAATATTTTCCATACCACCACAATACCCTGGGGAGAGAGAATTAAAGAAAATCACACTAAGACTTGGCTTGTTATTTACAATGGAGAAAATAAACCTAAAAGAACATTGAGAAGAAAATAAAAAGATAATTCTCCCACACCTTTTTTTTGCATACAATGTTCTCCATTTCTAAAGATGTAAGCTATATTAACATCAGATAAAATAAGTTTTCAGATATATTCAAATGTATTACCAGGTATGGAGAGTCAATTTACTAGGAATATTTAACAATTCTAAAATTTATATTACATAATAAGTACCCTCATAATATATAAAATAGTGTGTATATAATTATTCCTCATTAAAGTTGATTTTAAATGCTCTTTCATTTTTCTGCCTCATTTTTTAATGCATTTGTAGAAGCAGAGAACACTGTATGCAAATTAATACAAGTATGTATAAATGTTGACAAATCTAATTTCAATAGGCTTCTCTTGATTATTTATTGGTCAGGAATTTAAAAGATCAGTGAACTAATAGATCTAGACACAAGAGTAGTTTGATAAAACCATGTGTCAAAATTTACATTATACAATTAAGGGGGAAATATATAACTTTAATGTGTATACTTGAAAAAAATCTTAAGTTCAATAGACTAAACCTAAAGAAAGCATAAAATAAAGATTCAAGCTGAAATCGACAAAACAACATAAAAGACATGACAGAGAGAATCATTAAGGCCAAAATAAACAGTGGAAATTAAAGGAGAGGGCATAAAGTATTAGGGATTTTTTAAAAGACCTTTAAATAACAATGGAATACCATAAACAACTTTATTACAAAAACTCTGAAAATGGACTAACAAAAATTCCTAGAAAAATATAATTTACCAAAAATAACTCAAGAAATAGAAAACCTAAATAGTCTTTTAAGTATTTATTTTAAATGTCATTTAAAAACCTTACCATCTACTCATACAAGTACAAAATGGTGCATGCACAAGCTTATCTGTATTAATAGTCTGTCATGGCAAAAGATTATAAACAACCCAAGTATTCATCAACAGAGAACCAGTTAAATCTTGGTAGACCAATATAATGGAATTTTATGCAGCTATGAAAAAGAATGGAAAATTTTTCTCTGAATTAAAGAGAAAGATGAGGATTAAAGATGGCAGCGTGAGAGGTGAGACAGAGGCTTCCTCCTAAAACCGCATATAATACGAAAACATAATTAATACAACTAATCCTGAAAGAGCAACAGGAAAGATGACTGCGCCAAACTGCATACACCTGGAGAAAAGAATAAACCTCACGTAACAGGGTAATGTACCAAAGCCATGGCTTGGCAGGACCCAAGCCTTCCCCCACTCTGGCTCACCAGTGGAAGGAAGAGAAACAGAGCGGGGAGGGAGTGGAGGCTTGACACTGCTAAATACCTAACTCTGGAGATCTGCTCTAGGAGCACAAACCTACATTTCATGGTGCTTTCATGGTACTCTCGTGAATAGGGGGTTGGGAAGCTAAGAGGCAGAATTCCTGGAGAGACTGAGATTCCAGCCGCTTGTGGAAAGCAGGGATCCATATCCAGCTGCTCTGGGACAAAAGAAAGGCGAGCAGTCTGAGAGACTCCCTAACAGCAAGAGGGCTGCTAAAGGGGCAAGGATTGCACGGAGCTTACTGCTCAGGAGAAAGAACAGGTAGACAAAATTGTCGAGGTGCACGCTGCCTGGCAGGGTGGAAGCTTAAACGATCTTCAGATGTTTCATCCCCCTGACTGGCTATGCAGCTTTAAGGCCCCCCTGCACCATGATATCAGCTTGCTGTGTCTTCCTCCCTGCTAGCCTGTACCTGGCTCAGGCTCGCAAACAAATAAGGGAGCCCAGCCAGAGGGAAGTCCCGCCAAGAGCAGCTACAAACACAAAGCATAGAGGCATGCACCTGTGTGTTCAGCCCACTGGTTCTGGCAGAGGAGACAAGCATAGCAGCCAGAAAGCAGGAAACAGCTCTTTCCTCCACCCAAGCAAGAACGTCGCTCCCCTGTGACCCCCGACATTACTCCAGCGGCTGAGCAGCTCCAGAGAGTAGAGCTTCTGGGCACTAGAGGGCACCACAGACAAATTATAAAACAGCAAAGGAATCTGGTTCAAAGCAAAATTATGAATACACCTGAGAAAAATTCAAATGAAATCGACCTCATGAATCTTCCTGAAAGAGGTTTCAAAATAAAAATCATGAACATGCTCACAGAGGTACAGAAATATTCAAGAACTCAGGAATGAATTCCAGTCAGAGATCCAATCATTACAGAACACAGTATCAGAAATGTAACATACAATGGGAAGTTTTAAAAGCAGATTAGATACAGTGGAGGAAACAATGAATGAAATAGAAATTAGAGAAGAGGAAAATAAAGAAGCTGAGGCACAGAGAGAAAAAAGAATCTCTAAGAATGAAAGAATATTGAGAAAACTGTGTGACCAATCCAAACAGAACAATATTCGCATTATAGGGGTACCAGAAGAAGAGGGAGAAAAAGGGATAGAAAGTGTCTTTGAGGAGGTAATTGCTGAAAACTTCCCCAATCTGGGGAAGGAGATAGTCTCTCAGGCCATGGAGGTACACAGATCTCCCAATACAAGGGACCCAAGGAAGACAACACCACCAAGACACACAGTAATTAAAATGGCAAAGATCAAGGATAAGGACAGACTATTAAAAGCAGCCAGACAGAGAAATAAGATAATATACAAAGGAAAGCCCAGCAGGTTATGATCATACTTCTCAGCAAAAACCTTACAGGCCAGAAGGGAGTGGCATGATATATTTAATGCAATGAAGCAAAAGGGCCTTGAACCAAGATTACTTTATCTGCCAAGATTATCATTTAAATTTGAAGGAGGGATTAAACAATTTCCAGATAAGCAAAGGCTGAGAGAATTTACTTCCCACAAACTGTCTCTACAGTGTATTTTGGAGGGACTGCTATAGATGGAAGTGTTCCTAAGGTTTAATAGCTGTCACCAGAGGTAATAAAACCACTGTAAAGAAAGTACAACAGTTAATTACTAAGCAAATGTAAAATTAAATCAACTCTCCCAAAGTCAATCAAGGAATAGACAAAGAGTACAGAATATGATACCTAACAAAGAATGGAGGAGGAGAAAAAGGAGGAGGAAAAAAACAACCTTTAGACTGTGTTTGTAATAGCATATTGCGAGTTAAGTTAGACTCTTAGATAGTAAGGAAATTAACCTTGAATCTTTGGTAACCACGAATCTAAAGCCTGCAATAGCAATAAGTATATATATCTATTGATAATCACCCTAAATGTAAATGGTCTGAATGCACCAAACAAAGACAGAGAGTCACTTAATGGATAAAAAAACAAGACCCAACTATATGCTGCCTACAAGAGACTCACTTTAAACCCAAAGACATACACAGACTAAAAGCGAAGGGATAGAAAAGATATTTCGTGCAACTAATAGGGAGAAAAAAGCAGGAGTTGCAGTACTTGTATCAGACAAAATAGACTTCAAAACAAAGAAAGTCACAAGAGGCAAAGAAGGGCTTTACATAATGATAAAAGGGTCAATCCAACAAGAAGATATAACCACCATAAATATCTATGTACCCAACACAGGAGCACCTACATATGTGAAACAAACACTAACAGAATTAAAAGGGGAAATAGAATGCAATGCATTCATTCTAGGAGACTTCAACACACCACTCACTCCAAAGGACAGAGCAAGCAGACAGAAAATACATAAAGAGACAGAGGCACTTAACAACACATTAGAACAGGTGGACCTAACAGACATCTACAGAACTCTATACCCAAAAGCAGCAGAATACACATCCTCCTCAAGTGCACATGGAACATTTTCAAGAACAGATCATATACTAGGCCACAAAAAGAGCCTTGGTAAATTCAAAAAAATTTAAAATTGTACTAACCAGTTTCTCAGACCACAAAGGTATGAAACTAGAAATAAATTATGCAAAGAAAATGAAAAATCCCACGAACACATGAAGGCTTCAGAACATGCTTCTAAATAACCAATGGATCAATCAATGACCAAACAAAAACAGAGATCAAACAATAAATGAAGACAAATGACAACAATAATTCAACACCACAAAATCTGAGGGATGCAGTGAAGGATGTGCTAAGAGGAAAGTATATTGCAATACAGGCCTACCTCAGGAAAGAAGAACAATCCCATATGAGCAGTCTAAACTCACAATTAATGAAACTAGAAAAAGAACAAATAAGGCCCAACGTCAGCAGAAAGAGGGACATAATAAAGATTAGAGCAGAAATAAATAAAATCAAGAAGAATAAAACAATAGAAAGAATCAATGAAAGCAAGACCTGGTTCATTGAGAAAATAAAAATAGATAAACCCCTAGCCAGACTAAAAAAAAAGAGAGTCTACTCACATAAACAGAGTCAGAAATGATAAAGGAAAAAATCACTATGCAAACCACAAAAATACAAAGAATTATTAGAGAATACTATGAAAAATTATACGCTAAAAAACTGGATAACCTAGAAGAAATGGACAACATTCTAGAAAAATACAACCTTCCAAGACTGACCAAGGAAGAAACAGAAAATCTAAACAGACCAATTACCATCAATGAAATTGAACTGGTTATCAAAAAACTACCTAAAAACAAAACTCCCAGACCAGATGGCTTCACCGCTGAATTGTATCAAACATTTAAAGAAGAGCTAATACCCATTCTCCTTAAAGTTTTCCAAAAAGTAGAAGAGGAGGGAATACTTCCAAACTCATTCTATGAGGCCAGCATCAATCTAATACCAAAACCAGGCAAAGACACCACAAAAAAAGAAAATTACAGACCAATATCCCTGATGAATATAGAAGCAAAAATACTCAAAAAAATATTAGCAAACTAAATTAAAAAATACAACAAAAAGATCATCCTTCATGATCAAGTAGGATTTATTCCAGGGATGAAAGGATGGTACAACATTAAAAAATTCATCAACATCATCCACCACATCAACAAAAAGATGGACAAAAGCCACATGATCATCTCCACAGATGTTGAAAAAGCATTCGACAAAATTCAACATTCATTCATGATAAAAACTCTCAACAAAATGGGAACAGAGGGCAAGTACCTCAACATAATAAAGGCCATATATGACAAACCCACAGCCCACATTGACAGCGAGAAGCTGAAAGCTTTTCCTTAAGATCGGGAACAAGACAAGGATTCCCACTCTCCTCACTTCTATTCAACATAGTACTGGAGGTCCTAGACATGGTAATTAGACAACACAAAGAAATACAAGGCAGCCTGATTGGCAGGGAAGAAGTTAAACTGTCCATGTTTGCAGATGACACGATATTGTACATAAAAAACCCTAAAGAATCCACTCCAAAACTACTAGATCTAATATATGAATTCAGCAAAGTTGCAGGATGCAAAATTAATACACAGAAATTCGTGGCATTACTACATACTAACAATGAACTAGCAGAAAGAGAAATCAGGAAAGCAATTCCATTCACAGTTGCATTAAAAAGAATAAAATACCTAGGAATAAACCTAACCAAGGAAGTGAAAGAGCTATACCCTGAAAACTACAAGACACTCATGAGAGAAATTAAAGAAGATACCAATAAATGGAAACACATCCCATCGTCATGGATAGGAAGAATTAATATTGTCAAAATGGCCATCCTGCGTAAAGCAATCTACAGATTCAATGCAATTCCTGTCAAAATACCAACAGCAATCTTCAATGAACTAGAGCAAATCGTTATAAAATTCATATGGAACCACAAAACGACCCCAAATAGCCAAAGCAATCCTGAGAAGAATAAAGCTGGGGTATTATGCTCCCCAACTTCAAGCTCTACTACAAAGCCACAGTAATCAAGACAATTTGGTACTGGCACAAGAACAGACCCACAGACCAATGGAACAGACTAGAGAGCCCTGATATATACCCAACCATATATGGTCAATTAATATGTGATAAAGGAGCCAAGGACATAAAATGGGGAAATGACAGCCTATTCAACAACTGATGTTAGCAAAACTGGACAGCTATATGCAAGAGAATGAAACTGGATTATTGTTTAATCCCATACACAAAAGTAAACTTGAAATGGATTAAAGACCTGAATGTAAGTCATGAAACCATAAAACTCTTAGAAGACAACACAGGCAAAAATCTCCTGAATACAAGCATGAGTAACTTCTTCCTGAATGCATCTCCTCGAGCAAGGGAAACAAAAGCAAAAATGAACACATGCGCCTACATCAAACTAAAAAGTTTCTGTATGGCAAAGGACACCATCAGTAGAACAAAAAGACATCCTACAGTATGGGAGAATATATTCATAAATGACATATCTGACAAGGGGTTAACATCCCAAATATATAAAGAACTCACACACCTCAACACCCAAAAGCAAATAACCCGATTAAAAAATGGGCAGAGGATATGAAGAGACAATTCTCCAAAGAAGAAATTAAGAAGGCTAACAGAAACATGAAAAGATGCTCCACATCACTAATCATCAGGGAAATGCAAATTAAGACCACAATGAGATATCACCTCACACCAGTAATGATGGACAGCATCAAAAAGACTAAGAACAACAAATGCTGGTGACGATGAGGAGAAAGGGGAACCCTCCTACACTGCAGGTGGGAATGTAAGCTAGTTCAACCATTGTGGAAAGCAATATGGAGGTTGCTCAAAAAACTCAAAACAGAAATACCATTTGACCTGGGAATCCCACTCCTTGGAATTTACCCAAAGAATACAACTTCTCAGATTCAAAAAAACATATGCACCCCTATGTTTATCACAGCACTATTTACCATAGCCAAGATATGGAAGCAACCTAAGTGTCCATCAGTAGATGAATGGATAAAGAAGATGTGGTACATATACAATGGAATACTATTCAGCCATAATAAATAAATAAATCCTACCATTTGCAACAACAGAGATGGAGCTGGAAGATATTATGCTCAGTGAAATGAGCCAGGTGGAGAAAGACAAGTGCCAAATGATTTCCTTCATTTGTGGAGTATCACAACAAAGCAAAACTGAGGGAACAGAAGACTCACAGACTTCAAGAAGGGACTAGTAGTTACCAAAGGGAAGGGGTGTGGGAGGGCGGGTGGGGAAAGAGGTAGAAGGGAATTGAGGGGTATTATGTTTAGTACACATGGTCTGGCGGGGTCACAGGGAAAACAGTGTAGCACAGAGAAGGCAAACAGTGAATCACTGGCATCTTAGTACACTGATGGACAGTGACTGCACTGGGGTATGGGTAGCGACTTGACAATATGGGTAAATGTAGTAACCACATTTTTTTTTAATGTGAAGCCTTCATAAGAGTGTATATCAATAAGACCTTAATAAAAATTTTTTAAAAATAAATGATAGATAAAGTGGGAGGTAAATAAGAATCTGTCTTGCACAGAAACTAAAAAGATGTTTTAAAATTTAACACTGAATAGAGAGACAGATGACAGAGATCGAAGGACATTGCAACCGTTAACTCCCTTAGCACCCTTTCTAATACCTTCCTGGGGTTGACCATGTGAATGTATTAATTTTTTAAATTGCACACTTATTTTAAAATTAACAGCTTCCCACAGGTCCAGATGGTTTTACAGTCGAGTTCCATACTTAGAATGTATCTACGGTACAAATGAATTTAACAAAAGATACACAATACTTTCATGAAAAAATTTTAAATTAGTAATAACAACCTTACAGAAAGACATTAAACACAACTTAAAGATATGTCCTATTTATAGATTAAACTCAATATTGTAGAGAAAACTCAGTATCTGAAAGTCATCTAATATTCAATATAATTCCAAACAAAATCTGACATGATATTTTGGGGAACTCAACAGGATAAGTCTAATACTTTCAGGAAACAGAAGAAAAATACCAAGTTAATCGTGAAGACTATGGTGCAAAAACTTACCCTGCCAGATGTTAAGATTTATAAGTCTAAAGAAAGATGGGTATTACTGAAGGTCATTAAACTGACCAGAAGAGAACAGAGTACAGAAACAAACCCATATAAGGAAATCTTATGATAAAGGAAGGACTGTAAATCAAAAGGAAAACTGTGAATTACTGAATAAATGATTACCTAAATGGAAAAATGGGGAGGGAAAAATGAATCCCTCCTATTTACCATATAACTATTCCACTAGGATTACAAACCTAAATGTGAAATACAAAAGTTTTTAGATCTAGAGAAAAGATAATATATTTTAATGTCAGATCATTTAAAAATCCAAAATTTTAAGAAATCCAAAATTATAAGAGACACATTCAACTACTTTTAATTTAAAAGTATCCATTCATCAAAAGACACTATTAAGAAACTGAAAAGACAAGTCACAAAATGGAGAAAATGTGTGACATAACTTATGTGTCCTTTCCAGAGTTAAGATAGACTATTACATTGTATCCATTCTATAAGATAAACTGCTAAGTCATATCTTGATTTCTAGAAGATAAGAAAAAAAAACAAATATATTAATAGAAGACAGGAAAAGACAAGCATTTCAGAGGGGGAGGAAAAACTGGCCAATGAAAATATGCTCAATCTCATTAGTGATCAGGGAACGACATCTTTCTAGATGAAAAGCTCCCCAGCAGTGGAGAGCTCAGCCTATTTTGTGAAACAATATTATTCCAGTACTAGCAGCATCACATAACAGGTGCTCAATAAACATGGAATGAATGAATGAATTAATTGAATGAGTGAGTGAATGGACAAATAGGAAGACTCAAAATTCTAAAATGTCAATAACCCTGAAATCCACAGAGATTTGATACAATTCCAATAAAACTGTCAGCATGATTTTTTATAGAATTTGACAAGATCATTCTAAAGTTTAAAAGAAAAAACAAAGGGACAAGGGTAATGAATACACTTCTTATTCAACCAGATATTAAAGACTTATAAGCTATAGTGAGACTGTGTAGTCCTAATTTAGCTGGGCCAACCCTTTTACATCAGGTGAAATCAGTTAAAAGTGTTCTGAGGTTCTTTAATTATTTGATGAAAAGACACAAACATAAGTAAGCAAAGAGTAAAATATACAGTCAACATCTATACACAAATACATGCTGTCTGGCAGAAATATTAAAATACAAATAGGTAACTATGATCACTTACTCTACAAGCTAGAATAAAGCAAAATGATTGCCTTGTATAAGTTCATCCCAGCGTGTCTTTGCTTGAAATACAAAATTTTAGGGCAAAAAACCTGAGTTGCTATTGACTGTAGAGGTTTTTACAAATAAAAACAAAAACCTAAAAATAACATTTTGATTATAATATCAGATAATCAGTTCCTCAAATTCAATTTACAGGCAAATACTAAGTCTTTGAATTTATCCCTCAAAACTCTTGGTTTGGTGTTAATTTTTAAATTGAACCAAAATATACATATCATCAAAAGGAGTTCAGTCTTAGAATAGAAAAGAATAAGCATTATCTTTAAAGTTTAAAGAGTTTCTCTTTAAATTAAAAAAAAATTTTATATTTAGTAAGTCGATGGTGGTGATTCACCTCAATTCTTTTTTAAATAGCTGCTTTTGAGCAATAAAAACAAGTACTCTAAGAAAACTGTTGGTATATCACACATATTTCCCCCCATAAATCTGTTCCTTTTCCTATATTCTTAGTTAGTGATAGAATCACAAATCTAAGCAGTGAAGCCAAAACCTGGGAGATTTCCTAGATGCCTCTCTTTTCACATCCAATTACTAAGAGCTGTCACTTTGGTCTGCTATATATCTTTTCTTTACCCTCCTCTTCTGTATAAAATGGCCAATGCCTTAGTTAAAATCCTCATTTCTCACTTGAGCCACAACAACAGGTTCCTAACTGGTTTCCCTGCTTCTAACTACATTCTGCTCTGGGCCATCCTTTGAGGACAAGCCTTCTTAAAATGCCAGTGAGATCATGTCACCCCCTTACATAAAACAAACACTACCCTCCTTATAACCTGTAAGATAAACTTCAACATATTTTAAGATGGGTATACCCAGCATTGGATGGCCTGGTTATTGCTAAACTAACTCACCTTCCATGATTACTCTAACTGTATCTTTATTCTTGTCATGACAAAGGTAACTTCTTCAGGTTGCTTCTATTTGTAGTTGCCCAGATGAACCATTGCTCCTTTTATCACTGTCTCCTTGTTCTTATAGGTCCTAAATACCTCTGCTTCTCTTATCTAAGACTTCCTATGAATCTTTCAAGATGCAGCTCAGGAATTATACCTCTTTCAGGAAGCCCTCTCTCATCCTCTCTTGTAGTTACTTACCATCTCTGTTCCTAAAACCCTTTCAGCAGTACTTTTTATGCCATTTCTTAATTGCTTTACTAGATCTGTCACTGCTTTGTGACCTCCTTAAAAAGAAAGGCATTGTTGAAAACCATGGAGTGGTTCAGCACCTCTGTTGCATTTTCTTACCAAAAAGTCACCACTAACCCTCCTTGAAAAGCTCACAAGAAACAGAGTGTGCGTTTCTTAGAAATTTCCCCCAAGGGTCACTGGAATTCTTTGTTAAACCACAGGGGAAAAACAACCCTGTTTTAAATCCTCTTATTCTTTTGGGTCATCACAAAGAAGGAACTAAGAAGCAGGATAGAAGCAACTTACAAGTAATAGAAATGATACAGAGTTTGGCAATGAGTCAGTAGCACAAAAGAAGTGGCATTTATCTAGCACTATAACCCTGCCTGCCTCTGAAGAAACTGGCTTTACTGTATATATATATGTGACTATTTACATGTAACCAGCGTGGGAACTTTTAGGGGACTCTAATAAGAAAACCCAATTTTCAAGGGTGGTGGTGTTAATAAATGCACTGTGGCCAGTGTAAAGAAAACCCCTTGCAGTTGTGGACATTCATATTCCTGACCAGATGCCATTTCTCCCACTCTTCCTTTATGTCCAAACTGGTATTTTTTAAAGTACTAAAAAGAAATATTAATGTATGTCAAGTTTTAATGAAACTGTATTTGTAAAGCAATTTTGTATCTAAGTATTGTCATACAATGTTCAAAACCCCAGCCAATGACCAGCAGTTGGTATGAGGTAACTTTTGACATTTTATAAAAGCTCATTCTTGGGAAAAAAAAAAAAGAAAGGCATTGCCTTCAATTTTATATTCCAGGACATAAGATACATACACCATCAGCACCTATCAAGAGTAAGTGCTTATTAAGTGACAACGTGAGCAAATCAATCTAATCCTAACATAAAAGCTTAGCAGAGTATGTACATATATAGAATGTGCTTTATTAAATTTTATATTACTTACCAAATTTTAGTGCTGCAAGGATTCAACATATAAAGATCCATATTTTCTATAAGAATAGCAGATGTGCTCTATTTTAAAAAGGGGGAAGGGAATCAATTACTTAAGGAAAAATATTTAATTCAACTCTAAAGTTTTCCAGGATTTCTGTATTTTTAGATCTTATAATACACTAAAGACTGTGAAACACTCATTTGGGAAGAAAGCATAAAAATGTCTAAAATTTACCATTATGTCTATAGTGCTAAGTTAGCCTTATAACAAAACATATATAAAATAAAACATTTGTTACTATAAAGAAAAAATGTTTTTCTATTACTATTTCCTTTTTAAAATTTCACACAGGTTTTAAAAGTTAAAAGGTAGGGTGCATGCCCTTCAGTAGGTGAATGGATAAATGAATAGTGGCCCATCCAGACAATATTATAACAATGTTAGTTATTCAGCACTAAAAAGAAATGAGCTCTCTAGCCATGAAGACATGGACAAAACTTAAATGCATATTATTAAGTCAAAGAAACCAATCTGAAAAGGCTACATACAGTATGATTCCAACTATATGACATTACGGGAAAGACAAAACTATGGAGACAGTAAAAAGATCAATGGTTGCCAAAGGTTGGGGGAAGAAGAGATGAATAGATGGAGGAACACAAAAAAAGAGAATTTTTAGAATAATAAAAATACTCTGTATGACAGCGTAACAGTGGATACATGTCATTATCCATTTGTCCAAACCCACAGAATGTATAGTAAGCATGAACGTTAATGTAAACTATGGACGCTGGGTGATGATAATATGTCAGTGTACATTCATCAGCTGTAGGAAATGCACCACTCTGGTGAGGGATATGCTGACACTGAGGGAGGCTGTGCATGTGTGGGACTAGGGGGTCATATGAGAAATCATACCAGCCTCTCAATTTTGCTGCTCAAAAAAAAAATTAAGTCTTTAAAAGAAAAACAAAAACCAAAACAAAACACAGGGTGCAATGTATCAACCAATATAACTAAGAATTCACACAAGAAAATGTCTTTAAAAGCATAATCCTGCATTTATTAGTAAGGAACGGAAAAATTGTGTTAAGATTAGCTTCCCAGAAAACCACTGCCTTTATTTAATAAAGTTACTAGTCTCCTATTTATATAGAAGAATTCTATACTTAAGTACCTTGGCTTCTGGATTAGCTGCCAAAATTTTGGCACCACATTCTACTGAGGCATAATTATTTCGATTTTTCTGGACCTTTTTCGTGGCATGTAGACCTCCACCAGAAGATGGATGCATTGACTGACCTGCAGACAAACCTTATTATAAACATATGTATTTATAATGATGGTGATTGAAAACACCCCCAGCAAACAATGATCTCAAAAGCAACAAGCTGCTGTCTAGAGAAGAATAGGTTTTAATGTTTAAGAGTATTTTTAAAAACCCCTAAGAAATTCAAAATACTTCACCTCAATAGCTTTAAAATATCCCCAATAAACAAATTAACTACAAAATCCACATTATTTGATTTGTGTATAAGTAATATAATTCACAAAATGAACCTAATCCATGAGAATCAAAAATTTTTGCATATATATTTTATTACATTAAGGATGAATACTATCCTTCTAACTCTAACCCCAATATTAAGAATTTATAACTCAGACTTATTCTACAACAGCAAAAATAAAGTGTAATAATATTTTAATACTTTGAAGCTTTATGACTTAGAACTTCCCATTCCTCAATCTTCTTGTAGATTGAGATGAAACTACTGCTTTGCCCACTTTATCTACTTAATCCTTATTTAATAATTAACAAAATGGAATTTAAGTTTTATTTTGCCCATTAAAAAGAGAAATGCATACTTAAACCAGACCCTTTGAACACAAAAGAAGAATCATAGTGTTTCCTTACTTTTTTCTTTTTCTACTTCCATAACTTTCTTTTTCCATTCATCAAAAGTTGGTATATCTTCTGGGTCTTTGGGACCTGTTACAGATGAAGGGTCAATTTCTCCTGGTTTTGTATAATCAGAACTCTGAAAGAAATATCAAAATAAACAGATTTCAACTTTTAAACAATACAGAGAAAACATTAAATAAATTACAGAAGCAAATACAAATATTCTGTCAAATTAAAGTCCAATTTTATAATGAATGATAAATAATATTTTGAGAAAACAAAAAATCTAAAAAGAAAACTTTGGTTTACTTAAAAGTTGAGTTTCTCCTGAAAGAATTGATCTCAAGCTAAGCATCACAGGATGCATTCCTACACATCAGCAATGTAAGTATGGCTGTAAAAAACCTTGTATTGTATCCTAAGGAAGCAATTACTCATACATACTGTATAAATTAATAAATACTATAGTTGCAGTACATCCACCTTAAAATCTAAGTTAACATAATATATACATTAAAGTTAATTTTAGATGCAGTTTATTGCTTCTGCAAAATCATTAACAGGAAATACCATTTACATAAAAGTTTTAAGGTTGATGTAAAAACATCAAGGCATAAAACAAACTTTTTAAGAAAATATAGGAAAACATCTTCATGATTCAGGCTATAAAAGGATTTGACAAGATGAAGAAAGAATAAATCACTTAAAAAAAAGGCTGATACATTTGGCTGGCTTAAAGTTAAAAAATTAAATATACTGAGAGACTATAAACTATATGTTACAAAAGCCAAAGACTGAAAGAAGTATTTGCAACACATTCAGCCAACAAAGAATTATTACCAACTATTGACTGCCTGTAAATCAATACTTAGGGATGGGGAGGGACAGTAATACAGCAATGAGAAATTACAAAATACTCAACCTTAATAATAATCTGAGAATGCAAAAGAAAACCAGAGATACCCAATAAATTACACCAAGCTGATGCAGTTTAAAGTGTGACAGCCTGCAGATGACATATTATACATAAAAAAACCCTAAAGAATCCACTCCAAAACTACTAGATCTAATACCTGAATTCAGCAAAGTTGCAGGATACAAAATTAATACACAGAAATCTGTTGCTTTCCTGTACACTAATGATGAACTAACAGAAAGAGAAATCAGGAAAACAATTCTATTCACAATTGCATCAAAAAGAATAAAATACCTCGGAATAAACCTAACCAAGGAAGTGAAAGACCTATACCCTGAAAACTACAAGACACTCTTAAGAGAAATTAAAGAGGACACTAACAAATGGAAACTCATCCTATGCTCTTGGCTAGGAAGAATTAATTTGTCAAAATGGCCATCCTGCCTAAAGCAATCTACAGATTCAATGCAACTCCTATCAAAATACCAATAGTATTCCTCAACAAACTGGAACAAATAGTTCTAAAATTCATACGGAATCACAAAAGACCCTGAATAGCCAAAGCAATCCTGAGAAGGAAGAATAAAGCAGGGGGGATATCACTTCCCAACTTCAAGCTCTACTACAAAGCCACAGTAATCAAGACAATTTGATACTGGCACAAGAACAGAGCCACAGACCAGTGGAACAGAATAGAGAGTCCAGATATTAACCCAAACATATATGGTCAATTAATATATGATAAAGGAGCCATGGATATATAATGGGGAAATGACAGCCTCATCAACAGATGGTGCTGGCAAAACTAGACAGCTACATGTAAGAAAATGAAACTGGATCATTGTCTAACCCCATACACAAAAGTAAATTCGAAATGGATCAAAGATCTGAATGTAAGTCATGAACCCATAAAACTCTTAGAAAAAAACATAGGCAAAAATCTCTTGGACATAAACATGAGCAACTTCTTCATGAACATATCTCCCTAGGCAAGGGAAACAAAAGCAAAAATGAACAAGAGAGACTATATCAAGCTGAAAAGCTTCTGTACAGCAAAGGAGATCATCAATAGAACAAAAAGACATCCTACAGTATGGGAGAAAATATTCATAAATGACATATCCGATAAAGGGCTGACATCCAAAATATATAAAGAGCTCATGCACCTCAACAAAGAAAAAACAAATAATTCAATTAAAAAATGGGCAGGGATATGAACAGACAGTTCTCCAAAAGAAATTTAGATGGCCAATGGGCAGGTGAAAAGATGCTCGATATCACTAATCACCAGAGAAATGCAAATTAAAACCACAATGAGATATTAGCTCACACCAGTATGGATAGCCAACATCCAAAAGACAAACAACAACAAATATTGGCGAGGATGTGGAGAAAGGGGAACACTCCTACACTGCTGGTGGGAATGTAAATTAGTTCAATCATTGTGGAAAGAAGTATGGAGGTTCCTCAAAAAACTAAAAATAGAAATCTCATTTGACCCAAGATTTCCACTCCTAGGAATTTACCCTAAGAATGCAGCAACCCAATTTGAAAAAGACAGATGCACCCCTATGTTCATCGCAGCACTACTTACAATAGCCAAGAAATGGAAGCAACCTAAGTGTTCATCAGTAGATGAATGGATAAAGAAGATGTGGTACATACACACAATGGAATATTATTCAGCCATAAGAAGAAAACAAATCCTACCATTTGCAACAACATGCATGGACCTAGAGGGTATTATGCTCAGTGAAATAAGCCAGGTGGAGAAAGACAAGTACCATATGATTTCACTCTTATGTGGAATATAAGAACAAGGAAAAAAACTGAAGTAACAAAACAGCAGCAGACTCACAGAACCCAAGAATGGACTAACAGTTACCAAAGGGAAAGGAACTGGGAAGGGAGGGACAAGGGGCAAAAAGGAGCATTACTATTATCAGACATAATGTAGAGGGGGATACGGTGAGGGCTGTACAACACAGAGAAGACAAGTAGTAATTCTATAGCATTTTACTACGCTGATGGACAGTGACTGGACTGTAATGGGGTATGTGGTAGGGGCTTGATGATGGGGGGAGTCTAGTAACCATAATGTTGCTACTGTAATTCTAGATTAATGATACCAAAAAAAAAAAAGTGTGACAGCCTGTCGCCCAGGGTGGCACGTCTGCTGAGCCATGAGATATCTATTAGACTGCTGAAGGGAGTTTAAAAGTTAACAATGTAAGTAAAGATGTGCATACCCTATGACCCAGTAATTTCATTCTTTTGTATAAATATCATTGAAAACATGGACATGTGCCTAAGAAAATATGCATAAAAAGGCTTGTTGCAGCATTGTTTGTAATATCAAGAAATTAGAAACAACCTAAATATCCATTAATTGAAGAACAGAAAAATTGTAGAGTCAAATACACATGGTAGAGCAAAAAACAATGAATTGACAAATCTGAAAAACAATGTTGAATAAAGTAAAACTCAAAGCAAGAATGGTAACATATTATGTTAGTTTCAAATACCAAATAAATAATAGCATGTACTGTTTACAATAATACAATTTCGGAAAAAATTTTAAAACATGTTCTTAAGCAAAGCAAAACAAAGCAAAATAACACACCCTGAATTCAAGATAGTGGTTGTATCTGAAGAGAAGAAATATTAACTGGGGAAGGGCATATGATTCAATCTGTAACTTTTTTCCTTAAACTGAATAGTGTATGCAAGGATGTTCACTATATTATTTAATATTATTTAATTATTTTTGTATTCCTAAAGCATACTATCTATTTATTAACAGTAATTTGAGAAATGTACAAAATCTATTTAGACCACTTACTCTGGTAAACAGCACAAGTCTTATATATATTATACATTTGCTACATTAGGGCATGTTTTTGAGTCATAATACTAAATAGCATATTAATGTAATATTAATATAATACTAACATACTAATACAAAGACCCATAATCTTCCTTTAGGAAGACTTAGCAAATTGGTTCCTTTATAACCTCCATGTGGGTATTAAAAAAAAACACAGCAGAAAGTAAGATTAAAGAGCTAGTATTACCACCAATCCAATTTAAAAATTATATAATAAAAATCTAGTTTGAATGAAAAAATAAACAAGAAAACATATATTTTAAAAATTTAGTCTAGCTGAGATACTTAAGGTAAAGCCCAAATACTAAAAAGAAATAAAACAACAAGAACATACACACACTCCTTTGAGGCCCAGGCAAAGCAACCACTATTACCTCTTAGCAACAAATTAAAAAATTAAACAATGCAATAAAATCACTTTGGAAGGCACTATCTATAAGCACGACAAACAGGGTCTTGAAGATCTTTGAGAAAACAGGGATAGCACAAGATCTACTTGCATCAAAAAACAAACTCTCTCCCAGTCACACAAACAGCCTGGCAGAATTAACCCTGAAAGGCTAATACACAAAACTACTAGATATTTCAAAATGTGCTCATTATCTGACAATTTTCCTGGGATACTAATTTATATAGGAGGTAATTAATCCAGTTAAAACATACACCCACTTGTCTCTTAGCAAACTCACAAAACACTTAAGTCCCCTCATAATGAAGAGCAGTTTAGTATCCCAATAGTTAAGGAGAACAAGCAAATAGGACAAAACTGGCTGCCATGTTTACATCTGACATTAAATAGCTCCAAACTTTGGTCATGCTTGTCTAGTTTTATTTATGGCTGTGGTATGTGATAAATGAACTGTAACATGTGCTTGATTTGGGTTCAATGGGAAAATTAGCTCCTTTAAGATGCTGGATTATGAAATGCTGAGCTCCTGTATTTATAAAAGCATCATAGAAATAGCTGGTCCAGTGACACTAAAAGTCTCAAGAATGAAGGTTAGTTAGTTGTGAGTACAGGTTTACTCAAAATATGCACAAGGAGGTAGAGAACAGAAGACCCAAATTAAAAAGGAACAAATGTGAATGTGACACTCAGCACTTTGAACCATTCTTTGATTTTGTGAAGTTCATGGACTGGCCTTCATCTCTTTTCCTTAGGTACTTCTTACCTGACGGGAGCCTAGGTTCTCTGTCAGTATTTCTTCAAGAAATTTTGCACTGGCTTCTACATGAAGTCAAAGTAGAACTCAAAAGGGGAAAGAAGGTAAAACTGCTACACTGTAAGTCCTGACTTTATTGTAAGAATCACACTCTTCAAAATAAGCTGGTTTAGTTGTATTTTGTAAACAAATAACAAAAGGTAAAATATCCCTTTAAAATAATGCTGCTTCATATGGAGAAGACAAGTAATGACTATAGCATCTTACTATGCTGATAAGAGTGCTGCAATGGGCGGGGGAAGGGGGTGAGGACTTGATAATATGGGTGAATGTTAAAACCACAATGTTGTCCATGTGAAACCTTCATAAGATTACATATCAATGATACTTTAATTTAAAAAAATAATAATAATTCTCCTTCATGAGCCTAAATTTAACTTTGTATTATTGGGTTAAACTTATATTCTGAAGATACTTAAATTGAATAATCATAGCTCCTATATACCTCTCTAAGATAGGGCTTAAATAAGAACTTTGTGTGTCTGGTATCAAACAACTGATGGTGGCAGAAAAACATTTAATTATATATAACCAAGGGGAGTTCATGTTTAGAACAATTTTATATAAAACAGTATACTAGCAATAGTACCATTAAGTAACAACCTGCTCTTGGGGAGTTCAGCTCATCACAGTTCTACATGCATCATTAACTCCTTAATCCCTGACTTAATGACAAATATGGTTAGCAAATTACTTTAGCTAATAACAAAACTGAATTGTATAATAAAGAGACAGGGCAAGTTATATACTTACCTCATTTTTTAAATTATCTGAAGCATTCAATGCAGATTTTGGGTCACCACCACCCTGATCACTTGCTGAAACTTTTGATTCAAATTCTGATTTTGTTATCTTTCCTTTGCCATGTGAAGATGATACATTTTCTATATGCTGGCCAACAAGGCTATTTGAAACCAAAAGACACAGCAAATGAATGAACTTCAGCTAAAAAACAAGCTTATGCAATCTAAGCCATTATAATTATCATGTACAAAGTAAAGCAAGAAAGGAGCACAAAGAGATCAGCTTCCTGTCCATCATAAAGTGGAATTAAGCAAGTACCAAAGACCATTCAAACATGACACTGCTGTTACTACAGAATCATACAAAAGGCCAACAAATGTTTGCACCTACCTTTCAGGTGGACTGACAAAGGAAGGCTGGTCAACTGGAGTATCTGTATCAAAGGCCTCACCAACATCACAATCAGTTTCAGATTGCTCAGTTTCACTTGGCTTGGCTCTAGGAATAGTACCAGATTTTTCTTCACTAAAAATGGAAACAAAAAAAGACAATCTAGCAATTTAATGAACATAATGAAGTGTAAGTTGAAAATGATATTAGTGATTTCCAAAACATAATCTAAGCCAGAGATGTACATTTTACAATTTTTCAGACTGTTCAAAAATTCACTTACTTTGTTTCAAATTTTGTAGAGTCAATTGTTGACTCTTGATGCGTTAGTGCACCCTTGGCCTCTAAACAGCTAATTACCATATTTTAAAAGACAATATTACAGGTTAATATTCAGTCTTATCAAAAGTAAGATTTTTAAATTATTCGTTCTAAATGTACCTTCTTTAACATTTCATCTGTCAGTATATTCTACCAATGTTAGACTTGTTACCTGTAGTTATCAAAAAAAAATCATTCGTTATCTCAAAACTTTTCACTCAATTTCTTAAGGGACTTTAAGAATTTCATTTTAAAAATACATATCCTAATATTTTTCCCTACCTTGCTTCTATTTCACTGAACAGTCATGTGAAATATAACACAGAAAATAAGATGTCCTGTTCAAATATAAGGTATTTAGCCTTAAAATCTTTCTGGAATAAGTATTTAATACTTAAAATTTTTAAATGCTACCATTATTTCTAAGCACGTCTTGTTCCCTTGTCCCTTACTAGGAAAGACTCCTAAATGGTAACTATAACATCTTTTGTGTACAGCTCCTTCAATCCAGTCCCCCTTACACTCTTGAGGAGAACATATGTTTAAAAAATGCTTGTGGTAAAAAACAAAGTGTAGAAATGATAACAACATTAACCAACACATACATTCTTACTATGTGTCAGATATTGTCTTACGTATTTTATATATACTGACTTGTTTGATAAAGGCAATCCTTAAGGTAGTATGAAGAGAAGGGAATTTTTTGTTCTTTGTATTTTGCTGGAAGGAGCTAAGAGAATATATAATAGATTTTCCAAATTAAGGAAACTTTAAGCCTAAATCTTCTGAAGGCTGATTATCAAGTTTGAAAAAGGCAGCTACTCACCCAAAAGACATAATTACGAATGGCGTGCCACAGTAATACTTAAATGGAAATGAATAATCTGACATTTGTATTTTTGATAATTACAGGGAAGATTATTCAAATAAGTATACTGTGCTACAAACCTCACTTTACCTACATAATGTAGAGATATCACAGCTGGGATCTAATCAGTTTCACTAAGGAAGGCAGCAAAATAGTCATAAGATCATTACATTAAAGAATAATAATAACAAAACAGGCATTGTAACTTAGGTCTGCTATATAGCCTAAATTTCAAATCTGAGTATCAAGCTGTCTTACCCTACAAAGAAATGTTTCTATCATTATCTAGTGAGATTCTTTTTTCTTTGTAATGACTTACTCAAGTTTTGAGATTGGAGTGATCTCTGAGGTAGATGAACTGGAAATATTTTCAATGTTTTCACTGCTCACAACTACACTGGAAGAATCTTCATGTGGATCAACTGTAGGGACTGTCTCAATCACAGATGGACTTAACTTTTTTGACTCCATCTCCTATTTTAAAAAAAAGTCAGTTATACTAAATGCTGAAATTAATAATTATCTCTCTAGCTGAGCAGGATTTTGTAAAAAGTATGTCTTGAAGTGACAGAAAAAGGAATGTTAACTGAAAAAGTATTTTTATAAAAATCTTTTCTTCTAATACTATCTAAGGAATATTTCATGTTATATTAGAGACTCTACACATTTTTCATGGCATTTCATAAACCAAGACAAAGGACCTTGTCTTTCTTCTGTCTTATTTCCTATTCTGTATCAGGATCTACAGTTATTTTCCTCTCATTATAATTAGTTAATGCTGGTAACAACATAGAAATCCTGTGTAAATACACAAAATAATACAACATGTAATTCCTTCCCCTGAGCAGCTTAGAAGATAATGTATATAAATAAATAGTATCATAAGGCACGTACAAGTAACATTACAAAACAATACATGACTCTTGCTGCTTCTTCCATCCTGGATGCTCTGACCCGTCCAAAACACATCTTAAATCTACCTAACACCTTACTTATATTTGAAAACCTCTGTCAGCACTCCCTCCCCTATAATCAGCCCTAAATAGAGTTAGCCACTCCCCTTCCCCTATGCCTCTGCTATTCTCTATACAGACTTAACAGAGCTTCTGTAATACCTCAGTTGTCCTTATACCTCCTTCCCTTCTTCAACTATGCTATAACTGTCTTTTGAGTAAGGACTATATGCTCTTATCTTCACATTCCCATTGTCTACCACAGTACCTAGCACACAGAAGACATTTAATGCCCAATAAGGAATATCAAGTGAGAGGTAGACTATGGACTATTATGGACTAGAAGAACTAGGACTCTGAAAAAAAGGAGAACCAGGGTGGAAGCAGAAAGAAAAGACCAGGCAGAGAATCAAAAGAATACAAAATGTGATCATTTGGGGAATTACTTATACTGGAATAAAAATTCATAAAGGAATGAAAACAGGTTGCATTTTATGGTGGATGCCTTGAGCAAAAGATTATTACATTATTATCAAATACTTTATTGTGATTTCACCATTTATATTACCATTTAAACATTTTATTATTTAATTAAAAAATTGAGATATTTTACACTCTTTTTTTTTCTTATACTAATTCTCCAAAATCTGAATTTGGATAAACTGTATGTCTAGTGCTCAACAGCCCATGCAGCTAATAGCTACTGTATTGAACAGCATAGGTCTAAAAGATGCAGCACTCACATCAAAGAATTTGAATAAGAGTATATACCATGACACAAGTTCTAGAAAGTGAACAATGGTGGGACTGTTCATGATAGTCACTTAATTAGTAGAGCTAAAGAGATTACTTTTAGCTTACTCTTATGCACAAAACCTTTGACAAGTATCTTGCAGAATCCAGTAAAAAAAAGATCACTGTATTTCCCTAGATAACCCAATTAAGTCATAAAATTGCTCTGGCTGTATTTAAAAAAGAGAATTCCCCCTCATTTTGAGTTGAAAATTTTTTTTTAATACATGAGACAATTTTTCCTTAGTCCTTCTTTCTTCAGATCAAATATCCCCCCGGTTCCTTCAGCCATTCCTGACATTAAATAGTTTCCAGATGTTTCAGCATTCTGGTCAGCTTACATTCTGGGCTAGTTTTTAATATCTCTCATAACCTCTGATATACAAAATGGAATTACTGAAGATGTGATATGAGAAAAAAGGGAAAAAACATATTCCACACTGGCGATAAGACTTTGGTATCAAAATACTGTGTTCTACATACAAATACTTTTTTTATTATAAGTCAGAAAGAAATTCCCCAACATTTGAAAATCTGAAGAGATCAGACACAGTATACTGAGCCAAAACTGAACCTAAGGAAAAATGAGGACTTACACCCAAACACTTTTCAACAAAGGTAATGGTCACATTTATTATTAAATCTGAAATTCTGCATTTTCTCTAAAGCAGCATTCTTAGCAGGTGAACAGTGTTAAGGACAGTTGCATGGTACTTCAAAAAGGAAACTATACATTATTGTGTCAAGGAGTTTGCTATCTAGTAGTTTGAAAAGGCATATTATTTAAAATCAAAGCAATATAGCTTACTTGTATATCCACACTGTCATCATCTTTTAATTTACGTTCTTCTGGAGGAATAAGTAAGTTTGAACCCACTTTTCCCAGTAATTCAGCATTGATAGGTCCCTCTCTTTCATCCTATATTGCAAAACAAAGAAAAAAGACTACCTGATAAAATGTTTCACAAAACAGTCCAGAAGCAATATTAAAGCTCATCTCTTTCTACATTTTACATCCAAAACAGTGCTGTATGCATTTGACTCTAGTTATTTCTATTTGTTTGCACACTTATTGTCCTTTTCTTGCCTTCCCACTTAAAATGTACATGAAGTGAGTTCAAGAACCTCATCTGATTTCTTAATAAGCATTTTAGTCCTACCACCCCAGCTCTCTGTGCTAGTCAAGACTCCTGTAAATATTTGATAAGTAAATATATATGTAGCTCTTTAACATCTCACTTTTGAACATATTCACTCTCAAGTTAGGATTTCAGAAACCTTTACATCTTTAAACATATCTTCCAGCGTATAAGTTTATAAAAGTGAAGTTCATATTCATTTTTGTTTACCTAAGCCTGTGTGGCACGTACTTGGTATCTAAATGTTTACTGAAATAATAATTCCCTCCCTCAATGTTTTGCTTCAGTTCATTCTTAAGTTAAATTCATATGGTCTTCAAATTTCTCATCAAAGAGATTAGATCTAAGACTTACAGACTGTGGGTGAAAGCATAAAATTATACTTTTTTTTGGAGAGATATTCAGCAAATCTTCAAAATGTTAATGCTCTATCCCCAAAATATCTTACATAACTCAAAAATTTAAATAAATCACTCTAAATATCATGCCAAAAAACAAATTCCAAGCATGTCATTGTAAGTACAAGTTTACCCGCACACATGCAAATGTACACACAAACGCATGCACACACACAGCTGAGAAACAATGCAAAAATCTGTCAATAAAGAAACTATGACATGTTTAAGAAACTATGATATAGCTATATGATAGGATAAAAACGTAGCCATTCAAAAGAATACAGCAACATGAAAACATGTCCATGAGATATTATCAAGGGAAAAGGGGAAGTCAGTTTGTAGAATATTTATAATGACATTTTAATGAAAATTTAAATATTAGTCTATGTACTATATAGTGGTATTATCTATATCCACAGAAACTGGTCTGTTTTCCCAAGAAATAGTAAACTGTGATTCTTCCGGGGAAGGAAATGAGTACCTTATAGTCAATATAAGTTATTTTTGTATTTTAAAATAAGTTCATTAATTTTGGGGGGTAAGCCAAATCTAGTCAACACTCATCTTTTATCACTTAAAATCATAAATGAAAAAATAATAAATGATTTAGAGACCATGAGGTTTTTTTGGACTGTCTATTAACTCCACCTAATTATATAAAACCAACTCCACAGTCACTGAATATAGACTCTCACTATAATCCTCATTTCTAATATTTTTAAATTTATAAGACAGGAGTTTATAAAAACGCTTTAACTATTTAGAACATTAAAAAGAAAGCCATTCGTTTTCACATCTCTGAATAGGCATTACTGTTCTCCCTAACGCAGGACTAAGGATGTTACAACACTCCAAATTTAAATAAGAAAAAGTACAAATATATTCATAGCTTAATTTCAGAATTACCTGAGTAACTCCTCAAATTATAGCAAGGAAAATTACAAATCTCCACCAAAAATTATGACATACTATTTTTGAAATTACTCTTTTTCCAAGTGTTTTGAGGAAGTCTTAGAAAGCTGATACACAAATTACATTGTCAACTTTTATATTTAAGGTACCTTTTTCTGGAGCTGTACATTTTCATTTTCTAGTGTACAACTGTCATCTTGAGAGTAATATGATGAAGCTGAAGAACTCTCCTTACAACATACACGCCAACCGGGAAGCCTATAAAACATACACCACCACCAAAAAAACAAAATTGTTAAGCCAACATATTCCCTAATGTGGGCTATAATGTAAGGCAATAAACAGTTCTCATGCTCATGCCCTTAATAATTTAACAATTTATTGATGAAGACAAATGTATATACAACAAGGGTTCTTTATTTAATGCCCTAAGAAAAAAATTAACAGTGTTATCAACATTACAAGTAAGCATTATGAATTTCAAGACAGCACAAACAAGAAAGACTTCACCAAAGTAGTATCTGATTATAACAGAAGCAACAGAGAAAACTGTCCAAGAGCTAACCTCCTCAGAAAGTACCAGATGCCAATGATATTCTAAATTCTACCAAATACATAAGAACAGGTAACTATAAAGCAACCTAAACAATTTCAAAGAATAGAAGTTTCCAAATTATTTTTATATAGAGAACACAATAGTGACATAAATTAACAAAAATACAAACAAATGAGTATTACAGGAAAATAATACTTATGAAATCAGACACAAACTTCTAAATAAAACAATAAAAAATGAAGTCTCAAGGTACATACCAAAGAAATTATTTTCCACTGTTACATCAAAGATAGTTTAGCTTTGGTATTGACAACTGGTTCAATAGAGTAAGTAGTCTATTAGTTTGCCATGCAAAAATATTAAGGAAAAATATCTTATGGTTACCTCCACAGTCATCTGTTACACATCCATCAAAATTTTTTAAGTCAATAAAAGAGGAATCAGTAAGATATTTAATATGGGAAACATATATGGCTAATACATAAGCCTAAAAGCCAGTGTCATACTTAAGAAGAAACCTAAAAAAGCCCCTATTTAGCTGTGAAACAAAACAAGAATGTCCATTGTCACTACAATTAACTAATATTAGGATAAAAGAGGTATACAAATGTAAAAGATGGTAAAATTGTCATTAATTGTAGATAAGTTTATAAAGGGGGGAAACAAACACAAATCACCTATTAAAAGCAGTCTTGGGCATAAAACTCTATTCCCAGGTATAAAATTAAGAAACAAATCACCAGACTCACTATCCAAACTACCAGTTGTAAGTTGAAATACAAGAAAAATCCCCATTTATAACAGAAACAATATACAAACTTTGCAAAATTGTTCTATCATGTAGAACTGTTTGAAATTGCCAATATTTGACAATTCTTTAACTTGAAAGAAAAAAGTCAATTTGATACAATTCAAGCTAATATATATGAAGATTTGAAAACTAAGTACTGAAGAGGTAAAAAAGTTTTTTTTAGTTAGGCTGGCTGTAAAGTTTATACAAGCGGAATAGTTAAAAAGTTTTTACTGTGTGAAAACTAGACATCTATGGAACCACAATAATTATAATATGGTATTGAGATGAGACAGGGAAAGGTAATCCCCAGGCTGTTTCTGGAAAGAGAAATTTTAGGATGATAGCTGTACACAAAGAACAGAGAACAACCAGTCTAAATTGGAGGTTATCAGAAGCTCTAAAAGATCCTTCTTTCTTCAGGAGGATGAAACTACCTGTGCACGATGGCTCTTTGAAAATCTCCAGTACAGATTACATAACTGGCAGATAGGTTGTAATTAAACAGAAAAATAAGCAAACTTAATAAAACAACTCAAATATTAGTTTCAGGAAAAAAGAAAAGTAGCACAGAAAAGGAAAGTATTTTTTTATTACATGGCTCAGCTGTGAACACACACACACACATATATAGTCATAATACTATGAACAAATACTAATCTAACCCAAATTATGACAGAGCTTTATTATTACCAGCACACAGTTAAGAGAATCTGATCATATGCAGAAGAATAATAATACCTAAAACTGACATTAAAGCAATTATTTCAGGCAAAGAATGTAAAATTAATCAGCTAAGAGATGAAAGTGGTTTCCTTGGAAAGGGAAAATGGGGAAAGGAGAAGGAGGGAATGGCTTCTTCATGGGAAAAAAACAGAACCTTTCAGAGCTATGACTTTTTCACATGAATATATTACTTTGATAAAAATTAAAACTAAAAAAAACCAAGAACAAGGTACATAATAATATATATGGTATGCTACCATGTGTGCACATGTGTACTGGAGGTATTTGTATGTGCATAAATTTCTCTGGATTTTTTTTTTTTTTAAAAGGACACTACCTCGGTTTCCCTGAGGGAGGAAAACTGAGTGCTTAGTGATAAGGGCAATAAAGGATATTTTTCACTCTATAACACAATGTTTTTTTTGAATTCTGAACCACAACTATATATTGCCAATTCAAAACTTTATATAGATGCATCATTTATTAAATAAATATGCTTTTACACTGTTTCTCAGCCATGTGTGTACATACACCTGTGTGTTTGCAGGTGCATGCATGTGTGTATGTGTGCATGTATTAGGACAGCAAAGTTTCAGATATCCAAAACTTATGGGTATTGGAGTTCTGGTGATTATATCCTTTTATTTTTCTTATTTCTTTCTGGATTTTCTAAATTTCTACCATAAGCATTATTAGTTTTATCATCAAGAACCCTGCATGTGTTTGTATAAAGTTTAACATCCACAGTTAGTGTGAAGATGGTCCATGGATACTAAGATTCATGATCCTTGTTTTTACTACCATAAAATCAAATCCCATTACCCTAAATTCTGAGTTTTTATGAAAATGAGATTAGCATTTGAACCAGTGGACTCAGTAAACTTCCCTCCAACAGTGAGGACTGGTGATTATCCAATTCTTTGAAGGGCCTGAATAGAACAAAAGGAAGAACTAATTTGTCCTTTTTTTTTTCTTTCCTGTCTCACTATTTGAGCTAGGACACCTATTCCATCTTCTCCTGCCCCTTTAAGTGGGATTTTTAACTTGAGTTTCACTGTTTATTCGGCCTTCAAATTTGGCCTGAAATATACCACTGGCTTGGTCTCTGGCTTTTGACAGGAGATTGTGGGACTTGCAAGCTTTCAAAATTACATAATCCAATGTCACACAGATATATATTTTTATATAAATACCTATCATATAAGTAAAAAATATATATAACATTAAATATATTTTATATATCTCATGAATATTATATATATTCATAGCATATATATTGATTTAATTATTATCTCCTCTTGGTTCTGTTTCTAATACACCTGCATTAATACGTAATACAGTTTTTACCTATCTACCCTATTCCTCCTCTTAAGTACAGCTTTATCAATGGTATCACTTAACCACATCTAACATATCAGTTCCCGATTTAAGGACTGATGTTAAGGATGGACATGTAAGAGACAGCCTTAGCATTCTGCATAAGAAATCTAAAATAGAAATAAATAGATAAAATTACCACCAATTGATAACTTTTAAGCCAACAAAGTACAATGGAATGCCCCAAACGCACTCCAACTCTACTGAACAAGAATGAATATAAAGGGGTCCCTACTTTCAAGAAGTTCCCTCTGGTGGATGAAATACACATATGCCACTTTGTTAAGAACCAGTGAATCCCATTATAATGGCTGACAGCACTTTGTTCTATGACTACCTGGGTGTAATCTTATGCAATTTAGGCAACTTCCTAAATTTGTACTATGAAAATCCCAAGCAGGATGAAGCACCTAGACTTTTAAGAAGTTCAGCACCAGAAATCACATCAAGATAACTGACAATCTGAAAGCCTCTGACATTCTCCCACAATTCAAAACGAGTGATAATTCTATTGCTATTTTTGATTTTGTGCATGTATACTCTCTTACACTTAAAAAAATTAACTCTTTGAAAACAATTCTATATTCTTAACAACTTAAACCCCTACTTACAAGGCCAAAACTTGCAAATATAAAGTGCTTAATAAATACTTATTCAATGAAAGAGTGTTCCTCGTTGACACATAGCAGAATGGAAGCTCAGTCACTTTTTACTCCTCTCCCAGCACCACCATCACCTCCACCAGTATACCACTCCCCAACCCCAATTCACCCATCCACTACATCCTCACACACACACAAACTCATAAAAGAGATCTGGAAACTAAGAGGGTATTTATCCCTTTCTGCCAACTCTTCCCCACCCATGTGGCATGGATTCACTATTCATATGGAAAGAAAGGTATTAATTTTCAGAGCAGATGTAATTTCAAATCTTGTAAAAATCACATTTCAGTGCCATTTAGGATGGCAAAGTCTTACACACTTCAATGAAACAAGTATATCATATATTGTGCTTGGTGAAAATATCACCTACATCAAGTATGAAGGTCTAAATAGTCAGTAACTTATATAAAATATGCATATAAGAATGGTGTGTGTGCTTTTCAACAAAAAATGACCATCGGATGTCCTGAGCAAGAAAAATGTTTAAAGGAATTAAAAACAGTAAATCTGTAACAAAATGAACTGAAGTAGAGTTCCACAGGGCTGGAAAATTATCTTTATAAGAAAATTCATGTTGAGCAGATTGCGGATTTCAAGTTTTTCTTCACACAAAGTTGGAAAAAGAATTGTTTTGATAACCTTATCTACTTTTTATCTTACCAAAGCAGTAGTTCTACAGATGTTCTACCAATCAAATTGTGATTTCCTTTTACATGTATGTAGTTGATGTTCTAATCTAAATGATACAACCAAGAACATATTTAGAAAGCCCAGCAAAAACACATGGCAAACAGTCAACAAATAATCGAATAAATTCTTTCCAAACTTTTTAATAAACATTTTCAACTAAAAATGTGTGTATGAATATGCTCATATACACTAAATTGCTTATATAGAATATCATTATTAAAATAAAATCATCTTCTGGGTAGGAATTTGTGAGGGCAGGAGGGGTAAAAATACTACCACATCTAGCTTTGTGTTCTCTAGCTTTATTTTTACTCTCTTTAACAGAGATCTATAAAAAAGAAACAGCTTCTCAATGACTATCCAAGAAATGTAACAAATCAGTTTTACTTAGATAACTGTACATTTTTAAGTTTTGCAAGGAGAGGATCAGGTTATAAAAAATTAGCATCATTCTCCAACATTTTAATACATGAAGAAAAACCTGCAGCAACCATTAAGACAATTAACAAATTTCATTAAAAATCAAAATAAAAACAACTAGATCAAATTTCAAAATGCTGATATAAAGTTAGAATGATCTGGTTTTTAAAAATTTATCTAAGAGCTGAAATTGCTGCACAACTTCTTCAAGAACTTTAAACATCAACAATTTCAAAAGCTCTGGCCTATAGCAAATAATTATTACAGTCTGCCAGGGGGTGAAAAGTAATAAAAATAAAACTGAAGCTGGAATAACATGCAAGCATGGCTATCTTCCATTGATATTCTTTTACTTAAATGTTTCCTGGGGAAATGCTTCAAATCGTGTATTAGTAAATAATTTCTACTTTACCAACTTCCTTAGGGTACAAATTTACAAAAACCACTTTAATTTATAGGCAAGAGGTTTCACCACTGATGTTGAATTTGGTACTCAGAAAAGCACTAATAGAGGAAAAACCTTAAAACTCCATAAAAGGGACAGAGTACTGAAGTCTTCCTATTTCTTCCAGAGGTCACAATGGAGGGGTATGGAGCTGCATGTTATCACAAGATCCATTCAACCATGACAATTTGTTAGATGGCCTAGCATGATGGTTAAAAAAAAAGGACTAGAGTCACACAGCCTGTTGATCTTGGGCTAGTTCAATGAACAATTACTTGTTTCTCTGTGCCTATTTCCTAAAAATAATATTACCTATTTCATGGGACTGTTGTGAGGATTTGGTGAGATAGCTTAAAGTACTCTAAACACTATACAGCATATAGTGAACATCAGAAACAATGTTTATTAAAACAAAACAAAATTTAGATCCTAAGAGAAGGAATAAAAACAGGTGTTTCTGCCTGAGAACATGGCTCTGTAAAAATAACAAATTGATGCAGAATGCTTCAAGTTAATGTTAATTTTTACTTCTGAACATCCTCTTGCCCACTGCTCATAAGAAATAAAACTATCATAAAGTATCTTTGATACTTGATAAACTCAAAATTTTATCCTATCCTGTATCTTCCATAACATTGAACAAATGGTTAATTAAAAACCCATTTTGGAAATTTCTATTTATTTGCACATGATTTTCCAGGTCAGTTTACCCGATTATGTTGTTAAATTTTGGATTCTGGCCCTGACATGAACAGAATTATACTGAGGAATTTAAATTAGTGGGTAGGTAGACTGATCCCTGTATGTGGAAGTACCTCCACACACCTACCTTCAGACACATGTTCACTTTTACTGACGTACTTACAGATGATAATATGGGATGTCTTAGTTTAAAAATATTCTACTACCTGCTCCTCCCCCCAAAAAATAGCTAGGTAGAGCTTTTACATATAACATAAAAAACATGTTCCATATGACATACCAATGTTAAATTCTTAATTTTAACAAATGTACCATGAGTATGTGAGAGGTTGCATTCAGAGAAGCTGGGTGATGGAATATGATAAACTCTCCGTACTGAGATAGGGCAGAGAAATGGGACAAGCATCATGATTAATTTTCCAAAAAATCTGAGATATAAATAGCATAGTAAGAACAGGAGGGACTCCATCTTAAGGTTAAAAGCAGAATTGAAAAGCAAGATCCTAACATATTCCTTGGTAATCAGCCAACAACTTATCTTAAAGCAAAGCAAGCAATCTTAACTGATATGTTCCCACTGCTTGAGGGAAGCTACTACCTTGGAGAAGAAACAGATCAATAAATTCCTCATGTTGTTTATCTTACAGAATTATCTGGAGGACTGATTATGAAGAATGACATAGTGTCTCTCACTAGAGATAGACATCCTAAAACTGCATGACAAGCCTACATGCCCCCCCAGCCACAGCCCTTTACCCCATTCCTGAAAATCCTTAAAAGACAGAATCCCCAGCTTTTTAAGATTGCCTCCTCTCCAACTGTGCCCACACACCCCTTTCTTTGAGTGTGTACTTTTTAAATAAAGCCTTCCCACTGCTCAACTTACTGCATTTTTGACTCTGCACTCTTCCAGTGGTGTCTTTGTTTCTTTGCTATTTTATTCTATTTCCCAGACTTAAGCACAATCTTCACTCTCTCTCTGTTCTATGCCAATTAAGTAGGGAAGGGCTACTGAGAGCTCTGATTTGAGCTTCCAAGTTCCCATCAGCTGAGTGACCTGGATGGAACTGCAGCAGTGCTATCGTGCTCTTTAAAAGCCTGCCTGAAAATCTCCTTTCTTTGCCTTCAGGAAGTTCTCAGAACATAATCTCACTCCACCCAGTGCTCAGTGAGTAAAATAATTAATTTTGAGTGAGTAAAATAATTAATTTGGCTTTCCCAAATCCTGGGGCAGTAGGGACTTAGTCCCCATGCCATGTAGATCCAAGCAGACACTGGACGCCAGGTGACTCTGGCTTTAGGAGTTGGCAAGGGATATGCCCAATGCCAAGCAGGAGTTCAGTGAGCTTTCCTTCTCTCCCTAGGCTCTTTCTCTCTGCTGCCTGCAGCTATACTCGTCCAACCTGTTCGTTAATTCTTTCTCAATCAGAGTCAAGAACCCTCTCCCAGGTTGAGGTCTCATCAAGCACAAAGGGAGATCTCCCCGATTTGGATTGTCCAGCAACAGTACTATTTTTGCAAATTGTCTCTAAATCTAAAATTCTTTGAAAATAAAAGTTTCTTTTAGAAATAAGCACAATCCATGAAAGAAAAAATAATAAATTGAACTTCATCAAAATTAAAACTTATGCAAAATACATTGAAGAAAATGAGAAGATAAGCTACTGACTGGGAAAAAATATTTACAAAGCACATATCTGATAAAGGATTTGTGTCCAGTAAAAAGAACTCTCAAGACTCAATTACAAGAAACAACCCATTTTTTTATAAATGGCAAAAGAGTCAAAGTCTCATCACCAAAGAAGACATAAGGAGGACAAATAAACACATCAAAGATGCTCAACATCATTAGCCATAGGGAACTGCAAATCAAAATCACAATGTGGTAACACTACATACCTATCAGAATGGCTAAAATTAATAGCCTGACCATCTTGAGTATTGCAAAATATGGAAGGGTTGGAATTCTTATAAAGTGCTAGTGTGTAAAATGGGACACTCTGGAAAACAATTTGGCATTTCTTTGAAAGTGAAACATATACTACACATGATCTAACCATTCCACCCTTAGGTATTGATACTCAAGAGAAAGGAAAAAAAGGTTAATTGCAGCTGTATTTGTAATAATAAAAAACTGGAAAAAAACTCAAATGTCCATCAAAGGTACATGGATAAACAACGTGTGCTATATCCATGCAATGGAATACTGCTTAGCAATAAAAAGAAATTAACTAATACACACAACACATGAATAAATCTCAAAAATTATGATCAATGAAAGAAACCAGACAAAAAAGAGTATATAGTGTATGATTCCATTTATACAGTACTGTAGAAAAATGCAAACTAAATTACAGCTACAGAAAGCAAATCAGTGATGGCCAAAAGGGCTTGCAATGGGGCATGAGAAAATTTCTGAGGGTAATTGTATGTGTTCCCTATCTTGCTTGTGATGATGGTTTCATATATGTATATGACAAAAGGTATCAAAATATACAATTTAAGTATGTCTATGCCCCCAGTAAAGCTGTCTAAAAAGTGGAGCAGAGAGAAATAAAACAAGAATGACAAAAGGTTGATATTTATTGAAGCTAGGCAATGAGTTCATGGGGGTTATACTATTCACTCTGTTTTTTTATGTTTTTAAATTCCCATAAGAAAAAGTTTTGGAATTCTGTCAATTTTTAAAATAGAAAAAAATAATTCAAGTTGTACTTACTTTCTACACATATTATTATAATACTCTGCTTGGGTATAGCTGTCAGATTGGAAATCTGTAAAATGGACAAAAAGTATCTACATAAATTACAAACTGCATACAGCCTAGCAGCAATAGAAATATTAAGAATTGCTGAGTATGCCATTTTAATTTATTTATATGATTATCACTTCATCTTTTGTTTAGTCCTTAACAAATACATTTAATGTAGATTAATAGAGACTGCATATGTATTTCCTATTTTAATGACAAGTATTTGTTATTTCCCTATAATTTCCATAAAACTTCTCCCAAATATGATCTTAATGGTTATTAAACTTTAAAAAAGAATACTACAGGTACAGAAGGAATGAATGTCTACACCTAAATGATACTAAATGAAATGAGTACTTAGTTTTGAAATGTATACATTAGGGGCTTTAATCTTTTCTTAAACCTGATACTTTCATTTTAGAAATTATATTCTCTATAGTTTTCTTCTTTAAGGATATTTTTCAACTTGAAATTGGAGTGACTGAAATTTTCCTTGTAATGCAACCTACAATCTAATTTTGCTAGACATCCTGCTGTTTTAAAGGGTGTGTTACAACTACGTGTTTCAAAAAATAATAATTAAGGTTAAGTGTTAGAGTAAAGAGGTTCTTACCAAAGAGAAAAGTCAAGACTCAGGAAATTTTTTCTAGAGGATATAGCAACTGAATTAAGCCTTGAAGTGTCAAGAAAGACTTCATTAAGGGAGAAAGCATTCTTCAATGTGTAAGTGATCCAGGAAACACCGTTTTTTTAATGTTATTAATGGCTTAGAATGATAAGCCTTTTCTACTGCCTAGCACAGAAATACTGAACTAGCTATCTTTAACAATTACTTTTATAATCTTATCAAGTAAGTCTAGGAAAATAGTGCAGTAATCAATTCCAGGACACACTAATGTTCAATAAAGAACATGCTAATATGCAAATGAGCCAAGCCCAATAACTGAAAGGTAGGGAACAAAACTAAACTGGAGACTGGCCAACTTTCAAATGGGTTAATGCTGTTTCCTTCTGAGCTATACTGAAGAAACTATGTAAACACTACCCAGACATTATGTTAAATACACAGTCTTATTAGGAAATATTAGGCATAATTTTCAACTCATTAAAAGTTTGATTAAAGATATCCTGAGAAAATATGAAAAAAGAGCAGTTTTAATTAAGTAGACAAAATTGAATTTAATTGAAAAATATCATGTCACTAAGAAGGAGATTTACTATCTATTAGTAAAAAGATAAAATGATTATAAATACACAAGCACCTAACAATATAATTTCAAGATACATAAAACAACCACTGACAAAGCTACAGGTACAAATAGAATAATCAAAACTTGTAGTTGCCCATTTTAAATTATCTCTCACAAAATAATAATAGGTGGACAAAATAAGAAAATATGAGATTGATATATTTAAGAAAAACAAACTTGATCAAATATACAGAACTTTATAACAAATTAAACATTCATTTCAAGCACAGAGGGAATATTTCCCCAATATTGACCACATACTAAAGTTTCCAAAGACTCAAATTCCAAGGACTCAAAATCTAATACACTCTCTAACCACATTGCAACAAAATTTGAAGAAAAAGATAGCTGACAACATCCTAAGAATGGCAACAAAAATTATACAGCATAATCATCCTTCAGTTAAAGAGAAAACAGTAAGAAACATCACCTGTTACAGCAGAAGACTACAGGTCAAAATTGGTGGGATGAAGATCAGACAGCAGGAAACTGTACTTTTGAACAAATCTGGACATGAACACTGAAAACAAAAGAGCTAATCTTTTAACTGAAAAAGGACGGACACAGGGTAAATCCAAAGAAAAAAGGAAGGAAAATTAGGATAGAAGTCACTGAATACAGAACAAGAAAAGCAAAGAAAAATAAGAAAACCAAAAGCTGTTTCTCAGAAGAAAATATTAAAAAGACAGAACTCCTGGCAAAACCAGTCAAGGAGAGTTGGTGATGCAAAGTAACAAAATGCTTGAAACGAATGTTTAAGCTTGAAATGAATGTTCTATGAAATAACATAGAGATTTTTTAAATTATAAAATATTACAAACTATATATACCAATATACTGAAAACTTAGAAGACATAGATGTTTTCCAGGAAAATAGCAAAATTGGCACAAAGTATACAAAAGTTGGAATAAACTAATGATAACTAGAAAAATTTGAATGGATTAATTAGTACCTCACATAGAGAAAAAGGCAGAAGATCCAATCCAGTTTTTTTTTTTCATTTTTTATCTGGAAATAATGTCAAACTTTCAGACCTGCCAGCATAGTACAAAGAATAATCACAAACTCTTCACCCATATCAACCTATTTTTCACATTTTGTCCCATTTGTCCCATGATTTGCAATTTGTTCACGGCATGCTCACTTGCCATCTCTCCTCCTCCTCAGTGTAATTTATGTCTAAATACCTTAGCATGTATTTCCACAGAATAAGGATATCCTCCTATGTAACCATGGTACATTCACCAACTTTGGTACATATTACATTAACACAATACTTTAATCTATGGACCATACTACAGTTTTGACAATTAACCCAGTAACGTCCTTAGAGCATCCCCAGTCACCACCACCACCCCAAGTACAAACCTGAGTCTAACATCATGTCCTACATTTGTCCTGTGCCTTCAGACTACTTTAACCTGGAATAGCCTTGGCCTTTATCTTATGTGGCACTTACATTTTTGAAGGACAGAGTCTTTTTATTTTTAAATAATATGGTCCTTACTCGGGGTCTGTGATGTTTCATCACCACCAGATTCAGGTGGCATATTCCTGGCCATAACCCTTCAGAAGTGACAGCGTGTCTTTCTCAGGGTATAACATACCAAAGCGCACGACATCTATCTGTCCCAGCACTTGCAGTTCCACTTTCAGGTACTTCTCAAGAGAAATGAAAACTATGTCCACAAGAAGCCTTGTAAAAAAATGTCCCCAATAGCTTTTATTCCTAATAGCCAAAAACTGGAAGCAGCCCAGATGTCCAACAACAGGAGCACAAACCACAGTAGTATATTCAGACAATGTACTACCACTCACAATACAAAGGAACGAATTACTGATGAATAAAACTTGGATAAATCTTAGAAACATTACACTAAGTCGAAGAAGCCAGACATAAGAATAAGTACTATATAAATCCACTTGGATGAAGTTCCAGAATGAGCAAAACTAACCCCTGGTGACAGAAATCAAATTACTGGTGGCTCTGGGAGATTCTCTAGAAAGGGACATGAGAGAACATTCTGCGGAGTTGGAAATGTTCTCTATCTTGGTGGTATGGGTTACACAAATGTATGCATTTGTCACACTGATCCAATAACTATATAGTAAACATATATGCATTTGACTGTATGCAAATTATCTCAACTTAAAAATATAAGTAACAAGAGTCAGTATTTTCCTCCCCAGCAACAAGCAAATAGAAAATAAACTATTAGCAATAACAAAAATCATAAAATAACTTAGAAATTAACCTAAGAAAAATAATACACAACCATTTATAGAGAAAAATCTTCTCTGATAATGATTATACCTTGAAGAGATACATAAGATCTAGTAAATTTACGGATGCAATGCTAGTGACAGTAATGTAAACGCAGCAATTCTTCCCCAAGTAACTCATCGTCCAAATATACCATCTATCAAAATACCTGAAGGATCCCATTGTTCTAAATATGATATTGGAAAAAGTGATCCAAGAATAACTAAATTAACAAAAAAAGCAGAGCCATGTGGTTCCCCCTGACAGATAATTAAATTTATTATAAAACCATTCTAATTAGACTGTAGTACTGGAAAAACATAAAGACAGGCAACTGGAACAGAATACTCCCAAATGCATTCTTCAATGAAGTTGCTCTTTAGAAGCAGCCTGCACACAAACTACTCAATAAATACCCTTTGAATGGATGCATGAGTGACATCAGGCCTTCCTGAAGGCACCTGCCACATCATTAACTACTTAGAATTCATTTTAATGATGATTTTAGAAACTAAAAATAAAGTGTTATATGGAAAAAAGGGAAAAGAATGAAATCAATAGTATTATATCATTTATGTAAATTTTTAAAGCACATAAATAAAATGGTATTACTTTGGAAAAAACACACAACTAAATAAATACATGAAGGTTGACCAGAAGAACACATCAAATATACTCTCAAGTAAATGCCTAAAATGGGGGTGAATAGGAGTGAACTAAAGATAGAAGATAAAAAAGTAATGATGTAGAATAAAGCAAAAAAGGGGCCCCATGCAGAATGTGGCATCAACTGTTTATGATGGATCTAATTCTAAGCATGTGCTATCTCAAAAAGAAAAAATAGTCGTGTTTTTGTCTTTTTAATTTGTCAAGACCTTAAAAGTACTCACCTAATTTTTACAAATAAAGAAACTAAAGCTCAGAAGTTATCTTGCCCAAAGTCACTCAATGTGTGACTGCTAACCTCCATCTATCTCTGTCTCTCCAAGCCTAAGATCTTTCAGTATTGCTATATTTCACATTTAATATTCTCTGGTCTACAGATTAAATGAAAAGTGAGAAAATAGCACTGATCCATTCACTTGAGAATTGACATTAGTCAAAACTAGTTACAGCACAACAAAAATATCAGAACTATCATAAAGGAGGAGTAATGTTTATCCTCATTATTTAAATAGTGGCTACAAGTGATAAATATGAAGCTTTGCAGTGAGTGCAGTGGTGAGGTCAAGGACTTCAGAGTCAAGAGACCCAAGTGCTAATCTCAGGTGTCCTGTTTATTAGTTGTTATGTTGTTACAAATCACAAAACCTATGTGCCTCAAAATCAATGCTAAAAAATGGAATTATTATGAGGAAAATGAAATAATGCACATGCTGTGCTTAGCCTGGCATAAAATATGCACTCAAATGTTAGCTGCTATTATTAGCTATTATTGTCTTTTCTATTTCCTTTCACACTTATTAAATTCCAGAGTAGTATATACAAGTATTCTTAACTTCAACTTCATCCTCAGCCTGCTGAATTCTAATTTTTGCCCTCACTTTATCAACAAAATTGGTACAGTTGTGGCAGAATTTACCTTTTTGTATTTCTCTGCTGCATGTGGCACCTTTGACTGTTTCCACTTGAAAGCCTCTCTACTTGGCTTGTCACATTACACACTTCTGCTTCCCACCTGACTCTTCTGAGTCTCCTTTGATAAGGCGCTTCTGCTCACTACTTAAATTCTGTGCTTCCAGGGTTCTGTTCTGTCTTCCCTTTGCACTCAACAGCATATACTGGGATATTTCATCTATTCTCATGGTTTTCACCTGATGACTACACAGAACATTTGGCCTTTATTACCCTTTCCCAACTGGTCCACTCCTTAAAGCCTTTCAATGACACCCTATATTAATGTTAAGAATGAAATAAGTTCATTTTAAGTTGGTCTCTCTTCCTTCATGTTCCCAAATCAACTAAACCAAACCTGCACGCACTATCTTCCTCTTCCAGATGTCCTCTTCCTATATTCTTGATCTCAGTATGTGGTGCTGCTGTCCACCCTGTCCTCAAGTTAGAAACCTAAAAACATCCTTTACCCTCCCTCCCCCATCTCCAGTTCATCAAATTTCTGCAATCCATTTCCCCATCCCTTTTATGACTGCCTTAGCTCAAACCTAGAGCAACCTCCTAACAGAGCTCCCTAATTCCTATCACCTCTGCAAATCAATCCTTCACACCACTGCCAAAAACCTAATGGTAAATTATCAGACTGCCATTGCCCTGCTTAATACCTTAGACTCTATATGACAAAATTCAAGCGTCCCTGCACGGTATTTAAAGACCTCTGAAATTCTTTTATTGCCTAAGTCTTCAGCTTCATACTTCCTGCCACTCCTTGCCTCCCACTCTAAGCTTCAGCTCCAGAGAACTACTTGTAGTTGTTTCTTGTATACATACCATGGTGCCTCATGCTGTTCCCTCTTCCAAGAATGTTCTGCCTCTGCTTTGACTCCGCACCATCCAAAACCTGGCTAAATTCTTGTTATTCTTCTTTTTTCTGGGGACAGAAACCAGTTAGGGACTAGAAAACTTCTGATTCCCACAAGCTGGGGTCTGGTGGTCCTCCTCTGAATTCCATACAGCCCTTCAGCACATCTCTGTCTGAGCACTTACAACTCTGAGCTGAAATTAATTTTGTATGTCTGTTTCTCACACAACATTAAGCACCTCTAGGGCAGAAAACTTATGCCCCTGTTCTCAGCACAGGGATCTATTGAGTTCTTCCCTTGACTATGGACTGGAACAGCTTTTAATAAGAACTCAGAAAAGGGAGAGCCCAGGAATCAGAGACTTCAAGGTAAAAGAAAGAACTGAACTAGGCAAAGAAAAATTGCTTCTTAAACCTAAGTACAAATCTAATTCCCAGCTCAGAAACACAGTGCCAGCCATTTTTTAATCAGGGTAGTGTGGTTAAAGTAATGCCCAGCCCACATACCAAAAAAGGCATTTCAGAAAAGATACCTACATGAAACATAGAGATGGGAAAGTACCACTTACCTTTTAGGTAAAAGTGAAAATTACAGTCTTTTGAACATTACTGACTAAAAATTTGAAAAAATTAACAGAAGTTCTATGAAGTACTGAAAGACTTGTGGAGAATGAGTGAATTACATAGAAGCCACTTTGGTCAAAAATTGGTAATAAAACAAGACCAAAAGATGACTGGGTCTCCAGTGCCCTTACTTACTTAATAAGCACATCTGGTGCTTTTTATTTCAATCACAATCTATTTAAAAGACAGGCATTATTCATCTTTTATCAGCCTGGGGGCCCTTTGAGGTTGCTTCTCTTCTGCTAGATTCAACTGCTGAAAGAGCACCCCTTTCTCCTCCTGATTTGTATTCTACTCGGCTGCCTCAGCAGCCCTGTCAATTCACATGGAACTGCACAGCTTAGCTGAAGAAAACTCTTACGTTAAAGTATTTGCTTGTAATCAAACCTTTGAATTTCAAAAGTCCTGATCTTTAATTTTCACTCTGATGTAGGATTAATCTTGGATTCTCTTAGCTTAAATATTCCACATCTCAGTATACTGGAGGACTGTTTCACTAAACTGGGCTGTAATTTCATGGGTCCAACATGGGGAAACCATAATTAAACAACCTGGTATGCTTTGTTTTTAAATTTTAACATACCATTAGAAATTCAGCCAATACCAACTGTCTTCAAAGCTGCTGGAAATAATTTTACACTAAACTTACTTAATAATGGTTTATTTTAAGAAATTACATAAGGTATATTTACCCTATGAAACTCAAGTTACAATACCTTTGCTACATTAATTTTCAATTTGAAACTACAAAGATAGTCCCCAAATAAATTACTACCAGGCTAACAGGTTAGCCGTGCTACAACAGAAAACCTGTCTACGGAACAGTGGAAAATAAAGCTACAAAAGCAGGCTTTAACTTGAAGGTTTAAATTTTTACCTTTCGGGCAAAAGGAAACCTTTTAAATATGTTTTAGCAAGGCACTGACATAATCAAAGTTATGCTAGTAAGGCAGATCTAGTGGCACTGTATAGAATGAAGGCTTTAAGTATGAGGCTATTCTAGCCTCTTCTGTCTCTTGCTACCAAATATGTGAGATGTTCCACCTACCAGCTAAGTACCTTCTATTTCCACTACCAAAAGCTCATCAATCACTTCCCGCTTTGGAAAACAAGGCCCTTTTCTCAGTTTTCAAGCTCTGCAGCCTTACCTGAGATGTTTTATATTGCTGACCAGTCAAATGACCTCCTTAAACCTCTTTCTATCTGTCCTCAACCAGTTTCCTCCTTCCTGTAAGAGCTTTCCTTTGGCACCTTTTTTTATTCTAAGTATCTGCAGAGGCTCCACGTTCAGTTCAGTCAACTGTACTGTTTCAAAGATAGTCCCCCTCCATGAAAACAACTCCAGCCCAAAGCTCAGCTGCACTGAAGACTGCCTTTTTAAGTGCCTGTAGAATGTCTCCACTTAGGTATTTCACTCACCTCAATTAACAGCTCCTTCTTTCAAACCTTTTGCGATGCAGTCATTTCTTTTTGAGCACCTCCAATTCTTCTAGCAGCCCAAGTTAAAACTGTTTTTTTCTTTCAAATTTATTTCACAGGTTCATAATTTTAGACCATAGAATGTATTCTCTTAACCACAGAAGACTCCAAGAAAGCAGCTACTTTGTTTTGTTCACCAGAATCCTGCACAGAATGGCCCTAGGGCCTATCTCTTGACCTTAAGATGGATGACAGAAAGAGGGCTGTTGAAGAGGCAAACTAAAACCCAGTTCTTCTGACTCCTAGCCCAGTGCTATTTCTACTGTACTACTGCACTGCCACCTTGCCACTCTATCCCCAAGCCAGATCATTTACTTCCTCAAAATCTCTGCTCAGTGCACCCTCTTCACTTCTACTGACAAGTCCTTGTTATGACAAACCTCAATTACTCCAATTACTTTTTATTTAGTATTCACCCCTCCAAATCTCTCTCCCCTCTGAAATACACCTAGCACAGTGAAGTCAAAATAACATTCTCAAAACACTACTTCTCTTGCTGGTTGTTATTTCCTAATTCCTTCACTTTGCTCGCAAAACATACTACGATCTCCCAGATACAGCTTTTACTGTCCTGAATGGACAGTATCCTTCCCAACCATACCAAATGCATTATCTCTTTTATTCATAACTTTTTACATCACAATTAAGTACTATCTGCCCACTACAGATAGACATACACACACACACAAAGTAGGGAAAGGCCATTATTCATATTACAAGCACGAGTACATCTCATTTCAGTTCATGAAGCCCCCGTATTCCACAGAAGCAATGTCTACAAACTACACATCATTATGCTTGAACTTAAGTCTTTCTGACAACTCCAGTCCTAATTTTTCCCTTTTGAAGCACCTACTAAAAAATTCAGCCTTTTTGTGTTGTTTACTAATGTTCAAATCAGATCTTAGAATGTTAAAAGTACAAAAAAAAAGAAAAACCTCAGAATTCATCTAATCTGGCACTAATGACAGGAATGCACAAAAGAATATCCCCCAAATTACTGAGATAGAATCTTCAAGGTAACAGTCCTCAGCATGTGTATTTTTTGAAAAGCTTCATTAAATAATTTGAATGCCCACTCTTTGCTGAGTCCCATTTTTAGAAAAGAAAAATGACACACAAAGAAAAGGTAAAGAAATGGCTGGCACAGAGCAGTGGTTAAGAACACAGGCTCAGGCTCAACCTGTTTGGGTTCTGGCTTGTTGCTTACTAGCAGTGACAACTTGGCCAGCTGATTTACTTCTTCGTGCTCCTCTCTCTTTATCTTTAAAACGGGCATCTATCTCAAAGAGTCGTAATAAAGATAAAATGAGTTGCTGCATACAAAGCACTTAGAATAGAAATAAGTGCCCAATATTCACCATTAATAATGCAAAGGAAGGATTACAGCCAAGCTCTGACATAGTTTTATGCCCTTTCCACTATACTAGGACCTACATATTGACAACCAGCTTGTACACTCTTGGGGACAGAGCTCATCTCCTGCTTCTTCAGTATCCCCCACCACACCAAATACATTATTGGTAACCAAATAATATTTTGAACAAATTTATGGGACCCTATTTCTGAATTCTGACATTTCAGCCATCCTAGCTCTACCAAAGTACCCAGAGTAAATAAATAATAATAACTTATACAGTAGTATTTATTAGGGCAAGGCACTGTTTTAAGCACTTCACATATTTTCTCCTGTTAGATTACAAATTCTCTATAACATGAAATGCAAAATTAGCTTAGTACCTATGAGCCACTTCACTGCTATAAAACACTTTCTAGCAAAGCTAGGTGTTACATTTATGTAAAATATAAAATGATTTAACTAGAGCTTCATTAAAAAAACAAAGATCTAAAATAAAATTATACCTTCTTTCAAAAAAATCTGCACTTTGAAACAAGTTTATCCCAAGAGATTAACATTCTCACACAGTAAATACAAAAAGTAATTTCCCATTTCCTTGTGACATGTATAATTTAATTTGTGAAACTACTTTAAAATATGGCCTCGAGAAACAAAGCAGATAACAAAATTGGCACTAAAGTACATCTGCAACATGTATGTTTCAAATCTAGTATTTTCTTTCTAGTTATGTCTAAACTACTAAACAGAAGTACTTCATATATACATATAAATGCTTCTACCTGAAGGCTTGTGAGAATAATAAAGCACTTACACTTTTATAAATTTCTCTCTTTTCACTACCAACACTAAAATGTTAGCTCTACATATTGACTCATTTCTCTATTCAGACTTGAGAATTTCACAATTTAGAAATTCATGAATAAATGAAAATGAAATAACCAATGCCTATAGGCACATTAGTTGCTGGAATCGTTTTTTCCATTTTCTGCCAAACTTTACTACCTACATCCATTCCAATATAGCCTCAAATATTTAATAATCTAAATAGGTTGTTACGAAACACATCCACCTCTTCTAAAAATAATTCACAGGACATTATAAATAAATAATTTGCCATTTTTTTATTGGACACAAGTTTTCAAGTTTTACACGGAGACGTCATCCCTTCCCATCATGGTTTCTTTCACAAACCTTCTCCTATTTTGGCAATCTGCCTTCATTTCAACTTGTCTGAAGAGATGTGACATTGTTAACAACCCAACACCTCTTTTAAGTAAGAGACCGACCTTTCTCTGGATTGCATATCTCAAAGGAAAAGCAAACTTTTCTTCCCAAAGTTTTTCACATAGTTCCACAGGACTATTTTTTTAATTAAGATATAATTGACACATAATATTCTATTAGTTTCAGGTATACGACATAATAATTCAGTATTTGTATATATTTCGATATCATCACCACAAAAGTCTAGTTAACGTTGCTCACCACACAGTTACCAATTTTTTTCTTATGATGAGAACTTTTAAGATCTACTCTTTGAGCAACTTTCAAATATGAAATACAGTATTACGATCTATAGTCATGTATCTATGAACATTACATCCCCAGGACAAGGAAGACTATTTTAAAAAAAGAAAGTCATCAAATGATTTGGAGAAGAGGGATTATTTTATTTATTTTGAATATTTACTATTTTATTCAGAAAAGTATATTTACAGTCTTAAAAAAGTTATAGAAACAAAACAAGGAATTCTTTATTTCTCCAAAATTTATTTCTACAAAAAAATTTCTCCAAATAAAGAGTTGGGATTTTTCTAATCACTACCTTAAAAATGAAAAAACTGCTTATATTTTTTTTAGTTTATTTTTCTGCTCACTTATGCATATTAGCAAATGAGCAAGAAACCAGAAAACTCATTAGAGAAAAGGCAAAATAAAGGGTACAGAAATAAAACCACAAACCAAGAATTAAACCTCTGAAGTCAGAGAAAATGGTGTCACTCACAGAAAAATTACTGCTAAAGCCGAAAGGCCAAAAAAACAGACCACCCTAATTTACACATCTATGGAGTCTCTCCTAGTTGTGACTCCTAGTAACTGCCACTTCAGGGTTCCTGAAGGGTCCCCACCAGTAAGATGGCAAACTTCCGGCTTCTCTTCGGGGTCCTCGGTTCCCACCAGCGCCACCTGAAGCCCAATCACCTCTAGCCCCCCTCCCAATCCCAGCACCTAGCCAACAGCCACCAGCCCCGTAGAAGTAACACCACAATCACCCTATGCCCCTTCCTATATACCCAGCACCTTTCCCTAATAAAGCGGAACTCTCCGGTGAATTGCTGCTGTGTGTCGCTCCTTTCCTTTCATTGGTGCCGAAACCTGGGAGACGGGACACCCCAACTGGGCCCTGTCTTCCTCCCGACACCAGTGCAGCTTGCCCTCGTCCTCTTTTTCCGGCGCTGGCTCATCACACTCATCACTCCTCTCTGGCCTTTAGGTAAGTTTTCCCCCTGGAGTGGGCCACTCTTCCCCAAGCTATCGCAGTGCCATTGACCGTGATCGTCCGGCAAGGCCCTGATGCTCGGGGACGAGGAGGGAACGCTCCCCGCCTCAGGCCTTCATGGCTGCGGCGGACCCTCAGGCCCTTCCTCCAAAAGCCATAAACCCCTGCCTCAGGCCTTAAACTTTTTAAGCAAAATTTCCCTGGAGTGGGCCACTCTTCCCTGAGCTATCGCAGTGCCATTGACCGTGATCGTCTGGCAAGGCGCTGACGCTCGGGGACGAGGAGGGAACGCTCCCCGCCTCGGGCCTTCACAGCTGCGGCGGACCCTCAGGCCCCTACTCCGACAGTCATAAATCCCCGCCTCAAGCCTTCACAGCTGCAGCGGACCCTCGAGCCCCTCCTCCGACAGCCATAAATTCCCGCCTCAGGCCTTCACGGCTGCGGCAGACCCTCAGGCCCCCCTCCAACAGCCATAAACGAGGTGACTCCTTTGCAGATGAGAACGCTCCCTTCCCCCCCTCCACCTCCTTCTGCTCCGTCCGCCGAAATCTGTTCTGTCTGCCGAAAACTCCTAGCGCTAGGTACCTCGGGACTCCGGCACTCTGCCTTCTTAGGGAAGTCTGGGTGACGACCCACACTTCCTAAGAAATTCCGACTCGTATATGAGTTTCCGCAGACCACCAAGGATCATCGGGGACACCCTTTGTCTCCTTGCGGTCTGCTTTCAGTCCGAGGATCTCCGTTCGTCTTCCCCTGTTTGTCTCCTTCTCTGTCCTTTAGCCATGGGAGCCTCCTCATCCCTCCCTGAAAGTTCACCTCTTGAATGCCTGCTTAAGCATCTGGCTACCCTCTCCCTGACGCCTTATATAAAACCAAAACTTCTCCGTAAATATTGCTCCCAAGATTGGCCGACATACCCCCTAGACAATAACAACCAATGGCCCGCAGGGGGAACTCTTGATCCTAACATCACTCGCAATCTCTTTAACTACTGCCAGCGCCTGAAAAAATGGAAGGAGATTCCCTATATCGAAGCTTTTCGCCTCCTAGCTCAAAATCCCAGCCTCTGCACCACCTGCTCCCCACCCCAAGTTCTCCTAGCCTGCAAGCTGTCTCCCTCCCCTCCACATACTCCCAGTCCCTCTTCAATTACCTTTGACCGGGCCAACTAGCCTCCGCCATATTGACTTCCCCCTTCGGCCCCTCCCCCTCCTACAACCCCTCCACCCTCTGCCATCGGTCGCAGGTGCCTCCACCCCCACAGAAGCCTTCCCTCCTCTCCCTTCCCCCTCCTCCCCTCCCTCCACCCCCATCTCCTCCCCTCCCACACCCCTCCTCCTCCGTCCCCCTCACCTCCCCGCCTCCCGCAGATCGAGCCTTAGCCTTTCAGCCCCCCTCTAACTAAGTTCCAGGAGCCTCCTCCGTCTTTGCCCCCTCAGATTCGGTCCCGAAGGCCTCCCAAAATTATTGCGGCTTTGCCCCCATCACCTGTTTCCCCCGCACAGACTGAGCCAGAACCCTTCAGTCCCCCTCAGACCCCGTCCCGAGGGCCTCCCAAAATTATCGACCCCCTCCGGGAGGTAGCAGAATCTGAAGGCATCGTGCGCGTTCACGTCCCTTTCTCCTTAGGAGATGTAGCCCAACTAGAGAAACGCCTAGGTTCCTTTTCCACTGATCCCACGACATACATCAGAGAGTTTCGATGGACTCTCCAGTCTTACAGCCTCACGCATCATGACATTTTCATGCTCCTGGCCAATACTCTCCTCCCTGAAGAGCGTAGACGAGTTTGGGACTTCACCCAAACGCGTGCTACCGAGACCCACAGGACTGACCCCACCTATCCCTCTGGCCCCACTGCTGTCCCCGAACAAGACCCACACTGGGATTATAACACCGCTTGGGTCTCCACTCTCGAGATATTTTTGCCTCCTGCTTAATAGCAGAGGTCTGAAAAAGGCAGCTCGTAAAGTAGTCAATTTTCAAAAGCTCCAAGACATAATTCAAAAGAGAGACGAAACCCCCTCCGAGTTCTTAGACAGACTCACTCAAGCCCTATTACAGTATACCAGCCTGGACCCAGAAACACCTGAAGGAAGACATGTCCTTATGACATACTTCCTAGCTCAAAGCTACCCCAACATTAAAGCTAAACTCAAAAAGTTAGAACAGGGCCCCGCTACCCCACAGACTGAGATCCTAACAGTGGCCTTTAAAGTCTTCCATAACCGGGAGGAGGAGAAAGAATGCCGTAAACAAAAGGCTGATCAGGCCAATTTCCAGAGGTTGGCCCAGCTGATAAAACCACAACCTGGGCGCCCCTCTACAAACAAGCCCCACCCAGGAGCTTGTTTCAAGTGCGGAAAAGAGGGACATTGGTCAAGGGCGTGCCCCTCCCCCAGATCTCCTACCACCCCATGCCCCAGATGCCACAAAAAGGGCCACTGGGGGTCTGATTGCTCAATCACTCAAAGGGGAGGCTGGACGAACAACCCCCATCCTAAGCCCGCCATAGTGGGGCTGGCAGAAGAAGATTGACGGGGCCCGGGGGCTTCTCACCCGACCATTTCCATCACCAAACAGGAGCCCAGGGTTACTTTAACAGTAGACGGTCGCCCCATCTCCTTCCTCCTAGATACAGGAGCCACCTTCTCAGTCTTGCGAGAATACCGGGGCCCTACCACGCCAGCCATTACTCCTATAGTCGGGTAGGAGGTAAACAGATTTTCCCATTAAATCCCCCCCGTTTTATGCACAATTTAGACAATCCCATACTTTTCTCCCACTCCTTCCTGGTTATGCCCCAGTGTCCCATCCCTTTACTAGGACGAGACATCCTTTCCCTCCTCCACGTTTCCATAACTATATCCACTCCCATAGCCCCCAGTACTCCCTCTCTGATGGCCCTCATAGCCGACAACCCCCCTCTACCCAATGAAAGCTCCGGTTCCGCCCTCATACACCCTGTAAATCCCAAAGTTTGGGACATTACAAGCCCCTCCGTGCCCCTATGTCCCCCTGCCTCTATCAAATTACGTGACCCCTCTCAGTATATCTGTCAGGCCCAATACCCCCTAACCACTTCAGCCCTCATAGGCCTCTAACCCATCATTCAAGATCTCTTAAACAAAAACTACCTCAGACCCACTCACTCCCCATTTAATACCCCCATATTAGCTGTTAAAAAAACCAACGGATCTTTCCACCTTGTCCAAGACCTTCGCCTCATCAACATGGCCGTTGTCCCTATCCATCCCTTAGTTCCAAATCCATACACCCTTCTATCACAGATCCCTGCCTCAGCATCCCAATTCTCAGTCCTAGATCTCAAGGACGCATTTTTTTCTATACCTCTAGACCCCTCCTCCCAAGATTTTTTCGCCTTCACCTGGACGGACCCATACACCAGACATTGTGAACAACTTACTTGGACAGTTTTGCCACAAGGCTTCCGAGATAGTCCCCATATTTTTGGACAAGTCCTAGCTCAGGACCTCAAACAGTTTCATCATGATCACTCCGAGTCCACTTTATTACAATATGTAGACGATCTTCTACTCTGCAGTCCCTCGTGGGAACAGTCTCAACTTGACACTGTGTCTCTACTTAACCTTCTAGCTTCCAGAGGTTACCGGGTATCCCCCGTCAAAGCTCAAATCTCTTCCCCTTCTGTCACTTACCTTGGATTCCTTCTGTCTCAATAAAGAAAGTCCATTACCTTAGACAGAAAACGACTCCTCTCTGACCTGCCCGTTCCCAAAACCAAGACAGAAATCCTTTCCTTTCTAGGCCTGGCTGGGTATTTTAGAGCGTGGATCCCTAACTTCTCCCTGTTGGCAAGACCCCTATACGACCTCAGCAAGGGCTCCCCTGAAGAACCATTATCATCCTCACCCCCACACTCCTTCATTAAGCTCCATCAAGCCCTTGTGGAAGCTCCAGCTCTCCATCTCCCTGATTTGTCAAAACCCTTCTCATTATACATTCATGAGAGGTCCAGTCAAGCTCTAGGAGTCCTAGGCCAATATTATGGCCCATCCTTTGCCCCAGTAGCTTATCTCTCCAAGCAATTAGACCCCACAGTTCGGGGATGGGCCCCTGCCTACGGGCATTAGCTGCTGGACAGCTCTTGCAGAAAGAAGCTCATAAACTAACATTCGGAGCGCCCCTTACCATTCTGTCCCACATCACCTAAAAGATCTCTTAACCTACAAAAGTTTACAGACTCTCCCTCCCTCCAGACTCCTGACCTTACTATCCTCTTTCTTCCAAAATCCAAACATTTCTTTCCTCCCCTGCCAGCTCCTGAATCCGGCCACTCTTCTTCCTCTACCCTACTCTCCTCATACTCCCTCGCATGATTGCCTGGAAGCCCTTCACAACTTCCTTCCGTGCCACTCCACAATCTCCGAAGGAGCCCTCTCACACTCCGACCTTATCTGGTTTACTGATGGATCCTCCTTTAAACATGAGGGCACCCACTACTCAGGATACGCAGTAGTGTCCCTCGAAGATGTCATTGAGGCACAAGCCCTACCCCTGGTACAACCAATCAGCAGGCTGAACTCATTGCAGCCACCAGAGCTTGCACTCTGGCCCGGGACACGTCTCTCACATTGCACACTGACTCCACGTACGTATTCCACATTCTCGTCTCATGCGGCAGTATGGAAAGAACGAGGCCTCCTCACCACAAAAGGAAATTCCATAACTAATTCAGCCTTAATTACTAATCTTCTAGAGGCTTCACAACTCCCACACCGACTAGGCATAGTCCACTGCAAATCACATCAAAAGGATGACTCCCCCATTGCAAGAGGTAACAACAAAGCCGACAGAGTAGCCCGGTCAGTTGCCCTATCAGAAGACACTCCAGACAACAATCCGTCTGCCCTTGCGGTTTTAGCCTTATCACAAGACACCCTCTGCTCCCAGGACAAAGAGTCTCTCTTCTGCCTCTTACATGATCTGTTCCATCCCAGCCCCCAATCCTTTATCCATTTTTTACAATCTTTTTTTCCTCTCTCTCCTGAAGACAAAACCCTACTTAACCAAATCAAATCACCTGCAAGTGCACCATCTGCCAACGCACTAACCCTAATACCCTCCTCAAAGCCCGACCCTTCCCGGCTCATCAAGCAAGGGGTAATGTCCCCGCTGCAGATTGGCAAATAGACTTCACTAACATGCTCCCTGTACGACACACCAGATATCTACTCGTGTTAGTAGATACATTTTCAGGATGGATCGAAGCTTTCCCCACCACTAACAAACAAGCGTCCGCGGTTGCCTCTATCCTCCTCACCCAGATCTTTCCTAGGTTCGGGATGCCCACTTCCCTCCAATCAGATAACGGCCCTGAGTTCACTGCCCAAATTATCCAGAACCTCTCCAAGTCGCTCTCGCTCCCCTGGCATTTACATTGTCCTTATCGACCACAAGCTTCAGGAAAAGTAGAAAGAGCCAATAGGACTCTAAAAGACATCCTGACCAAACCATCTCTAGAACTACACCTTGACTGGGTTCGCTTACTTCCCTTAGCTCTGCTCCGCATTCGAGCCCTCCCAAAGAAACCTTCCTTCTTGTCGCCCTTTGAGATCATGTACGGCCGCCCGATTCTACCCCCGGGGCTCCCTTCCCACAAAGGACCAATTCCTCCCAATATAGCCCTTCCACTACTCTCTCTCTTACGCACTGAATTGTGGAAATATCAGGATTGGCTCCTTCCTGATCCATCCGCCTCCCAAAATCCTCCTGTCTTACAGTCCGGCCAACTAGTGTTTTATAAGCCACCAGAGGATCGGCCCTCTCTCACCCCGAAATGGGAAGGTCCACACCCAGTTATTCTCTGCACCCCCTCAGCCACCAAGCTCTCACTGCCTGATAACTCTGTCACCCCTTGGATTCATATCTCCAGGTTGAAACCAAATACCCAAGACCCACCTTCTCTGGACACCCAAGACCCATCAGTCACAATCCAGAGTCCTTCGGATACAGCCCAAGATGCTGTCTACTCTACCACGCCTCATCCCTCTGATCCCTTGAAGCTCCACATCTCCCGTGCACCCCCTTTGCCATCCATACCCGAATCATAACTTTTTCCTCCTTTACTGCTCTCTCGCTTTTTTCCCTCATTCCTATTGTCTTCCCTGCCACCTCACCCTCCTTTGTATGGCGATTCAAAGTCAGGCAGATTTACACACAGCATCAAACAAAAGTTACTGCCCTCATTGCCACATCAGACTGCCCTCTGAAAGGCTGCTCTGAGCCTTTGTACCTCCACTTTCCTCCCTCCACCGAAGTATTCATTTACAGCTACCTTTATTCTCCCTACCTCTGCTTCCTCTATGACCAAAGACAAGCCTATTGCAGGCGATGGCAAGACACCTACGGGGGATGTCCCTACTGGTCTTGCGCCATTCACTACATGGGTGACTTCCAGTACCCACAGTATTACTCCTCCAACCGTTTCATGAAATATCCCAACGGCTCATTCTCCTTATTAATCCCAGATCCCTGGGACTCTCGATGGGCTGCTGGAGTAACAGCCTCAGTTTACTACGGGGGGTCCTCGACCCCCCACGGTACCCTCCATATCTCTCGAGAGTATGTTCCCTCTCGCTCCCAGATCTCTCAAGTTGCATCAGATATCAGACATTCCGAGAAAGTCATTATCCAAACTCTTGATGGCACCTCTTCATCTTCTTATTCCTCCTACTCTTGGTTACAGCTCATTCAAGACACCACCATCTTTCTCAACCACACCCTCAACACCGCCAATTGTTTCTTGTGTGCATCACTACAGCGCCCACTGCTGGCCACCGTGCCCCTCAATATTTCCAACTACTCTTTCCATGCAGAAGGACAACCCCTCCGCCCCCTGGCGGACATACCCCTATGGGAACCAGAATACGCAGATAATCTCACCATCCGCCACTGTGTAGGCCCAACTCTAGCGCACTTCACTGCCTCTCTATCCACACCCCTAACTCCGGCTCTAAGACTTTTACACAACCGGGACACTTCTTTTGGTGCAATGGCAGTCTTTTCAACTCACTGCCTCTCAACTCTAATACACCCTGCATTCTCATCACCCTAATCCCACAGCTTACACTTTACAGTATGGCAGAATTCCTTGAGCTCCAATCTCCCTTGCCCTCGCGCACAAAAAGGGCTTCTTTCCTTCCCATCATGGTCGGTATCTCTTTGATCACCTCAGCCATTGGGGCAGGGTTTTCGGGAGGAGCCTTGGGTCACTCTCTATGGGCAGTTAGAGATCTCGACGCCAAACTTGAGGGAGCCCTGACATCCACTGCCGATTCCCTAGCCTCTCTCCAAAGACAGGTCACTTCGCTAGCTAAAGTCACCCTTCAAAACCGGCGGGCCCTAGATCTGCTTACAGCCGAGAAGGGCGGCACCTGCGTCTTCCTCCGGGAAGAGTGCTGCTATTACATCAACGAATCCGGCATTGTAGAAACTGACATCACCAAACTCACCGACCTTGCCTCCAGTCTCCACTCTGCTTCCAATTCCAACCCATTCTCTTCAATACTAACAAACCCCCTCCTTACCTGGGTCTGGCCCATTGCAGGCCCCATAATAGTCATTCTTCTCGTCTGTCTCTTCTTACCGTGTATAATAAAGTTCATCAAATCCCAAGTTGGAAAAATCTCTAATCAAGCTTTCAACCAGCTTTTACTCAGGAACTACCAGCTTCTGGCCACAGAAGATCCCTCACCCTCACATGACCTCCTCACCACATGCTGAGGTGGACTCCTCTCTCCACTGGAAACTGTTCCTGGAAACAATGGCCGCAGACGCCTGGCTCCTGACACCCATATCCTCTTGGCACCATTGGAATCAACAGGTCCTCGACCTATAGTTACAGGGAACCTTCATTGATTTCCAACCTGAAGAAGTCCACATCTACTCATCCTTACTGTGGGGAATCCTATCAACCTTTTCCTCCCAATCCTCAAACCCTCACTCCCTTCTACGCCCCTGTTCAGCAAGAAGCAGTCAGAGAGAAAGCAACGTCCACAAACCCATAGAGGAGAAAGGGGGGAATGAAGGGTCCCCACCAGTAAGATGGCAAACTTCCGGCTTCTCTTCGGGGTCCTCGGTTCCTGCCGGCGCCACCTGAAGCCCAATCACCTCTTGCCCCCCTCCCAATCCCAGCACCTAGCCAACAGCCACCAGCCCCGTAGAAGTAACACCACAATCACCCTATGCCCCTTCCTATATAACCCAGCACCTTTCCCTAATAAAGCGGAACTCTCCGGTGAATTGCTGCTGTGTGTCGCTCCTTTCCTTTCAGTTCCTGCCTCAAGTCTGTTCCTTCCAATCCACTCTAGCCCCACACTGATCTAATTAAAAGATCAATCTGGCCTCACTCTCCTGTTCTCCAATTTAAACTATTTCACTCATCCTCTCAAGTTAAAAACAAAGTTCATCTGCACAATAATCAATTCCCTTCAAAACCTGGCTCTAGCCTTTTCTCATCTCCCCCCACATATACTCTAGGTAAGCCAACAGGAATCTTCCCTCTGCTGGAAACAAAATTCTCCCATCTTTGACTATCCATTCTGCAGAACATTTTATGGTGAGAACTGAGGCTCGTAGAAATAACTTGTCCAAGGACGTACAGCTAGTGATAGAATCATATCTAGATTACAAATTCTTCCCTTGGTGTATGTATGTTTGAGAACTGTTTAAATGTCAGACTGTTCTCATTAGCTCAAAATACGAGCTTCTCCAAGATAATCCTCTAGGTACAAAGAAGAAAATGGGCTTTTTACTCTTAAAAAAATTAATTAAACCACTCTGCTGAGAGATGTGGATAATGGAGAAGACTTCATGTGTGGAGGTAGAGTGTATACTGGAAATCTCTATACCTTCTGCTCAACTCTGCTGCAAATGTAAAGTTCTAAAAAATAAAGTCCACTTTTTAAAAAATTAATTAAACTTTACTAAGAATAATCTAAGGATTCATACTTGTTCTGAAGGTCAGCTGGTCACTCATCAATGATTGCAGGGACTATACAGTTGGAAGCTCAGCAAAGAGGAGAAGTTCCACAAACCATGGGGTTTACTTCCAGCACATTGTGATGCACTGTAGTTTATGTGAGCCCTACTAAGTAGACTTATGAATTATGTTATTTAGCTTTGCCTAAACTGTCACAACATGGACAAGCAGCTTTGAAAAAATTCCTACAAAGACTGCAAAGATAATGATGTAAGCACAAAGCCAGCAAGAAAATAACAGGTCTAAGACTCCTAACCAGAACAAAATATTCTTCATCTACATTTTGATGTAAAAGAATCTAGTCAGTCAATCACACAGCTCACACCACAAATTATTACTTTTTTAATGAGAGCAAAAAGGTACTGTTAAATGAAAATATTAGATTGCTTATTTTCTTAAACATGTAATTTGTGTAATTTATTACATATATGTATATACACTAGCATCTTTATACTAATATGTTGGCACATATAAGTTAAAAGTAAGCACATATTAAAGGTACATGCACAAAGTTTAACTAATTGGTGGACACACTCAAAAAATTTTGAAAATCCACTGCTTAAGGTCCAGATCAAATTTTTTTCTCTTCAAGGTGATGAACAATAATCCCAGTTTGCCAGGACCTAAGCGGGAGATATATTAAGCCGTATAGTAGCTACCCAGAGATGTCCAAATCCTAATCCCTCAATGTGTTACCATACATGGTATAAAGGTCATTGCAGATGGACTAAATTAAGGATTTTGAGATGGGGAGATAATCCTGGATTGTCTAGATGGGCCCAACATAATCACAAGAATCCTTGTAAATAAAAGGAGACAGGAGGAGAATCAGAGTCATTAGTAGACTTGAAGTCTAAAGGAAGAGGTTGGAATCATGCAAGGAAGGAGCCATAAAATGCAGGTAGCCCCTCAGAGCTGAAGTTCTTCCCCTCAGAGTCTCAAGAAAGAACCAGGTGCCCTGATTTCAAACTAAACTACAAAGCTATATTAATCAAAACAGTATGGTACTGGCACAAATACAGACACACAGATCAATGGAACAGAGTACAGAGCCCGGAAATAAACTCATGTTTACCTAGTCAATTAATCTACAACAAAGGAAGCAAGAATACACAATGGGGAAAGGGCAGTCTCTTCACTAAGCTGTATAGCCACACGCAAAAGAATTAAACTGGACCACTTTCTTATGCTATACACGAAAATAAACCCAGAATGGATTAAAGACCAAAATGTAAGACCTAAAGCCATAAAACTCCTGGAAGAAAATAAAGGCAGTAAAATCTTAAACATCAACATTAGCAATTTTTTTCTGGATATATCTTTGCAGGCAAGAGAAACAAGAACAAAATAAACAAGTGGGACTACAGAAAACTAAAAAGCTTCTGCACAGTTAATGAAACCATCAACAAAATAAAAGGCAACCTATTGAATGGCAGAACATATTTGCAAGTGACATATCCAGTAAGGGTCTAACTAAAATATGTAAAAAGCTTTTTCTACTCAACAACAAAATAATCCAATTAAAAAATGGGCAGAAGGACCTGAGTAGACATTGTCCAAAGAAGACATACAGATGGCCAACAGACACATGAAAGATGCTCAACATCACAAATCATCAGGGAAATGCAAATCAAACCCACAATGAGATGTCACCTCACCATTCAGAATGGCAAGTATCAAAAAGATAAGGAATAACACATGTTGGCAAGGATGTGAAAAAAAAAGAGGGAACACTTGTGCACTGCTAATGGAAAAGTTAAACTAGTGCAGCCACTATGGAAAACAGTATGGAGGGTCCCCCAAACACTAAAAATAGAAATACCATATAATCTAGTAATTCTACTTCTGGGTATTTACCCAAAGAAAACAAAAATACTACTCTGAAAAGATATATGCACCTCTATGTTGATTACAGCATCATTTCCAATAGCCAAGATATGAAAACAACAAGTGCCCATCAACAGATGAATGGATAAAGATGTAGTACATATACACAAAGAAATATTACTCAGCTATAGCAAAGAAATTTTGCCATTTATTACAACAGGAAGAGACCCAGAAAATATGCTAAGTCAAGTAAGTCAAAGAAAAACAAACACCATTATGATTTCACTTACATCTGGAATCTATAAAACAAAACAAATGAACAAACTAAAACCCAGAAACAGACCCATAAATACAGAGAACAAACTGGTGGTTTCAGAAAGGAACAAAACTTTCAATTATAAAGTAAATGAGTCACAGGATGAAAGGTAAACATAGGGAATATAATCAATAATACTGTAGTAACTTTGTATGGTGACAGATGGTAACTACACTTACCATGGTGAACATTTTGTAATGTATATAAATTCTGAATCACTGAATCACTATGTTGTTCACCTGAAAAAGATATTATTAACTATACTTATATTAAAAAAAAAAAGGAAGAGCCTTGACTTCAGCTCAGTTAAGACTTAGTTTGTACTTCTGACCCCCAGAGCTATAAGATAATAAATTTGTGCTGTTTTAAGCCACTAAATTTTTGGTAACTTGTTAGCACAGCAATAGGAAACCAATACAGGAGATCCTGGGCCATGGGATTTTCACTGCTGAAAGCAGGATTAGTTAGTGACCTTATTGTTAGGTTTTCAATGACCATAACAATATCTGGTACATAGTTTAAGTATGAGAAAAATCTTTGAGTAATTTTATGATGAAATATATAGATGATATACCCTGATTTACAAAGATCTGTCTTATGTATTATCTTACTTCATCTTCCCAACAACACTGTGAGATACGAATGAATGAGTTTTCCCACTTTTAGGATATAAGAATTAAGGTTCACAGAAATTACATTTCTTTATCCAAGGATATATCCAGTAAGTGATGCAGGCATATCTAGAATAAAGGCCTTGTGACCCACAGTCAAAGGATCATAGCAGTCAGGCTCCTCTGCTATGAGGCAGGTTGCCTAGCTTCAAATCCAAGCTCCAAAACTTAACAGCTGCTTAACCTTAGCCAAATTACTTAACTTCTCCCTTAACTATAAAATGCAAAATGAGGATAACACTTTACATATCTCGCAGAGGATTTCATAAAGATTAAAGGTGCTAAAATGTGTAAAGTACACACCACAGGCTTGACACAGCTGACAATATTAGCTATCATTATTACTCTTGCGCTGCAGCTGTATTACATTTATGCCTAGAATACTCTGAACTACTTTCTAAGGAATCACATAAAGCATGCAAAAGTAAAATACCAACAAGAATGAATAAGATGGATAGGATGGGTTTTCTGTGAAAGTAACCTAAGGTTAGGACTTCAGGTTGGAAAGACAAAAGGAGACAGGAGACATAACCAAGATCTATCTTCAAATGTTAGAGCATAAATAAGGCAATAACAAAATTCAATAACTGGTAGGATGAGTGGGGAGAACCTTAGAATGAGGGTATTTTAGTATAAACATATAGCACTCATAAATTTACAAAATGGTACAGCTTAAAAAAGAAATGGATCACCTAATTTCAAGATAATTTATGAATGACAGACAAGACAAAAATGGCTACTAAGACTTGAGGAGCTTCTGCAAACCTTCTGTATAACCTTACAATGGCTCTAAGTATCCATATCTGCAGACATTGGGACACAACATGGGGACCAAATGATAGAACGAGTTAGACCTCCAGCTTAGTCACTACCAGAATTTCAGTATTTCAATTTCACAAAGTAGAAGAGTCTCAAAAGACAAAACATACCCTTCATCAATCACCCCCTCGCACCCTAGTCTTTCCCAATTTCATCATAAGCCAAAGGAGTCTCAAGCCTAAATATCCTATTTTAATGCTTTTTAATGACTTCAGCGAAAAAATCATTAAAATGCCCCTACATTTGGCAGTCCAAACGATTCACAAAAAACACTAAACCAAGTTTCTTAGACTTTTCACTCTTAAATTCTCGACATCCATTTTTCACCAGGGGAGTCAACAAAGTTCACAGAACTTTATGACTATTATTTTCAATACTAGGCTGAATGATTTTTTTTTCCCTCACAGGCCATGATCTCCTCACTACTGCCAGTGAATAAAGTTGAGAAACCATAGTGAGGTTAGCTTAAACAAGACAGCCAGAAATTAACACAAAGTAGCAGAAGCATGTGTCTTGCCAATGGGTTTCAGCCCTGGCAAGTTCACTATGGATTCAGTGTGACCAAAGGAATGACAGTAGAACATTCTTGGGGTGAAAGGGTTATACCCAACTTTATTTCCACGGTGGCAGGTCAATCACTAAAATCCTGTTCACTCAGAGCAAGTCCGCATGCAGCAAGCCAGTCTCTGCCTCTGGGCCTCTTGGCCCACACAGCCATCCTCTGGTCTCTCTACCCACACAGCCTTTTCAGTCTCTGTCCTCCGCACTGCCACCACTCCAGCCTCTGCTCTGCTCTCCTGCAGCCTTGCAGCCATGCAGCCATGCCACCATGTTGCCCAGAGCACTGGGCATGGCTCTTTATATAAAGTCAGTAACAGCGCATTGCCCACACGTGTGTAGTGAGCTAGTCAACCAGGGCCAGGTGACAATCAGGGCCACAGGAACCTTCATTTTATCCACACACGGTTAATTCAAAGCCACAAATGATTTTAACACCCACATTGTAATGCCTGATTTCATCTCCAGCATTCAATTAAATTTTGAAAAGTTAAAAACAAAAAAGTTTAAGGGTAAGAAACGTGCAACAAGGGTACAAACTAGACCTTCAAGATCAAATGCACAGTAGAGTGAAGAAATACGATACTATATAATTGTCTAATTATTTCCACCACAGAAAAGAATTATGTGACATAATTATAATATAACAAAGTGGGATGCTATTGCTAAACATAACCATATATAAATGTATCAAATCAACATTTGTGCACCTTAAAATTTACATAATGTTAAATATCAGTATATTAAAAAAGAAAATCAGAAATAGTGATGCATTTTAAACTTGAATAAACTGTGTAACTTTTTTGCCCTATCAGCCATTTCGGGAAGTGCTGATGAAGCATAAGATGGTCTAAAGACGGGCAAGATGAAGGAGGGGGAGGAAAGATATGAATCTACAAATAACTAAGCAGCCCCCAGAAAGAGGTGGATATTATACAAGGTTTCGGTATTTCACCTACAAATTTAAATTTAAAATGGGGTGAGTGGACTCACCTCCTACATGCACTTCTTGGTACTCAACATGATACTAAAAAGTAGAAGGCAGGAATGACTTTAATCATATTAAAAGGGTTTGGGATGATAGGCAAGAGGCCAAATTTCTTGTTCTCTAAAACTAACAACCTTCCAATCAAATTCCTCAGCCAGGCAAGTACTTTCTTTTCCTTTTATTTATGTATTCTTCATGTGAGCAACAACTCGACAACTTCAGTATCTTTGGAACCCATTAGGCATCCATAAAAATGAAAATTTTGTTGGTGTTTTGCAGAAATAAGCTAAACAAGAAACTTAGTTTATCTATATTTTAATAAAATGAACAGCAAATCACTTTAACTGAAAAAGCACCTCTGAAGAAATTCTCTGGGAGTAAAGAATGCACAGTACAATAAGTACAATAAGAAACCTTTGACAAACTCTCTTCTCAAAAATGTCCAAATGTGCCAGGGAATAACAAACTCCATAAACCTTAAGAGACAAAGCACTCTTCCCGCCTTCAAAATACGGGGCTGAATCCTCCCATTACTAAGGAACACTACCCAAGCCACACACCAGAAACCACCTTACACGCTACACCGAAGGCTCTCTCTCTACTAAACCAGCAGCTTCCCATCATCTACCCCTGCAAGGGCGCCTCATAACGCACCCCAAAGTTTCCAAGGGCAGCCCCAAGTGCACTCGAGGCCAGAGACTGTGCGAGAAACAGCCAAAACTACTACTTGCACGTTACTATCACCCTCCGGACAACACGCTTTTAAACTCGCACGTCGGGACCATACCCCATCCGACCTGCATGCCCTCACCATGCTGGGGAAGCAGGGAGCTGGCAGTAAACTCAAGAGCGTTGGCTAGCTGGACACCACCCGAAGACCCCACGGGCTCCAAGGGGCAGAGTAACGGAGCATGAAGCACTCAGGTGCTCCTTTCCACCCAGGTTCCTTCCTCTGCCACTCAGTCTCAGAAAATTCCAAAACACACCATGAAAATCTCAGCACCCAGTGTTGCCAGGCCAGCCTCGGGAGAGCCGCGAAGTAATCGGTTTGTCGCTTCTTCTTAGGGGCCTTGGAGACCTAAAAGCTAGGAGGATTTGGGGGTGTGACCCGCTGCTCCCTTCCCCGGTCACGGGAGGCTCTCGTGCCGCTGCGGTTACTCACCAGACGAGGGAGCACAGAGAGAGGCAGGAGACCAGGGCCAGGGCCCGCCGGTACTTCTTCATCTTCTCCTCCTTCTCCCTGACAGAAGGCGGCACATCCTCCCGGCAGCCGCTACCGCCGAGGCCAAGATGGAGGAACCGGAGCAGGAGCGCGAGGATGGGACCGAGAGTTCGCAGGGCCGCGGCGCTGGGGGAGCGACTCCTCCGCGGCTCGCAGGCTGGCCTCCCTCCCCACGGCGTCCACAGCGGCGCCGACGAGGACGCTTCACGGGAGAGGCCCGGGGACCGCCGCTGCTGCCGCAGCCGCCGGCTCGCCCGCGCCCGCCTCCTCCAGCCGCCGCCGCAGCCACTGCCGTCCCATGTCCCCCCCGCCCGCCCCGGCTCTCGCTCCGTGCTGCCGGCGACCAACGGCCGCTGCTTACTCGCCGCTCAACAGCCAATCGCCGGCGGAGCCGCGACACCTCACACTCCGCTGAGCTGGAAGGGGACGCGTCATCCACGTCCCGTGGCGCTCGCACCCCACCAGCCTCCGCGCGGACACGCCCCCTAGTCATCCGGGCAGAGGAGCCGGCCTCAGGCAGCCTCAAAGCGCGAGGGCCAGCGTCGCCGCGCCCCTCCCGCTGCAAGCCCCGCCCAATCAGGAAGTCGGAGAGAACCCCGTGACCCTCAACCCCGGTCCTCGCGCGGGCCCGGCCCTTCGCCCGGACGCGCCGAGTCCGCGCAAGGTCCCTCGGGAGTTGTAGTTTGCCCTCCGGCAGCCCCCTTAGCTCTCCCCATGCCCCACGGAGCCACGGTTTTGATGGAGCGGCCTGTAGTTCCGCCTCTCATGGCAAGACTGACCAACTTTGGAATTTACACTGTTTTCCTCTCTGGAGCACAGTTCGTGGGGTGGCTTAGAACGACGGTGGAAAAAAAAAAGCTATACTAATGAAATTTAAAATTTAAAAGGCGCTTTCCAGGTGTCGACCTCCCGGCCCTTCGAGTTAGTCTCTGATTGGCAGGCGGAAGGGGGTGCGCCAAGGTTTCCTCTCGCCTGATTGGTTGGGAAGGAAAGTCTTCAACTTTTTCCCTGTCTCGAGGGTGAATTTCGCCTTCTGCCCGGTTCCTTCCTCGGTGTTGGTTCGAGGGGGCTCCGTTCCTCCCTGTGCGTGACGCGGGACGCCGGAAGGTTAAGCTGCGGCTCCCGTTGAGGGAGCTCCGGTCGTGCAGTTCACCGAAAGCGGGGGAAGTTAGCGGTGTGCACCCCTACTGCGAGTCCGGGACTGGGAGGTGGCCGCTTCTCAATCCTTAGTAACAAGCTATGTGCCCACCCAGATTTATATGCCACCGATGCCCATAAAGGTCCCTCAGAAGGTGCTTTTGGGACCTTTTACCTGAAAGTCCAAAATGACCGCTTTTCTTCCCAAGCGCTCCTTGACAGCTCTCTTCTCTTAGAAAAGAGTACAGAAGAGGCATAGCTTTCTCACCGAGACGACGACATTGGGCCTCTGTCTCTGGTGATACGTTCGTTTCGGACTCTGACACGAAGAGGGAAGTTAGTTGCTACTGAGGGATATTTCGTTTATTAGATCTAAGAAGTGAAAATGTATAACTCAGTGAGGTTCCTCTTTTTGCCTTGGCCGTCAGGAGGGTCAGAGCTATCTTCCCCAGAGAACAGCCAGACAAAAGGAGTGAAAGCTCCAATTGTCTGGTGTCGTGGAACGCATAATAGCGTTTGGTGTAAAAAACTGTTTGAAGCAGGTGTTATTAAAGCATGGGTCATTTATTGCCCATGTGGTCACAGAGGTGGGGGGGGGCTTAGTAAAATACCCATCTAATGCCTAATTTTGAGCCATGCAATTTATGAACCTTCTAAATTGAATTGGCTGTTATTTATATTCCCAGGGAATTGAATGATTTTATGCACTCTAAAATTCTAACAGTAAGTCAATTGTTAACAGAAAAACTTGGTTTTAAAGGAGTTCACCCTAAACTAATTTTCAGGCAATAGTTAGGTAACACAATTCAAATGATCTGTCGATGTCACTCTTAGTATATGACAGTGATAAAAGCCTTTCATCTCTATTTCACATAGCAGTAGGGGGCAAGCATTTATTTGGTCCAAGAGCAGTATCAAATGATTAACGTGCAAGTTAAAAGGAAGGTTAGGGGCATTAGGAGGATGGGGATTATTTGACATTCTTTACCATATTCTTTACCATACCTTTTCCCTCCACTCTAGGAACTAAGTACTCAGGATAGGGAACAAGTTGTTCTCATCTAATCCTCAGTAGGTCACAGCCAAGGAAGTCCTATTAGAATACATGCTTATCTCAAGTCCAGCAAGTTATCAGGTGCCTCTTCAATCCTATCCTTCAGACTCCAAAAGCACAAGCCACCCACTGCTTCTATAGCAAGTCCTTGCTATGATCTTTGGGAATATACAACTAGTATACAGACTTTTTCTTTTCTTCCTTCCTTTCTTTCTTTCATCCCTTCTAACTTTTTTCTACAGTTGGAGTTTTATGACACCCCTGTAGTAGAGTGGCTGTTCACTTGATTATTATTCAATCATTTGCTTTCACTATTTCAATCAATAAATAATCCCTTTCTCCCTTTGCTAGCTTCATCCCCATAGTTTCATGTTAAGATTTAATCTTCAGTCCTCTTTTTTCTCCTGTATACTTCATAATTTCAGTTCTCAACAGTACTGTTGACTCCCAAATTCTCTTCAGATAGTTGCTGGACATAACACTTAGATATTCTACCATCACTTCAAATTGTACCTGCATAAAATAAAACTCATCTTCCCCATTCATTAGCTTCTTCACCTGACTTTCTATTTGTATTCATTCTTCCTTGTTTTAAGACTTAAGATAGAATAAGAGAAGTTCCATGGAGCTCATCTTTGAAAAACTGGTAGTTGTTTTTCTACATGGTTGTTAAATACACCCCCCTCCAAAAAAATATTGCTGTAACTCAATATAACAAGAGAATACATATGAATTATATAAAATACATTTAGTACAGATAATTGCCACCATGCTTGAACGTATAACATATAACATAAAAAATGCCTTGGAAAAGTCAAAGCATGTATATAATCTTAAAGGCCTGGGTTAAGTAACCACCATCTACCACCTCTTGACTGTGCTACAGTGGTTCTTCTCTACCAGAGGCAATTTTTCCCCTTGGGAAAAAATTTGTCCATGTCTGGAAATATATTTGGTTATCTCCAAAATGCTATATCTAGTGGGTGGAGGCCAATGCGAGAGATAGCCCTGCAGAACAAAAAAAATTATTTGGCCTGAAAAGAGCGCAAACCTTAAGAAACTCTGCTATGATAGAATCTCCCAATTCAGTAAAATCTATAACCCCTTACCACACACATGATAACTCCTGTGCCCTGCAGTTCCTTGGATTACTCAGGAATCACCAAGGACTAAGCTTCATGATGAATGTGAGGTCGCCTGTTCCTCAGGGGTTAACTACAAGGGGACTGGGCAGCTCAAGATCCAGCCCTGACAAAGATCAGGTGCTCTGTTTGCTGCTGGTGAACAAGGACAGCAGGTCTCAGAACAGGAGCCAACCCCTCTGGCCATCTATTTCCTGTGTCCTTTATCTCATACAGACGTCATATTTAAGAAGCCCCAGAGAAGATATATCTGTCTCCTTTAAGTTGGTGATACTTGATAAGCAAGCTTTTGACGTGTTTTAAGTTCATTGAAATGTTATCTTCCCCTTTCAATGTTATAAAATACTGAGATATTATGTGTCTCAGAGTGGAACAGCTGGGCCTCAATGATATTAGATGCTTCCAGAGTAAAAGCAAGTTAGGACAAAAGTTCCCTGGAAAGCAGTAAAAGAAAGGCTAGGGAACTGAGAAAAGACAAACAGACAAACAATAAAAGGGACTAAACCAGATGGGAAGAAGGATGAATGTGGCAATCAGGACTTAAAATGTTAACCACACACAGATACAATATAAACAGAGCTTTCTTACTATTTGTCCCCACTCCATTGCTGCTGTGTCCATGAGTGTGTATAGATATGTGCAAAGATTAGCATATACCTGTTTTATTTAATCACTCCCTCTCTGAGGAGAGCCTAAACTACTTTGCCAAATCGACCTTAACAGAGCACTGATAAATGTGGCCACTTCAGGAGATAGAAGCAAGAGTCAAGAGGGTTATAAGAAAATCAACTGCTCTTCTAGGACAATCTGAGAACTGAGTCCCTTAACAGATAGGAGAATCACCAACTGCAGTGTTAGCCTGTTCAGTTCTGTTTATATCGCAAATAACGAAAGGTAAGATTTCCCTTTAAAAAATTTCTACTTCATGATCCCAAATTTAATCTTCTATCACTGGTTAGCATATGTCTATTTTGAAGATCCATGAGTGTAGTAGGCTAAAAATGGAATCAGCCAAAGGAAGGCTTACTCAGCGAGTGGGTAATGGAGAGAAAGAAATCAAAGATGGTTTCTAGGAAAGTGTGGGGTCATTACATGAAGAGTAAAGTTAGGAGTCGCAGTTTTCTAGGGAAGATTAGTTTTGTTTTGGAAGTATAGTGTGAATTTGAGGTTCTTGTAGCAACCTAGCAAACGTTTACTAATTCAAGATTCCAAATAGGAAGAAAAAAGTAGCAACTTAAGACAACACATTAGAGGTTCTAACTGCTGTGCCTTTCAGTACCTGCTGTATATGGTCTCAGATGAAGGTTCCTAAAATATTATGTCCTTATTTTGATGTAAAAATCTCCAATAAATCTTGAATATTTGTTGAATAAAATCCTGCCTCCTTGGCACTTCTCTAATATACCCCAGCTGATGGTTCGAGACTTAGCCCCCACTAGTGCTTTTCATGACTCAGTCTTTTCACCAAATCAGGCTGCTTGCCATTTCTTGAAATACCTGTGCTCTTGGTTCTCATCATGTTATCTCTCCAAGAAGTGTATATAAACTTCTTGTGCAAAGAGGCATGTGTTGTATATATAAAACACAATGATATTTTTATTTCAAGTCCAAGAAATAAGTTTTTACTTAATTATTATCTCATCTGTCTAATCAGACTGAATTACAATCTGCCCTATAATTTAAATTCCTAGGAATAGTAAGCCCAGGATAGGAGATTCATTTAATTAATGGGTCAGAAGTCCCCAATCTTTTCCGCTACAAATAGCCAAATTAACTTTTTAGCATAACATTGTTTGACTTGCATGTGACTAGATTTTTTGGGGGTTATATTAACCCTGAGTCACTGCAGAAATAAGGTGCTCAACAAATATTTATGGAGCCTTTCTTGTATTATAGATGCTGCAACAGTATTTGCCTCCAGGAAAATTAACAGTGTCCTTGCAATTTCTCAACTTTCCCAGACTACACCTCTTTGGCAGTCTGGGGATGCCCATGGATACCTTCTCAGAATGCTTATAAATGCATGAAGTAAAATAATAGATTACAAAGGAGCAATTATACTGAAACACAGTTATCAAAATAATTCAAAGCAAATTTGTGAAATAGTGATTTAGGAGCTTTTAAAAAATGCATTAAATAACACAACCTTGAAGCAGATCTAGTAATTCCCAAACAGTGATGAGTATAAAAGATATTTCAAGATACCTACAATAGGCATAATGGAATATGAAAAATATCTGAGATTTCTATTAGTGACAAAGTTATAGATATTGTTAATAATACTACTGTTAGTTATCTGCATTCCTCATAAGAGAGAATTCTATTTTCATTAAGAAGTTAATGAAAATAAAGATGTAATTATTTTTGCATCCAAATTCATAGGCCAGTGAATTGTATACATGAATCCCAGTTTAAGATGAACTGCACTTGGCGATGTTTTTGAAATTGGGGTCACAAGTCTCTAGAGTGGCAAAAAAATCAATTTTCAGGGGTTTCAGCAGCACTTTTTAAAAAGTTAAATATAATAATTTAGAAAATATCAGAATGTATCTAGTAAGAAAAAGTATTTTTTCAGGTACTCTTGTTTCAATGATAAATATGATGTGTATGTGTAGACATGTGCACATGTATAGATGTGTGTGTGTACTATTTTATACATATATACCTACTGCATTGCAATGTAAAAATATATGTTTCAATGTGGGTTGCAATTAAAATAATGTGAAAGGCATTGCACTGGGGAAATGAAATATGTAAAACATGGAATAAATGCCACAAGTAACATAAATCGTGGTGTCACAAGATTTTAGAGGAGAAATGGAGACCCTCCTGTACTCTACATGGCCAGGTGACTGCCTCTCCCCACCTCCAGCAAAAGACTACAGATTTATTCTCTAAAGGTAAAGCCTGAACTTGGGGATGCCTAGCATAAATTAAGACAAGAGAATTCCTGCAAAAAATAAGAGTATTTTTGTGATAATTGGATGGGGAATTTGAATATGAACTGATCATTCAATGATACATTATTAGTTTTCTTCTTAGAGATGATAAAGCCATTGGAGTGATATAGGAAATGTCCTTATTTTGAGGAGCTATATGCTGAAATATTGAAGAATGAAGTGTCATAATGATGGTACTTGCCTTTCAAAGGTTCAGAAGAAAGAGAAGGTAGAGCAAGAACAAATGTGGCCAATTGTTAATTACTGTTGAATCTAAATGGAGGTTATTATATAGGTAGCCATTGTACTATGCCTTCAACTTTTCTACATGTTTAAAAATTTTAGAATAGCACCTTGGGAAGAACATGAACACACACTTGATGCTGAGACCCTAGCCATCTTCCTGCCCTGGCAGCCAGTCTTTGATCCCCCAGACAAAATAATGGAAGAGCCTTCTCTGGGAAATTTGATTATCCCATGAAGAAAAACTAAAAGATACTGAGATCTGAGTTTTCCCAACTAGTTCACTCCACAGTAAATTTAGGTCATTGTCAAATCCTAGCCATGTACTCAGATTATCCAACTAGCTTTTTAGTGTCTACTCTTAAAAATGAGCAGGTAACTAACAATTACCAAGCATAAGAAAATGCTCTAACATTATGAATAGAGACTAAAACAAACAGGGAAAAAAATAAATAACTCAGAGTAGGAAAAACAAGACCATGCATTGAAAAGAAAAAGTAAAAAAAGAAATTCTAACATTGCCAGGTAAAATAGGAACAGGGCACTATAAAAAAGGGCCCTATCAAGAATGACAAGAGAAAAGATCTCTTGTGAAATAAAGCTTGGAAAACAGAATTAAAAAGCCCTGTAGAAAAATCAGAAGATAAAGTTGAAGAAGTCACCCAGAAAGTAGACAAAAGGCAAAGGACTAATCTGGGAGGTCCAGCGTATACCATAATAGAAGGAGAAGAGAGAAAACAGAGAGGAGGAAATGATGTTCAAGACATTTTCCTAGAGCAGAGAGTTTCCTGATTGAAGTGCCCTGGTGTAAGTGCCCAGCACACCAGATAAAGATGACCACCACTAGGGCATATCATTGTGAAATCGGAGAACAATAGACACAAAGAAGATCCTAGAAGCTTTGGAGATACAAGAGAAAAATAGGTCACGCATAAAGGACCAGGGATCAGAATAGTTTCAGACTCCCTCACGTTTACATGGGAAGTTGAAAGACAGTGGAGCAATATCTCCAAAATCCTAAAGCAAGGTTATCTCCAGCCAAGGATGCTACGCTCTAAGCCATCAATCAAGTGTCAAGGGGAATAAAGTTATTTTGAGACAGGCAAGATCTAAAAATATTTCCCTGCTCTGCATCACATCTCATGAAAGGAAATTTTGCTCTACCTAAACAAGGTAGGAAAACAAGCAGGAGGACACTTGATATGGGAAATGGAAAGCCAACACAGAGGAAAGATGCGATGGGAATTTCCAAGGTCATAGCAATGGAAGACCCCAGTGTGGCAGCTGAGTACGAGGCAGAAGAGGCAGGCACTGGGGGCTGGAGCAGGTGGCCACGCACTGGGAGAGACCTCTTCAGGAAGATTACATCGATAGAACATCTCTGGCCTTGGACCAACTTGTGGGGGAATTTAGACAACTATGAAAAGATAGTTGAATTAGTAAAAAGCACATAGAAAACAAAACAATTTAGAAAACAGTGATGCAGGAAATGTTCATCTGTGAATAGCATTTAGATGATGTTAATAACAAAAATGAATATCTCATCAAAATTATGATATAACTACATCAGGAGGATGAGAGATTTGTAAGGATTACAAGTCTCTGGTAAGGAGTTAACTAGTCAGAGAAAAGGAAAAAGAGCAAAATTCTCAGCTTCCATAGCAGAGAGTCAGTTGAACAATGCCTAAAACTTGGAAAGACAAAAGCAAAGAATAACAACACATGTTATTTAGGACACAAGGGAAATATCAAAATAACTGACTATAAGACATGAAGGCAGTTGATTTTTTGAACAGGGAGAAATAGAAAAAGGGCAGTTGGAGATTGCTATTTTTCATAACTTAGAGCTATTTGATTCTTATGTGCAAATACAACTGAATCAAAAAAAATTTAAGATGTTATATCATGGTCTTTGTGATTGGAAGCAAAATAAATTCCTATTTTTAATGTTTTAACATTTTCCTTTCCCATTCATCTCTCCTGAGCATATGGAACATAGGACACCACCTGCCATGATGTGTAGATTTTGCAGTTGTTCCATTTAGTCTCTAGACCTGAAAATATGAAGAGAATGCAAGATCAAAGAAAGTGGAGATAGGGACCAAATGAATGTTTTCCTAAGGATTATTTCTCTTTTTAGGATAGGAAATAGTTACTAGAACTTTCCCTGCTACCCATGCTTTCAGAGCCACCTACTTAGTGGTTAAAGTGTAATTTTTTTCCCTGCCTAAAATTTTTGCCTTCCCTCTGTTATTGATATCTATTTTAAAACCATCTTTCTAATGGTTCTATAAGGTGAAGCAATTACTTGGATAACTGAGGAACACTTGCTTTGCCTAAGTTGCTCAGTTATTATCCTCTTCTGAGGCCTGAACTGTGAAGATCATTACATGGATCAAGTAATTTCTCCTCTTCGTATTGTGCAGGGAGATAATGGGTTATGAAGTGCATCTGTCTGTATGTCTTTAAAGGGTCTGCATGAAATGGTATTCAAAGTACACTAGCATTGAGGAGCCTTGGCGGTTTCCTTCCACTGTGCAAGTTTCAGTTCGTTATGCTGAAATGACACAAACAGTTTAATTGAACTCATTGGGAAGGTCTGTTTCATAGGAAAACATTAAATATTAGTCATTGCACATAACTACGTAATTAATGAAGAGTAACAGCGATGCTTCTAGGTGAGATTGAGAAACTGTTGAGAATATAGCATTTTTATAGAATCTTTTTTGCAGGCCAATTCAAAAAGCCACTTTCTTCAAAACATCTTTTCCTTTTGCAAACCCTCCTTCACCATTCCTCATCTGGTGACTTCCATAGTTTAGATTATTATATTCTAACTGGTACTGCAGTTAATGTGTCCTTCACGGGAGGGACTGGAAGTGTATTAAATTTCATCTCTGTATCTCCCATAGCACTTGGCATTTTCCTTGGCACAAAGAAGCCATTCAATCAAGTATAACTGAGGATGATAATGTTGATGATGACAATGATTCATGAAATGGGTGTTTAAATTTCCTCAACATCTCCTATACACAGAGTTAGAGCTTTTATGTGCATTCTTTCATTTAAAACTGAAACAACACCCCCTGCTCCCACCACCACAATACTAAAACTAAGCAATAAAATCCTCATTATACTACTTGTGAGATGGAACATTAAAGACTGATTCTTTTGGAATGTTTAGAAACATTCAGCTTTTATTGGACTTAATCAGGACTGGCAATAGTGACAGCCCCAGCTTCTAAGACACAATTGAAAAGAAAAATTATACTCTGAGAAGTTTGAAAGAAAAAAATGCTTATTGTTGAAGAGTAGAGATGCAGAAGAAAGGGATTTTTGATCACTATATGTAGAATTTAAATTCTGAATCCTTGAAAATAATTTTGGTTAATTTTAAACATTGCACGTTTTAATTCTTTTTTGGAACCCATTTATAGGCTTAAAAATTTAATGTGAGGCATTTATCTGCATAATTGCAATTAAGTCTATCTACTTTCCAGCCAGAAACTCCTATTTGCTGGAGATATCTTGATAGATGGACAGGATATTTTGAAATAATATATATATTTTTTGTATTTATCTGCAGTGTTGATATTGGCAATTGGTGAAAGTTGTACATGCATCTAATTAGCTGGGCCTCGATTTTTTCTTTACTTGCATGAGCAATACTTGGATTTTTCACTCCTCTTTGGTTGACAGCAATTTCTCCTAAATCTCAACTTCCCAAATTTTCCTTATAACAGACTTCTCTGTAAAAGTAGTTTCTTAAGCCTGACCCCCCAAAATCAGAATCTCCAGGAGAAGGATCCCGAAATCTGTACTTAATAGGTGGCTTTCATTTTAAGTTTGGAAACATGGTCCTAAAACATTCTTTCCCAGGCTTCTTGAGATATTATTTTTACAAGGTTAAATAAAACATCTCCATGGTACTTTACAAAAAGTATGGCTGCAGGGAAACTGGATAAACATCATTTCTATTCTAATTTCGTTCAGTGTTTAAGTTATACTCCCACTCTGATTGACAACTCAAATTCTCACTAAGTGAGAAAGTGGAACAGGTGATGTTTATGATTCTCCTTTGACTCCCTTGCCCCAGGTAAACATCCTGAGACCAGAGTCTCACTTTTTATTTCACCTATGCTTCCCTCAGACCTCAAGTGGGCACATAATAGGTATAAAATATAAATTTCTTGAGTTGAAATAAACCAAATTATGTGTGATTGGCAAAACAGAAAGTTGATAATTATGTCACAGTCTTTTCATTGTTATTTTTTGGAGGTCATTCTGCTCTCTTTTACCTACCAGGATCCAACCATTATCAACCAAGATTTCCCATTTGGCAAAGATGACTGGAAGATACTTAAAAAGCTACTTACCCCCTCCCTCTCTCCCCCATGTACTCGCATTCTTTCCATCCCTGCTCCTTTCCCAAGCTCCCTCTGTTTTGTCCTTCCACACCCAAGTAATGGCTTTGTATCTGTATTTATAAATACAACAGAGAATGTAAACTTCAATGAGACAGAAACTCTCTCAGCAGAACTTTCTGGTCTTGGTCAGCATCTTAATACAATAAACAGCTGTTCCCAGGCTATAAACTGAACCATTTCAATGGTGAAGTGGGATCTTTCTTTCTCTAGAGGGAAAGCAACTTGTAGCAAAACTTGATATCACTGAACCATGGGGCGGGGGGTGGGTCTCTGCCATCTACAATCATTCCGGGTTGGAAAATTGGGTGCAACTGAATCTAACGCGGAAGAAATTGTGACAATGGCTATGGTAGTTTGTATTTTCCAAAAATGATCACAGAATTGTGTCCAGTCTGGCATGCTCTTTCTTGCTACTCCTCACTGAGAGGCAAAGTCTCTCTCTCCTCCCCTTGAAACTAGTGGAGGAGGAGTGGGCTTTGTGACTGCCTTGACGAATAGAATGTGGCAAAAGTGAAGCTGGGTGCTTTCCAATGTCATACAAGGTCATACATGGATAGGGATTCCGCCTGGCTTGCTCTCTTTCTTGGACACTCACCCTTAGAACACACCTTCCATATTGTAAGGATGTCTAGGTGACACAGAGAGGTCACATGTAGGTAGTCTAGCCAGTCAACAGCATCCACAGGCAGATGTGTGAGTGAATGAGCCTTCAGGTAATTCCAGCCTCCAGCTGTCAAGGTGACCCAAGCTTTTTAATCTTCCAGCTGAGGACTCAGACTCATGGAGCAAAGACAAATTGTCCCCATGTGCCCTATCCTTATACCTGATCCACAGAATCCATAGCATAATAAGGGATTATTTTACACCACCAAGTTTTGGGACAATTTTATTATACAGAGGATACTGGAACAATGGCTAATGTGATGAAAGAAACAGAACACAAAGGTTACCTAATGTATTGAGCAAAGTATTAATCATGGAAATTGCTCCATGTTTCTGTGTGAAAAATAGAAATAATAAGCTAGTGATCTGTTGTAAGTATGAGCTAGGAGAGACCTGTATTCTCACCAGAAGATTTGTGAGCAAAAGGTCAGTAGGAAACTGATGCATGAATTTTAAAGTTTTTAAGAAATATTTGTATTTTTAAAAGGCTAATGGTGGTTAATTTGGAAAATAGAGGCAAATACCAAGAGAACAATAATTCCATTGCTCAAAGTCAATCAAAGTTAATATTTTTCTGTATTTCTTTCCTTTCTCTAAGCATCTAGTTCTTTAAATATCAAGATCACATTGTTGATTGAACACTTTAATCCCACAATCTTTAAATTCACTGCTTAGTTCTCTCTCACAGAAGGGTGCTGTGCTTCTCTTTTCTACTCAGCTGAAGCTCCTCCTCCTCTGGGAAGCCTTCTAGGACCACCCAACCCAGAGAGACATCACCCTCAAAATCACAGCACTGATCACCAGTGCTACTTAATCACATATTTATTTGCTACTTAATCACATAATTTCTTCATGATATTTTATGTATTTACCTTTTAATGTCAGTATCATTATGTACTCTTTCCCAACATGCCTTATCTTCCCAGCTAGATGGAAAGCAACTTCAGGGCAGTTCTTTAAATTTTCTATTCCCTACATCCTCAAACACACATAGAGCAGGCACCAAGTATTTGCTGAAAGGAAAAGAAGGGAGGGGAAGAAGGAAGGAAGATTTTATTTCTAATACTTTTAATATTTATTTCAAAGTTCTTTCATCTCAAAACCATATGAGGTAATCACCATAAGTTTGACATGTACGGCTATGAATATGTAAAAAAGAATATACTATATGAACATCTTTAGAACTTTATCTGAAGATATTACAAGATCTACAATTTTTCCATTACTGTTCATAAACATGTATTATAGAAGCAAAATTGGGTATTCAATTTTATTTACAGAGCGTATTTTTACAACGTTGTAAGGCATGTTGTAGAAAACAAAGGCACCTAGGGGTTTTGTTGATGTGTCAAAGACTTCCCTGTGGGCACAGCCTACAGGATGAGATGGAGGCTGTTCTAATACCAAGTTAGAACTTTCAGAAAAATTCTGGAAATGGGAAGGGAGAAGAATATAAACTATTCAGTTTTTTGTTTTGGCCCAGAGGATATGGAAGGAGCCCAGAGCAGCAGCCCTCGGGCAGTGGAATGCAGTTTAGTGGTCACTGTGGCACGGCGGGGGTACAGTGTGTGTGTGTGTGTGTGTGTGTGTGTGTGTGTGTGTGTGTGTGTGTGTACTGGTGGAAACAGGTTCCGTGAGCTACATGATTGGTCCCAGTGTGTGTGTGTGTGTGTGTGTGTGTGTGTGTGTGTGTGTGTGTGTGTGTACTGGTGGAAACAGGTTCTGTGAGCTACATGATTGGTCCCAGTGTGTGTGTGTGTGTGTGTGTGTGTGTGTGTGTGTGTGTGTGTGTGTACTGGTGGAAACAGGTTCTGAGAGCTACATGATTGGTCCCAGAAGGCAATGTTTTATTTTCACCACTTCTGTCTAATTATTTTTTCTGTATTCATTGCCTCTTCTTCCCCAGCACCGCCATCCCACTCAGCCATGCGGTTTGCCTTCAGCTTCTCCACAAGACACCCACAACCACAATCACAGCCGGCTTGCTCACCTCATTTTATCAAGAACATCATATCCAGTTTCACTGCCAGTACCTTTTCCTTAGAGATTAACTCTTGCCTGACCCAAGATAAGGGCTGTAGGAGTTCAGAGGAGAAAGGGAGGGATGCAGCAAGCTGGGCTACTCAAAGGCAAAGGAAGGCTGGGCCTAGGCCTGGGCCACATGGGACAGATGCACTTTCCTCTGGAGTGGGGGCGGGTGAGCTCAGTATGTGTGCATGTCGGGCTTCCGGTGCAGGATGGTGCCTTCCGGGCAGCGAGAAGGGCATCCGAGCTAAGGTCTGGGGCCATGGCCCTTCTACTAAGAGAAAAGTTCGATTTACCTTGAGGGAAGGCTGCACACATGTCAGGTTGCAGCAGACAAAGCTAAAAGATACTCTGGGGCAGATTACAGGGAGCCTTGACCACCCTGTTAAGGCGCCCCCGCAAGTACTGCTCTCTGCCGCATCCAGGGCCAGCCACCTGGGCAGAGGGGTTTTGTTTCCTTCCATGGAGGCACCAATACAGATTCTCAGCCTTAATCTTGAAAAAAAGCACCTAATGAATCTCTTACCTCTCAAAGACCAACAGATGGTTACGGTGCTGGAGAAGAGCTAATTTGCCTGACAGGTGAACAGTTTATTCCCAGAGAACAAACCAGTCATCAGAGAAGTAGGACATCCAAAGGACCTTCCTCTGAGGTTAAGAGAGCACTGAATATTATTTCCCAGCACGTTAGAAACCTGCCCAGATGAAAGGATATAGGCAGAGAGCAGAGGAGGGAGACATGAATGAGGGACAGGGATGGGGAGTGCCGTGGTTATTAGGGTCGCGGTAAGTCCTGCAGCGCTTGCTCATCCTGCCAACCCTCACCAAGCCATTCCCGTCCTCCTGCCAGGCTCCAAGAAAAAGAATCTTTGAAGGGATGGCCTGATGAACAGTGGGAGAGCCCCAATATCTTCTTCTGTTCCCTTGCTTGAATGGGCAGCAATGAATGAGCAGTTTATGGTATAACCCTTTTATTTTTTGTAAAGGAAAGAGGGATTTATTTAAAATGTAAAAACTAGAGGCAGAATGGTGATAGGAACAATGGCCTGATGAAAGACCTACTCCCATGCCTTCCTGTCACTGTGCTGTGACAGGCTGGCTGTGCAGGAGCAGTTATCTGTAGGTCCCACATGGCTACGTGACCCTCTGATACCACCAGAGTGGCATTTCTTCTTCCACGACACAGCTCTCTTTGGACACATGCTACTCAGGGCTTTTGATGAGTAAGTGAAAACTCATGGTGGGGGTATAGGCCACATTATGGACCCTGTAATTCAAACTTGCTTAAGAAACTGAAAATGCATAATCAGGAAGTAGAGCCTGGCTTCTTCCTTCTGTGCCAGAAATGACTGGGGAGGGCCGGGGCTAGAGAGAAACGGCTCTTCCTGAGCACGCTTACTTTGTTCCTAGTATGTTTGGACACCCAAACACCACTAGGGCATAAAAGGACAAACACACATGGGTGATAGTGCTGCTGAGGGCCACTCACATGCAAGATCAGGTATTCCAACTCTTGCAAACTGTCAGTTACCCAAAGAGACCACAGAGGCCAAAGTCATGAATTCTAAAGACACTGATGTCCCCAGGAAGGGACTGCACGGAAACGAAATGAGCTTTATTATTAGGGTGATGTCATTAGGGATAGATTGTTCCTTAATAGTTAACCTGATGTCTATTTTAATTTTAGGTAAAAATACCCACAGATATCCATCCTATGTTTCTCTAAGAGAACCTTTGTATTTGCCAAAAGGACCTTTCCTGTGAAGTTGGCAAACAGTGTACTGACTGGGGCTGGCTGTGCAGGAGCAGTTATCTGTAGGTCCCACATGGCTACGTGACCCTCTGATACCACCAGAGTGGCATTTCTTCTTCCAAGACACAGCTCTCTTTGGACACATGCTACTCAGGGCTTTTGATGAGTAAGTGAAAACCCATGGTGGGGGTATAGGCCACATTATGGACCCTGTAATTCAAACTTGCTGTGTTTCACCTTTCACAACTTTCCATAACACAGTGAACTTGTTTACACTTCAAAATCAAACACACACAAGGATGTGGGAAAGAACAGATGGTTTTCTATCATGCCTCATGACCACCCAAATTATAGGTTGCTCTGTTCTCTATTATTCCTATGCAAATTTCTTAATTCTTTGTCCATAAAGTGAAATTAGCAAAGAGAGAGTATTTTTCTGCTCATCCCTCCCTCCCTCCCATTGGTATTTAATATCTCCATGTTGTTATGTCTCATTGATTTGTAAAATGGAGCTAAGAATCAGTGGAAAGGGGACGGGTCATGGTATCAGCAAAAGCCCAGACCACAATGCCATGTGCCCAGCTCCTCACTCAACACTTAACGAGCATCAGGAAAGGCTCTTCATTTCTCTAAGTCTCTGGAAAATGAGAAGGGTGAGACTTGTAATTGAAGTGATAACCAATTGAGATAGTAGGAGGGTCTTTGCAGAGCGCCCCCCAGAGGGAAATCACTATAGAACATTGGATCTGAATCTGAATCAGTGGGTGGAGGAACACAAAATATTTGAAAAACATCCATTGGAACTATTTTTAGTCCTAAAAGCAGTTCTGCTAGTTGAGGAACATGTTTTGTGTCTTGCATTGACTACTCCGGAAGTTAATAGTGAATTTCCTATTATTTTTCTCAACAATAAAATAATGAGTTATTGAGTTTTTCTCAATGAATCTTTTGGCATTCCAGGCTAAGATCTGTGTACAATGAATTAGACATAAGAATTATTCTTTAAGGCCAGGTTGCCTTCCTTCCATGTATATGTGTTTCTGAGAGCTCTGCCTATATGATAACCCTTATGTTCTGCTTTACTTTGAAGCATCCAATAATTTCTTTTGCAAATTCCTTTCATTAATAAGAAAAATGTCCTTAAGCTCTGTCTGATATGCTAATTCCTTTTAAATATTTAAAGTTGAGAGATAAAAATCAGGCATCTGATGTCTATACTACAGAGAGTCTAAATGTCTGTATTTTCAGGGCTGGGAGGAAGAACTCACTTAAATGAACCATGAAAGATGAAATGATCGTGGGAAGGCTTTGTGTCAGCAGACCAGGTGGAGCTGAACTTTCCTATTCCTCAACTCACTCTTTATGACTTTGCAGGTGGGGTGCCCTCTGAGGTCACCATGAGTAAGTCAGATAAAAAAGGCCTAAAGCAAGCAGAGTCTTGCTGGCCCAAGGTAAATTTGTTACGAGTATTTTCCTGTTGCTTCATGTAGAGAAGAGGGGAGCTGACCCAGATATATGTACTCCTGCTATTTGTTTACAAAGAATAAAACTGGAGAAAAGCAATAATTACAACTAAAGCCAAATCCAGTTTTTAACACAACAGCTAGAATAATTTAGCACCAAGATTGGTAAAGGACTATATCTATTGTCAGTTCTGACTCACAGACACTGTGAGTGGATATTCTAATGCCTCTGTGCTTCACTTCCCCCATATATAAAAGAATGACTATGCTTAGGTAGATTTTCATTATTTGTTTCTGACCGTCATCCCTTCTTTCTTCTGGAAATATCATTTCCATCTTCCAGAGGACTGAACTCCTCCACTTGCACTGGCCTCAAGTGGTCTGGAGGGGCACTGACCTCACCCTCCTGGCTAGTGACTGGCCCCATGTGTGTGTGGGTACACGACCAAGTTTGGCACATTCTGAGCCTCTCCCTGGGATTGTCAAACTGGAGTTTGGGGGAAGTGCCTTTTTTTCTTCTTGTAGGGAAGGAATAGAACTTGAATTCAGGATCTGCTTATAGCCTGGAGTAGGAGCAAATGAAGTCAGCAGCAGAGAGGAGCAGAGATAAGGGAGAGAGGATCCTGCTGATAGTCAAGCTCTGGGTTCCCGTTTTCCCAAGGCAGCCTACATCCCTACACTTCCTGGGGTCTCGTGTGAGACAAGGCAATCCTCTTTTAACCTAAGCTTGTTCATACTAGGTCTCTGACCGTTGTAATAAAAAAAATTCCAATTTGTGTGCCCTACCTCTCTGGAGACAACCTGAAGAAAATGAAAAGAGATGATGCAAATATTTTACATGATAGCGTAGTGATAGACAAATTGTTTTCATCATTATAATCCATTTCTAGAAAATAATTAGAAATGACAAGCAATGCTATTATTGACTTAACAGGGTGCATAACTCATATGAGGAATAACTGAAGATTCATTAAATTGACTTCCTCTGTGAAACCTAAGTTTTGAAGCCATTTCAAACAAAATTATTTCCCAATCTTCCAACCCAGTGACTATTTCCTTCCTTCTCTTATGTCTCAAGTTAACTTGTCCAGCCACATGTGTAACCACAGCCCCTTCTGTTCCTTGGGAAATTGTATCCCAAAATTTTCAAATTCCCATCATCAGAACTCATCTTTTTGTATCTTCATCCTCCATCTCTATTGCTCCTTTCCTATCTGCACACACATATATCCTCATGTCATCTCTGTCTTGATCGAAAGTTCCCCTCTTCTCCTAAGATACAGATAAAATTATTTCTTTCCTCTGAATCAAAACGGTAGAGTGAGAGGCACACTAACTTCATAGTCAAGAGTTGAGCAGATCTGAGTCTGAATCTGAACTTTATCAGTTCCAGATTATTAGTAATACAATTCAGTGATTTATATAATGTGCATAAAGTACTGTCCTGTGTCACAAGTTGCTCATCTGTAAAATGGGCACAATCATAGTACCTTCTTAATAGGGTCCCTGTAAGGAGATAATATGTGGCAACTGTTTAGTGGAATACTAGACACACAGAGAAGGTCCCCAGGAAATATCCTTTTCTCAGATGCTGCTTTTTTCCCCTAAAATGCTGCACTTTGCCTTTTCTCCCTCATTCTCCTCAGCTCCACAAGTCCAATCACTGAACTCAGTTCTTCTCAGCCCTATTTTCAGCATTTGGCCTCATGGTTCACCAGCTGCTTTTTTAATTTCATCCCTCCTTTGGCTTTCCTGTTCTCTTCCCAGCTCTCTAAATCCTTCTGTTCCTTGCCCCACTCTGTCTTCTCCTTTAATGGAGGCTTCACTGCTGTTGGCTCACTGGCTCTTGTCCTCCATGGAGAGCAGGGTCACAGTGAAGTCAGATCCAGAACCCATGAGCCAATGGTGTGTTGGGCAGGGAGAGATCGGGACCACAGGGTTCTCACCAAGGAGGGCAGGTTTGTCCAGTGCCCAAGGATGCAGTGGAGCAAAGGATTAAAAGGGGTTGCAAAAGAAAGTCAAGGATAAGTCATCTATTCAACATTCAGTATCACCAGAATTATTCTTGGGCCAGATTATATTAGACACTGTAAAAGAAAATTGATACAAACTTAATAACACATTGATCAAATACTTGATATGCATCTGGATGTTATCTTTTAAAAGTCTTCTATTTAGATTATCTTCACACTAATTAGTAACATAATTGCTGCAAAGTGAATTCATAGCTTATATGTTGAGTCCATGTCATGGTCTGCCATCTCGCTTCCATTAAAAATTCCCCTGAAGTTACCCATCCCTGTGTGTTATTTTCCAGTGTTCCCTCTATGATTTTATTTCTTTTCTGTGTCTTACTGCAACCTTGCTTATTCTTAAAACTTCCCGTCTAAAAAAGTTCAGGAATGGAGTCGAAGGTATTGCCATGGCAGGCAGGGAGTGCCATCATTCTGGGCGATCTGTTGTTTGCTCAGGGGGAAGGACATCGGAGGCATCTTGTCTTCTGATGAGAGTAGCAGCCTTTGTTTAGACATGCCTTCTAGAGTTTCTGAATCAATCTTGATCCTGACACGATGAGCAAATAAAGATCTCCCCATCTCCATTAGTTCTGTCTTATGCACTATCCCTCCCTGAATCCTCTCCTAGGGGTCACCTCCCCTGTGCAATTTTCCTGGAGAGCAGGGACTATGCCTTTTTCATCTTTGAAGCCCAGTGTCTTTCATGAGGTAGACGCTTAAATGTTTAATGTTCTGGGCAAAAACAGGGAAATGTGCTATAGGGTTTCTGAAAAAACCTGCTTCTACTGTAACAAAGGCTAGTGATCCAGAGACTCACACTCCAGGGATGGATAGCCAGTGAAAACCTTGTCTGCAGTATCCACCTGCTCTTCCTCTTTCTACAGAGGGATTCCCTGGAAGAAAGCATCTCCTTCATTTCACTTCCCTCGCTCTGCACTTACTGTGTGGAGGAAGGGATAGAAGCGGACTTGTGATGTTGATTACTGGGTAAGGGGGAAAGACAGTGTCTATGCTTTCAAGTCGCCTCATCTCAATTGATCATTTATACCATCCCATAAGGTAGCTAGATTAGCTACACCTCTATTTCAGAAGCAAAGGAGTCTAACACTTTAAAAGGTCAAGAAAATTCCACAAGATTATTCTTGATGTCTATATGGTCAGAGCTCCAGACTCATATCCAATCACATGAAATTACCACTGTCGCAGAATTTTGGAGTATTCCTCCAAATAATGTCAACAATTAGCAGTAACAACAGCTATGTTTTCCCTTGACAAATGTAAATGTACTTTCATATATGTTATCTACTGTCGATACAGGAATAAATCACCAAGATTTCATGCCACCATCTCTACCAGTCAGGAATCAGTTCTTCTAGTAAGTAGACATGCTTACCTAATGTGTTCATTCTACATCTCAGCATTTGCTTTATAATTTTCCTGAAGTTTTAGGTGAACTTGTTTTATTAAAACAAAAGTATTTGTATCCAAACCCCACAGCAGCAATTTGATCCTCCAAGCAGGGGACCTCAGTGGTTGGATGTATTCTGATTTAAAATGAAACAGAATGACTTTTTTAAGTGAAATATGATATATAACATTGTGTAAGTTTAAGGGGTAGAATGTGTTGATTTGATATATTTATATAATGCAGTATGATTACCACCTTATTGTTAGCTAACACCTCTAGCATGCCACACAATTATCATTTTTTTTCTGTGGTAGACACAATTAAGATCCAGTATCTCAGCAACTTTGACATTTAAAATACAGTACTGTTGCCTATACTCACTATGCTGTACATTAGATCTCCAAGACTTACCTAGTACGTAGTTGCAAGTTTGTACCCTTAAACATCACTCCCTAATTCCTCCATCCCAGCCCCTGATTTAAAGTAAGAATTCCACTAAAGTGCCTAGTAGACTACAACCCCATTGAAGGTAGGGACATGTCTTATTTACCTATATCCTTAGCTCCCTAGCACTCTGCCTGGCATATGCTACATTTTCAATAAATGTTGAATGAACGAATGAATGGTTTTAGTCACTTTCTATAGAGATTCATACTCAGATCTACCAGCCAACTACCTAAGCAACTTCCAAGCTTGGGGTTTTATGATCACTTTTAATCCTGGAGCCCAAATTATGACAATTCAACAAGGAAAATCTGTGAGACCTATAATAGCAAAGTCAGGGGCAATAGATCAGGACATCAAGGTTTAATCTCTAACCACTGTCACAAATATGCTTAGGCCAGCTCTGACTTTCTAGCACATAATGTATCTAAAGCCACAGAGCACCGAGGGAAGTGGCCTACCCAGAGAGAAGATGGCCAAGAGAAGACAAGCGCTGTGGCAACCCATATGTATGGAGATTCCTATGGCTTTTCTGCCTGAGTAGAATTAGGCAGTTTTAGTTGGTACAGCACCATTTATTTTCAAGTGGAGAAAACTTTATTTTTGTGAGTTGTGTTAAGATCTGTTTGTGCTTAATTTTGATGGAAATCAGGACTAAAAAGAAGGCTTGAGACCTAGCCAGGATGGGAAATTCAAATTCCATGAACAGTTGACAAAGGTATATTTCTTTTTCATAGGAGGAGTTCCCGCAAGGAACCAGAAGACGCAATCTCTTATTTGACTACTTAAAAAGAATGTTGGAGGTACTGGTTCCTTGAGGTTTGCCCTCTACAGAGGAGAACCATTGTTTGAGAGACAAGGAGAACTTGGAGGAGTCAGCACATTCTAGTCCAGACTCTGCCACTCATCAGCTGGTGGCCAGGGATGGTCTAACCAGGGATGGCTAATGATAGAGTAGTGAGAATCAAACTCAGAGTCGGACAGATGTGCATTCTAATCTTGACCCTGTCTGTCTTATCAACTGTGTAAATGGGAACACAATTTCTCTGGGCTTCTTTTCCTCAGGTTTATTGTTTCCACCAAAAATGACCGGTCTTTCCTCTTATTCCAACAAAGAAACCACTTTAAACTTGTTCCGAGTCCAGATCTACTTTCCAAGCAGCCTGCCTGGATGAGAAGTTTAGCTCATGCTGGGGACCACGTGTTTATGGTACAAACAAGGCCAAGCTATTTGCCCAAGGCCCTGCCTCAGCAGAATACTAAACTGTTAAATCTTTTGTGGGAGATCTTGGGAGTAAATACAATTTATTTATAACCCTTTCATCACTGAATGCTTGACCTGTTTAATTTAGCTAGCTATCCCAGTAATTCAGCCCAGTTCAATCATGTCTAATACATTCACAGCTAAGTTACAAAATATTCTCTTGCTGCCTTAAAGTATCCTTTTACTTCAGACTCAATGGATCCTTTCAAATAGATATGCAGAGCCAGGAAATATATATTGAGATTATCAGAACTGAATTAAGGCTGACTGCAACTGCAATTCCTTGCCATTCATTCACTGATTTATCAAACACATTATTGTGCACCTGCCAGCATCTACATCATTCCAGATACAGTGCTAGGTGCTGAGGATTCAGCAATGAAAGGTATAGCCCCTTGAAATGTGCATGGTCCAATGGGAGGCTGCATAATATAGTGGTGAAAATCATTCAATTTATAGTCAGACACCTGTGTTTGAATCCTGACCCTGCCTCTTACTAACTGTACAAATGTAGACAAAGCCTTTCTAAGCTTCATTTTCTACATCTATAAAATGGGATTAATAGTCTTACTTCACAAATTGTTGTGATAATTAGTGATATAAAATATAGTACCTAAAACATAGTAACAATGAGTGGTGTGGGTAAAATTGCAATATTTGCAGAATCTCTGGTCTGGCTTTAGTGTATCTCCATAACAATAGGTGTTTCCAAGAGGTGGAGAGAAGTAGTCCATCTCCATATCAATAAGTAATTACATGGGCGAGCAGTTTATCTGGGCTGGAGAGGTTGGGTGCAGGCCTCTTCTTCTGCAGCCACGTTTGGAGAGACACAGGATGACTGCTTGTAAGAAATAAACAGGTTTCTCTCAGTTTATTTCTCCCTTCGACTGATTTTGGTTTTAAAGGTATTTAGTCCCGAGATAGTCCCCCCAGAGTTACAAATGGCACCTAAGTTGTCATTATCATCATCATCCTGGGGACAGCCAAGTATAATTAACAATTACAGTATCGAATGTGGCATATGAAGATAGGGAGAAGTTACTTATAAGAGCATAGTCTGGGATAGTGTTGAGGAAGGTTTATGAGGAGAGGAATCAATACCAAGTCAAGCCCAGAAGAATAAGAAGCTGGAGGTCAGGCACAGGAAAGCATTCTAGGAAAACAGAATAGAGGTCTGATGCAATCAATGGGAGAAACAGTGATCGGCCTATAATGCAGGAAGAAGAAAATTCAGGTGACCTTGAAGAGGTCAAAAGGTAGGCTGAGCTCTGGGTAACTCAGAAAAATCCACAAATGTCCGTTGCATTTGCTCTCAGGGTGAGAACTGGGGAGGTTTGTGGACCATTCAGTTGCCTTCATTACATTTGTATCAGTTTCTGGGATTATGTATCATGTCTTATTCATATGAGTGTGGTCAGAGGTGGGTGGGGCATGGGGGGGAACAGCATAAAGAGAGAGAAATTGATGGAATTCAAAGGCAGAAGACTTCAGTAGACTAATAGAGTGAATCTATATTAAACTGGAAATTTAAGACCCATGTGCCATTTGGATCTGTTAACTTTAGACAGAGATTTCATTTAGGCATCAGTGAGAAATATCTGCGTAACCCTAAAAGAGAAGATATAACCAGTCCATCTTATCAAGGGAAAAGGTGGAGAAGTAGTTTTAAATCCAGTTAGTTGCCTGGCTGAAATAAACATCTATAGAATTACACAGAATGGGAATTGGAACACACATTAACAATGAGGATTGGCTCTAGGAGAGACAGCTGAAATGGAATGGCTGTATTTCAGACCAGGAACTCCAGCTGGCTCACTATAGGGATGCAGAATTAAGACACTCTCACTGCCTTTCTCTTGGTTTCCTGCCTATGTAATGGAACGATAGCTTCCCAGTAACTGCCTCACAGAATTATCAAGAAGGTAGAAAATGCAGCATATTAACATGTTCTGAGAACTTGGAAAGATGCCTTAAGGAAGTGCTGGGTATAATGTTGTCATTATCATTATTACCGTGTCACCTTATCATTGTAGAAAATCATGCTTGGAGAGGTGTGTTAGCCATTTTGATGTCAATTTCTGGCCATCTTCTTCTTCCTCCCTTATTTATTTCCACATTGATGGACATTAAGCCAATCAAAGGACTATTCCATCTCCCTAGCATATAATGAGCATCCTAACCTTGGATTCTCTGCTCACATCATGCCCCTTTCATTTTCTTCCTGTTCCTCTGCATATTTCTAAATCTAACCCATTTCTCAAGATTTAACTCAGATTTTCTCTCTTCTGTTAAGCAATTCTGTCTTTTTCATATTCAGCACCATATTAGTCAGACTTCTCTAGAGGCACAGAGCCAGTAGGATAGATATGAACATACAGAAAGAGATTTGTGACAAGGGACTGGCTCATGCTTTTATGGAGGCTGAGAAATCCTACAATCTGCCGTCTGCAAGCTGGAGGTGCAGGAAAGTCAGTGGTGGAGCTCTAGTCTGAACCCGCAAGGCCTACAGACCAGGGAAGCCAATGGCATAAGTCCAGCCTGACTGCAAAGGCCTGAGAATCAGAAGCCCTGATGTCTAGGGGCAGAAGAAAAGGGATGTCTCAGCTCAAACAGAGATCAAATTCACTCCTCTGCCAGTTTGTTCTATTCAGGTCCTTGATGGATTGGATCATGCCCATATCCCTACCCCTTCCATGAGATTGATCTTCTTTGCTCAGTCTACCAACTCAAATGCTAATCTCTTCTGGAACCACCCTCACATACCCAGAAATATTTTATCAGTTATCTGTCATCCTGAAGCCCAGGCAAGATGACACATAAAATTAACCATCAAAAGTAAACATTTATTGAGACCTTCCCTCTATTTAGGCAATGCTCTAGGCACTGGAAAGGACACCGTTCCTGTCCTCAGAAAGCTCATGTTCTAGTTCAGTAGCTTTCAAAATTTCTGGATGGTGTTCCAGTAACAAATATATTTTACATAATAATCCACTACATACATATATATTTGTGTGTACACATGTATATATATTAAAGTTTACATATTTAAATAAAAGTATATATAGACGTATAGAAGTTTTACAATATAATACTTATATATACTGCCTTCTGGTATTTTCTATTGTGTTTTAAATGATGCTGGTTGTAAACCACTGCTATGATTTTATAGCCTTCTAATGAGTCTTGACTTACAGTTTAAAAAATGCCAGTCCCACTCAGTTTTAGAAAGGGAAACAGTCATATGAAGAAGTGGCTACTGACTCTAGCATTGTGTTAGCAGGATATACTTCTTTTAATTGTTCACCACTATAACTGTGGGACTCATGTTACCTTTTCAAAGAAAGGCTCCCTGGGAATAGGGACTATGGCCTGTATCTCTTTGCATCTTCATCCCTCAACCATTGTATAGTTCCCTCCACAGAGAATGCAATAGATATATTATTGTTAGTGATGACAATATATTATTGCTAGTGACTGTTAGGGCCTTTTCAAAACAGTTCCAAGAGAGGATTATATCTACGAGAAATTTCCTGGGGTCAATGCTTAGGAAGAATAAAGAGAGAAGGGGCAGGAGAAGGTAGGGAGAGCCTCAGACCACAGTGCAGGTCTACAGCTTTAAAGGGGAGGGAGGAGGAAGAAGAAATGGGCAGGAAGAGTCTTAGACTGGAACACAGGTCCAAGATAAATTTGGACAAGCTGATAGGGTGGCCTCGAGCCAGTGTCACCTATTGGAAGAATCCCAAGTCTTGAAGAAATAGGCCCGCCTCAATACTCCCTCTGTGCTTCATCAGCAGCTGGGAGCAGCTGTAGGAAGTGTGGTGGGGCACCCAAAGGGGCAGCAGCTGGGGTGGCTGGTCAACTATGCTCCCTATAGAGTTATCAGTGATGGTAGTTTTGATATCATAGGTTATGTTTTCCTTTCCAGCTGGAAGCAAGTGGTAAGAAGTTCTAGATAAGTATATGTCATTTTCCAGCTGTACCTTATAATTTTTCTCCCTTTCACTGTGAGATGAGGCCCTCTCTGGCTGCCCTCTCACTGTCTGACTGTCCTACCATGGGAGAAGCTTTAGGGGTTTCTTTTGACCCTGTTGTTCCAGGTTAGCATTCCTTAGGGGTGAGTGGGGAGAGGGACTTGGTGCTCAAGGAAGCAGATGCTTGAGAAAAGCTGCTGGCACCGGTGAGTCCTACACAAAGTGGCTCTATCTCCACAGCCCCCAGACCCAGAGACTCACGAGTTCTTCCCCTTTTGTGACTCAGTTCTCTTCCTCCATTCCCTGTCCTTTCCATACACAGCACCCATAGGACAGATCTGGGGACCTACAGGAGGCCTCTCTTCACTTTTTAATGCAAACACTGCCATTTATGAAACAAAGCTTTCTTATATCTTCAACCGATGGTGCAAGTTGCTGGGGAAGTGGGGTAGCTTACTTGCTTCTGGTCTTGTCCACTGTCTTGGGACAGAGCTACCAGGTTGGTCCACTGCCTGAACACCATCTGGTGGCCATTCAGGCAGAGAAGCTGGCCTCTCCCATCTATAAGGACAGGACTTCTTAATGATCTGAACTTACCTGTGACATAGCTTATTCATAATGGTCAGAGCAGACTGGCAAGATATGCATCTGTGACTACATTTTTAGATGGAGCAGCACCCACTGGCCTTTGTGGCTAGACAGCTCACAGCTGCTGCTCCAGTTCCAGGCCTAGTTCTCATGATATCACTACTTGTGAGTAACTAGAAAAACAAATGTCAGTGGGTTAAATAATGACTACCCTCAATGTAATGCTTAGTAATGATTTACGTGAATTAACAAACCTTAGCATTTACAATGTATCAGGCACTGTCCTAAGTGGCTCCCAGAAATGAATTTGTTTAATCCTCAACTCTGCACGATGAGCTAGTTATTATGATCCCCATCTTTACGCAGGAGGAAACTGAAACCAGTGCTGAACTAAACTGCCCAAAGCGCAGCTAGAAACACCGAGCACTGGTATCTAAACTATAGGCCATCTGGTTCAAGAGTCCATGTTCTAACTCACTTTTCCCTCTGGAATGGTTTGTCAGGAGCTTAAGAAAAAAATATATCAAGATTTTTTCTTATTCTAATGGAGACCACTTCAACTACCTTGGATGCTAAGAAGTGGGGACCAATACCTGATGAGAATGAACAAGAATTTCTGGATAATGAAAAGAAGAGATTCCAGAGCATACACATGGCCATGGTAGGAAAATATAGAAGCAGTTAGTCTTGAACAAGAATTAGCACTATTTAAGAATTAGCACAATATTTAAGAATTCTTCTTCAACAGGAGGGAGATGGTGAAAAACTACATTAAACTTGAGCTGCTGAGAGGGAAAATAGCAAATTCATGTCAGATGGACCTTAGTAAAGTTTCTCCTGAGCCAGACTGGGGAAGTGGTTCAGGGCTTGAGCAGAAAGTGCTGCAGTTTCCTGGAATGGAATGAGGCATCAGCTCTTCCCAGACTGCATGGAAGCCACGTGGTGGGATGATCAAACACATCTCACATTCAAAGTCATCTGTGGAGGCCTCAGCCTCTGGTCACAGCTTTTACTGAGCTGAGAACGCTATAGAAGTGCGCTTACAGAACCACAGAATACAAGGACAGATCAAGTAGCACTTGTATACTTTTCTGGAGTTAATGTTTTCATGGAGTTCAGAGACGGGAGAGATTGTACACTTCACAAGACTTGCAAAAAGGCTGGGCTTGAGCTGGACCTAGAAAATCAGGAGAATTTGAAAGATAGAGGGAGAGGCACAGGTTTTAGTGGTGGCAGAAGTGAGAGGAGCAGAAAGATCAAAAGAAGAGAGGCAGATCTTAGAAGGAGCTCTTGGTAAAAATGTAGGGGCTCAGGATGGTGGGCACAGCAGTATCTAGGCCCAAAGGCAACCCCACCCAATGACTTACCCCTGATTTGGGTCCTCATATCTCTTATCCACCTTCCTGGTTATCTCCCACCCCTGTTCTGCTCTTTGCCATAGCAATGATCACTTCCTAAGAGAGCATATTTATATTTTTTATTTTATTTATTTATATTTACTAGACTGCATAGGCTGTGCGAGAGCCGGGGCACTTGTGTGGTTCACTCCTCTACCTCCAGAGCCTACATCAAGCCTGGCATGTAGGAGGTGCTCCCTAAATGTTTGCCCAACACACAATGGCACCAGTTTTGGGATTAACCTGGGGTCCTTCCCTTATAAGCTTAGGAATCCTGGCCTCACAACCTGACAGCCTGCCTCTCAGATGGGCAACCTTAAATCTCCAGGTGAAAAGCAATCTCCCAAAAGTTAAAGGCAGACACAAAATCTCAATCATAATATAACTTAGTTACAGGGATGGAAGTACAGCATAGAGAATATAGTCAATAGTTCTGTAACATCTCTCTGTGTTGACAGATAGTAACTATACTAGTTGAGGAGAACAGTTATTAATATATATAACTGTTGAATTGCTATGTTGGATACTTGAAACCAGTATAATATTGTATATCAACTATACTTCAATGGAAAAATAAATAAAGGCAGAAACTTCTAGGAATTGGGGACTGAGGAAGACATCTTCCCTGAAGAGGTGTCTAAGAACTGATAAATTTCAGCTAATGGGTCCAGAATAGTTTACGTGGGAGGATGAAGGCCCCTGGGGGAACCTGATGACTTTGGGAAGCCCCGCCGGCTGTGAGGTGGGGTATCAATCAGCTCTGGCACCTCGTCATAGGGGCCACATCAGCCCTGGTAGAAGGGACAGCTCGTTCTGGAGTCCTCTGTGCACGGAGCCTTTCCTCAGACCCTGGTCCAGGTAACAAGGGCTCCTTGTATCCTTGCCAGGCTTTTTCAGACTTCCCAGGAAGGGAAAGCATGGTTTTTTTCTCTGTGCACATTTAAGTTTAAAATCAGCTTCAAACAAGGAAACAAAACATACACTGTTCGGAGGCCAGGAGTGACGAGTCTGAGCATTGCCCGGCAATGGAGCTGGCGCACAGGAGGTATTCCCATATTCAGGAAGGCTCGAGGGTCATCCCAGGTCCTATGCCCGCCTCAGGCTGCTGGTCCCCTCAAACATCAGTGGAGCTGTGTGACTGAGTCCGCCTCACTGTGCCGGGGTGACCCAATCTTCCTGTTCGGTAAAATGGATATAAGGGTCCTCACTTGCTCTCCATGTCCTTGCATCTGCAGAGGGAAGATTTGACCCCACTTATGAAACACCTTGTGCTCCTCAAAAAGAAGTCACTTGCTTCTTATCAGTGGCACTTCTGTTGTGAAAATCAATTGGCCGCTTGTCGGGAGAGGTCACTGGTGGGGGGGCGGGGGTGAGCTGGTGGTTTCCTGGGAACCTTGGCATGTGCTTGCGACCTCCTAGGCAGAAGCTCCCTGACTTGCTTTCCTTCCCCCAGAGAAAACCAGAAGGCAGTCTTCCCTCATGAAAATGCCCAGAAGGAAAGCTTCACAGGGAGAAACCCGTGAGTGCCTGCTAGGAAAGGGTGCGTAGGTAGAGAAAAACCTGGTTATACCTGCTGACCAGCCTCCTTGGCTGAAAGAGCTGTCCTGGAGTGGCACGCCCCTCCCTCAGGCCAGCACACCTGCTCAAAGCCCATTTTCTATCAAGCAGAGGCAGGCAGGGCCTGAGCCGAACTCCCCATGGCCTGGGAAACTCTGCAGGGCGCCTCTTGAGCTCTGTCTTAGTGGGACTGGACTCTGACACCTTACTCAGGAGGCTTCCGGCAAAGGAGAGCATGTGTCACCACCACCTGACTCTGCCCAACAGGCTGTGGGTGTCAAACTCCAGCCCGGAGACTGAGGTGGCAGAGTTTGGCTGAGGCAGCGTGGGGGAGTGAATCTGGCTCCAGAATCAGTTGAGGGCCTGGTGTTTCTGATCACATCCTCCTCCCTGCTCTCCCTTTTCCTTCTCCCATGCTGAGGACACAGACTCCAGAAGGGGCCGAATGGCACTGTGGGCCTGCTCTGTTTCAGCAACGCCTGGGTCCTGACCCCAGCCCCACCACTGGGGAGCTGTTCCTCACTAGGCAAGTCACTTCATTTCTCTGGGCCTCAATATCCTTATATCCATCTGCAATAGGATGAAAAATATGGTACCTTCTCCAAGACCTATGAGAATGACAAGAATTAGCAATGCAAAATGACTAGTGCCTGGCACAGAGTATGTACTCCATGCAGGACAGTATTAAGTGACTGCGGCCATGCTCCCTGCAGCCCCCTGGCACCATGCAGCCGACTGGGTCTGCTAGAAGGCAGAGACAAATACAAAGCAGCTAAAGAACACCATGTGGTGGGTTTCCCACCCCACTGAGGGCCAGCCCTTCCCCTCCTCTGATCCTTGGGGAAGTCATGTTACTTTTGCAATTGCCTTTAGGAAACCTCAGAACTGCCCTCTCGCATCGTAGATCTACCTTGGCCAGCTTTTCAAGCTACCCTGGCCTCCGTTGCAGGCCGCCCAACCCCATACTCGAAGGGGCAGAATTTATTTGGTCACTTTTTAGCTTTTCTGACCCATAGGCCACTGGATTTGGCTTTCACTGGATTTGGCTGGGGGACTTGATAACCACCACCAAACCCAGGCACCAAATTTGTTTTCTGCATTTGTGACCTATTGTTTCTGAAAATTAAGGCCTCCACAGGATGTGGCCATGAGGCTGACTTATTCACACTTTTAGATGTCTGCTTCCTCAGGGCATAGTTGAACTCTGGGAGGGATTATCTGAGAAGATGAGGCCCTAGAAACTCCCTCGCCATCTGCTCCCTGACAAAAGGTCTGCAGGCCGCCCAGGCTTCCCCAAGCCCCTCTGTGGGCAGCCCTCTGCTTAGCCTCCTCTAAGCCTCCAGTAGGGTGAGATGGGCTGAAGAACACATGAAGTGTTAGAAACCACAGGAGAGCCATATTCATCTGTGGGGCCTGAGTGCAGGATAGATATGAGAAATCCGGGGCCTGAGAGTCTACACCAGGGCTTCTGCTACTTGGTGTGTCTCAGAACCACCTAGAAGGCTTGTGCAAACAGTGTGCTGGGTCTCACCCCCAGGTCAGGGCCGGCGGAGCTGGGCTGGGGCGTGAGAACAGGCATTTCTAACAAGTTCCCAGGAATGCCAAGGATGCAGCTTGGGAAGCAGGTTTGGAGAACCACCCGCTTACCCAAACCAAAGGGATTCTCCAGCATCTCCTTAGCAAACCGAAGGCACTAGTTCCTGGTCACTGCTGGATTCTTCCATGGGGCAGAGCGGCTGGATAGATGGTGCTGCCTCAGGCCATCAGCCTCTGGGGCCAGACTGCCTGGGTTTGAATCTTTGTCTCATTTTATCAGCTGTGCGATCCCAGCCAAATTACTTAACTTCTATGCCCCAGTTCCCTCACAAAAATAAATGATAACATTCTCTGGGAGCTTATTTTGTTACAGGCACAGTTCTAGTATATTTGCTATTTATTGTTATTATTATCCCCAGTTTACAGATGAGGATGTTGAGGCACAGAGAGGGATAAAAATAAACATCCCTTAAGATTATTGTTTGGATTAAAATAAGGTAACCTATGATAAACGTTCACTTGAACATCTAAGAAGATTGGTTCCTTTTACTGTGGAAGCAAGGGTCTGAGGTCCTTTCCCTTCTCCTGAGATTTTTAGGGCTCCCCTAAGAGGATGAACTGCCTGCTTCCCTCTGGGTCCTGTGGAGGAGACCTACGCATCACCCTGCACCTGGTCCCACATTCAGGTCCTCCCACCAGAGATCAGCCTCCCCTCTTGCAGACGGTCAGTCCAGAGAGCTGTTGCTGTTTTAAGAGCCTGGGGCGGGCGGGAGTGGAGAAGTGGGAACTGGGAGGCAGTGAGGAGGTCTGCCTGAACCCTGGGGTGAGTGTGCCCTGTTGAGCTGGAGTCCTGTATGTGACCTGACAGGGGCAGCTTTCCAGAACACAGAGGGTTTGCAAGCTTACCAGACCAGGAGAGGAGAGGGACAGAGGACGAGAATGCCCCAAGCCCCTGGGCTGTGTTAGCACATTCCAGCACGACTGACCCTTGCTAATGGCCTTTGTGTTTCTACCAGAGCCTGAGGGAAGGGGATAGAAAGCAGTCTGTGGCTTTTCCCGACCTCAACACATTTTAAGCTTTCTTTTCACACATCCGGACAGAGGGCTTTCATTAAACCTAGGTTGAATGTGACTATTAGTTGGTATTAATCATTAATCTGGGTGAAAAGCTGACGGTTAAGCCTTCAGATCTTTCCTTCTGAGATACAAAGACTCATCATTTGGTTCTAACCACATTCTCTCACCTCCCAGTCGTTACACACACGTCTGCTGACCCTCCTCTGTCCCCACAGCCCACCCTGTCTTTGAGTCATGCTTATGCCTGCATGGTTCCCTGATTGTTCTCCCCAGCCCTGGCCCTCTCCCAGGCCGGATCAGGCACCCATCCTCAATGCCCTCGGCCCCCATTCTCACATTGTTGCCTGATGGCTTCTGACTTGTCTGCCTCCTGCCCTCAGCCTCAAGGGACAGCGTCTTACTCACTTTTGATTTCCCAGTGTGAGCACAGTGCCTGCTGATAGCAGATGACAAGTGAATCTTTGCAGATAGGTATTTCGAGCAGGCTTGCCTCTCCTTGCTAGTGGAAGGCCTGCTTCCTACTATCAAAGGGAACAAGGAGAGATGGGAAATGCTCCCTGAGAAGTTTGGCCCTGTTAGTGGTAAACACCGGGGTGGGAACATGTTTGACGTGCTCCAGCTTAAAGTAGAGGTGAATTGACTGAGCTGAGCAAACAAGAGGGGCCTGGCCAGTGTGTGAGCTGGTTCCAAGGAGACAGATGAATGAGAGGTGTGCTGAGCTGAGACAAAAGAACGTGGGCTTGCAGAAAAGGCCTTCCGGTCCAGTTTGATGCCTTTCTTGAGACCCAGTTCTTCCTGTGGTTACAATTCTGATGAGATAAGCAAGTGCTCCAGAAGGTCAGCTTTCTGGAGAGCCTTTATGGGAGAAGGGGGCAGGAGTGGCTGGCTAAGCAAGACCTGCCATCTGGCAGGGGTGAGCATTATTCTGGCCTTAAAGATATTCCTCTGGCAGACAAATCTCTCTATGCCCTCTTCTCAAACCTTGTAACTGCAGACTCTCGCTTCTGTTCTGGCCAGCTGATCCCAAATTGGACCCTTGGTCATAAGCAGAACCACGATAAAAAGGGATTTGGGTGAGTGGGGAGCATTTCTTTTATTTTTTTTATTTTGTTATTATTAATCTACAATTACATGAAGAACATTGTTTACTAGGGTCCCCCTTCACCAAGTCATCCCCACAAACCTCATTACTGGGGAGCATTTCTTTGCAACTGATTACCTCTAAGGCTACCTCCTACAGGTCAATAGGGCCGCTTTTCCGTAGGAGAGAGGAAATGAAGGTAATGCTCAGGGTCAGGGGAGGTGGACAGTCTGTTGCGGTACCCACACGTGCACTTGCTCCAGAAGGGCTCCATGGTCTCTGTGCTGCGCCTGATGACTGGGTACTGTCTGGCCACAATCTAATCAGTTTTATATTCTTACTTCACGGCCTTTTGTATGTACAGACATCTTAGGGTATGTCTGCTCCCTGAGGGCGGGGTACATATTCTGGTGCTTCCTTTGTATTTTAGCACTGTTCTGGGGCCTTGCGGTAGAGGGGGAGAGGCGATACTTGTTGAAATAATAAAAATTAAGAAAGGCATTGGCACAAAGCCACAGGCCTGTCCATCATCTTTCTAATCCCAGATCAATGCCCCTAAATTTAGTCCCCTGGTTTTACTGGCTTTATAAACTTCTAGATGAAAGCCTGTGCAGAACTTCAGTACATGGAATCAGGGCTCAAGAAAAAATGCATCGCAATCTATTATGGAAGTTCACAGTCTATTATGGGAACTTTTCTGAGGCTGCCAGAAAGCCTAGTGTCCACCTCCCCCACCTCAGAAAGCAGAGTCCAGTGAGGCCAGAGCCACCTCTTATTAGGGAGTGTGGTCTGGCTCTGCCACTCACCAGCCTTCCGTGAGCAGGACAGCCACCCTCAGCAGGACAGCACAGTGGGACTCACCCTCGGACCAGCTCCTTTTTCCCACAGACACTGAATGAGTTTGCTTTTCCTCTAGCCCTTCTAGCTGAGAGATCTGACAGAGCAAAGGGGGGACCTTCTTGGCACTCAGGAAGAGGTGCCTGAAGGAAAATAGAATGATTATCTCCAAAAATGTGAACGATAATATGTGATACTGGAGAGGGTGGGCTGGTGCTGTACTACTTACGATGATGAATGGGTAAAAGAGCAGAAGCCACATGGAAACTAAGACAAGGCAATGCAATAATGAGACAGTTCTTGGGTCTGCTCTATTTTTATGTCATTTTTTAAAGTTTCTGTTCAAATCCATATGAGTTTACAGTGCAACAAGAAGAACAACTTTCTACTAATTCCAGCCATCTGGAATGGAAGGATTTGCTTTGTGGAGTAATGAGTTTCTGCAACCTGAAGATGTTTTCGAAATATTTAACTTAAACTTTTAAAAATAGGTAATAAATGCAACAGGATGGAGTTCAAAAGGAGCAAGAAAAAATATATTATGAAAAGTCAGTTTGCTTCTCATTCCTGCTTCCCAGACATTCCTTTTTTCTTCTAAAGAGGCAGTCTCTGTTAGCTGGTATTTAACCCAAGGTCCAGTCTGTGAGGGATGCTGTAAATGGGCATGACTCCTGGCATTGGGCAAGATGCCCTCTGAGGTCCTTCCATCTCCTGGTCCCCACTCCCCTTACCTATGCAGGTCATCATCCTTAAGGTTCTATTGCAAAACTGAATTTGAATTTGCAAAATTCAAATTCACTGCTCAAGGACTGGGCTGAGGACTTAAGACTTAATAGTGGGAATCCTGGACCAGCTCTGAGCAGTCCTTACAGCAAGAGGCAGGTTCCAACATGTGACAGGAGAAATGTCTGAGGGACATGGTCTGTAGACCCCTGTGCAAAGCTCGTAGGCACACTTTTCACAAATGTAGTTCTCCCCTCATTTGAAAGTGATCCTGGGAACAGGTCTGCAGGGAGACTGGGTTGGGGAGCAGGAGTTGGAGGAGGGGTTTGGGGAGAAGGGTGGAGATAGGCTGCGGAGAGTCTGGGAGGGATGGCGATGGAGCTGCTGGGAAACCTGACAGTGGCCCTTACCACCCACTGGAAAACCCCAATTGCCCTTGTGCCCTTCTTGGTCTTTTATCCTTGACTGTTTCATGCCTTCTTCAGATTTCTCAAATGACTCTACAGTCTGTTGTCAGAGTACTTAGCATGGTTTTGTCTCCTGACATACAGGCTATATGTGACCACATAAATGGGATGTCTTCTTATGTATTTTGGAAAATTGAAGGGCACTTTGACCTTGAAGGGAAGCTCAAACCTCTGATCCTGACAGATAAGTTCGTGGCAGCTTTCAAAGGCATCAGACCTGATGATCCAGGTGGCTTCTGTCCTACTGCAGTAGCTTGGCTACCTCCCCTGAATGGATGCAGGGAAGTGAACAAACATGGGCTGCCATGCAGAACTCTAATCGCAAGACGCACAACAGGCCGCCTTGCCTAGCGCTGGCTCAGCTTAGAGGAAAACAAACAATAGAACGACCTTGTTACGGTTACTGTTACAATGGCCATTAGTCATTTCAAAGACCAAGAAGTCAGCGTTTATCAAAGGTAAATTGAAGAAAAGAAGTATATTTCCTAGTCACACTTTCATGTCAGCAATAACTGAGCACATGGCGAGCAAAATCAAACAGTCATTAGGGATTTTCTTGTCCAATACAAACTTGCAGGACTTTCCAAGGGACAGATTATCACATGGTTCTACGTTTCAAGGAGGGTTTAGTGTCAGTTCCACAAGCGGCTCTTCATATTTGCACTTATCAAAACCTCGCTGAGGACCGTTTGCCCTGGTATCTCGGGACCTAGAGCCTGGCTGGAGCTGGAGTGGGGGCAGCCCAAGGCCCCTGAGGCAACACTGCTGTGGAAACTCCCACTTCCAAGGATAAAACAATAACATCAAGGAAAGAAGTAATATACAGCAGAGGTAGCATATTTCTGTGTCTACCGCAGACTAGCTGGGAATCTGGGGTGTACCTTCCCCTTTCACCTCATGTCACTTATTACATAGGGACCCAGCGTGCCCTTGTTTAACAGATGAGGAAGCTGAGGCTCAGAGAGGTCCAGTCACTCCCAAGTCACACAGCCAGCCAATGGAGGGGTGTAGGCCAAACCCCAACCCCTTGCCTTCACAAATTCTGCTGTTACTTTATGCTGAGAGGAGCCAGCCCACCGTGGGCAGGTGAATTCCAAGTAAGCATCTTAGGAAAGAAGGAAGAGAACAATTAGCACAGTGAGAGGATGCTAGGCAGACCAGGAGTAGGATCAAGCGACAGGCAAAGTGGCCTGAGGTGAGTGACACAGACCTGGGTCTGTAAATAGAAGAACAGCTGAAACCCGTCTCCTATGTGATGCCTGGGTGGTAGGGGAGCTGAGTGCCTTCAAAGAGCCCTACCAGCCTGGCTCGTGCCTCCTCCTCCCCACCCAGTGCTCCCACCTCCCAGACAGGGCCACCCTGGGGAGGAAGCAAACGTGCCTCGGGTGGAACCTGGGCCCAGGTACATTCCTGCACTCCACGACCAGAAGCCCACGTCAGGCTCTGGGTCTGCGCAGGGTGTATAGTGGAGAGACTGTAATGGCTGAAAGGAGTCACACTGAATGTGTGTGTGTCTAAGGAAACAGAACACTCATCCTAAGCACTCACAAGCAGGGAATCCTATTAATTTAGCAGCATGAGAAATGGAGACATTTTTTAACAAAAACTATGTGAATAATGTAAGCTGTGGGAGCGTGGAAATAATGATCTATTTGTCTTGCTGACGAATGCTTATTGCCAAACACACACAAAAAGTATTTCTGGTGTTGATATAAGTGTTCGGATAATTAGGAAAAAAACATCTTTGGTCTAATCTCCACGTTATAAAGACATCTTGAATTGGTGCGTGATTGGAGCACACTCAGTCTGGACTGGGGTGTTTTACTTATTCACAGCAACCTCAGCCATGTTGAAGAGGGTTTGTGAATTCTGAGTTTTCTTACTCCTTTGCCTAGAGGGTGAGGCATGCAGCATGCACAGGAGGGACCTATATACACTTCTTTAATTTTTCATGCTAGCCTAGTGACAGAAGAGTTTTCTGGCCTTGGGCGGTTCCCACAGGCTACCACTGATGTGTTTTTCTATGCCTCATCATCCTAGAGAATTTCTGATCCCCAGTCACTTCCACCTTTATTCAGGACCCCTTTTTCTTTATGAAGTCTAAATATGCTGAAAACATTCAGTACTGCCCTGCCTTTGTATGCAAAGAGAGCCAAGTACAGCATGTGCTGGAGTTGACTTCCACTGATCCCAAGAGCCCCCCTGTTCGATTTTAGATATTTTGTGAGCTTGTTGTTAAGACTTTCATAGCTTGAAAACAGATGTGCTGAGAGTATTTACACCACAGAAATTGGAAAATGCTACAAATCAGGGTTTTTTTTTGTTTTTTTTTTTTAGTTTGAGAACTCAAAATAAGAGTTCTTTACTGAACATGTCATGCATTCACCACTTTTTCAGCAAAACTTGTTCAGCATCTAAGTATAAGAGCTCTAATGATAGGTAATATATGATCTCTAGACCAGAAGGGACCTCATTAACTGTGAGATGCTCCCTGACCATTCTTCTGCTTACAACCAAAAAACCAGGTCAAACTCTGGGTCTATTTGTACTTGACGTTGATATATTCTCAAGTCTCTGCCCCTTCCCATGATCAAATATCTTAAGAAAGGTATTTCAGAAGCTTGTAACCAATTCATCTTAAAATGAAATCTTCACTAAATGGCAGAAACACCAAGCACCCGATTCTTTAGAAATATTTTTATTCTTCTTTCTTGTCTCCTAACCCTTACTCTGGATCCTTGTGTGTTGGGGTGGGAGAAGTGGGAACGGGAGGAGGGTTCATGCCAAAGAAAGGAACTTAGTGAGATAATTCCCTTGGGGACCTTGGGGCATTTGCTTTTGCTAGTCCCTTCTGGATTGCTAAGAGCAGGTTTACAGGGATTTCATAAATGCTGTTTATCATTTGTTTAGTTAAAAATCTTGTTTAAATATGATTTCCTCATTAGCTTGCCCCCTGCTCCAGTTTTAATTGCATAGCCATGTCCAGAATGAAAAACACCAAAGGGAAAAAGAGCGACTTGAGTTGTATGACTCTAGTTCCCCATTGGCTTGAGCGGGAGTTGGACCTGGTTCTGCTTCTAATCTGCTGAGTAACCTTGACCTGTCACTTTCAATGGATAACAGGATGCGGCTTCCACCCACAGATCCCTTAAAAGGATTAACTGTGGCCCTCTAGGATTCTTTGAAAAGGTAAGGCAATTGGTTATTATTTAGCCAGTACTGGCTAGTCTGAAAGACAGTCTGTGCATTGTCTAGATTATAGAAAGCCTTGGATTCCTTACTTCTAAGAACATAATCAGCTTACAAGGACCTGACACCATAACTGCTCAGAATTTCCTGTTGTAGATCAGAGTCAGCGCTGTGGCTGCTCGCAGGAAATGGAGCGGGGTCAGGTGACGGCCTCAGAGACCTGGGTCACCAGAGAATGTGACTCCTGACCTTCTCTTAAGGGGGCTTGAGAATGGAAAATAATAAAGGAGTGAATCCCAGGCCCTCAGGAGTGGGATGAGAGGTGAGGGAATTATGGATGTTACTCTATTTATTTCTCTCTCATGGCCTTCAGTTCTTACCTTTACCAGTCCTTTTAGGAGATTTCATTTTATCCTCTGGTCTAAGTATACCAAGTACTCTGGGGAACACCTGCTCCAACACATGCTGGGGAGACACTGAAGAACAAGAAGCCATTTCTTCCCCTAAAGGAATGCATCACCCATGGCGGGGACGGGGGGACCAGAAGAATGTCAGCAGACCATGTTAGGAACATGGTGCTGTTGAACATGGATACAGAAGAGCCTGTGGACAACTCGCTAGGCCAGGCTGGTCCAGTGAGGGGAAGAGGTGGTATCTGGCTGGTTTAGGGACAAATAGATATCAGCCAGGTGAGTGAGTGGAGAAAGGGTGTTTCTCAAGCAGAAAAAAGAGAACAGTTGAGAGGGAACATGTATGGAGACATCAGAAAACAGTTTACTTCAAAGAACTCTAAGTAAAGCCGGAGCTTAGGGCTTGATCAGGGAAAAGTGGCGGGAGGTGAGGAAGCTGAGCCCACCTTGGGATGGCCTGTAGGCCAGGCTCTAGCACTTGAAGTTCGTCTGGGGGAAAAGCAAGGGGCTGCAGAAGTATTTCAAGCAGATGAATGGTCTTAGTAGAGTTGTGATTTAGAAAGCATTTAACAATAACAGTAAGATTAGCTGATATTTATTAAACCCTTATTATGTGCCAGGCATAGTTTGAGCACTCTCCTTGATAAAATGCAATTCATTCTCACCAGTCTTGCCCAAAGCCATACGGCAACAGTGAGGTGTAGGGTCAGGACACAAGCCCTCATCAGGCTGCCACCAGGGACTGCACTTCTGGCCACTAAGCTATAAATGGTTGCTTCTTAGCAACAAATTTAATTATCATTTCTTATCTTTTCCTTCTTGTTTTCCAATGTTAAGCCAGGTTACTCCAGCAATCTTCATGCACAAACAAGACGTCTGACTATGAGAAACCCTAGATTCCCATTATATAAAGTCTAGGGAGTTGACAAATGGAAAGAAGGCACAGAGAAGTCCATGCTGACTGGATTCTGCTTTTGCCGCTCGGGCATTGTGTGGCTCCTCAGTAAAGGTAACTGCGCAAGGCATTTCCCTTTGTTTCAATCCTGAGCTTTGCCAGGATCCACTGAATCCCTGTTCTAGGCTCAGGTCCTGGATCCCAGAATGAGTAGGTTCAACTTCACTTGGAGCCAGTTTTTTGAAATCAAATTCTTAGTTAACAAGGAGCATAATTAAGAAAATAAAATCAGAGTTAAGTGAAGAAGGCTTAAAAAATAAAAAGAATATTTCTTTCATTCCTTGAGGGTGGATCTTGTACCTTTAGGAAGCTCCAGCTTATACATAGCTCCTGAGACCTTGTAAACATCAATGGTTCCTTCATTCAGTCAATCAACCCAAATCTACTGAGCACCTATTACATGCCAGGCACCAGGCTGATGAGATACAAAGATATGGTCAAGTCCTGGTTTCTTCCTTCATGTCTAATGCTGGAGCTCAGAACTGGTCACTGATATTTGTACAGTGTGGGTGTTGGCCATGTTCATCGCCTTGAACACCTCCATCTCCTTTGTGGCTCTCACCACATGCATCTCTTCACTTGCAGGAAATCCTTAGACACTCCTTCCCCTAAAATAATCCAGTTCTGGACAGTCACTCTAGCCCAGGAAGAGGAGAGATGGTTCCTGATGTGGGCCATCTGGCTGAGCCAGTTGTCAGCACTTCCTTACTCCTACTTTCCCATTTGACTAGCAAATGACTAGGCGCACTCTGGCCTGTGCTGGTGGTAGAGGCATATTTGGGAGGTATTGGGCTGTGGCCAATTACTAAAGGGAAAAGTGAAGATTTTCTATTTCAAGTCACCTGGAAAGAATCCCTATTACTTTAAGTAATGAGCACAGAAACATCTCTGAAAGAAATGTCAACCCTTTGAAGAATCGCTGAAAAGCCCAGCTATGTGACTCTAAGCCAACTCCATTCCTTCCCCAAACATACCAGTTCCTCCTTGGGAAAGTGTAAGTTACAGGGGTCCAAATGCATTGCTGAGGATCCGTTGTCATGGAAACCGAGCTAGGGCATGAACAGCTCATTCAGTCTCACACCCCCTTCCAGCCAGGAGCTGTTCTGCAGGGAATGCTGACCAGACACAGCCGCAAAGCGAAAGGGACAGTCTGTAATCACACAGTCCCAGATCAAAAAGCCCTACCCTCTCAGGATTTTTCAGGAGAGCCTATCTTTCTCATTCTTGAATGGAGGAAGGCAGAGAAAGCTTTGAGGAAGTGAGGTTTAATTTTACATTAATTCCATTAACAGCACTGTTCTGTTTTCTCTCTCCCCTTCTCTCCATCTCCTCTGCTTGTTTCCTGCTTCATCCTGGTCCTCCCCAATTGTAGCATACTGACCTCTTTTCCAGACTCCTAAGAGCTGACAAACCAGTCCCTCGACCGTCACCTTTACCTGCACCTCCAAGTGACAGGCTAACCCTGTGAACTGGAGAGGCAGGTTGTGTTCTTAGAAAGAAAGTGGGGCAGCCGAGGCAAAGAGACAGGACAGTTTTAGCTCCCCTGAGCTCAGCTTCTCCTTCAGGCTTCCTGGGGGCACCACTAATGGCATCCGGGGTAGGGCAGCCATTGGCAACACCTCAATTCTGCAGGAATATGGTTTGATCATCATCATTTCACCATCATCTCGCCAGCGCATAACACTGTGCCAGGCCAAAATGAGTGCATGTGGGGTCGCCTGCTCAACACCCCCATATCCTGTAGGGTCTCCTCCCCACCACACCATCTTCATGGAGTTTTCATGCCATCCCACTCCAGTGGCCACAATTGATGGCTTCATAACAAGGTCCCTTTCCAAGCTGGGCCAGGTGTCTTGTCCTGAATTTCAGGACTTGGAACCATAGTGCCCGAAAACTACAAGGTGTGAAGGTTAGACGATGCCTGTAGTCAGGTTTTCCACTAAATGGAAATAGACATTCTGTAACAGGAGAAGGAAGTAGTCAGCACCCAGGAAGAAGGAAAAAGATGGAGAAAGAATCCACATCAAATTAGGTCCCTGACTCCAGTGCTTCCTGGGGTCCACTGCATCCCTGCCATGTTTACTCTGGGAATAAACCCAGGATCCTTCAAGTGCGTTTCCATTTTTTTCTTAAGCTGTGAATTGAGTTTCTGTTACTTGCAACCAGAAGGATCCTGATTAGTCCCTGGTACTTAGCAGGCACTTTGTAAATATCTGCTCACTGATGAATGAGTAGTTTTCAGAGTCCAGATTCAGAATACCATAAGGCTGGAAGATGCTGGCAAGGCCATTTGGTTGATGCCTCCTTTTGGGGGCAGATCCACAGACACTTCGTCCAAAGAGAAAGTGCTCTTATTTTTAAAGCCCTCCTGGAAGAAGTTTTGTAACCTCTCTTAGTTATTTGACAAAGGAGCTGAGAGGAGCATGGACAGCCACGGCATTTTAAATCTCTCTTTCTTCCTTAAAAGTCCTATATTCCACTCCCAGTCTTGATAATATTGCACTTCTCTTCTTTAAAATGTTATTTTAAATCTTTAATTCTTTCATCTCTTTCAATTTCTCATATCATCTAAAATCTATTTGTATTTCCCAACTTTTTAATTTTAGTTAATGTCACATGTATCATTGTTCTCTGATGATAAACCTTACCACTTTTTCAGAGAATTAAAGCAGTTCATCATTAAGGGGTATATGACATATATCCTTTCACCCAGTAAACATTTACCGAGAACCTTTGTAGATGGCAGGCACTATGCTAAGTTGTGATAAAGAATTAATATAGCTAGCTCCTCAGAGAAGACAAGTCACTTAAAGCCTAGTCTAAACCTAATATGGACTTGCATTTAAAGTTGAAATAATTATAGGTATTGTCCTTATTTTCTTCATTGATTTATTCACTGTTCAGTGATTCAATAAATATTTTTGAATTTCTATTTTGGGTACTGCTCTGGCTCTGGGTTTATGGAGTTGAATAAGGTTCCTCTATTCTAGTGAGAGAAGATGGGAAAAAAGCAAGTTCATAATTAACTCATCATGTCAGATGGTATCAGGTTATGATAACTGCTATGACAAAAAGCAGCAGAGCAAAGGATTAAGCACCCTGAGCTGTAGGCAGGCTACTATAGGGGAGATAATCACAGGGGTCTTCTCTGAGGAGGTGGCATTTAAACAGGGACTTGCATACAAAAAGATGGCCCAGGCAATGATCTGCTATGATGGCAGCCTACCAGATGGCCTAAGGAATTAGATGCTTTCTGGGGTTCCTTCTGGTAGAAAAAAACATAGAATTTTACCCTTTTCACTTGGTTCCTATTTTACAGTGGTTTGTATGGCTCCTCTCAAATCTCTGCCAGCATGTGTAATTTCTAGTTGTGGAGCCCAGGATTAGTCTTTAGGGAGGTTCTGTCAATAATCACGACTCTTGGCTCCAGCAGCTTATCCTCGTGTCTGTAGATGCCAGCATGAGACTTGATAAAAGCTACCATCCAGCCTTCCCTTACTTCAGGGAGAGCATAAGCTGCTGGACACAGACAAATTCTGATATTTCAGGAAAAAAGAAATGGTTCTAGGAAGCACTAAGTGAGCATCCCAGTGCCATGGGTAATGTGCTGTATGTACCTTGACTTCTCCATCTGTGACTTTAGAGTTGCCACAATGGACAAAATGTTGTCTATGTAATTGAAGCTTGCAAGAAAGGCTGCAGTCCAGATCCCTGCACAGCATAAGCCAGTAGATGGTGGTGTCCTTTGGTCATATCAGGAATGTCCTGATGTTGAGTTCTGGAGGAGTAGGTGGGCCATAACATGGGCATGTGGATCTTGGTTCTGAAAATTTGCTCTTGCCTCTGCCGGTCACCCTGACACCACTTCACATTAAATTCTTAGACTGAGAATATTTAGGCCACACAAGTGGTGTAAACTTAGACCACATGTGTGAGTGCCAGCTTGTACTCTAATTTCTCAGATGCAATGTTTTCAACCTTTTCTCCACCAGCGTCAAGATTGAGATGTGCAACTCTGGTGAGTTTATTTCTTGTTTACCTCTGTATTGAAGGTGCAGCCCTTTGGCATCTCAGCTTCAGTAGGGGTCTCCCACTAGATTCTGCATCTTGGGCATTTTTTCTTTATTGGTATATAAAATAACAGCACATCTTTTAATCGATGGCCTCTTAGACTGGGTAACACACATAGTGATTCATTAGAAAGCCTGGCACTTTGGGAAAAGAATGTAAGATGGGCATGTGGAGTGAAGGTCCCATGGCGGGGGAGAGAGCCACTGGAAAGGGACATGGGAACAAATGAAAAGACTAGTTCATAATCTACAGTCAGTCAGAAAAGATTAGGAATCTGCTTGACTAATACCCATACCACTATTATTGGCTGCAAGGCTACTTGGAGTCTGAGCTCCTGGGGAAGAGACATGGCACGCATGCAACCTTGTGCCTTAGAGCAGCACATCAAAGTCCAAAGCTGAGGGAGAGAGTTTCCAGGGGTTTACAGAGTGACTACCACTCAGTGTGTGCGGGTCCAAATTCTTCCCTTGCAGGGGAGGCTGCCCAGGGGCCCTTGCCCATCTTTTATTTATTTTTTATCTCCCACTAAATGTAAATTCCACCAAGGGCAGGAACTTTGTCTTCCTTCTTCATCAGGGTCCTCCAGTGCCCAGAACAGTATTTGAGTCACACTAGGGGCTTAACAAATATATGCGCAAAGAATGAACAGGCGACAGGTCACTCCCAGAGCTGCTGCTGGTGGTCTAGGCACTCAGGCCTGAGTTTGCAGTGCAGAGGCGGTCCAGTTACCAAGTCCAAAGCAAGCAGCCTGAGGTTCAGGGATCCAGAAGTGGGCGCCAAGATGTGACTCCAAGGGGATCAGGAAGGGGAGCCAACATGTGAGGAGGGTTGGCACAGAGGGAAGGACCCTGGAGGGGGTGTTCTGAACTGACCCCCTCTCCTCTCCTCAGCCCCTGAACTCCTGGTGAGGGTGTGTGGAGAGCAGGGGGAAGGCCAACGTGGGCAAACAAGGAGGCTTCAGGTAACACTAAGGGATGCATTTTTAAAGGCTACCAGTGAGATTCCTAACCTATTAAAGAATATCTCACAAAATTTCTTATCTTAAAAGCAACTCATAGACAGAAACATCCAAGTGCGAGGAGCCCACAGGCTTGGCCCTCACAGGCCCCCCTCTCTCCCACATTAGAGCTTCCTTCTCCTCATCCTTGCCCCTCCTCCTTATCCTCCGACTTCTTTCTTCAGCTCACAGCAATCCACTTTGAACCCCCAACACTCTGAGAAAGGTTACCCCTAACCTGTAATCATGAAATCTGGGAACTTTGCGTTTGACTTCCCTGTGCATTTGGCGCCACAGGTAATCTCCTTTCCTAAAACTCTTTCTGCCCGTGGTTTCTGAGATGTAGTCTCCAGATGTCTTCATTTAACTTGCTGCCTTCTCCTTCTCGTCCTTTATTTGTTGACATTCTCCAGGCCTGCCTTCTTGGTTCCCTCTCTTTTCTCCCTACACCATAACACCATCTCTGTGGATTATCTCACTGATACCCATAGATTCAAATACCACCTTTAGACTGATGGCCCCAGTCTCTGCATAGGCCAGACCATATATTCGACTAGAAATTTTCAAGGTTTATCAACCTTGTCCAAGACATTGTAAAAGCCTCTAACCAGTCTCCTTCCAATGATCTTTCCTCCTTCCACTAGCTCTTAGTTCCTTCTCAGACCCAGTCCTGATCATGCTGTTCTCTAGCCTACAGAGTAAGTATTGCACAGCCAAAGAATGTCACAACCAGCATTTGAGGCATGCCTTTATGATCACGTTTACCATATGGTGTTGTAAATGCTTTGTTTCCACAGTTGTCTCTCATTAGACTGTGAGTTCCTACAGCAAAGTATTGTGCAATGAACATCTTTGTAAGGCTTCCATAAAGCATAGTGCCTGGTGCATAGTAGGAAATCAAATACTGAATGAATAAATGAATGAATGAGCAAATGTTGGGCTGGCCCGAGATACCCTGTGTTAGCACATTAACTCCTTTTAAAACTAACATGGCCACATTTCTAACTGATTTGTCAACTCCTTAATAAATCGCCCCTGTTGATTCTTGTATAATATTCTACACATGAAGAAATAAAAAACTAGACCGGCTTGGAAGAGAACTTCTCCGTACAGAAAGAACCCTAAATAAAAGACCTACAAACACAATTTCAGCTCCCTCAGGTTCTGTTGCATTTCAAATTAATTAATAATTCATATTTATGTGCTAAGGAGGCTGTACATAATTACTCCATGAAATCCTCATAGCGATCGTTATGGTTGTAGTGCCATCTGGATGGAGTCGATGAGGGGCTCAGCAGGCATGAACACGGAGCCCAAGCGTGTAACTATTACAGTATGTCCGCCCCTCAGAGGCCACCCCTTTGCACTAGATCCAGTACCAAGTGCTCTCTAAAGTCACCTTGGGAAACTCTTCTAGGGCCCTCTTTGTCCTCTGCCACCCCCAGTGTGGGCCAGAGCCCCCTCCTCCCACCCTGTGCATACTTCTATCATAGCATTTCTAACACTTTATTGTGATTGTCTGTCAGCCTCTTTCTATGCCCAGGTAGATCACAAACTTCTCAAGGAGAGAAAGTGTTTGTATTCACAGCACCCAACATGTATGTTTTCAGTGAATGTTTGTTGAATTAAAGTAAACCAAATGAAGAGAAGCCCTAAGCTAATCGATGGCCTTGGGGGCACAGAGGCCTGAGTCCAGAACTGGACTCCTATCTCTCTTTTGCTCTCCCAAAGTTTCTTAAATTAAGCTGTCTTTTATTTAAGATAAAAATGCTTCTTAAATTATGCCCTCTTTTGAAATGCAAATTAAAACCATAATGAGATACTGCCTCACACCAGGTAGGATGGCCAACATTCAAAAGACAAACAACAACAAATGTTGGCGAGGATGTGGAAAAAGGGGAACCCTCCCACACTGCTGGTGGGAATGTAAATTAGTTCAACCATTGTGGAAGGCAGTATGGAGGTTTCTCAAAAAACTAGAAATAGAAACAGCATTTGAGCCGGGAATTCCACTTCTAGGAATTTACCCTAAGAATGCAGGATCCCAGTTTCAAAAAGACATATGTACCCCTATGTTTATTCCAGCACTACTTACAATAGACAAGAAATGGAAGCAACCTAAGTCCATCAGTAGATGAATGGATAAAGAAGATGTGGTACATATACACAATGGAATATTATTCAGCCATAAGAAGAAAACAAATCCTACCATTTGCGACAACATGGATGGAGCTAGAGGGCATTATGCTCAGTGAAATAAGCCAGGTGGAGAAAGACAAATACCAAATGATTTCACTCATCTGTGGAGTGCAAACACTGAAGGAACAAAACAGCAACAGACTCACAGAACCCAAGAATAGACTAACAGTTACCAAAGGGAAAGGGACTGGGGAGGGTGGGTGGGAAGGGAGAGATAAAGGGAATAAGGGGCATTATGATTATCACACATAACGTAGGGAGTGGGGGCAAAGGGAAGGCAGTATAGCACAGAGAAGATAAGTAGTGACTCTGTAGCATCTTACTATGCTAATGGACAATGACTGTAATGGGGCATGTGGGGGGAATAAATAATGGGGGTAGTTCAGTAACCACAATGTTGCTCATGTGATTCTATATTAATGATACCAAAATTAAAAAAATTATGCCCTCTTTTACTTAAGATAAAAATGTCTCAACCCCCTTGAAAATCTCTAATGTGCAAAAGACAATGAATAGTTTTTACCCAGAGTCCGGTTTCTGTACACCCTCACCAGCTAAAACTGTTCAGCTTTGCTTTTCATTATATTCAATTAGGAACACAATAAGCATATTTTGTCATAAAGATACATGCATATATGCAGAATATTTCAATACTGAATGCAACTTCTGACTGCAGCTGCCCCCCCCCACAGACCATGGTGTGGACCCTTTGAGCAACCCTGGGCTTCCCAGTTTCGCTCTGGTCAGACTACCTTCTGCAGGCAGCCCCGTGAGCCATCACAGTGACCAGGCTTTGCCACAGATAACCAGACTTCTAAGGTGGCAAACTTCTGCCCTTGCCATTTCCAAGGACCTCCTCCCCCCTCCACACATGCACCTCCACCTGCCCCCCCATTGCTTCACTCCTCTGCTATGCCAGGGCTCCAGTTGTGGACCAGAATGCCCAGGCTGGCTGGTGTAAGGCAGGCTCATTGCCTTTGCTGTGCTCTTGTGTCTAGTCTGCCTTCCTGCCCACCACTGTCCACCTCCCCAGCCTTGTCTCTCCTGGTGGGAAGTTTCATGCCAGGACCTGGCTGCTTCCAGCTCCTTCCCGCCTTCCCGTTCCAAAGACATGACACATTCCGATAGCCCTGAATGTGGACAGGCTGAGAGAGCAGGCCTCTGCCTGGGAGAACCCGGCAAGATGAGTCTTGACTTTTCCTGGTTTGCAGCTAGTTTTCTCTCTCAGAAGGCAGAGGACACCACAGAGGAAGCTGCCAGTTTGAACTTCACTCTAATGATTTTGAGGTGATCAGTGGATAGGAAATCACAGGTATAGTGTTGAACACGAAATGGGCACTGTTCACAATCAGAGGCCATGGAGGGTGGAGAAAGGGGCCTCAGCTCTGCACTCAGGAAGACCCAACGTCAACTCCTAGCTTGGTGTGAACCTGTGCACATTAAGTATAGCCTTTGTGACATCTGATTTCCTCATTCATGTTTGGGGATAATAATCCTACCTATTTTGTAGGGTTATTGGAAAGATGAAATGTGAACTTGCTAACAATGTTGAGCTTGTGGTAGGGAACACAATATATGTTCCTCTGACTGTCCTCTTTGCCAGCATACACTGTGGGTTTGGGAAATGTTCGAGTCAGATTTACAAATGTTAAATGGAAACATGTGTTTACTCCTGTGGCCATAGGTTCTAGGTGGAAATCTTAGGTGCTATGGTATCAGTCTTCATGAGAATTTTTTTTGTTTGCCATTTGGATAATTAAATATTAGATTTAAAAGCTGAACAGAACATTTACTACATGTAAGTGAATGGCCCTTAACTATATGAAATGTGTTCTGAGACTCTTAAAATTAAAGAAATACAAATTTCAATCATACCCTGATATAGTTTATCATCTCTAAAGTTGGTTAAAAATTAAAAATCATCACAATTATCATTAAGGCTGAGGGAAACAGGCACTTTCATACATTTCTGTGGTAATATAAATTAGAAAACTCTTACAAAGGAACATTTCAGAATATCTAATAAATACACATATGAGCTTAGCTTGAAAAACACAGAACACTTCAAGGATCTGCATGTCAGGCTTGTGCAGGGGCCATGCCAATCTCTCTATCCTTCCAATTTTAGCCTGCGGCTGCTGTTACCAGGACAGATGCATTTATCCTCATTAACAAAGCACAGGAAACCGAGACTTACAGAGTAACTTGGCCAGAGTCACACCGTTATAAAATAATCACAATTCTGGGTTTCTTCCTGTGATTTTATCAGCCCAATATGGTAAGAGTGTTATCTTGTGCTTATCAGAAGCCCTCATGAGTAGTTACATATGAATTTGACTGAAAAAAATCTTTTATTCAGTAACTGGCCCTTACTTGAAGTATTTGAAATTAACAACATGAACAGTAGTATTTAAAGAGGACTCTGGCACTCTATAAAAACATTATCTTGGTCTCCTTCACAGGTCAACTCTTCGACAGCACATAGCTTTTCAGATTAAAAGAGGCAAAAATATGATGTGTCATTCTTGATTGGATTCGGCTCTGAACAAAACCACCACGATAGACATGTCGAGGGCAAACTGGGGAACTGGAATATGGACTGAGTGGAGGCAACAGTAAGGGGTTAATATTTATTTTTGGTTATGATGACAATGGTATTATCTTTCAGTGGAGCAATTTGTATTTTCAAGGTGCACACTGAACTATGTAGTGGTAAAATGTCATAAGGGTCTTTACTTTAAAATGGCGCAAACAATATGTAGACAGGGAAAACATGGCAAATTACTGAGAACTGGGGACTCTTAGTGGGAGATACATAGGTGTTCTCAGGCCTATTATTTTTACTTCTCTGTATATTTGAATGTTTTCATACTAAACTGTAGATTAAAGAAGAGGCCCTTGGGAATCCCTGATCTAAAGGGCGGGTTCTCGGCTTGAGCCATGGGGTTGGGTTCCTGACTATGTTACGACACTTGTATCAGAGACAGAAGACAGAAGCCCCACTAGTCACCCTTGGGAGGATTAGAGATTGCTGGCATCCAGATTCAGAAAAACAGTCACTGGCTGGAATCTAGCTGGAGAATTTAATAAGGAAGAATATATGATCATGCACATAGGTTTTTAAAAAAATTGGCAGCCTTAGAAAAGCTGTCAGAACAGCAGTTTTCACTGAAAGAACAAAAAGCTGCAGGTGGTAGCATGTCAATGGGAGAGAATGAAACGATGCAGCTGCTGGGAAAACCAGTGTCAAGTGAGTCTGCTTTCCTGGAAGTCAGTGATCCAGAGCAAGGGAGAGTCCCACTGCTACATCTGGCCAGGTCACAGCTGGAGTTTTAAATTCCATGCGAGGTGCCTTGTTTTGAGTGGCACTGGGGTGGGTCCGGAGAGGATGACTGGGTCATGTTATCCTGGCCAGAGAATGTGGGGTATCATAACTTCTACAAAGACTAAAGGGAACATGGGTCATGCCAGCAAACATTTCAAGGGTTTTGTGCAGAGACTAGACTGTGTAGGCAGCTCCAGAAACATGATCCAGGTACACTTGTTAATAATAAAATGAAGAGCTCTGTAGAGGTGCCCAGGGAGGGACTGCCTTTGTTAAATGGATAGACTGAGCAATATCATTGCTCCTATTTAATGGTAGGAAGACAATGGTAAACTTCAGGCAAAGAGAAAGAAGAAAACCAATGAAAGTGCTTTGAAAGTTTGAAACGCTGCATAAGCAGGAAGCATGCGTCACTACTGGCTAGTACTAGCATTTCAGTAGCCCAACTTCCATGAACCAGTGATAAAATTTATTGTCCCATTGGACGCTTGCCTGGGCTTTGCACCATTCAAGGACTGTGTTGTCTGTGTGTCAGGAAGACAAATAATTATGTTGATAGGTTATCGGGTTTCCAATTCCAAAGCTACATAGCCTCCTGGCAACACAAAAAAGGATTTTTTTTTTGTTTCATCTTGTTTTTGAGTCAGTGAAACATTTTGTGGCTTAAAATTCAAAGTGTCAATAAGGGACTTCTATGGAAAATCTCCCCCCCCCTCCCAGTTTCTGTCCTCCAGCCACCCAGTTCCACTCCTCAGAAGCAAGTCATGTTCATCAGTATCTTGCCTGTTGATTTATGCACATCTTACTTTTTATGCCATTTCTCAGTGTGAGGGTATAGGAAACAAGGGTTTCCCCACCCTCTGGCTGTGTGACGTCCTGTAGGATGATTTCTACTACACAGGACTGATTGGAGGGAGGCCATTCCCAAGGGATAAGGAACAAGGTTTCCTTGAAACAGCAAACATCTGCTGACACCTAACTTCACTATTCTGTACCTCACTGGCCAGGCAGTTCAATGTCTTGCCAAAAACTTTGCAAAGAACAAGAGATAACACCCTGTATGGGAGAATATGGCTGTTTCTTCTCTGACCAACCCTCATACCATTGCATCTTTGCTCCTGTCCAGAGAGCTGGATGGATGGTGTGATGGAGTGCACCACTGCCAGTCGCCGGGGACACATCTGATGGTGGGAAGTAACTCGTGCTTATTCATACTTACTCCGGCCTGTCCACAGGCTCTTCATTTGTGTGTGTGTGTGTGTTATTTTCCAACTTAAATTATAAGTTCCTTAAAAGGAGGGTCCTAATACCTAAACCTCATAGCCCCAGATTCAGGGAGTTCAGCTCCCATTTTCTCATACTGGTAACTCAAGACTGGACTTCTCCTGCATATTTTGCAAGTATGTGTCTGAGTAGCTCCCACGGGCGTTTGCTTGTCAGCATGAGCTATTGTTCTCATCCTCATTAAGGTACACATTTTTCTAGAGAGACAAGAATTCCATGTATGAGACAGAGGGAGCGCCTAATAAAGTGCTGAATGGAGGTGAGTTTGAGGGGGACATGGTGGAGAGAAGGTTGCTCATCCCGGTTTTCCCTAAAGATTACATTTTATCCTACTTCTAAATTTTCTAATTTAAACTTGATTCTTAAGGCTTCAGTTTATAGGTTTATTAATAGAAACCAGTTCTGTGCTTCCTCCTCTTCTCGGGTAATCTTCTACACTCTGTTGGGTGATACCCACCTCATGCCTAAAATCTCCCCCAGTCTGAGTAACTGCCCCCAAATAGGACCTTCTGGACAGGGCTTTCCTTCAGAGGAGACACAGCAGTTCTGCCGAATCTGTCGTACTTCTGCTACTTGGGGGGGTGGCCCTTGGACACATTCAGGAAGCTGTAATACCACCAGGCCCAGGAGCTAGCAAGCTCCTGACTGGCCTCCCAGGAGCTTTGACCGCCAGGGGCCAGGGATGAGCGGAGCACAGGGCCGTAAAGGCCTGCAGGATTTCCCAAGGTAACCTGAGGCCTGGACGTGACAAAGCCTTGTTTTACATACTTGATTCTTTTAAAGCCTCAGCCTGGCTTTTCCTAATTACAGCATTTCTCTCCATTCCTGGCACTAAAGGAATTGTGCTGATTTGTTGGCCTTTACATTCCCTGTTGGGAATGTAAAGAGTAGGATGGAAGAGTAGGAGTCAGTCTGACCCACATCTATGGGTTTCTATTATAACAAGAATCAGTTATTTTTAAAATAGCAAAATCAGGCTATAGCCTTGCATCCAAAAAAAAATCTACCCAAGATTATCCATTTAAAAAAGTTATCTGAACTCCACATGATTTTGAACCAGTAAATAACATTATGAGTAGATTTTTATAGTGAAGAAACTGGCCTGTTTAGGAGAGGTTTTCAGGTAAAGCTTAGGAACATGCTGTAGGTAAACTAGTAAGCTACAAGGACAAATAATTACCTCCAAGGATCCAGCTCAGTACAGAAAAGATTGCACCATGAAGGATGGTAGAGTCAGCCACTTGTCCCCTCACGACAAAGAGAAGCAATGTTTGGCATGCTTACGATCATTTCTTACAAACACTGCTGCTGGTAGAAAAAAATCAGGCAGCATCCAGTAGATCTCTTTGCAAGTAGATCTCTTTGCAAGTTTCATTTGAAATGGTGGCATTTGGTCGGTCATGTGGAGGTGTCTGTCAAAAGCTGGACTTCTCAGTGTAGGGCATTTGCCCTTGGCACCTTTGCTCTCCAGGATATGGTTGCAGGAATGAAGTGGAAAGGAAAGCCACTGGCCAGTTAGCTGGCTAACCGTTCAACAAAGCTGCTGATGGGACACCACTAGTGTGCTAAGGCCACACTGGGTCCAGGTTTGGACCTCGGAAATGAGTCCATGCTAACCAAAAGCAAATAGACTAACAGGCATACACATAGAGAAATGAGAGTTCAAAATGAACTAGAGTTTAGTCTCACCAGAGCACTATTTGAGAAACCAAATGAAAGTTGTTAACTCTGACAAAATTGCTCACTTACACAATGTGAGCAAAAGGAAGTAAACGATGCTAAAAATTAATGTCATCAAACTTTGGAAACCTGCTGCTGTTTTATCTACAATACCTCTGCCAAGGAGCCAGCTTACTTGGGTGGGTGAATTAAAGCTTCTTGGCCTCCTTTCCCTGAAAGACTGGTGAGGCGAGGGTATATCATGTGTACGAGAAGTTCTCCAAGTATGGTCTGGGGACTGCTGGAGTCTCTGAGATTCTTACTGGGGTGTCTGTGAGATCAAAATTATTTTCATGATAATACTAAGAAGTTATCTATCTTTTGTACTTTTCTTCTCTCTCAAGTGGAGGTTTCCAGAGGCTCTATGACATGTGATAATGTCATTGCCCTGATGGCTATGGGAAGGTGTGACTGCGTAATGTTGTTTAAAAATTTCTCCATTTTAATTTCTGGTATGATAAAAATCAGTAGATATAATCCACATTTAAAAAAGATCTTTAGGACTCTCAATATTTAAGAGTATAAAAGGTCCTAAGAGCAAAAAATTTAAGAACCACTGAAGTAGACCATTGTTCTCAATCACTGTACCAGAACATTAGCAAATACTGGAATGTTATTCTTTTTGACGGGATTTTGGAGACACCCTGGTACTTTTGATGAAGACTTCTTAATGAGATTTAGGAAGCATTCCACCTCACTAGGCACATGCTATTCAGATCACCTTAAAAGCTCTGAATAATTGTGGTTGGGGCATGTATCCTCCCCACTAATGCATAGCTATAGGTGCCCCAAATCTTTTTAGTGAATATGTTAATTTGAAAAAAAAAGGGAAGGAAACATTTTTGTCTGTCCTTTGACAATTATCTAAAATGGGATTGTAGTTAGTGAACACACTGAGAGGAAGTACGTTACTATTTTTGGAGTTCCTGATAACTGAATTGAAACCCAAGAATCATAGCCTACCAGGAATATAGGGGAATCAAGTAAGTTTTTCTGGTTTGGGGGAGTGTGTGTGTGTGTGTGTGTGTGTGTGTGTGTGTGTGTGCATGCAAGAAGTGAAGTCATTTAGGCACCAGGCCATTTGTTAGAGGTTTCTGAGTCCATTCTTCAGGCGAGGTCAGCAGGAGGCTGGTCCTCACGAAGTTGGTCCCTTGTCCCTTTAGGCAGGATCTCAGGATTCCGTGAGGCCACTGCTTCCTAAGGAATGGAAGGAGCCCTTTCCGCATGAGCCCTCCTGAAGCTGGACATGGAGCATCTATAAGCCAGAGTTTTCTTTTGTCTCCCTCACACTGCTGACCCATGGACCAAGGCAGAGCTGGACGTATACATTCTCCAGCCAAAGTAACCAAACTACACTAGGAGCATTTCGTTTGGATTTGATTGACCAAAGATTAGGTGAACATCTGATATACGCAGACACCAACAGAGGTAACGTGAGGAGGCCAAGACAAGGCACAATTCTGTCCTCAAGGGTTGCAACTACTAATTACTTGCCACATTCCGGCTATTGTGTCACAGTGCTCTGTCACCCCGCAGCATGAACTGGCAGAGACAAGGGCAGAGGGTGCCCCCCATCTCACGCCTTTATTCTGAATAGGCAGAATTCATGAGGGGCCTCCAGGAGCCATCCCCAGCCTCCTGCCCTGAAGAGCTGAAATAATTTTCATAGAAAGTGTGTCTTAGAAAAATGTTATCTATTATTATACAATTAAGAGTCTTTAGCAAAATAAAATGAATGATACTCATCATGTTACATTTTAATCAATAAATCTTTACAATCACCTGAATTAAATCATTTGGCTTTAGAAGGGAGAAGATAGTGGCAAGAGTTAGAATTCTAGCAACGCTTGGGACGGCAAAAGTGAGTCACCTTTTTGGAAATAGGAGAAAATTTTGAGAGAGCAATGGCATCAGACGCCGACTAGGTGACGTGGTTTTCTCCTTGAGAGTCTGGAAGGTGATGACTCCAACAACTTACTGCCTCACTGCCTTGCCTAATAGGCTCCTTTCTGGGCGAGGAAGACAGCTGTGTCTCCTGCAGGGTTTTGTAGGCATCTGTCAGGAGTCCATGGAAGACGGCCATCCTGGGGCCCAGAATGGGCAGTCGGTAGTGAACGCTGTCGGGACAGTGTCAGAATAAGCACAAGGGACACTTAGATTCTATTTTTAAAGAAGCCTGAAATATACAAAGGTCACCAAAGACTTCTCCAACTTTATACGACAGATTTAAAGTCACATAAGAATTCCTTTTAATAGTACCATCTCATCCCCCAAAACATTTAAGCTTTTACAAATCTTGTGAAAGGCGCCAGAAGGGAGTACCCAGAAATTAGGAGTTGGTGACAATTAAATTAAAGATGAAGATGATGTGCATCTGGAGCAGTATTGTGAGTCAAAGGGAAAAGAGGATTCAATTCTCAGGAGACCCTTCAGGGAGACATATATGGTTCTGCTCTTCAAGCAAACAAACATGATCTTACAAAAGATTTACAGTAGGGAAAAGTACTTGCATTTCAACAGGAAGCTTAATATTATGAAATAATTCATTTTAGGGCTCCTTAAGATCCTTACCATCCTGACTTCTTTGAATATCTTATTTACAAAAAGTTGGCTGACATTCAACTTTTCCAGAAGACACATTGCTTGAAGGAGAGTAAATCAGCATATGAAATACATTTTCCCATTGGAAGTCCCTGAATGACTAAGAACTGGATCCCTGAATTATCTGGGACCAGCTCCTCACTCCACCTTAATGAAAGCTAACAGATGTCATAATAATCAAAATCTAGGTTCCAGATCAGTCTCATCACCGTAGGAAGAGGAAACAGAGGTCCAAGGGTCAGAAGCACTGATGGACTGAGGACCAGACTCCAGGTCTCATTCGTTCTCACCCTGTGCTCTTTGTACCAGATCACTCCAGCGTGCCAAGTCGCAGGTCCAAGCCAGGCGATTAGCATCTGTGCCCATGTTTATGACAACAAGAGCCTATTGGTGTCATGGAACTCTGGACTCACAGCCAGAGTAAAGGTAAATCTAGAATAAATCCCCATATCATTTAAAGAAATAGACTCTTTCCATTTACTTAGTTTTTGCTAATAGTTACTAAAAACATGTAAAATTTGGTTGAATTGAGAAAAACATTATAAATCACTGTTGTGATCGACAAAGTGGTTAGACAGTCATTGGCAGTAGTGTTCACTGGGATGATTCAGCCTTTTGGGATTCGTGGCATGTCCACAGGCAACACAGCTCAGGTGGGTGGCAGCTTCAGCACCAAGCTGCCAGTACTGCAGCAGGGACGTGTCTAAGCTGTGCAAACCAGCCGGCCGGGGGCAGTGTCAGCAGTTTTTCTGGGTTGATCGAAGGTGAAGGTGGCTTGTACTGTGTCTGGCTCTCAGGGGTGGGTGGAAGGGAGGTGCAAAACACTTCTCTGGTTTTATAGGGGGAAACACAGAGGCCCAGAGAGCCCAAGCAGCTTGGCCAATCCCGTACAGCACGAGGACGATCTGAACCCAGATGGCTTTGCTCTCAGCCAGTGCTTTCCCCGTAGCTTCAGAGTGTGCCCACGAGCGCAAAGCTCGGCCCAGAAAGGTTGCAACTGGAACTGACAGAACCAGCAGGCTGCAGCCCCGGCCCACTCCAGAGGCTTCCCCTGGAGTCCCACCTCCAAGGCTGCTATCCTTGGGGGGCCTCTGGGCAAGAACCAGGTCTGCCAAGAGCACAACGTGCTGAACTTGGTGCACCAAGTCTAGCTCTTATATTGGTAATGGAAACATGCTCCCAGGGTTAAAAAACCGATGGAAGACATCTTACCAAATTGTCCTGTAGAATCAGAAAATAAACATTCTTGCTGAGATAAGGACATGTAATTGTGTGTGTGTGTGTGTGTGTGTGTGTGTGTGTGTGTGTGTGTGTGTTTCATTCCTTTGCAAGGCTAGCCTGAAAAAAAATCCAGATTGAAGGGAAACTTAGAATGAGCAGGTGGCAGGCATAGGAAACACGTGCCTGTCACCCAGTGTTCTCCCGACTTCCAGAGAGGGAGGTGGTTTCAGGCCAGAGAGCAGCTGAAGGGCCAGAATTCACTGGGTGGGTGATCGCAGCTCTTGGTCTTCAGTCCACTTTGGCTGACTGAGAGCCCCACAGAGGCCAGCGTTTCTGGATCCATAAGAAGCGATTCGCTGGGACTAGCAGCCTTTCACTCCACTGAGTGGCTGTCTCCCACCTTCAGCGGTTACGTGAGTCTCTGGTCCTCCCTTTTGGCACCCCTTAAAGATGCCCTTCTACCCCCAAATTGTTCTTCCTGATGGCTTATTAGTTGTGTTCTGGCTCTAGCTCTCCTGCCATCTCCCAGGAGAGAGCCAAGACTTTCCGATTTGCACAAAGTGAAGAAAAAAACCTTGATTTTTCTCAGTGTGTTAAATGAAAGAACTGAAGCTGGAGCTAGAACCACTAGCCTTTTCCTGTTATCAGCAAGCGAACGTAAGACTGGCACTGGGCAACTGCCGGCAGAGGGCGGAGTGTAGGGAGCCTGTGGGATGGGAGTGCCAGGGCCTAGTGAGGCCGTTCCAGGGCTGGGGGCATGCAGTTCCCTTCCCCCTTCACGGGCACCTCGGGACTGCCTGAGAAAGGAGCTATCTACTTGGTACTCCATCTCCACGGAAATTCTTCGGCAAGTGGATCATGGGGCTCTTCAGAAAGAGTGGGGCAGAGCTACGCGGCACACGAGGACCTGGGAAGGCACCTGAGATGAGGTCTGGAGAGGGGACAGGCAGGGCTGCGGGGCCAGCAGGGCAGCAGGCCAATCAAAGCAGGTCAATCCCAGTATGTGAAGAGAATGGGGATTTGTTCAGAAAATTCAGAAATTCTCTGAGGGATTAGACTTTTCATTCTGCTCCCCTGGGGGTAGGATGTCTCCCTCTACACGAACTTAGAGAGCAAGCGCACCTGTTAGGACGTCACCATGGTAAGGTCTGGGCACAGGCCAGGCCGCTGGTGGATGAAGACTTCTCATTCTGATCAGAAGAAGCAAGAAAACCCCGCCTTAGTTATTTGGCTAAGACATGGTGGAAAGGCATGCATCCATATATTTTAAAACACAGGTGGCCTCTTGTTAGCTTGGTACTCAGACCACTTTAGAGCAGCGTGAGATAACCAATCCAGACCACTCGTTCTCAAGTTCTTTTTAGTGGTACTTTCATGGATTTCCATAAAACATTCATTTAAAAAAGTGTCTGATTTCATTGTCAGAATATGTGTGGCCTGAAAACAAAAGACATCAAGGAAAGAATCCCCTAATTTCCAGGAAAAAAATAGTTAGAACTATTCCCGACCAGTAAACCTACCCTTCAAGTACAAGACTGAGAATATTTTGATTAGAACCCCCCAGTCTTAGAGAAAATGTCTCGGCTGCGTCCCATTTCCCCTGGTGGCTGTAGAAGGCTGCACAAATAAATGACCCTCAAGCAAAATGTATATGAGCCCAAACCATTTCAACATTAATTTAAATTGCTTAATTTCTAAAGATTGACAAATCTTGATGGGCTAAGTCTCTGCACTCATTTCTTGGTGTCTACCGCCACAGAGATTTTCTAACATTATTTTTACTTTGCTACTGAACATAAGGCAAATCCAGCCAGTTAATTTTATTCAATTGCCATTGAGGACTTACTGGAACTAAGAAAAAGAAAAGTCCCTTTTATTATCCATTTTGGGCAAACAGGAAGGTGGTACTTGTAAGACTGAATAGTTTAAGATCTGTCTATACTATTATTCAACAAATACATACCTATCCACTCATATTTCCTCTTTCTCTTTCCTCTCTCCCTTCCTTCCTTCTTTCCTTCATTCCTCCCACTCAACAAACATTATTTAATTCCTACCGTTCCATTAAAGTTGTTATAAAACCATAACATCACTTTTAAAAGCCCTATTATTTCAATGAGGACAATTCCACCTGCCTACGTATGTGGTGAGACTTAAGAACTATGAGGTTATTTTTTACAAGGTACAAACAGAACCAGCACCTTACTTTATAGTCACGTTAGTTAAATCTCAGACAGAAGGGGTATGTTTTCCTTCATTACACTGACAAAAAAATGAACAAGCTAATGATACTTCTAGTTGGTGGTAACATGAATTTCGGATTGGTTCAACCCTTGGTCTTAGCTTAGAAGGAGTGAGTTATTTGTTTAAAACAAAACCAGCTAATGACCCTGGAACTTTATTTAAAATATGAAACTTACAAGATAAATAAATTGGGGAAACAAATTTTAAAATTCTCTTTCATAGAAGAATGAACTTTTGCTCAGAAATCCTGAACTTTAGTTTTCCATTTAAAGTCTACAAAGAATACTTATTAGAATCACTTGTATTATGATCTGATAGGAACTCTTTAAAAGTATAGAGTGAATGTAGGTAACGGTTATTAGTTCTGGAGCCTGTAGTGCTCAAATACCCATTTTCTCCATGACTCTGTCTACCTGGGTCAGGTGCTCAGTACATGGTTTCCATGCATCTGGGTCTACATCTCAGCTTGGAACAAATTTCATAAAAGGAACTAAAACATCTACTGTTATCTAACATAAGCTTACAAAAAGACCTATTTATTTTCCCCCATTATTGCTCTCTATGTGAGAGGAAAATAATGAAGATCACATATAACTTTTTTGATTCATCATATGGAAGTGTGACTTGTATGTCTACATTCCAACCATCTGGGGCAAGGCAAGTGTGTCTACATCGCTCGCTGCCTTATCCAGGGTGAGTCCATGTTTTGAGTTTCTTAATAAAGAAAAAACTGAGTTCTTCTTCCCTTTTGGATCACTAACTACAGAAAAAAAACTTCTGAAATCAAAACTCTGCTTGGATTTTATTTCTGAGATAGTTGATCTTGATAAGACGGCAGCCCCCAAAATGACAACTTCCCAAACTGATGACAGGAATGGTCACCAAAAAAGTAGCAGAGGATGGCCTGGATTTGGGACGGATTATGTGTAATCTCCCATACCCTCCAAATTAAATATGCCACCTACATGGAGAAAGTATTTAACTCTGCCTGAGTCAGCAGAGAAATCTCCTGTCCAATGCCTTGTACTGTTCTTGTAAAGGTGGAAAGGAAGATCATACTTTTTGCAGTTGCAATATTTCTTCAAGCAAAGGTGGAAACAACTTTCTTGGTCTAACACTGGTTTAACCAGAAAATGAAGCCATTCAAGAAGCCCATTCTTGAAGCATTCCCTAAACATTCTACTTACTGTGTTTGTTAGTCCACTAGCCTGTGTCCCCCAATTAATATAATCAGAATTAAAATCATGTCTCGATTGAAATCTTTGACTTACCTATGACTCATAAAATTCTCAAGAGGTAGTTTCAGATTGTTGGCGATTACCACAGTTCTTGGTTGTACCTGAGGAAGAAAGTCTCATTAGAACATTGCCCCAAACTGCATTCCAATTTAAATAAGTATGTGCCACCTTAGCAAACCAAGCTGTATTTTTAGTATTGGTCATTCATACATTTTTGTGTGTGTCATCTGAATGAATGAAAGGGGTCAGTCACCCTGCCCCCAAGTCCCAGGGTCTTTGTTCTTCCCTGGTTATCAGATTTTGAAGTTAGATATCTAAACCTTCTGATTCTCATTGTTCAGCTCCCCCCAGCAGCACCCCTCAGGCCTGAGAGAACGGAGGCTCTCACAGATGCCACGGACTCCTCGGCTGCCCCTGTGCTCTCCCTGCTCCCCAGGCTTCCTCTTCCAGAAGACTCACAAGCCTTTTATTGTGTTTATTTTGCTTAATGTCTGGTTTCCCTGACAGACTTACAGCTGCGCCAGAACAGACCATGTCTTCATTTTGTATTTCCAGGTCCTAACACAGGGCCTGTTTAAGAAATATTTGTTGATCAAACGAATGAACCAATGAAACCACTTTGAAGCACACTTAAAAGTTTGAAGAATGCCCTTCAGACAGGGCTAAATACAATAATAGTATTGCTGATGAAAAGATATTCTTTTCCTGAACTTTTAGCAAATCATATTTTCACTAGGAATCATTTTTTTCATTATTTTTCAAGTGATATCATAGCCATAACAATAAATTGCATAGACTTTTGATACCAGTTCACTTATGTGTGCATTAGAGGATGCCTCCCTACCCTATACCCACCTTAATGTCCTACTTTAAGGGGCTTGGAAGTGTTAATTAGGGACAATGCAGATAAGAGTACAAAATACATATTTAAAGGGGAAGATGAATTGTTTGGAGCAGAAAATGTGATGAAAGATGATTTACATAAAACTAAGGCAGATCTCCCTGGCAATGCACTACCATGATTTTCAGTAGGTTTTCTTCCACTCTAAAAACTGAGCTCCTGGCCCAGGGTTACTTACGAGTATGAGTAGTTACACAAACCAGGTCACATTTAGGACTTTTTAAAAATGATTTTTTCAGTATTTTTCTAATGCTAATTTTTAAAACAATTAAAATAATTTACATACCATAAAATTCATCTTAGTGTGTAATTCAGTGATTTTTTTTGAATATTCACAAAGTTGTACAACAATCATCACTATCTAATTCCAGAAGACTTTCATCTCCTCAGGAACTCTGTACTCATTAGCAGTTAGTCACTTCTTGTTCCCTCCTCCCCCGAGTCCCTGGCAGCCACTATCTCTGTGAATTTTCCTATTCTGGACATTTCATATACATGCAAATCAGTATAATATGTGGCCTTTTCTGTCTGGTTTCCTATACTTAGCAAAATGTCTTCGAGGTTTATCCAGTTGTAGCATGTAGCATTACTTCCTTTTCAAAGCTGAATAATATTCCACCATGAGAATTAAAATACATTTTCTTCATGCATTTCTCAATTGATGGACCTTTGGGTTTATACTTTTTTGGCTGTTATGAATACTGCTGCTATGAAATTCTTGTACAAGTCTGTGTGTGGACCTAGTCTTCAATTCTCTTGGGAATATATCTAAGAATGGAGTTAGTGGGTCACATGGTGATACTATGTTTACATTTTTGAGGAACTGCCAAACTGTTTTCAAAAGCAGCTGCACTGTTATACATTCCCACCACCAATGGATGGGGGCTCTAATTCCTCCATATCCTCACCAACACTTGCTATTATCCATCCTTTTTATTATAACCATCTTAGTGAGCATAAAATAGTAACTCACTATGGTTTCATTTGCATTTCCCAAATGACTAATGCTGTTGTGCACCTTTTCATGTGTTTATTGGCCATCTGTATATCTTTGGAGAAATAGCTGTTCAAATTTTTTATCCATTTTTGAAATTGGGGTTTTTATCTTTCTATCATTGAGTTAGAAAATTTCTTTATATATTTTAGACTCTAGTCCCTTATCTGATATATAATTTGCAAATATTTTTTCCCATTCTGTGGGTTGCCTTTTTATGTTTTTGATGGTGTTCTTTGCAGCAAAAAAAGTTTTTAGATGATGAAAGTTTTTTGATGAAGTCCAATTTATTTAGTCTTTCTTTTGTAGTTGTACTTCTAGTGTCATAAGAAAACACTGCCTTACTCAAGATTACAAAAGATTTATACCTGTTTTCCTCTAAGAGTTTTATGGTTCAAGCTCTTACATTTAGATCTTTGATGCATTTTGGATTGTTCATCGTAGATGAGAGGGAGAAGTACAATTTTATTCTTTTGTATGTGAATATATGGTTGTCTCAGCATCATTTATTGGAAAGACTATTCTTTCCCTATTAAATTGCCTTGACACCCTTGTCAAAAATCAGTTGTTCATAAAAGTAAGGGTTTATTTCTCTCAATTCTATTCCATTGATCTTTTTGTCTCTCCTATGCCAGAACCACAAAGTCCTGATTACTGTAGCTTTGTAGTAAATTTTGAAATCAGGATGTGTGAACCCTCCAACTTTGTTCTTTTTCAAGACTCTTTGGCTATTCTGCATCTCTTGCATTTCCATATGAACTTTAAAATATGCTTGTCAATTTCTTCAAAAATATTATTTGGGATTTAGAGAGGGACTTCACTGAATGTGTAGATCAATTCGGGAGTATTGCTGTCTTAACAAAATTAAGTCTTCTAATCCATGAATATAGGGTTCTTACCATTTATTTCAGTCTTTTTTTGATGTATAAATATTGCATTTGTTTTGTTCAATCTTTTCCTAATTTTTTTGATGTTACTGTAAATGGAATTGCTTTAATTTCCTTTTCAACTGTTCCTTGCTAGCACATAGAAATAAACTTGATTTTTGTATATTGATTGCATATCCTGTAACTCTGTTGCACTCATTTATTAGCTCTAATAGTTTTCTTGCAGATCCCTCGGGACTTTCTGTGAATATGATCATGTCATAGTTTTAGATATAAAAGATATAGGTTTTATATCTGAAAAAAGATACAGTTTTATATCTTCCTTACTAACTGGATGACTTTTCTTTCTTTTTCTTGCCTTAATTGCCCTGACTAAAATGTACAACGTTGAACAGAAGTGTCAAGAGTGCACATCCCAATCTTGTTCCTGATCTTAGGGAGAGAAAAAATCTAGTCTTTCACCACTGAGTATGATGTTAGCTGTGAGTTTTTCCTAGATACTCTTCACAAGCTTGAGGAAGTTTCTTCCATGTTAGGGAGTCTTTATATATCTTGTCTAGCATCTACCCTCAGCCCACTGCTGATAAAGGGGTGGGGGACTTCAGTGAGTCCAGCCATGCTCAGAACCGCTTTACCCCACGAGCAGGACGCTGAGGAGCTACGGCTCATAATGAGGCCAAGGCATTCACGCTTCATTCTAACTTTCTGGGGTCCCCCTCCAGGCTCTGCGCTGGTTCTGACGGCAGGCGGGACCTCTGGGTTTGAGGCCCTTCCTTTTGGAATCTACTACAAACAGCCAACCACAGCGTGTGGCTCCACCCCAGCCAGGACTAGGCAAGGACAAAGGTCAGAGAAGAGGTCTTGAGAAAACAGCTGCTGAAGTCCCAGGCGAGTCAGCCGGCCAAGGCCTGGGGCCAGTGCTCCTAAGTGTGGATGCAAGTGAATCCAGGAATAGGATCAGGAAAAATCCCAGTGCCAGGTTCCAAGATTCCAGCTGATCCTAATATTGAACACGGATCCTAGTGACACAGAACAGGAGTGCAGAGTAAAACATCGAGGGACGCCTTCGCCCGTAGGGTCAGTTAAATTTCCCAACCCCACACAAAAGGTTCACTAAACTGCTGCTCTGCCCACAGCCTAGTGGCTGGAAGCGTTTTCATCAGAATTCACCAGAGGAGGCTCCCCGTTTCCTTCCACTCCATGCCCTTCCTCCCTGAGTCACAGGAGAATCAGAGGATATCGGAGGCGCTTCCCCAGCCCGGCCCTAAACCTACCTGCTCAGCCAATCTAATCTCCAACCCAAGCCTGATCTCCCCCTAACAGACCCGGACCCTAATCCTTAAACTGGCCGGGTCCTGACCCCGACCTGTGCAGCAGCCCTCCCCACCCAGGCCTTTCTTTAGCAGCCCTGACAGACGGCGGGGTGTGGCCTTGTCACCTCCACATGCCCTGCCTGCCTTCTTTCTTTTCCTGATTCCCCGTTTCCCACCTTTTGGCACCGCTGGGTGCAGGCACCCACTGCTAAGTGGAGATCACTGCAGGTTTCTCCTGGAGAGGCTGAATGAACAGGTGCGGCAAAGATCAACTGCTCTTTCATGGTTTTTAGGGTGCTGGGTGCACATGCTGTGCTAGGGAGACGTTAAGGAGCATGAAGTTCCGTGGCCTTCCGAGCCCCGTAGGAGGGCAGTTACTTCGGGAGCCCAGAGCAAAGTGGCCCTGTCATTTCTTCCTCTCTGGCTCTCCCACCTCAATTTGTCTCTTGGTTTGTTAAAAGTGTGTTTGGGGGTAGTTATCCTATTGTGTCAGATGACAGGCCTCCCAGGGCCCACAGCCCTTGTTTGCAGTCCTTACAGGGCCCTGTAGTTGCCTATCCCCACTGGGCTTTGGTGGGGAGGGTAGTGCCATGCCCAGGGGATGCCTGTGCCCACCTGCCACCCCATCCTACCATCGTTGTTTCCCCACATGTGGAGCACAGCTGCTTGGTTCTCACTGGTGGGGGATCATTCTGGCTCCTCCTGGCCTGAGGGGGGGGAGACAGAGAGGACTGAGGGAGTGGCAGCACTTTTGGGACGTGGTGGGGTAAGGGAGTCATTCCTCCCATTAAAGAACTGGGCTGTCTGGTCTCGGCTCCATCCCAGGGGCACACTGAGTCTAGGCTCGGCTGCAGCTGGTAGATTTAGAAAGGGTGTGGGCAGGATGGGGTGAGCCACCGACAAAGTGGTGGCCTTCGGCCCCTGTGTACCATGGCACAGGTTTAAGACAGCTGGCAGAGGGGCTGGGGGCCAAATCCAGCGAGGCTCCACCATAGGCACCAGCTGAGGACTTCCTATGGCCTGAGAAAAGTGAGCAGAAGACTTTCCTGCAAATCTCCTCTCACTGGCGCCCTTGAAACACTATCCTCTCCAGGCACACCTTAGCTTGGTGGAACAGCAGCTCGCAAGCACATGCTGTCCACACCACTGGGCCCTCTGCACTCCTGAGAGCCACAGGTTAGGCCATTGGCAGCACGTGAGCTGGTGGTGTTTGAGTCCTGAGCCCCGTCCCTCCTCTGGGGACCAGAGGCTGTCCCAGAAAAGGCACCCTCTGCTCACTGTAACCACTGCTTCCTCAGACTTCACCACTGCCAAAGGTAGGAAAGGAAGAGCTTCGTCGTATTATACCTGCAACATGAGGCTCTCATTGGCATCTCCAGTGAGAGTTTGATTGGGGAACAAATGGGACTTGAGGCTAATAATCTGTCTGGGAATTCTCTCTTATGCCACCTCATGCCACCTCAGAGCCATGCGGGTGCTCACAGAAACTATGTAACATGGGCAGAGGAGGGCCCCAGGGGCAAACAGACAGTGACCACAAATTCGCTTCCTCCGCACACTGGCTCCGCTTGTTGACCCATCCCTACAGATGTGCTCACCTGTGCCTGACCAAGCCTGCTTCCCTGGGAGGCCTGGGAGATGGGAGAGGAGGAATGATCTATGCAGCATGGGTGAGGGAGGGTGGTGACTGGGGTGTCCTGCTCAGGGGACCTTTGCAGGATTGTCCTGCAAGTAGCTTCGTCCTGTGAGAGGCACACAGCACTTGGGTGAGGCATTCTTGGGGGTTTGAGGACTGAAAATGTTAGACAAAGTTGGATTTTTTTACAAATATTTAAAACACATTTCAATTCTCTAGGCCATTTTAAACAAATCAACTGAGTATTACAAAGTTGTGGGTTGGTATGTAGAAGACTGAATGAGAATGACTGGATTCATTCATTCAACCACAAACACTTATTGTGGGGCCATCACGAGTTGTGATGGGGTCACAAAGATGATTAAGACAAAGTTCCTGGCCCTGAGGGGACCAGGGAAGAGTACAGATTCATCTGCCCATTCCTTAGGTCCTTGGGGGCACAGAGATAAATAAGACACAGCTTCTGACCTCAAGCTGCCCACCCACCACCCAGTAGACTGCATATGATGATGTCTGACAGTGTGGAAGGCACTAGCATAGAACTATGTCACGGCCACAGGGAAGCTGAAAGGGGTCACTGAGCTCACCCAGTGGAGATGGGGTGCAGGGGGAAAGGTCTGAGGTTAGCAGAGCAGGCAATGCTTGTGGAGGTGCTGAACAAGCGGGGGGCATTCCAACCAAGGAAACGACATGAATGGCCTTGTGATCTGCTTTGGGAAACTTCAGCAAACTTGGAACGCTGTCAGGGATAATGAAGAGAGGCCATGTCAGGGAGTAAGAAGAGAGGCCAGAGAGGAAGTGCCATGTGCGCCCACTCCCAGTCAGAGCCATTCGCCTTCTACCAGACATTCCCCAATCCCCTGGGGGTGGTGTCTCCCAGGGCTCAGCTCCTCCCTCCATCCTTCATCCTGAGATGACAACACCCCTCTGAACCTGTGACTCAAGGGTGGCTGCACTAGATGTCATAGAAGCAACAGTGAAATTTCTGGACCTGCAGAAAAGAGGTAGACTATGTTCCACGGGGCATCAGGGAAGACGTCTAGAGGTGGCAGTTGCACTTGGTCTGAGAGGATGAGGAAGACCCGGACAGGTCGGGGTGGCAGTGAGGGAATCCTGGGGTTGGGTTTGTTTTTAGTGGAGTTTTAAGCAGATGGTTGCTTTCCTGCAGTTGGTTCCTTTGCCTTTTCCAGACACCAGTTTTCTATGTGAGCATACTGCCAGGTCCCATAGGATTGGAGTCACGGCGTTTGTTGCAGACCAAGCAACAAACATGTGTGAGATCAAGGTTTGCCAGGTTAATGACAAGTGTACCTGTGACTCTGGAGTCCCACAACCATGATGACTGTCATTCCCGGGGACCTGAAGGATGAAATGTTTTCTATATCTAATCTTTCTGGGCCCGGTTAATTCCTCATCCTTCAAGACATGCCTTGTGTGCTACTTTCTCAGAAAATCTTTCCCCTGACCCTCTTACTCTCCTGCATACCCCTAAGCTGAGCTGCCTGCCTCTCTGATTCCACCATAGACCTGATACAGCCTTCATTGCATTTTGCACTGCAAGTCTTTCCTTTTTAAGTGTGTTTGTTTCCTTCTCTGGCTGGGTGGCCTTTAAAAACATGTCTCATGCATCTTTGTGTTCCTAGGACCTATTGAAGAACCTGACAGACAGGAGGCATCCAACACATGCTGGCTGAGTGAATGAATTATTGTAAGCATTGTAAACTATCCATTTTAAACTATAAATACCGATATAATGGACATACATATATATTAGAAATACCTAAGACACAAGACACAATGTATGCAAAGATCACTATTGTTACACTATCTTCAGGGGAGCATTACCAGACATCAGTGTGCAATAGATTCCTTCTGCACAGTGAGCTGGGGAAAAGCCCTGGCTGGGAGCAAACTGCTAGGTTCCAGACCTGACACTGTGAGCCACTTGAGTGACTTTGGTCAATGACATAAACTCTCTGGGCTTCCCATCCCCTGCTGCTGCTGGTCTCTGTCGCCAAAAAGACAGAGGCAGGCTGTGCTCCTGCTCCTGCTTTACATGTAACCTGAAAACCAGCCTTTGAGGTGTGACTTCAGGCACCTCTGCCAGCATATGGCATGTGAGACTCACTGCCAGCCACCCCATTCCTCATCTTCTGGGGAGGACGATGAGGCCATGGGTGTGCACAGGGGCTTACACAACACAGGGGGCGGCCATGCTGGGCAACTCCTGCCTGGACAATCTACAAGGAAGCTGATGCAAACAGCTGGGGATCCCATGTTCTGGAGGCCTCGGCTTCCTCCCTCCTGCCTTGCTTTCTTTCTAGCCCCCAAACCAAGGGCTTTTCCTGCTTACTGCCTTGTCACTCCTGGTTTCTGTAAGGCCAGCTCAGCAGCGGTAGCAGGAATGGAGTAACTTGGCCAGCGGTTTGGAGCACAGACCCCTGGTTGCATCATCTGTAGCGTCGGAGCCACCAAGGAAAGATGCTCTGACATGTTAATGGGGTTCTCATTTCCCAAGCAGCTGTCCCCAGGAGAGCAGGTGGCAGTTGTGACAGGAGAGTGAGAACAACCTTTTGCAGCCTGGCCAAGTTATGATGAAGAATTCAGCCAGGCAGCCTGTCCTTCAGATTTCAGAGCTGGACACATACTAATATTTGAGGTTATTATCTGCTGAGGCTCCTAAGATCTGGCTCATGGCCCAAGTCCTTGGCCTTCAAGAATCTTTGGTAAAGAAACAAAAGAGAAATGTTTCTCTCTCCCCTTATGCCTCTCTTACACACACACACACCTTCCATGTAACAAAAACTGAAAATGTAAACACCAGATGGTCATTTTAAAAATAGCCTCACAAACGTGATTTGAGGAGCACTGACAAATCTGACTCCATCCTTCTTGCCCACCACACCTCTATTCTCTTTCTCGTTTCCACTTCTGCCCTGGGAGAGACCCCATAGGTTACCTAGTTCAACTCTTTAATGAATCCACTGAGGACACTGTGGCCCAGAAAGCATAGGAGATTTGTCCAATACCATACCTAGTTACTTTCAGTCAACCATAAAGTTCTCTGGATAAGGGTCAGAGGAAGACTGACTACCTTTCCTTGGGGGGAGAGTAGACTCTCAGGACCCACAGGAGGGCTTAATGACCCCTACATCTCTTAGAATCCAGAGAGTGGTAGTCAGAGAACTATTTTCAATATTCCTAAAACCCTATGATAATCACACATTTTCCTGCTACCTGAAAATACCAGCCACCTCAGTTAAAGAATAACACTGAATATATAAGAGTTTATAAATACTTTTACTGTTCACTAGAAAAAATATCAAATATGCACAAAACAATCAACAGCCAGGCACCTACCATCAGGACGTATTACCACCATTATTTCAGGTCAGTGGCACCCATTGTCACTTTCATTTAAAAACTGTATCTGTAGTTACATGGGTTAGATAAAAACGAACAGGAAAAGGACTCAGGAGTGTACAGGATAGCTTCTGCGGTAGTTACGAGCTTTCAAAAATTGAGTCAAAAATAATGAAGAGATAAATAATAATATGGAAATAATAAAATGAGTTCTTGATGCTGAGAAAATTGGCAGTCACCCTCCTATACACTTCCCAGCTACATCTCTGCTGCTGCACAATTTCTTTAGCCAGGGCTTTTCATCACAGGCTCACTAAAAGCAAATAAATAATGCTCTGATCTTGACTCTGACTCATTAGGCTGGAACAAACCCAGATCAAAGAGAGGGAGAGGGTGGGGGCAGGGATGGACAGCGGAGCAGGGGGTGCATCTCATACTCTGTTAGTAATTGAGGAGCTCCAGCAAGGAGGCACAGTGGCCGCAGACTCCAGCCACAGTCCTCAGACGGTCCACGCACAGCGGCTCTGCCCTGCTGTGGAGCGCTGAGGAAGTGCCCTTGTGGCGTCAATTATCCAACTATTATGTTGCACTTTTCTGCTTTACAGCATCCTGAGGATCATGAGTCAATGCCTATAAAGGGCAGGTAATGTGGTGCCTAATAAGGAGGCTGCTCCACAGATGTTTAAAATGGGGAAATGCTTAGGCTCCATTTCCTCATTTTGTTTTCTATTCTCCTCTCTGTTTCCTTGATTGACTTTTTTGCCACTGTACCTTCTGGGTTTCTCAGCCTCTGCCCTCTTGCCGTTTGTCTCCCTTTCCCGGTTTTCTGAGCCTCTGTTTCATCTGTCTCTCTGTTCATTAGGGAATAGTGTTCCACACACACAGACACCTGCTCCTACCACAGGCTGCGGGGGAGGAATGCCACTCGGAGTGTGGAGATCAGTGTTCCGTATCTGCCCTTTGACCTATGACGGTGAAGAGGACGAGAGCCAGGTGGCAGGACCTTTGCTCTTATGCTCAGAGGCCAGGACCTCTGTTTAGCCACAGGGCTGCCAGCAGCCTCGTGGCAGGTCCCTGACTCAGAGGATGAAGGGACGGACTGTCCACTGTGCATTCCACTCTGCAGAGAGACCTCAAAGTTTCTTACCAGAAAGGAGAAGCTGCTGCCGGTCTCCCGTTTACCTCACAGCATACGTGTGCTGAACTTCATGCATGTAGCCAACTCTGGGGGCAAGATTCCGATCTGGGAAGATCTGTGTGACAGGCAGGGACCCAAGCTGAGGTCCCAGCAGACTAGGGATCTCGGGTTGCCTATGAAGGATGGCGGAATGTGCCTCCTCCAAACATGCAAGAGGTTCATGTGGGGTTAAAGGCCCTTTAAAAAATCAGGTGCAGGAAGGGCTCTTTGACCCTCTCCATTTTCTTCCTAAAACCAGGTAATAAAACTCCATATGCAAGATGTCCTCTTTATAACAGAATGAAAGTAACTGGCTCATCAGCAAGGACGAGAAGCTGAAGCTCAGAGGATTCTGTGCAAACAGACCTTGCCGAAACAGCTCTTATCTTCCCTTAGCCTCCCCAGCTATTTTAGTTACTTTTCTATAGTTGACTCCGTTCAACCTAGCAACAAAAATTCAGGCTTGGCCACTTCTTGGCTTACTGACAGCAAAGGGAACATTGTGCCTCCACTACATCTGCTGGCCTTCCCAGTCTGCAAGGGCACCTCTCTTCCCCCGCCCCCCACGACAGCGTTTGGACGAAGGGACGGTACCTGAGTTCTCTCTTGCAGGAGTGATGGCTGCCTGGCCTGGGCTCACTCAGCCTATCGGCCTAGCCCAAGGTGCTCTTGCTCTTGGCTGCCATCTAGTGGCCTCCCATGACTATTGCAGCCATGAAATTCTAAGCCCTGCTGAAGGTGGGCCTCTCACCTGGGCACGTCCTTACCAATGCTTTCCTTCCTCATCTCCCGCCCAGCTAGGCTGTTGCCGAGAGTCTCTGTGCCTCAGACGGCAGGGTGCGGTGAGACCCAGGGGACCCTGGGATGAGGAGGCAGGCGCTTGGCGACAGGGGAGACTTCAAAGAGACTGAGTGACCGGAAGGCTTCCTGCTGGTTCTGCAGCGACGGCCGAGCCCATCCTATCTTGTCTGAGGTCCCCTGTGCATGTCTGCAGTGTGAATGCTCACTGGCACGCTTATCTCCTTGCCTGTCTGGGGGGTTGGGGGCTAATGTAACTGTCAAGCACAGCCCCGATCCTGACCCTCCTGTGCCGGAATTGCTTCCGCGCTGCCCGGGGCCTTTCCAGCCCTCTGTGCTCCTGCTGGGCCCTCCCATCTCCTGGGTCCCCTTCCCCTACGCCGTGCTCCTGCCGGCCTGACGCCGGGATGCTCCTGAAGCACGGCCTGCGCACTTGGGCCCGGGGTCTTTGCTCCCCAGCTCTTCTTTCCACCTGTGGAGATAGCATCTTCGGGAACAAATGCAGATGCCCGTCCTCTGGAATTTCCCCCTTGCTCTGGCCTCTCCTACCCAGTCTGCAGGTGGTCTTCCCTCCCACCTCCTCCGCCCAACACTTTGCCCTCTTTCCCATACTTATCCCTGGCTGTATGCCTGTCTCAAACCGCCCTGTTTGTGTAGGTGGCCCCTGACCTACTCATCTCTCTGTCTGTATCACACCAAATAAAAAAAGCCCTGAAAGCTTTCTCAAAGGACGTGAGGGCTGGTCAGGGCTGAGGCTCACCGTGACAGCTCTCGCACGGTGGGACTCTGTGCCCAGGCCTTAGGAACACTGCGTGTCAGCGAGCAGGAGCCCCGTGGGTGCCGGGCTATCCTTCAGGTGCACAGACACTCTTGCCCCCCGAGTTCACTCTCACACGCCCCTTCCCAGGGAGACACGGACTTCACAAGCACTGCTGGCACTGGGGACCCTGCCTCGCACAGTGTGAGAGAGTGTCACCCAGCAGCCCGTCATGGTTGATTTTCTGTGAGGTGCAGGGGACATGGAGATGCTTTGGATGTGAAATTCCGTGGGTGCAGGGGGCTGGAGGCGGGAGACACCAGGGTTCGCGGTGGTGTGCGAGAGGCTTAGAGGCCCCAGGGAGGAGGGCTGGTCCTGAGCGCGGTCTGAGCAGAGCTCCCGGCAGCTCCGAGGGCAGCCCCCCGTGTGAGCTCCTGTTTGGTCTCCCTGTTTGATGATTACAGCCTCTGCTTTCACTCTTTGTGGACGTGGATGGGGCCCTAGGGCTGGGTGGGTGGCGGCGCTCACTGATTGGCTCAGCAGACGTCTGCTGGAGACTGGCTGTGCTCCAGCTGGGCGCATGAAGGCGACAGGAATCACCCTTGTGGTCACATGCCGTGTCATCCTAGAATAGCTACTCATTTCTCTTCGATTAAAGGAAAAAACAAAACTGAGTACCTTCGATGAGACATCTGGAACTTGAAACAAAACCGGCAAATTCACGTCCTTCTCTGACGAAACCAGGCTCGTGGCAGAGGCTTGGGGAGATCTGAGTGATCAAAACAAGAGGAAATTAGAACCATTGCCCCTGGTTCGAAGAGCCAGGCCCGCGGTTGTTTGGGGGGAACCCCAGATCCAGCTGTCCCCCGCAATCCTGGGGCCTGGCCATTCTGGGGCCTCCAAAAGATGGTCCTGCCCTCTCTGGTCCTGCTCTGGCTCCTCTGCCTTTTTTGTTTTAAACTAGCCCATGCCGGCTGTGGATTGTTGGAGATGGTGGGCAGATTAAGGCAGGGAAAGGGTTGGTAAAAGCAGATATGCATGGGCGAAATGAAAAGACCTGCACAGAACTTCGGAGCACCTGAGGAGTGCCTGTCCTTTATGTCAGGCCTGAGCTGGGACCTCATGTCCCAGTACTCCCAGTCTCCTCCCTCCACCATGCTTTTCCTCTGGAACATTCCTTGCTTCCAGACAGCAAGTGAAGCAGCCACGGTGCAGGGCTGAGACCAGTTGTCCTCACAGGGAGTGACCCGCCTCGCTGGTCGTTGGGGGTTCACTTTATTACACATGAAGGACCGAGGCGTGTGGGGTCTGGCCATCATAGACCGCCCTGTGTGCAGCCCGTGTGCGCTCCAGGCCAGCCAGAAATGGAAACTCAGAAACTCTTGCCAAGAGCAGCTCTCTTTTCTAATGAGAAAAGCCTTCATTGTCTATTGTTCATTTATAACAAAGGCATGTGGAAGGAGTTTGGCGCTCATAAGGCATTTATTGTTTCATTTCTTCCCACCATTTCCCGGGTCCCAGGAGAGCTGGCGAGGAGGGTGTGACCCAGCTCCTGTACTGCCTTTGTGATATGTAAACAGCCTGCCTTGGACCTGACACCTAAATGCTGACCAGGGAGGCCTGAGGCCACGTTTGAACGGCTTCAGCGCACAGTACTCTGGCCTAAACAGGAGGGGGTGCTCAAGCCTGGCGGGGGCGGGGCTTCCGCAGGCAGGCCGCCCTGGGATTCCTCCTCACGCAACTGGGTCTGTTCAGGCACTGACCTTCCGGGCCAGGTCTCACCTCCTCCAGCCCTGCAGGTGTTTCCCGAGCCCATGATTGCAGGTATTCTGAGTCCATTTCACTAAATGCTCCTTTCTCTTTTTCAGACTGTTCTGCGTAAGAGCTGCTTGTCCCGTGCAAGGTATTACTTAAAGCACATTTAGAACTTTCTTACCGCGTCTCAGAAAAGGGTTTTGCCAACAATAAACGGCTTGGAACCCAGTGCTTTGGCTGGATGAGGATTTTCCAATCCTCCAGAACTGTAAATAAACACATTACCCTTTCAGAGGGCTCTGCCTCCCTATCTTGTCCTCCCGAAAGCTCAGGGCATCGCACAGGTACGGTTCTGTCAGTGTCTTAACCTTCATGGGAGGTAGGCAAGTGCCATTTCTCCAACAAGGGCTGAGACTGATTCCCAAATCCTCCCAGGACAGGAACGAACTGAACTTCACTGACCACTCAGGTAAGAGCTGCTTGCGACCAGCTGGAGTTTGGCGGACTGAAAGAAATCTGCTCCTTCCCTTCCCAGCCGACTGCCAATGGGCTGCTGTTCTGACACTCCAGGACCCACTGTGACAGTGGGTAGGTTCTGGGGATGCCCGGTTATGTCAGGGTCTGCCCTTTTCAAGCCTCTGTCCTATTCCCCCTCTCACCCCTGCCAAAGACTGTATATCGGGGAACAGGGAGCTGGAGATGAGAGAACCACGCACAATGATGCCTTGTTTCTGGCTTCAGGGGCATGGGCGTGGGATGGGACTGTGGGATGTCACTCTATTTAGATGTCAAACAATAACCATTTCACATAAAAACACAGATTTCTGGTACTGTTAGAAAAACCAGCATTTCTGGCTGCTGGAGGCACATACCTGCAGACAATGTTGACTGGCTGGAGGGCACTCTGTCCCCATTAGTCAGGAAGGTGACCTCTCCTTCACCTGACACCCCACTTAGCCAGCTCTGCTCATTTATGTCACCCACCTGACTGTCATCAGCAGGTGAGTCTGGGCCCCTCCCCCAACTCAGGGGGGACAAACTATCATCCCCCAGTGGATCCTTGAAGTGCTAACAGCTCTTAATAAGAACTACATCACCTGTGTTACTATTTCATAAGAAAGCCATTGGGTGTAACGAATCTCTGATAGCCTGCTTTATACTTAGATATTAGCTGTAAGGTAGATCTATTCAAAGTTATGTGAAAAGAATACAACAGAACAAGCATGTCACAGGTGCCCTGAAAGTACACAAAGCCGACTGGCAGCTTACTGCAAGTGTGGTTTTTAAAAGATGCAGCAAAACAAAAGGAACATATTATGGAAGAGGGGATGAAGATAGTCCCTCACAGAGACTCACTTATCCATTGGCAGGAGGGCATGTGACAGTTACCAGCAGGAGGAAAAACTACTTAAAGAGTGAAATCTTCTCAGCAAATGATGGCACTGCCCAGGGAACCAACCCTTTCCCTCCATAATGTGCCTGCAAACTTACCCTGGTGTGTCCCCTCCCTAGTCTCCCTGACTCCTCCCACAACCCACACGGAATCTCACTTTTGCCCTTCCTGCAGGGTTATCACCACACCCAGGGATGGAGCATGGAGAGCGAGGTAGCAGCCCAGTTCTAGGGGCAGCACTGATGTGCCCCTATGCACTGACTACCCCAGTTCTGAAAAATACCGATGAGTTCCATAGTGGTTCGCTTTGGAGAGGACAGGACTAGCAAGACTGGAGATTGTCTCAATGTGAATACAGGCAGTTGCTACTCTAAAAAGACAGGAACATATGGTTCTAGATTTTGGGTGATTAAAATTAGAAAAATTCGAGGGGTGGAGCCAAGATGGTGGCATGAGTAGAGCAGCAAAATCTCCTCCCAAAACCACATATATCTATGAAAATATAACAAAGACAACTCTTCCTAAAATAGAGACCAGAGGACACAAGACAACATCCAGACCACATCCACACCTGCGAGAACCCAGCGCCTCGCAAAGGGGGTAAGAGGTAAGATACAAGCCCCGGCCCGGTGGGACCTGAGTGCCCCTCCCCCCAGCTCCTGGCAGGAGGAGAGGAGTCAGCAGGGAGGGGGAGGGAGCTCAGGACTGCTGAACACCCAGCCCCAGCCACCCGCACCAGAAAGCAGACACAGTGCATGCGTGGGGTCCTGGATACTAGGGAAACAGGGCGGCAGGACCAGTGAGCGGGTGCCTGAGGCCGATGCCAGAGAACAAAGAAACGGGAGCGGCCATTTTTTTTTTTTTTTTTTGGCGAGTGCTTTTTGGAAGTCTTAAAGGGACAGGGACCCCAATACTAGGGAAACAGGGCAGCAAGACCGGTGAGCGGGTGCCTGAGACCGGCACCTGAGGACAAAGAAAATTGTGCGTTTTTCTTTTTTTAAATTATTTATTTAATTTTTTTTTTTGCTGTTGTTGTTTTGGTTTGGAGAGTGCTTTTTGGAAGACTTAAAGGGGCAGGGCAGGACACTTAGTCCAGAGACAGGGAATCTGGGGATCTCTGGGCACTCTAACCCCCTGGGCAGCAGGGAGCATGGAGGCCCCTTACGGAGATAAATAGCCTCCCGGCCACTCCCCCTCCAACGGGGCTCCACCATTTTGGAGCAGCAGCCGGAGCCACGCACTGCAACAGCAGAGATAAACTCCATAGCAGCCGGGCAGGAAGTAGAAGCCCTATCTGCGCAGAGCTGCCCAGCACAAGCTACTAGAGGTCGCTATTCTCCCAGGAGAGGAAGGCCACAAACCAACAAGAAGGAAAGCTCTTCCAGCCGTCACTCGTACCAGCTCTGCAAACTATTTCTATCACCATGAAAAGGCAAAACTACAGGCAGACAAAGATCACAGAGTCAACATCTGAGAAGGAGACAGACCTAACCAGTCTTCCTGAAAAAGAATTCAAAATAAAAATCATGAACATGCTGACAGAGATGCAGAGAAAAATGCAAGAGCAATGGGATGAAGTCCGGAGGGAGATCACATATGTCAGGAAGGAGATCACAGAAGTGAAACAAAACCTGGAAGGATTTATAAGCAGAATGGATAAGATGCAAGAGACCATTGAAGCAATAGAAACCAGTGAACAGGAATGTATAGAAGCTGACATAGAGAGAGATAAGAGGATCTCCAGGAATGAAACAATACTAAGAGAACTATGTGACCAATCCAAAAGGAACAATATCCATGTTATAGGGGTACCAGAAGAAGAAGAGAGAGGAAAAGGGATAGAAAGTGTCTTTAAAGAAATAATTGCTGAAAACTTCCCCAAACTGGGGAGGAAATAATCGAACAGACCACGGAAATACACAGAACCCCCAACAGAAAGGATCCAAAGAGAACAACACCAAGACACATAATAATTAAAATGGCAAGGATCAAGGACAAGGAAAGAGTTTTAAAGGCAGCTAGAGAGAAAAAGGTCACCTATAAAGGAAAACCCATCAGGCTATCATCAGACTTCTCGACAGAAAAGCCTACAGGCCAGAAGAGAATGGCATGATACATTTAATACAATGAAACAGAAGGGCCTTGAACCAAGGATACTGTATCCAGCACGACTATCATTTAAATATGATGGTGGGATTAAACAATTCCCAGACAAGCAAAAGCTGAGGGAATTTGCTTCCCACAAACCACCTCTACAGGGCGTCTTACAGGGACTGCTCTAGATGGGAGCACTCCTAAAAAGAGCACAGAACAAAACACACAACATATGAAGAATGGAAGAGGAGGAATAAGAAGGGAGAGAAGAAAGAATCTCCAGACAGTGTATATAACAGCTCAATAAGCGAGCTAAGTTAGGCAGTAAGATACTAAAGAGGCTAACCTTGAACCTTTGGTAACCATGAATTTAAAGCCTGCAATGGCAATAAGTATATATCTCTCAATAGTCATCCTAAATGTAAATGGACTTAATGCACCAATCAAAAGACACAGAGTAATAGAATGGATAAAAAAGCAAAACCCATCTATATGCTGCTTACAAGAAACTCACCTCAAACCCAAAGACATGCACAGACTAAAAGTTAAGGGAAGGAAAAACATATTTCAGGCAAACAACAGTGAGAAGAAAGCAGGGGGTGCAGTACTAATATCAGACAAAATAGACTTCAAAACAAAGAAAGTAACAAGAGATAAAGAAGGACACTACATAATGATAAAGGGCTCAGTCCAACAAGGGGATATAACCATTCTAAATATATATGCACCCAATACAGGAGCACCAGCATATGTGAAGCAAATACTAACAGAACTAAAGAGGGAAATAGACTGCAATGCATTCATTGTAGGAGACTTCAACACACCACTCACCCCAAAGGATAGATCCATGGGGCAGAAAATAAGTAAGGACACAGAGGCACTGAACAACACACTAGAACAGATGGACCTAATAGACATCTACAGAACTCTACATCCAAAAGCAACAGGATACACATTCTTCTCAAGTGCACATGGAACATTCTCCAGAATAGACCACATACTAGGCCACAAAAAGAGCCTCAGTAAATTTCAAAAGATTGAAATCCTACCAACCAACTTTTCAGACCACAAAGGCATAAAATTAGAAACAAACTGTACAAAGAAAACAAAAAGGCTCACAAACACATGGAGGCTTAACAACATGCTTCTAAATAATCAATGGATCAACGAACAAATCAAAATAGAGATCAAGGAATATATGACAACAACACAAAGCCCCAACTTCTGTGGGACGCAGCGAAAGCAGTCTTAAGAGGAAAGTATATAGCGATCCAGGCACACTTGAAGAAGGAAGAAGAATCCCAAATGAATAGTCTAACATCACAATTATCGAAACTGGAAAAAGAAGAACAAATGAGGCTTAAAGTCAGCAGAAGAAGGGACATAATAAAGATCAGAGAAGACATAAACAAAATTGAGAAGAATAAAACAATAGCAAAAATCAACGAAACCAAGAGCTGGTTCTTTGAGAAAATAAACAAAATAGATAAGCCTCTAGCCAAACTTATTAAGAGAAAAAGAGAATCAACACAAATCAACAGAATCAGAAATGAGAATGGAAAAATCACAACAGACTCCACAGAAATACAAAGAATTATTAAAGACTACTATGAAAACCTATATGCCAACAAGCTGGAAAACCTAGAAGAAATGGACAACTTCCTAGAAAAATACAACCTCCCAAGACTGACCAAGGAAGGAACACAAAAGTTAAACAAACCAACTACGAGCAAAGAAATTGAAACGGTAATCAAAAAACTACCCAAGAACAAAACCCCGGGGCCAGATGGATTTACCTCGGAATTTTATCAGACACACAGAGAAGACATAATACCCATTCTCCTTAAAGTGTTCCAAAAAATAGAAGAGGAGGGAATACTCCCAAACTCATTCTATGAAGCCAACATCACCCTAATACCAAAACCAGGCAAAGACCCCACCAAAAAAGAAAATTACAGACCAATATCCCTGATGAATGTAGATGCAAAAATACTCAATAAAATATTAGCAAACAGAATTCAACAGCATATCAAAAGGATCATACACCATGACCAAGTGGGATTCATCCCAGGGATGCAAGGATGGTACAACATTCGAAAATCCATCAACATCATCCACCACATCAACAAAAAGAAAGATGAAAACCACATGATCATCTCCATAGATGCTGAAAAAGCATTTGACAAAATTCAACATCCATTCATGATAAAAACTCTCAGGAAAATGGGAATAGAGGGCAAGTACCTCAACATAATAAAGGCCATATATGATAAACCCACAGCCAACATTACACTGAACAGCAAGAAGCTGAAAGCTTATCCTCTGAGATCGGGAACTAGACAAGGATGCCCACTCTCCCCACTGTTATTCAACATAATACTGGAGGTCCTAGCCACAGCAATTAGACAAAACAAAGAAATACAAGGAATCCAGATTGGTAAAGAAGTTAAACTGTCACTATTTGCATATGATATGATATTGTACATAAAAAACCCTAAAGACTCCACTCCAAAACTACTAGAACTGATATTGGAATACAGCAAAGTTGCAGGATACAAAATTAACACATAGAAATCTGTAGCTTTCCTATACACTAACAATGAACCAATAGAAAGAGAAATCAGGAAAACAATTCCATCAAAAAGAATAAAATACCTCAGAATAAATCTAACCAAAGAAGTGAAAGACCTATACCCTGAAGACTACAAGTCACTCTTAAGAGAAATTAAAGGGGACACTAACAAATGGAAACTCGTCCCATGCTCATGGCTAGGAAGAATTAATATAATCAAAATGGCCATCCTGCCCAAAGCAATATACAGATTTGACACAATCCCTATCAAATTACCAGCAACATTCTTCAATGAACTGGAACAAATAATTCAAAAATTCATATGGAAACACCAAAGACCCCGAATAGCCAAAGCAATACTGAGAAAGAAGAATAAAGTAGGGGGGATCTCACTCCTCAACTTCAAGTTCTATTACAAAGCCATAGTAATCAAGACAATTTGGTACTGGCAGAAGAACAGAGCCACAGACCAGTGGAACAGATTAGAGACTCCAGACATTAACCCAAACATATATGGTCAATTAATATTTGATAAAGGAGCCATGGACATACAATGGCGAAATGACAGTCTCTTCAACAAATGGTGCTGGCAAAACTGGACAGCTACATGTAGGAGAATGAAACTGCACCATTATCTAACCCCATATACAAAAGTAAACTCAAAATGGATCAAAGACCTGAATGTAAGTCATGAAACCATAAAACTCTTAGAAAGAAACATAGGCAAAAACCTTTTAGACATAAACATGAGTGACCTCTTCTTGGGCATGTCTCCCCGGGCAAGGAAAACAACAGCAAAATGAACAAGTGGGACTATATTAAGCTGAAAAGCTTCTGTACAGCAAAAGACACCTTCAATAGAACAAAAAGGAACCCTACAGTATGGGAGAATATATTTGTAAATGACAGATCCAATAAAGGCTTGACGTCCAAAATATATGAAGAGCTCACATGCCTCAACAAACAAAAAACAAATAACCCAATTAAAAAATGGGCTGAGGAACTGAACAGACAGTTCTCCAAAAAAGAAATACAGATGGCCAACAGACACATGAAAAGATGCTTCACATCGCTAATTATCAGAGAAATGCAAATTAAAACAACAATGAGATATCACCTCACACCAGTAAGGATGGCTGCCATCCAAAAGGCAAACAACAACAAATGTTGGCGAGGCTGTGGAGAAAGGGGAACCCTCCTACACTGCTGGTGGGAATGTAAATTAGTTCAACCATTGTGGAAAGCAGTATGGAGGTTCATCAAAATGCTCAAAACAGACCTACCATTTGACCCAGGAATTCCACTCCTAGGAATTTACCCTAAGAATGCAGCAATCAAGTTTGAGAAAGACAGATGCACCCCTATGTTTATTGCAGTACTATTTACAATAGCCAAGAATTGAAAGCAACCTAAATGTCCATCGGTAGATGAATGGATAAAGAAGATGTGGTACATATACACAATGGAATACTACTCAGCCATAAGAAGAGGGCAAATCCTACCATTTGCAGCAACATGGATGGAGCTGGAGGGTATTATGCTCAGTGAAATAAGCCAAGCAGAGAAAGAGAAATACCAAATGATTTCACTAATCTGTGGAGTATAAGAACAAAGGAAAAACTGAAGGCACAAAATAGCAGCAGAATTACAGAACCCAAAAATGTACTAACAGGTACCAAAGGGAAAGGGACTGGGGAGGGTGGGTGGGTAGGGAGGGATAAAGGGGGGGTATTAAGATTAGCATGCATAGAGGGGGAGGGAGAAAGGGGAGGGCTGTACAACACAGAGAAGACAAATAGTGATTCTACAACATTTTGCTATGCTGATGGACAGTGACTGTAAAGTGGTTTATAGGGGGGACCTGGTATAGGGGAGAGCCTAGTAAACATAATATTCTTCATGTAAGTGTAGATTAAAGATAAAAAAAGAAAGAAAGAAAAGGGGGATTACTCCTTGATAGGGTAAAAGTAACTGTAAATCAATGATTAATGCATGCTTTAAATATCCTTAATTTTGATCACTTAAAGGGTGTCAGATAATCGGCTATGGATGTACACTTTCCTGATAATATTCTTTTCTCTTAAAAAAAAAAAAGCACTTCCTGGGTGGTGACCTCCAATGAGTTCTACACAATGGTATAAAGGGCATATCAAAGTGTGGGCAAAGGGTCTGTTTGTGTTTATACAGAGGATCAAAGCTTAATTTGGCTACCCAGAAAATGAACTAAGATACGATATGAAGAAGAACTTCCAACATCAGCACTCTCTGGAAGAGTCATACCAGAAGATGATCATCAAAAAACCTCAACAAAGATCCAGGCGATGCTGCAGTTGTAGCTGCATCCATCCCACTGGTTCCCTGGACTTGCCATTGGAATGAAGAAGGAGATATCTAAGCTGGCCTGTGCTTTCAGTAAAACAACAAATTTGACTGGATCTATACTGTTGGAACTCAACCAAGAATTAGGAGAAATGCAAGTTGTAGCACTCCAAAATCCTACAACTACAGACTATCTACTGTTAAAAGAACATATGGGATGTGAACAGTTCCCAGGAATGGGTTGTTTTAATTTGTCTGATTTCTCTCAGACTGTTCAAGTGCAGTTGGACAATATCCAACATATCATAGACTAATTTTCACAAATGCCTAGGGTGCCTAACTGGTTTTCTTGGCTTCACTGGAGATGGCTTGTAATTATATATCTGCTTTGGTTATGTAACTGTATTCCTATTATGTTAATGTGTGTGTGCAATTTAACTAGTAGTTTAAAACCTATACATACTTAAGTTACTCTACAAGAAGATATGTCAAAGAAATAATCAAACCTCCCATGTTTTCTTCCGTCTGCTACCTCTATAGCCTTTCTTCTTCCTTCCTAATTACAACCCTTAAATAGAATTCGTGCCTCATATCGAATTTACTGAGTATCATAATTCCTCCAAGTGGTAAAGATACCTCAAGACAAATGCTGGGCATAGAAGCCACAGGGCATAAATCTGCAAAGAAGTAAAAAGCTAACCTTTTCAAACAATATGGCTTCTCTCTCACTTACCAACTTTACATCTCCCTGTATGGCCCCGGAAGATGACTGGTTAGCCAGAGACGGGTAAGGTTTCTCAAGGGAGGAACAGCCTAAGACAGGCACAGTCACAGGGGGGCCATCAGGTGAGAAATTGGGGATCAACAGTGGTGAGGCTTAGAACCTCACCCCCCCCTGTTTTGAGAGAAATCTTCTGCATCCGTGGATGTTTTAATGCCCTTGTCTAGCTTGTATTAACACATAGTCTACAGGCACACACCTGATTATCTACATTTGCTCTCTAGAAAACACTAAACTATGTTTTCTACCTTTATCTTGCATCTACCTACCACTTCAGCATTTTATTAAAAATAAAAAAAATAATAATAATGAAGGGAGAAACGTGGGATCCACATATAAATCAAGTATAAAAATCAAACAAATATTCATATTTGATCTGATTGTTGATAGTTCATAATGCGTGATCAAAACCGAAAGTTTCTGTGACCTTGTACTGTTCACCATGTAAGAATTTAGTCACTATGTAAGAATTTGTTCACCATGTAAGAACTTGTTTGTTATGCTTCAGACGATTGGAGACTGATGAGAATTAGGCTTGGGGTGGATTAATGATTGTGCATTGAGCATTGACTCCTCTATACAGAATTTTATTGTTGTTAACAACCATTTGATCAATAAATATGAGAAATGCCCTCTCAAAAAAAAAATTAGAAAAATTCAAATTAAAACAATGGGGGAAAGGTAAATGACAAGCAGGTTGGGTGTGTTTTCAAAGGCAGTGTCCAGGGGCAAAATTCCCTTGTATTGGGGAATGACGGTGGTAGAAAGGGAAGTAGATATCTCATTTCCTCCAGGCCTATACCTAGCACTCGCTTTTGCTGAGAAAGCCAGGCCATTTCTGGTGAGCACCAGTCTTGGCTGCTCTGCTGATCAGAATGCTCCTCTGATAACCCTTAAGAAATCATCTTCCGTTAGACCCTTTCTTGAAACCTTTGCCCTCAGGGGCTGAGCTTTTGGGGATGCTGAGCACTAATGGTTTGTTTATGAAGCTGGCCTCACTAAGCCAAGGAATCTTGTCAAATTTTGGAACGAAAACCTGGGAAGACATGGAAAGAGATCATTTTGCAGAACAATTGCTCTTGACTGTTGACACCATTATGTTGACCAAAGTAAGCCAATAGCAGCTGCGCAGCACTTTACAAAACATTTTATGGTTTCTATTTAACCTTTTGACTCCCCCATAAAGTAGCCCAGACCAAATAGGGTTTTCTCCATTCTGCAGATGGAGAAATCAAAGCTCAGACAGTGACATCTGCCAAGTCACACAGCTAGCAAGTGGATTCAGGTTTCCTGACTTTTGTGTCTACTATATCTTGTGTTCTACTGTAACCCTTTGCTGCTTTATTGCTTCCATCTGTTTATGAATCCTCTAATATTTCCATGAGCTTAGCTGAATATTAGCAACTCGTCAGTTAGTCTCTGCTTTCAGCCACAGGGCCCTCTGCCCTCATTCCTTCTGGGAGGCAAAGAGGAAAGAATCACACTTTAAAGTTACAAAAAACTGGGTTTGCTGAGCACTAATGGTTTGTTTATGAAGCTGGCCTCACTAAGCTTCTTTCATTAAATAAAAGAAGCTACAAGGCACCTAGCACATAGTAGGCACTTAAGTGATATCTAACAATTGTCTGCAGCTAATCCACTTCCCAGCTGTGTGGCCCTGACAGTCACAACCTCTCTGAGCCTCAGTTCTGTCCTCTGTGAGAGGGGGATGACATCATCGCTGTCCAGGTCAGTGCACAAGTGCACTACCGCACGCTCCGGGAGAGCAGGGCTTTGCGTCTGTTTCGTTCACGGCTGTATCACGAGCACTGAAAACAGTGCTGGTGCTTGTATCACAAGCAGCGAAAACACTTGGAAGTGTTTGGTGCACGTGCAGGGAATGCACGGGCGCGTGGGGAGTCTGCCGCCGAGAGCCTATATGAATGAAAGTAGCTGCTCTATGTTCTCTTCTACCAGGTTAGCCCAGCCTGTCTCCCTACCCTGAGGAGCCAAACCCTGGCCTTCCTGTTGAGGACTTGCTTTCCCAGGCTCCACGCGGCGCGGAAGGGCCGCGGGCGGTCCTGGGGGCGGCCACGAGGGGGCAGCAGCGGCCTTGCCGTCCCCGCCGGGCGGGGCGCTCTGGCTGCGGAGGCTCCGGAACTGCTCGGCCGCCGTCGCGACCCGGATGGGGAAGGGGGTGGGTGGCCGCCCTCCCTCACACTGCACCCCTGCAAGTTGCGGGCAGGTGGGTTCTGAGCGGGCGTCAGTGTCTCTGGGACGCCGTCCCCCGCAGGCCCCAGGCTGTGTGGGGCGCCGGCGGCAGGGGAGCGGGCGTGTCCCCGACCTGCGGGCGGGCTCTGCCCTCTGGGCCCCGCGGATCCCCAGCCCGGCGGCTCGGAGCTGCCCGAGCCGTGGTCTCTGCTGCGGTGAGGAGGCCCCGGGCGTGCGGCTCGGGAAGCGAAACCGACCTCGCCCTCCAAGGAGGAGCTACGGTCGGGCGATGAGACTTCTCCTCGCAGGTTTGCTGGATGACCTTGGCAGTTCTAGTGCTTAGCTTCGCCCTCACAAGAGTTGCGCCGTTATAAGTAGGACGATTGCTTTTTAAAGGATGTTACGCTCAGTTAATGGATGAAGAATCGTTAGTTTGAGTCTTTGGTTTTGGCTGATAATCGAGCTCATACTTTTCTGTATTGTGTAATTTATGGCAACTTTTTTTTTTCTTTAAATAACACATGTCTTTGAGAACCCAGTAAAAGCTCTGCATCCTGTCCTTAGAAATTTGCATAAATTGCATCTACGTACTTGCAGTGACAGGAAAGGATTTTGGATGCTCTGAGGCCCATCCATAGACCGTGGGGATAATAACTGGTTTAGAGGGAGACGATGTGAGGCACAGGCTTTGATGAATCTGGCTCCCATTCTTACCACTCTTAAAATTCGGTTAAAGTTACCTAAGCAATTTGAATCTGAGCTTCTTATTCGTTAAAGAGGGCTAAGGTTGTGGAGATCAAATGAAAGAAGCTACAAGGCAGCTAGCACATAGTAGGCACTTAATAAGTGGTATCTAACAATCGCTTATTATCCAAGGAATTTTAACATAGAAACTGAAATTAAATTTTAATGTCCATAATTATAAAATGGCCACCACCTATATTTTGCTCATCCGTTTAATAACAATTGGTTTCGTTTTAACGCAGCCGCACCCTTGACCTTTTGCAACATTCCTAAGTTCATAGTGTCCTTCTTTCTAGGAACTTGGCTGTATTGTCCCGCCTCACAGAACAAACTCATCAGCTGCAGGCCTAGCCTGGGTTTCTGCTTTTGAAAGCAAGGGAAGGTGGATGCAATATCAACCATAACACAGCATGGAACTTGCAGAGAGGTCTTACTTCAAAACTTTATAAAAAGATCAGAACCCCAATGGACTTTCATAAGGGAGATTGAACTGGCCTGAGAGGAAGGGTAATGTGTGCCCAGCCTGCCCCTAACACCAAGGACGCCAGGTGGAAGAAGGTCCTGTATGAGCGACAGCCCTTTCCCGATAACTACGTGGACCGGCGGTTCCTGGAAGAGCTCCGGAAGAACATCTATGCCCGGAAGTACCAGTACTGGGCTGTGGTGTTTGAGTCCAGTGTGGTGGTGCAGCAGCTGTGCAGCGTCTGTGTGTTTGTGATCACCTGGTGGTACATGGACGAGGGTCTTCTGGCCCCACAGTGGCTTTTTGTGGCCGGCCTGGTTTCTTCACTGGTTGGCTATGTTTTGTTCGATCTCGTCGATGGCGGTGAAGGGCGGAAAAAGAGTGGGCGGACCCGGTGGGCTGACTTGAAGAGTGCCCTGGTCTTCATTAGTTTCACGTATGGATTTTCACCAGTGCTGAAGACCCTCACAGAGTCCGTCAGTACTGACACTGTCTACGCCATGTCAGTCTTCATGCTGTTAGGCCACCTCATCTTCTTCGACTACGGTGCCAGTGCTGCCATCGTATCCAGCACACTGTCCTTGAACATGGCCATCTTTGCTTCCGTCTGTCTCGCCTCACGCCTGCCTCGCTCCCTGCACGCCTTTCTCATGGTGACTTTTGCCATCCAGATTTTTGCCCTGTGGCCCATGCTACAGAAAAAACTGAAGGCACGTACTCCACGCAGCTATGTGGGAGTCACGCTGCTTTTTGCGCTTTTGGCCTTGGGTGGCCTGCTGTCGGTCAGCGCTGTGGGAGCCATACTCTTTGCCCTTCTGCTGGTTTCCATCTCCTTTCTCTGCCCTTTCTACCTCATTCGCCTGCAGCTTTTTAAAGAAAACATTCACGGGCCTTGGGATGAGGCTGAAATCAAGGAAGACTTATCCAGGTTCCTCAGCTAAGTTAGGGACCTGTGTTCCTTTATTAAGGCAAACCGAATGAATGATCAGCTTCCCAGCTAGTATCTGATTTGAAGGCACAGTTCCATTCCGGCAACGCACACTGATGTGGGTGGGAGAACAAAGATCCACAGAAACGCTCACCACGGGTGGGTGGTGAAGGTGCTGATCCTTTCTGCCATTTTGTGGATGGAAAAGCTCTCTGGGCTGTCTGTCTCAAATCACTGCTCTCATTTATTATTCACTGTAACAAATGAAGTGATAATGGTTTCTACTTATAAAAAAACAACATATCCACTGAGTTGTCTTGTGATTTTTCAGTAAACAGAAGGTAGAAGGGGCATAAGAGTGAAGAGAATAAATGTGTGTGTGTATAGAGTCATTCCTACCTTTTTCAGTGATTAATGATGCTCCCTTATTTATCTAGAGTTCAAACTAGAGCTCTGGATGCTGTTTTTAGTTGCCTAAGGTAACCTCAGTCAAGCTTGACTCAGAGTTTCTTCTTAGTTCTTAGTAGGGCATGTGTGCAACTCAGTACACAAGAATATTTATTACAGGAGATGGCATTTGAGCTTAACTTATGGAGGTTAGGTGGGCTTGAAGTGGTTTTAGGGCAGGTGGCAAAGGCCTTTAGGAGCCAGGTCTGTTAGGAGCAAGTGAAGCTGGCCCTCTGTGTGTGGCTAATGGCGGCTGCTGGACAAGAGAGCGTGCCCCGTCCAGTGAGGGCGACTGCTGCTCTGCTCCAGCTGGCTGTTTATGGTCAGAAGTTGGGCCTGGCTTCAGAGCTTATGAATCCAAATGAAATTCTAAGTGAAATCTCGGTTTCTAAAAATGTGATTTTTTTTAATATGATATCTGACTTTTAAATTCTGTCCAATTTAAATCAGGTCAGAAAACACCCTTGCATTGAAAATATGACAATTACTGGGCCACATTTGCTCTTAGCAAAAGCACAGAGGTGAGAAATTGTTAGATGGGAGTTCAGGTCCTGGGGATTTGAGGAAGCATAATGGGAGTTTTGAGTAAGAAGTAGTGGTCTGTGAGTCAGGAATTAGGCGTTATTCAGGCCACAGAGGGGCAGTCCAGCTCCTGTAAGGAAGGAGTGAATTGGGCTAGTTACGTAACTGCTCGTGTCTCAGTTTTTTCATCTGTAAAGTGGGAATGGAAGTATTTACCTCTGGAATGTGATGGTTAAATGAGATGTGCAAAGTGCTTTGAAGACTGCTGGTCACACCACATGTATTCATGTTAGCTGTTATTGTTACTAAGTTGAAGTGTAGGAAGACCGGAGGGCAGAGACTAAGTGCAAAATGCATCAGGTGCCTCCCAGAAGAGCTGGTCCCTCAGGAAACAATTCATTTGCAACAAGTTTCTGTGCCATCCTTTCTCGTTAGAAATTAGTTTCAAATTAGAAATTTCATCAGAGTGATAGTATTCCTAAAAAGTCATGTTTTTATTTCTCTGAACATAGATTTCTGAAAAATGTCTTAAATAGGATTGTGACTAGTGTCCTCAGCTTGTCATCTCACATTCTTTTTCTGATCTGAATTTGGGCCGATGAGTACAGTGTTTCATGGTTAGAATGGATAGCTTTCTTTAAAGCCAGTTAGGTTGCTTTTACAGTCTCAAGGATATTGGCTGATGGGGAGAGAAAGATCTCAGAGACTGACTTGTGGAGCTCAAAGCATTCACCCACCACCTGCTTTGGGTCTGACCTCATGCGTTGAGTGTGGCCAGAATTGGCTCATAGTCCACATCAGGAACAGAGCCATATGTCAGTGGTGGAAGGTGGTAGAGTTGTATAAAATTGTACTTTTGTATGTTTCAATATTAGCCCGTTTGGATGGGTTTCCAATTAGCAACTTTTAGGGAATTCACATAGCAGCTGTCTATATTGGTGAGCAGAAAGTTCCCCAAATCAGAACCACTTTCAAGAATAATTCCTCAGTGGGATGAATTAATGTGCCTGTGTTGTCATTTTCAGCTCTTCTCTGTCATACTGTACAGTATTTAGAGGCACCCAAGGCCTGATCTTGTAGAAGTCTTGTGTGGAGGGGCAGGCATGGCAAGTGGGGCTGGATGTGAGGTGTAGCTCAAAGCAGCCAACTCAGTTCACATGGAAACATGGTGGCTGAGGGGAGAAAGGTCTTCCAGCCAGAGAGACAGTGTGTACTCATGTGCAGGGCCTGATGCGCCCGGGCAGTGGGGAGCAGCACCAAGCAGGTGGGTGCAGGGGAGGGATGGGGTCTGGGAGTGCTGTGTACCTCGGGTTATTCTATCCTGTACTCGGTGGCAAATACATTTATTATATATGTGTGGTATTCTAGCAGCAGTTTTCTGCTGAACTACAGAGGTTGTAATGAGGAGCTTGTGAAAATAGTCTGGACAAAGGGCAGTGATGACAGTGGGCAAAGGGTGAGAACCCTGAGCAGAGATTTCAGAGAACTTGAGAAATCATGTTGGGAGATGGAAGGGGAACAGAGGGTGAGTGGGGGGCTTCTGCTAGAGTGAATTTGTGTTTCCATTAACTGTATCATGAAAAGGCAGAAGTGGGAACAGGTTTGGTGGTGAAGTAGATAAGCAAGTACAGGACATGTTAGGGCTGAGGTGCCTGAGATGGTACCCCTAGGCTCAGCTGTTCCATATGGAGTATCTGGAGGTCATGACTCAGAATTCTGGGTACAATCTAGAAGGTACTGAGATCTAAGCAGAATCCAGTGCTTTTGTACTTAGGATTCTTTGTACAGAATTGGTAGCTCACAACCAGGCTATAATGGAATTAGAAATGTGTCATAGGAGGGTAACTAGTAAATCAAAGTGATAAGAATCGAAGGGAAAGGAGGCTGCCCTATGACAATGGGTTAGAGAAAAAAACAGCACAGCCTGGAAAGAAGTTCAAAGGATATAGATAGTCATTGACTATGAAACTGTTAAGGGTGAAGGTGAATGTTGATTTGTTCACCAAATCATGACTTAAAGGAGGGCAAGTTCAAGACAAAAGCATAATTTTATCTTGAACTCCAACAAGTTTCACAGGCCAGGAATATAAATTGGTTCCAAAAAGGTTAGGGGAAAAATACAAATAAAAAGGCCATAAGTGCTTTTTAAGAAAATGTAAGGAATCCCAACCCCTAAGTGTTGCAAGGATGGTGAGGCTCACTTAGGTAGAGGGAGTCTTTTGGGTTGCTACCAGCATAGGGAAGCAGGCCTGAATAATGATGGATATGACCTCGTGTGACAGCTGTTGGGAAAGTCACTCACCACTTAAGTACACTCATATAGTCAGTCAGTCTCTTAAATTTAAACCACACTGAAAAGGCGCAAGTGACATTAATGGTTTAGGTTTCCAGGGAATATCATGGTACATGCATGGGAAGAGGGGAAGGAAGGAAAAGGGGACAGGGGTACAGTAGCCTTGGAATTAAAACACCAACCTGTCAAACACTTTCCATAAGAAGCTGTCCACCCTTCCCCTTCTGCACACCTTCTCCCCAGCTCTGCTTGTCAGTCCGAGTTACAGGTGAGGTTGGCTGTTGCCAGTGGCAAGAGTTACAGGTGAGGCTGGCAGTTGGCTGTGGCAAGTGAGGGATGACTGGCACACAGCTGGAAGGCTGTGCTGGGATGTGAGGGGAGCATTGTGCACAGTGGTTCTGTGCCGTGACTAGACTGATGTCAGTGTTATGCCTTTGTGCTAGGTCAGTACTGGGAACTTCTGAGTGAGCCTTTGGGTAGTTGGCTTAAATTGTGGATTCAAGAATTCATGCTGAACACATTCGAGCAAGCATAGGGAGCCATCGTGTATGTCTAAGCCAAAGGCTCAAGGTCAAGAAAGACGAAAGAAAGCCAGCAGAGGGCATCAGTCACACAATTTTACATTTTAAACCTGAGTGCAGGGAAACAGGGCTGGGACACAGGTGCCTTAGCGCCATCCTGTGGACGTTATTGATACTCCTTTTTACAGTGAAATTCAATTAGAATCTTGGAATTGTTGCTCAATTGTGGTTTTGGAAATAATTACACTGTTTGAAGTTCCCATAAATTTAGGAAATAAAGCACTCTGGGATTTGATAAATTATAATAGCTACATTTCCAAGCACTTAGTGTATACCAGGCACTGTGCTAAGCACTTTATATACATTATCTTATTTACTTCTCACAACAGTTCTGTAATATATGTGTTATTTTCATTTTACAATTGAGACTGAAATTCAGTGAGCCAGGAACTTGCATAAGGCCATCTTGCTAGGGAAGGCTGATCCTTTGCTTCTCTGGCTACTGAATTGCCTTCAATGCTTTGTCAAATCTCTCATCTCCTTTATCCCTTATTCCTTCCCCTGACATCTAATAAAATATTTGTTGTCTACCTAGGCCTGTCTCTACTCACATTCTACCATTCACATTGTATGATGTTTGGTCTCAGGAATTTATTTATTAACAAATATTTATTGACCACTAACTATATAACAGACATTGTACTATGTGCTTGAGATATATCTATAAATAAAACAGACAAAGGTCCCTGACCCAGTAGAACTTACATTCTATTCTAGCAGGAGGCAGGCTATAAATATAAGTAGAAGGTAATACATGTTATGGGGGAAAAAGCACTAAAGGGAAATGTTATGAGACTGGATGAGATCATCAAGGAGAAGAGGACCAAGAACTCCAAATTAAAAGGTGGGAGAGAAGAACAAATAAGGAGGTCAGGGTAGGTCTCATGGAAAAGGTAACAACCAAAGACTTGAAGGTGGTGAGGGAATAATCCAGGTTCCCAGGGGAAAAGCATTGCAGGCAGAAGACTTGCTTGGCATGTCTGGAGAATAGCAAGGAGTGGTTAAAGGGGAGTGGGCAAGGGGGACGGATGAGGCCAAAGAGGGTCCGTGGGAGACTAGATCACATACAGCACTGCAAGCTATTAAAAGGACTGCTTTTATTCTGAGGTGGGGGAGCCACTGGAGGGTCTTGGAGAAAAAGAGGGACATGATCAGACATACATTTTGAAAGGCTCATTCTGGTTGCTGTGGGATGAGAGCAGAAGTAGGAAAAAATGTTGTTGTGGGGGTGGGGGCAGCTCTTAACTGTAATCAAAGCCTGGGATAGTGGTGGCTCACAACAGAGTGACAGCACAAGAAGTGGTGAAAGACAGTCACTCTGGATGTTTTGAAAGTAGAGTCAGGAGCTTCTTGACAGATGCAGACGATGAAAGCAACAGAGGACCCAGACATGACTCTTAAGGTTTTGGACAAGTAAATTGCAAGCTGGAGATGCCGTCATTGAGTGGGGGGCAGGGACATATGGGTGGGGAGTTTTAGGAGGAGGATCGGGAATTCAGTTTGGGACATGTAGGATATGAAAGGTATTGTAGACATCCAGGCTGAAATGTTGAGTTAGGAATTGAAGATAATGAGTTTGGATTTTAGGAGTGATGTATGGGAAGTAGATGCAGACGGAGAGGATCAAGCATAAATCAAAAGGTTGGAAAGAAGAATAAGCAAAAAGATTTGGGAAGCAGAACCATGGAGGCTGGAAGATGAAGTGGACACCAAGCGCAGATGACGCAAGGGATAAGAGTGATCAACTGTGATCCGATAAACACCTGATATATCAAGACAAGGGCAGGGACTCGAGCATTGGATTTAATAAGGACGAGGTCCCTGGTGTCTTTGAGCAGTCTCTGGTGAAGTGATGGGGATAAAAACCTCTTTAGAGAGGGTTTAAGAGAGAAAAGAGAAGAATTGCAGCGGCAAGTACAGGGAGTTTTCTGGAAGTTTTGCTTCAGAGGGGAACCAAGAAGCAGGACAGAAATTAAAAGTGGAGGTGAGGACAAGGAACTTTTTTTTTCAATGGGAGAAATGATAGCATGTTTGGAAGCTGATGGAAATGAAAGTCATAGTTGATGGTGTGAGAAAGGTAAGAATTGCTGGATAATATCTCAGGCAGTGAGTGGAGATGGGATCTAGTGCACGTGTAGAAAGACTGGTGTTAGGAAAGAAATAGTTGGTCTGTGGTGACAGCTGGAAGTGGGTGAACTAGGAGTGTTTAGTGTAATTGCTCAGCAGTAGTAGGGGCTCATTTGAGAAAGGTGGTCACAAATTTGAAATGAAACCAGTTAGCTTTCGTGTGTGTGTGTGTTTCTGGACCAGTGCAAACCAAAGTCGATGGAAGTTGAATATACTCAGGGTGGTGTTTCTATCAAATTGAGATGAGGGCATAGGAGACAGGTACATGCCCATGGGCATGATTGCAATCCTCGGCCATGGAGTTTAAGATGGTAGGAAGAGGGGGAGGGACCTGAAGGGGCTAAAGGACAGGGAGGTGAGGGACAGGGGAAAGGTCAATGATTTGGAGGCCCAAGGTTTGGAAAGACAAGGAAGGAAAGATCAGAGAAAGATAAGGTTACAACTTTGGCAGTGAGAAGGGGAGGTCAGTGGAGGGACCTTCCAATCACGGAGAAGTGAAGTCCAAGAAAACTAGCAGCAGGATGGGGGGTGTTGGAAGGATTCCCTACACACCCGTGCAGTCCCCAGGAACTAGGACAGGTGTGGTGGAGAGTGCAACAGTGAAAGGGGGGTAACGTCACCGAGGAATAGGGGAGGATGAGTTGGGGGTCGGCTGGTAGAGCAACGTGGGGTAGTATATGTATGATCTGCGGCTATGAGGTTCAAGGGAGGAGGGAGGAAGAATAGTCTAAAACTAAAAATGAAAAGCAAGGCTGCCTCCCTGAGTGTGGGCTCAGCAGCATGTGACCTGTGGGAGACCGGCTGCCCCCCCGGAGAAGGCTTCAGGGAAGCGGTGCCCTTTGGGGAGAATGTGGTTGCGTGAAAGCGAGAAGGTGAAGGACACATCCAGGCAATAGGGTGAAGGTGCAGGGAATGTTGGAGACTATTGGAAGGGAATTATAGCCGGTACAGCCTAAGGGTTCCAGCAGCTGGGGAGAGGAGTGGGCCTAGAAATCTGTGGGGTCAGCTAGGATCAAGGGCTGATAACCAGAATCCTGGCGAGTTCCAGGCAAATGGTGATGAGAAGGTGGGTGTTGGTGGGTAGGGAGGAGCAGATTTCTGGGGCCTGCACTTTGCCTTGAATGAGGTGTGACCTTAGCGTGCAGGCTTCCTCATAGCATCATGAACATGTTAAAATCGTTTGCTAAAAGAATAACATGCTAATTCTCTGGGTAATGCACATTTTGACAAGAGCCTTTTGGGGATAATCCACTTTCTGAGAGCTGTGCACACTTCCAACAGTGGGGCAGTGCCATCTGTAGTGTTCTGGAAAGTCTGATTCTGGACAAAGTGATCAGAGCCCAGGTAAGAGCCACAGTATGAAGGCCCTGGGGCTGATCAGGCTGAGGGGCACACTCCCCTGGCCACGGGGAGGGCTCTGGAGAGCTCAGTGCAGAGAAGAGGTGGAGTAGGAACAGTGCAAGGCCCGGGGGAGCGAGCTGACAGACCATCCCAGTCTTTGGGCTTCTTTTTCTTTGCAGCTCACAGGTGCAGTTAGGGTTGGTCATATGCCTTGGGAAATAGTAGCCATCACCACCCAACCCAAACACAATTTCCTTCCCAGGCACATCCTGTGAAGAACGGCAGGGTCCCTAGAGGGAGGGTGGTTAGGAAGCAAGTCTCCCACCTACTCAGCATTTGCTCAGCACTAGGGGCGGCAACCCCATGGTGCTGGACCCTCTTCATGCCCTGCAGGAAATGCAGGGGCAGGGCACCAGAGGAAGGGGAACTTGGGTCCTGAACTGTCTAGTTCTACAATCCCTTGACCACAAGGTTGTTGGGACAACAGACCCTGGGTGACCAGAGCAGGGCAGAGGGAAACCACCACCCCTCGGGCCCCTCGGAGCCGGCTCAGAGGAGGCACTCACATCCCCACTCCGGAACGGCCCTGCGGCCTCGTGCAGGGCCCAAGGAACATTTGGACTGTGCTCGGTGAGAACACTGTGGGCCTCCCACTCTCTCTAAATTGTAAAATAAACAGATCTTTGGGCTCCAGGCAGCTTTTGTGTAAGTAGGTAAGAGTATTTTTGTCTTTAAAAGAGAAAAAGGCTGCAGGCTCCTCATTGCTAACTTGCTCTCAGTGGCCTTCTGAAATGTACCCACAGGGATGAGAACTGGAAGAAAAAAGTAAAGCCTATAGGAGGCTGAACCACTCCTTTTTCAATAGAGTTATATGGAGCTTCACAAATCTACCTTGTTAGCAGTTGGTTTGAGAGCAGCACCCACTTCAGTGACATTCCCATTTCAGTCTTGAGGATCCTTAGGTCCCTCTGATCCCCAGGGGTTTGCTAAGGCCTGATTTACTCTGTGCCTGCCCACGGCTCCTGTTGGTGAGGTTCGTTGAAGAAGTGCACTGCAGCTGCATATCAGGACCTGACATAAAGTCCGTAAAATTTGATTTGATTTAAAACAATCTGGGAGTGGCAGTTTATAGTCTTGACTCATCCAATAGCCCGCCACCTCACCCAGTCTTAATATGTTGGCAGTATTGTGATTCCATAGTAACTTGTAGTATAAAAAACCCAAACAACAATGGGTGGATCATGGTAGTGGAGGCATCTGGTATGTCCCTTTGAATGGGGGACGTGTACTGGTGTAGCATCAACAACTCCAGGAGACTTATTCAGCTATAGACTCTGCAGTCTATTATAAAGGGCTCAGATTTTACTTTTTCAGCAATCTTACCTTCCAGTGGGTGAGTTTCATGTTATAAAAATGGATTTGCAGTTACAAACATTTCCTTCAGAATCTCATGGAACTGGTCTAAAGATTCCAGTATCAATTTTGAGTTTTTCAAAAAATCATACTTAATGTTGAGTTATATAACAAATGTTGGAAAACACAATATTTTTTCAAATTCTGAGATAAAGGGGATTAAAGTAGATCATACTCCGGACACAGTGAAAGTATCCACATCTGTGAATAAACAGCAGAGTTTATTTATCTCCTTTTGGCCTTCGACTTCTAGGATATTTGCTGCATCAACTCCTTAGTATGTATGTGGTCCCCAGGGCTTACAGACATTTATTTCCCAGTAAAACACCAGAGGATTGGAAGTTACTCATTTTTTCCTACCTTTAGTTCTCTTTTCTCCATCGCTCAGATGTCCCGGGTTTCTCCAGCTGGGGATTGGGGAAAACTCACCGTCTGCGGGAGACACGGCTGCAGACTCTCAGTCGGAAGCCTTTCTATTAGAAGCCAATGTTAACTGAGTACCTCAGTTTCGTTCCACTCCAACACCGACGTGGTGGAGAGTCTTGCTTGTGCCCTTCCATTAGGACTGAAAAATGTGGCTTCTGATTGGCTGGAATGAGTTCTGTTGTTCCTTTCTTTGTCAGAGGCCCAGGTCACCACGTTCTGGAATGTTAGCGTTAGTTGGGCTAAGCGGATAATCTGGTCCTAGAACTTAAGTGGCTTCTTCAGCACTTAAGTCAGTAACAGTTCTCCTTGGGAAAATGACCACAATCTCCTATCATAGCATTATACTGTGATTACTTCTTTAGCTGTTTTGTAGGCTAATTTTGTCCTGTTACTTTTCTGGTACTTCCATACCACGTGAGAGGACACTATCATGAATTCAAGAAGTGTTAGCTGCATAAACAAAGGGATACTATTTTAAAAATACTATGTTTACTAAAGGTATAATCGTTTGTTCCTCCTGATGATCCTGAGTTATGACCAGCTCTGAAGAGTGCTGTATTTTTTTAATTGTCTATCAAATATTGAGGGTGCTGTGGGGACAGGGAGAGTTCAGAAAAGTGTATGATGAAACACAGAAACACCATGAACAGTAAATAAGTATGAACAAACCATAGCATAGGTTAATGTTACTCCAGGTGGTTTCCCCTTGCTTTGCCCCTTGTTTTCTCAGCTGCCAAATGTGGAAGGGATCACACTTCTTTGCTGAGACCTAGTGAGGCTGCCAGGAAATTGTTTCATTCTGCCACAACTTGAGATTTCCTTTTTCGTTGTTTGTCAGGTCAGTCAGTTTAAGTTTTAAACATTGAAACTGGGTACCACTATATATAAAAATAAGTTCATGTTTATGACAAAGTGGGAAAGTCTCAAACACCTAAATAAGATGAACTAGTAGTGGAAACCTTCCCATTGATGGCCTGTTTTTGTTTGGGGGGGTTGGTATGAAGTCATCCAGGACCATAGTGTCTGCTAGGATGAGAATGCTATTGGGTGAGAATGCTCTCTGATAAGAATACTGAGTGAAAAATCTAATTCCTGGACTGGAGGTGGAGGAAGGGGGAAAGGCACACTGAGTGTTATTCTGCACCAACTCGCTCGCCTCAGCTCTGTGTGTGCTGCAGTTACCACCTACTTTGGCACCTTCCCATTTTCTTAGTTACCGTTTGCTTCCACCTGCCAGTCACCGACCTGGGATACAGGTAAAAATTGATGTGCCATGCCATAATGAAAATTTTAACCCAAGAAATGGGTTTTCATTTTTGAAAGCATTACACTTAGAACAGATTTTTATGGTCCAAAGAAAAGAGCCTCATTGGTGAGGAGTGTCCATTTTTGAACTGGAGGTTCCTGCCCAAATCATTCCTGTTGCTGCTCTTTGCCAGGACTTGGTTAGATTAGACACCAAGTAAATAAGAAACCGATGACTGAAGAAGAATTTTTTACTCTCCAGTTCTATAGTTTTCTGTCTTAATATGCTAAAGAGCGGTACCTTCAGAAATTGTATCATCCAATTGGAGATACTTTTAAATTCTAATCTAGACCATGTAAATCTTCAAAAAGAAAATTCTAAATTATATTCCAGCCTTTGGGAAGGCTTCAGATCACATATTTTGCAGGATGTACTATTATACCTTAATCATAAACATTTTATTTGGATAAATCTTCAGGATTTTTTAAAAAAAGATAGCTCAAAATTTCAGTGTTGGAATGGAATTACCACTTGAGGATTAAGGTTTAAAAACGTTCTCTTCTCCCTCAAACTCATAAACTCCTTTCTTCCCATACTTTGTTGACATCATTAAGAATCTTTCTTCTCAAGGTGGCGGCACTTCCTTGTGCCCTGCTGCACGTTTGTTCTGAGTGGTGTTTTTCCCTGCTGGATTTGCCAGTACAATGTGTGAGGTTTATGTGTTTCAGACCTACAGTTACTTCCACGATCTTCCATATTTTATCTCCTACAAGAGTGTTTAGAAAAATAATAAAAACAGGAAAAAAAGTTTTGGTGCAATAGTAATTATTAAAGGGATTCCTGGAGGCAGGTTAAAATTATTGTCTTCTTTGACTTTTCTAGATCCCCAGAATTTTTATTTCATCTTTTCACACTTCTATTACACAGACGTTTCAACAGAAGATAGATCATTATAGTCCACCAAATAGTACCTTAAACTGCAATACTTTAAGAATATAAAATCAATCTTATTCAATTAAAACTCTTTAAGAGATTGAGTTGTGTATTTTTCACCATACCTGGTTTTAGTGTAAACACTCTTATTTTAATTTGGGTCTTCTTTAGAAAAAGAAACAGAACACATTTCATTTTTTATATAGAATAAACTTTGTTTTTATTATAGACATGGGTCAAAAATAAAAGTTTTTATGTACATATGACATATAGTGCAAACAAAAGGCTTTTAAATACCATGGATAGACATGTTGTTGGACACAAAAGGAGATGAGTGGTGGGGTTAGGATGGTCGTCCTGGAACTGCAGGAGGGGGTCGCCTAGTGAAAACAAAACAAAACAAAATAACAAAAAGAAACATAGATGCAGCAGAAGAAAATATTTCAATTATAAAACAAATCCAAATAAGAGCATGCAAAAATATACCACAAAAGTCAAGTTCAAGTCAGACAAAAAACATGCAGGCATGCAGGGGAAGTGAAAGGACACGTAGCCCGGTTAGCAGTACTCAGGCTTTTCCTGGCTGTCAGCAGCGTGCTATGGGTGAGCCATTTGAGGCTGCTCCAAAGGTGTATTGTTTTGTACCATGGAATGACAGATCCGTGCAATCATATTCAGAACTGGGAGTAGTGCTGGAGCCAAACACCTTTATAAGCTGAGTGTTTCCCAACCCTGACTTTGTGACATTCCATTCTTTCTAAAGATTTCAATAAATGTGAAATCTCCATGGAGGATAGGGAATTGATACAGAAATATGATGGGTGAAATACTTCAAAGATGACCGAAATTAGAAAGTGTCAAGAGAACAAAAGCAATATAATCACAATGCAGAAAATGTCAAGGGTCCATCTTGAGGAAAGGGTTTGTAAGTAAGAATTTGGTTCAGATAACTATCTCGATAGCCTTTCCAGGGCCCAGAAAACCACAGGGCTCGCTCTTGTCCATGGTGACCCCGGGGTTTTACAGCACTTCCTGCTATCTTGGAGTTGGGTGCCAAGGAAGTTCTGACTTACTGGGTCCAGCGTGAGTGAGATTCGGTTTGCTAGATTTTTCTCCATGTCCCTAGCCCAGCTTGCACCTTGCAAGACCCATGGGTGATGGAATAAGGGGCCAGAGTTGACTTCAGCCTTCCTGGATTATGGGCTGCTTGGGAAGACACAGCAATCTCTACAGTGCAACCACCAGCCTGAAGCGGGCCAACAGCAGGCCGATGGAGCTTCCCCACTGCTTTCCAGCAGTGTCTACACTTTAATTTCCTCTTTCTAACCGAATTGGTAATGAGCTCAACATTACGGCCAACCACAGAACCGTGAGGTTAGCTCAGCACTCCGCTCTCTGTGGGACTTCTCTCTGACTACTCATCCAGGTGTCCATAACACGCTCACTTCCATCTGACTCTGGTAATGCTTCAGTGAGTGGAGCAATGAACTCTACAGAAAACAAAACAAGAACAAAAATGAAAACAGGCTTCTTTTAATCTTCCATGAGATGTTACTGGAGCAACTGACCAGGCTATTTCTGAGCAGTGGTAAAAAATGATCTTACTTTCCTCCAAGTCCAAGACCAATTTTTCTTTGGTTCAATTTAAGCTGGTTACACTCAGGAGGCCCCCCATCCATTTAAATGATGAAGAACTTGCTACTAGTGACCTTCCAACTGCAGGGGGTCTGCAAGCCTTTAGCTTTACAGATCCAGGTAGTGGGTAACCCTGTGTTTTCATGAGGAAAGCATAATTAAATTTCTGTCGGGCTCAATGAGATTTATCACCTGCCCAGCAAACAGAAACGATTTTTTGAGCTCAGAAGGACCTTTAGAACACTTTAATTACCTCGGCAGGGTGGGGAGGTGAGCCAGTAAGCTGAACGGAGAGTCCACAGCACTGAAGGGACACTCTGTTAGCACACACCAAGCACTTCCCTGTGTGAGCTAGTCTGATGTGCTGATCCACAGACCCAGAATGCACTTCACCAGCGGCGAGACTGCTTGCTTCAAACATCAGAGTGACATTTATCACCCCAGACAGTCCCTTTCTATTCTTCACTTATCCTGTATCTGATTTTCCCTTGTTGCCAAGGAAGCATCACTGATGATGATCCAAGGTAGTGGCTCAGAGTTAATTCCATCATGCGTCTTGGCAGTTCAGGTTTTTTCTATTTCTTCTCTAGATCTTCCTCCACATGATGCTGAAGTGCTTGAAGGAGAGTGCTGCAAATATTTGGGCTTTTGATATGAAGAGCTACAAAGGGACCTCATACTGCTGCTGCTCCCAGTACAAAAGCTGAAGTACTGAGAGGTTTGGAACACTGAGCGGCTAACAAATCTTAAAGCTCAGCATCCTAGTATTCACCATTCAGGCAAATCTACCTAATCAAGATTATAATTTCAGGTCATGCCTTTTCAAGCTTTCTGAAAAATATCTTCAGGGAATTGTTTGATCAAAATGGGAACAAAGCCACATATGGAACATGGGCATAAGTCACATAGAACAGACTCAATTATTGATAAGTATGATGAATTACCCACATTTTCGTGGATCTGCCTCAGGAGGCAATCTGTTCTTACAGTGACATTCCTCTGGCAAGATCCCTGGGAAGGTCTTCCTTACAACTTTTTTTCTTTTCTGTTAAAATATCACAAGACATTCTCTGCTTGCTTTCTTTGACCATCGTTAGATGACTTAGTACCCCAGAGCAGCGAGGAGGGCCTGCGGGCTTGGGAAAATGACAGGTGAGAAGCCGTAAGAACAGGCATTCTCCTCAGTTCTTCTCTGATGATCCTTAACTGTAAATCAACCTGGATCCTTTCCTTTATGAGAAGATAATGACAGTAATGCAATTTATTTAAAGGCGCTCTTTTTTGCAGAGGGAGAAAAGGTAATATTGGAAATTATCTGTGCCCTCCACAAGGCTCACTAAGACTCACATCATGTACATCTCTAACCTGCTTTCACGCCTTGTGTTCCTGTGTGACCTCCTGCCCCGGGACTCAGACTGTGACCAAGCACAAGAGCTCCAGAAGGATCTTCCTCGGTTGGGGGCTCTGGTAACTGTTACATTTGATTTTAGCCCCCAACTTTCTGTTGGTGACAGTCTGCACTGGGATAATGTCACTCAGTGCCTTTTCCCTCTGGCCCAAAGCCACTGAGGCAGTGTTTCCTAAGGCAAGCACCTCGGAACACTCATCCTGTGGAGGCTCTATGAACACAGCGCCGATGGTCAAATACATCTGAGAAACATGTAGACACTAATCTGCTTAGAGATGCACAATGCAATCTGATATCACAGTGACCATAAAGTTTTCCAGCAAAGAAACATTTAATTTCTAGTCATCATTTTCCAAGTATATTTAATCAAGACCCTCTTGGTGCATATGGTTGTAAAACTTATTAAAATCTCACAGAATGGACTTTGGGAAACTCTGAATTAAGGCTGTAGTCTTAGTTAACATCTCTTGCATGTATTCTAACTATTAGGCTGCCACAGTGTGCAAGAACACCAACAAATGGTCTTCAAAGTGGCAATTCCAGGGCTGTGCTGAAGTACTAGACAGTAGGGTATGACACCCATCTAACTGAAGTACCAGATATGTCTCTTAGTTTGAAATTTAAAGATTGCAGCAAAAAACCCCTAAGAATCTTGAAAATGAATCGAGCAGATTTATCCTGGTGCCAAAACTACTTTAAAAATACAAATGTCAAATTGCCAAAAAGTTATAGTAAAGCCTTTTGGTTTGGTTAATTCCCACTAGAAACTATTCTGAATGTAGAAATCATGCAGCAAACACACACACACACACAACGTGCACAGCATTTTTCTCACCCTGACCCTCTCCTCCAGAAAGAAACTTCCTTTGAAAGCACTGATGTCTACACTCATGGAAAATGTATAGATATAAGAAAGAAGTTATAATAGGAAAGCATGGATTAACACAATAATCTTTCCAATTCTTCTTTTCACAGTGAGCATATCCTAAACACAGTGGGAAATGAAGCCAGCATTTCTCTCCTCCTATCCCCTTCTTGTCTTCTGCTCTTCGATGGCCCAGTCTGGGACTGTGCATGTGGATAAGGAACCTCTCATCAAAACTCTTGGAACATAAGAGTCTTTCTCTATTCCCTGGAAACTCAGGGCAGGGATGTGTAACCACTGAACACTTTTCTATTCTCTTAATATTGAGGAAATAGGAAGGGGTATCTTCTCCCCTCAATGCTCAATGAGTAAACAATGGAGGCCAACCATTGAGTCAGGAGCTCAATTATTTCCTCTAAGAAATGTCCTCTCTGGGCCTAACATTTGGGCAGAGCATTTTTCCTCCTTCAACTTCCCAGGGTTTTTCATAAACAGTTTCTTTTCAATAGTAGCAATGCATATACTATATATGCCTCTTGGAAAGTGTCATACCACATCCTCCAGCTGTTGCAGGTTTGTGTCCGTTAACCTACTCCCAACAGTGACTCCAAATCAGGAGTACAAACATCTCCCACTTTCCCACCTTTGATTTGTCTAATTTACTCCCTTTAAAAATCTTGTCCTTCTCCAAAGTAATGCCAGTAATGCCAAATTCTATCATTCGTCACATTGGTAATTCTGGGCCAATTCAATTAAAAAAGAGTTATAAACATTTAGAAGTCTCAAATCTTACTGATATGAATAGACATGACTCAAATATGTACAAGAATGAGGAAGGGGGAAGTCCTTCAAACGTGGTCATTTATTTCAGGTTCAGAAATACAGTTTCACATTTTCACAACAGGTACATGTGACCTTTAAGAATGATACAGGCTTTAGGAACTTGCTTCAAAAATTCCAGTCATAGAGTCCATCGCATATCAGCATTAGGAAATCCTGAAAGTGCCAAGAAGACAGCGAAGTGTTCTGGCTCAAATTAATTAAAGAATCAATAGTGAGGACAAGAGTTTGCTTCTGTACACTGCTTCTTCATCAAAAAAAAAAAAAGTGAAAGAGGATTTGATTCAGAAAAGCAAGAGAAAAGAAACAAGACAAGCAAATGGAAGCAAAGGCTGCATATATGAAATGAAACACAAATCAAGTAATGGAATTTCTGGTTGGGGGAGTAATTTTTATCAAATCAGCAGCAGACAATGCAAGAAGTTAGAGGAATTTTTATCATAATTTTCAAAACATTATATAATGAGAAAAGTATAAAGAATTCAAGGGTAAGAATGGAAAAGAAGTGGGTGCCTTGAGCTGAGCCATGTGTGAAATCCCAGACCACAGAAGTGAGAAGTCTCACCAGACACGGGGATCAACAGGTCTTAGGACAAATGGGAGATTCTTCTGTGAGTCTCTCCTGTTGTTCTCACACATTCTTCGCATATATACAAATAGCAATGCATATACTACATATGCTTCAAAATATTTTTAAAGTTCCACAATACAGAGCACCATGTAATTTTAAACAGACCAGCTAGACAGGATGATTTAAGATTATCTAGAAGACACATTTGAGCTTTTACCAAAAGAGTGAGTGATCTATGAACTAAGAACTGTTGCACCTAGCTTCATGCACATTAATTGAGCTCACAGCCAGCAATCCTCATGGGGAAATGATACAAAATGCATGGCTGGAGTCTCAAATAGTACCTTCTTTTATTGAGTTTCACAGTTCAGAGACCTACGTATTTAGTCTTTCTTCTTAGTGTTAAGGAGATTACTGTCCATTTCAAATGTCTATATTGTTTGCCAAATGTAAGCAGTTTGCCTGAAAAAGAGGGTGTATAACATACTTCCAAGGTGCTAACTTTTTTCCTGCATTTTTAGCAAATTCACTCAGGAAAATCCACTATTTTTAGTATATTGCTGTATCCCTCTACTTTATTTTCTTACACATACCATAGAGAAAAAAATGATTATGTAGACCAATTTTGCTTTTTAAGACTCAGCTCAGCTATCCCAGAATAATTTACAATTCTAATCAGAGAGTTTAAAATCTTATGCTTCTTATTGAACTTGTACTGGCTAAGGTAATTTGAGAGCAGTGCTATGGATTTAGAAACAATGCCTGTGGATGTTATGCTACCATGTTGTCATGGTAATTCTGAGCTTTGTGCCTCTTCTAGAGAAAATTTTTTATAGTTCATGTATGTTATCAGACATGAACCACTGTTATCACTATTATGGCCCCTCCAAAACCTCTTGTTTTAGCAGCGTTTAAAAAATATATTCATACCCACACATATAAAGCACATGTATACATAAATATTTACACCCAAACATATACATATATATACAATGCACATACAATCACCTTCATGCTTGTGGCATTTTAACAAGTGATTTTAAACCTACTTACCCAAAGGGGCACAAAATACATGTACTTACAGAAATGAATTTACTATATATATATATATATATTTACTGTACACATAGAGAAACGTGCATAGAAAATGTGTTTGTACACAGAAAACATCAACATTTATCACATACTGGTATTAGGTCCCATTTCATATTTGTGAATTATGGCTACAGTCTATACTAAAAGAGCCATAAAATTAATCTATATGACTACCTTTTAATTCTAAGTTCAGAAGGCTTATAGTTATATCACAGGAACTGGTTTTATTATCATGTTTTGGAATAGAATGAGTTTGTATCTGAACAAGTAGGCAATTTGCTAATAAAGAGATTCTACTGCTCTTCTATGTTACAAAACATAGCTAAAATCAATATTCAGAAGAACAGCCATGGTGGATGCCTTCTGAAAATGTAATATATCTGTTCTAAATCAATACTATTTCAATAATCTGTTCACAACTGAGTAAATGGTTATTCCAATTAGTCAACAAGCATGCAAGATTTAGCATGTGACAATAAAATAGATTTACCCATCAAATAAACATATACACTTAATTTTTCCAAATCTTAAAAACACCATGTATTTTATTTTACTATACTAGACATCTATTGTGTAGACAACATCAGAGCAATCAGTTCAGAGGAAGTTACACAAAAGATTAGAAGTGGTGTGGGAAACACTTAGAAAGCTCATTCAGCTACATTCCCATCTTAAGGCCTGATACAAACGATGCCATTGAAGCTATGGAGTCCTAGAGCTTCTAAGTTCGTTCACAGTGACATCTCCTTTAAGAAGGATGCAAACCCTTTGGGAAATGGGATTAATATTAATCATAGGACACAGTACTGCAGCAAACTGAAAATACTCCAACATGATTGCTGAAATTCCAGGGGAGACTAGGGGCTATTGGACAGGACTTAGAAGGAAAACAGAACAAAAATTTACCCATAAAGAGAGACAAGTGGGACAGGGAAACTGTGGGGTTATAATCTGAGAACAAAAGCCAAAGATGATGAATGCTATTGTTTATGACTGCATAAGATCAGTGGAAAGAAACTTGGAAAAATAGCTCCAATTTTCTTTGACATGGTTTGTGCTGATCTAAGAACACATCAGTGGTTATTCACAATATTTTCCTTTAACAGAAAGAAATTTTTGAAATACAGCAAAACACGAAACCACATTTAGCACAAAGCCAAACCATGAAGTACATAATCCGTTAGCTGCCTATTTTAGAGAATTCAAAGGAAGAAGCAAAGGGAATCCTAAAAAGAGGGACTTTTCTGAAAAGGTCTCGCTGTAGATTATTCATTTTACTGTGGATACTTATTTAACATATTTCCATTTAGCTGTGGTGCTCTATTTAATATCCAGTATGTACTTGCACATCTATTCCATCCACAAAGAGTTAATCTTTTTTTCCAATGAGAAATGAGATACAAGATGTAGAGTGGTGTTCTTTATACAATCACTTTTAACTTAAAAGTTGAAACGCCTTTTTGTAAATCTTGTATTCTCTAATTTTTGCCTATTATAAGTGGGCTAGCTGTAACCCTTTAGAATAAATTCAAAACAATGCCATTCAGCTTGGCAAATTCTCTTTTTTATAATGAATGGTTAAGAGTTTTTACTCCATACTTTATGGATGTCTGCTTGTGTATAAACTACACAGGAAATTAAAGTTCGGTTAACATACAAATCACATTTGCTGCTTTCAAGGGGCGACATTTCAGTCGGTGAAACCTGATTTACTTCTGTAGAATATGAAATAGCGTCGTGGGACACCACTATTCGGTAAATACTGGGTCTGCTGTCTGGAACAGTTTGCAGACAAAATTCCAGTTGGCTCCTGGCTGTTTCCGACATGCTAATCATCTGGTCTTACCTAGTCTAAAATTTAGCTTCCAGACTGAACTATTAACCCCCAGGCTAAACTGTGCTTGTAAATTTTAGAAATTTTAGAATTTGCCAATTTGCTTTAGATCTCAATGTCTTAATACTGTTTTCTGGAATGACCTGGATAGAGACTCTGAAGTTGCCGGACTGTAAAAGCGTGAGTGCTGCTCTTAAAAACCATGGCATCTCTTATTAAATGCTTTTTCTTTCCACACCAGGTCCCATTCTTTAAATATGGTTGTCCTATAGTAAGGCTGGAGATGTACTAAGAAAGCCCAGAATGGATAGAAAGTTACTGTTTAAAAGGCAGGATAAATTCTTACGTAAGGGAATTACAAGTTAGCACAAAAAGAGACATATATCTTTGTTCCAACCAACCAACCAAATAAATAAATGAACTGCAGTTAATGTCACAGTGTAGTTAGCCATGCCTAAAATTAGATTGATAAGAAAAATTAAATATATTCCATATCCACCTTCCCTATAATCTATGAGGAGGTGAATAATAGGTGAATAAAGAAATTATAGTTTTCCAGATGCTTCTAGAGATGTGATATTTTGCTTCTTCCTTGAACTCTGAAACTAGCCAAATCTACTGACTACAAAAACACAAGCTTTAATACACTGTGGAATATGCTTCTAGCATGAAAGCAAAACATATTGGCATGGGGGGAAGCTCTCTAGAGCAAGCAATACATTAACTTTTCCTTTGCAAATTACACTGTGCTTTTGGAAAAGTTTTATTCTTAAGGAGTCTTAATTTAAAAAACCACTTCCTAGCAGTCTTATGAAATAAACAGAAAGGAAAGAGGATCTAAATAAGTAATTATGGAGTAGGAGGAAACATTAATAATAGACAACATAATTTCTGTCAGCTAGAACAGAACATGGGAAAATGAATGTGCATGGCTTAAGCAAATAAGTCCACCATCTACTATCTCTTAAGAATTATGTTTAATAGGCTATCTGGTAGTTAATCTGCAAAACTTGTCCAAAGCGATTTCAAATATATGCCAGGGTGGGCAAGTGGTCCCCAAAGCACAGGGCCACTGCACAAACCTACCTCACTCAGGGCGACAAAAAATGCCTCGAAGGGTCAGCAGTTTTCAAGAGTCAAGCCCCAAAGGTTTGACATACCACCAGCAATGAGGATGAGTGATGAATGAATTAGTCAAACTGGTTACTTGCCTACTGGTATCCACACATGCGACTACTCATGGTTTACTGCGACAGTTACCAAATGTGCTACTTTTGCATAATTCATTAGTAATTAATTGCCATGCCAGACACTTGGTTTAGTCTAACAGGGAGGATTCTAGTGGACGGATTATAGTGGGACGAGTTGGTGATGGGGGTGGTCTCCGGCTAGAAAGAGAGAAAGAGAAAGGTAAAGAAACAAGTAGAGCATCTGGCAGAAGGCTGTTCAAAGACATTGCAAAAGAGCCATCACGCACATGCTCATGCACAGACGGGAGCGGCTGCCCTCTGCAGGAATTCTAACACTGCTGCCCTTCCTTCACCCAGCAATTTTTAATGAGAGGTATTTTTTTATACGCAAATCTTCATCAAAACTAATCAGTCCTCCCAATACTAATAAAAATATTAAATCATTTAAAAGTGACTGGAAATACACTGCACATTCCTCAGCCAACAGATTATGACCACGTAGAGTGAACTGTCCTATGCTATGTGCACTCCAGGAACTTATAAGGTATACTAGGCCTCATGTGGTTTTTGGATTTTTATTTCCCTTTACATAATATTCTTCCTCTTTATCTCACTGCCAGGATTTTAGTTGTCACTCCTCATTACCTTTAGCAGTAGCTTTCTCTAATGTGTTTTATATTTCATTTTTAATTTGCAGGGCACTAAAAAACCCCACAGAATCAGGTTTTTAGGGTTTTCTGCAGTAAGTAAACAGGCTCAAAGTGAATGCCTGAATAAATTGCATGGGCTCTAATTCCTATTTTCACTCCTAAAAGGCTTATTATTAGTGGCAGTATCACTCATTTTCTAGTTGGTAATGGTGTTTCTAATACCTCATGTTGCTGAAGAAAGAAGCCCCAGGTTGTGACACATTAATGCCCCTGAGAATCTCAACCTTGCCAAGTAATACTTTTGATTTCCAGAAACCCTACATTTGTTTTCTAAATGTATTGATAAGCTTTGTGTGTGTGTACTTGATTTTGAATGTAGTTTCTTGGGGAGTAATTTTTATAAACAATAAAATTCAGCCAGTTCTATAAATGAAAACCTGTCTTCTTGATAAATCTCTCCCATTACTTTTTTTTTTTCAGAAAGACCCCCTTCTGGAAATATAGTCATGTTATAGAATTTTTTCTATATTGGAAAAACTAAGTTGATCAAATCATATGTCCTTTTTCAGGTATGATCAAATGAAATTGGAGAAATTAAAGAAGAGTTATGAAATGCTAAGAAATCACAAAGTTATAAAATAAAATTAGATGGTGAAGGACAAAATAAAGCAAAAGAGATATTGTTGATTAATCACAAAATTGTTGGCCACTTAGGCACAAACTCATATATATTAATAGTGTGCTTTTTGCCTCCTGCACTTAAAAAATGTCCCAAGAGGCCTTAGGGGAAAGGTTTCCCTTGGGAAGGTACATTCCAATTTAACCCTCCTATATTAGTCTTTTAAGCAGACACTCAATTTTGAAAATGTAATTAGAGATATTTTATAGGCACAGCAACCAAGCTAAACCAATTAATACTAATTGCTTAATTTGAGTAAACAAATAAGTCCTCTTCCTGCAGAAGGCTACTGGCTACCACTGTGACTGCTTGATGTGTTTGGCAATTCTCCACTGGGAAAAGTCCTCCCATAATTTCCTTTTTACTTATGACCATGCAAAACTATCTGCACTAGCATATGTTCATTTTTCACTTGAAATGTGAAATGTCACATTTATTTACCTTGTGTTCTGAGTCTTAGACCTGCATCATTTTCTCCCATGATGTGAAGTTTCTGGAGGCTAGAGGTCATGTCCAGGTAACTTGTTTCATGCAGTGTTTAGCATGGAAACTGTAATTGTGTTCTCAATATTCTTTTGTTCATCTGCTGGGGACTGCTATTCATCCTTTAAGACTTACCTTGGTGAAGTCCTTTTTGATCTACATTGTCCTATCTCAGTACAGTTGCCTCTATAGTAGCTCAACATGTTTCTATTAGTAATCATCACAATGAATCCTGATTGGGTTTATATATGTATCTCCACTGATTGGAAGTGGGCTGTGTCTTACTCATCTTCCTCTTTCTGCAGTGTCTAGCTCAGTGTTTGTCATTCAGCCACTGAACGTTTGAGAACTGAATAAATGAAAGTAAGAAACAATTTGTGAATGCTTGTGATATCCACTAATCTTTACATCATAGAAAGGTATTTGCTAAGAAATTATTGCTGTTGTAAAAAAAAGCAATGGTGATATGTAGGATTTAGACCCTTAGACACTCTACATATAAAGTATTTGACTACTCAACTCTTTTTTAGCAGACGTTTGGGATAAATACTAAATAATAGGTCCCCTGCTCTCAGGAAGTTTGAAAAACAATCATGTAGCCTACAGACATGTATTCTTAGCAAGTAAGAAGTTATGGGAGGTGGGGGGTAGGGGGCAAAAGAGTTGGCCAGAATTTGAACTTGAAGGAGGGAAACCATACCAGAAAATTCAATAATGTGTTGGACTTAACTAGGGGATTTTATTTGAAAAAAGTGGATCTTAAACTATAAACTCAATGAGAGGCAGGATACTGTGTGGCGGGGTAGGATGGTAATTGCTTCATGCATATAGAAGAGTTTGGATCAAGGGTTAGAGCCAAGAGAGAAAGGAACGCAAGCTGGATTCCCTTCTGATCCTTTAGTTTTTGGCTTAAATGTCATCTCTCAGTCCTTCCTCACCATCCTGTAGTTTCATTTCATGTTTTTGATGTGTTCATTGCATTTCACCATTTGTAATTATGTGTTTATTTACTAGATTATTGCCTGTGCCCCCCCAATAGATTCCTTGAGAGCAGAGACCACATACTCTGTATTTATTACATGTATTCAGCATTTAGTATAATGTGATTAGAGGGCAGTGAAGAAATATTTATTAAGTAATGAACAATGTTCATTGTTTAGATTGAAAAGTACCTAAACAAGACAGTTAGCCAGGTTAGTATACAGGCCGGATCAGGGTGAGTGGGCCCAGGGAGGCCAGGACAGCAACATTTTTGAGACATTTGTCAGAGGCTTATATTTGAAGCAGTGTGTTTACACAGACAAAGTCCTAGATAAGAATTCAAAAGATGTGGATTCTAGCTCCAGCTGTCAATGTGTACAGTCATTAGCCCACTAAGCTTATCTAAGCCTCAGTTTTCTCATCTCTGATACAGGAAACTCAGCCTAGATGGTCTGTAACATGCCTTCCAGTTACACATCACATGCATTATTTACTGATCATCTGCTATGTGGACTGCATCATGCTGCATGATGTTTAAAGACTCAGCAACTAGTCTGAGTGGAAGACGAGTGGGATAAGACAAGTACGTAGATGGTTTTTGCTAGAGCACCCCATTTTACATGGGAAAAAAATGGAGCAAAATTTTGTAATTCAGACTCAGAGAATATATTCTGGGAAGTGTGAAAATACAATGCAGTCAAAGCAGTAGGAAATCTGATTTTAACTGGGGCATATAAGACTTACAAGTTATAAGAGAATATAGGTCTATAATAAGATTATAAGAAACTACAATTTAAGTCCTGAGAACTAAAGGGAAGAGTCTGGAGTTGGGGATGAAGAATAGAAAGAGTTACATGCTCTGATGGCACAGTATCGTGCGGAGGGACAAGAAAAGGACAACAGCGATGCGCAATGCAGAGAGACGGCAAAGCAGGGCACCAGGAGAATATAAGTTTTGCTCTGTGCCAAGCTTTTTGTTTGTCTCGTTCAACACAGAATCCTGGAACTGAGCAAGGTCTTTGGCTCAGAGTATTTTTCCTTTTCAAATAAAGCCACCAGGAGAACCTATCCATTATAAGCTCTTTTAGAGCATCCCTAGGGCCTAGCATTGAATAGGCACTGCATATCTCTGTGGCCAATTAATGACTGAAAGAATGAAAGATAAAATTTCTACTGTGTTTTCTTACAATAATTACAACATCTTTAAAATATCCCATTTCAGACTAAAGTAACTCTTACATGTACATAGTAATTAAAAATCCTCAAGAGCCCCCAATCCCTCTGGAAGAAATGAGTATTATTTTATTTCTGAAACAATTAATTTCTACTATAGAGCAGTTTAGGAGGAGCATTAAGTTGTTCAGGGTGAATTTTCTTAATAAGCAGTGTTGTTTTCCAACTTCAACACCAGAAAAGCATGTCAGGTTTACTATTAAGGTTCACTTCATTAGTCCAGTTCCTGACCATTCGAAGAGTTTCCAACCACATTCCGTCATAAGACAGTTTGTTTTGGGCAAAGTGAAGTTATTTGTTTTGTACCAAATTTTCCTCAGTTGCTTTGTTTAGTGAAGGACTTCATTAAATAACCCGTTATACTGAAATGGAGCATCTTGCATCACTTAGTGTTTATTGAAACACTGTGTTGTGTGTGGGTGGTTTATGGTTATGATAGAAGAGCCATGTTTTTGCTTCCAAATCAAAGGGGAGAGATGTAATACTTGTAGTTGAATTTGTTGCTGCAGGGATGGACCATTTATAGCATTTTGGACAATGACAAGTTTTATAAGCTCAGAGCACCCCATTTTAAGTGGAAAAAAAATGCTCATCCAGGGAGGGAGGCATCATGGCAGAGAAACTGGCTTCACTGATAAGAGTGAAGAATGTGGTATTTGCCTTACTGTCTCCTCGATTCTCCTCTAAGAATGGAAGACTAAAATTTTATCTGTTCTTCTCTGGGTTCACTGATTCTGAGTATTCATGCCATGAGGCCAGTCTTAGCAGGGGTTGGGGAGAGAGTTCAATATGGCAGACTGCTCTGGGGCCTCAGCATGTGGGGTCAGGGTAGAAGCCACCATTCTCTACTATTTTGCTTCCAGGTAGCATAACACTGATTGATGAAATGGGTAGGTCTTTCTGCCCCTGTCCTTATTCCTCCTCAGGGTGGGAAGTGGGAATTACCTCACTGGTAAATGTGTGAACCAGACCGGTCTAACTCAGTCTCTTTCTTTTCTTATGCTTAAATCGAACTTTCATGACTCCCAGCCCAGGAATCTTTCTGTTGGGCAGTTACATTGGCATGTTCTAAGGCAACGTTTCTCAAATTGAACCATGCATCAGAATTCCCTGGAGGGCTTGTTAAAACACAGGTTCCTGGTCCCTGACAGAGTTTCTAAAGGGGTGAGACATTTCAGGTAAGTTCCCAGATGCTGATGCTACTGGTACTGGGACCATGCTTTGAAAACCACTGCTGTAAGACACAGTAAATGGTTTTGACTGCTTTATTAGCAATCCATTTCACTTGCCAGATAAATTATAAGCAAGAAGAGAAGGTGTTGGAAGAAATCTTAAGAATGATGGGGAAATGGTTGTAGAATGGTTGGTACTTTAGGATTTAGACTTAAGCATGGGTCAGATCAGTTTCAGGTTTATTTTGTAAAGCCCAAAGTACTGTACTACTCTAGTTTTCTTGTCACTCATTACCAGAACAACTCCTTGTGTAGGGAAGCTTGTATTTGCTTATGAAAATGGCAGTAGGTGTATAAAGTAAGCATTTTTGAACATTCATTCCAAATTCTCATCTTCGAGGAGGGTAGGACTGAAGTCCAACCTAATTAGCTAAGTGGACCCAAATTAAAAAAAAAAAAAAAAAAGAAAACCCTCAAAAAGAGATCTACAGAGACTGATACTTCTAGAGGAATGCTATCTGCCTAAGAAAGTAGTTATTACATAAAAAATGGTATGCTAGAGGCTTCTTTTTATACCATAAGTTTCACTTTCTAAATCTAAGTGAAGCTTTAAAGTATAATTGTCTCAAAAATTCAATTTACATACAACATTTAAGATTATGGGAGAATTATAAATCCCAGGTTTCTGGGAGTCATGAGAACCTGATAGCAACTTAGCTAATTTTTTATTACTGATGAAAAAGGTAAAAAAAACCCCAAAAACCCAAAGGGCTTTGCCTATTGAACCACAAGAAGTAAGGCACCTCCTGTCTTCTGGCTACATCTGGTGAATTTCTTAGAAAACAAAACAAAAGGGAAAAAGCAAACAACAAACACTGCTCTGAGTTTTCTAAAGTCATGAAAAGCACCTCTCTCAGTGAGCTCTGCTGAGCTGCTCTGCAGAGTGGCTGCAGGCAAACATGGCTTGGCTGGCCTCAGTCAGCTGGGCTGTAAGGTGCCTGCAGGGTCTCTCTGCCGGGAAATGAAATGTCTTGCTTCTCCACCATGTTCTTGACTTCCTTAACCCTTGCATCATTTTTGGAAGTTTAAGGCATGTACAAGAGCAGATCATCCGCATGACTATAAATTTCCTATGAACAGAGAGTATACCTCATTCTGCTCAGTCTTCAACAGCACCTGCAGAGGGCAGTGTCTCAACCAGTAGCTCAGTGGACACAAAGGAGTGAATATACCCAAGGATCAAGCAGACAGCAGCACCCCTCCTCTCTAGGGGAAATGGAAAGGCAACCAGCAAGAGCCAGGACTTTGTCTTGCAAATGTCTGCTCTAAGAGAACAGATTGTGGGCACAGGATTTTAATCATCAGCATTGTGTTTGTGCTTTGCTTCTTATTTTGAGCATTTATTTAAAAAAAACAGGTGTTACATATCTAGAAGGTATAAGGCCAAGTTCAGCAAAATGCTGTACAGTATCATAATTTTGTTCACATGAAAGATAATATTTTGTAATTTATTATCAAAAATATTATAGGATGCTATCCAGCATATTTTTGGCCTTCTCAGCTTTAGTAACAGAATAAGCCAATACTGTCCAAGAATACTTTACAGTAGATGTTGGAAACAACATAGGACTTGGAGGCCATTTAAAGGGTTTAAGGAATTCTCTAATATGATTCTTGCTACATATTAGAGCCAGCACTTCTTTCCCCTGTGAAAATGAACCCATGATTTTATAATGCATGTCACTGGGAAAGTATGAATCAATTGATGGAATCTGAAATAAGAACATCAGGAGAAAAAGAGTCCACAAGTTTTATTTGATGATACAAACATATAATTAGTCTCTAAGATATATGGCAATATAGTCTATCTTGCTACACTTTCTTTACTTTATGCTAAATATCTGATTTGGATTTCACCCACAGGATGGGACAGATATATCCACTTCTGAGGCTGCAACAAAAAGGCAGCTTAGAGGATGCTTTGCCATGATCTCCACTCAGTTTATGATTTGTAAAAAGAATTTTACAATAGCGTTCACTCAGGCAAGGTTTTCAATAGACAGGAACAAGAAAGTGTTTGTTTTTAAATTGTTTCTTAAGATACACTAAAAATTGGCCTAATTCCAAGATAAATTTTGATTAAGCATTGTATGCCAACTCACTTTGCATTCTTTTGTTCTCTCAATAAGCCCTGTTTCCGTGCTGTATTTTTTTAAGAGTTGGGGGTGCAGAGGTAAAGACAGACACTGCCCAGGGGATTCTAGTGGAGATGGAGAGAGATGAGTAAATGGGGACACCAGCAGCACAAGGGCTATGGCAGGATTATGCCTCAGGAACTCAGGGACACCTGTGGTCTCAGTCTGGAATTGGAAGGAGGTGGGTGGGTGGGGTTGGTGGGAGACTTTCAGAAAATAGGGAAAGTTGACAAGCCTTGAATTCCAGAAATAGGAAATCGTATGCTTAAAGGAAAGCCAGCAAGAAAAAGTACTGTCAGTTCGAGGAATCGTGTCTTATTCTTTACAAGTGTCAAAATGAGTTGTTTTGCTCTGAGTCCTAATTCATAAAACAGATAATTTAGAGGGTTTCAAGTTGCATTAAAATATGACTCCTAAAAAGCATTACTTTTGAGATTAATTTTTTTCTATGTTAGCCTTTGCAGTATGTCATTGACAACAGGTAAGCTGGGTAGAGGAAATGACGAAAAACGCAAAGCAGCAGCAGGTGAGAGGAATATGGTGGGGAGAAAACCACATGAGAGAAAGGATGTGGGTTTTAGAGAGATTCACACACACGCAGCTAGTGCATGAAGTTGGGCAGTGTCCTTCCCAACAAGTGTTTTCCTTTTCTCTCCCATTCTTCTCTCTCCACGAAGCTACATGGGGTAGAAACCCAGTTCCCTTGATGGTAGCTAGGGTAAGGACTTGTGACGCTCTGTGCCTTCTGTCCTCTCCTCCCTGTCCTTTCCCTCACTCCCACCCTGCGATATTTTTCTGGTCACTTGTATCAGTCCAGGTAGCAAAAACTGAGACAAAGAGTTACCGTTTACTAATTACAATCCCAGTGATTAACAAAAACTTCCAGCAGGAGGAGCTCTAACATGCCTGAGAGCTAAAATTTAAAAAAAAATGTAATAAAGCAAACAGAGAAAAGAAGAAAGGCAGTATGCCTTGCAAGCTGCCCTGTCGGTGAGCAAATATGTGACTAAGTCCAATTAAATGCTTAGTGCAAAGCCAAGTGATGATACCGGTGGAGACAGATCGGCCCACATTTCCTCCCTTCCACCAGTCGGCTCATCCTGATGCAGCTACCCTGGGATGCGATCTGTGGCATTAGCTCTTACAAAAGAAGGGAGCAAAAGGCAGACTTCTGGGCAAGTCCAGAAGTAATTGTTTTCCTCTTAAAGTGTCATGCTGTTTCTAAATGAGTCTTTGACACTGGCTCAAAAACCGCATTTTAAAATGGAATTTTCATCGGTGGTTGAGGGCACTACAAAAACTCCTAAATGTTCTGTCTCCTCTGCTCAGTGGCTCGTTGGGCACTTTTTTAAAATGAGGGAAATGCTGTGTTTGTAAAAATTGGCGCTAAGAGGGCAAGGAATCATATGTCCCTTGGGCTGTGTAAAGAGTCTGCAGAAAGAATTACAGCTTTCTAGCACACACACACACACCCCAACTGGAACACAAAGAATTTACTCAGGAAAACACTGAGTGGTATATGAATTCAACAGTTATTGTATTTTTAGAGTAAGCCTTTCCATTTGGACAGTGTTGTGGGAGAAGAGTGGACGAGTGGGCACACAGTATGATCAGAATTACTTAACCTGAAGGAAATTTTCAACCAATCCCTTTTAATCTCTTGCCAATAAGAAGTCAAATTTTTGTTTTACACCTTAATGGTAGGCCTACATTTAAAGTCTTTATACAAGCTCCTACAGAAACTTTAACTAGACCAATTCAGACCAAAAGTCACTAAATAAAGCTAGTCTAGACGGAAAAATCTATGAAAACCATATGTCTTTTAGGCATCTGTCTTAGAAAAACTGCCATCATCCTGGAGGAATAGTTCACAAAATGTGCTTTTAGGAAACACTGCTGTAATGACCAGAGAGCTACACTTAAGGAGATGGCTGGATTTGGAGAAAGTAAAGATAAAATGTTTACAAGGAGAGGTTCTTGTTTCTATATACACATGTCTGTAAACATCACTGAAAAGATGGGAAACGGCAGATGTAATTTATGTTTCTATTGTTCTAGGAGGGATCAAAAAAGTTGTTTTGTTCCTCCACATCCTACAGAATGTTAGACCAAGGGCTCTCAAAGCCACTTTGTTCTCCCCCAGAAAACTGTTTTGGATAATGTTATAAGTGGATGAGGCCAAAGAACCAGAACATTTTCTTCTGATCATTACCTCATCCTGCTGGCCTGCCAAACACAGATAGAAGGCAGGTGTCCGACATAAGTAACTACCCGAGGACTGTCCTATGTAATTGGGTGTAGGTCCCAGGGGAGAGACAAGGGGATTCAGAAGGACAGGGTAACACAGCAGGATCGCAAAGAGGATGTAGTCAAGAAAAGTGTTCTAAAGCCTTGCTTTCTGGCTTTCCATTGCTTTGTGAGTTACACACGATGGCCAGTGCCCCCTTCCTTAGTCTGGCTACCTATTTCTATCCCTCAAAATGCACTTTGATAAGTTGTATGAAATCCACTGAAAAATATATTTTAGTGGTAAAGATTACAATATTTTTACTGAAAAATGAACAGCTGACGGAGACTATGAAAGTATAAAGTGCCAAGATGCCTTGTGATTCTCAAGAATTACTGAGACTTCTTGTTCTACAGTGATGGGACTTGGGACAATGATTATTGGCACGAGTGGCCCACGTGTTCTCTAGTCACGTAGAAAACTGTGAATGAGCAATATATATCAGATAGCCACAGATGGAGAAAAGCAGGTGAGCACAGTAAAAAAGGAAATCTATATGATGTAATCAACACACATGAAAGTGTTAAGCAACAGTGAGTAGCACTATTTCAACATATTTATTCAAACATACTGTGCTTTAAAATGAGTTTTCGATATACTTATTAGTTTTCCAGCATTAAGTATTAAGAGGGTAATGGGTAATTGAGAGTGTTTGAAATATTAAAACAAATCAAGCCATCATGTCAACATACCTTACTATAGACTCCAAAACTGAACAAAGGGCATTAGAATAAGTTAATCAAAGTCTGCTGATAAGTCACAGGGATTTTTTCTGGTCCATTAATTTCAGACCTGAGTGCTCTGATGTAACAATTGCTCAACTAAAACTACAAGTTTGCTTTCTTTCAAATGGTACGTGTGGCATGAATTTTCTTTTGATTTTAAACCTAGATATGTGGAAGGAAATTACTGCAGCAGTTTTTCTAGTTAACACATTTACTAATATTTCCTTAAAATTTCATCCCAAGAGGCAATAGTAAAGGTAGCCTCACATGAAGTTTTATTTTGGCTGTTAAGATATTTTCCAACACTACTAAGAAGCAAAAAGAAATTCTAGTTGTTTTAAAAATCAGTAGATGTTTTCCTCAGTTTTTATAGCTTTTCCTCTGTGAATGGTGGTCTAAAGGGGGGGTGCAGCAGGTAGCCTTTCTGTGAAGGCCCTTGAGCATTATACTAAGGGTAGATTTATTTGAGGGAGAAATTTCATTCACTCTTAAAATTGGCTTTGAGAATAATCCTAACATACATTTAGAAAAATACACATGGTACAGCCTATATCTCACATAAATACCCATTCTCAGTTGGAATAATTTCATTTCAGACTCTGAGCTGCAAAAAACCTTCGAAAATCTTTCACATCTCCTCCCTTCATATAAGGTTTCATTCCAGATCAATGCAATACATAGTGACCACAATAAATTTAGGTAATTCTGCCTCGTGAAAATCTAAAACTGAATAAAGGGAGCAAGTTACGCAGTGGAGGCAACTGGTATACTTGCCTGTAAAATAACATCATTTCCCAAATCATAGTCAAATCTATCTGGTGCCTTCTTCTCACACCATCTCACTTCCTCTTGGTTTTCAAAATTGCTGCAGAAGCTTGTGGTGGTATCCCTACTTCCTGGTTATTCAGGTTTTTAACTTATTCTCCCTCTCAGATTGTTTTTTAGCCCTTCCACCAAAAAATGCAGGGAAGGACTGGAGCTTATTTCCAAATTTTGTATTAACTTGCACATTTACTGGGTTTTCATAAGAGCAGTAACAACAGTATTTATACCTTATCCTATTATTCCTTTTTAAACAAATCCCAGTGGGGGAAAATATTGACTTCCGGAAAGATTTGTTCCTTTCCATGTGTCTAAGTGATTGAAGTCAAGAAGGCCCAGTGTCATACTGGCCATGAGCGGCTGAGAATTTGCTATTTGCCATTTTGGCGAAGCATTTTTTCTGATCCTTGGATGCAGTGTGTTCTTCCTACAGTTCATGTGAGCTGATAATTTTGACTGAAACCAGGAGTGGACATTTCCTAGTGTTTATGGGAACAGTTAAATAAATAATTCCAGAAAATCAGAGCCCTTGTTTGTGGTTTTGTCTATCACGTGGCTCTGATGCCTGAAGAGCAGCCAGAAGGAAAAGAAAGTACCACGACATGATGGGGCTGCCGAAATACCTGTGGCTTTAGATTTTGCCCATGCAGGAATTCTTCTACTTTTCATCAGAGCTGTCATGTGATCTAAACTTCATCGAAAATACTGGTAATGTGGCAACAATGCACATGCAGCCTCTCAAAGCCAGCATCCGTCCAATAAGCCCCTTCCCCTGCACTTAAAAATACTGGCCGGACCAAAAGGGTTACATTCTTTTGGCAACAGTATTTGGTAAGCCAGATGGATCTCATTTGGCAACTAAAGGGTGTAAATATGTGTTTAGATTTAGAGGTTCCCCCAGACAATGGTTACAATATGTTGGCCTGAGCAAGTGAAAGGATTTCAATGTCGTGCATTTAAAAATTCTATGTTTAAGCAGCAATAAAGTTACGACAAGCAGACAAAAGCCTTCAGACCCTCGCTAACTGCTCTACGCTTTTCTTGTATTGCTGGAGGTAAGCATTTAAGGTATATTCTGAATGAAAGATGCAGTGTTTACATTTTCATATTTAATTGCCTGGCTGTTTATCATCTAATGCAACTCTAGTAAGCTAAATTTTGCATCTAATCTCTCGCAGTAGCTGTTAAGTCAGAGGGAATGAAGAACCAGCAGCAAATTCTTGTAGTTTGCTTCTTGCTTAGAAGTTAGAGTGAAAGAGCCATGAGCTGTGTTATGTCATGAATTTCTGAAGTCACTGAAAAACATGCCGTCCAACCATAACTGTCTCAACGTGAAGGTTTACCCTGTAAAATCATTCTTTTCTCACAGCAAGGGAGACAAAAGAGGGCAGTGACGAAACAGAAATAGTTTGTGTGTGTGTGTGTGTCTGCTTCCACTGGGTAGGTTTTTCTTTTCTTTTCTTTGGGCTGAGATCAACTTATATATAGGAACATTCAGCAGATTCCAGCTCCTGGTGACAGTTTGCTGCTGACTGGCCACAGGAAGAATAATCATTTACTGTGTGTTTGCACTGGTCAGTGGCTCATTTGCCAGACTCCTCATCTTGGCTGTCTTCCTCTATCAATCAGGTGAAACCAGGGCCAGGGCTGGGTACTCTGAAATGGAGAAAGGCTTTCCCTGCAGTGGCTGAAGCTTAGCAATTTACAGCCCCAAAGAGAAGAGTGACAAAGCTATTTGCTATTATTTGTCATGGGGTGTGAATGCGGTTGTGTTTAGTTGACTTAATGCCTGTTACCACTGGGCTAACAGCAGCATAGCATTGTATTTACTGCCGCCTGCCTGCATTCATGTTGCGTGTACTTTGCCTCATGTAGATCCTTTCTTATTTTTCTTTGTCTTTCACTCCCCTGCAATCTCGGAGGTTTGGAAAAGTAAGATAAGGGGCCCACTGAAAGCAGAAAGCAACATGAAGCCTACTTTCACCCATCCACAAAGCTCCTGAATTGGATCTTCAGAACACTTGCAGTTCTGTTCCCGGGCCTTGTCTACACAGGCTGCCAGTCATTCTGAACTGGCAGGATGGAGATGTTTGTGTAAAGCAGACTCAAGTTTGCTAGACCCAAGAAGGAAACCATGAGACTAATTTTACTTTCACTGAAACCAGATTGAAACCAAGACCTGAAGAATGAAAAATTTGGATGTTAACTATTGATTCACCTCAGCGAAATGTTATGTTACAACCAGAATCATTGTGGAATTTGAATGATGGAACATTCAATTGAGGGGCTTAAATTGAATTGGATATTTTCTTTACTGTACAACTTGTGGCCAAATTTCTATTTTCATTAAAATATATGAAGCATCATGACAACTCGTGTTAAACCTGCAACAAATTATTAATTACACTTGGGATTTCAGTAACAAATTTTATAACATAGGAGCCTTGTGAGATGCCTAAAATATTAAGAATCAGAAAGAATACCTCAAACTTTTCTGTTCTTGGCAATTAACATTTTAAAAAAATCTATTTTACTTTGAAATCCAGTTGCTAAAAAGAAAACAACAGCAGAAAAACTGCCCCCTGAAAAAATCAGAATATCCAATCATAAATTTGTTTTTTTTTTGCTCTGTAAAGGGGAAGGATGGGGAGGAAAATAGAAAGCTCATGGCTAGAGTCAGAAGTCAAAACGAAGTCATCATTTATCCAAATGACACTCAGCTGCTAAAAAAAGTCATACTTTCAGAGCTGTTGAAGAGAGAGTAAGCCAGGATGTTTCCAGAACATATTTCAGGCAAGTCTGACAGAAGCTCGTCACAAACCACTTAACTCTCCGTGTGCCCTGAGCCCATGACCCCAAGGCTTGGCAGCTTCATTCTTCACGGCACCAAACCTTGATGTGAGGGATGCAAAGACACACTCATAAGAATCGTGGGTTTGTCCTTCCTCAAAATTTGGGGAACTGGCTGGAAAAACAAAACAAAACAAAATAAGGAAACCTTCTCCCTAAGTGAAAGGGATTCTGTGGTAACTGCCAATTAAGTCAACATATAAAATACGTAAAAGGTCAAATGTTAAAATAAGATCAAACTAAATTGTAAAGAGAACCAAATGACTTTTTACCTCTGTAAAGAAAAGACACTGAGTGCCCCACTGTCTCTTTATGTTGAGGGATTTGTGTATTTCTTGCTGTGGGCAGTTTAGCAGTAAAGGACGCGATGGTGGGGCTGTGCGGAGACTCTCCAAGTGAGGCTGGCAGGGGCCCGGCAACCGCCGCAGGCCTAGCGCGGGTGTGATCAGGGAGCCCAGGTACAGTGCCGGCGAGACCCCCGGGCTTCCCGCGTGGTGCACGCATGGCAGCCTCATCCTGGGCTCGCCAGAGACCCTCCCAATGGTTTCCACGTTGTGTTTCTGTCATGTGGATGAGCTACACTGAAAGTCAAATCCTTCCCTGTGATTCAGTTTTGCCATTTTTCAAAGACACCATCAGACTTGGTGGCAAGGGTGTTTAAAAGAAAGCACTTCTATTTTTCAACTTTTTTTTTTTTAAAGGTAAATGAAGTTTGCTTTTCCTTGGATAGGGACCCTTCCTCCCACCCTTACCCCTTCTGACTGCTGCAAAAACCTTAGTTCGAGGAAAGTGAAGACGAATGAATGAAATAATGCCAGAGCTGGCTGTTGCCAGGAAAAGCACACTCTGATTCAGTTAATTTGTTCTGTTAATGGCAAAGGCTGTGATTCGCAATTAGCTTATTTTAAGAAGCTGTAATGAAAAGAGCTACATCAGCCGTAAGGTCAGTGTTTGATGAAGATTATTAGGCTTTTCGAGTTAAGAAAACAGGGCCCCTCAAGAGGCGGGGATGTCTGTTTAAGATCATCTTGCTAAACAATACACGACTGGCTGAGATTTTCAAACTGGGTTTAAGCCCCTTCAGAGAAGCTGAGAAGGAAAGGGGAGGGGGCCGTCCAAACATTCTGGCAATGGAAAATGTTCCACAAATCAGATTTGTGTACACTCAACTTACTAACTACAGAAACTTCCATATTGGTGATTCTCTTTGGGGTAGGGATGCTCGTCTAGCCCAGGTGGGATGAATTACAGCAGGCATGGAGTTTGCAATAGTTCCAGCTCCCTCACAGAAAGACTCCATGCACGTCAGTCAACCAGAGCCGCTTGAGCAGCTGAGAAAAGCTGAGCCCAAAAGAGGCGGACTCCCCCCGCCTCTCTCCTTCCTCTTCCTTTACATTGGAATGGGAAGATATAATAATATACTTTCTTAAAAGGCAGAACTCTCATGGTTTCTGTACAACTGCAAATGCTTTCATTGCATTTGAATAGGGTTAAAATAAAAGTATATGTGCTCTTAAAAGTCAAGATCATAACTTGCTAATGAAGTCGCAAATTATCCAGAAGAAAACCATGCATGGGCACATGCTGAACGGCAGAATCTTTTGCCTCTAAAATTTCAGTTATTGCCTTTGTAATATTAAAGCCCAACAGGGAACCGGCGGGACACCGCTTGTGCCCTCTTGTCATGTTATGAGTTTCTGGTTTCAGATAAAAGAGGAGAAAGGGCCCTTATGAAAGCAAAGAACTGGAAAAAAAAATCAAACTTCCTTCTCGGAAAGCTAAGGGTTGTTTTCCTGGAGATGATGGATAATGACACTTCAACGTTTTTTAAATTTTTAATAGAGAAAATGGAGGCAAATTATGGAGGGAAAAGAGCACATATAAATAAATAGAACAAGATGAAGTTTTGACAAAAGCTTGCCTCAATTTCTTTCTTTTTTTCTTTCTTTCTATCTTTGTCTCTCTTTTTCTTTCATTTTTTGAAATCTTAAACCCCATTTCTGGCTTGCATTTGGTAGGATTCCTGCTCTGGCTTTTATTAAAAACAGACTTTATGTGGTCAGAATTCTCCATCTAAACCTAAAATTTAATAGGCATAAGGATCCTGACACAGTCTCTTGCTCAGTCTCAGGTGACCCCCCTCCTGCCCCCACCCTCACGGGATTTCCCTCCCAATGAGCTGAACTGTCGCTGAAACTCAAAGGTTCAGCACAAACCAACCAACTTTCCTCTTTGACTGTGAACTCTCATTCCTGGTTTACATTTGAGACTCTTTGCAAGGCCAGATTAAGTTAAACCTGACTCTAAATTGAGAATATTCTAGAAATTTTGAACAACACAAACGTTGTCCTATAAATTTCCCAAGGTAGATGCATTAAGCCCAGTGGCTCCCTTCTCCAGCATGAGCTACCAATTCCTGCCAACTTTCTTCTGTGTGCAAGCTCGGCAATACCAAAGGCAACTCCACCTCACTGAACAAATGAACATAGAATTGGACAGCATCTCTGAAGGGTACTGGCAAGAAGAGGTAAAGCAGCCAAGCGGGCAGGCAGAGACATGCACGTTCACTCCTGAGGACAGGCACCACCAGGTTGCTCTGGTTCTTTCTTACAGCTGAACAGACAAAATAGCTGACTTGAAGGCTCCTGTATGGGACCCCCACTCCCCACTCTCAATGCCCCTTCCCCAGTGGCCTCCATACCTTCCTGGCACAGTGGCCTCCATATCATCCTGAAATGCAGAGGACAGGGCCTCTCCACCCCTGCCCAAAAGTATCAGTAATGCCAAAGTTGAGAAACCATGGTATTGCGACTGGGGCCTAGGCTCTGAGTCAGACTGCTTGGGATTAGAGCCCTGCTCCACTAGGGCCTGGTTGAGCAGATGTGGGCAAATTGCTTAACCTCTGTGGAAACTGATAACAACCCACCTCGTTGGGTTGTTGTGAGTAGTAAACAAAAATAGATCTGCAAAGCCCTTAGGACAGTGCCTAGCATACACTGAGAGTACAATAAATATTAGCTATTGTTTTTACTATTATTACTAGAAATTTAGCTCAGTTCCAAATAGATTATAAGCCAAACCTATTGAGTTTAGAGAAAAAATAAATCAGTTTGAGAGTACGTATATCCTCTTTGATTAGGACCAAAATGGTGATTACCCGACCAATCACTGTGCTTCACAATTTTTCAGACACTTTCGAATGCCTCATCTCATATGATCTGAGCAACGACCTTGTTGAATTTGTCCCTATTTCATAGACAAGGAATTCCTGGCCCAGAGTTGAATGAGTGCCTGAGGTTTGAGGCAAACCAGGTCTTCCCGAGCTACATCCCCTGCTATTCCTGCTGTACCACCCTTCGTTAACTGGTTTAAGGTCGCCCTTCTCTTCATTACTCCCGACAGCCTGAAGATCAAAATATATGTAAGCACCGTAATCAGAGGGCAAGGTGACTCAGGCTTCAGGCACTTCTCTTTTATGGCACATGCATAGTTAAGATTTTCCTTTAGGGAGCAGCCAAATATTTTCATACTCTGAACTGAGTTTTTAAAAAATTTACTTTCTGTATAGGATAATTTTCTTTCCCTTGAAAATTTTTCATGTTGAGAAAAAACCCAATTTCTTTCATTTTCAAAATATCTTCTTTATATACATTGTACATATTTTGAGGTGAATGTATGAAAGTGAGAATAGAGCATCAACTCTATACATGTTTGAAGTTTTATTTATTTATTAGTTATTTTGTTTCATTTATAAGCCTGAAAATCTGCTTTTCAAATGTATCATTCAAATGCACAATGTTCTATGTCATAGATGTTAGCGGCTACACAGCAATCATTATGTCTGTGTTAAAATTTCTATGCATAATGTTTAACAAACAACTGCAGGTTAATCAGCCAGATTTTTACTCAGCCTACATTTAATATCAGGTTTAGGGGTCATAGTTCAGAGATCATGGATAATATTCCTTGAAGTCAGTGGTTTTCTAGAATTCCTTCCCTACTAGAGAAGGCAAGGCCCTGGTCTGCGATACTCTCATGACCTATGGAGCACCCAACCATGGCTCCTTCCTTTGAAAATGGTCACACTCTACAGCTTCAGCTGCTGAAATGTCACTCATTCGGGCCCAGTTTCTTTGGTCCCATTTAGTTTGTGCCTGTTGGTAAAGGAGAGGCTTGGACCACATACTGGTCTTTACAGGGTGTCGCTGGCTCAGCAATTTTCTCACGATTCCCCTCCCGGGTGAGAACAGCAAATGTGTTTGGTAAAATCTTGGCGGTTTTCTTTCCCAAATTTTGTCTGTCATGCTCTGAGAAGAGAACCACAGAGCCCCGGGTCCCGCCGCGTGCAGCCTGCTTACCTGGGGACGCTGGGCGGAGCCCTAGCTGGCCGGGACGGGACCTGCGGAGGCGCCCCAAACGCATCACTGCCACTGGGGAACGGAGGTAACGGGCCAGGCCGGAAGGGCACTGGGGGCGCCCCTGCGTGGGGTCCTGGTGAGGGGGCGGCAGGTGCAGGTCCCCGGCCAGGCGTGGGCCGTGGGGGCACGGTGCTCAGGGTGGGCCTCCGCTGTGTGGTGGGGCTTGGAGGGGGTGACCTGGTGGCGAGACCAAAGCAGTTTGCTCACTGCTGCTCCATCTGATTTTGGCCCTAAAAACACACCTTAGAGCTTCCTGACAGCTTTTTAACAACTATTTGCCTGAATTAGATCCATGTTACGAAAAATAGAGGGAATAAAAGGGGAAAGGGGCCAAGGACTGTTTCCTCATGCCTCACTCTGGACATGCTCAGTAGTAGTTTCTTATGTATCCTTTTAAACTACATTCTTCAACAGTTTCTCTCTCTAAAGATCCCTTTCTTGTACATAATAGAACAGGATGTTCTATAGCTTACTTTTTAAAAGCTGCTCATTAACTTGGCCATCCTTATTCCAGTACTATTGAACTGATGGCCTTTTTAATGGCTATGTAATACCCCATTGTAAGGCCCTATTGTGCTTGTTTTTTACGGGAGTTGGGACTACCTGACGGGCTGTCTCACTCCTGAACTTAAATATCATTTTGCCTCTTTTTTCTGTAGGTTCATCTTGGTTTAGGGAAGCACACTCAGGAAATGGTCCCAGACAGGCTCGGCAGGGCCCCTTTCCTACCTGCGGGAGTGCTGGATCCAGGAGTCATCCACAGGAGGCGGTGCGGGGGTGAACGTGGTGGCAGTGTTGATGTCGCCGATGATCACGAGGGCCTCTTTAAGGGCTTGGTACATTCGGAGCATCTCGTCCCTGCGCTGGGCCTGTTCAGCGGATTCCTCCATCAGAGTGTTTTGGTCCTCTGAAGAATATAGCTGTGCTAGGAGCTCTGAGTTTATGAAATCTTTCACCTGTCAGGTCACAACAGAAAAGTAAAAATGGGAATGAATGAGTGATCAAAATGGTGCAAACTGGTTCAGACAAAGTCCACTGAAGTCCACTTTAGGGAAAGGGAAGTATCATCTGTCTGCCGACTCTTATTTTCTTCATTATCCCCCCAATCCTCAGTACTGGTGCTAGTATAACAGTTTTCCCTCTGTCTTACAGCTATTGACACTAAAGAAAAACATCTGTTATTAGTTGAAAAGGGCCAAATGCTGCCATCACCAGGACAGGGTCTGTTGGCTGTGCAAGCATTTCTGCAGGGCTGTCTGAGGCTGCCTGGCCTATTCGTGATGGAAGGTGCCAGGAGGTGGAAGCAGTACTTTCAGTACTTTGCAGATGCAATGACATAAAGACACCTGTGTAATAACACAAGTTACCCATTCCTATGCATTCCTGGTCCTTTACCTAGCTTTTTCCAAAATCTCCAGAATACTATTAAGGCCCCAGGTTTCAATGTGTCTAAAAATGGAATTAGGACAAATAAGTGAGTATTTATTTAATACAGAACCTTATATAATTGTGCAGGTTGATTTACCAAAAAAGTGAAAGATACGCTCCCTGCTTTCTAGAAGTTTACAATAGAAGTTACTTAACAGTGGTGAGGCGGTGTGAAGTCCCACAGGTAACAGACATATAAAAACAAACTAAAATGTGACCAACATGAATGAGTCTTGGGGTAGGGTGTTTGGGAGCAGGATGGGAATGGAGGCACAATTATGCTGCCCAGCACTGAGCGCCAGAGCACCAGCCACCTGAGTTCATCAAATAAACCTAAGACACCACTGACCTTCAGGCACACCACTATAGTACATGCCACTAAGAAGGAAAAAAACACTATCAATTACACTATGACAGAATGACGAGATGCCACTGAGTGTAACATGCATCTTCATGTCAGAAATACTAAATAGGAAAAAAATGAATATGAGAATCGATAACTATGATATGTTCCAAATGCCTTCAGAAGATCTCTGACTTAATTCTCACCACATATTAATGAGACACACATTATGCTGAGTTTACAGATGGAGAAACTGAAGTTCAGCAAGTATATGTAACTCACCCAAAGGCACGCAACATGAAGCTGAACCCAGAATCTTCTGACCTGAAGACCAGTGCACTTTCCATCATCTTTTACCCCACTTTGATTGTGTGCTTAGAAAAGATGATTTATGTTTAAGTATTGTTACTTTAGAGTAGGGTAGAAAGTATGCGAATTACCTTAAGTCTTGAAAAATAAACCCACTTGGATTTTTCATTTCTCTGTTAAATGAGAATGCTAACACCTAGGATCACTGGATCAAAGAAAGTCGCAAGGCTGGTCTATTTAGTTGTTACAAGTTCAGGCAGACAATAGAATTTCTGGCTTGTAGTTAAACTTGTCACTCAGATATGACAAGAATACACAGCTTCATTACTTTTTAAAGGTGGGTGTCAAACCATGTAAAAAATGCTATTAATCAGAAAATTCAGCTAAATATCACAGCTTTTCTGTGGTGAAATGAGTGTTCTCTCCACATATTTTGTAAATCAAGAGTGATTCAAATGTGGAAATACTCTAATATACAAGATGAGTTCAAGTAACTGTCTGATGAAGTATGTTTATGTGACAGTTGTGGAAGGCCAATCAGCCAGGCAACCTGGGGCCAGATGTGAAAGCCTTGAATGCTAAGGGGAAGTGTTAGAACTTCAGGCAGTGGGAGCCATGGAGCTTTTCAAGTAAGTAAGTGAAACAATAGAGTTTTAGGAAAATTAATCTGGCTATGATTGGAAAAGAATTTGCAAGGGTGGTAGTGGAGATGAAGGAATCTGTTAGACGACTATTGTGGATGATTATGACATGCTAAAGGGCTTAATTTAGCAAGGTTGCAGTTCAATAGAAAAGATGGGCCCATATAATTGATATTATAAAGAAAAACCAGTTGGACTAGGTGCTGTTATGATGTGAAGAGCAAGGAAGAAAGGAACAAAGACACTTCAAGCCGTGAGGTTTGGATAAGTGGGAGTATAGAAAATCAAATGTCAAGAAAGAAAGTCAGAATTAGAGGAAAGACAATAAATTTAGCTTAAGGCATATTTCATTCCCCTCCTTGAAGATTTATTCACTTCTATACACACTTGCAGGTACCCAAGCAGTCACAGACATTTGCACAAATCTTCCACTGCTGGGTGAGTTGTATGCACTTGGATGGTGAAAATCAAAAGTTGGAAATAAGATAATTTTCCTGGCATTGACCATCAGTTGGGTTGAGCTCTTTTGAAGCTTTACATCTTATGGGAGTATCACTTAGGATCTATTAAACACAATTTAAACGAAGATCCTTCCAAGAACAGATTTAAAATAGATCTGAATTAAGAAGCAACTGTCAAACAAACCACAAAATAAAATAAGGGCCTATTTCAGCATTCTGATCAGATCTACCTTGAATCAACTCTTCCATGTCAAAATGTTACACACTAAAACTTGCCTACTACCCAAAAGATTTGGCAACATTCTGAAATAATGTATTATCAGCATGAGAGAAAATGGCAGTATGGCACAGTGGTAAAGAGCATCTGCTTTGGAATCAGCTCTGAATCTGAATTCTAGTGCTTATTGTTTTTGGAAATAACATAACCTCTTTGAGTCTCAGGTTCCTGATCTGTACAATGGCGATAATTGTAGTAGCTGCCTCAAGAACTGTTGTGAGGATTAAGTGAAAGAACGAATATACTTCCTAGCATGATGCCTAGTATTTAGTTAGTGCTCTGCAAAGAATAGCTGTTCTTTTTATAGTAGAGAGGCTAAACTGGCATTAGGTACATGGAAGTTGGAGAGCAAATAGAAAGCTATTGCAATAGCACAGGCATCAAGTGACGTGGTTCAATACAGGGTGTAGGCTAACATTTTATTTTGCATGTAAGCAAAATTTTAGGAAGACTCTTCTTCTCCTGCCAGCCTAGCTTTGTGATGCTACAATGGCAATGAAGGTGGGGGGACTTTGGGGAGTTCCCAGACATATCAGAGACTTTCTCAGCAGTTGTATGTCCATGGCACAAATATTTAAATCAAGGATTCTGCACAGCAATTAGAAGCCAAGTGGATCCCTTTTAGATGACAGCATCTAGAAAATGCCTCACAGAACATGACATAAACTAGTTATACTTGGATGTGAGATTAGAAATAATATTTATGCTTTTAGTTATAACACCTTATAACCTACACATCTTTGTGTGGGTCACAAAAAGCTTCACACATGAAAGCTCATTCCAGTTGGAGCTCTACAGCCTGCATAAACGGGCATCACACCCCCAAGTTGTTGTGCTCAGTGTAAAGGAATGTGAGGTCATTAAAAACAGCCCATGCTTTCCCCTTTCTTTCTTTAACCCTTCTCTAGCAATCTGCTATATTTTTGGTCCTCAAACCATCTTTGTCTTTATTACTAAGATCATTTGACAGCCTTCACATATAGAAGAGACATTTCTAGAGTTTTCATACAAATCAGTTACTAAGGAGACCATTTCCTTAAATCTTTTCGTTTCTTGACGGAAGGGCTGCAGTATGGAACATAGTGGTAGCTCTCTTTTACGTGAATACACCTATAAAAATATAGCTGAGAAGTTTAAATTTGCTGAGTTTTGGAGAGATGCTTGGTTAGAATTTTGTGACTCTTTGAGATCTCATAGTTCTCTCATTTCTACTTAAGCCTCTTTTCCATTTCCCAGGGATTCCTTTCTGCTAAAGGCCAAGGAAGTTTTCCTTCTCTAAAAAGTAACATCATTTGACTCACAAATGCAACATTGAGCAAAATAAGTCAGACACACAAAAAACCATGTGATTCTAAAGTTCAAAAGCAGACAGAACTCATCTACGGTGTGAGAACCCAGGCTTGTTACCCTTGGTGGGGAGTGGTGGGGCAGCGAGAGTGGGGCTTTTTGGTCCTGGTTGTGATCTCATGAGTAGGATGCTGAATTCTTGACCTGTAGAAACAGACCAGTGGTCTGGTATTTAAGATGGACTTTCCCGTCAAACAATGAACATTTAAAATAACACTTGACTTCATACAGATTAAAGTTACAGTGAGTTTTGAACCAGGGCACATGTTACTGATTTCCCACCGAAGTGCCAATGGCCAGGAGAGCGAATATGGATCTCCAGGGGCCCAGGGGCCCAGGGGCCCAGGGGCAGTAGAGATTATAAACTCTAAACGCAAAATGCCTCTAGATTTCATATTTGGTTTTTAAAAAGTTCCATAAACCTTTACTTTCTATTTCGTGTTATCTGGGTTTGTTTGAATAGGAGGAACAGTAGATTTAAAACACCGTTTCTCATATTCAGACAAACCCTAATTAAATATTCAAGGAAAATGAACCCTCTGGGAAGACACACCATGTGTACACTCTGGAGAGAGAGCACCCTAGTTTGAGAAGGCTGACTTGTTGTTTTCCTGATGTTGCCCTTTGTGTTATGTAATGTTACAATGGAAAGAGTACCAGACTGTGAATGAGAAGACCTGGATTTTAATCTTGACTCTGCCAGCTCCAGCTGTGTGATCCTGGGAAAGTCACTTAATTTCTCGGAGGCTCGATTTTGTTATTTATAATCTGGGCAACATAACAAGTACCCAGTGGGTGGAGGTCCTTATGGGATCAAATGCAGAAGTATGAGTCATGTTGCCACTCACACTTGTAGAATAAAGCTGGATCCACTGTTTTGATCTCTGATGGAGAACAACTGGTGAGGTGGGCTATGGAGAAAAGGCCATCCGAAAGCGCTTGCCCGAGGGTATTGTGTGTGCATTAACTTGAAAGTCCTGAGCAAAATGCTGCTGCTTTCACTGCAGCCTGTTGAGAACAACCGCCTGCCATCAACTTGCTATTTCTTTGTGCTGCTGTTACCTGGTATGTTTAAGCAATGAAACAGCTGCTGCGTTTCAATAGACAAAGGCTTACAGTATGTCTGAGGAAGGCATTTATTGCTGGCTTTAAACTTCTTAAACAATTCCATATGGAGACATGAGTGGCAGAACACTTAATGTAAACTTTCAAAGGAAACTGCCCACCAAATTCTGAACTTCGTGAAAGTTGGCTGGAACAGATTCTTTTTTCAGAAGGCAGAGTAGCCATTGCCATCTCAGAGAGAAAGGGCCCCAGCGCTGCTTTGATAGTGGCAGTCCACAGAGACAGGACCCCATTTAAGGCACATGGTTGTTCTGGAGGAGCAACTGTCATCTTCTGCCTGAAGCCAGTTATGGAAGCAGCACGGTGGAGTGGATGGAAGTGAAAATGAGGAATCAAAGTGATCATTTTCTAATTGTGAATGCTGATCATTTCTTGTGCTCAAAGATCTCTTTACTTTAAATCAAGTAAAAACTCAACATGCATGCATGACACACTGCTGGGTGGGCACCACGTTCCTGTTCCTTGTACTCTGCAGGGTGTTTCTGGACTGAACAAAAAAGGCTCAGACCTTCTGTACAATAAGGTGCCATGAGAATATGAGAACAGTTTTTAAAAATGGATTTATATTTTTACATACAGAATGACCTCCTTGATTTAAAAATATTTAGTATGAAATATAAAACTGCATTTTTTACATATACAGTAAGAAAGTGGGTAATACTCAAAGAAAAGCAGTCACCCTAAAAGCATTTTCTGGTAGAAACACAAAGTAAATTTCAAACAAGATGACTATAACTTCTTAAGAACACTGCATTATATGATGTTTTGCTTTCTCCACATTCCTGCTAGTCTCCACTTCAAGGTCAGACCTGGGAAACCAGGTCTTAACTGGCATTTTTCTCATGTGAGGTCTCTCTCAGACAACTGGCAGAGCTTGACCTTCATAATACTCTGTTGGTGGGGTTTGGGTAGGGGTTAGTCATTTCATTAATGCAAGCCAACACACCAGGGACACTGGGGGCAATTACCCTTGTGGTTCGTGTGTGTGTATGTGTGTGTGTGTGTGGGTGGGTGTGTTTCTTGAGGTGAAAGTAGGATAGATTTGCAATATGGTCTTTCTTTTTTCCCTTTAACTAATTTGTGCCAAGCTGCTCCTCACAGCGATAGACAGGAAGTGCTATTTCCTGTGCTGATGATTTAATATAGTGCAGAGCAAAGCAGTGTTTGAACTGATGGCAGCACTAATGACTCTCGGTAAAATAGTGAAAAGATAAATGATACTTAATCAGGAAGATGTTTAAATAAGCAAGGGTTTGGATATACCCGGCAAAACAACCTGAACTCATTTAAGTAAAGTTAAGAGGGTAATTTAAAAAATATACAGACTGTTTGTTTAATACTTTGTATTTTTCAAAATGGCATATAGTCACATTTATTATGTTCTCTGGCAATTCTGTGAAGCAGCTCAGTGTACTTACTGTAGAAATGACTGAATTCAACTAAGAGGAGCCAGTAAACTTGCTTCAGGTCCCACAGCACAAAGCAAACTTGAGAGAAAGTTCATAGTTTCTAAATTCCTCGTATGTCTCTTATGTTGCCGGTATTTCAAAGCATCCTACTACTCTTGCTTAAATACACCAAGTACGTATAAAGATAAAGTTAGTTAAAAAGGAGATTGGTCCCATGAGTGCCTGGGGCTTCTTACAGTCAAGGAATGTACAGATCATGAACAACAAATGGGTTGCCATATTGACAATACAGTTTTGGAAGGAATCTTGAAATATGGATAAAAGGCAGCCATATTAGTTTTCTGCAATTTTAGTTTTCATAGTTCTTCCATATATACTGTTTTGTGGAACAAATCCCTAAACTGAGTACTTTTTCTATGATTAGTGTTTTACATATGAGAGAACAGATGCAAAGAAGGTTAGTGATTTCTTTTAGGTCAACAAAGTCTATAGCAAAACCAGGTTTGGAACCCGGTTTCTCCTGAATTCTAATGTGGGCCTCTTTTCACTACTTTGCCATCTAATTTTTATTTGTTGCAAGCAAATGCTCATAATATAAAACATCCCAGTAAAGCATAGCCTATCTAAGAGGTAAATTCACAAATAACTTGTGATATTATATGTACTTTAACAAAGTAGCTATAATAACCAAATCAGACCACATAATTTAAGTATCCTATCTGACTACTATAAAAAGAGCCATGAAACGGGAGAGATTCTATCCACTATAGATCAATTAATGGCTGGCCCAGCAGGACACTTGGAGATTTGTTCAAAGTTATATCTTCCTTAGCTTAGAAAAGGAAAGCTGACTGACTTAGTCTCCAAAGGGAGAGGTGAAAAGCCCCTACCAGGTTAAAATAGCATTCCATCATTTTTAGAAGGTGAAAATAATCATATTAACATATTGTGTGCATGTCTGCGTGGGTGTAAAGAATAAGTATCTTTTGTCTCTAATCTCAAAGTCTAGGAGCCAGGGCATCTGGTTTTATTGCTGGCTTTGCAACTAATTTATGCCCTGGCCATAGCTGTGGTATTTCTGCTCTGCTTTATTGAAAGCAAATTCACACCCTTCTAGAGGAGATAGTCAACAGGGGATACCATGGTGCTGGAACTAGTAGTTTTACACTTTCTTTCCTAAGTTATCTTTCACTGATCAGTCCCTTACCATTTGTAATGGAAAATGATGAACCTGGGTAATGGGACTTCAACCATCCAGAAAATATCACAAAGAACCTGAAGGGAATGTAAGCAATTTCCACACTAGGATGGGTTAGAAGTTAAAATGAAGTAGATTAGAGTCACTTACATTATTGATCATAAGGTGCATTATCGTTTTTGGAATTAAATCTCGGATACATTTGTTGATAATAGACATGTAGGAGTCCACGAGGTTGCGAATGGTCTCCACTTGCCTCTCCAGTTGTGGGTCCATGGAAAAGTTTTCTGCTTGGCCATTCTCATCATTTTCAGTCTAACAGAAAGGGAAGAAAACATGGGTTATTTAATATTTGTTCAGAAGGAAAATACCAGATATTATTGATGATCAGCTTCTGCTTCCTATATTTGGAGTTGTGCTACTAGAGAGTAACTTTATCTTATTGAACATCCATTAATTCTGAAAAGAGATCACAACCGTGTAATTATCATCCCACTTTAAGCTTACCAAATACAGGAAAAGCAAGTATTCTAATCCTGAATGAATGTTGAGGTGAATAACCAGATAAACAGTATACCTAACGACATACCCCTAGAGAACAATCTAATCTTAAACCATTCTCAAGCTTGTCAAAAAACTGAGTCCAAACATAGGATGTAGATGTCAATCTCTGGGAGGGGTATCCTGGGATGCTATAGATTAGAAATAACCTTGGTGTTGTTCTGGAGCTCCTAGGTCTGCTCTGGAATGGATCAGCATTTGGATCAGCCCAGATTTAATATGAAATCTCCTAGGCCTGGCCTGCAGCCAAAATAAGAGATATAGAGGACAATTCATTTTTCCATGCACTTGCTGGAATTTGTTATGTAAATTCTTGCTTCTGTCATCACTACTAAAGGTTGGCTCCATTGTGAAAAAGTTACAATTTTAACTTTCAACTTGTTATTCTTTGAATAAAACAGAGCACATCTATACACAAAGAATTTATTTGTGCAACATGAGAGAAGCATCTGTTTTCTATACTATGGAACTTGAGTTAATTAATTCTGGCTTATCCACCAAAGGCTGGGCTGCAACGGCATCTTCATCATTAAGGGCTGACCTGTTGGCTTGCCCTTGAAATCAATTTAGAACAAATGGTCTCCATTTCAAGTCAGTTGAACCATCTAAGACCCAGAATATGATACAAATATTGCTAGTGGTCTGGCCACTTTCTAACATTTGGAAGGATTTAATTATGAATGCAAAAAGGGGGGTGGATTATTTATTGCTTCCAATGTGGACATGAAATGCTTTTCTTTGGAAATGTACATACTTGTTCTGCCAGGTTTTCAGTCATCCAATCACAAGTCCAGTCAAAGCACTGTGCTAAATAGCTTAAATGAATCTATAAATTACATTCTTTTCTTTTGAGTCAATATGCATGTGTGAAACACATATTACAGGCCACAGAATCAACAGTAACAAAGACAGAAATTAGTTCTAATAATGTATATAAGTTTCTCTTGCTCAGAAGTATTCAACACTTAAAAAATATTAAAATAATATATATGCTCACTCTAAAACACAACAGTCTTTTTCCAATTCTGATCATGGTCCCCTACATAAGGATGACAGAGGACATTTCTGAGGCATCTTATTGCTACTACAGCAAGAGAACTGGAGGTTTAACAAATGACAGTTGTTGTTCTATACCATTTCTTTCTAAATGGTCTTTGGTTGCTGAAAGAAAGAATTAAATGAAGTCCAAGGTAATTATTTATTTTTGCTATTTATTTGTGATATAAACACAATAGAATCTTTTGATAAATAGGTAAAAAGCTAAGGCCATGAAGTGGTCAAGTGACAGAGGAAAGGTCAGCCCTGGTGGTGAAAAAAATAATAGTGTTCCCAAACTTCCTTCTGGGGCATAAAAAACACTGCAAATATGCTTCATTCTGGGCTCAAATGCTAAGAATCAGTGGTAACTGTGATGTTGTTTTAAGGGTATTGTCTTTGAAAGTAAAAACTTTAGGTTGAAATTCAGACTTTATCATATATTGGTTGTGTGGCCACACTTGGGTTACTTAATGTAAATGAGACTCAGCTTCTGCATCTTTCAAGTGGGTGTTTCCTTCCCTGAAAAACTTGCGGAAGCTAAATGAGATGATGTATATGAAATGACCTAACCAAAAGCCTTGTGGGTGCTCAATAAATGTTAGTTTCTTTCTTTCCTTTCTGAACAATCATTGGAATAAAATTTAGAGAGCTGCCTGTCTCTCAATACACATGAAAATATAAGATGAAAAACCTGAGCATAAATCATTTTCAATCCAAGCAATAGAAAAATGGCAAGCTATTTTCTTTTACAATTCCATGCTTTCTGCAAGCTAGTGCCCTTGCCTGGAAGCTCCCCCTCCCATCTGTGAAGACCTTTCCTCTTTCGAAGTCCTGCTTCACCGTCACCTCCTCCAGACAAGCTCCCGACGGCCTTCAGACCCTCCAACACTCCCCTTTCTATACACTGTCTGTGTTCTGTACTCACTTTTATTATTTAATATCCAGCCTAGTGTTATGCTTTTCCCCCTATTAGACTCTGGGGTCATGTTCATCTCTCCCTTCTCAGCACCTAGCAAGAGCTTGATGCAGAAAAGGAGGAGGAGGAGGGGATAACACTACCAGAAGAAGCTGCCGCAGTGCATCTGGGGGTCTCCAAGAGTGCCTCCTTCTAGAGAAAATGGAGACCAGAGAAATCCCAAGTCGATGAATTAGGATACACTACTTGATAACAGTGAGAATGATAAAATGATTATGAAATTATGTATGTTAATGAGAACAGATGACCTACAGCTTTGTGAGGAAAACATCTTTTACATAAAGCAATATAAAACTCCATAATGGATATACTATAATTCAGCTTATCTCTCTGATCTAAAACATACTGGGATTTGGCTATTGCATTTAACAGTAATGGGTAATGGTACTTCAGCATCAACATATTGCCTCTCCCAGGGACATGTATTGAGCACCTACTGTGTTTAGAACAAGCACTTTGCATAGAAAATCCATACCACAACCTTAGGAGATGGGCACCATGGTTATTGTCAACCTACAGAAGGGCATGTTGAAGCTCTGAGAGTGGAAATTTGTTCAGTAAATGTAAGATTAATATCAATGTTAAACCAATTTCTTTTTTTTTTCCTTAAGTATTAAAAAAAACCAGGAAGTATTATGAAATACTGAACTATCCATACTATGTCAGGTAAGTTTCACAGATAAAACAATAAATATAGAAAGTTTCTAGGAAAAAGATGTTATTGAAGTACTGATATTTATAAAAAATAAGTGATGCAACCAAAAGAGAAAAGCAGAATAAATAGTATTTATTAAAGAACGTCTAGGAATATGAAACACCAGGAAAATTATACCACTATCCACATTTACATATAGAAACACTGAATTTACCCATGTCACACTTTTCTTAACAAAGAGCTTGCTTTACATTTTGCATATCAAAATATGCAAAAGATACTGACTTCCACTTTCTGAAACAAGATACAATTAATAAGCAATGTGTCAGAAAGAATGGAGAACACTGAACAGTTTAATCCTCAACATTGAAAAAAAAAAAAGTGTTCCAGAATAACCAGCAAAACAATTTGAAATTCTCTTTAGCTTTTGGAAATTCTAGTAGACACGTGGTCACATGCAAATCCTAACTAGTCTGATAACACCAAGGACATAATGAGGAGTCATAGAATTCATGCACATTTAATGTCTTCTCTGATTTTAGAAGGAAGGAGTAGTTGCCCCTTCTAATATGTCCAATATGAATGGGACAAATATACATAGATGCAAATGCTCCCTTTTCTCTAAACCCAGCTCTAACCAAATTCTCTATTGTGCTCTTTTCTGTATGTATACTGTGACTATGCATTTTTTCTTTGTTTAAATTATAGGATTGCAATAGGATTCTTTGCAGTCTAAGCACTGAAGTGACAGCTGTTTATCATTATCCTCATCAAGTGAATGTAAAATAAAAAGAGTAATTTGTCTCTGATCTTTGAGGCAAAAAAGAATGGTCTGCAAACATTTAACCTTTTATGTGCAGGTTCATTGATGCTGTTTACAAAATGTGAATAATATTGTGAAAGCCAGCTTTCTTCTGAAAAATAAAATGGACAGGCCTTCCTATTGCAATTTTTTGCAAAATGGTATTTGAGAAATCTAATGCACTTTAAACAATCAAAAATAACAGCTCAGCACTATAAAGTGTAAAAATTAATATCATAAGTTTTTATGAAGCTATTTACACAGTATTCAAGAAATAGACTGTATTTACACAGTATTCAAGAAATAGACTGTTTTACAAAATATGAATTTAAAAGCCTTCTCCAAAAGACTTAATACTTTAACAGGTAAGAGAATAAAATAATCGATTCCGAAATAATTTCCACCATACCTTAAAGCATCCATTATAGAAGCTCTGGATTTGACCAGAATGTCTATTTTACATGTGTTTGCCTTCCTTTCCTCAAATCTCTTATTTAATTACATCATAGGCTTCTTTGAGGATCACTGAAGTCATCTGAATAAGGCTAGTGATTGTAACTCCTTAAAAGTAGAATAATAGAAATCCAAAGTACCCTGACAATAATATGTACACAAACATACTATAGAACTAATATGTGTGCCTGGGGTATGGAGGTTTGCTGCATCTCTTCTCACCAGTGAAGAGCAGTGGATGATAATCTACAGATCTACACAAGTGATTTTTCCAGGTAACCAATGCCTGCCCCCTTTTCGGTGCCTTATTATTGTTATACAAATCTCTGTTACCTTAAAGAGCAGAAAATATAATTTAACTTTCCTTAGTGAAGCCGGTCATTATGGAAATACTGTTACCATGGCAATGCAGCTTTGGATTTTCCAGCCCCACATTGCCAAGAATATTTCACTGAAAACTTTTCCCCACTCCCAGTCATGCACTTCTAATTTGCAGAGGCTGGGAGGGCAGGCAACCAAAATTGTAAAAAACGATGGGAGAAACATGCTCAGCAAAGCCTTTGAGTCTAGACTATAGGCTGGCGCTTTGTGACTGGTATTTCATTCATTAGTTCAACAAATATTTATTTAGTGTCTCAGGTGGACTGTGAGAGATACAAAGGAAGTCTAAAACCTCAGGCTTTGCTCATGAGATTATTCCCTGGCAGGGAGGATGTGGTATGGTATGAGTCAATGATTCAAATGAGCTCAAGCACAGCAGGCTTCAAGGGGAGTCTTTAATGAGGACAACACTTGGGATGAACCTTAAAAGTTGAGTGATAAGTTACAGCAAGGGATGTATGAAGAAGATGTGGTACATATATGCGATTACTCAGACATAAAAAAAGAATGAAATCTTGCCATTTGCTACAACATGAATGGGCCTAGAGGGTATTCTGCTAAGTGAAATAGGTCAGACAAAGACAAATACCATATAATTTCAGTTGTATGTGGAATCTAAAAAACAAAATGAATGAGTGAACTAACAAAACGGAAACAGACTCATAAATACAAAGTACAAACTGGGGGTTGCCAGGGTGGTGGGGGTGAGAGCATGGGCAAAATGAGTGAAGGGGGTACAGAAGTACAAACTTCCAATTATAAAACAAATAAATCATGCGGATGACAAGCACAGCGCTTGGATTATAATGAACAATATTGTGATGACTTCGTGTGGTGACTACACTTAACCATGGTGACCATTCTGTAATTTATATAAAATGTTGAATCACTATGTTCCACACCTGAAACTAAGTAATAATGTCTATCAACTATACTTCAATTATAAAGTGAGAAAAAGAGAGTTGGGTGAGATTTCAAAGACTGGGACTTAGGGAACATGCTCATTATTTTATCCCTGCATATACCCTACATATACCAAGAGCTTCATAAATATTGTGGAATGAATGTAGAAAAAAACACCGCAGGCCATTTCCTGAGGGATCGGGTTTCTGTCTCAGAAGGAGCCTGAGCAACTGAGCTCCAGGTGATGGGGTCGCTGCTACGTGGAAAACGTGAATGTTAACTTGGGTTCCTAGAACTGAGTTCTCCAGGTAGATCTCTTCTTTGCAAGGGCAGGATAAATAACTATCTGCATCCAAAATTGTATTTCAATTGATTTAAAGATTTTGATGACTCTATCTCAGGATGTCTTCAGGTTTGACCTGTGATTGTAGTCAAAATGCTGGAAGGTGAAGGATGCAGCTCTCTGCATCTCCTATTTGCAAGAAACATCCTTAATACAGGAGAAAACACCGAGCCTAACCAGATCCAGGTTATTCAGGGGACAGCCATTAAGTTGTCCAGCAGGACCCAATTCTGTCGATACTATTTTCATTTTTATTCTTCCCTCTTCTCTTTTACCTGTTACTACCTTTTTATTCTCCCTATAACTTCAGCCTCTTTTCATTTCTAAATAGTATCATAATAAATATTACAATACTATGTAAGATTAATGTGAAATAAAACAGCTTAAACAAACCCCTCAGGATTTAAAAAATACTTGATGAAAAACAACAAATCAGTCTTAATTTTAATGTAGCTCTGTATCTTCTTTTTTTTTTTTAACTCTCATTCAGCCCACTAGCTGCCTAACAGCATATTTCCATGTGGTACCAGTGTATACCTAAATCTCTAATAAATAACTTGGATGATGACAGCAAGGAATAATTAGAATTTGGAGGAAGAAGGGGTGAGAGGAATTCCTCATGTAATTGACAGTCATTGCATTTGCATTTAAAATGCATAGAAACACTTGCTTTTATCTGCAACTATAAAAAATAATTGTGGTTATAAGAATTCTTAGAGAAATCTGAAAACTTATGTACTCTGTCCTGAAGTCCTCTTAGAAGTTACAATAATATCAGTCTGGTTTTTAATCTATCTAAAGGCCTGTATTGCTATAAATAATATTAAGATTTTGTTCATGAATAGGAAAGATTCATATATCAATGCTTTAAACACATTATCAAACATTGCTATTCAAACATCCTTACTGAGAATTCTTTCTGAAATTATGATTATTTATTTCTTGGAAAATTTTAATCTTTTTAAACTAAGTTTACTTACCATAAAACAACAAACTTTCATCCAAACAATAAGACTAAACTGAGCAATTTAAATGGTTTCTTTACAAGAATCACTTCCCTTACCACCATTTTTGGTTTTAGATAATAAACCAAAATTTAGATAATTTAGAAAGGGCAAAAATTAATTTTCAAGTATTGACTCTTGGGAAAAATATTCATGTTTGTTTAAAATTTAATTTTGGTATAAAGAAAACCCTTTTCCTAAAAAGAACTGAAGTTAGTTAGAATCAACAGATGAAAATTTCCTTTTTAGTGAAAAAAAAATCATAATGTTCTTTGAATTAGCAAAATATGAACTGGAATATTTCCAAAGAGAAAAGTCTCCAGAAAATTGGAACAAATAAAATAAGGGTAAACATAAAAACAATCTGTAATGGTTAATTTATGTATCAACATGGCTGGGCCATGGAGAATGCAGACATTGGTACAAACATTATTCTGAGTATTTCTGCAAGAGTTTTTTTGGACAAGATTGACATTTAAGTTGGTGGACCCTGAGTAAAGCAGATTGTCCTCTGTAATGTGGGTGGGCCTTGTGGGAAGGCTTGAATAGAACAAGACTGACCTCCCCTAGCAAGAGATAGCTTTCTGCTAGAAAGCAGACTGCTTTCTGACTTTATCTGCTACATTGGCTAATCCTGGTTCTATAGCAGACTGCCTTTGGACACGCACTGGAACATCAGCTTTCCTGGGTCTCTAGCCTGCCAACCCACCCAGCAGATTGGGACTTGCAAGCCTCAAAAATTATGTGAGCCAATTCCTTATAAAAATCTCATATACACACATATGCATGTACACATTTCATTAGTTCTATTTTCCTGGAACCCTGACTAATACACAGCCTTGCTTATGTGATTCAATGTTACATTGCTTATTGGAGTTTAGAGGTGCTGTAAGATTCCAGAGAAGCAGAAGATTAGGAAAAGCTGTGAAGGGAAGTTACACTGGTCTCACTCTAATGATTTACCTTTGCTTCACAGTATTCTCTAAGGGAGAGAGAGATGCATCAAAAAAAAAAAATCCATGTTCATCCTCTATCAGAAGGTCTTGCTATTACTCCTCTGCTGGTAGACAAAATATAAATTAGGAAGGCCTCCTCTTTCCCCAACTCTCAGTCCTGGTGGTTAGATGGAACTGTTTGGGCCAAGACACTCTAAATACCCATCTGGCCTGGCCTGGCCAGATGGCATGTGATCACGCAAAGCAAATTATAAGCACATTCATCAGAACTACTGGGGATGATAAGCTTCCTTTCAGTTAGGAATGAAAACTTTTTAAGAAGTGAGCTTGTATTGATGAGTCTATTTCTGATTTGTTTATTGTTTTAGATTCTGCATATAAGTAAAACTGTGTGATATTTATCTTTCTTTGACTTATTTCACTAAGCATAACATCCTCTAGGTCCATTCATGTTGCAGGAAATGGCAAGATTTTATTCTTTTTTATGGCTGAGTAATATTGTATGGTGTATATGTACTATATCTTTATCCATTCACTTATTGATGGACACTTAGGTTGCATTTATCTCTTGTTTACTGTAAATGATGTTGCAGATAACATAGTGGTGCATGTGACTTTTACTTACCATAGGGGAGGGGTTAGGGAATGAGCAAAATAGGTAAAGGAGATCAAGAAGTACAAACTTCCAATTACAAAATCAGTAAGTCATGGGGATGAAAAGTACAACATAGGGAATAGAGTCAACAAACTAACAATTTTGTAGGGTGACAATTGGTAAGTACACTTAACTGGTGAGCATTTCATAGTGCATATGTGTCAAATCATGATGTTGTATACCTAAAACTAATTGTATAACAACTATACTTTGATAAAAAAATTATCTTTTGATTAAAAAAAAAAGAAATAAGTCTACCCGAGGGCAAGCCTGCCTGCCTCAGAGTGAAGAGGAGTTGAACCTGCCCACGAATGACATCAACACAGAGACCAGTATATTGAGATGTGCAGAGAGGCAGATACGTGAAGACATCATTTGAGTGCCTGGATCTGGCTATGCTGGATCTCTCTACCTCTGGATTGCACACCAGCCAGTAAACTGCTTTGTTATTTTTAAGTCCTGGTTTGGCTTTAATTTCGGTCGCCTACACCCTAAAGAGTCCAAATGAATAAAACACTTACGCATTCATGATGTTCTCTGAGCCTAAAACTATGCTTCCACCTTCAACTGTTAATCCTTCATGTTTTAGTGTGAATGTAACACAGCTTTGATTGCTGCATCCAAAATACAATAGCCTCTTCTTGTATTTGAACATTCCTTTTAAACTTCTCATCCTTTGTCTTGTATATTAGTTAGGTACATAAATGCCCATTTCCCAAACTAAATGGAAAGTTTCTTGAAGGCAGTAATGGTTGGTGGCAAATCCACAATTAATCTCAACAGAAAGGACTAATGAGATGCTTAATAATTCTTAGGGAACCACTACCACATTGACTCATTCTTACTATATTACCACATATACCAGTTAATGGCCTATATTTTTCTTTTTTTCTTCAACAAAACTGGGAGGCCAACACCCAACATATGGAAATATTTCTACATTGAAAGTTATGTGAGGAAATAAAACTTCACTAAATGACAATAAAATGTCAGGTAGTTTTCAAACTGATTTACATATATTAATTCACTTAATCTTATAGCAACTTTATGAAGTAGATACTATTATTCTCATTTTACAGATGAGAAGTGAGTCACAGAGAGGTTAACTCGCTTATTTAAAGTCACTTAGTAAGTAGTAGAATTGGGATTCAATGCAGGTGTTCTGACTGCATAATATACCCTCTTAACTACATAATATAATTTCTCCATTCTTCTATAAGGTTAGAGTGGGATTGGTGCTCAAATACCATGAAATGATCTGCAAAGACCATGGAATGAAATGTATAGTTCCAAATGTTACCTGGATTACCAAATATAGTGCTGTGAGAAAGCCTGATAGACAGAAAAGACAGAAAACAGTTCTTCTTGACGCTCACAATGAAGGCTCCTCTTTGATTCAGACTGACTTGTGTGCTGCTAATTCTGTAACATCACTATCATCGCAAATGAATTAATACTCAAGTAACCAAAGATTACAATCACAAGAAAAATCCCAGTGGTTTCATCTGTAAGAAGGTAACACCTGAAGGTTAGGGGGAGATACGATCATGCTCACAATGTACACCTTATGAATCCTATGGTTCTTATTTGGAAATGCGTAACTACAGGGAAACTTTAAATTATTACATCCATCACACTCCTTGTTTAGCAGATATTCTTAAAGCTCATTTTAGAATCAGGGTTGTAAGGGCTTATAAGGTCTATAATAAAAACTGGGTCTTGTTACAAAGATTGAAAGATGGACAAAGATGTGGAAGAAAAAATCCAAAATATTATAAAACCAAATCTGTCAGTTGTTCTTCAAAAATATTCACATGGATGATATAGACACATTATAGTCAAGCTAATAAAGCCCTAGAGAAAGCAGGAGAAATAAAATTCAAGTATTATCGAAGCAGCACAGGAGGTCATAATAGAGAAGCTACATAATAAAGTAACAGCATAGGTATTCAGTGGCTTTCATTTAGTTCTTCCTTATATTACGAGGTAGATAATCCTTAAAAGTTCAATGCAAATACAGTATCACTTGCTCTACATGCAAAATTACTCAGTAAAACACAAAGAAAAGAATATAATGGATTAAAAATACACAACAGGTAGAGTAATTGCATCTTTCAAGGGTGTAGGAAAAAATGATAATGGCTTAAAGAAGTAGCTGCACTCAAGGGTTTTGAATTTCACCAAGGCCCACTGACCACTGGAGTTGATAACACTATCATCTGGATTCAACTGCAGAATCCCCCAAAGGCCACAGGATAACTTTTCAGCCAGCCGTGTACATGAATTAGTGAGTACACCTTTGTCAGACATTCCAGGGCCCAATGGTCTTACCAGATGATACAGATATAAAAAATCTAAAAAGTGTTTTAGAAAATGTAGGTTCATTTCTGTCAATAGGAAAGGTGACAGTAAAATCAGAAGAAATTTGCCAGGTTGAGATGTTACAAATTTCTGGTTTTTGATAGTCAAAGGTGGGACATTTCTGGTGATAGCACTGGTCCATATCTGTCTAGGTCACCACGCAAACTACATGCACATGTCCGAGGGTTGGAACGATACTTCCAAAGTGGCCCAAAACAGACCTTTTATCTTTGTAAATCCTCATTCCCAACTAAGAAAGAAACTAAGGTGTAAAGGAGTTTATGTCAATTGAGGCAAACTTTCAGTTTGTAAAAAACAGAAATTCGTGAAGATGCTAAAAATAACATAAAATGCTGAAACTACTGATTCTGAAAATACGAATGACTAGACAAAAGTCGATATGCCAGACACAGTGATCATCGAATCTGGAGCTTATTCTCTTTTGTCACCTGTCTCCATCTTTCTTCTGAAATTGTGTGTGTGTTCCCTGCTGAACAATATAGACAGTGTAATATGTAGAAAGTGAAACTTTCTTTACTTCACCTTAATCTTGATGTTCGCTTCTGCTATCAAATTTCATCTACTTCTCAGAAGGTGGCAAAAACTAGAGTGGCAAGATTGCTTAAGCATCAACTTATGGTGCATTTATAGTAACAATTAAAACTGTTCTAAGATAAATTTGAAAAGGTACAATTATTATTAGAAAAAATTCTGTAGTATAAAAAGTCTGTATACATGAGATAGTATAGAGGGCTATGTTAACAAAATTTGTAAATATGACATGAGGTATAAGAGAGAAAGTTGATGTGGTTTCTTAAAAACTTTCTTTCCCTAGACTGTTTATAAAGTAGTTTAGAAGCAGAAATCAGACTATAACTACTAATAAACATTCATGAGTTTACAATTCCAAATAATGCTTTTTATGACCAGATCAAGATGCTCCTTTATAGAATAACAAGGTAACTTTAGATAAGAGATGTAAATATTGCTAACAAAATGTATTACCACATGTATTTACAATTATCCCCAAATTTCTCTTTTTCCTAACCATGGCTTCATAACTCTGGGAAATATTATTAGTGAGCATTATGATATTCTCTCTGCCGGTTTTGTTTATGTCTACTCATTTATATAAATGCCTTCAATTAAAATAGATACAATGCTTTCTGAATTTAAGAGTCATAACTCTTTGAAATTCTCATCATAAAATTTTATACTACATGGGTGGCCAAATGAATCAAAAAGACATGTGACAACATTTCCTCTCTAATTCAATTCAATTTCTAGCAACATTTTTCTAGCAATTCCCAAAACCTGGGAATATATGTAAAATAGAAAGCACATGATAGCAATTTTTAGAGGGCTCAAAACTGAAGGCACATGGTTTAAGGTAGCATATAAAGATAGCTTCACACAATATCAAGGTGGTATATGTGATTATGGTAATTCCTACCATTCCACCATAATTGTCTGATTTAATTATATTTTACATATTACTATAAGTAACATATTCTACCAAGTGTGCAGGAGAATTCCTAAATCAAAGGACTGCAAGGAAATACCCTGGACCAAGTACACATTAGCTGTACTCTTCAAATGAGTTGAACAACCAGACAAATTAAAAACAAATCATCTGACTCAGGGGGATACCCCGATTTCTAAACCCACTTGGTCTGAGTGGCAATTTAGAATAACAATTAAGGGTATGAATTATGCAGTTAGGTGACCTACATGTGTATCTTCTCTCTGCTACCAATTAGCTTGCAACTTCAGGTAGATTAAAGTTAAGAAGTTATTCAGCCTCTCTAGGCTTTAATTTCTGTGCTATAAGAGGGTTAATATTAGCACTTATACATTTGATAGGGCAGGGCAGGTGCAGAGACTAAGTGAAATAACACAGGCAAGGCACTTAGCATGGGACCTGACAGATAGTAAGTGCTGAATAGAAGTTAACCATTTTTATTACTTCAGATAAATGATGTAAATGATATACAGGACTTAAATGACATTTGAGTTTACAAAATTCATAAATACGGGTTTGAGTTTTAAAAAAACTATTCAAAAAGTCCCTGGGCTACAATCCTACTATAAATACTTGTGAGTTTCTTACATCAAATGTATGTGATCCTTCACTACCTACCTGAGTATGAGAACCACTGGCTTAATTTACAGAGGTCCTTTGAGCTCTCATATTTTGTGACTTTAAGAAAAGGAGGCTGCATTTAAGCATCATATGCTTACATCATGGCTCTTCAGAAATGTCGTGTGACTAGGGAGTGTCCATTCACTACAAGAATTCACGCACAGTCTTCTGGGCATGCCGGAAAAAAAAAACAGCGCTACAATGACCAAGGGGATGGGCTAGAACTGATGACTTCTGAGAAGGCTTCCAGAGATTTTCTGATTCAATAATGTGTCAGAACACAGACACAGTCACTATTTTAGCTCTGAAATTACTGGGCAGTCAAGGAAGATGCATAGATTTGCTGGCCGAAAGAGAAAAACAATAGCTCTATCTACAATATTTCTAGGAAAACACTAATAATTTTTAAATGCATGCACATACACCATTTCTGATCCTCAAAACAACCTTGAGACTGAAGTGTAGGAGGGAATAGAGGAGGCAACAGAGTCAGGCCACTTGGTTCTTTCACTTACTAACTGAACCCTGGGCAGGCTCATTTATAACTGTGCTTCAGGTTCCTGTCGAAGAGAGTGACCGTTGTCCCTATATGATTATTACCCTTCAAAGTTACTGTGTGAAGTAAATAAATTACTAGGGTAGCAGTTCAGAAGAGTGCCTGGCACGTAATACTCAATAAACATTAGCCATTCTTACTCTTTTTTAGGAAGAAGAAATTAGGGCACAGAGAGAAGAGGGGATGTGCCTGAGATCACAAACATGGTAAGACCCAAACAGAACTCTGACCTAATTTTCCTTGTGTACGTTTCGTACTCCTTATACATCATCTCATTGTGTTTGCTTACTAGCAATACCACAGGAAAACTGACTACTAACAGTGAAACTAAATAAGAAGTGAGAAATTTATTTAAAATTAAGACTTTCCCTTACTCTTCCACAGGTGATGATATGGTATTTTAATATTCCAAAGAAATAAAATATAGCACTATCCAATAGAAATATAATGCGAGGCACCCTGTGGCCACATTTAAAAAAGTAAAATGAAGCAAATGAAATGCATCTTAATAATGTCTTACTTAACCAACTATGTCCAAAATACTATAATTTTGACTTGTTTATGGACTGAGTCATATCTCCCCCAAGTGTGTTGATGGCCTAACTCTCAGTAACTCAGAATGGGACTCTATTTGGAGACAAGGTCTTTAAAGAGGTGATTAAGTTAAAATGAGACCTTTAGGACAGGGCTTAATCCAATATAACTGGTGTCCTTTTGAGGAGAGGAAATGTGGACAGAGGCACCCACTGAGGGAAGCCTGTGCGACAGCACAGAAAGAAGATGGCTGCCTGCAAACCAGTAGGAGAGACCTCAGAGGAAACCCAGCCCTGTTAACACCCTGAGCTCAGATTTCCAGCTTCCAGAATTTTGAGAAAATGCATGCTTTTGATTAAGCCACCTCGCCTGTGGTCTTTTGTTATGGCAGCCATAGCAAACTTTAACAATAGGTAATTAATATAAAGTCATTCATAAGATAGTTTACATTCTTTCAATTTTTTGGACCAAGTCTTTGAAATCCAGCATCTGTTTTACACTCAAGCACATCACAGTTTGGACTGGCCACACCTCAGGTGCTCAGGAACCACAGGCAGCTAGCAGCTACCATACTGGACAGTGTGGGTGTAGAGAAGGGTATGTGGTATTCTAATTTTTAAATGAAGTGTTTTGTTTTTTTTTTAGTTCCAAAAAAATATATGCTCATTTAAAAAACTTTATAAAGAACTAGTTATTAGCACTCTTATTCTCAAATTCCAGTTCCACTGCTAAACAATATTGCTGATCCATTCTGTTAAAAATGTTCACATTAGATTGATATTTCAGAATGGCTACCTGATAAATCCTATCTTTCATTAGCTTAATGATGGTTTTGTTGCTCCTGAATATCTTAATCACAGGGACCAGACTCTCCTTCTTCCCCAAATCAGATACATTTGCTAATAATCAGTGTTTCATGAAAGGTTTGTCAGAGCGTAAGACTAAACTTACTATAAAAATTGTATTAGGGATAGCCTGTGGGTTTTTTTTTTAAATCTAGGACTGTTATATGTGTCTTTAATTCATGTCCACTGAAGGCTGATGTTAAATGGAATATAACCAAATGGTGTTTAAGGCCACTACACTTGTGACAAATTGTGTTTCTTTAAGGACTATAACTGCTTATAACCCAGATTTTGGTTATTTCTTCCCTTTCTATGTGTTCTCATCTACACGGTACACAACTCACGGTTTTACTTGGAAACCCAGGTGATCTTCAGATTAAAACATGTAAAACACAGGGCAGGCTTTACATAACCTCCTATTGTTTCCCAACTTGGGTCTCTGGATGTATCCCTGGGGATAAGAATTTTTTTCAGTGACAATGAAAATATTTTGTGTTTTTACTTTACAATAATTTTTTTTTAAAGCACAGTGACCTCAATGCCTACACTTTTTTAAAAATCATTTCATGCATTCTTATTTCAGCTGGCATTTCTAAAAGATAGGGATGCTGTTTCAAAAAACAAAAGCATAATACTTTGTCACATTAAAATTTTTTTTAGCAAGAATTAGTATGAGTGAGTGCTTCTTACACCTTTGTATTTGGGAAGTTTTAAACACATGTAAAAGTAAAGAGAGAGAATAATATAAATTAACCTCTAGGTGCTCATTCTCTAGCTTTGACAAGTCATCTCATGGTCACCTGTGTTCCCTCTATACTCCCCAACTATTCTGAGACAAACTTTGACATCATATAATTTTATGTGTAAATAATTCAGTATGTATTCCTTAAAGAAGATGACCCATAGAAAACATAAGCACAATACTATTATCACACCTAAAAACATTAACCATAGTTTCTTAACATCACAAATAATTTAGTTTTTACATTATACTTCCCCAATTTTCTTTGAAAAAAAATATTTTTAAGTTTATGTGTTTGCATTGGGATCCAAATAAGCCCATACGCTGGGATTGGTTGATATGTCTCAGGTTTATTTTAACCTATAGGCTTCTCCCGCATATCTCTCTCTCTCTCTCTCTCTCTCTCTCTCTCTCCCTCTTTCTTTTTCCCCTTGCAATCTGTGTTAAAAACAAAAATAGGGTCATTTAACCTGTTGACTCCATCCCCTTCGCCAGTCTGGATCTGGCAGATTGAATCCACCTAGATATCACTTAATGTGTTGTTCTACCCCTTGTATTTCCTATAACTTAGTACCTAGATTTAGAGGCTCAATGCTTACTTTTCAATTGGCTCTCTGAGTGAGGAAGAGACACCTACATCAAATTAAATGCAGACTAGAAACTAACATTGTAGAGTAGAAAATGACCCCCTTATATATAGTGCAAATGCTATTTCCTGTTGTGCTTGTGACTGTTTATCTTGGTCAAACAAATTTATTGAAGAATAGCATTACAACTAATCCATATGATATACTAAACATATGACATATGCTGAGTAATGTACTAGAACTCCTGGGAGGTTAAAGAAAAGAATGCAACGCAATTTGTACTCCTAAGAAGTTTACCATCTATTTGGGGAGGAACCGAATACAGGAAGGAAACACTGTGTTATGCTGACAGCATGTAGTAAGTTCTAAGTAGTATGGTAAAGCCTCTAAGTGTAATTAGCTTTCTAAAATAAGAGCAAGTTCTATAGTTTTCAGGAGACAGACAAGGCTATGGAGAGAAAGTGTATGAGACTTGATCTGGTTGCACAGGGGCATCAAGGAGGCGTGCAGGCAAGAGGAACACAAGGAAATAGAGGTAGAAATTAGCTTGACATGTTTGGGGAAACACTGGGGAAGTCACAGTGACAGGCACGTTGAGTGAAGGGAGACACGGTTGAATTGTAGACAACTTGAGTTAGGCTGAAGAGATGAGATGTCATGTGGTGGGCATGCAATGTCACCAAAAAGGATATGATCGAATGGTGTTTTAGGAAGATTACAATGGCAGCTGTTTGCAGGCTGAACTTATTTAAGGAGGGTGAAACTGGAAGCAGGGATACCAATTATTGCCTGTTGTAGTAAATCTTGTGTGAGGTGATAAAAATCTGGATCAAGGCGTGGCTACAAAAATGGAGAAGAGTGGATCTTGAAGGCATCCTAAAGACGAATAATCAGAATACAGTGATAGACTGGATAGGAAATTGACTGAAAAGTGTAACATATCATGTTAAGATTTCCAGCCTAGAAGACTGTGAGGTGGTAACTGTGTTAATTGAGGCAAACAGAGGCAGATAAATTGATTTTTATTCAGAAAATGAGTTTACTTTTGAGCAGATTATGTTTGAGTAGATGCAAAATGTATATCTGTTGGTAAATGGAATCACAGAATGAGTGTCCAGGTGTGAAGTCACAGAAGAAAATGCAGTTTTAAAAACTTTCCATACAGAAGTGGAAACTGGAACCATAAGAATAAAAAGCATGTTAGAAAGAAAATCAGTGAGTGTACAGAGAAGACCAAACTGCTCTTTGTGGATAGCGAAGGGACTGGCTTAGTGCACGTACTCAAGAAATGTTCTCAGAGTGAAAGAACGAATAATGGAATGACAGGAGAAAGCAAGGGAGGGAAGTGACCTGGGACGTCCTCAGGTAAGGAGGGGGAAGACATGCCAGCACAGGAGAACAAGGTGTGGACCACAGGTGGGAGGAGTTCAAAGACAATGTGACATTCCAGCCACTTTAGGTGAATACCTTTCAGAAAAATGCTGCCATCAGTAGTGCCAGGTATTGCTAAGAGGCCTCAAAGAATGAAGACTGATCAATGGTTTTGTCAGAATGATTTGGGAATCCTTGATAAAGCCTTTCTGTAGGGGTGGGAGAGAAGTGGGGGGGTGGGGAGATCCAGAAGCTGGATTAGGAGGGTGAGGTGGGGAGTGTGGAAAGAGAGGTGAAAGAAAGTGTAAGTCATCCTTTGAGAGTTTGGCAGAGACACAAAGGACAGGGAATGGTATATATTAAGATATCAGGGTCAAAAATGATCCTGTAGGGCAGGAAAGACATGTATATGTATATATGAAGTTAAAAAGGAAGCCAGCAGACAGACAAAAGGCCAAAGATGTCAGAGAAGGCAGCTGTACACAAGACTTTTTAGATGATGTAAGAAATGAATGAGATTCATGTATTGGTACATTGAGAAATACTTAGAAATTCACCATCTATGCCATATTCCAGGCCACTCACTATTCCTAGATCAAACCATGCACATCTCAACCTGGTGCCTTTGGCCATGCTGTGCCCCCACCGAATTTGAATGCCCTTTCCCTTATTCAGGCCTGGCCCAAACGTCACCACCTATGCCATAAGATAACTTACCCTAGTGAGATTAATTCAGAGTTGATCTCTCCTCCCTACACACTCATAGCTTATTTAAGTATTTCTTCTTCTTAAGAATTTACATTTTTTCCCATGAATTATTGTTCTCTGCATTCTTGTTGGTATTTTCTACTATATTTTAATGAGTTGCACATAGCTGGTACTCTGTAGTGCTGAATAAATGCAAGTAGGAGTTTTCTTCTTGAAGTTTCAAGGGCAGGATAGGAAGAGAATGAGAGAAGAGTGAAGATGAGGGCATCAGACTGCTTTGTCTGATGGGTCTCAGGGTTCTCCCCAAAGGAGGAATGTGAGAGACCGACAGGAAGGAGAATCACAGTTGGGGCAGACGCAGGGTTAGTAAACAAAGGAGGGCTTTTAAGTAAATAAAAGGAGGGCTTTTAAGTGCTGGGTATCACGAATTTGCAAGGGCCCTTATTCTGGCAGCAAGGTTTCTTGTAGGATGAGTTTGCAGCTGGAAGGACAGAGCGAACAGGCAGCACGAAGACCCAGCAGTGTAGACTGGTGCAGTGAGCCTCACCAAACCACGGATCCACCTGCAACATGGAGTGGGGGTGGGGCTGGTGAGGCCTCAGATGACACTGGGGTGAGGAGCAGGCACTCAAGATAGGAGAGAACCTACCACAGCCTGTCAGGCCGGGTGCTCATGTTGGCTGGCTCAGGAGTCTGGGATGAATTTGAAGAACACTAAGGCCTGGACTCCACCATCAAAGGTTATGGTGTAGGAAGTCTGGGCTGGGCTGCAGCCTGGAGTACCTGCAGTTTTTCAAGTGTCCCAGGTCGAGAACCCCTGTAGGAAGGAGATCTAGATCTGGGAAGAGCAGACAGAGTGAGGACATCGAAGGCTTCACAGAGGACAGAGTAAAGGATGAAGGAGAATGCTATTTATGGCATCAGGCTTGAAAATTCCCAGGAAAAAGAGGGTTTGACTTTGCATGAAAGAGAATATCTATGTTTTAAGATCCAAAGGTGATCTCAGCTAGTTTCCACTGGACTGACCTCACCATTCCCTGACAGTCATAATTGGCCCTGTGGTGGATGGTTGAACGGTAAAGGAAAAGTTACCCCCCAAAAATGTTATTTCACAAAGAAAGTTGCATGTCCCAGGGACATGGAGGGTGTTTCTGAGACTCCGTGAGACTGAGGAGGCAAAGCTGAGAGGGCACAGGATGCTCAGAAAGTCCTATCGGAGGCCAGGCCGGCCATCTCAACACATCTCAAGAGATCTCCTGTGGGAGGGCTTGGAGCAACTCTGTGACTTTAATTGTAAAAATCAGGCACAGTCCTGGTTTTCTGAGTAGCCACCTACGGCTCTCATTCATAAATTTGGCTAGGACGTTTCTGAATTCATTTACAGTTCCAGCCAGCAACACCTTCTGGGACTAATGAGTTCCATCAGTTTATAACCTGCTCTGTGAAGTCGGTTTCCTTTCATTCGCCCTAAACTTACTTCACTCTGTTCTGACTGCCCTCCTTGTCCTAAAAAGAAAAAGTAAACAGGATTGTAAGATGAGGACAGATTGGCTGAAGTAAACAGCAGAGAAAAAGAGCTGGGTGTTACAAGGAGCCGCAGACTACCTTAAAGCCGCAGTATAGTTTTAAAAGGCAAACATGGCTGGAATGCTTGGCCAGTATGCCACGCACAGTGGCTCTGTTGTTCTCCGTGGGGGGTAGCCCTTCCAGGGGCTCTGCATCCTGTTTGGGGCTCCACTGCTCAAACAAAAGGGAGAACTTGATGAACATTTAGCAAAGATCAGTAAAGCTGATTAAAATACTGCAAATGGACCTGGAAGAAAAATTAGGCAAATTTGGATTTTTCAGGTTAGAGAAAAGAAAACTCATTCTATACAAAAATATCAGGATACTGTTTAGAAAATGGAAAATAGTGATTCTACATTTGAATCAAAACACACAAAAAATGGATTCAAAATGCATCAGATGGTTATCTAGCTTTGTCTTAAGGAACTTCCTGGCAGTGGCACTTATATATAAAATTGAGAAAACTATGCATGCTATTTTTTGGGACATATTTCCAAAATGATTTGGGGTTCATTTTGCTTTTGTAGCAAACTTAACAGATTATAAAGACAGCTAAAGGAGTTATTTACTCAGAGGGATACAGCAATATTGGACCAGGTGAAGGTATGAAACAGATGAAGATATAAGCATCTTAGAAAAGAAAGAAAGGAATTTGTAGTTAAAATATTAATATGAGTATTTCTAAGACTACAAGAACAAATATTTCAGAAGCATTAATTTTAGTGGACCAAATGGTAGACCAAAATATCTGTTGCATTTTTTCTTTCAAGGTCTTAGTACAAAGTTGACTATAGGAAAGTCTTGGGTTTTAATGGAAAATAGGGCAAAGGTTATATGTAACAGGAATCCAGTCATGTGGTACTTGCAGAATGCAGGTTGGGCTCATAAAACTGCTCATTAAAATGCTCTGTTCTGAAGCAAAAGCAAATAAATGAGCTCAAGGAAAAGAGCCACAGAAATTGTCTAGAAATATTTCCATGAAAGACTGTGAAAATAGTTGTCCCTAGTATAAGACATTTTCAGTTACTGCTTATACAAATAGCCACACTTAAAAGACTTTTAAATACCTTCCCTGTGATGCTGGCTTTGACCTTGTGCCAAGAGCTACTTAATTGAAAAAAAAATTTTCTGAATAGACTGTATGATAAACAAAAAATTAAAAAGGCACACACAACACAAGTTTTTAGGACAGCATGAGCAGAATAGTTTAGTTATGAATCCCCACCCACAAATTCTGGTTCAGACTTAACACATTTACAAGTTCTACACTGGCTTAAAGCCCCAAACCCAAACTATGGAAATGAAGACACTCCAAATCTTGAAGATTTATAGGGCTATATGTACAACTTCACTGTCCCCTAGTACAGAAAATGCAGACTGGAATTCTAGATTAGTAATGGTAATGGGTTGTCAGCCAAACAATGAACAGCAAGAGGACTTCTAAGGAGGCAGTCAGCCCCAAAACAGTTCAGACAGACCGTGCTTACACAAGGGCTGGCTGGTCCATAAGGCCCCAAGACAAAAACACCACCAACAGCCAGCAGCATCCATTACTTACAGAGGGAACTCCACAACGTGGTGCTGACTAAGTGTGTGTGTGGGGTGTCCAGATGCCCATCTGACTTTTAATGTAAATTAAGTGAAGCCCCAGGCTCTGAGTCACCAGCAAGGCAATCTGATGGAATCTGATGTTGCCAAGGGCTTAACCGGAGGAAGGCTGGCTCGCAGCAAACAGACTGCTCCACAAAGAAGCACAAGTAGTGAGGCATGTGATCCGAATTGCCACCTGACTATCTGGGGCTTTTTCCTTGCACCCCTCCCGTAGCCTGCTGGACCCAGGAGGAAGTCAACATGAGCGTGGAAATTTTGCCTCCTTTTTTTTTTCAAATAGAAGGAATTACCAATAGCAGTGTTCTCTTGGCACTTTATTTTTATCTTAAGGAAAGCAGTTTGGAGCTGGCTGTAGGAAGCACTGAGAGCGATTCCTTCTAGAAAGCAAGGCTGGGTTGCCTCAGGCGTCTGCCAACGTTTACTCTGCTCTTTCAGTCAGGTTTTGTTACCGTCCTTGTTGCTGTTTCATTCTGGTGGGGAGGAAGCCGACTAAGAGTCTTGCCGAGATTTGGCTTAAAAAAAAGCCCAGAGCTATTTTACTCAGCTAAACCAAATCTCACTTCCTGTGAGACAGCCTAGACACTTGATAAACACATCTTGGAAACAACAGAGTTAGCTATGAAATCTCTGCAGATTTAGCTCTGAAAAGGGTATTTCCTAACTCACCCATCTCTAAACAAAATCATCGGCTGTTCTTTTCCCACTGACCTTGAACACACCTTATTCTGGAAGAAGGCTTTCTTTTGCTTTAGTAGATTTTGAAAATCAGCGTTATTCTTTCCACAGTGGTAGTTTACATTTCGACTGACTCATGCAGTCACACACACACACACACACGTACACACACACGCACATACACACACATTCTTGCACAAGTTAGCAAGATTTAAAGCCTCTCATTTTTTATTCTTGAAGCCCTGAAAGGGAAACTGTTATTCATTTGCCAAGGAATACAGCCATTCATTATTTTTTTCTTTCTTTCTCCCTGTATATCCTCCCAATAGGATTAAAAGCAGTCAGGGACATGGAGTATGGAAGTAGAGGAAGAAAGAGAGGAGTGGGAGGGAGAGAAAGATGGCATTTTAATAGCAGCTACCATGCTGACTCAACACAGTAGGGACCTTGTGCTTCAGACTCAAACTGTTTCCTTCCTTCTAAGCCTAAGCCTTGCACTTGGCCCCCCTCTGCTGAAGCGGCGCATCAATGTCTCCGAATGGAACTGGGAGAGGAGGTAACTAATAAACGGCCTTGACAAGAATGAGAGAGGATGGAAACTATCATAACCCTGTCTTTGATTCTTTAAAAATTTTTGTCTTGAAATAATGTAAGTCTTATAAAAAGGTTGCAGAATTAATACAAAGAATTCCTGTATACTCTTCACCCAGATTCCTCAACTGTAAACATTTAATAAAACCACACAACCATGGTCAGTCAGGATATTTTGAAGAGTATTGATGAATTATTTTATAGAGTGTCTCTCCCAAATTTGAGTTTAGCTGATGCTTCCTCATTATTAAATCCAGGTTCTGCATTTTTGTCAAGAAAACCAAATTAAAAGATGTGTTCTTCTAAGTGCATTTTATCAGTAGACATTTTATCAGTCTCTCCTACTGCTAGCAACGTTGACTGATCACTTGGTTCAGATGGTGTCTACCAGGTTTCTCACAGTAAAGTTCCCACTTTTTCCCTTTTGGAATTAATAAGCATCTTTTGGGTGATATTTTTAAGGCTATGTAAATATCCTGTTTCTTACCATACCTTCACCTACTAGTTTTAGCATCCACTGATTATTCTTGAGAGGAACAGTCATTACTGTGGGGTTTTGCAAATGGTGATTTTCTATTTCTATTTTTTCTTCTGTATTTACAAATTGAAATTGTATTGAAAAGAAGAGCTTTCCCTTCCTCATTTAGTTATTTATTTCATTATCTATTTATGTAAGTATGCATATTATTTTATTCTATGGATTATAATCCATTACTGCCATTATTTTGTTGCTGAAATTGTCCCAGATTGAGACACTGGAAGCCTCCTTCAGGTTGCTTCTTGTATCCTTTAAAAATGTCCCCATCATTTCTTGAGTATTTCCTTACTTTCTGGCACCCTAGGGTTTTACAGGCTCATTTTGTACATTTTCTGCTCCAGTCCTGGAATTTCTCCAAGGAGTCCTGGTTCTTCTTATTAGAGAACACTATAAAATAACCCTATGGGGTGAGTACATAAGTCTTTGTGGTAAAATGTCACCAGCCTGTGTGAAGGGAGAGACAAAGGCTCTGAACTTCCATTGTTTTTTGGGGGTAAACTTTTTCACAACCATAAATTTCAATAAAATATGATGTCTTTCCCAGTTTATGCTAAGTGGGAAATCCTTACTAGATAATGATGTGGGACTTATAGAGTTAAATGCTCAAGATAAACAAGATATATATTTTTTAGTTTGAAGTACTGTGAGATTGTGATTTATAATAGGAAATATACATTTGGTCTTTGTCCTGTTCTTGGCAAGGAGCTCCTAAAATCCCAGTAGTTCCCTAAGTGAGAAGAGTTAAAGGGGTGTCTTTTGTTACTCATAACAATTCCCTTTCAATTCACCTCGGTTTATATTAATGAGGGAGTTTTGGAAAGCCCCTAAGGATGGGGCTGGGTGCCAGTGGAACCAACCGTGCGATCAAAGGGTTGGAACTTTCAGCTCCATTCCCCGACCCATGGAGGGGAAAAAGGGCTGGAGATTGAATTCAGTTGTCAATGATCAATAATTTCATCAGTCATGCCTGTGTAATGAAGCCTCCATAAAAACACAAAAGGGGTTTGGAGAGCTACCAGGTTGATAAAAATATGGAGGTGCTGGGAGAGTGGTGCATTCAGAGAGGGCATGGAAGCGCTGCACCCCTTCCCCCATACCTTGCTCTGTGCATATCTTCCCTCTGACTGTTCCTGAGTGTATCCTATTATAATACACCAGTAATTAAGTATACTTTTTCTGAGTTCTGTGAATCACTCTAGCAAATTATCAAAATGGGGTAGGGGGTTGGGACAACTTCTGATATATAGATTCATATATATATATGTATACACACATGTACCTATATACATATACATTTGAATCTATATATAACAGGTTGGTCAGAAGCACAGGTGACAGCCTGGACTTGTGATGGGCATCTGAAGTGGGGTGGGGGTGGCTAAGCAGTCTTGGGGAACTAAACCCTTAACCTGTGGGATATGATGCATCATCTCCAAGTAGACAGTGTCAGAACTGAGTTAAACTGTAGGACCCAGCTGGTGTTACAGACTTGCTTAATGGAAGGAAAACTTGCACATCAGGTGTCAAAAGTGCAGAAGGGTGGTAGTAGAGTAGTGTGACAGTTAAGGCCACTCCCAGAGGAGTGGGTTGTCTTCTTGCATGTATCTATGGATCTTCCATTACAAATTAAAAACCGACCCAAATTTTTAGTATGTTTAGCATAGTGCAACTTGGACAAAAATAAGTAAATCTTTCACCACAATGTTTAACATTTTTTACTGATTGTTGGATAAGTCAAAAATAAACAAAAGATGATTAAAAGTTCTAAGTGGTAATATAATTAAATAATAAATTAAACATGTAATTAGCTTTTCAGTATTTGTGGGAAAACAAAACTTACTGTTCACATAGTTTTTAATTACCAGACATTAATGCTGCTGTTTTTATGTCACCTTTGATTTCTTTGTCCATATTACGTCTGGATCATTTTCCTTCTTCCTAAAGTACCTCTTTAAGAAGTTCCTCTTGTGTGCATCTATTGGGTAAACTTCCTGTCTGTTGTTTGAAATGTCTTTATTATGCCCTCACCTTACAATAATACTTTAATTAAATTAGGTTATATAGTTCATATATTCTAAGTTATCCCATTATTTCTGGTTCCCATTGTTGCTTTTAAGAAGTCATCTTAATTTTGTTCCTTGGAGGTTAATTTCTTTTTTATCTCTATATGTCTTTAAGATTGTCTCTTTATCTTTGCATTCTGCAGGTTCATTATAGTGCGTGTCTGCATACTGTCTGTAGTGCTCCCAGATCTTGGAATTCATGACTTACATAAATTCTGGAAAAATTTTAGTCATTCTCCCACTCTGTCCTAGAATGATGACTAAACCTGTTAGACTTATGCTATTCTTCATGTCTCTTATACATTTCCTATCTCTGTCTAAGGTGCATTCTGGGTAATTTATTCAGTCATACATCCAGTTCTGTGTAGGGACTGGCTTGTACCAGTGTACAAGAACCAACTGCACACATCTCTTCCCAAATCTTCGCTCTTTGTCATCACATTGATAGTTTAAAAATGGCCATGGTGGGAGCAGGCGTACATGGAAATTGGCAAATGTTAAATAACAAGGCTTTTTTCTACCCCTGAAAACGAATTCAATTAATGGCTAATTAATTATTTATCAACACACCACTGTATACTACCCATTTTATATAGTCACTCTTCAGCTGTTTAGTTTATTTGTAAAGTTTTAATTTCAATAATTGCACTTTTCATTTCTAAAAGTTATATTCAGTTCTTTTAAAAACATGCATTGTCATTTTGTTTTGTATTTTTTTGTATTAAGGTATCATTGATATACACTCTTATGAAGGTTTTACAAGAAAAACAATGTGTTTACTACACTCACCCTTATTCACCATCCCCACCCCCACCATACCTCATTGCAGTTACTGTCCATCAGGGTAGTAACACATGCACTGTCATTTCAAAAAAAAGGTGCTCCTCTCTGCGGTTTGTGATTTGCTCTTTTATTTCTTTAAACATTTTAAACTTAGTTCAAATTTTTTTTACTGTTTGTTATTCTCTTGACTCACTCATGATGAATTCTTTTTTGTGCATCCTTTTAAATGTTGGGTTGTGTATTTGTGTTCGATTGGGCTTTGTGTGAATCCTATCAGGTCTGATGTGAGTGTATGGACCTTCAGAGAGTATTTATATTTCTGCTCCCAGAAATGCTTCCAGCTTAGGTCCACTTTAAGTGAATTTCTCAGTTTTCATTCTGCTTGACCATGCAAGGGTGTGAACTTCAACCCCAAATCCCGTGACTGAAGACCTATACAGATGGATTCTCAAAGACTTTTTTCCTTTTCTCTTTTTTCAATCAGCAAATATTGATTTACTAAGCACATACTGTGTGCTTACCACTTCCTATTCATGCTTATATTCCTTTTTGTAATTGAGGTAGAGTTGATATACAGTATTTTATTAGTCAGGGGTACAACATGGTGATTCAGCAATTATATACATTACAAAATGCTCATTATGACAGGTGAAGTTACCATGTCACCATACAAAGTTATTACAACATTGTGGACTATATCCCCATGCTGTACTTTTCACTTGTGAGTTATTTATTTTATAATTGGAAATTTGTGCTTCTTTATACCCTTCACCTATTTAGCCCACCCCCCAACCTTCTCCCCTATGCTACCACCAGTTTGTGCTCTGTATTTGTGAGTCTATTTCTATTTATTTTTTTAGATTCCACATATAACTGAAATCACATGGTATTTGTCTGTCTTTCTCTGTAGCACAACACCATCCAGGTCCATCCATTTTGTGGCAAATGGCAAGATTTCATTCTTTCTTATGGCTGCAGAATATTCCACTGTGTATATGTGCCACATCTCAAAGAAGACTTTTCTTTCCTTCTACCCAAAACCTAGGATGAGGTAAGGTAAATAACTTCCCTTGTTTTTCTCTTACTGGCAGGTAGGTTTTTCTTGATCTACTATTTCCTTGAAGGTGTATCTCTTTGGGGGTCCTGCTTACTATAAGGGTCTTGGTTTCAATTTTCCACTTTTTCTGGTAAGGCCTTTTCTCTAATCCCCATACAACTATGTAAACCCAAAGCTCTTGGATAGCCTGCCGGCAAATTCCCCAGGGACAGCTGTGGCTTCCCCATAACTCAACCCTCTGCTTCCCAGCTCCCTCCTTTTTCCTGCATACAGGGTTTTCTCATCATTTTTGTGAGCTCAGTCAAGAATTTAAAAGAGCACCTTTCTCACACCATCATCTTCAATATATCTAGGTGTTTTGAAGTCAAGATAGCTAGTCTTAAAACATGGCCAGAAATTAAAGTCCATGTATCTTTTAAAAAATCCTAAGATCAGTACAGTTTAGAATAATAAAGACTTGAGAGGTCTGGTTGGTACTAAGTCTTTTCTTCTTCTTCAGAATATTCTTTAGCAAAAATGTTTTATCTACCACAGACATACCCATACACACACATCCCAACACACTATGCATTAAGTACAACTATGTATTGACACTGTTATAGCTATTCAGAATAGCTATTGATCCTTCCAAAACACTTTGTAAGGTATGAATAGTTAGAATCAGAAGTTGATACTAAAAGCAGTTTACGTCCTAACCACCACTTTTTCTTGCCAAGTTTTATTTGGGTTCCATGTACTATAGGCCTCTAGTTTCCTGTGATGCTAATAACAATACTATGTGCTATTCTTATAAATATGAATATATCCTTTGTATAAATGTAGAGGCATATAATTTCCAAATTTTTTAATTTACATAACTTGTTTTGAACTTTTGACCAATTTTGTGTCACCAATTTTGTGACATTAGTTAGATAAACTGATTTCCTTTTTTAGAAACTAGGAGTCAAAAAAAGATGCACAATTTTTCCAAGGTCATATAATACAAGTAGAAGAGGTAGAACTGAAGTTCAGTTTTCAAAGCTCTAAATTCAGTGCGTAATAAGGACAAATCAATCAGGAAAATGGGTGTTTTCTAATCTCTCTGTGGAAGACAATCTTACTGGAACAGAGGACTCTGATTAAGTTAGGGGGCCATATGGGTGTTCATAAGTAAAACAATGGCTCAATTTTCATACAGTTTTGATTGTTTATATATTTTTGATGTTTCTTTCCCATAATGTTATGCTGTAGTGATTTAGGGTATCTTTGGTTCAAAAAGTTCTATAATATATGCATCTAGCACAGAGGCCTGCAATATTGAAGGCCTGCTTGTTCCTTGCCTTTCTATTTCCAATTAATATTCACATAGAAAGAACATCAGGAATCATTTATTGAAATGATTTTTCCATACTGGATGCAATAACAATTTTAAGACAAAATCTCTCTACATTCATAGGCAAATACTCGCAAACCAATACACTGGAAATCTTGAATTCTTGCACTCATAGTGAGATTTGTAGTGACAGTTTTCGGTTCAAAAGTGCATTCTTGCTGTAAGTGGACTACATGGATCTTCCAGTGGAATGAAGTCCAGTATCACACACAGCTGTACTCTGAGAAGTAATGTTAGACGTCAAGACAATGTATGCTGAAGCTGTGCAAAACCCCAATTCACCAGTGGATCATGACACTTTTTGGCAAACTGCTATTCATTGTATTAGTATCAGGTTATACAATGACCTGGAAAGCCGAAGGACTGGAATTTGTCACTTCAGTTGTTCCATTCTCAGCTGCCAAGAGGTAGGCACATTTTGACTTCCAGAATTAAACCTGGGCAGAGTTCCACATACCATCTTATTAAGAATGTGGTCACTACAGCTCCAGCAAAGACATCCTGTTTCAGCAATACAGTGTGAAGAAAACTTCGTCATTATCAAATTGTTTAGATGTTTTCCATTAATTTCAGTTGGGCAGAAGTCTGTTTTTCTTCTACCTATGTGTAAACTAAAAGTGTGTCTTGAAATGGTATATTGGATTCTTTTTCTGTAGCTCTAACTTAAAAACAGCTGAGCTTATTTTCCTGAACACACATAAAAACTCTTGAGCTGAGACCTGATATATCAAGTTTCCGCCTGAAGAATTTTTTTGAGCTGATGGTTTAGGCTGAAAATGCTGACAGATGTTGAACAGCCTCAGCAAAGCAAATTTTAAGGGAGTCCTGGGCAACAGTGCTGGTTTGAAAGTGCTCAATTTTTATGCCAAACAATTTTACTTAGAAGAATCCTACATTTATTACATGAAAATTTTAACAGATATTGGGAGAAAGCCATCAATTGCTCTGCAGCTGAATTTTTAGAACTCAGTAGTTTCCATTTTGCATCTTCTCAGGGCACAAGAAATTCTATTAGATTTGTCATAATAAAGGGTCAGATAAGAGCCAGACTTCCGGAATTAAAACCATTAAAGCATAAAGTAGATATCTAAAAATTTTAAATTACTGCAGGGAGTCCCTGAAGCCAAGAGAATCTAGATGGCAAACATTTACTATATTTCTGACAGTGATTTTTCTTCACTGGGATGCTAAAATATGAGTCAGGGGAACTACAAACAACACAGGTCTGATCAGAAAAAGCTGAATGTTTGAGTGTTCTGCAGGGGACTCAGACTTTCCCAGGAGGGTGATATTTTAAAGGATATCATTGGATTCAAATGAATTTTAGCCATAAGGAAGAAGAGGTGAATAGCACTTTTGTCTCTGGGAGACTTGGAATTTCAGGCAGGCTCCATTTCTGATAATTCTATTTAACCTGCCTACATTTTCTGATGTTGTTTCAGTTGGGAATAATGGAATGATATTTGTTATCCCTGTACCGTGAACTATTCAGCACTTTTACACTATGCTGTTAACAGTCATCAGGTTCCATGGCTAAGCAGAAATATGAGTTCCCCACTGATATAAAAAGATCTTATGAATTGTGTCTTGTGTAAAAGACAGCAAAATCCTTTCTACAAAGTAAGTATAACATAAGTAAGAACTGAAGCTTTTTTCTTCTCCTACCAGTACCCTAGAGTACTCCAGTCTCTGATATTCAAATAGATAATCTATGTATTTTACTGCATTGCTGTGATCCTCAGATAATTATTTTTAGAACTAATTCTCCTTCAAAGCTCATTCTTCCTCTCCAGTTATACTATGATAGTTAAGTAATCTTCTAAAAGTCTGAATGCTGCATAAATAATCAAGTGTCACAGATATTGTTTTTACAAAGGAAAAAGAAATCCACCTCTGTGGATCCATGAACATATTAAGTCATTAGCAGGAGGAATATTCCACCCACAGGAAATACACACAGTGATGAGATAAAATGGAAGGGTATGAAAAATGTGAGCAACTACACAATGTTGCTACCATATCAATAAGTCCTAAATAAGAAAGAAAATGCCAAATCAACTGCCACTAACCATGTTGGAGAAGGAAGATACTCTACAATAACTTTTATTATCTCCTTTGTTTGAAAAAATGGTAAGTGATTGGTTGAAAGGTAAAAAATAAAAATTTCTGTCTATTAGGTTTATTGTTTGCATAATTAAAAAAATAGGCATTTTTATTTTCAGAAACCTATACTAATTTAGCATTTTGTGTGTCATGGACACATATCACATACTGTACATATTTACTGATTTGGTATAATGTTTTTTCTCTCTCTTAGTCCCTCTTCTGGCCTTAAAGACAAGTTGTCTATGTACATGTGGGGTATATAGTGTTTTATGTTTCTAATTCTTGACACTATAGTCATCTTCTTTACATATCACTGTATCATGTAATGATGGTGCATAACCACTTAATTCAGAATAAATAAACCCTGAAGGCAAATACACTCTTTGGGCAAATTCACCCAAAACTGTGTTTTTTAAAGAAAATTAGTGAACATTTGTGTTCATTTATTCCATTTATGGTTCATTTATACCATTCAACTCAGGAAATGAGCATTTGGGATTTTTAAAAATCTCAATTTATAAAGTGGATATTTGGTAATGTATTATGAAATCCATCTATATTACCTTGATGTGACATTTAGAACAAAATATTCTATACCTATTTTCTTATTAAGTGATCAAAAATTAATGACAACTAAGTCCAATACTATATCACACTATATAACCAGGGGACTGAATAAAGATGGGTCACTTATTCCTGAATAAAGGAAGGGAAAACGAATAGCACTGATTATGAAACTCTCTGTAAAGGGTCTGATAATAGCAGTAGCAATCACTTACTGAGAACTTCTAAGTGCCAGGGACTAAGAGGTTTATTGATTTTATCTTCTCATTTAATCATTACAATAATCCTTGAAGGGTGTGTGTTAGTTCCCAGTTTACATATGAGGAAATTGAGGCTCAAATGGATTCAGTAGTTTGTCTAATAAGTGTGAGAGTCAGGATTCAAAACTCTTGCACCATTAGAAAACAGTATACTTTAAGTGATGACCAAGCATGTGGCAGAAGAATCAGCAGAGAATCCAAGTGGGAACGAAGTCTAGAGAAGTCAAAGGAAGAACTGATATTCCTGAGCATGTCCTGGGGTGAGGACTCTGATGTTGGCAGGGGTTGTATTGAAAGGGTACCCACAAAGAGTTCCATTTGGTCATACAAATGGGTAACATAAATTGTACTACTCATTTATTAAAAATGCTACTAAGAAGATGGGGATGGGGGCAGGGCTAATGGCACCCCTCCAGAATTTGAATTTACCATTTACCAGCTCTGTGAAATTGGGTAAGTTATTTAATCTCTCCAAGCCATGGTCTCTTCTACCACACAATGCAAATAAGAACTGCAACCCCATAAATATTTGTTGTGAGAACTGAATGAGATTTTTAAAATACCAGCACAATGCCTGGCACATGTTTAGGCATTAAACAAATGTTACTTCCCTCTTCTCTCCAGTACTTACGTTTTTCTGAAACTTTTATATGTTAAACAGATTAAGGTTTTCTTCCCCAGCTTTTCAAATTTTGGGGTTCCTTCACTCTGATATTTTTCTGGTTTGTATTTATTAGAGCAAGCAAATATCCTATATCAGAGTATGTGATACATTTTAGTAGAATGTTAGACTTAGAAAGATCATGGGCATAGAAAACAGAAGATAAGGACCTGAATCCTGGCTCTACCACTTATTTATCCAGTGATATTTCTAGGTTAACTGATGAATAGTCTGAAAAATTCTACTTCCTCTGTAGGTGTTCTATCCTTCTGGAGTGTTTAAGATCTCTTTTAGGTGTCTTATAGTTTCACCATGATGTGCCTGAGTAGGTGTTAGTTTATTATTATTTAATCCTATTTAGGATTTGTTGTTTCCTGAATCTAAAACTCGGTGGACTTCAACAATTTTTGAAAATTCTTAGCCTGCCTCTTCCCTTCCTGCCCTCATCTCCCTCAATATACTTCTTGTATTACAGAACTGGATTAATTTTAATCTCCATGGCACACTTTCATCATTGGTCAATGTATAGACTGATAGTATTATTTATTTATTTTGATTTTTACTTGGTTATCTTTATAATATAATAAGTACCAGTGAATTCATTACTGATAACAAAAACGAGGGATTTTCAGATAACTGGCATCAACTAATATGGTACCTTCCACAAACTCATCTCCCTGCTTTTACCACCCAAAATAAACATAAGCAAGATCAACAAAGTCTCTTGTTTCATTAAAATCATTGTTTAACTGCATCTGTATGCAGTAAAGAGTTACTTTATCAGTTATTTTTAATTTCATTAAAAAAAACTTTTTTCACATGTATTGCTAATTAATTGCCCATGAAATACAAAGGTCAGCAAAATTTGCCCTCTGTATACCTCCCTTGCCCCTCAGCCACCTTGTACGTCTTCTAACAAACTTTATGCAGTCATAACCATCTGCCTTCAGTTCCCCCAATACACTCTCATTTCTCTGAATTTTTATATACACTGTTCCTCTACCTGGGGTCCACTTCCCCTTTCCCAGCCTTCTTCCAGATTCTAACTTGTACCCTTCAAAATTCATCTTAAAGCTCACTTCCTTTTCAAAGTATTTTCTGATCCACATCCTTGCTTGTCAAGAAAACATAATTAAGCACCCCTCATCTCTACATCCTTGCATAACTATGATAGTGGTTTTCATGTCAGGTGATGATAAATGATTTCCTTACCAGACGTCTCTACTGGGCAGAAAGCTCTTGGAGAACAGGGCCTCTTTCATACTGTGTATGTAGGATTAAGCACAGTGCTGGGCACATGGAATGTGCTGGCTAAATGTCTATGGAATGATAAATCAGCCAAGGGGGCACAACTACACTTAAAAGTTTGGTAAGGAGGATTTATTCTGATGGTTAACAGGGTGAGTGTGTGTGCATGTGTGTGCCTGTGTGTGTGATATGCAGTTTAGATTAACTACACTCTAGAATTATGCATGATTTTCTAACTTTCCATCAATGAATAAAACAGAGCTTTCCATTCACACTGCCCTATAGATTTTGAAATGCTTGACTTATTACCACACCACCCCAAATGCCTTTGGAACCAAAGGCACTAAATCAAATCTCCCTTTTGATTTAAATGGAGAAAAGTGATTAGTTCACTTAGGAAGCCTTTAACTCATGGTGGTCTAGAAACTGTTTTGCCCTCTAACATTATTTTCTAGCATAATCAATTTCCCTTTATGAAGGAACCTCAAATGAGAAAGCAAGATACAGCTGAGAAAATACTTTTTGAGAAACAAACATTTTTAAACGTGTTGAAACTAGAGCTTTGTGTTTGATTTTTTTCTATGAAATAGATAACTATTAGGGTTTCAGGCTAATGCATCTGAACCATCAAGAAATGGAATTCTTATTCCCGCTTTAGATACAATTACATTTTCTTTTCCAAGATATAGTTTAGACGGGAAGATGGCGACATGAGTAGTTCAGTGGAAATCTCCTCCCAAAAACATATATTTATGAAAATACAATAAATACAACTATTCCTAAAAGAAACACCAGTGGATACAGTACAACAGCCAGGATACATCTACATCTGCGAGAACTCAACATCACATGAAGGGGGTAAGATACAAGCTGCGGCCAGGCAGGACCCGAATGCTCCCCCACCCCAGAACCCAGTGGGAAGAAAGGAGTTGGAACGGGGAGGGAGTGAGAGCCCAGGACTGCTAAACAACCAGCTCTAGAAATCCGCTCCCGGAGTGCAGACACAAGATGCAAGGGGTGCTGGATATTAGAGAAATGGAGATGCAAAACCTGCGGGCAGGTCCCCATAACTGGCGCCCCTGAGACAAAAGAAAAGTGAGTGCTTTTTGCAAGTCTTAAAGAGACAGGGACCCCATAGCTGGATGAAGTCATCCTGGCACACTTAGCCAGCAGCTGGGAATCCCGGGGAACTTTAGGCGCCCTAACCCCCTGGGAGGCAGCACAGCTCTGAAGCCCCTCACGGCACTAAGCACTCTGCCAGTTGTTACCCCAACTGGCACGGACCCCGACACACCGGCCCAGTAGTGGGAGAGTGGCAGCACGCACCAGGGGCGGTAGCGCAGGAGGGGATTGGGAGAGGCCCGCATGCACCGGTGGCACCAGAGGGGACTGGGAGTGGCTCGTGCGAGCCCGCTGTGGCAGTGACCGAACAGCCCAGGAGCGGCATGCGTGCACCGGCAGCAGTGGCGCCAGAGGAGCCCGGGAGAGGTCCATGCAGGAGAGGCCTGCGCGCACCTGCAGTGGTGCCAGAGGGAGCAGCCATGCTCTCAGAAGCCAACTGGAATCCCAGCCCAACGCACAGCTGCCCGGGCCAGAACCAAAGGCGGCTGCTGGCACACAGCTGCCCAGCAGGGGCACCGCTATTGCAGAGGAGCACACCTGGTATGCCTGCCACTCCCTGCAGGGCTCCACGCTGCTCTGATGGAGACCCTGCCCACAGCAGCTTAGGGGATTAACCCAGTGGCTGCTCCAGGAGTGTGGGTAACCAACACAGGCAGCGGAGAAGGGCAAGGCATCCAGCAAGCAGAAAAGAACTTTCTTCTCCCAGTTGACACACCCGCAACCTGCCTACAGCCACTGCTATCAACATGAAAAGGCAAAAAAATTTAGTCCAGTCCAAAATAGTTCAGACAACCCCTGAGAGAGGATCTGCAGAGACAGATCTAACCAGTCTCCCTGAAAAAGAATTCAAAATAAAAATCAGAAACATGCTGACAGAGCTGCAGAGAAATATACAAGAGCTAAGGGATGATGTCTGGAGGGAGATTATAGAAATGAAACAATCTCTGGAAGGATTTATAAGCAGAATGGATAAGATGCAAGAGGCCATTGATGGAATAGAAACCAGAGAACAGGTACGCATAGAAGCTGACGCAGAGAGATAAAAGGATCCCCAGAAATGAAACAATATTAAGAGAACTGTGTGACCAATCCAAAAGGAACAATATCTGCATTATAGGGGTACCAGAAGAAGAAGAGAGAGAAAAAGGAATAGAAAGTGTCTTTGAAGAAATAATTGCTGAGAACTTCCCCAAACTGGGGGAGGAAATAGTTGCTCAGACTATGGAGGCACACAGAACTCCTGAGAGAAGGAACCCAAAGAGGACAACACCAAGACACATAATAATTAAAATGGCAAAGATCAAGGAGAAGGACAGAGTATTAAAGACAGCCAGAGAGAGAAAAAAGGTCACCTACAAAGGAAAACCCATCAGGCTATCATCAGACTTCTCAACAGAAACCTTACAGGCCAGAAGAGAATAGCATGATATATTTAATGCAATGAAACAGAAGGGCCTTGAACCAAGGATACTGTATCCAGCACGATTATCATTTAAATATGAAGGAGGGATTAAACAATTCCCAGAAAAGCAAAAGTTGAGGGAATTTGCCTCCCACAAACCACCTCTACAGAGTATTTTAAAGGGACTGCTCTAGATGGGAGCACTCCTAAAAAGAGCACAGAACAAAACACACAACATATGAAGAATGGAGGAGGAGGAATAAGATGGGAGAGAAATAATCATCAGACTGTGTTTATAACAGCTCAATAAGCGAGTTAAGTTAGACAGTAAGGTAGTAAAGAAGCTAACCTTGAACCTTTGGTAACCATGAATCTAAAGCCTGCAATGGCAATAAGTACATATCTCTCAATAATCACCCTAAATGTAAATGGACTGAATGCACCAATCAAAAGACACAGAGTAATAGAATGGATAAATAATCAAGACCCATCTATATGCTGCTTACAAGAGACTCACCTCAAACCCAAAGACATGCACAGATTAAAAGTCAAGGGATGGAAAAAGATATTTCATGCAAACAACAGGGAGAAAAATGCAGGTGTTGCAATACTAGTATCAGACAAATAGACTTCAAAACAAAGAAAGTAACAAGAGATAAAGGACATTACATAATGATAAAGGGCGAGTCTAACAAGAGCACATAACCATTATAAACATATATGCACCCAATACAGGAGCACCAATATATGTGAAACAAATACTAACAGAATTAAAGGAGGAAATAGAATGCAATGCATTCATTTTGGGAGACTTTAACACACCACTCACTCCAAAGGAAAGATATTGTTTAAAAGGATGCCAGTTTAGCAAAAATTCTAGGCACATCTGATTTGGACATGAGATCCTATGCATTAGTCATCAACAGACAATGGAATAAAAACTTTATAAGGCTATAAAATGTGAAGCATTCTGAAAGCTTAGTATTAGTGCACTTAGCGGAATATAATTAGAATAATGTTAACATATTCAGAAAAACAAGTTTTGTGATTTGTTTACACATATCCTTTTGTGAGTATACACATGTGTGGGCAATGGAATTAGAATTCTGATGGCTTTTTATCTTAAAATTAAAACCATCAGCCATTAATATTTTGAAGTAATTTCTACTGTATTTCTAGTTTGAGCAGAGTCCATCATAAAAATACTGTGAGAAGGGAAACAAACTGCATAGATTCCATTTGGTAAATCAGGGGCTTCTAGATTTGACTGTGGTTCAGCCTCTGGCGCCATCAGTTGGGCTCAAAATCAAAAGCTGTGGAAGGAGGTAATTAGCAGGGACTCTAGACCACTCAGCTGGCAACAGCAGCCTTCTTATAGCCACTGAGAAAGTGGGTGGAAAGGGGTTCAGAAATATTCTCTAAAATATCATTGCTCATTTAGAATGGATGATTACAATTTAAAAAATAGGGTTATTTTCATGGCAAAAAAAAGTTGATTTTGATTAATATTCATACTGACACATTTGTTAAGGTGTCAATGTTTAATTAAAAAGTTCAAAAACTAGCAAGGACAATCATTACAGCTTCTTTTTCAATAAAAAGGCAGGAGTACAAGGCAATATCTTCTAACCCAGTCACAGAGGGAAATGTGTAATGTGGCCTGGGGCATAGCGACCACCAACAATTCTTGGTGAGAAAGGGTGCAATTCTCCATTCCATTAATTTCAGTAGAAATTAAACCAAGGGGAGGCATTTTGCCAAAGCAATGAAAATATAATTTTGTGGGTCCTATTCACAGGATAGAGTCTTCTGAATCTTGCCTGACCAGGCTGTTGATTTCTTTAGTGTTAAATGGAAAGAAACTGGCTACGTTCAAGCCACACAATTTGGCTGTAGACATGATCATTTACAGATGAAGGCAGAGCAGCCTTGAAGTGAACAGAAGATGAGAAGACTGTGTTCCAAATTGACCAGCTGAAGGAAAGTTTATATTTTTAAAAAAACAATCCACTTGGTCAGTGACTCATAGGGAAAGAATTCTCAAGCTTTCTTCAGGGAAACCCCAGTAAATAACATGTATAATAAAATGGAGATGGTGTTGTCTGTTTTGTTGGGCCATTCACTTCACATAATAAACCTTTTGGCAGCAAAGGGAACATTCTGAACACGATTCTCACTGGGAAACCCCGAAACAGCAAGAACTACTGCGGCTTCCTTACAGTTTTACAGAATATTTTGTATCTCAAACTTGCATGTGAAATAAAAACTTGGAAGAAATGTGGAGAAAAATCTGCTTTTTGTTATAGGGCTAAGGATTTTTCAGTTAGTTGCTTCCATGATTCACACTGCACTCCACTCCTCTGAAACTCAAAACCACACATCATAAGAAGCAACACTGGCTCAAGTCAATTCTTCCTGCTTTGTCCCTAGGAGAATCAACCACCCGAAGGGTGCCCCACACGACACACAAGAGAAATGAATGAAAAGTCCTTGGCCTGCATCAATTTACTGGAATATGGTATAAATCATATGCTTTAAGAGAGATCTGGATTCTCCTTTTTTTCCCCTAATGTGGGGTTTAACTGACATAACCTATAACAGTTTCAGTTCCTCTCTTTTTAATTAGCAAAAGCTTTTGGAATTTTGTTGTTTTTGGTTTCTAAGAACATCGTGCAAGAAAAAAACATTAAGCAACACAAAATGGGCTTCTAGATGATTAAAAAAAGCTCAGTTTGCTGGGGATAGGAACAGTCAATGTTCCCTATTCCCCAACCCCCTGCCCAGAATGCTTTATTCAAGCCACGCGGTGTCTAATCAGCAAGTCTTTAGATTATTTTATATTAATTAAAATTATGGTTAGTTGTGGAGATTAATGTATACATATGATTGTGGCTTCAAAGGCTTCCTAAATTAATGGCTACACTCTCTCACCTTGGGCAGGCCTGATCTGTGATAAAACTGGCCACATTAAACTAAGTTCACGGCCATGGAGTTCTTTTTTTTAACTCAATGGAGAAAATACATTTTGAAGGTTTCTTAAAGAATTTCCCATTTTAAAACTCTCTCTCAGGATCCCCCAAAAAAAGTTAAAAAAAAAAAAAAGAAATGAAATAGGAAAGAAACACAGGAACTGGCTCACATCAGAAAAAACAGCCGTACAGATCACTGAGGGACAATGGTTAAGGCACACAAGACCGCAATGCATCACGACTTGGGCAACACACTGGCTTCTTTTTTTTTTTAACCTACAGAAATGTTTCAATGCCCTGATTTAATGAGAAGAAACTCTAACACAATCATTGAAAAGTGGCCAATACGATTTCTTCTAATTTATTTCTCATTTTGTACCTGCAGATGGTAGAGCTCACTGGTACTCAATCTTTGTCAGTGACCAGAATCAGGAAGAGAATGTAAGAGTGGTCAACATAAATCTGATGGTCATAGCTGAAGAGCAGCCCAGCGGGAGCTGGGCAGGAGACCAGGAGACTAAATTCCCAGAATGAATCTAACCTAAAAGATTGGGAAAGGGCACATTTTTCATTTACATTATCATCTATTCCTTAAACCTCCTCTTGGTTAGAGCCCTTACTACCTCTCTTCTTGACTACTATGTCAATCTCCTGACAGGTCTCTAGGCCTCCCTGGATGAATTAAATTCATCCTTCATATTGCTGCTTGAGTAAAAAATAGTCTAAAACACCACTCTGACCTTTCATAGCTTCTCTATGGCATAGAATGAAGTACACTGTCTTTGGTGATCTGATCCTTTCCTGCTGTTTAGGCATAATTACCACCACATCTGACCTCAACAAGGTAGGTGCTACCCATTAGGATGCCTTCCCCACCCATTCCAGGCTGCCAGGTACTTCTTAGGAGCTATTAAACCTGGAACTCACTCTTTATCATAAGTTTCTGTTAGATGGTGAGCTCGGATGACTTAGTAAGTTTTGCATTCTTGGCACCTAGCAGGTGCTCAATAAAGGCTTGCTGAATTGAACTGATATGAAATGAATGTAACAATAAATGACATCAAACTCCAAAAGACAGGGCAAGCAAGAATGATGCATGAAAGAAGGCTGACTCTTATGTTGCCTTTACCTATCAGAGACTCGGAAGTTACCTGGGAAAATCCAGGCAAGTATACTCGCTACCTGAAGTGAGGGAAGAAAGCTGTTGTCCTAAAATATTGCTAATACCAAGTGCTCATTGCAACTTTGGGTACTTTGGCCCCAAAGTATTGCATGGCAAATTTATTTCAAACACAATATTTTGATACTTTAACAAAAGTATCAAAAGTGCAAATAACTTGCCAGGTTAGAGCACCACTGGTTTCTGAGCAGCTGACTGTCTAATGCTAATAATAGGTCAAGAATGATTGACAGAGGTGAGGTTTCTAAGGCAATATGAGCCAGTGCTTATGTTCTAGAAACCAATTGGTGAAAAATAGATGGAAACAGATAACACAGTTTGGGTAAAAATTTTCAAGAATAGCAATTTCAGCCTGTCCCTGTCCCACAAGGGGAGAAAATACAAGCTTTCAGTATTGTCACAAGTCTGGAAGGAAATTTAGTTAGAGGTAGATTCCAAAATGATCCCAATGATGGAATAGTCTTTACACATTGAAAGGGAACAACTAACATAAAAGTATTTCACAACCAGAGGTTACCTTCAACTCTCTTTTAAAAGCAATCAACCTTTATTTTCTATTTAGCAAAACAAACGTCAATGAACATCATGGTCAAACTTGGCAGGAACAAAGTGTGGAAAATCACCAAAGAGGGAATATATGCACATACATTTTAACAAGTTAATATTATTTAGCAGAATAGTTGTAAAAACCAAAGAGATAAAAAAGAAGAAAAAAGCTATAAACCTGTACAAATAAACTTTCTACTATTTATATGTATCAAGTTCAAATCCACTTTCACTCTGGATTTCAAACCAAAATGAAGGATTGGTTATACACACTTAGGCTTACCTGGAAAACTCTCTGGAAGTTTTCAGGGCTTCTTAGCACAAAAGGACAAGGAGATATGATAATGACTTCCCTGAACAAACAAATATACAGAAAAGAGTGAGATGGTTTGAGTGCTCGGGGCATACCCAATGGCCTGTGGCTGCTCTGATGCTGTGCCATGAAGAAATGCACATGAAGAAGGGCCTCCCTAGACCTTCCTTCCAGCCTGGGGACCACCAACAGTTGTTTTCAGTGAGGAAAGAGAATGGCTCCCCACCATCAGTGTCAGAGCTACAAAGAGAATCTAGTTGCAGGCTCCCTGACTACTAGCAAAATGATTTGCTATTGATCACAGCTGGCAAGGACTTGGGAATAATGTATTATTTGAATTCCTGATTATTAGCATTACTGCCTCCATCTAACTCACAGTAAAATGAGGCTTCGGGTACAAAATCTTCCTCAATGGTGACAAAGGATATAGTAATAGTTTTTGTACCTGACAAAAGGTACAAAAGATGCTGTTAGTACCCACAGTAGCAATGCTTTTAAAATAAAATTCTTTCCCTACAGTAGAAAAACTTTAGAGGTTATTAAAATTACCCTGGCAGCTTATTTAAAATGCATATATCCAGAAGCTGTCCTCAGATATTCAAATTCAGAAGACTTGGGAGTGGCCCAGAAGTTTGTATTTTTAACAAGCAACCTGGGTTATGTCTGGTGCAGGTCCGATGGGCCACACTGAGAACCCTGAGCTAGAGGCTGCTCCTGCTCCTTTGCCCTAGTCTGCAGGAGTGTTCCCACTGGACACTGATACTATAAGATGATGGTAGGTATTGTTTGAAACTATGGGGTGGGGATGTACCTTGATAAAATGAGCTCAAGAATTGTGGTTTCAAATGCATTTACATGTTTCTTTATGCAAGAAGTCTTAAATTTTAAAAATGCTCATGTATTCTGTGTCTCACCAGAAGGGAGATAAAGAATATGATGTGACCTAAACACTTCTTGATTAGCAAATCTTCTCCTACTTCTTTAAGTGGGCTGAGCATACATTGGGAAATGCTGCTATTTAGAACTTCTGTGTAAGAAAATATGAAAGCAGAGGACTGCTGAGGAGGATATTCTGTAGTACCTAGGTGGAAAAGGTTTAGTAGTAGGGTATGTGAACATGCCCTGGGGGAAAGATGCCAGGCTGTGAACAAATTCTGAGGGGAAAAGCCCAGCAGTAGCTCAGCATAGGTGGTCCAGTCAATACCTTCTGGGGTATTAGCAAATAGGCAAGTCCTTGGTAAACAGTAAGCTTGGAAAAGGTGGTATTTGGAGAATGAGGATGGCACAGTCAGAACAACTACTGGGTCCAGAACCATGGCAGTTTAACAAAGTTTAAAAGACATGCAAATATGGAAAATAATGACATGGAAGCCATCCAACACTTCTTGAGAATTTACTTTGTTCCTGTCACTGTTCTACATACATCAAAAGTACTCACTCCATTAGTCTTTGTGAGACAGAGATATCATCAAGCTCCATTCCACAAATGAAGAGACAGGCTCAGAGTAACTTGCACGTGGTCATCCAGCTATTAACTGGCAGCCCTGGGACTTGGGCTCAGACTAGAGCTTTAAAACTGTACTTTTGTATCTCTAATCAGAAGGGCCAATAGGTTTGTAGGTAAACGCCTATCTGAGGAGCAGGGATTTTTTTAAAAATGGGATAGACAAAGTATCAACTTGGCAAGTATTCCATAAGGAGGTAATAGAAAATTGTAGGTTACAGTTAGGTGAGATGTTAGGAATGTGAGTTGCTCACTTGGAGGAAAGTATTTGGTAGCACAAATCAAAAACTATGTAATTATTCATTTCTTTTCATACCAATTCCACTTTTACAAATCTACTCTAAGGAAATAATCAGAAATACATATGAAGAATTATGCACAAAGATGTGTACTCTAAATTTATATACAATACAAAATTAGATTGAAACTGAAGTACATGAACTCTTGATTCAAAAGAGTTTGAATTAAATCCTGACTCCTCCACTTATTATGTGTTCTTTGGCTTATTTGCTAACTTTACAAAAACTCATGTCCTTCACCTCTTGGATGGAGATTATGTTCACAGTGGAGATTTTGAATACAGTACTGTCGACAGTTTAGACAGGATAATTTCTTGTTGTAGGGAGCTGTCCTTTGCCTTACAGGGCATTTAGTAGCATCCTTAGCCTCTAGATGCCAGGAGTGCCCCTTTGTCCAGTCACTTGTCACAGTCAAAAATGCCTCCAGTGTCGCTAGTTGAGAACCACTGTCTTATGGGATATTTGTGAGGATTAAATGAGCTAATGTAAACATACTTAGTAGTGAAGGGAAAGGGAGTAAATAGTTTTTTGGTCAGAAAAGCCAGGTAGAGGAAAGGAAAAAGGAAAGCTTGAGGAGGAGAAAAAGCCAACAGAAGGACTGAGACTGAAAATCCAAGAGCATGGAAGTAACTGATAAAGCCAAGTCCGACGTATATGCTGAGGAGATGGCCTTGTCAAAGGGGACTGTCCCCTGACCTGAGAGCATCGGGAAGGGTGCAGAAAGAAAACAGTGCTGAGGCTTTTCCTTTTTGTGGTCATGTTACTATCCCTATTTTGAAAAAGCATTAAGAAATAAGGAGGTCTTTGTCCCATGTGGAAATTATGTTGCTAGAGCTGCGAGGACATCTCAATCAGATTTAAGTTAAACATACTGGAAGGAAAACCTGATAATTTATTTCACTAGTATTTTACTGTGCCTACCCTGAAGAGCTGTGCAAATAGTCTGACAATGTAAAACTTTAAAGGTATGGTGGACAAATAGGTTGCAGTAATTTTAGGTAAATCAATCATGGTGAAAAGGTTAATGGCTAGAGATTTTGACAGCTAATTCCCCTGTCTCTAGGTTACTATTTGCCTTCTCTAGGCCTACTTTTCCCTCAATTTCCCTCCTTTGCATCATCACCTATTTCTTCCCTTGAAACTCTATGCCTAAGTTTATAGCTTCTGACTCATTTCTTCCATCATCGAGATCCACTTATTGAATTGCTCCACCAATATTACCCACTACGTATCATTATGACCCATGTTCCAGAGATATAATAATTTTACAACATCATAAGAGGAGTATTATCTTCATGGGCTCTGAAGTACAGTTAAGAGGATAGACAATAATCCCATAACATGTCAATGAATGAAACACATTGCAGAATATTACACAAATTACCAGTAAATAAAATTCTGCTCTGTCAAATCTGTGCCCAATGTTTCCTGTCTGGCACTAAAAATTTAAATACTGCTTTTTCACTTTTTGGGGAGACCTTCCTATTTGTTAAGCATTTGTAATATACCATCTTTGTTCAAGATAATTCCTAGACCAAAACCACTCTGCCTTTTTACAGAACCCAGGCTGAAATTTAGATGTCCACCATTCTCTGATGTGACATTTGTATTCCATAAATCTATTATAATACTATACATTTTATATTTTTACATTTCTGTAGCTCATCATTATTATAACTCCCTTAGCCCTTCATGTGAATTGGAAATGTAAAAATCATTAAAAGCCTTCATAAGACTTGGCTTCTACAACTGACTTCAGCAATTTTGCCATATTTGAAGCAAATCAGAGTATCCAAGTTCCTGCTTCAATGAACTTAAAAACACTACATCTAAATAGGCAGAGCAAATTGATGTGGGTGGCTTTATTGTCTTTATTCATCTTAAAGTGATTTAAAAAATTTTTAAATCCAGTTTGGAAGACAATACATTCCCTCACTGTGGTCAAGAAGCTATCTGTTTGATAAGTCATGAGCTGAAATGTTGGATCATGTGGAAAGGGAGGCGTGATGATGTTTATGTTGGAACATTAGAAAAAATTTCTTGATATAGGCTCAAATTTTAACTGTACCTTAGTGAGTCTATTTTTATATCCTGTTTTAATGCTCCAATATAGAAATATTTCAATTTTTTTTCTGTTCACGGAACTCCAATTTTGAGACAGACTTTTAGTGGAAGCACATAAAAATTACCCAAATTTATAAAAATACTGGATTTTTTCTTATTTAATGAAAAACAAATGTCCACAAAAAAGTGTTTTGGGTAAAGGCAATGCTTTGTAACACTCAGTCCTTGACCTTGAACCCCTTGACCAAATATTCAAGCCCAAGTATGAAAATCTTTTTAGTTATTGTCACACTTTCTAAGGCAAACCAGCAAATCAAAGGGCAGGGAGTATTTCTGTTATGAAGCAGATACTGTTGAGGCATAGTGGGGAGTGTGGACTATGTAGAGCCAGAGTTTGCAGTATGAACAGATTCCAGTTCTTCAACCAACCCTAAGTGAATTGGGCTCAGTTAATGAAGATCCTAGGTTCAAATCTTCATAGGCTAAATTTTGGTATGGGGGATCTTGCATACTTATTTCAAGCTAGGTCAGGGTATATCAATCTAGCACTTTTGACTGGAAAATTCTTTATTGTGAGACTGTCCTGTCAACAAAAGATGTTGGCTTCTACCCACTAGGTGCCAGCAGTGCCTCCATAGTCGAACAGTTAACATTTCCAGACATTGCCAAATGTACCCTGGTGAGCAAAATCACCCTTGGTTGAGAACCTCTTATCTAAGTAGAAACAATATTTTTTTCTCAGTTTCTTACTTGAGGGAGTAATTGCAGTGATAGAGGATTTCAACAAGCTTTTCTTTTTTAATATAGTATCATTGATACATATTCTTATGTTGGTTTCAAATATACAACACAGTGGTTTAACAATTACCCATATTATTAAATCCTCACCCCCTCTAGTGCAGTCATTATCAATGTAGTAAGATGTTACAGAATCATTAACTGTATTCTCCATGCTGTACTGCCTTCCCTGTGACCAACTTATATTGTGATTGTGAATTATTGTGTCCCTTTATCCCCTTCGCTCTCCCCCCAACTCACCTCAACCCCCTTCCCTTTGATAACCACTAACCTTTCTTGGTGTCTATGAGTCTACTGCTATTTCATTCTTTTTGTTTTCTTTTGTTTTTTATAGCCCACAAATAAAATCATATGGTACTTGTCTTTCTCCACCTGGCTTATTTCACTGAGCATAATGCCCTCTAGATCCATCCATGTTGCTGCAAATGGGAGGATTTCTTTTTCTTTTTATGGCTGTATAATATTCCATTGGGTATATGTATCACATCTTTATCCATTCATCTGCTGATGGACACTTAGGTTGCTTCCATATCTTGGCTATTGCAAACAGTGCTGCGATAAACATGGGAGTCCATATGTCTTTTCAAATTAGGGATTTTGTTTTCTTTGGGTAAATTCCTAGGTGTAGAATTACTGGGTCAAATGGCATTTCTATTTTTAGGTTTTTGAGGAAACTCCATATTCAAGCTGATCCTTTTTTAAAGCTCCATTTTGGATTTTGTGTCAAATTGCCCTTTTTGGGGGCCTAATTCTTTTAAGTGTCACCGGTTCTTCTCTTTAAAGCCATGTGACATAAAATGAGAAACTCTGTGAGACTAACAGATAATTACTTTCAAGGTGAAAATGAAAATTCCCCATCGGAATTTTCCTTTGGTTAAACATTGGTCAATAGTAATCATTTATACTGAAGAATGTGTGCTGCCATTATGACCCCATTTTGTTACACAATTAGATATCCCTAAATAACATGAGTTTTTTTCTATTTTAGAGCTGATTCAATTAGTGGCACACAACTGAATATATTTTCTAAAGCTTTATTAAAATACTATGTCGTTTTCTTTTTAGAACTTTTGTTTACTAGGTTCTGCTTATCTCAGTAATTAAGAGAAATCCATTCCTAACTCTGTACTAAAATAATATGCATCAAGTTGGGGCAAATAAAATGAAAATACTTTAGAAAAAGAACAGTTTTAAGTTAAAATATACTAGTCCTCTTGTTAGTCACTTTAAAAAAATAAAGTCTTATAAAATGAGTCTTTAAAAGTCTAAAAAAAATAGTCTTTAAAAGGCACTTTTAAAAAGTGACTACATAAGTGACTCTATAGCATTTTAATACACTGATGGCCAGTGACTGTAATGGGGTATGTGGCGGGGACTTGATACTGGGGGGAATCGAGTAACTACAATGTTGCTCATGTGATTGTATATTAACAATACCAGAAGGAAGAAAAAGAAAAAAAACTGACTCCATAATCCTGAAAGTGACTTATTTTAGATTTTGTCCTGGGATATTTTTCTATCTGCTCTATCTATTCAGATTGTTAATTTTTAATATACAAGCATATGGCATCTATGCCTCAGTTATGATTACCAACTGGGTTCAAGCATATGCTCACATGGCCTCCTCCTGGCTTCCTCCAAAATACCTCAAACCTTAGTCTTCATGATGTTTAAATGTTACTGGTCCTTCCTCTGCTTCTCCGTATTCCCCACTTACACTTTCTTTTCCAGGTTAATAACAGTTCTATTTTTAATTTTTAAAATTTTGGTATCATTAATATACAATCACATGCACAACATTGTGGTTACTAGATACCCCCATTATCAAGTCCCCACCATGTACCCCATACCCCATTACAGTCACTGTGCATCAGAGTAGTAAGATGCTATATAGTCACTACTTGTCTTCTCTGTGCTATACTGCCTTCCCTGTGCCCCTCCCCCTACATTATATGTGCTAATTGTAATGCCCCTTATTCCACTTCTCCCTCCCTTCCCACCTATCCTCCCCAGTCCCTTTCTCTTTGGCAACGGTTAGTCCATTCTTGGGTTCTGTAAGTTTGCTGCTGTTTTGTTCCTACAGTTTTTGCTTTGTTCTTATGCTCCATAGAAGAGTGAAATCATTTGGTACATGTCTTTCTCTGCCTGGCTTATTTCACTGAGCATAATACCCTCTAGCTCCATCCATGTTGTTGCAAATGGTAGGATTTGTTTTCTTCTTATGGCTGAATAATATTCCATTGTGTATATGTACCACATCTTCTTTATCCATTCATCTACTGATGGACACTTAGGTTGCTTCCATTTCTTGGCTATTGTAAATAGAGCTGTGATAAACATAGGGGTGCATATGCCTTTTTCAAACTGGGCTGCTGCATTCTTAGGGTAAATTCCTAGGAGTGGAATTTCTGGATCAAATGGTATTTCTATTTTGCGTTTTTTGAGGAACCTCTACACTGCTCTCCACAATGGTTGAACTAATTTAAATTCCCACCAGCAGTGCAGGAGGGTTCCCCTTTCTCTTCATCCTTGCCAGCATTTGCTCCTGGCCACCTCCTGGCTTCCTCCAAAATACCTCAAGCCTTAGTCTTCAGGATGCTTAAATGTTACTGGCAAACCAGTCTTTTCTATATTTGCCATACTAACTGGTGTGAGGTGATATCTCATTGTAGTTTTAATTTGCATTTCCCTGATAATTAGCGATGTGGAGCATCTTTTCATGTGTGTGTTAGCCATCTGAATTTCTTCTTTGGAGAAGTGTCTGTTCATATACTCCACCCATTTTTTAAGAATGTTATTTGCTTGTTTGGATGTTGAGGCATGTGAGTTCTTTATATATTTTGGATGTTAACCCCTTGTCAGACATGTCATTTAGAAATATGTTTTTCCATACTGTAGAATGCCCTTTTGTTCTGCTGATGGTGTCCTTTGCTGCACAGAAGCTTTTTAGCGTGATGTAGTCCCATTTGTTCATTTTTTATTTTGTTTCCCTTGCCCAAGGAGATGCATTCAGGAAAAAGTTGCTCATATTTGTATTCAGGAGATTTTTGCCTATGTTTTCTTCTAAGAGTTTTATGGTTTCATGACTTAAATTCAGGTCTTTGGTCCATTTTCAGTTTACTTTTGTGTATGGAGTTAGACAATAATCCAGTTTCATTCTCTTACATGTAGTTGTCCAGTTTTGCCAACACCAGCTGTTGAAGAGGCTGTCATTTCCCCATTGTCTATCCATGGCTCCTTTATCATATATTAATTGACCATATATGCTTGGGTTTATATCTGGGATCTCTAGACTGTTCCATTGGTCTATGGGTCTATTCTTGTGCCAGTACCAAATTGTCTTGATTACTGTGGCTTTGTAGTAGAGCTTGAAGTTGAAGATCATAATCTCTCCAGCTTTATTCTTCCTTCTCAGGATTACTTTGGCTATTTGGGTTTTTTTGTGATTCCATATGAATTTTAAAAGTATTTGCTCCAGTTCATTGAAGAATGCTGCCAGTATTTTGATAGGGATTGTACTGAATCTATAGCTTGCTTTAGGGAGGATGGCCATTTTGACAATATTAATTCTTCCTCTCCATGAGCACAGGATATGTTTCCATTTATTGGTTTAATTTCTCTCTTCTTTAATTTCTCTTATGAGTGTCTTGTAGTTTTCGGGGTATAGGTCTTTCACTTCCTTGGTTAGGTTTATTCCTAAGTATTTTATTCTTTTTGATGCAATTGTGAATGGAATTGTTTTCCTGATTTCTCTTTCTGCTAGTTCATCAGTAGTGTATAGGAATGCAACAGATTTCTGTGTATTAATTTTGTATCCTGCAACTTTGCTGAATTCAGATATTAGATCTAGTAGTTTTGGAGTGGAGTCTTTAGGGTTTTTTATGTATAATATCAGGTCATCTGCAAACAGGGACAGTTTAATTTCTTACTTGCCAATCTGGGTGCCTTTTATTTCTTTGTGTTATCTGAATGCCATGGCAAGGACCTCCAGAACTATGTTGAAAAAAGTGGGGAGAGTGGGCATCCTTGTGTTGTTTCTGATCTTAAAGAAAAAGCTTTCAGCTTCTCACTGTTAAGTATAATGTTGGCTGTGGTTCATATATGGCCTTTATTATGTTGAGGTACTTGCCCTCTATACCCATTTTGTTGAGAGTTTTTATTATGAATGGATGTTGAATTTTATCAAATGCTTTTTTGGCATCTATGGAATGATCATGTGGTTTTTGTCCTTCTTTTTGTTGATGTGGTGGATGATGTTAATGGTTTTCAAATGCTGTACCATCCTTGCATCCCTGGAATAAGTCCTACTTGATCATGATGGATTTTTGAATTCAGTTTGCTAATATTTTGTGGAGTATTTTTGCATCTATGTTCATCAGGGATATTGGTCTGTAATTTTCTTTTTTTGTGGTGTCTTTGGCTGGTTTTGGTATTAGAATGATGCTGGCCTCATAGAATGAGTTTGGGAGTATTTCCTCCTCTTCAGCTTTTTGTAAAACTTTAAGGAGGATGGTATTAGGTCTTCAGTACATGTCTGATAAAATTCAGCAGTCAAACCATCCGGTCCAGGAGTTTTCTTCTTAGGTAGTTTTTTGATTACCAATTCAATTTCCTTGCTGGTAATTGGTCTATTCAGATTTTCTGTTTCTTCCTGGGTCAGCCTTGGAAGGTTGTATTTTTCTAGAAAGTTCTCCATTTCTTCTAGGTTATCCAGTTTGTTAGCATATAATTTTTCATAGTATTCTCTCATAATTCTTTGTATTTCTTTGGTGTCCATGGTGATTTTTCCTTTCTCATTTCTGATTCTGTTTATATGTGTAGACTTTCTTTTTTTCCTGATAAATTTGGCTAGGGGTTTATCGATTTTGTTTATTTTCTTGAAGAACCAGCTCTTGTTTTCATTCTTTCAATTGTTTTATTCTTCTCGATTTTATTTATTTCTACTGTAATCTTCATTATGTCCCTCTTTATGCTGACTTTGGGCCTCATTTGTTCCTCTTTTCCTAGTTTCATTAATTGTGAGTTTAGACTGTTCATTTGGGATCGTTCTTTCCTGAGGTAGGCCTGTATTGCAATATATTTCCCTCTTAGCATGGCCTGTGCTGCATCCCACAGATTTTGTGGTGTTGAATTATTGTTGTTATTTGTCTCCATATATTGCTTGATCTCTGTTTTATTTGCTCATTGATCCATTGATTATTTAGGAGCATGTTGTTAAGCCTCCATGTGTTTGTGGGCTTTTTGTTTTTTTGCATGATTTATTTCTAGTTTCATATCTTTGTGATCTGAGAAGCTGGTTGGTATAATTTCAATCTTTTTGAATTTACTGAGGTCCTTTTTGTGGCCTAGTAGAAGATCTGTTCTTGAAAATGTTCCATGTGCACTTGAGAAGAATGTGTATCCTGTTGCTTTTGGATGGAATGCTCTGTAGATGTCCGTTAGGTCCATCTGTTCTAATACATTGTTCAGTGCCTCTGTCTCTTTACTTATTTTCTGTCTGGTTGATCTGTCCTTTGGAGTAAGTGGTGTGTTGAAGTCTCCTAAAATGAATGCATTGCATTCTATTTCCCCCCTTTCATTCTGTTAGTATTTGTTTCACATCTGTAGGTGATCCTGTGTTGGGTGCATAGATATTTACAATAGTTATATCCTCTTGCTGCACTGACTCCTTTATCATTATGTAATCTCCTTCTTTGTCTCTTGTTACTTTCTTTGTTTTGAAGTCTATTTTGTCTGATACAAGTACTGCAACTCCTGTCTTTTTCTCCCTATTAGTTACATGAAATATCTTTTTCCATCTCTTTACTTTCAGTCTGTGTATATCTTTGGGTTTGAAGTGAGTCTCTTGTAGGCAGCATATAGATGGGTCTTGTTTTTTATCCATTCAGAGACTCTATGTCTTTTGATTGGTACAATCAGACCATTTACATTTAGGATGATTATCGATAGGTATGTACTTATTGCCATTGCAGGGTTTAGATTCATGGTTACCAAAGGTTCAATGGTAAATCCCTTACTATTCAACAGTCTAATTTAACTCACTTAGTGTGCTATTACAAACACAACCTAAAGGTTCTTTTTTTTCCCTCCTTTTTCTTCCTTTTCCATTCTTTATATACTAGGTATCATATTCTGTACTCTTTGTCTATCTCTTGATTGACTTTGGGGGAGATGATTTCCTTCCCTTGATTGGGGAAGTTTTCAGCAATTACCTCCTCAATGACACTTTCTATCCCTTTTTCTGTCTTCTTCTTCTTCTGGTACCCCTATAATGCAAATGTTGTTCCCTTTGGATTGGTCACACAGTTCTCTTAATATTCTTTCATTCTTAGAGATTCTTTTTTATCTCTGTGCCTCAGTTTCTTTGTATTCCTCTTCTCTAATTTCTATTCCATTAACCGTCTCTTCTGCTACATCTAATCTGTTTTTAAATCCCTCCATTGAATGGTGCATTTCAGATATGGAATTTCTTATTGAGTGAATCTCTGTCCTAAATTAGTCCCTGAGTTCTTAAATATTTTTCTTTACTTACATCAGCATGTTTATGATTTTTATTTTGAACTCTCTTTCAGGGAGATTGGTGAGTTCAGTTTCATTTGTCCCTTTTTCTGGGTTTTGTGAGATTTTGGTCTCATATTTCTATGTGGCACCCTCTAGTGCCCAAAAGTTTTAGTCTCTGGAGCTACTCAGCCCCTGGAGGGAGATCAGAAGTCGCAGAGGAGTGGTGCTGGTGGCTGGGGGGAGGAAAAAGCTGTTTCCTGTTTCCTGGCTGCAGTGCCTTTCTCCACTGTCAGACCAGTGGACCGAGTACACAGTTGCAAGCCTCTGTGCTTTGTGTCTGTTACTGTCATAGGCAGTTCCTCCTTCTGGCTGGCCTGACTCCAGGGCAGTGATTGCTGGTTTGCAAGCCAGTGCCAGCTGATTAGGAGGAAGGCGCTGTAGGCTGTGTATTACAGTGGGGGGCCTCTGACCTGGGTAGTCAGCCAGGGAGATGATAGCTCCTGAAGCTACTGAAAGTTCCCAACCTGCTGGGAAGAGCATGCCCAGACAACCTTGTCACCTATCCCTTCTGCTGCACAGTAAGCTCCATGAAACCTGGCTCCTTCAGCAGCCCTCTTGCTGCTAGGAAGCCTCTCAAGACTGCCTGCCTTTCCTTTGTCCCAGGGCAGCTGGATGCCCATCCCTGTCCTCCACAAACAGCTGGAATCTCAGTTTCTCTAAGTATTCTGCCTGTCTTAGCTTTCCAACCCCACTAATCTCCAGAGCACCATGCAATGTATGTTTGTGCTCCCAAAGCAGATCTCCAGGGCTGGGTGTTCAGCAGTCCTAGGCTTCCACCCCCTCCCTGCTTTGTTTCTCTTTCCCCTGCTGGTGAGCTGGGTGGGGGAAGGGCTTGGGTCCCACCAGATCAACGCTTTGGTACGTTACCCTGTTTCATGAGGTCTGCTCTGTTTTCGAGGTGTATGCAGTCTGGTGCAGCCTTCTTTCCTGTTGCTCTTTTAGGATTAGTTGTATTAACTATATTTTTGTTTTATATATGGTTTTGGGAGGAGTTCTCTGTCTCATCTCTCATGCCACCATCCTGAATCTCCTCCCCACTCACACATTTTGTAAAAAAGTTTTTATTACCTTATTAGGTCTCTAAGTTTATAGAAATAATACATGAGTACAGTAACAAGTTAATACATGGATGTCTAAGTTTTCTTCAAACCCCTTTCTTACACCTTTCTCTATGTTTATGTAAACACATACAGAAATGTGAATACACACACACACATACACACACAAAACTCTTTCTTCTCAGTCTCTTTTGCTGGTTTCTCTTCCACTACATATATATATATATACACACACACACACATTTATTTATTTATTTGTTTAGGTATCATTAATCTACAATTACATGAGGAGCATTATGTTTACTAGAGTCCCCCCATCACCAAGTCTCCCCCACAAACCCCATTACAGTCACTGTCCATCAGTGTAGTAAGATGCTGTAGAATCACTACTTGTCTTCTCTATGTTGCACAGCCCTCCCCATTTACCCCCCATTATACATGCTAATCATAATGCCCCCTTTCTTCCCCCTCCCTATCCCTCCCTTTCCACCCATTCTCCCCAGTCCCTTTCCCTTTGGTAACTGTTAGTCCATTCTTGGGTTCTGTGAGTCTACTGCTGTTTTGTTCCTTCAATTTTTGCTTTGTTCTTATACTCCACAGCTGAGTGAAAGCATTTGGTACTTGTCTTTCTCCACCTGGCTTATTTCACTGAGCATAATATCCTCTAGCTCCATCCATGTTGTTGCAAATGGTTCTCTTCTACTATTTTTTAAAGGATAGATAATTTTGTCCTCCGCTCTTTTCCTTTTCATTTCTATACTTCTAGGTGCCAAGAGTTTAAATATCTAACATCTTCCATTTCTTTATCTGAGGCTCTCACCTCTGAACTTAGATTTATATATTTAACTGCCTAGAAGATTTCTCCATTGGCATGCTGAGAGAGTCATTCAAATAGTTAGATTCTTCTCCAGGCACTTGGCAAGATGATATTTCCTACCCATTTGAGTTAGGTGTGGCATGCGGCTCACTTTGGATAATGAAAAGGCATGTATGGAAGTGATATGTCACATTCAGATAGGAGCATTCATAGCCACTATGTGACTCTCCACTCATGCATTTCCTCTGCAATGATGATCAGCAATAATCCTCTTGGCCTGACTCCTGAAGTAAGAGTTAATAGGGAGCACAGCCCCAGACAACTTGAGATGGGCATGCAGTGAGCAAGAAATCAGTCTTGAGCTCCCCACCAGGGCTTGTGAGTTGTCTGTTGTATCAGCATAACTTAACCTATCCTGACTAAACACTGTGGTGTACTAAGAACCCCAAATTAGCATGGTTGAAACACAGTGACCATATTGGTGTCTCCTTTCCCAATTTAACTCGTCTTTTTAAATGGCACTAACATGTACCTATTGTTCAAGACCAAATCTTTTTATTTTCTTTCAGTTTCCATATCTAGTCCATCAGTAAATCTTAAAGGATTGGCTGTACCAACAAAATATATGCTGAATCCAATTGCTTCTCATTATCTCAACTGCTATGACCCAAACCCAAGCTATCATCTCTCCTCCACTCAACACAGCAGCCTCCTGACTCTCCCTGCAAGCCCACTACCATTTTTGTCTAATTTATTATTGTCTTTTATTATTGATTTGTAAGAACTCTAAACTTTGGAAAAAATAAGATATTAACTCTTTGCCTGTCACATGTGTTATAAATGTTCTCTTTTTTAACTTCATCTTTTACAAACCCTGTTTATTCTTTAGAGTCAGATTAAGTCACTGGCTTTTATTGCTATTGGCCTTACTTAGTCTGTGCTTAGCATCACACGTAGAAAACAGATACCTAACACCACCAAGCATTTTGGTTCTTGCTCAAACTGGAGATGTCTGGTAGGGTGCCTAGCAAACACATAGTAAATATTGTTCAGTGGCCAAAGCTTTGAAACAAAAAGGAAGTTTTTTCCCCTGAAAGGGGAGCATTTCTTATTAGGGACTTTAATTCTGATCCCAGTCCTTTAGTTGTCCTCCTGCTTTTCAATTTTCAGGTTATACATTTTGTTACATAAATTAATTGATTCAAGACAAATGAATCAGATTTTAAGATTAAATCTTTTTAAAAACAGAATTCTTTTCATTAGCCCATATTATATGTTATTATCTTTAAACCTCAATTAGATTTTTAAAATTAAGGAAGATAAAGGGCCAGAAATAGGCCATGAAATGGCTCCCTGATTATCCTCAGATAAATGACATTATTTGTACATTACACATACCACAGTTATAATGGGTGATGTGCTGACAGGTACAAAGCTGGGATTTAAGGAAGAATGATTGGTCTAAGAAGATGGGGAGGCTGGGTATCACGGACTTGAGTATTTGAAACAAAAACACTATTGAAAGCCAGAGGCAATGAAGGAATGTGAGCACTCTGAGACTCATAACATAGTCCTTCAACAATATATAATTCAGTGAGAAAAATAACATATTTGCACAAGCAGAGTAAAAGGAAAGGAGCTGACAAAATCTGCATGTTCATTATCATTATCATAATAATAGTAATAATAGCAATAATAAAATAGGATTTCATAATTATGCCAAGTTTGTAGAGTCTCAGATGCTTAATTCCTACTATTTGTTATTTCTTTTGACTTTCCTGCAAAGTTGAATCCATTTATATTGTTTCTCCTTCTGAATATTGTTTTCATCATTTTATATTTGTTTCTTTTTCACCATTCTCCATATAAATATCTTCCTCATTTTCTTTTGTGTTTTGAAACCTCTTCTAAAAACTGCACAAAGGACAGTTACCAAGAAAAATGAGAAAATGGTACAGGAACAAACATTTTGATGTGTATCGTCTTAGCATTTCTATGTGCAAACACACATGTGCTTTTCATCCTCTATGAAGTTTTTAAAGCAAAAATGGGACTAAGTTATCTATAGTGTTTTTTTCAGTTAATTTATTATGAAAATTTCCCTTGTAATTGATATATATTTACGTCTTTGTTTTTTTAAATCTGCTTTGTAGCATTTCATTGATGTACCATGCTTTATCTAACCAGTTACCTATGATGCTCTTTTTGAACAAATGCCTTTGCACAGTTAATGAATTATTTGATAAAAATAAATTCTTGTAAGTAGAATTGCTTGGCCAAAAGGTTAGCCCATAACCGAGCTAATGTACATCACCAAACTGGCCACCGTCCATGAAGGACGTGTGCATATTCTGCCGCATGCTGTACACAGGAATCACAGCATCTGTATTACTACATATCATCGTTTCACATTGCTCATAACCTGAAAGCTCAAAATTGATGTTTGGCTGGCTGTTTTAATTTATAATTCTTGGTTGCTAGTACAATTGAACCTTTTTATTGAACTTTATTAATTAATTTTTTGGTCTAAATTAAATGTCTATTGATTTGGCTGGCTTTCTTTTTCTTGATAGGCAGGTTTTTGTTCTGTTTGTTTTAAATGAATTGAATATAAATTCTCTTTTGAGTATTTTTAATCCTTTGTCATACATGCTGCAAATATTTTACTAATATGTCATTTGCCTTTTAACTATTTACTCTCTTTTGTCCAATGCAAAGCTTTACATTTGTATGTAATTTAAGTTTTCCTATTTTTCTTTCACAATTTTCTAATTCATTAATTTTCACTTTAATCATTTATTTCTTTCTTCAGATATTTAGGTTGCTCCCTTTCCAATCTTATTTTTTTTTATTAAAAATAATAATTACACTTCAAAGTTATTAATTTTTCTGTTATAGCACTGGCTATAAATCATGAGTTTCCTGTATCATGTTCTCATTGCTATTATATTCCAAATAAGCTGCAAACTAAGTGTTGATCTCTATTTGGATCCATTGTGAAGTGTATTTTCTCATTCCTAACTAGGTAAGTTTTTACCTTTTAAGTTTGCTCTGTATCTCTAGTTTTCAGTAGCATATTAGATATCCCATATTTATATATATTTACTATATACACATCCATATCTTTTGAATCAACCTTATTTCTTTTAACAATCACATCATTTTTCCTTTTTTTTTTTTATCCATTTGATATCCCCAGGAAAAGAAGAAGGATTCTAAACTCCTACAACGACCGTGTTTCTGTATGATTTCACTATACAGTAAGAGAAGCACATTAAGATAAATTAACAGAAGAAATGTCTACTTTTTGATAAAAATGCTTCTGTAAAGTCTTTAATTTCAAAATGGAACTTATCACAATGTAATTTCAAAAATCATACTTGATAATCTGTTTTCAAAACAGAGGTATAAAGAACTTCTTTTATTCTACTTACTGTTAAGCCAATTCCATTAAAACAGTATCACAGAGCCTTACAAAAAGATGTCTAAAAATATCTGAGAGAAAATATGTCAAAAACTATGGTATAAGACATAATTATTCTCACTATTTCTCATTAACATTATTTCTCATAACTAGAGTGAAGTCACTATTTTTTGGAGACAACAGAGAAATAAAATACACAAATAAGCCCCAAGTACCCTTCAGAAGTCCCTTTTCTATCATCCACTGTGAGCTTTTTGAGAGGCACATCAATTCTTGCTTTCCCATTGAGTCTGTGGCAAGATTAATAAATTTGGGGACATAATACAGATTCCAATCAAATTCTCAAAGTTTTCTGACTCCAGTTGAACTGTCCTTTCCTCCAACTGATTATGATTAAAGGCTTGAAAACTAAGCTTTAAGCAATACTCTTTTAAGAATGGCTTGCCAAAAAACCCCAAAGGTTTACTAGTGTTACAATGATTGAGACAGAATTCATTGCTTTAAGCCCATGGAACTAAAATAGCACTTTGAGGCCAGGGAGTTTTAATCCTTTTTAAAAAACTTGATGATATTCTTGTATTCTTATGCATAAATGAAGTGAACGAGATGGGCTCTCCTTAAATCCCAGGGAAATACATTTGCTAAACTTCTCTAAGAAAATCATGGAAAGCATGTACATTCTTGAAAAAAAATTAGCCTAATGGAGCTGACTACCTAAACTGCTTAGAATGTTCTTTCACTTGTACATTTAAATATTAGAGAGGAAATGTACATTATGGTACTACAAGTATCTACCAAGTACTACCACTCATCTAATAAGATTATAAGACACATCAGCAACAAGACGTCATCAGGTTTGAGGGTGAGTTCTCAGTGCCTATCTCCACATATGACCAAAGACAGGAATTGAGGAGGTGAAGGTCTAGCATAAGAGGTAAGACAAATTAACATGGACTTTGACATCTGTGCTTTTCAGGGTGATATATTTTGGTGACATTGGATCTGGCACATTGTTTTCTTCTTTGCAAATTACTGCTAGAATCCAACATCAGCACTCTTGGTAATAACTAGTTTTCTTACTAACAGAGGCTGACAATGTCTACCTGTCTTGCTGAAAGCATTGGGAAATCACTAGACAAAGTATTTTTTTAATATTGTAAAGACAGGTGCTTTAATCTGATTTTCCTTCCTTTTTTTCTTAAATATCAAAGTCACCTAATATGTATAAAATTATTGCATTTAACCTTACTAGAACTTAATAAAGACAAACACTTTCAAATTCTTTTTTAGCATGCTTATCCTTTTAAATGTTTCCTCTCTCTATTCAGGGCAGGCATCTTCATCCTTCTGCTGGGGGAAATATAAGATTAATTTAGAAAGACTGAAGTCATACCATTTGCAACAATATGGATGGAGCTGAAGGTATTATGCTCAGTGAAATAAGCTAGGCAGAAAAAGACAAGTACCAAATGATTTCCCTCATTTGTGGAGCATAATAACAAAGCAAAACTGAAAGAACACAACAGCAGCAGACACAGACTCCAAGAAGGGACAAGTGGTTACCAAAGGGGAGGGGTGGAGAAGGTGGGTGGGGAGGGAGGGAGAAAGGGATTGAGAGGTATTATGATTAGCACACATGGCATGGGGGTGGGTCACGGGGTAGACAGTGTAGCACAGAGAAAGAAGGCAAGTAGTGACTCTGTGGTATCTTACTACACTGATGGTCAATGACTTCAATGGGGCATGGGAAGGGGACTTGATAATATGGGTGAATGTAGTAACCACAATGTTTTTCATGTGAAACCTTCATAAGAGTGTATATCAATGATACCTTAATAAAAATTCATTTAAAAAAGTAATAAAATAAATAAAAGACTGAAGCCAGGTAAAGTGATCATGGATTTCTCTTTCTAAGGTGAAAAGAGGGAAGAAGTTAAATGTAGCTTCCCCCATAAAATTTTTTGAAGCATTTACCTTACTTAGGTTTTAGGTTTGATGATATCTCTGAATCAACAACATTAAGAAATTTGAGAGCTTGTGTTACAGAATTTTATTTCTTCCATTTTAAGTTTTTCTCTACCTTTTATTTGCCTCATTTAGTGTCAAAGATATTTAACCAAATTTAAAGTCTTTAATAAAGAAGTAAAGCTAGAAGTCTGTTAAATTTCTGGAAATGCCTTTCAAGAGAGGGGATCAAATTAAAGAAAATCAAGTGTCTTCTCTCTAGGACAAAACATGGAGATTACTTTTTATCTAAAGGCCTCAATTCTGAAAATGACATTCTGATTTACATTTGTACTCAATAAACAAACAAACTAAAAAAAGAAAAAAACCTCTCTGTTACTATATATATTTATTTCCATTCCCAAAACTGACTTGGGAAGTCGTAGATTCTGGTCTTCCCTGTGAAGACACTGAGTTGAAAACCATGGTCCAGAGAAACCCTTCCAAGGAAGAACAGACTCTACCCTAAGCAGTTTAGGGTATCACTATGCCAACAGAAAAACATTTTCAAAGGGAAAAATAAATAATGAGCCTGGAAGGAAAATTTTTCCTGAGCAACTGTGATCTCTTCACAAAAGGGAAATCTGCTTTTTAAGGAGAAATAACAAAATGCATAGATTGCTCAAAGAGGAATGTGAATCTTGGTGTTTTGTATCATCATGCATTCATAACATAAATCTAAGTATGTACCTATTGTAGTTTTCTTGGAGTTGAGAGGATTAGTTCTGAAACTCGAAGCATAATCTAAGGAAGGATGAAGCAGGCCAATTTATCTGTCACTGCAAAAACAAATAGTAGGGTTGTTCCATATACCTGAGCATATATATGTGTGGATGTGGATGTGTGTGTATGCACTACATTTAATGTATATGGGAAGATGAATTCATTCATCCTCATGTAAAGAAACAAGAATTGAGGAGGTTTCATTCTCTTTAACGTCTGGTTAGTATCATAAATAAGAAAATGCCATTCATTAAATAAACAATTGGCCATTGTGAGTCTAAAATGAGTCACCTTTTACAGCTGGCTCAAGTATATGGCAGGCAAAAAGTTAGGTATGTTGCCTTAGGGACAACTCAGAACAAGCATTCCAGCATGAGAAGGAAAAAAGAACCTCATATTCTCCTTTTGAAGACTCCAGATCTATACTCTGGAGACAGCAGTTTGTATTCCAGTGTTTTCCATTTATACTGAAATTCTAAGCTAAAGGAAAATAGCATGCAGATGTACTGTCTGTGATCTGCAGAGGCTCTTTCATGCCAGAGTCCATAGTCAGTAGAATGATCACATTTTAAAAGTATTAGCATTATTATTTTTTTTTTACAAACTATAACTTATTCATAAACAAAGTTAACTTATAACATAAACAAAGTTAAGGCCTGAGGGCAATAAATATCAGCACCTCCCAAGCAGCCACTCATTATTTAAAAATCAAAACAGTAAGCACTTGCATCTTCGGCATTCTGCAAATGACATTCTAACTAACTGCACCTCAAGGTCCCTACAGCATTGTACCAAGCTTTCACAGCACAGATGGTGGCCCCAGGTGCCTGGAGACCCTGGCGGGTCTTCTGCATCACCCTAGAAGTACCATAATGAGCATTAACTCAGAATTTTTTAGTTTTATTGCTGATTGCATTATAATTATTTGAAAATAAGCAAACTCAATTAAACTGAACAGTTTATTATCCCGAAGAACTTGACCTAGCAAGACACAACAAGCGGATAGCCCCTGCTATACCGAAGTGTTTTCTTTGGGAGTCTTACAAATGCCTTTAACTCATCAGTTGATCACTGACTGGTCAAAGAGGCAAATCATAAATGCTTCTCGAGTGGCCTATGGGTTGTACCTCCCTAGCACGTCAGCAGCTGGTTCCCTGATCTACAGTATGCACAGACTTGCTATTAGCGCACTTGCGATTAGCTCGGGGTACTTAGCAAGCAAACTACAAAGACTCACTGCAGCGGAACTGACCAGGATCAGACACACTTACTATTCAAGGACTGAAATAGAGTATATGGTATAAGAACCAAAATAGGGTGTTTCATATTTTGTCCAGATGTTTTTCCAATAGTAGTAGTATTAGTTAGAAATATCATCCTTCACTTTGTGTAGGAAATCTTTATTTAATTTTACAAGTTATCTGCTGTTTTTAAAAGTGAACTATTAGTGGCCTGAGTTACCACTTTTCTCCTTCACCAATGCCTATCTTGTACTTTCCTTGCATTATTTTTAACTTTATTAAATGTTATTACCTGGGCCATAAGTAGTTACATCAAGATATAAATTTTTATAGTCACTCTTTTCCAATATCAACCATCTATGTCAACTTACTCCACAACAGCACATTCCTTCAAATTAAACTGCGAGATTTCTCACATTTGTTTTGCATTCTATATGTACAGCTTATGAACGGCAATTTTGATGAATTCCAGCTGGTTTAAATATGCAGGCAGACCTTTATACAACAGATTCTTTTCAATTCTTATTGTATTCAAGGAGACCCATTTTAAGTGGGCCACCTGATGGGATGAAACACTGATAATTCTCCACAGAAAAAATGAAAAACAAATCACCCTGTTAAACTTAAGACCATCTTCCTATGTTACGATCATATAACTAATATAAGTGAACAGTTCTAATCTTGTGGAAAAGTTGAATTAAAATGTAAACAAGCTGACAACCCTATGAACAAAATAGCTCATTTATCTATTTCAACAACATTAAAGTAATTTCCACCATTTGTGTATGTTGCCTAGTTTTACGAATCTGTCATACACATTTCAGTCTCCTCCTCCACTCCCCACGTCCTCCTGCTTCCATCCAGCCGGAATACATCAAGGGCGCAGAAGCCAAGTCAAATGTTGGCCCCACCCTCCTCCATCCACTTTAAGGCACCTTCAAAACCAGAGCACTGATCTGGCTCAGTTTCGCCAACAAAGCCAGCCATCCTGCTATTTAAGGCTCCAGTTTGGGGTTTTTATAACTGCACATTAACATGAGAGCTTTGATTTTGGGTCAAAAGCTTCAGCTGCACTGAGTTTTATCAGATTGTGGTTCCCTTTCTGCAGAAGAGTTCTCATTATTAAATCTTCATAATCTTTGCTCTTGGTGTTGATCTCCTTCCTTACAATATCGACTTCTCTGAGGTGCCTGATAACTAACCCCAAAGAATATAGTGTTTCCCTTCCAGAGGGTCAAAACAGAGCAGCCATTAAGGTATTCCAAAGGTGCATTTGCCGCGACGTGTGCACACCCCGTGTCATTTGTGCATGGTCATAGGCAGCAGTCATTTCAGCGTGCACAGAAGCACTCTTGCCAACACACATGCAGGACGGGAGTGGGAGCTGGAGAGAAAGGGGCTGCACGAGGACAAAGAACTTACTTTGCTGTTCCCCTGTGCATGCAGCCGCAAGGAAGAAAACAAAAAAGGAATATGTTAAACATACATTCATTTTAAAATGATGAGGTTTTTTTTGCTAGAGCAAAATCAAAACAAATAATTTGAACTATTCACTGACATCCTATACAGACACATACGGCACTTAGAATTCACGGACAAGTCAAAGAACCTACTTATATTAAATGAAATCACATATTCATAACAGCAGAAAATTATGACAGAGATTTCCCCTTCTTTCTACTTGGAATACTGGAGTGTGGGAACCTGACCAAAGAACCTCGGTTTGAATTGGTAATAAGTGAACCGTTAGCATGAAAGGCAAAGTATTTAGCATGTCCCCTTGCTCCTTCCTGACAGCCCCTCCTCTAAGATGCCAAGCAGTGGAAAATTTCATCAGCCAATGCATTTTTAAACAAACACTGCATCCTTGGTTTCAAAAAAAGGTGGAAAAAAAAGGAAAATAGAGCAGAGGAAAGGAGTGGGTGGTTCTGGGGAGACGGGGTAAGTAGACCAAGTTACGACCTCCATCTGCACCATTCCTTCATTTTGTAAATTATGAGTTTTGTCTTGGGTTGGCATGGGAAGTGAAAACTGTATAGTGGGGATGCGGCCAAAATAAACACCGGGCCACGTTCAAGAAAATGGGTCTGGAAAGGTTAGTCACAAAATATAGTCATTTCTAAAAGGGACACTCTGGATGGAGACACAGAGAGCAGCCAGAGACAGGCGGCGGGCAAATGGCTCTCCTGTTTCAAACTGGAACTACACGAGTATGATTTATATCAAACAATTTAACTCACATATGGCTTAAAAAAATAACATGGTGATTCATTACTCCCAGGGCAGCCTGAGTCCTCGCAAGGTCAGATCCTGCGGGGGAGACGTGATGGGATATGGGCAGGGAACAGACCTGAACTCTTCTAACAAGGGGCCCAGACGGAATTCCTCCGTGAGACGGAGTTGAAGAGAGCTGTTTGTAAAGTGTGCGCATCTGTGCAGAAGGCTGAGCAGAGGGTGGGGGAACAGGTTGGGCTGGAGATCTGGCATTTAGTTTTAAAAGAGGATGTGGAGGGGAAAATCAGACATATGAAATTTTCTGGATAGTTGTAGTCAATGATTGCCGGAGAGCTTGTTTTATTGGAAACACTGACAGCTGGTGACTCTGGGGAAATGTCTAGTCCAAGTGCCATCATAGCCATCAGATTTAATAAAAACACGAATTTAAAAACACTGATAAAATAATATAGAGAAGCCTCTGGCATTGTGAGTTGCCATGATATATCCGTTAACAGCACTGGCTTATGTGAGACATAAATAACAGTACAGAAATGAATGAAGGGGGAAAAAAAGTCTTTTGTAAAGAATACCACAACTGTTCAGTGAGGCAATAAAGATCCCCACGGGGAATTTTATCAAGAGTAAAATACTATTTCAGAGAACAAGGGGACCCTGGTTCTCCAGAAAGTGCAATATTGCTGAAAATACCTCAAACAGATGGAGTTTATTGTATCCACAGCACTGCAGCTTTTGATCCACCAAATCAGTGGCAGGAGTTTCTGCACATTAGGGAGTGACTGGCTTTCCTGCCCGAGGGCAGACGTCCTGCTGCAGCGGCAACAGTGATGTCACAGAGGAGGGGCCTTACTCCTTGAGGAGGAGAAACTGCAAGTAGAGGACGTGGTGTGGCTTTGCCATGTCTGGTTTCCCTCGCCTGTTTCCCCACTGTCTGCTCTGAGAGAGGCCTACGAGTCCTGAATGGAGAACAGTACATGCTTTACAATTCCCTCCCCTATTCTGGGTGGCAGCGGTGTAGGTTCAGACCCTGAGAGCACCTCCACTGAAGAAAACCTGAACTGCTCAGAAGTGGGCCCGCGGCTGCCCTCAACTCTGTGGGAAGCATGGCTGCAGACGCTAAGAACAAAGTGGCCTGCAGAGGGCCAAGCCCAGGCACCGTCAGTTCTGTATTATTAGATGGCTGAATAAACGCACAGGTGTGGTCTTCACTTCTTAACAAATGTTTATATGGATGTGGGGCCGTTCCTTTTCTCCTCCTAGACTGATACAGAGGCCCTCTCCCCTCATTGTTATTTGCCACAGAGGAAAGTTCTGTTTTAGAATCTATCCAAGAGGAATTTCTGAAGTCCCCAAAAGACTTCATTGTAGGATGGTTTCAACCTCCAAGACAGTCCTGAAAGTTTTCACTGTGACTGGGAAAGTCCTGAATTCCGAGGTATGGGGAAGTTTCAGGGTGTTTCACTTTTTGCATTTTACTTCTCTTGAGAAATCATATACTCTAAGGGGTACCATCTATCTATACAGGCAATCAATCTATTACCTGTATAAATTTGTGGTGTTTGACTTAACAGATATGCAAAACTGAACTTTTACCAAACTTATTTCCAGGGCATGCACTGATCTGTGAGCTGCTTTTTTCAGACAATCAGCAGGCCAGCATCTGCAGGCAGGCATGTGAATCCTCTCTGTCCCTGACAGCCTCTCTGGCTCACTCCTGCTGACTAACAGACACTCCGAGGCCAGCCTGACCACAGGACAGCGTAACCTCAAGACACCCCTAAGCAATTTACCAGCCAACAGTTGAGGAAATTCTCCCTCAGAAGCCCAAATCCCACTGACAGTTTCCACAGAAAAGGGAACTACAGCTATGTGGATACCTTAATGGCTTTCAATATTAAAAATAATAAAGGCTATATGGTATTGAACACATCAGTCTTTATTTTATCTAAAAAAAAATTACTCAGAGGAAAATGTTATTTTGAGTTTAATGAGGAATAAACAACTGGAGAGTTAAGCCAGTTCCCTGAGCCATACAAGTAGTAAATACAAGAGTTGGGATTCAAATGTGAGTGGATTTGATTTAAAGTCTGCCTCATTTCACTGTACATTCAAAGGAAAAGTTTATATATATGTGTCAGTAAACCTTTTAAACATTCTTTAATTGTAGCCTTTTTATCTGTCTCAATTAAAAAAAAACAATTCCATTAGGAACATCTTTACTTTGCAACACTCATTTAATAATATAAAATCTTACAGTGGTTATCTTTCAATTTAATGGCCAAAGGAAATAGAAATAAAAGAAATACAATTCTGCTAAACTGAAATTCAGATTTAAATGTATTTTTAAACTACTGTGGCTGCTCTCAGAAAGATCAAGTGACTGGTAGAATACTAAATTTGAGGGTCAGAGAGGATATATGTAAGTTCACGGAGTAAAACAGTGTGGTACCGTGAGAAACTGAATCCAGGACTCCTCATTTCCTTTTCAGGGCACTCACTACCCTGTTCAGGTAAATCTGTATTTTGTTTCAGATCTAGAAATGCTAAGGGGATAAAGGTAATTAGAAAATGCATGTAGTTGGGAGTTGCATTTTATACAGATAACCACTGTAGTTTTTAACACATTGTAATTATTTATTTGCATTTCTCTCCTTCACTAGACTTGGAACTCATACAAAGAAAGTAAACATTGCATCTTTTCTTATCTTTGAATTTCCAGAGCCCACCATAACAGTGATAGATGAAGGGAAGGAAGGAAGTGGGGAAAGGAGGGGAAAGCAGGAAAGAAAAAAAAAAAAATATATATATATATATATAGAAAACTCTAAGAGAAATGACCTAAGAGACAGAAGAAACGGGGTAGCAAAACATTATGATCTGAATGACATGAAAACATCCCATCATGTGGACATGATTTAAAAAAACCTGATGGGGACAAAGAGCATATAAAAAATGTGCAACCTTACTGGGAAAAATTTGCCCAAAACATCATTTCACTCAAATTTGGGTGATGCCTTTTTATCTAACTGAAGCCAAACTTACACAATTTTATAAAATGATCTAAGCAGAATGTTTTTTCAGTCAAAAAGACAGGTATTCTGTATAGAAGCAGAGGTTCTTGCACCTAGACTCCTGTCTATGTATGACATATAAATGTTTCTTTATTAGGGTAGAAACTAACTGATTTGCTGTTGACTCAATAGTTTATTGATACAAAAACAAAATGACACATGAGAAATCCTAAAAATTTACTTAGAGAGAGACATATGTTATTAGGTTAACCTCCCTCCTTCATCAAATCTTTCTAAACTGGGAATAACTGCATCTAAAAGTACCCCCCCAGCCCCTGTCTATGAGTGTTCACCAAATGGAATGTTTATACCAGCACTCTACTTAAGATTGTTTTCAGTAGTTAGCTGCCATTTAAACATGTGAAAGTCAGGCAATCATGTCATATAACCTGTATAAGTACATGATACTTAAGAAATGCAAATATTGTTTAGGAATAAAACTGAGAAAAGCAATGTTCAAGGCACACTGCCAAGTTTAATTTCCTGTCATGTCTTTGGCATGTAGTAAAAAACTCCTTTGTCTTGATCTTCTAAGCAACTATACTAAAAGTATGTTTATAAATAAATAAAAATGATGTGAAAAGAGTCAAAACAGATTATGTAGGACAACTCTAGATCTGCCTAAAATTGAGCATTGTGATAAAAAATAGCAAATATTTCATTGAGCATCTTCTTTGTGTAGACCTACGGATATGTGAAAATCTAAAGTTATAATAAAGATAGTTCACTGAGGGATGGGTAATTTTGTTTTTCTAAGACAGCTTTCCCTCACAAGAGATGCATTGCATAATTTCTTTAAGTAACACAGCTGTCTACTGCATTTAAAATAATCGTAATTGATAAAATCATGACTTAAGAAACATTTTCACAAACATTACAGTTATATGTAAGAAGATACATACACACACACACACACATGCTGATATTATACCCAAGCATACTTGGAAGATAGAAAATAGCACAAAATATTTGCAAACTCATTGGGCTATATTATAATATCCAGTGTTATAGTCCTCCTTTATTTGTTAAAAAAACTAGTCTGTGATGAAAACTATAATCATCATCACCATCACAAATAAAAATAGAGGGTTTACTTTTGCCCACACTGTTCGGTGCTGTTTCCCTGAATTGTCTCATTCAATCCCGCCAACCATGCTATAGGTAGGGTCTCTTGTTATCTCCATCTCAGAAATGGGAATCTTGAAACATAAAAAGAACAGGTAACCTCCCCAAGTCTCACAGCTTGTACAGGAGCATCCAGAATTTCAATCTAGGTCATTTGACACCATGCCTGCGCTTGAATGCACATGCTCTACTGTTTCTCATAACACCCAGCCATAACCATGCTTTACAAATGTAAATATTATGTCACTAACTGGCTCAAACCCTCTAATGACTTGCCATGTCACTTAGAATAAAACTCAAATGCTCACTGCCTTTTGCAAGGCCTGCCTAACCTGCCTCTGGCCCCTCTCGTCTTGGAAACTATCAGCACCTTTGTCCTCCCTCATTGTGCTCCTGAGACACTGACTTTTTTTTTGCTCTTCTAAGACACTGAGCTGGGTTTGTACTTGCTAGTCCTCTGCCATGGACAATCTCAGACTTTCATGTCACTTACTTCCTCTCTTCCTTCAGGAGCCTACTCAAATCACGGGGCCTTCCCTGATCACCTTTTCTAAGATAAATCTTGCCTGTGCATCACTCTCACTGCCTATCTATTTAGCTTAACTTTATTTTCTTACAGAACTTATCATCCTCTTAAATCATATCACATGATTACACAGTCATTCATTCACTTAAGGTCTGTATTTTGGGGGATAGGGAGATAAGACCTTATTTTCACCTCTGTATCACTGATGCCTAAAATGTGTCTGGCAAAAAGCATGTGCCCAGGAGTCTCTAGGGACTGAATCAATAAAAATTAAGTATATGTGCATTTTTAATTTAGAATGTTCATGAAACTAAACATACTATCATCAATGGATAGGGAAAAGTAATAAGTAATGATTAGACTTATTAACAAAAGTAGAAGTGGTACTCTTGTTTTTTAAATGGTTTCTCACATGTGGTCTTTAGAGTGGTATATATCTATGCAAATATGTATGTACACAACTGATTAAAAACTGTACAACAATTATGAAAGTCCATCTACAGATACCTCTATACCTGAGTATCAGCAGGGAAGAGTCTGATTTCACCTCGTTTAGAGGGCACAAAGTATGTTGTGGAGTTCATCGTTTTAGGTAGTAACCACACAAGTGCTGGTGGGGATGGGGTTAAGAGGTCTGTGTGTAAGGTAAAATTAGCAATGAGAAGAACATTTTAGCACAAGCCCTCAATCCTTTATGCCTAGAACTGTTAAATTCCAATGTAACCTCAGGGAAGTGTTCAGGTCTGACATCCCCACAGAGATGCTCCAATTGTCTCCCATTGCACCCATATTTCAGACTTTCTCTTAAGAAGACTTTATGCTTATTTCAGGCCTAGAAATGAACAAATCTATTTAAAGCCAAGTAAGTACCACAAGGATCAAGTTGGACTAAATCCCCAAGGCTCAGTCTTAGAACTTTAAGTTTGGGGGAAAACATCTTGAGGGGAGCATCAAGTAAGCAATGAGAGTTGCTCATCTGCAGAGCCTGTTTAGTGGTGTGTATATGCTGGGCAGGACTTCTGAAGTTTAAATCTAGGCTAGTCTGTGTTATATTACATTTTCCAAGGAACACAAATGGAAGGTCTGCTTGTTAATTTGAATGAGAGAACTGTCTCCAAGACACTCAAAGTATATTAATAAAGATAACTGGTAATCACAATATAATTTCTTTGTTCAACCAAGTTTGAATACAGATATAATTTTGGATACAGGTAGTACCAACATAACGGCAGAGTAGGGCTTTTTCCTTAACAAATATAATAGTAAACTTCTTAAAATAGAAATCTAATAGAAAAGAAATATAAGCAAAGCATCAGTTAAAAGTATGCCAAATTAAGTTGAAAGAGAAGAAGTTTTTCCAGCATATAGTATGTAGAAGCATGTTTCCTTAACCATGATTAATAAGCAAAAAATAAGAGAGAGATGTAACTTACTAAAGATTTATCAGGATAAACCCCAGCTCTTAACAGAGATGCTTTCCAGCTGTCCACATCCTCCTGGGAATCACATGCCAGCTCAAGGAAGCGATAGTCTTTGTACACATTCCTAGAGTAAAAGAAAGTCATGCTCTTAGTTTTGAACCAAACTAAAAATGATTTTCTATCACTGCAGACAATGATGATGTAAACGACAATCCAAATGGATAGTTCTCTACAGTCATTGGGGAAAACAAAAACATTTCACTGTATTTAAAATAAGTAAATTCCTATTTGTTAATATTTATTATTTTTTTAAAAAACATCACATTAAATAACTCAGAGTCATTTGTACTGCTCTGCAGTAAGATGTGAAGGAAATACAAATGTTCTCAATTTGACACACTGGGACTGGGAGCTGTTCTGAGGGGAACAGCTTTGCTATTGCCTAGCAATTAGATCACCTTTCTGGAACTACAGTACAAGTCTAACTGGCTCATAAAACTTCAAAATGCATGGCAATAATCATACAAACCAAAAATATTATGCTAGAATCAAACAGAAATGCTCATCACTATTGTGAAAAGGAAAGATCAATAATGACTATTTAACAGAGTGAAATGACTATAAATGCTTATTTATAACTGAGACAAGGTATAATTTGATATTGCTTTTCTTAATAATAAAATAATACATAAGGTATAATAATGCTCATTTTGAAAAATTTGTAAACTAGGTAAAAATAAAACATGGTAACAATCAACTGTTTTTCACTATTTCTTTATATTCTTTGGTTCTATGAATTTTTCACACAGTTGACATTCACATATTTTCTCTCTATACAGACCAATTTTGTGTTCTTTTTCACTTACTATTATATCCTTGTCATTCCTACCACTGTATCTTTGGAAACATCAAATATAATGGCATAATATACATTAATGTAAGTGTATAAGTTACTTAACCTCCTCCTAATATTCAGTGATTTCCCCTTTTTTGCAACCACAAATAATGCTTAAATGAACATTTTTATCTGTAAGACTCTGTCACATTTACTATTATTATTTTCTGAGGATGGATTCCTATAAACAGAGTGACAGGGTCAAAGTTATGATGACTTTTTAAAACACTGATATACATTCCCAATCACCTTTCCAGAAAAAATAATCTAATTTACACATATAACAGCAGTTCATACAATTAACAATCTTTTCCTTTTCTTATTCTCTCTCAAGGTGTTCTTATTCATGTCTAAGAGCCCCAATTTACACCTAAACTCAGATGGCTCACATATTTATATCTAATGTCCAATCCTGCCCCAATTTCATATTGCCCACTGACTTCTCCACCCTAAGAATCTCAGAGGAACCTTGACATGAATGACTGAATTGATTTCCTCACTCTTCCTGCTCCAGGATCCCTGACCTTCATTTACTTCCTCAAGTGTTCCATGCCTACCTCCAAGGTATTTAGATATGCAGCTCTCTTTCCTTCCCTTACGGCACAGTTAGTTTCTACTCTTCTTGGGATCTCAACCCAGTCACAGCTTCCTCAGACATCACTTCCCCACAGGTCAGCTCCTCTTTCATACATTTTTCGTATTTCTATTTGCCTTTCTTTTATAACACTAGTCACAGTTGTGACTACAGAACTGTGCATGTGGTTTTTTTCCCTCCCTTTCTTTCTTATTTATTTCTTTATTTTGATAATGTCTATCTTCCCAACTAGCCCATAAGCAGCATTAGGACAGGGAGTGTATTTTTATGCTCATCATTATATTCCCAGGGGATTCTGGGAAGATGATGGCTTAACCGTGCTCTGCTTTCTCTCTATTTCCAGCTTTGGCCAAACACATCCTCGTTTCTTCAGTCAAGCAGACATTAGGGTTGGTATTCAGGCAGAGAGTGTGAGCTAGTTAGCTGCAGTGCTTTCTTGCTCTGGGTTGAATAAGAGCTTTGGGACCACACCAGGAGAACTCTAAGGCAAGAACTAGCCTGCAGAAGCCCCTTTGGAGAGCTGTCCTTCAATGATCACAGGACCCTTGAGTCAGAGTGATCTACTGGCCCTAAGGAAGTGTGGAGGGGCTGGAAACTTGCCTATTACCAGCCCATGATGACTTGGAGGTCTGCCTTCTCACTCTCACGGAGCAGTCTACTTGAAGTCCCCAGAAGCTGGACCTGTACTGCAATCAACAAAGGAAAATAAGAGGACACCTGAGGAGGCCTAACAGCCAGAGAGGGAAAGAGTAGAGAAAGCAATCAGAACAGTCTACCAACAAAGGACAGCTACTGGGGTAAACAGAATAATAATGATTTGAAGAGCTTTAAGTACAGCATTAAGAAAGAGTTCCTGAAACTAAAAAATAAGATTGAGTAGATAAGACAGAAGAGCTGATAAATATTGAGCCTAGAATTAGTAGATTTCAAGATCCAGTGGGAGAAATAGAAAAATACAGAGAATTTCTGAAAGTGTGGAAGAAAGACCTAGCACATCTAACCTATAAGTAATAGAAGTTCAAGAAAAAGAAAAGGAAGAAAAAATGATTACAAAAGAAGAACTACTTTTTAAAAATAAACTTATTCTGAATTTTAGAAAGATCCAAATATGTACATTGAAAGAGCAATTTCAGGTGGAATTGAGAACAGATTCCACTTAGGCATACATTAAAACGATTCTTGAGCTTGAGGATAAAGAAAACATTTTAAAGTCTTTTGTAAAGAAACAGCAAGTTGCTTACACAGGAAAAACAATTAGACTGGCACTGGACTGAACATTCAAAAGGTTGAGGGCAGTGAAATCACATTCATGGACTCTTTAAGAGTCTTAACAAGGCAGGACTCTGAAGAGGACTGCAGACTGAGAGTCCTCAGAGCCAGCCAGGATATCACCACCACCTACCAACCTGAGGGGGATCCTATGGCAGTTTAGGTTACACCACCAACAACTAACCTGCAGAGTGTTCAAGGTGAGGAAAGACTAAGATGAGAGGAAACAGTGGTAAGCAATAAAACTTGCGATATCCATAGAGTCAAATCAAAGTAAGTAATGGTAGACCATCTAAGAATGTGCAATGTAAGGGCTAACTGAGGACTAAAGTAGAAGAGGCACACTGTAACACAGATTCGAACAGTCTAAAAGTTGGGGATAATGGGAATGCAAAGGGATCCCACAGGTTGATAGTGTTGGGAAAAGGGGGAGAAGAAGGAATCTTATGGGAGGAACATTTGATAATTTGCCTCAAGGAATAATAGGGCTATGTGGTAAGGATGAATGTAAACGTTAATGAAGTAAAAAGCACAGAACTCCCAAATGTAAAAAGAAAAAAAAGGGTAATCAATAGCCTTTATATAAAATCAACAAAAATAAGGAAAAAAGAAAAAATAGAAAAAGAAGAAACAACACAATAAAATAAGAAACTTCAATAAGATGACAGGAATTAATCAAATATATTAATTATGAAATTAATGAAAATGGGCTGAGTTCTCTCAACTAATCAATTAATTTAGGTTTAAAAAAGCAAAACTCAGTTACATATTATTTGTAAAAAAAAGGGAATAGGCACAAATATCAGATAAGCACAAAACAAAGATAAAAATGCATGAGTGGAATATTATTAACAGATAAGGTGGAATTTAAAAGTACTGAATAGGACAAATAATTTAAGTGCACTAAAAAAGAATAAATAGAAATATTATATAATGATATAAAGTACATTGTGAAGAAAAGATACTCATAAACCTGTTTGCACCACATAACGTAGTAGAAAAGTAAATGAAGCAAATGCTACTAAAAATGCAAGATGAACTTGGCATAATAATATGTACATAATTAATTAAAATACAAATATAAAAAATTTTTTATAAGACTCTTTTCAAATTGGATAATGTATTGGACAAAAATAAGTAAGCACATAGTAGATAAAGATTTTTCATTATTCATAAAACATTTACGAAAATCAGTCATTCACTTGGGGCTACACACATACACATTAACAACCTTAAGAAAATTTGAAGAAATTATATAGATCACATTTTTTTATCACAAACTAAAAAAACGAAAAAAGAAAAAAGGAAATAAAAAGAAATGAGCCTAAAAAACTTAAACATATTCCTATATAAACCTTGAACTAAAGAAGAACTGAAAATCAAAATTATAAATTATTTAGAAGCAATAAAAAAATGAAACACATCATATCCAACCAATGGAGTGCACAGCACAGGTTTTAGGAAAATTTATGGCCTAACGTATGGTCATCATTTAGAGAAAAAAGGAAAAAAAGTCACTGTTCATTACAGAAACTGTAAAATTATGATTAAAAAGGCAAAATAAGCCAAAGAGAGGGACTTAACAGAGATAAAAGCCAAAAGTAATAAAATAGGAAAGAAAGGATAAAGATATCCACAAGTATTTTCCCCTTTAACAATTGATGATACACTTATAATCCTAATTAAAGGAGAAAACAAAAGTATGCAAGACCACAATAGGAAAGGATAGGACATATAACCACAAACAGAGGAGATTGAAAAAATGTTATATGTGATCCTATGGCAAAACTAAGAACCTAGAGGACATTAGTAATGTCCTAAAAAATATAAATTACCAAAATTAACTCAGGAAGAATTGGAAAAACCAAGTGGCTTTTACAAAACACTAGAATTTATAAGATGCTTTAAAAGGCTAACATTACCTGTAAGACAAATATACAATAAACAATGGCTTTTGTCAATACTCCCAATAACTTAAAAATGAGAAAATATTCCATTCACATTATGAGAAAGTCTATAAAATTTATCGGAATAAATCAAGAAAATTGTAATACTGAATGAATAGCATGAAACAAGATCTTTATAAATGGAAAGACATTTGGACATCTTGTTTTGATTACACTATACTCCTAGGTCTTACAAAGTGACTAATGCTTATAGATGTTCAGGAAATACTTACTGAATAATGAATGTAATTACATCCATAAAAATACTATCATATTTAAAGTACCTTTGCAAATTTTATAATTCAAGAGTGATTTTCCATCAAAGCTTTAATATTTTTGCTAGGGAAGTTGAACATTATTATATGTTTAGAAATAATGTTCTTTGTTCTGATTTCATTAACACATGTTTTATATATTGCAAGAATTCCTTTTTATTTACATTTGCCTGACACATCTTTGTCTCTCTTTTACTTTGTTTTTTTTTAACCTTAAATCCAACCATCATTTATTATAAAGGTGAACCCTGTTTTTCACGATAGACTTATCGGTAGGATTTCTGATAGCGAGTATGGGAATTCGGACCTCCAAACCTTTCGGATTCACGGCGAAGGGGATCAGCCACCAGCAAGGTCTGGTCATACTGGCTGAGGATGTCTTTGTTTTCTTTCTTGGAAGCCTCACCTACGTATTTCTGGTAACAGGCCACCAGGGTTTTGGAGATGGACTGGTAGACTGTGTAAATCTGGGCCACATGCCAACCACCCTTCATTCAAACTCCAGTGTCCACACCAGCAAATCGCTCCTTGCCCAGAAGCAAAACAGGTTCCAGTAACTTGTATTGCTACGCACACGGCCCAATCATTTCAAAGGACCACCGTTCACCTTGATGAGGCCATTGCTGCGTGTGCAGTGCACCACCGCCCCGTCGGTCTTGCGTTGGAAGACCTGCGAGACAAGGCCCTTGGACCACAGGGCTGCAGGCGAGGACGAGAGCTCCTCACTGCGCGGCGCCGCGACCACAAAAATACCTTTTCACTTTTATCTATCTGTTTTACTTTTTAAAAAGATGTATCTGATATAAATATCAACTGTGTAGTTGAATTTTATTCTTCATCCCAATCTGAAAATCACTGCCTACGATTAGGTGAGTTTTAACCATGTTATTTCTTGCCATAGTTGTATGCTTGGTTTTAGTTTTGTCATTTTGACATATGCTTTTTGTTTTTTAATGCTCTTTACTATTTCCTTTGTGTATGTTGAGAAATTATCTTCCTTTTTGCTTCATACTTCTTAGTAGTTTTCAATTCTACAAGTAAATGATTATATTTAAGTTTTCTAAATTATTCCTGAATTCATTCTTGCATATATGAAATCCAGGGATAAAATAATATCCCTTACTTTGTAAGGAATTTAGAAGCTTTTACTTTCTGCCACTTTACCTCATGACATTTGCTAATCTATGTAGAAATACTGACCTAGAATATTATTTCTGAATTACGTTTCACATCTCCTTAAGAGTCTTTTTTAAATAAAACTTTGTATTCAATTTTGTTATACTCAAGCAATTATTTAGATGGAACTCTCTATGTTTAACTTGAATAAGTATTTATCATTAGGCATTTCCCACCTGGACTTCCTTACATCTAAATTCTTACTTGGAGCTGTCTTAGAGTTAGCTATCTGGATTTCTGCTTGGCACAGTGTCCACCCACATTTCTCAAATTGATTCAGTGAGGAAATATAAAAGTTTCTTTTTGTTATCTTCCTGTTTAGTCCCATTTTTCTCAATCAGGGTAGAGCATTCACTGTGGTCACTCGCTGAATTTCTATCCAGTTCATTGCCTGAGTCTTGCAAATTGCTGACTAGCACTGCCACTTTCCAGTGCCTCTGAGATGTCCCATCTTCGTTGTGCATGAGTTTTTGGATATAGCAGTGGATGAAGAAGGGTAAAAGAGGAACTCTTAATTTTTCACTTTCTTAAGAGAGAAATCATCTCATTTAATCTGCACAACAACCCTGCAAAGTTGGCTGTAGAGGTTTACCGTTGGTAGTAGAGCTGTTTTACAGTTGAGGGAATAAGATACAGAGAGAGCAGGGGATTTTCTCAAGATCACTGAGCCAATAAATGGCACAACATGGGCTACCACAGGCCTCCAAAAAGAAATGCTTGTTTAATGAATGAATGAATGAATGAATGAGCAAAAGAACTACGGAATGAAATTGGTCTACGCTTGTTTTTAAAACCACCTTTTTCATTTTTGATCCTTAACTTTCTATAGAACACATAAGCTAAAAAAGTTTGAAGAGATAAAGCACAACAAGCAGAGTAAATTTAATTAAAAGTGGGATGCATTTAAGTAAAATATATTCTCCAAGTATGAAAGTTTATTGTTGGAAATTTGAAAGGCCATATCTTTGCTACAGAGCAGAAAGGTAATGGACTGTCTTGATGAAATGAAAATTCATCAGTTTTTCTGATTACCTCTTAACCACAGCTTTCAGTTACCACTTGGGTTTCCATTTGAGGCATTTCCACTGCACAGCGTAAGTCTCTTTAAGATGTAAAGGTAGAGCCAAGGCAAAGCTGGACAAATGCCATTGGTGCTCGTGGCCAGCTGGAAAGCATGAAAAGTAGAGAGGGTACAGACTTTCCACATTCTCTAAGCAGATCTGAAGAATTCAGCTTTGGCCCATTCTCACTGACCTTTCTCCAGAGTATTTTCTTTCAGGGGCTCTTCACATGGAAAATCTTGTTGTTTTTTTTTCCCTCCAAAGATAGCCAAATTCTTGAGAGGGAAAATAATTATCTGGTTGAAACATAAGAAGAGGGTCAAAGGCTTCTGGTAGCTTTGGCTGCTTCATTTTTACCCAATTTTGAAGCCTCATCTTAGGCTGTGTCTAGACATCCAAGGAGAGTTGGATACAGGTCTAAAACACTGAACTGAGCTGATTTACTGGAAGTCTCATAAATTCTGTGGATGCAGCTTCCAGTTTCTCACCACATGCTGTAGGCATATAGATAACCCACAGCAATTTGTACTGACTGCATTTTCTTTTGTTTAGTCTATTTCAGCTGCAATCATGCAGATATGAGCTTCTGAATGATTGCACTATGAAGTCAAGCTGAACTACAAGTTTCAGTTTTAAAAAAATAAAATCACTTCAACATTAAAAGTGGGCATGAGAAACTTTACCCCATAGGTAAGAAGCCTTTCAGTGTTATACCGAGGAGAATATGACCACATGATAAGCCCATGTTTTGATTATACGTATAACTTTCATTCACATGTCATAAGAACATCTTTGGACAAAAGGAACAAAATAGCAGTAGACTCATAGGCACTAAGTAGTGACTGATGGTTTACCATGGTGGAGGGGTTGGGGCAGGTAGGAGGGAGGGCAGAGGGATAAAGGGGCACAAAAATTCTCAATCATGAATAAATTGGTCACAGATAGTAGTACAGCATGGAGAATATAGCCAATGTTTCTGTAACATCTTTCTATGTTGACAAACAGTAACCATACTAGTGGGGCTGAGGATTTACCAATATGGGTAACTGTTGAACCACTGTGTTGTACATTTGAAACCAGTATAAGATTGTGTATCAATGATAAAAAAAAGAGTGGTTGTTAAAATGTGGAGTTTAACTGCTTCATCTATGACAGTTCCTCAATCATCTAAGACCAGATATTATGTGTCCCCATGTCTCTAGTCCCCAGGCCAACCTTTCTGCCAAGTTTTTCAAATGCTTCTCATATGAAGGTTTCTTCTCAAAGAGGTTTCAAATGTTTCCCATATGAAGCATGGCACCCTTCTTGCCCCCCTTTGAATTTGCTCTACTTTAAAGAGATTTTCTGAAAATGAGATGCTAGCAACTAATCACAAATCTCCAGCTGCAAAATTATCCAAATGCAAGGAAGAAGTTTGGCATAATTTTTGCCTGCCTTCTAGACAGTAAACTTTTACTAATGTAAATTTAGTAGTAGAATGTAGCAGAACATCTACATTCATGGTTAAGACCATGAACATCTGTTGAAACTCAGGCTGTATTATATTTCATTGGGTAAGGCAACCTCTCTGAATTTTAGTTTACTCATCTATAAAATGGAGATAATAACAGTATCTACCTTAGGCTTACTATGATAATAAAACAAGATTTTATGTGTGAAGAGCTTAACACAATGCCCAGGATCAGGTAAATACATAAATTAAATATACAAAATACAAGAATGATTATTATGCATTATTCTCACGACCTTTAGGTCCTTTGCACTTGACCTCCTATAAGCCAGACCTCTCCTGTTCTGAATGCATACAGACTTTTTAAAACATAAGAGTAAAACTGACATTTAGCATTATTACATTTCATCTGATTACTTTTGGCCCATTTTGCAGTTTGCTCAGATGTTCTGAATCCTGATTCTGGCAAATAATACATTCAAAATTCTTCCTGTTTTTCATTATCTGCATATTTATAATGACATAATATTCCCATGTCATGATCAGAGTCATTGGTAGTCAGTCATATCATAGACCTAAAACAAGCTTCAAAAGATCCCATAGCAGAGTTATGTGTCCCATTAACCAGTACTCATTGGATATCAACAGTAAGACTTAACACTTAATCACAAATCCATCATATAGGTGGTATTAAATTATGTCTCTCTATTTACTTCATGTGTATTCCAAATGACTACATGAAGGTGTAAGTGTATTGTATCTTCCCAAGTCTATTAAAAAATAAGAATCAGTTTGGTTGAACTTGTTTTTCAAGATTCAAAGCAAGTTCCTATTGACCACTGATTTTATTTCTAAATAATTATAAATATGAATTTTACAGTTAATCATTAACTTATATACTAGGGCATTGATAATAAACTCATCAATCACAATTTCCATTTTGTTTTCCTTTTTGAAATCTGGAAAACAACATCTACCATGGACTTTTACTGGTCCACTAATCCTAACACATCCCTACTTGTCCTCACCCTCCTCATGTCTTTACTTCCATGCACACACAGCTTAGCACTATAACTATTACCTTGCAAGCCTTCAACTCCCCTTCTTGTCTTTCTCCTCATCATTTTCCTTACCTAATAAAACCACAACTGAATTATTTTCTTACTCAGCTCCCACATCCATGTTGCTAAAGAATTCAAGAGAAAAACTACAGACCTGTACTGAGTGTTTTCAGTTCAAATCCCCAACTACAAATATCAAATGGGCACCTAACTTTCCCAGACATCCCTACTGTTATTCTGAATTATCACAGATCTGTAATAAAATATGCTTTCTCACTATACTATACCTTTGCCACTCACACATAGCTGATGATCTTGCTTCATATTTCACAGGAAAAACATATAATTTGATAAGAAGATCAAACCCTTACCTTATACACTGGGTCCCATTTTTTCTAGTGCCTTCATGAACTTCCTACAATTATTCCCTTTCTCTTCTATTTCAACAATTTCTTCCCTTCTACTACTGGATCATTCACAGGGCATACTAGCATGCCTTAAAAGCAACCATATTAACACACACACACACACACACAAACACACATGCACATACACACTTTCTTTTAATCCTTCTCCATCCCTCAAGAACTGCTCCATTTCTGTTTGCTTTTACAGCAAAACTTGAGTTATCTCAAATAATTTTCTCTATTCTCTCCCTTCCCATTCTTTCCTCAATCCACCCCAGTGAGATTTGTTATCCTTGCTGCTCTATAGATAAAGGTCCTATGAAGGTCATGTAATCTACATCTTTCCACAGCAAATGCTCAATTCCCCATGTTCATGTTTCTTAGCTTCACTGCAGCATTCGACATTGTTGATCATTCCCTCTGTCTTCAGTTATCTTCTCAAGACTTCTGTGATATCACATTCTCCTGATTTCCAAACTTCCACCTCACTCAGTACAACTTCTTAATCCCTTCTGCTGTACCCTCTTCCTTTGTTAGACTTTTAAATTCTGAAGTGCCCCAAGCTCCTTCAATAGTCTACTTCCCTCTATCTGCACGTTCTCTTTGGTGATCTTTCCTGTCTGGTGGCCTTAAATCCATTTAAATGCAGATAACTCCAAATCTCTGCACTGAACTACAGACTCCCATATCCAAGCCACCATCTTCTCTCATCTGGATGATTGTTAGAGTTTCCTAACATCTTGTTGCCTTTCTTGCTCTACTCTTCACACAGAAGCCACAGTGATTGTAGACTTACTATATCACTACCTTGTTTAAAATCCTCCAATGACTTCTTACTGTGAGTAGGAAAAAATCCAAACTTCTTGCCATGACTGCTTTACCTTTCCAACCTCATTTCCCCTTGTTTATACTCCTCCAGCTGCAACATAAATTCACTGATGAAGTTTTGAATGTTCATCAGTGTATCTCCAGCATTTACATTACATAATAGGCACTCAAAAATATTTCTTGGCTGACTGATTACACTTTAGTCTTCTCAGCATCCAAAATTTTTCAATGACTATTGACAATGAACCAATAATACCAAGATGGTAAATTATCATAAATTGAGAATCAAACCTGTGATTTTAATAATATAAATTTAATAAGGTAGGACTATGAATGTTTATATCTTACACAGAATATTCCTGATTTCATTCATTCTACAATAAAAAAAGAAGTACAATAAAACTAGAAATTATGATAAAAATTTAACAGAACCCTCCCCACAAACTACTTAAAATAAGTAAAACTTCCCCTCAAAAATGTGGCAAATAGCAACTCAAAATTATAATTATATACTATTTACTAAATGGACAAAATAGTATTACATACCAGATTAAAATTTCATATGGTATTGACATAAAACCAGATGCACAGATCAATGGAACAGAATAGAGAGCCCAGAAATAAACCCATATGTATATAGTGAATTAACTTACGACAAAGGAACCAAGAATATACACTGGACAACCATATGGAAAAAAATGAACTGGGCCATTATCTTGTACCATACACAAAAATTAACTAAAAGTAGATTAAACACTTAAGTCTAAGCCCTCAAACCATAAAATTACTAAAAAAAAAACATGGGTGATAAGCAACCTGATTTTGGTCTTGGTTTTTGGATTTGACAACAAAGCAAAGGGAACAAAACTACATCAAACTAAAAAGATTTGCAAAGCAAAAGAAACCACCAAGAAAATAAAAAGGCAAACTACTGAGTGGGAGAAAATACTTGCAAATTGTATATCTAATAAGGGGTTAATATGCAAAATACATAAAGAACTCCAATAGCAAAAAACAAACAATCAGATTTAAAAACTGGGTGAAAGATCTGAAGACATTTTTCCAAATAAGACATACTGATGGCCAACAGATACATAAGAAGGTGTTCAACATTGCTAATTATCAGAGAAATGCAAATCAAAACCACTGAAATAGCAGCTCACACATGTTGGATTGGCTGAAAGACAAGAAATAGATGTTGGTGAGGATGTGGAGAATAGGGAATTCTTGTGCACTGTTTGTGGGAATATAAATTGGTGCAGCCATTATGGAAAACACTATGGAGGTTCTTCAAAAAATTAAAAATATTTAACTATCAGATGATCCAGCCAACCTACTTCTGGATATTCATCTGAAGTAAACAAAGGCATTAATTTGAAAAGACCTACACACCCCCATGTTCACTGCAGCACTGTTTATAATAATCAAGACATAGAAGCAACCTAACTGTCCACTGAGGGACGAATGGATAAGGAAAATAGGAGATATCTATCTAATCTATAATGGAATATTATTCAGCCACTAAAAAGAAAGTCTGCCATTTACAACAACATGATGGGCCTTGAAGGCTTTATGCTAATGGATGGAGACCTTGAGAGCATTATGCTAAGCAAACTAAGTTACACAGAGAAAGACAAATATTGTTTGATCTTACTTGCATGTGGAATCTAACAACAGACAAACAAACAAGCAAACAACAACCAAAAAATGAGCTCATAGATACAAAGAATAGATTGGTGGTTGTCAGTGGTAGGGGAGATGAAATGGGTGAAGGGGGTCAAAAGGTATAAACTTCCAGTTATAAAGTTAACAAATCACAGGGATGTAATGCACAGCATGGTGACTATAGTTAGGAATACTGTATTACATATTTGAAATTTGTTAAGGGTAAATCTCAAAAGTTCTCATCACAAAAAAAAAAAAACATTCTTGTAACTAGCATGGTGATGACATTAACTAGATTGTGATCATTTTGCAATATATACAAATATTGAGTCATAATGTATACCTGAAACTAATACAATGTTATATGCCAATTACACCTAAAAAATAAAATAAAATCTAGCCACCACCACCAAGTAGGGATTTTCCTAAGAGATTTCTCTATGAGGACTACGATCAAGATACCACCTGCATTCAGTGTCATGTATACACTGGCCATTCACAAATCCCAGACTCTCCTCCAGGTTACAGCTGTATCCTGGTTATTTCCACTTTCAAAATATTGATTATCTTTTAAATCTTCCTTTCCCCCATTTCCTCATATTGGTAAATGGTAGCTCCTTCCACCTAGGTGCTTGTGCTAGATACTTAGGTGTCATTCTTGACTTCTCTTTCTCCCCTACTTCATTTCCTATCAGGCAATTCTGTCAATGCTGCCCCCTGATAAACCTCTATTCCACCTCTATTGTCTCCAGTCTAGTCCAGGACATTGGTACCTTCACCTCTGTCGATTCAAAACCTCCTAACCTTTGCACATGTTCCACTCCTACTCTCCATTCTGCAGCCAAACTCAATCCCTTCACTGGCTTGGCACTACATTAGGATAAAGACCAACAATCTTAATGTGGCCCTATGGGATAGCAAATGACCTGGACTTGACTCTTCTCACTAGGTTCCAGTTATCAGTTACATGAACACACAAAACTTCTTCCTGCCTCAGGGTCTTGGTATATGCTATTCATTCAGCCTGGAACAATCTTCCCTTCTCCCTTCACCTAGTCTATTTCTACATATTCTTCTAGTGTTAGCGTTAACCATCACTGAATTCCCAAAATGGATAGGCCACTCTATTACAAATTCTTACAGAGTTGTAATTAACAGTTGTAGTTAAGTAATTATTATGTGCTATCATCTCCCTCACTGTACTATAAAGTTCCATGAGAGTGAAGAACAACATGTTTCTCTTGTTCACAGAACCTAAGTACAGAGCCCAACACATAGAATGTACTCAGTAAATAATTGTGAATGAATGAATGCAAGACTAAAATGATCACCAGTGACTGATTAACTTAGTGCCCTTTGTTTTCTTAGAATATTTTTCCTTGTCTTCCAGTATCACCCTCAAAGATCAATGTAAGTTTTAAATAGAAGGCTGGCTGTGGCTTTTTGACTACAAAGTAGTATGATTTGTTGCCAAAGGGACAAGTTTCTTTCACCTCACTTGATTTGATATTTAATCTGTGATATTTCTTTTTCTTGACATAGTACAGTGCAAATAAATACAAATATTAAATTAAAAAGTTAATTTTTAGAAAAATATTTTAAAATATATGAGCATTGCCAAACACATTTACTGTAAGTGCAGCTGCAGAATCACCTGAGTCACCACCAGTCCCGACTCTCTCTGGCTGTCAGTGACCGTAATACCAGGTCCCTGTCAGTGTTAATCACAGTCATGATGAAAGAGCTGAAAGTGTGAGTTTCAGTTATAACTGTGGGTCTTATTTATGATGAAAAAGATCATAAGGCAGATTACCATTTAAATGGTGGAAATTCTTACAATATAAAATATTCTTCATCACAAGCAATGCTAAGATAATCTGATGTCACATAAATTAAGAAGATTAATCTAAATAAAAATAGAAGAGTTTAGAGTGATTCATTAGCGGGAACCTGATCTGGCTTCTTCACAGGCCTTTGGCTCCTGGCATGTTGCCCCTTTTCCCCAGACTTCATTGTTTCCTCCCCCAAAGAGGAGGAGAACCAAGTGATTTGATTGGTGTGTTATACAAGAGAAATTGGGCAACTTGTGCCTGCAGGATGCACACACATTTCTCCCATTCCAAGCTGCTCTGGCGAGCCCTGCTCTGTGGGAGAGGCGGGGGCTGCTCAGCTGTGTCATGGTTACTGGGGACTGAGTATTAGCAAGACATTTGGTCACAGATCTAGATCTGTTTGTTTCATCCTTATCTATTTGTTTCCTGTGCTTCTAAAAACAGCAGTAACAAATTTTAACTAGACAGAGGGAGAAAAGGGTGTGACTTATTGGCCCCCTAAAACTCCCACAGTGAGAGGTGGCTTTGAAGACAGAGTAATGGCTTTGGTTTCAGATGGGTTAAACAAGAAGTGACAGAGGTCTTCTGAGTGAAAATGCCCACTGGGCAGCTGGAGATGAGGGCTGATGTCTCAGGATAATAAACAATAACCATACTACATGTGGCTGTGACACTGGGTACCATGTGAATTTGTTTATTTTATTTCAATATGACTTATTAGCTTTGTTAAGTATTTTCCCATAGGAGGACAAGCCTAACAGCCACAGGTCATGGGTCTACATGGGCATAACCAATAGCAGGGATATTAGCCAATATTACAATATAATTTTTTAAAATTGTTTTTGCAATCCAACTTCATTTAGCCCAAAACAATAGAATGGAATGAAAGACAACTGGTGAAGAAAACAGAGAGAGAACCACAATTATTCTCCATCATCTCATTTATTAGGTCATAAAAGATAGTGGTAACGATCTGCTTAAGCTTAGCATTTCTAAAATCTCAGGACTACAGAGTGGTCATCAGGCCCTCCATGCCGCGCCTTATCATGGGCTAGGGAAAAAATACTGCCCAGCCTCACTCCTGTCAGTGTTATTTGAGACTCACCTTAAGTAGGGTCTTTCATGTGAGTTAATTTCTAAGAAGTATTGTATACATTAAAAGGAAAACTCTTTTAAAAAATTTTGCAAATAATAAGATTTATGATTGAGGAACTATCAATATATGAGAAGCAACATTAAATCCCAGAAGGCACAGTATTGAACAAGAATAATAAAACAATGATTATGGGATAATATGGAGTATGAATTTGTGTTAGCTCCAACCACCCAGAGAGAGAGTTTGATGAAAAATCTTAGAGCCTGTGATTGGGGTGAGGATATCTGTGTAAGTTTATCGGTATTGGGATATTGTTTAAAAGAAAGAGTAGAGGAAAATTTTAAAAGGAGAGGGACTGGCATGATTGTGATATCAACGGTTTCATGCAAGGATCTTGACAAAATTAGCATTTCAGACTATTTTAAAATTATTACCTGTAGATACTATTATTAATATTATTTTAATCATGTCAAGTTATATCAAAGTCAGTTCCTTAAACTCATTTTGGAAAATTTTGTGTGCATCCTTAGCATATGGTAAAATAGGTTTTTATGTGGCTGTTCTGTCTGAGGCACAGAGATGTCCTGGGTGCATGGGGGAAGTGCAGGCAGCTTTGTGAAGAGGGCTGCCTGAGATGGGCTCTGGCCCCCTGGGCCCAGCCCACCTCCATTCTTGTTGTGGCACTTCACTGAGAACAGGATTGGGTAAGCACCATGCAACTAGATTTACAAAACCGTTTAAAGTCCCAAATCCATTCATGTGCATCCATCTCCTTGTTGCAAGGTTTGTAAAAGCCTGGTCTGCAGGATGCTGGGCTACTCAAGGACTTGTTTGGGGAAGCCATTTTAGGGGCACTCACAGTTTTCAGCAAAATGGATATAATGGACTCTGCAAAGAAAATAAATCAGATTGAAAAAAAAGCACTTCAGTGGCAACCTATGTCTTTGCATAAAAGAGTGATATTTAAGCAGAAGGTGATGATGATTATCATCATGGATATCCATGGCCGGGGTCCCATGGCACACACACCCTTTCATCCTTCAGGCCTTTTCATGCACTGATGACTCTGTCCCCTGCTTCTTCAACACCAGGAGAACTCCTGCTCATCTTTACAGCCTTGACCCAAATACCCCCTTCCCTGAGTCTTCTCCAGGTAGCAATAATAAGGAATGCATGAGCCATTCCCTTCCTCTGAGCTCCCTTAATGACATGTATACATCCTTGGAGTTGAACTACCTTCTCTTTATGAAATGTGTTACTCCAAGAGGTGGTAAAAATATAAAAAATCTCAACTGACTTAATAATATCATGGGTGAAAGATCCCTAATGGAGTAATAAAAATAATAGAAATTTTGAAATACATCTTTAACCTCTGAGTTTCTATTAAGGAAAAATTCCTCACCAAGTGTCTCCATAAAGGATAATAGAAGGATGGATGAACTATGTATCTGGTTACATGACATGTCATTCTGTGTAATGGTTCTTGTGGTATTCATTTATTGATTTATTTGCTTAAAAAACACTTGTTGAAAAGCCATATGCCATATACTGTGCTAGGCCCTGAGGGACACATGGTGATGAAGACAGATAAGACACTTATATTCTGTACTATGTACAAAAACTGATGGTGAACGGAATGCTCAGACAGTAACAATCATTCATTTAAACTTCACTGTCAAGGTATCAAGTAAATCCCAATATCCAGATCACATTTCCCTCTTGTCCCTAAGTAACAAAACAAAGAACAGACATCTGTTTTATTCCAGTAAGTTTCATTTTAACAATTACTCAAAAGGCTGAAAAATAATTCATAAACCAGATAAAGGAAATCTTTGCAAAGAACTAAGTGGTTTTTAAAAATTGCTCTTTAAAAATATACACTACAAAGGAGTTTTTGACCAGACAGCTGTTTCAAAGAACAATGATTTCATGTTTCAAGTCTAACTTTAAAATTGAGATGTTTTTGCCTTCCAGGAAAACTCAGTGGCTATGGAGATTATTTCACTTCTCTTTCTTCCAAATTTTACTGGATTTAATTTTAAGGGGGGAAAAAAAGATATAAAAGAGAAAATTGCATGCAACACAGAACAAAACCTATTGCAAAACAAGGAATTGCACATTTGTAACCACAAGGAAAACACAAAGGCAACTCCAAATCTCCTTTTAGCTGAGGAAGGAGACAACATTGCCCTTTCCTAGTGAAATTTACCTCTTTCCTTACTATACTTAGAAAATGACCCCATAAATCTCATTAAAGTCAAGCTTAACTTGGTTCTCTATAGGAATAGGAAGGAATCCCTCAAATGGCTTTAGGAAGTAGTAGTGGAGATCGCTTACAAAGAATATAAGCGATTGCTGCCTTGTACTCATCACTGGTTAAGCCCCACCAATCACTGTGCCCGGAGCTGGAATCCAGCTAAAGCAATGGGGTCATCCAGGAGGGGGCTGGAGAGTGCCTCCGCAGTGACTAATGAAGACACAGATGAGATTGATGAGGTTAAAGGCAGGGGAAGATGTTTTCAAGGTGACACTAGCATGCAAAATGCAGTTTGCAGCAACATGAAGCCCCTTGTATTTTAGCCCATTCCTTAGTGGCAGTGACGTTCCTCCATTGCTACTGAGGAAAGCACGGAGAGGAAACTGACAGTGTAGCACAGAAACACAAGGAAGAATTTTCTGATAATTCAAATGAACAGCTGATAATCAGGTCTCTCCCAGCCAGCAAGGGGCTAAGGTGGCAGGTACCTGCGAAGGAAGAAGCTCTGGAGCAAACAGGTGCAGGTTGGTGCCATGTGTCTGGAGCCCTGTGGACATAAAGACAGGTCTGACCCAAAGGTGAAGCCTGATTCCTGAGACAGCACCACAGCTAGCTAGGTGCTGGAGTTGAAGGATTGTGCTTTTCTTCTCCCTCTATGTGAGGGACACATGGGGCTTTCCACTGGGGGTGCAAGTTACCATATGAGACTGATGAACTGTTTCTGAATATAAGGAATCTGAGATGATCTCCAAGTAGAGTTAAGCCTATAGCATCCCAGTAGTCTAACAAAAGATGCTTCCAGATAAGGCCAGAGTGGCTTTTAACTATGTGGATTCGGTGAGCAGTTACCTCCTGCTCTGAATACCCTTATCCTCTATCAAAACTCTCACCAACCACTTATGTTTCTGGTAGTTTTCTTTGAGCCTTGAGAGCTTAAGGTTTCTACAATCTTCAGCAGGATGTGACTAAAAGAGCATAGACTTTGGAATCTAAAATTCAAACTCTGGAACTTGTGAATTATTTGTTACTTAGTTCTGTGGTTTTGGGCCCAATTATTCAAATTCTCAGAATCTTGATTTCCTTGTTGATAACTGAGGATAGTGCTATCTAAGAATATGTGAGGATTTAGAATAATGATGTAAAGCATTTATAGGGTGCCTGGCAGTAATTACTATTAAAATGCAAATGTTCCTGGAGAAAGTTATTAGCTCACAAGGCAATTTCCAAATGATATAACCAACTGAGAAAAGAAGACTAAAGAAGGAGGTAGAATGAGCAGTGGGGATGAGCGATGGATGGACAAGATCAATCACAAACTCCAGCTCCTTCGTAGCTCTGCCCTGAGCTTGGAAAGTACAATGGAATAAACAGTCAGGGGAGCAAGCATATTAGATTTTCATCTTGAGAATATATTTTAGATACAGTCTTGCCTAGAGGTGAAATATGATATGTCTCAGGCCCTTTCAATCCCAACATTAAATCATTCTAAAATTTCAGAGCAAAGAAATGGGATAATCAAAAAGTACATTATATCTTCAAAGTATCACTGAAGAAGAAACAAGTACAATACTGCCAAACAAAGAAGCTAATGTTGAAGAACTGAGCTGTAAATTACAGTTAGGTCTGCAAACCAGCAAATTAAGCTTGTTAATATACTTTAAAAATGAATAATTACTGCATATATTAAGTACAATAGCTTTTCACAAAGTAATTTACAGTGCTGAGCAATATGCGTCAACAGTGTGGGCTCTACCCCACTTTGGGGGCCAAAGAGCTGACTCGGGATATGCCTGTCGCCTTCTAGCTCAGAGTGTTTTAAGCATGCTTACCTTGAAATGGGTATATCAGCTCACAGGTTACCTCTACCATGGGTGATGTCTATTTGGTGTACCATTTTTCTGCGTAACTCTCCCTTCAGGATTGACACTGTGATGATTAATTTGTGGACCATGGAGAAAAGAAGCCACTTTCAAGTGGATGGCTCATCTGGAATCTGTCATGTCCACTATCTCTTGGAACATGCCAACAGCCTCCCAGGCTCCTGTCTGTATATGTCACCCACCTTTCAGACCACACTGTGATTCACTAGAGATAATTCCTCTCCATACACCTGTCAGCAACCTTCTAAAAATCTGGAAGAGTTCCTTGTTCCCTAGTTTCAAAACTTTTTCAGATCAGCTTCAAAACTTCTATAATTTAATTCTGCTAACACATTCTCTCTCTCCTCATTACATACACAGAAAAGTTTTATCATATTCAGTTTTCATAACTCTGGTTATAGATCATTTCTTTTCATCAAAGCAAAACCTGCTGTTCCCTGAACACAATTTCCAGCTGCGGCCATGACTTCCCATGTTACCATCTCTGCAGGTGGAATCCTGCTTCCATCTAGTTCATTTGCCTCATTTACAACAATATTTCAGGATAACTTAATCTATGCTTAGCTTAAACTAGTCCTCTCATCTTCACATTGTATGTGTATAAAACTTGGATATTGTTCATTTTCATAATTTTGAGTTTTAGTACCTCTCCTAATAAGATTTTAATGAATGTTTTTCTTGTTCCCTCTGAATATTAAACTGGAATCTCTTTTGGATGGCTTCTTAAATATTTAACAAAAAAAGTAAAATATGTAAAAACAAATTGTAAATTATAAAGTTCTATATTATTCAGTATCATTTAATATCCTCACAGAACATGCAGTTACCATTAAATAAATGTTGACTAAAGCTTCAGCCTAAGGAAAACAAATCCAGCAAGCAGCAATCTGAAGGATATGAGTAAGCAATGAAATTTGCATACTCACTCATTCCTGAATAACCAGGCACTGTTCTGGGCACTGAGGATATAGCAGTGAATAAATGAGACTAAATTCTTGCCTACACAGGACTTATACTCAAATGCAGAAGAGAGAAAAACAAACAAGAAGTGAATTAAAGTATCAAAAAGCAGTATTTTGTGAACAAAATCAAACAGAAAAAGGGGACAGAATGATATAAGTGCCTCCTTGAGAGAGTAATCAGAAAATGAGGTGTGGCATTTGAGAGGAGACATGAATTGAAGAAGGGGCCATGAGTCATGAGAATTTCTGGAGGAAGGATATTCCTGGCAAATGCAAAGGCCCTCAGACGGGAACAAGCTCAACATATTCAGGAACTGGTAAGGAGGCCAACATCACTGGAGCAGGATGAGCAATGGAGAGTAGTCTGAAGTGAGTTCAGAGGACTGGAAGCCAGATGATGGAAGGTCTCATAGGCCACAACAGTAAGTTTGGACTTTTTTCCTGAGCATGATGGAAAGACACTGAAGGAATTTAAGCAGAGGTGTGTAATAGGATCTGATTCACTTCTTTTGATATAGCTCTCTGGTTTCAGTGTGAAGATCACGCCAACTGTAGTATGGTAAGGGCAGAAAGAGACCAGGTAGGAGATGGCTGCAGTCCAGGCAAGAGATGACTAGGCCAGGAAGGCAGAGGCAGTAAGAAGAGGTCCAATTCTTCTCCAAGGAAGAGCCATCATATTTTTCAGAAGAACTGGTTATAGAAAATGAGGGAAAGAGAGGAATCATGGGTTACCCTGAAGTTTCTGGCTGAGCAAGTGGAAGACTGGAGGAGGAGCTTGTCTGGGTGGGGATATTCAGAGTTCTGTTCTAATCTGGTGTCCGTAGCTAGGAAATTGGATACAAGCTTGAAGCCCAGGAGAAAGGGTGGAGTTTGATGTGTACATTTAGTATCCTCAGCATTATAATGGAACAAGGCATCTTAATATGTTTGCATGGTAACACTGATGACAGATGCGTTCACGATCTCACTAAAGATGGAGACTGATTTGACAACAGCTATGTAAATGGATCAAGGTCATGAGTTTGCTAATGGTTTTGTACTGATTGGGAAATTATTTGAGTGCAAATACCCACACACTATGTTGTGCATACTTAGAGACATAAAAGACCCTGCTTTGGATGTTAGACTAGGTCTACTATCCAATGTTAAGTCAATTAGATATTTATTAAGTTTGTGTATTTCAAATGAATAAACTTTTACTATAAATATTAGTGTATTAAAAGGAATTAAAATGCCCAAATGATTTTTCAATCTAGCATAAAATTGTAATTCTCAAGCTTTCTCATAAATGCATTGTACCCTCCAAAGGTGCTAAAGCATTGATCCTTTTCTTAACACACACACTTATTCATTTCCTACACTGAAAGGAGAAAAATGACGTACAGTCTGGCGGGATTATGTTTATAAAACCAGATTGCTAGTGAAAATAAGCAAAGCAGATTTCAGCAGCAAGAAAGCTGGCCTACCTCCACGGGTTAAGCACAAGGAGGCTGATCTCATTATGCAGGCAGAGCCACAGTGATAACAGAAACTACCAGACAAAGGACATTTTAACCTGCAAATCAAATCAGTCACTACAGTTGGGGAGAGCTCTTCTTCACTAGTCAGCATGTGCTGGAGTTACTATAGAAACACAGCCACACATTAGAAGCAGTGAAGTTGATGGTGCAATGTGACACAGGCTGAGGTTGTATACTTATGCAATAAGTCACATGCTGGTGCTCCGATTTTTAACTGAAGGCATAATAAAGCAGGGGTATTTTATGAGGAAAAAGGCTAATGAATCACAGAAACTTGCCTTCTTCTCCATGGCATGTCAAAGGAGTAAGTGAGCCTTTCGCTGAAGGCAACTAACTGTATTTGTTACCTATTATGAAACAATAACGGCAATACACAGCCCTGCAAAGTGGCTATAAATCATGAATTATGATTAAGATTTAGGGAATATTGACCATGGGCAAAGAAAAGGCCTACTTACGCATCTAAGGAAAATAGACTGGAGTATTTTTATGGCACTTTGCCACTTTAATTCTATTGTACTCTGAACCGAGTACCAAAAATGTATAACTCTGGGTCAAATCTAGGATCCACCATGACAGTAGTCCATATGAAATAGAGAAAGCAGGAAAAATATCAGAAAAGGTGAAGAGGTCTTCCTTGCAATAAATCTCTGACCTCAGAGATGCTTTTCCTAAGGAACAGGCTAATTTTTGATTTGGCCATAATTTTATGTGAATTGCTTGAGAAGTATCTACACCCACCTCCTGGGGCTAATGTAATCTAGTAAACTATATAATTGATGGAACTGCAACACAGAAACTGTGAAAAGCAGGTGGAAATTTTTGTAGGCAACTGACACTGCATGACAGCCAAGCCATGATTGTTGAACTAGTCTTACTGAATAGGGTTAGACCAGTTTGGGTGTTGTGAACCCATAAGGTGAGTGACCCACAGTGCAGTTGCATATGGTTGTGCAGTCAGGTTGTGTACTGGTGTGCAAGGAACTGAAATTTTTTTTAAGTATAGTTGATATACAATATTATATTGGTTTCAAATATACAGAGTAATGACTTCACAGCTAGCTACATTATTAGGTACTCACCCCAACTAGTGCAGTCACTATCTATCAATATTGAACGATTCTACAGAATTATTGAAGAGGCACAAAATCTCAGCCATAATAGCCATAATATAAATTAGCCACAGGGATGAAGGTACAGCAAAAAGAAGGGATTAAAATTTGTCATTAAAGCTCTTTACCACACAAAGTTTGAAGAATAGGGCTTTAGGAAAAATCCTTTACTTTAAATTTCTCCCTGTTTGGAATCAAGATGAAGGATGTTGACTGAGGAACACTTTCCTTACATAGCATGGAGTCAGTGCTGTCTAACCCTAGCTCTGTATTTCTGGTTTTTCATCATTTCTCAAACCTATCATGGTGGAGGGGAAGGAAAAACATATATATCTGACGTCTTTCCTCCAGACAACCAAAGGGGGGTGTCTCAGTTGAGGTTGAGACCCTGGATCCTTTCCCTTTTGGACAGAATTAGAGAGCAGGACAGATGTCTTTATCCTTGGTGATAGGGCTACTGCCCTGTCACATCTGCATTTCTACACATGCTCCCCAGAAAGCAACACATTTCCAATATCTTCATCTCCTTTTCCACTCTAAGCTGTTTGATGACACTGTTTCTCAAGCTGACACTCTTCATCACCATCTTCACTGATACACTGATACAGGAGCAATAGCAGATAAAGAGAAAAAATGCTCTGGAAATCCCATAAGTGTTTTGGATTTCATTTTAGGGGTAAGTAGGAGAGGACTGTATGGCATGGCTTTGATTGTTAAAATAAATCTGTCAACTTGAAATGAATTTGACTTTCCAGATGTGTTCTGTTTTCACCCTCTGCTTTAAGACAGGGTTTAGGGCACATGTAAAAATTGAATTTGGTAATCAGTAGATTCTTGGATCTTTAAAACTAAGAAAAGCAACCAATTTATTTAATGCAATAGGTATCCCCATCACTGCACGAAAATAAACCTTCAATTGAAGTCATACCACTAAATCATTATGTCATGTAGTGCCTAACCACCACAGTTGCCACAGTATTGTCTGGTGACTCCTTAGGTCTCCAAGACCCTGTCAGGGGGTTCTCAAAGTTGAAACTATTTTCACAATATTAGTTTTTTTCCTCTTTATTTTGTTAAGAATCTACAGAGAATTTTTTTAGAAGTCACATTACACGTGATGGTATCATCACTTGGGCTGTTACTGGAAGGTGAGCTTGTACACTCTCATGTTTTGTAGAATTTTCAAAGGTAGTATGTGCATTCTCAGAGATCAATTCATCTGTTCTTAGTACTTCTACTTTTCTCTTAATAGCTATTTTCACTTACACCTGCTATAATCTCTGTTGTTAATAAATCATCTCATTATTGTCTAATGAATCGCCATTGTGAAATCCTAAAGTTGACCTCATGCCTCTGTAGACACACAAACATAGAGGTTTACATTTTTGTCTTGTTTTGCAATATTTTAGTTTTAAAAGATCTTTTCTGAATTTAAAATTTTTATCTAAAATGTTATTTTAGAATATAACTTTTTTCTAAAGAAAATGTGTTTATAATATATTTTTCTTATGTTTAAGGATGGCTAATTGGCTTGAAAAATGAGATTTGAAGATTCGGTTTCTCAACTTTAGCTCTAACAGCTACATCTAAAGATGCTGAAAAGGATCATGACATGTCAGAAAGTATCCTGATTCCTGGAATGAGGGAATCTAATGCAAATAGGACAAAGCTATAAATCTAAAACAAAAAATTTAAAAAAAGCTATTCCTTTCCCTTGGCTTTATAGATGTTTATAATTTATCTTATTGTCTTATGCAACTGAACACTTTTAAATAGCACTTTAATGCCAGTTTAGTTATGAAATCATTTTGAGATCAATCACTGAACATTTAAAGAAAAGGAATCAAATATTTTAACAATAGATATAAGATGTTCTTTGAAAGCCAAATATTGTTTGTTAGAGCTTTTCAAAGTAGAAATAAAAAAGCCTTTGAAGTATCTTATGAGATAAATCACTGTATCACAATGGCTGGAGAAGTGCACACTATAGCTGAGAGACAAGTAAATAAGCTTTTTACACTTAACACTGCTGAATACCTGCTGGATAAAAAGTCAAGTAGAAGAAATTACTGTTATTTTCCAATAATATGGAAACTTGTCTAATTTAAGATTTAGTTGCTAACATGAAGCTTGGGTTCAAAATCTCATCAGCAGAATTATACTTTTGCTTTAAAATAGACAAGTCTAAAGAATGATCACAACTTGTTTTGATTATATTTGCCTGATATCAGTACCAACTAATCCTCAAAGACCTTCATTTATAGGAATGCCTATCAACAAACACAAGTGTTGCTGAAATTTTCAAAGTGTAGAATAAGTTTTTTTAAATTTCATAGTTTATGTTGCCACAAAGGGGTTAACATTTGCATTGATGGTGCAAAAGGGAGGGTGGGTGCCTTAGCATCAATCAGGACAAGTCATGAAGCTGTATGGATAGTCTTTGTATTCTTCATTGACATGCAATCAGTGTTGAAAACAGTTTCACTTACAGACATCCCGACAAAGCAGTAAAAATAATAATTGTATTACATCTAGAACCTGAATATATATACAGCCTTTTTATGTTGTATGTCACAAGATGGGAAGCACGCACAGCACTCCCCTGCATCCAGCAGTGGCTGTCGCCAGCAAAGGTACTTGCCCAATGGAACTGCAAGCTGAAGCACCTCCTTTTTCCCTGTGATGCCATTTTTACTTTAAAGTCTGACTGATAGTCAATCTATAGTTATGAAAATCCTGAGTTTGGGGCATACGTTTTCTCCAAAATGAGCCTGCCACTTAAAGGAAAACACAGTACTTGTGAGCAAGGATGGAATTTGACCTTAAAATTTTGGAAACTTTATATCTCCTGCCATTGGCTTGACAGCTTCCCTCTCTCTGATGAGATTGGTAGCTATATTGTGTAATTTTTAAGTACTTTATAATGAGATGTGTAAATATTGAGAAGATCTGTATAAATTAGTGAACTAATGTTTCCAAATGACAAATGTGTGATGTCACAAATTCACCCATAAGTATAAGATCCATTTAAAGCGTATGATAGACCAATAGATTAATATAATGGAATATGAAAAGTTCATTGATCTGATTTCAAATTTCACAGTACAACTAACTTTTCAGAAACTATCACTTGTCCACTTTTGGTGAGGTATCAAAGAGGAAAATCCACAATTTTAAGAAACAGCTATTCAAATACTCTTTTCTTTCTAATTACATATCTGTGTGAGGCCAGATTTTCTTAATATACTTCACCCAAAACAACATATTGCAACAGATTGAAAGCAGAAGCAGATATGAGAATCCAGCTGTCTTCCATTAAGCCACACATTAAAGAGATTTACAAAATTGTAAAGAAATAATGTCTCTCTTCTCATTGGTATTTTAAAATGCATTTTCCATAAAAACATACTATTTATGTTAATGTGAAATGGATTCATTGTTATTATTTTAAATGATTTAATAAATGAGTATTTAAAAAATTTTTCATTTGTAATTTCTAACTCTAATTCTAATTCTAATTTCTAATTTCTAATTTCTAATTCTAATGGATATAACCAGCAGTGCACTGATGAATGTTTTACAACTAACTTTCCAGAAAAAAAAGCCCTGGTTTGTAGCATTTGCCAATTTCCATTTGCCAAATACCATAAATATACTCTCACTATAGCCAATTTTAAGCAACAATGTGAAATCAACTGGCTCACAGAAGTCCTGATAGAATCCACACAATCCACATAAACAACAAAAAAAAAAGCTCTTTGAAGTCTTCAGAAGCTTTTAGGTGTGGAAAAAAGTTTGAGAGCCATTTGTATGGCTCTTATGTAGACAATTCATTTTAAAACTTGCAATTAATCATCAAAACATTTAAGTATTTTAACTACCTTCGAGCTCTGACAGCATAATCCAAGTTGCAAACATTTATCTCTTTTCTAAAGTAGAATCATTCCATATTAAAAAGAATCATTCTATATTAAAAATCATTCTAGCTACTATTTCGGGCTAGTATCTAGTAGTATAACATATCAAACTCGTGCCTTGTCTTGTAAGGGATTTGGAGATATGGAGTGAGGTATGAATTTAACAAATCCACCGATAATAAAGACAGTTACCATGTTGGAATAGTGCAAACTACTCGCTGCAACTGCATTTTTGGAAACTATTCCTTTATATGAACAGTATTTTCCTCAGAATCTAAGAAATAAACATAGGCAGTTTCAAAATTAGAAAAAGAAAAGGAAAGGAAAAAACTTGCTCTAGTTAAGCTCTGCAAATATTTTCTTTATGAAACCATGCATCTGCTCAGAGTTAGTTGCAGAGTGTGACTAACATTTTCTACCAGGGCTTGTGCCATGTCACTTCCCTTTACTAAGACAGTGTGTGTTAATTAAAATTAATTACACATGCCAGTAAACAGTTTCCCTCTGAATGCAGCAAATTGAAGCAGAATAATATAATTTATATGCTAGGTATATAATTAAACCTTCGCAATATTTTCTCCCAGCAGGTATAGCCACTAAAGACATTTTTTATGGGTGAGTTGGTTCCACTGTAAATCAACTCAGGAAAAATAAAAATATATTACACATGCAATGTTAGGTCACAAAAGATTCCTGATTTGTAAATTGATATTGTAAAAAGCCAGGCTTATAATTAATATTCTTGAGTGTATGATTTCAGGGAGCTCAGTGATCTTCACAGCTTTATACATCCCCTTGCTCCTTGGATTTAAAGCCTCTCCCACCCCTGACCTACAATTCAAGTATTTCTAGGCAAGGTGTTACTGCTTTAGTAATAAATCAGGATAGTATACTTGAATGCTACTAATAATGGAAAACACTGTGTCTGCCAAAGAGGGCCATGGATACATTGTTCAATGTAACTGGATTTAAACAGCAACAGTCCTCTTGGACTTTTTCTGTTTCTTCTCCGTTTGATGTATTTGATGAAGATTTTTCTTCAACATGCAGATTGTTTTACAATATTCTACAGGTCATCTCTAAAAACCTGATTATGTCAATGTTCAGTAAAACATACCCTTAGCTTCCTTTATTTTCTTTCTGGGGAGGCCTCTAAGAATGTGAAAAGAATTTAGGTGTTGAGACATTCCCTTTAGGGAAATTTTCACACCCCTGCTTATTCATTTCTTAAAAGCTCTTCTCCGCAGGTTACTGACTGAAATCCCTGCACACTTAGCTATCTCCCTGCTGGCGTCAGCCTGGGGGTACCCTGCCATCACAACTTCACCACAACAGTGTACAAGCCGTAGCACACAGTTCACAAGCATGACGGTAAATAACCAGAAGGTAAACTCATTCTTTAAAATAAAAGCGTGTGACAAGCCAGTTATTATCTTGAACCCAGTTCTTCAGAATGACCAATTTGTTTCCAAAGAGAAAAGCTAATTTTTAAACAAAAAACTAGCAATGCAATCTTATTTATAAACAATCACATGTTTAAAGATTTGGATCATTTGTACTTGGCTCTTTCAATGATGATCAGACTTTCTCTTGCAACTTTACTGCTACAGTGTCTCATTTAAAGACTGTGTCTTGGAACAGAGCATTTATTTTTGTAGCATGTTTGCAACTAGTGATTGCTTCCTTGTCATTAATGAACACAGCTAGGGCTGCTTTATGGACCCCAAATGGAGGCACAATTCTGTCCTGTCCCAAGTCACAGTGTCTGAAGGAGTAGTGAGGGGAGGGCATTGCCCATTAGCAAATAGTTGTTCCGAGAAGTAGGTGGGGAACAGGCAAAGTATTTGTTCTGAAATTCTAGAAGAAAAGTAAACTTTCTGTGAAGGACATAGTATCTTTTTGCTCTTGAACTTTACCAGTCATATTGGGCTCATTCATCAAGACAGCCCTTGGACACAAGCCTCCTGAACATGAATGCTTCAGACAATGACCACAATCCCTGCTGGTGCTAAAGGTTTAGGATACAACTCCAGTTTAAGTCCTTGGGAAGAAAGGAACTGGCAAGGAACTGAAATCTAAATTGCTAATTCCATTCTATCAATACCTTTGTTTGAAATACACAAAGGCTCTCAGGGAGCACAATGCCTAATTCCCCTAGAAAAATGGATATGGTTTGCATACAGGTGTTTTAAGCATGGATCATTTCTTCAAAGCCTTTTAATGACATTTGAAAAAGCTGAAAAGTACCAAGTTATTTTTCGCTCTCAGAAAAGGCAGAAACAGTCATCCAAGTAGGGCATCATACTCCTCTCTCATTCTAGAGTTTAATTTGAAAACCAGTAAGAGAAGAATTTAAATTGATTGCTTCAAGCCACAGACATTTCATACCCAAGCAATTATGTTGGCTTTCATGAGAATTTATCTTAACTGTGAAATCAATTGTCACAGACTTAGTTCACAAAAATATTACCAAATCATATTTGATTTCTGTCTTGGTGTCTTTGGTGAATCAAATCAAATGGGCAGACAATTTTGGTTCCCCACTCCACCTCTCCTTAGGCTCCCCTTTGAAAACATTTTTGCCCCTCCCCCCTGGTATACCTAGGATTTCTTAATGATGTATTTCATAACCAGGGAGATGCTCATAAAGGGAAAAGGTGCAGTAGCAAGAATTTGGAAACAATTGTAACATGCAGGATCAGAATGATATGACAAGTATCTTTGCAGTGAGACTTGAACAAAGAAAGACAGTGGACACAAAGGCAGAGTTCTCTGATTCAAAGATTTGGATTTAAGGCCTTCAGGATACAAAATGTCCTTTTATTGACTCACTAAACATGTACTTCTATCCAACTTCAGGACTAGGAAAGCACAGGTTTGCTGTTCTAGATTTATAGAGGGAAATAAATGTTACTGTCATTTTGTGAATTCACAATTGATAACTGCAAAAATCTTCAAATCTCTCTCTGGCCCATGTGAACTTAACAGTTCTAGCAGAATCAAGAAGGACCAAAAACTTACGAACAGAAAACTAAAGTCCTGCTTTTGACTCTCCACCTCCCTAACTTTCAAAGCTTATATATATATATATAACATAAAACCGGAAATTCGTTAATACTTTGCTAAAGCTAAAGAGGTGAAGATTTAGAAAGCTGAGGGCAGCTACAAAATATTTTTGAATAATAAAAGAATCTGAGAACAAAGTTGAGAATTTACAATAAAACACCTACACTTTTTCTTAAGGACAATGTTATGAAATTCCATTCTATTAAGTTACAATAGAACTCATTTATACAGTTTGTATATAACTGAAAATTCTCAAGTTCTTTCATTTCAAGTGAAAAATTTCTTTTTGTGCTGTTTCCTCTAGGAGTTTTCATCTATATTTTCATTTCTAGCCCACTTGGATATGAGGCTCTAGGCTTCTAGAGCTTACCTATAGAATCTTCCTATTGGCAATTATGTTTATATCTTCTCCATGTTACAGAGGAAAAAAGCTTAATATCCATTTTTTAATTTACTCATGTTATTGGGCTTCCACAATCACCAGACACTGTGTTAGGCCCCAGGGATAAGGCAATGGAAAGACCAACACAATCTCTCCCTCATGGAAATACTGGAGACAAATATTAATGACATGATTACATTTTAATTAACTTATTTATTTGTCATTGTGTTAAAACTAAAAAGAAGTACAGGGGGTTAAAACAGTGACTTAACACATACCATTACTTAAATACATTAAGTATTTCTCACAGCAACACAACTGATGCCTCACTAATACCAGTTTACTCATATGCTTCCTCAGGGTAATGCATCAGACTTCAGTTGGTCTCATATCTGGCAGAATATATTTTTATACTAAAAGAGTATGGGGAAAAACCAAGCCTTTATGTCATACCTGAAGTTACAGAAAGAGTACAGTGATAGAGGGTATCATGCTTAGTGAAATAAGCCGGGCAAAGAAAGAAAAATACCACATGATTTCACTTATTTGTGAAATATAGAAACAAAGCAAAACAGAATGAACAAAACATTAGACTCATAGACACTGAAAAGTGACTAGTGGTTACCAAGGGGGAGGTGTTGAGGCAGGTTGGGAGAAGAGGGAGGGGGATAAAGGGGCACAATAATTTGCAATCACAATATAAGTTGGTCAGGGATATGGTAGTACAGAATGGAGAATACAGCCAATGATTCTGTAACATCTTCCTATGTTTATAGATAGTAACTGCATTAGAGGGGTGAAGATTTGGTAATGTGGGTAATTGTTAAACCACTGTGCTACACATTTGAAACCAACATAAGAATGTATATCAATGATACTATAATAATAATAATAATAAAAAGAGTACAATGAACTGGATAAGTCAACTGAGAGTAATAAAGAATTTTTACTCTCAAACTAATTTTTTTCCTCCACCAAGTATTCATAATTAAAGGGTATTACAGTGGAAAGATGACCCATCCAAACTCTATGGGAAAATGTAGGATGACACACATTTCATTACTCATCTTAGATTGGGAAGGCTGGTTATTAACTAAATCTTCATCTGACAAAGAAAAATGTTCTTCTTGGAATCAGAGTATTCAGAAGATAAACAATTCCTCCTTAGTATTCTTAAAAATTCTTAGACAGTCTTTTGACAATATTCAAATGTAGTCAAAGAAATGTCTTAACTATTCTTTTGATGACAGTGGGATAAATGAAATAACTGCTCCAGGTGTCTTGTTTATGTTCCAAACACAAGCTTAATAGCATTGTTTTCCTTATACAGTATTTCATTTCCTAGTACAAAACATTAGATGTTTTTTACTCTACTGGTTTCCTATAAATATGAGCCTCTGCCATCCTTATTTATGAAAGAGTAATTACTTCCCTTTTAGTATAGATTTGACACTCCACCACATCCAAGTAAGATATGAACTTTTAGACAAGGCATTGCATACCACCTTTAGCCTAGCATATTTGTTTAATTAAGCACTTTCCCAAACATCTTAAATTCCAAGCATGTCTTAATATAGAAACATTGCCATAAAGGTATATAAATGAAAAACCTGACTCCAAATCCTTTCCAGCTAACAAGTAGAAAAATATACTACTCAACAATGAGAATAAAGAGCCATTCTTTTAAGAATGCCCAAAGAGCACACACTAGCTGTAGTGTGGCATTATTTGACATTTATTGAGTGTTGGCAATGTGCTGGGGACAAAGTGGAGTCGTGAAACATCCTAAAATCACTTTCAGTAGGAAAAGAGGGGAGGAGGTGAATTGGAACACTTGGTAATGTTGATGAACCGTATTCTGTATTGAACCTACAAAGCAGTGTCAAAGAAAGAATGCCTTATTTTAAAAGAAAACAAAACTGGACAACTCCAAGAGCTGCTCAGAAAATACCATGTAGCTGCCCGACAAAGCCCCTGGACAGACACGATCTGTGCTGGCTACCAGAGCTGACATACCTTGGACCAAATGGGCCTTAGCAGGACCTGAAAAGTGAAGGCCTGCCGGGAAACTCAAAGACCAGCACAGAGAGGCCATTATTTAGATGTGCTCCTACTAGAGAAAACACGGCATTTCTAAAAAAAATCAAATAGAACAAAAACCTGGGGGAGCATTCCAATCTTCAGTTTAGACCCTGCCACAAGAAAGTTTATGAATCTTTTACTTTAGATTTCCAAAATGACTTGGTAATGCAATGAATGTGAGAACAAATGCAACTTATCAGTCTCCGTAGGTATCTAGGATGCCCTCTTTGAAAGGCCCCAGAGGAGGGCTGGGGGATGCACAGTCTTACCTGGAGATTTTTTAGGCTAATTCAGTGGAGGTGTGAAATTCATTCTCTTCAAGCGCTGAAGTCACTGCAACTAGTAACAATTCCTTCCTTTATAAAAATCTTAGCATTAAAATACTTTTTAGAATGGCTCAAAAACCTGGTCACTAGACTCATAAAGATCATATTAATTCACCAAGACACTGAAGGCTTTTTAAAGAAGGATATTAAATGTATCAATTTCCACACACCTGATGATTGGGAACTACAGAATAACTGTTTTAAACTTTATAGTGAAAAGTGGAAATAGCAACTGAATTAGCTCTTAGGAATAATGCAGTGGTAGAAGTAGCAATGGCTAATGTGATTGTCCAAGAACTGTGGCAAGGATACTAGTCAGTTCTGTGTCAGGCTTTGCAAATAGGCCTAAAAGCATTCCATAGAAATTTTAAGACCTAAGAACAAACTGAAACACCTACTCAAGAAGTTAAAATCTCTCCAGTGCTGCTCCTTTAGGAACAATTCCAATCAAAATATTAGGTGGAATTCTTATTCCTCATAGTTAATATCAAATTTACAGCATCAGAAAGAGCCCTGGATCAGGAGACATCAGACATGGGTTATAGTTCTGTCTCTGTCATTAACTGCCTTTGTGACATGGTTAAGGCATTTCATTGTTATCAGTGTTAACTCTTTAACATGTAAAGTGAGGCAGACAGACAAGATTATCTCTTAAATCCCAAAGAACCCCAAAGCCATGATAGTTTACACTTTCAATGGTGCCAATCCAGTATTCACATAGGAGCCAAGCTAGTGCATCTCCCATGGGTCTGATGAATGACTAAACAAATGGACCCAAAATACTGCAGTGGAAGACAGGAATGAAGACTACAAAGCAATAGAAGGATTTACCAAATCTCTTCTAAATTAACCAAGGATAAATGCATCTTAAGGCAAGGAAAGAATACTTTTTTTCTTATATGATCTTGTCTCAGAAGAAAGAAAAAAGAGGAACATAACCTCAGAATCAGTGTTAAGTGGTGGAAGGAATACCATGTAATTATAATTGATAGAATTGTGTTAAGCATAATATGGGCTTTTGACAGATGCATGGTTTTCTCTCTATATATAATATTAAAATACATAGACTTACATGAATAAGACCAGTTCAGTAAGCTTTATGGAAAAAGAAGGAGTGTTTTTGTTTTTTTAACTAGGACTCATCTTGCTTTTGAAATTAGCCTCTCATCCAGAAAAGGCTGGCAACAGAATAAGCAACATTTCCCACACATTTGCTGTGACTGATTCTATTCCTTCTTTGCATTATTCCTTTCAATTTCCTCTTCAACAATTCATGCCAATATCCAATGAGAATCATCTTCTATAACACTAACTATTGCTTGTGGCCAAATCCTGTGTTCTCTGCTACTCCTTCAGAGAAGTACTGGAATGGAACATACTATCATATAATCTGGTTAAATGTTACCTTCTATACTATAACCCATTTCATGTATAATATCCTCTCAACTAGACAACCCTTCCTCCCCTTTTTTTTTATCTCTTTATGATTTCTTAAATTTTATGTCTTTAGATCAGTGACAAAAGAATGTTTGACACTCAATGGTGATTACAAATGCCATAAAAAACAAGATCATATCTTATATTTCATTTAGGGTACCAATATGACATGCAGGGCTGATAATGCTGAAATGCCCAATAAATACTTTGGAATGAATAATAGAATAAATATTTTTTATTGGGAGAATATATGAGAGAGTGGGAGAATGATAAATGTTTTTCTCTAATTGGTTTGAAAGGAATTGAACAACTTAGAGGAAGTGGATAAATTCCTAGAAACATAAAATCTTCCAAGACTGAACTAGGAAGAAACAGAAACACTGAACAGGCCAATTACTAGTAACAAAATCAATTCAGTAATAAAAAATATCCCAACAAATAATATTCCAATACCAGGTGGCTTCACAGGTGAATTCTACCAAACATTTAAAGAAAAGTTAATATCTCTCCTACTTAAACTATTCCAAGAAAATTGAAGAGGAAGGAAAGCTTCCAAACTCATTCCTGAGGCCAGCATCACCTTGATACCAAAACTAGACAAAGGCAGTACAAAAAAGGAAAATAACAGACTAACATCCCTGATGAGCATAGCTGCAAAAATCCTCAACAAAATATTAGCAAGCCTAATTCAAAAAGACATTGAAAAGATCATTTACTACAATCAAGTAGGATTTTTCCCAGGGATGCAAGGATGGTTCAATATCCATAAATCAATCAATGTGATACACTACATTAACAAAAAATAAGAATCATATGATTGTGTCAATAGATGCTAAAAAATCATTTGACTATATTCAACATCCATTCATGATAAAAACTCTCAATTAAGTAGATATAGTGGGCCCATTTTGCAACATAATAAAGGCCATATATGACAAGCCTACAACTAAGATCATACTCAATGGTGAAAAGCTAAAAGCTTTCCTCTAATATCAGGAAAAAGACAAGGATGCCCACTCTCACACTTTTATTCATTCAGACAAGATAGAGAAATAAAAGGCATCTAAATAGGTAAGGAAGAGGTGAATAGTCACTATTGCAGGTAACATAGTATTATATATAGAAGATTCTAAAGACTCTACCAAAAAGCTATTATAACTAGTAAATGAATTCAGTAAAGTTGCAGGATACAAAATCAACGTACAGAAATGTTGCATTTCTATATTTAAATAATGAAATAGCAGAAAGTGAAATTGAGAAATCTATCCCATTTACAACTGCATCAAAAAGAATAAAATATCTAGGAAAAAATCTACCCAAAGAGGTGAAAGATGTGTACTTCAAAAACTATAAAAAAAGTTGAAAGAAATCAAAGATTACACAAATAAATGGAAAGCTATCCCATGCTCATGTTAAAACGTCCATACTGTTCAAAACAATCTACAGATAGCAATCCTATCAAAATACCAATGACATTTTTCACTGAACTAGAGTAAATAATCCTTAAATTTAAATGGAATCATGAAAGGCCCCCCAAAACCAAGGCAATCTTGAGAAAGAAGAACAAAGCTGGATAACATGCTCCCTGATTTCAAGCTCTACTACAAAGCCACATTAATCAAAATTGTATCATGCTGGCATAAGAACAGATATATAGACCAATGGAACAAAATAGAGAGCCCAGACATAAACCTACACCTATATGGTCAATTAATCTATGACAAAAGAGGGAAGAATATACAATTGGGAAGATAGTCTCTTCAATAAATGGTGTTGAGAAAATTGGACAGCTACATGCAAGAGAATATAACTGGATCACTATCTTATACCAGTCACAAAAATAAACTCAAAATGGATTAAAGACCTAAATATAAGACCTGAAACTATAAAACTCCTAGAAGAAAACACAGACAGTGAACTCTAGAACATCAACATTAGACACTTTTTTCTGGATATGTTTCCCCTATCAAGGGGAAAAAAGGCAAAAATAATCAAGTGGACTATATCAAGCTAAAGGTCTTCTGCACAGCAAAGGGAAACATCAGTGAAATGAAAAGGGAGAATATATCCATAAATGATTTATCTGATAGGGATTAACATCCAAAATATATAAAGAATTTATATAACTCAACACCAAAAAAACAAGTAAACCAATTAAAATATGGGCAGAGAATCTGAACAGATGTTTCTCCAAAGAAATACAGATGGCCAACAGACACATGAAAAGATGCTCCACATCACTACTCCTCAGGGAAATGCAAATCAAAACTACAATGAGATATCATCTCACACCAGTTAGAATGGCCACTATCCAAAAGACAATAAATAACAAGTATTGGTGAGGATGTGGGAAAAAGGGAATGTAAATTGGTGCAGCCATTATACAAAGCAGTATGGAAGTTCCTCAAAAAACTAAAGAATAGAAATACCACATTACCCAGTAACTCCACTTTTAGGAATTTACCTGCAGAAAACAAAAGCTCTGATTCAAAAAGATATATGCATCTCTATGTTTACTGCTGCATTATTTACAATAGCCAAAATATAAAAGTAACTGAGGTGCCCATCAATAGATGAATGGACAAAGGAGAGGTGGTATGTACACACAACACACACACACACACAGGAATATTATTCAGCCATAAAAAAGTAAGAAGTCCTATTCATTAATATATGAATAAAGAAGAGACAGTATGTATATACAATGGAATATTATTCAGCCAGAAAAATAAAAGAAATATGTGACAACATGGATGGATCTAGAGTGTATTATGCTAAGTGAAATATGTCAATCAGAGGAAGAGAAATACCAGACGGTTTCACTTGTATGTGAAATCAAAATGAAAATAAACAACAAAACAGAAATAGACTCATAAACACAGAGAATGGATGGTTGGTTACATTCAGGGGAGGGACAGGTAAAATAGGTGGAGAGGATAAAGAGGTAAAAACTTCAAATTATAAAAGAATTCAGTCACAGGGATGGAAGTATAGCATAGGGAATATAGCTTGTAATATTGTAACATCTTTGTATGGTGAAAGATAGTATCTACACTTATAATTGTGAGCATTTAATGATGTATATAATTGATGAATAACTAAATTGTTCATCTGAAATGAAGATAATATTATATATAAATTCTATTTCAATTAAAAATTATGAAAAAATATTTTAAAATGCGGGGTAAACAAAGACTAAAATAATATTCAAATAAATTCAATAAGCCATTGGCAATAATTTAAAATATAAATGTGCTAATTATTTAAAAGAAAAATATCTCACAAGATTAAAAGCAAACAAACAAATCCAGTACTTGCCATTACGGGAGAAACACCTAATACAAATACAGAAATATAGATTGCACAAGGAAGTAAATAAGATAAATTACTTAACCACAATAAAGCAAATATTATTTTTCTTTCTCCACAAGAAAGGTGACATAGCTATATTAAGATCAGACATAATAAATTTTAAGGCAAATAGTATTGTTAGGAATAAGAGTGCTGCCACAAAATTATTTTTTTTGAAAGTCATCAGGAAGATATAATTCTAAACTTGTAAGAACATAATAACATAGATTGGCTTCAAAATGCATAAAGCAAAAACTAACAGACTTACTAGAATAATAGAAATCACACTCATAAAGAGATTTTTAATACTCCTCTGATAATGTGAGATTCTTTATGGCTTTTACCTGTCTCCCTGCCAACACCACTCTCTAAAATGTGATTTAAAATGCATTATCTTTTTTCTGTATTTTATTCACAGATCTATTTTAAGTATATAAGAAGTAGCTGACATGTAACATTATATACCTGTTGAGTGAAATAATCAAGATGAAAAAGTAACTCAAGAGATTGGATTGTATAATTAACAGGCAAAATTCAGCAGACTCTCATGGAACCCTGTACACCCAAATCAATACATTCTCCTCAAGCATACATGGAATATTTATGAAAATTTACCATGGTATTAAATTCTAACAATTAAGTTAGAAGTTAACAACAAAAGAATAATTCCATGCATTATAAAATGTAAAACACACTTCTAAACATTTCAAAGAATAAATTATAATGAAGATTATGGAAAGAAAATATTGAAGAAAGCAGAACTTAATGTGAATAAAAATATTATATTTCAAAATTTGTGGTAATCAGCTTGAGACTACCTAGGGGAAAAACTTCAGATTTATATGCAGATATAAAAAGAGAAAGGATAAAAACTGATGAGTTCCTCATCTAAATTTAAAAGTTAGAAAACAAGACCTACAAAGTAAACACAAAGAAAATATAAGGAAGGAAATAATGAAGAAATGAGCAGAAATTATCGCAATAGAAAGAATATACACAATAGAGGATCAAAAAAGTAAAAAACTCATTCTTTAAAAATCAATTAAACTCTGGCAAGAGAGATCAAGTTAAAAAAAGATACGGCTTAATATTAGAAATTTTAAAAAGGGGTAACATTTCAGGAACAGCAGAAATTTGAAAAAATTGAACATTAAGAAATATATTTTGATGATAATATATTTTAAAATGAACAGAATGGACAATACCTAGGAAAAAATATGTGTCCAAACAATCATGGAAAAAATAGAAAACCTGAACCAGTTTATAATGCTACATATATTAAATCACTAGCTAAAAGTCTCTTAAAAATCTAGTTTAAAAATAACTAGTTAAAACTGTCCACCGGGGCAAGATGATTACAGGTGAGCTCTTCCAAACAATAAATTAGCAATCAATTAATTCTTATCTTGTACAGAGTGTTCCAAAGAACAATAAAGACTTATTCTCACTTCAATTATGAGGCCAACACAACCTTGATATGAAAATTTCAGGGACAGCATGAAAAAGAACATTTATGAACCAATCTCACTTAAAAACTATAGATGTGAAAGTCCAAATAAATGCTAGCAAACTTAGGCCAGCAATGCATAATAAATAATAACACATCATGACTTAACTAGGTTTAATTCCAGGTGATCAAGAATAGTTTAACATTAGAAGGTTAATAAAGCATTAATATATTTCACCACATGAATAGAAAAGCATATATTCTTCTCTGTAGAGGCACAAAAACACTTGATAAAACCCATCTATGATTAAAACAGAAACAGAAATCTTAACTAGGAACACAAGGGATCCTCTTTACCTTACATCAGGTACCTATCAGAAAGTACTTAACTATAAAATTATGAAATATTTCTCCTTAAAATCATAAACAAGACAGGCTGTCCAATTGTATTCAGCATTATGCTGAAAATTCTAACCGGTACAAAGATGATGGAAAATAACCAAGATTTCAGAGGAAAAACTATGGTGAATGTGCCTATATATCACAGAGGTCTCTGAAAAGTAGTTTAAGAGTTCAATACCTTCTAAGAATTATAGGATTCCACAACACCCAGATTTTTAAAAGTCCAGAGTTTTCTTATTTTGGTGTCTTTCTCTCTCTTTAAAACCCACAGCTGTATTTTGTCTTATAAAGATGAAACAACTCTACTATTCTTGTCTGATTTTTTAGCTTGTACCCACCTCTTCTATGACCTGGACTTTCCAGGTTGACCAAGGACTCCTGTGTGGTAGTTACATTTCCCACTCTCAGACAAAGCAAGAAGGCTGAGCACACCTCTGAAGATTCCTGGAGGAACTCCCAGTTCCCCACTGCACTGAGGAAGGTACAAAATGTCTGAGCTTGGTCCTAGTAGGAGGACACATTGTTGTTCTCTCTAGTAAACCTTTCCATTCTTTATCATTTTCATTGTTTTTCTTAATCTATTCTCAAATAATAGTAAGCCTTTAAAAAATCCCATCTCAGTGTTTCATAGGGGAATTGTATTTAATTTTCTTTCTGCCTGATTCTTTAAATGCTATGGTCTTGTGGTTTTTCTAGGTATTTTTGTATAATGAGTTACCCTGAGCAACTGACTGGGAATGTAGGAAGAAGGCTTTTTTTGCTATATTGATTTACCGTGTGATTGACCCTGGACTAGTCATTGAATTTAATCAAGAAACTTCATTCATTGCTAAATAAATAAAAGACCTGGAGAGACAGGTTAAGATTAAACCCTGCCACATAATGACTGGGTCTCTTGATAAACTGACTCATAGAAATTAATTAGCTTTTTTCCATCACATTTCCATTTGGCAAAGATCTCCTTTATTATCCTTGCCCGGTTGTAGCCCTTTTACAACTCTCTATGCCATGTCCTATTACCTCTCCATTTGTTTATTTAACTTTACTGCTTAATTTCAGTGAACAAGCATTGGTACTCTGTTATAATTAGTCCCAAATTAAGTTTTGATGCTGTATATTAGTGGCAGAAGAAGAAAAGTAAAGGAAATACAAGAAGAAGAAAAGAAAAGGAAATATAAGTAGAAAGAAAGGGAGACTTAGATACAGAAGTACTGATTCAGGTTTTAAGCTCTCCTGGGTCCTAATTTTGCTCTCTTAAAAAAGTCAGCTAACTTCTCAGAGATACATTTCTAATTCATAAAACAGTAACCACACTATTCTATCTTTCCACCTCATGTGCAACTGTTACAAAAAGCAAACAATGAAGGTGGACAGACTGTAAAGTACTATACATTCATATTTACATGAAGCGAATAATTCTATTCACTGATGCAAGATACAGTCACAATAAATGAGACAGTCTTAAGTGATATCCATCCATGTTAGACAGATACTATTAAAATTCACAACTGAGTAATTTTGTAACTATGTAAACAATAAATCCAGGATAAGGAAAACTTTAAAGTAATAGAATGTAGTTTAAGAATGGAAGCAGTATGGTTTGGGTACCTGCTAGAAAAGTAAGGAATAAACTACTTGAGATCTTCCTTATCCAAAGTTTTAACCTTTTGAATCCATAACCTACAGTGGAAGCTAAAAATACAAAATAAATGGAAGGAAAACTGGACAGTTCACAAATTTCAAGGGGGAACCAAAGGAAATCTTGTAAATATGATCTCTAAATCATGTAGGAATTAAAGGAAAAAATCTGAAAACAGAAGCTGCTTCATTTTCTTACCTTTGTTCTGTATTAAAGAGTGCAAAAATGTGCTTGCTAGACATAAAGCTCTTTTCCACATCCCGAACTTTCAGGTTGTCCAAAGGAAGCATATACTTCTTTTCTTTTTCCTATTAAGAGAGAAAGGGAGAGAATTGGCTTTAGTGAAAGATCTTGAAACATGCCCATAGCAATATATCACTTGAGCTGGCCAATATCTGATTACAGTATTTTGATACCATCACTTAATATTTTGATATCAGCTACCAAAGAATAAAAGTTATTTGAGCTGGGAGACCCCAATGATTCTTAACACGTGGGTTGGAAGGATGAGGGGCGGGAAAGTATAGGGGAAGGAAGGGCTCAGTGATGGAGAAAACACATGGTCCTCTATCCTTTCTTCATCATGTGGGTCCCCTTAGATGTTTTAAAATGTTAGTTTGATACTAAGAATTTAGCCATCTGTTAACATTTAACAAAAATGTTCTGGTCCTAATTCAATGAGAAATGCCAGATGGATTTCATTTCATATTTTATTTGCAGCCTAAGCAGTTTGGATAGTCAATGTTGGCAGGGGGCTGGAAGCACAGGACCCCAGTGTGAAATACCCCTTACAAACTATGACAAAGCACAGAAAATACTCCCTTCATTTGGGTCTAGAATAACATGTGGGTCCAGAAAAAAAAAAAGACTCCATTAAATTGTTGAGCTCTTAGAGGAAAAGGAACCCATTTGAAATAGACTGATACTAACTAGAATAAATTTTCTTTTAAAATGAACAATTGTTTAAGAAGAAAATGGACAATGGAGAGGGGAGGTCTGCGAATGGAACCAAACTGGTCTTAGTAAAACATATTGGATGCCAAAGAATTGTTAGAAATATTTACTTTTAGGGACTAGCCCAGAGGCAATATTATAATATATACATAATATATATATATATGCCTAACAACCAGTATAATAGGAGAGAGCTAAATACTCAGCTTAAGAAACCTAGTCAGTATCTGTTACCAGAGGCATTTTAGCACAGTCTTTGTTAAACAGTAGTCCTTTGAATGGTCCCAAGCCTAGGTCTCTAGTGCTAGCCTGAAGAAGGGCAGGACTAGACTCCAGAGGAAGGAGCAAGGAAACTTATCCATAATGTTTAATAAACTATTAATACATTCCCTGTGGCTACATGCACCGTACAGATATGTTTGACATAAGCCTTTTGGTTCCTGCGCTTCAAACAGCTCTTTCTTGAGGATGTGCGTTTAGGCGCAGTAAGATGGTGAACTCTGCTGGGCTCCCTAGCCATGTGTGGCCATGGTGTCTGCAGACCCCACAGAGAGGCACAGCAGGGAGTATCTGGCTTTGTGTCTTCTTACTCCTAAATTAATCAGGAGAAAGTTGGGCAGGACATATGGGAATAGTAAAGCAGAGAGAGACAGATGACTGAAGCTGAAGGAGGCTAGTTGGAGAACAACATGGCTGTTCCGCAGAAAATGTCTTCAAAGAAGATAAGAAAAACATAAAAGAAACTAAATGAGAATGAGAGAAGCCTAATAAACATGAAAAAGCAAAGCACTGTAAGAAGATTCTGATATTTCTTGTACAAAAATTAGTAATATATTTGCAAATGAATATTCTAAATAGCAAAATACGTAATTGATGCAAATGAAGTATCATAGTTGAGTCAAACTTGTTTGAAATACTTGTCAGATTATTTTAGGGCAGTATTCTAAGAGGCAAGATTGTAGACTGAATGAAAAGCTATCCAATACGTAATCAAATGAAAATGCTTGAGACCCAGGGAACATTATTTTTTATTGGATGTTTTTAATACCCTAAATTTAAGCAGCTGGATTTTTTTTAATGTACCAGCTATTCAACCTTTTGAAATGATGAATTTGCCTTTTAATGGGAAGTCTGCATTTCATTGTAAAGATGGAACACAATGTTCTTGGCGTGCTTTCCGTAGAAGTGGGCTCCCTTTTGTACTGCATTCTTTAGCATATAGTGAAGACCAAAATCCAGCAAGTTTACATCAGATATTAAACACTGGAGAAATACACACATATGCAGACAGGGGAACATGAAAAACGCAGTTTCATTTCCAAAGTGCTAAATGTCACTTATCTAAGGTTTTTGAGAACATGTATCTAATTTATTTCATAATCATGACTTTTAAGACTGACAAAGGCAGAAAAAAAAGAAGACTCAAGACCTATTTGTTTAATTAAGTTGTAAGTCCAATGGATAACTAAATGAAAGAGCAATGAAACAGTATATCATGGATATTTCTAAAATTCTTGGTGCTTTTGGAAAGGAATAAGGTTCTGCTAAAAGAACATCTTGAATAAAAAATAGCTAAAATAAACAAAAGGAATAGAGGAGAATAAAAGATAAATTGAATTATAATTTCCAAAATACATAAGCCTTAGCACAAGCCTAAATGAAACATTTGCTACATAATCTTTGTTAGTTCTATTAAGCAGTCCAGGAAGACACTGTCCAAAATAGTAGCCACTAGCCACAGGTGGCTACTAAGCACTTAAAATGTAGATAGTTAAATTGGGATGTGCTTTAGGTGTTAAATACTTGTTGGATTTCAAAGACTTGGTATGAGAAAAAGGATGTAAACTATCTCATAATACTTTAATATTGATTATATGTGGGTAAATATGATTAAATTGGATACGATTAAATTGGGGTAAATAAATTATTAAGCTGTGGATAAAATTGCAATATTTCCAGAATCTCTTGCCTGGCTTTAATGAATCTCCACACAATAGGTGTTTCCAAGGGGTGCAGAGAAGTAGTCCATCTCCATACCAGTAGGTAATTACAAGGGCAAGCAGGGCTTATCTGGATCAGAGAGGTTGGGTGGGGGCCTCTTCTTCTGCAGCTGGGTCATGAGAGACATGGGAGAGCAGGAGTGGACTGCTTGTAAGAAATAAATGGGTTTCTCCCACTATATTTCTCCCTTTGACTGATTTCGGTTTCAAAGGTATTTTGCTCCAGGATATTCTCCCTAGAGTTACATCAGCATAATTTCATCTGTTTATTTTTACTGTTTTGAATGTGGTGTAGACAATTTGAAATAATATATGTGGCTCACAACATTAACTTTCAGCAACAGCACTGAGTCCCTTGTACTTATCATCACTTTCCTTTCTCTCATCCATTCAAACAATTTTTCTCTTCTGACCTCTCTGATCCCGCCATCAGGTGTATTTTTCATCCTCCCAGTCACCCAACCTGAAACCTCACTATCATTTCTGAAGTACTGTCTTCCTTCACCTCCTTTATTACATCAAGACTATATTGCATGTGTTTGAAGCATTTGTCAGAGTGCCCCTTGTTTGAAATTCCCACCACATTAATCCAGGTCCCTGGCATCTCACAAACACATGTTTATAAATGGTCTCTTAATTAGTTTCCTTGCCTTTGAACACCTCTAACATCACCAGGGGCAATTTTGTAAAACTACTCTGTCAAATTCATTATAGTCCTTCAAAACTTTCATCGTTTTCTATTATTTATGGAAGAAAATCCCTAAAACTCCCTAATGTGACTTTGAAAAAAACCTACAAATGGGTCTGATCCTGATTTGTCAATATCTCCTTTCCTCTTTCATAAGAAGTCTCCATTTCAAACAAAAACATGGCTTTGCCAACAGTCTTTCCCAACACGAGATACCCTTTCACCTTCTCCCTAATACATCAGTTTATTATTTAGAGTCCAGCTCAAGTTCTACCTTTTGTTAAAAAGTTTTCCCAAGTATGAAACTGTCTTTCTGTCATCCCCCATTATCTCCTTTCAATCATATAATAGGTATTGTTTATTCTATTCATTTTGAATTACACCTTATATGAGACATTACACATTATTAATGCATTACATTAAAAAATTTGTGTGAAGGTTGCTCATTTGGAATTCAAATTGTTCAGTCAAGTCTATTGTTCAAGTAGGTTGCATTTGCAAAGAAAAACAAAAAATTAGATAAAGTTTTTGCAATATTTGTAAATAAATAAGAAATAAGATTTGACATTTTAAACACCTAATCTTTCATTTAAGTATAAATTTTTTATTTTATTTACTTATTTATTTATTTTTATTTTTATATCATTAATGTACAATTACTTGAACATTATGGTTACTAGACTCCCCCTATTATCAAGTCCCCACCACATAACACTATTACAGTCACTGTCCATCAGTGTCGTAAGATGCTATAGAATCATTACTTGTCTTCTCTGTATATACTGCCTTCCCCATGTCCCCACCCCCTTACATTACGTGCGCTAATTGTAATGCCCCGTTTTCCCCCTTCTCCCTTCCTTCCCACCCATCCTCCCCAGTCCCTTTCCCTTTGGTAACTGTTTTTCCATTCTTGGGTTCTGTGATTGTGCTGCTGTTTTGTTCCTACAGTTTTTCTTTTGTTCTTATACTCCACAGATGAGTGAAATCATTTGGTATTTGTTTTTCTCCACTTAGCTTATTTCACTGAGCATAATACCCTCTAGCTCCATCCATGTTGTTGCAAATGGTAGGATTTGTTTTCTTCTTACGGCTGAATAATATTCCATGTGTATATGTACCACATCTTCTTCATCCATTCATCTACTGATGGGCACTTAGGTTACTTCCATTTCTTGGCTATTGTAAATAGTGCTGTGATAAACATAGGGGTGCATATGTCTTTTTCAAACTGGGCTGTTGCATTCTTAGGGTAAATTCCTAGAAGTGGAATTCCTGGGTCAAACGGTATTTCTATTTTTAGTTTTTTGAGGAACCTCCATACTGCTTTCCACAATGGTTGAACTAGTTTACATTCCCACCAGCAGTGTAGGAGGGTTCCCCTTTCTCCACATCCTCGCCCACATTTGTTGTTGTTTGTCTTTTGGATGTTGGCTATCCTAACTGGTGTGAGGTGATCTCTCATTGTGGTTTTAATTTGCATTTCCCTGATGATTAGCAATGTGGAGCATATTTTCATGTGTCTGTTGGCCATTTGAATTTCTTCTTTGGAGAAGTGTCTGTTCAGATCCTGTGCCCATTTTTTATTGGATTATTTGCTTTTTGTTTGTTGAGGTATGTGAGCTCTATATATATTTTGGATGTCAACACTTTATCGAATATGTCATTTATGAATATATTCTCCCATACTGTAGGATGTCTTTTTGTTCTACTGATGGTATCCTTTGCTGTACAGAAGCTTTTTAATTTGATAAAGTCCTTGTTCATTTTTCCTTTAGTTTCCCTTGCCTGAGGAGATATGTTCATGAAGAAGTTGCTCATGTTTATGTCCAAGAGATTTTTGTCTGTATTTTTTTCTAAGAGTTTTATGGTTTCATGACTTATATTCAGGTCTTTGATCCAATTTCAGTGTACAGAGTTAGACAATAATCCAGTTTCATTCTCTTACATGTAGCTGTCCAGTTTTGCCAACGCTAGCTGTTGAAGAGGCTGTCATTTCACCATTGTATATCCATTGCTCCTTTATCATATATTAGTTGACCATATATGCTTGGGTTTATCTGGACTCTCTAGTCTGTTCCACTGGTCTATGGATCTGTTCTTGTGCCAGTACCAAATTGTCTTGATTACTGTGGCTTTGAAGTAGAGCTTAAGTCAGGGAGCATAATTCCCCCTGCTTTATTCTTTCTTCTGAAGATTGCTTTGGCTATTCAGCATCTTTTGTGGTTCCATATGAATTTTAAAAGTATTTCCTCTAGTTCATTGAAGAATGCTGTAGATATTTTGATAGGGATTGTATTGAATCTCTAGATTGCTTTAGGCAGGATGGCCATTTTGACAATAATAATTCTTAGCGAAGAGCATGGGATGAATTTCCATTTATTAGTGTCCTCTTTAGTTTCTTTTAAGAGTGTCCTGTACTCTTCAGGGTATAGGTCTTTCACTTCCTTGGTTAGGTTTATTTCTAGGTATTTTATTCTTTTTGATGCAATTGTGTATGGAATTGTTTTCCTGATTTCTCTTTCTGCTAGTTCATCATTAGTGTATAGGAATGCAACAGATTTATGTGTATCAATTTTGTATCCTGCAACTTTGCTGAATTCAGATATTAGATCTAGTAGTTTTGGAGTTGAGTCTTTAGAGTTAGTTATATACAATATCACGTCATCTGCAAACAGGGACAGTTTGAATTCTTCCTTGACAATCTGGATGCCTTTTATTTCTTTGTTTTGTTTGATTGCTGTGGCTATGACCTCCAACACTATGTTGAATAAAAGTGGGGAGAGTGAGCATCCTTGTCTTGTTCCCATTCTTAAAGGAAAAGCTTTCAGCTTCTCGCTGCTAAGTATAAAGTTGGCTGTGGGTTTGTCATATATGGCCTTTATTATGTTGAGGTACTTGCCCTCTATACCCAATTTGTTGAGAGTTTTTATCATGAATGGATGTTGAATTTTGTCAAATGCTTTGTAAGCATCTATGGAGATGATCATGTGGTTTTTGTCCTTCTTTTTGTTGATGTAGTGGATGATGTTGATGAATTTTCAAATGTTGTACCATTCTTGCATCCCTGGGATGAGTTCCACTTGATTATGATGGATGATCTTTTTGATGTATTTTTGAATTCAGTTTGCTAATATTTCATTGAGTATTTTTGCATCTATGTTAATCAGGGATATTGGTCTGTAATTTACTTTTTTTGTGGTGTCTTTGCCTGGTTTTGGTCTTAGAGTGATGTTGGCCTCATAGAATGAGTTTGGGAGTATTCCCTCCTCTTCTACTTTTTGGAAAAGTTTAAGGAGGATGGGTATTAGGTCTTCACTAAATGTTTGATAAAATTGAGCAGTGAAACCATCTTGTTCAGGGATTTTGTTCTTCGGTAGTTTTTTGATTACCAATTCAATTTCTTTGCTGGTAATTGGTCTATTCAGATTTTCTGTTTCTTCCTTGGTCAGTCTTGGAAGGTTGTATTTTTCTAGAAAGTTGTCCATTTCTCCTAGGTTATCCAGTTTGTTAGCATATAATTTTTCATAGTATTCTCTCATAATTTGTATTTCTGTGGTGTCTGTGGTGATTTTTTCTTTCTCATTTCTGATTCTGTTTATATGTGTAGACTCTCTTTTTTTCTTGATTAGTCTGGCTAGGGGTTTATCTATTTTGTTTATTTTCTCAAAGAACCAGCTCCTGCTTTCATTGATTCTATTGTTTTATTCTTCTCAATTTTACTTATTTCTGCTTTAATCTTTATTATGCCCCTCCTTCTACTGACTTTGGGCCTCATTTATCTCCCTTTTCTAGTTTCATTAATTGTGAGTTTAGACTGTTCATTTGGGATTGTTCTTCTTTCCTGAGGTACACCTCTATTGCAATATATTTCCCTCTTAGCATGGCCTTCACTGCATCCCACAGATTTTTGTGTTGTTGAATTATTGTTGTCATTTATCTCCATATATTGCTTGATCTCTGTTTTTATTTGGTCACTGATCCATTGATTTTTTAGGAGGACGTTATTAAGCCTCCATGTGTTTGTGGGCTTTTCACTTTCTTTGTGTAATTTATTTCTAGTTTCATACCTTTGTGATCTGAGAAGCTGGTTGGTACAATTTCAATCTTTTTGAATTTACTGAGGCTCTTTTTGTGGCCTAGTATATGATCTATTCTTAAAAATGTTCCATGTGCACTTGAGAAGAATGTGTATCATGTTGCTTTTGGATGGAGTGTTCTGTAGATGTCCGTTAGGTCCATCTGTTCTAATACATTGTTCAGTGCCTCTATCTTTTTACTTATTTCCTGTCTGGTTTATCTGTCCTTTGGAGTGAGTGGTGTGTTGATGTCTCCTAAAATGTCTCCATTCTATTTCCTCCTTTCATACTGTCAGTATTTGTTTCACATCTGTAGGTGATCCTGTGTTGGGTTCACAGATATTTATAATAGTTATATGCTCTTGTTGGACTAACCCCTTTATCATTATGTAATGTCCTTCTTTGTCACTTGTGACTTTCTTTGTTTTGAAGTCTATTTTGTCTGAAAGAATTACTGCACCTCCTGCTTTTTTCTCCCTGTTAGTTGTATGAAATATCTTTTTCCATCCCTTTACTTTCAGTCTGTGTATGTTTTTGGGTTTTAAGTGAGTCTCTTGCAGGCAGCATATGGATGGGTCTTGTGTTTTAATCTTTTCAGTGACTCTATGTCTTTTGATTGGTGCATTCAGACCATTTACATTTAGGGTGGTTATTGACAGGTATGTACTTATTGCCTTTGCAGGCTTTAGATTCGTGGTTACCAAAGGTTCAAGGGTAATTCCCTTACTATCTAACAGTCTAATTTAACTCACTTCGTATGCTATTACAAACACAACCTAAAGGTACTTCTTTTATTTTCCTCCTTTTTCTTCCTCCTCCATTCTTTGTATGTTATGAATCATATTCTGTGCTCTTTGTCTATCCCTTGGGTGACATCTATTTAGCCTTAGGAATACTTCCATCTATAGGATTCTCTCCAAAATTCTCTGTAGAGGTGATTTGTGGGAGGTAAATTCTCTCAACTTTTTCTTATCTGAAAATTTTTTAATCCTTCCTTCAAATTTAAATGATAACCTTGCTGGGTATAGTATTCTTGGTTCAAGGCCCTTCTGCTTCATTGCATTAAATATATCATGCCACTCCCTTCTGTTCTGTAAGGTTTCTGTTGAGAAATATGATGGTAGCCTGATGGGTTTTTCTTTGTATGTGATCTTTTTTCTCTCTCTAGCTGCTTTTAAAAGTCTGTCTTTAACCTTGATCTTTGCCATTTTAATTATTATATGTCTTGATATTGTCTTCCTTGGGTCCCTTGTATTGGGAGATCTGTGCACCTCCATGGCCTGAGAGACTACCTCCTTCCCCAGATTGGGGAAGTTTTCAGAAATTACCTCCTCAATGACACTTTCTATCCCTTTTTCTATCTTCTTCTTCTGGTACCCCTATAATATGAATATTGTTCCATTGGGATTGGTCACACAGTTCTCTCAGTATTCTTTCATCTTTAGAGATTCTTTGTTCTCTTTGTGCCTCAGCTTCTTTGTATTCCTCTTCTCTAATTTCTATTCCATTTACCATCTCTTCTACTACATCTAATCAGCTTTTAAATCCCTCCATTGTATGTTTCATTTTGGATATGGAATTTCTTAGTGATTAAATCTCTGACAAATTTTTTCCTGAGTTCTTGAATATTTTTCTGTACCTTCATAAGCATGTTTATGATTTTTATTTTGAACTCTCTTTAGGGAAGATTGGTGAGTTCAGCTTCATTAGGCCCTTTTTCTGGTGTTTGTGAGATTTTGGTCTGAACCATGTTTTTTTGACGTTTCATAATTCTGTGTGGTGCCCACTAGTGCCCAGAAGCTACAGTCTCTGGAGCTGCTCAGCCCCTAGAGTGAGGCTGGGAGTCATAGGGGAGTGGAGCTGGTGCCTGGGGGGAGGAAAGATCTGTTTCCTGATTCCCATCTGTGGTGCCTGTCTCAAGGGTCCAAGTCAGTGGGCCAAGCACACAGGTGTAAGCCTCCGTGCTTTGCATCTATAGCTGTTGTATGCTGAACCTCCTTCTGGTTGGCCTGACACCAGCGCAGTGATTGCTGGTTTGCGAACCAGTGCCAGCAGGCCAGGAGGAAGGCGCAGCAGGCTGCATGTCAGAGTGAGGGGGCCTCAGAGCTTGAGCAGGCAGGCAGGGGATGGAGCACCTTAAGCTCCTCAAAGTTCCCAACCAGCTGGGCAGAGCACACCCAAACAACCTTATCCAGCTCTCCCCTCCTCCACACAGCAAGCTCCGTGTAAACCCCTCTCCTTCAGCAGCCCTCTCGCTGCTAGGAAGTCTCTCAAACTGCCTGCCTTTCCTTTGTCCCAGAGCAGCCAGGTGTGCATCCCCTCCTCCACAAATGGCCGCAATCTGTCTCTCAAGCACTCCACCTGCCTGAGCTCCCCAACGTCCAGAGCACCACACAGTGTAGGTTTCTGCTCCCAAATCAGACCTCCAGGGCTTGCTGTTCAGCAGTTCTAGGCTTCCACCCCCTCCCCCGCTCCGTTTCTCTTCCTCCCGCGGTGAGCTGGGGTGGGGGAAGGGCTTGGGTCCCGCCTGATAAAGGCTTTTGTATATTACCCTGTGTTCATGAGGTCTGCTCTGTTCATGAGGTCTGCATACCGTCTAGTTCAGACTTCTTTCTTGTTGCTGTTTTAGGGTTACTTGTAGCAATTAACTATGTTTTCATACTATTTGTGGTTTTGGGAGGAATTCTCCATCTCACCTCTCATGTTGCCATCTTTAATCTCCTAAACATCTAATCTTGAATAAACATTTTGGAGGAAGCACTTGTAAAATTCTAGAGAAAGATATTTTTAATGAGGACTCCTAAAGAAATTTCTGCATATTTTCAAAAACTTCAGAAGTGGATGTCATTGATTCAACATCATTCTTTTCTTCACTTTTAAACACAGTACCTTTCCTTTCCTCAATGCAAAGTGGTTGCCAGTGTTATTTTTATGGGAAGCATCCAGGATGAAAGGGATTCTTTGTTCAAAGAAAGAGGGAATTTGAGACAATTAGCGTTTTCTCCATGCAGTGACTTTGCAAGAATTAGAAGAGGAGAAATAGGACAGGCCAAGAAAGGTTACATCTAACTGTGTAAAAGAGGGTGAGATCTGAGATGGAAGTAACTGAACTATGAGTGGTAGAAGGTAGAAGAGTCAAGATAGAGGGAGGTAGGAATTATGGGATGGCTACCATTTGTGTTCATTGACCTAGAAAGAGAACAAAAAGATCCATGAGGAAAAGATGTGGGGTCAGCAAGTGCCTAGTGGTGGCCTCTAGCTGACAGGGGACCATCAACATAACTTGGTTGCTGGAAGAAGCTGTGGTAGGGATGAAGAGAGGGTTGGGTGTGTAGAGGAACAGCTCTTCATATGCAAAGGATGGGAAAGTCTTTATACACTTGGTGATTTATATGTAGAGAGTTTCATAACTTAGGAATGTTTGAGTGGGTTTCGTTTGATGACTACATTGAAACATTTTGTTTAGGCATATTTTTTTTCACTAATAAGGCAGCAAAATCATCAAGGATAAGACCACAACTCTTTCCTCATTTATAATGCCTAGTATATAGTGTTGACCATTGAAACTTATATAGCCAATATTATATTTGCTGAATTGACTTGAGAATATCTGATAACCAAAGCCAAATGCTAAATAAGATATTTGATAGTCACATGTATTTGAGAATCAAATAAAAATTCTATGAAAAAAAAGATGTATAAGATGTTTAATTGATTGGCATTGCTTCTGATCATTAAGTCTTTACATAGTTTAGATGGACTGCTATGTAATATCTATCTCTGCCTTTGCTTGTATTGCTTCCATGTGCGAAGTAGGCCTTCTCTGTAAGAAGGCTAATACTAGTGGCCCCAAAACTTGTATCGAGTGCCACCTCCTCCATGAAGTCTACTGATAACAGCATGTCACAGACCTCTTTCTTTTACATCTCTCAAATTTACCATAATATTTGTCATAGGTTATAGTTTATGCCATTTCTTATTTATATTCAGCTTGCCTCTTCAAGTACATTGGAAGGTCCTTGAGCACAAGGATTATGTCACAATTCTTCTAACGGCTATGACACTGCTGCTTATACTGATGTTTGACAAACATCTGATAGTTGATGCATCACAAATAATATTCCAACATGATGGAATTTTATCATTATGTTGGACCTATATCATTTTACTTTTATGTCTGTACTGTTCTGTTAAAAATTATCTAACTAGATGTGATATAAAAACTTATTTTAGTGCCTCCAAGATTAATTTTGAATGAATTTATAGTTTTCTGCTCAGTATCATATAGTTTGTTAGGTGAAGTTTTAATAACCTAGACCAACATACTTGATTTGATTCATACAAATAGAAACCTCATGGCTTAAACATATAAGTAAATTGTGACAATCTAATATACTTCAAAACAAAACAAAGGACCAAAACCAGCAGACATACTGTTCCTAAGCAGTAAGAATTGATATAAAGTTTTTTAAATGGTAGGGTATAAAAGAGATTAGAGTAGAAGAGAATAAAAAAAAACTTTATGAAAAAGCCAATAATGGCACCAAATATATATTTGAAATATACAATAAAGGGACCAAATTAATTTTTAAAATATGTGGTATTTGTTATAATTCTTTACTGGCCTACTCTAACACTTTAAAACATGGTGACAGGATTTCTCAGACTAATAAATAACTAGATTAGAAACAGGTTCCACCACAGAAGAACAGAATGTTTCATGTTGCTGAGAATCTCTGCACTTCACTGGAGCGAAGATTCCCAGTTCTGACCACTCTTCATCCTCACAGAATAATACTCCATGTGGATTCTCCATTTCTGCATTTGCCATACTATATATTCCTAATCTGTCAAATGTCTCTTCGTCTGTGGAGAAGCTGGCGTGTGTCTGTCCTCTCTCGGTGCTGCACCATGATGAGAGTAATGAATTGAACATTCCTGTGATGCACCCCCACCAACAATGTGCACAGTCCATGCGGGTGATACCACTGTGCCAGGTAAGGAGAAAACTGAACGACTGTGCCACCAACACCCTGATCCATAGATGGGGCAGGAGCCCCAGTTTAGTCCATATTGAAAAGATTCTACGTCCAGGGGCTGTAAATGTGCAGAATAATGAAAACTCATGAGACACTGTGGGACATTCAATTACTATAATTTGCTTGTTGCTCAAGAGATAATAATGTTGATCAGTATTTTTCTTTACAGAGTTGTCTTTTGTTCTTCATACAGTTTGACCAAATGGCTGCAAAGAGGGAAACTGAAGAGATTATCCTGGGTGTCTGAGTAGGGACCAGGGCCCAAAGAAATGTGATGTTCCTGTAAATTAATGCAAGCTTTTCATGCTTTGAGTAACTGATACAGAGTTATGTAAGCATACATATTCATCATGCTCCCCACCCCTACCTCAGTCTCCAAAATGACACGGTATTACCCTTCAGAATAAATTCAAATTCCTCAACATGCCCACTGAGCCAACCACAGGACTCCTGCTTTCCAGGAAAGCCAATCAATGCATTGCATTTTCCACATAGAACACATTTCCTCCTTGTCTTTGTCTATGGTATTTCCTCCACTAGAAACACTTTTGCATATTTACTGCTCTGCTTCTGTCCCCATCAAAATTGCTGCGAAAGATTACTCCATCCAGGGCGGATTTCACAGATATTTTTTCTTAAAGTGTTACAGGCCTCGCTTTTCTGTCTTCTTTTCCTTTCCTTTGCAGACTTCTTATTTTTAAATCATTGGAATCCTTTTTCTTTAAGTTCTGATACCAAAGCTCACTATATTATGTAGATTAAAAAGTGGAGCTCCTCTGATTGAAGCAGGATTGGCAGTATGTGAAAAATTGCCCATTAGCCTTACCCTCTTACCCTAATGCTGCCTCTAAGAAATGTGGTTGGAACACCTAAGGACTCTAGTACACAGACCTGGATTTCTGGATCCCTCTTTAGGACTCTGGCACACCTGCCAGCCTTATTCTCCAGGTGTTTCTGCAGCACCCAGACTATGCCCCCACCCCTGTCCACCTTGAACTTGATTTGCCTCCTCTCTCTAGGTTCCCTACAGAAAGGAGCTCCATCTTGCTCCTGTGACTTCTAACTAAACAGACATCTCTCTCAGAAGCATGGATGCCATTGAGCATATCCTTTCTGTTCAAACCACCCTGCCATGCCCTGCCTGCCTTCGCTGTGTTCACCAGAAACTCACCCAAATATGAAGTGCTGCTGAACCACCAGAAGTCCCTGCTGTGGCCAGTCTTGGCACTCCGGCCTCCTCTGCCATTTCCAGGATTCCTTGTGCCCCAGGCTGATCCCAAGCACTCATGTGCTTGCTTTGTGCTATATTACTTTGCACTTTCCTCTTATTTTTCCAAGTGTCCAAGTGTTTCACCTAAGTGTACATATATGCACTGCCTTTCCAACTTTCATTCCCTAGTGAACTCCTAAGAGAAAGAGCAAATATATTACTGTTACCGCCTTTATTATTATTATTGTAATCATCCCATGTATCTTGTTCCCCTGCCTTCCCTATCAAAGAATCAACTCACTGAAGGAAGCAACTGTCTACTTCTTAATTTTGATTGCATAGCTGACATTCAACAAACACATGTTGAATGAACACATGACTGAGTCCCCCTCATGGACTGGCATAGTGTTTTGCTAAGATTAAGGACTTACAGATGATGATTGACTTAAAAATAATCAAAATATCAAAGACAAAAGGAGGCTATAAAAATATTGAGAATACCAGAATACTAGTTCCACATGCTGTTGAAAACTAAAATCTGATGTTTATTGCTATTAAGAAGTTATAACTATAGGGATGTACAAGTATGAAACTCATCATATAAAGTACCCATCTTTTCACTGGGGCTCTAGTTCCTTTCTTTAATCAGAATTACATTTTAAGTAGTAAACAGCATCTGTGAGCCAGCAAGCTGCCAGTAAATAGTACTTGTTTAAATTTTTCTCTTGGCCCGTAAAGAAACTGCCCATGTGTGCCTGTGATGGGCTGTTATAGCAGGCCGAAAAAAACTCCTGGTTTTATATGCCTCTGACTTCATGACTGGCCCCTCTGCACTCACTTAGATCTTTAAATAGAGCTGCATCCGGGAATATCTCCCCTGAGTAAGGGAAAGGTAACTATGATTACAATCAGGAGGGCCTGCTCTTTTCCTGGTTCCTTCCTCTCTTCAGAGTCCAGTTCAATTTCCACCTCCTCCAGGAAGCCTGTCTGGCCATAAGGGTCCACTGGAGGGCTCCCTCCTCCATTCACCTGGCATTCTGGGACAGTACCACTTCATTTTTTTCCCCCCACTTACTATATACATTGCTCTATATTTTCAGGGACATCAAATATCCTCAGAATGTAGACTCTCCTCTTTCCCCACTAAAAACAGTATTTTTCTAATTTGAAAATGACAACATTGAGGATTTTGCTCTCAAATTTTTATATTTAATCTCTGTTAATCCTATATTTAAAGAAATATTCACGAATATTTGTACATTCAAGATTGATAAACGTGTAAGACCAATAATGGTAAGTACACTAAAAAATAAGTTTAAAGAACTTATGATTAAGCACAGCAGGTTGATCGCATGTATATGTTTCTTCTCCTTCCCCAAACCCACCATGATGACAGAGAAAGCATAAAAGGATATTGGTCCGCCAGAGCACAGGGAGTGGGAGGGGAGAACACAGAGGAATAGAGATTTCCCGAGAGCTCTGGAAGAGAGAAAGCTGACGGGGGTGCAGTCATTGACTTAGCACAGAGAAAGGAGTTATTCCCCCAAATACCTGGAGGGCAGAGAATGGAAGAGAAGCCACTCTAGTCCTGCTCTTGGAGGAACCTGGCACCCCTGTGGAGCGGGTAAGGTGTGGGGCTGCCACAGCAGGACCGGAGAGCGCCTGTACACAGAAGAACTCAGACTAACCAATGACAGGGCCGCCATCTCCCAGCATCGTGGCCCCTTCCTACCCCCACAAGAAGTAAGAGGCTTTTTCCCCAGAGAACAAAATTAAACAAAAGAACTTTTGGACCCAGAGATACGAGGCAGGGTGGACAGCAAAAGCAGGATAAAAACAAGAGAACTCAGTGGAAGTCTCCTCTTGGTATTTTGCTCCTGAGTCCCCTTTCCTGCCCTGCCCAGAACACCAGCAACCAGAGGGATTCTTCTGCCCCCACTAGGTGGGATATTGGACTGCTCTTGGGGAGCTAAATAGATTCAGAGAAAATGCCCCATATATTAACATTTCAATGAAAACGACAGATTGCTACCTGATATCCTTACAAGGAGGTCCTATATTTTGCAAGCCTCACCCACACGTCTAGTTTCCAAGTGGCTGAATGGCACAGAATGTCAACAGATCAGATTTATTCCAACTATTAACTGAATTAGATTCTGAGAATGGGGCATCTCAACACCCATTCCAACATCCTTGTAATGTTTGAATTCAATTCAAAACTCTCTTTTCCTACCCAACCTTGCTCTTGTAGCTAGGGCTAAGATGAGATATATTTTCATCCAGTCTGATGTACTCATGCCAGACCTCAGTTCAGAAGTGAGTCACGCTGTAGAGTGACAGAATATATGGCACCTGTTTTGCTGGCCTGGATCCTGGCAGAGGTGGTGTGGCTCCAGATCTAGAGGCTATATTATGAGGTTGCTTCCCGAGTGTGCAGGCTCCAGACTGGTGGAGGCAGCAGCCCCCTTGGCAACCCCAGTTCTGAAATTCAGTTTGGAGAACCATTCCTGGAAACTCAGCCTAGGTTTCTAATTCTGCACTCCTAATGGTTCTTCGAGCAATTTATCCCCTTTAATAAATGTTCTTCTATTTAAATATTCTGTTGTTGGCAGTTAAGATCTCTAAAAATAAACAATATATAGTCATCATATATTATATATTAGCAAAAATAATAGCCATTAAAACAGAACAATAGTATTTCCCAGCCATTCTTCATTTAAAAAAACAACTACATGAACTGATTGTGTGTGTGTGAGAGAGAAAGAGAGAGAGAGACAGAGACAGAGACAGAGAAAGAGAGAGAGAGACAGAGAGACAGAGACAGAGAAAGAGAGAGAGAGAGAGAGAGACAGAGAGAGACAGAGAGAGAGAGATGGTTATGCAGTTAACAAATTTCCAGGACTTTTCACTCAAGGAAAGAGTCTTCAACCAGGAAAAAAAAATCACATACATGAAAAGTTTTGATTAGAAGGACAGCATTTTAGCAGCTTTTGCAAGAAACAAAATAAGGCACCAAATGTGAATAAAACAGAAAGAGAAACTCCTTGGGGCATACATGTTAATAAACAATTACAAACTACCCCTATACTAGCAGTGTGCTTCCTGGGCTAAATTTTCTCTACTAGTAAGCTAAGTATAGTGACTTAGTTTGTATTTTATACTTTTTCAGTTACTAGAAAGGAAAAAATTACTCAGCATGGCAAAACATACTGCAAGCACTTTAAAATGATCATATTTCAAATGCTTAATGGTCTCATTTCCTCATTTCTTTCTGTGTTCCAAGGCAATACAATTTATATTCTTTAAAAAGAATCATTTTCCAGTTTGGACTAGCAACTGGCTTACTTGAAAAGGTGTGTGATACAATATGCATTCCTGGTGGTAATATCCCTCAACTCTGACTTCTGCGGCTGCACACTGAATTATAAGTGTGCATTCAAGAGACCCCACAAACTCTGAAATTATACTTACTTTGTGACAGCTTTCAAGTGCATATTAATCATACCAAATTCTATATGCATAGCCCTTTGGGTATACTTCATTAAATAAAGGTGTTATTTTGGCTAAGTATACCCTCCATTTGTAAAAGTTCAACTCAATAAAAGAACCTTGTTTACAAATACAGCATAATTTTTACTTATCTAAGAAAATGGGGGTCAGGAAGGCATGTACAAATAGAATCCTCTGACAGTTCCCAGAACTCAGTAGATGAATGATTTAAATTTTACCCCCACCATTTGTCACCAAACTACAAACAAAAATTAAAGTGGAATTTTCCCTTTTCTCCCCTATCATTTCAGCAAAGAAACACTAAAAAAGAGCCAGTACTATAGAGAAAAGCAATAGGAGTGAGCATTCAACCAAATTAGTAAGCTTTTCCAAAGTCCCCTTCATTGACTGTTAAACTCCCCCCACCACCACCACCACGTTTCTTCTAGAGGGACATAGTCTGTTCCAAAAGGAAAGCTGAGTACCATGCATACCCTTTGTACTGTAGTGAGAGCCCTTCCCCCTGTGTTCCAGAGAGTGTGGACTCTCGATGGAACAGGGGAAAAGGGGCCCCTTCCTTGTGCCTTCTGAAACACAGTGTTGGACTTAAGATGACATTTGGCTGGATTGCTCTGAGCACAGCTGGTGGTCTGTGCACCACTATTGGCTCAAACATATGTTCACAAAGAAGCAGGGCTTTGGACAAGGGAAAAAGAACTGGAATAATTCTTCGCCATCAGCCCCAATCATGACTCCTAGTCCTCCCACTGCTTTCAGGGGAAAGGGTTAAGAAAAAAAAAGTAGTTAGTGCTGGGAAGGAGAAAGGAGGGGTAGAGGGAAGACAGAGAAAGGGAGTGAAGGGACATAGTGAGAATCGAGAAGGAACTAAAGCTGTCCAAGCTAGAAGGTTCTCTCTGCTTCCACTGCATGCTCAGGTAGCCCTGTGCCCAGTCTCTGAGAGACAAAGACACTCGGAGAGAACTCCCATGACAGGCAGTATGGGAAGGGGAGAGCACCTGTGGCCTGGAGTTAAGACCCAGGGGTTCTCAGGTGAACTCAGGTGAGTTATTTGATTTCTCTAAGCCTTATTTTATCTCTACATGGAGGAGGTGATAATTTATACTTCAGAGTGGGTGTGAGGGTTAAATGAGATCATGTACATTCAGGGACTAGTGATGAATGTTTACTTCTCCTTGGGAAAAACCTTTTTAGCCATCATCTCCACAACCATAAACACAGTGAGGTGTTCTCTCTTCAAAGATTTACAACACTAAGCTTTTATACTAGCAAGCTATAGAACTATGAGGGTGAAATAGGAAGTTAATTACATGCCCAGCAGATAAACACACATTAAACTTGAGTGGTATCCAGCCAGGAAGATGACAGCAATGAAATAGTATCAACAACTTCAAACTATGCTTTCTTAGTCAAAGATCTGTAAGAAATCCAGAACCATGGGACTCTGTCCATAGCCAGAGAGAGAGAGAGGAAATGTAACTACTAAGAGGTGGTATCAATTCCTTTCTCCCTCACTCTGCAATGGATAGCATAGAATCAACCAAGGCATGTACTTGGGGGGAGATGCAAGTTCTGAAAGAAATATAAAAATGAAAATTCCATAATTAAGGAATCATCTACTTTTTATTACAGATGTGTTCTTACACTTTAAAAAAATAAGCAAAAGTTTCAAGACTGGCTAGGGAACTATAAGTATGAATGGTTTGTTTTCTTTCTGCAAACCTCTTCTACTCAGGCATTTTTCCCTCTGCTGGCTCCAAACCAAGATGGCCTGGGTCAGCCACCAGCCGAATTTGTAAGGTTCTCCTTCTGCTGCATCCCAAGAAAGCTCCCCCCTCACTCTATTTGTCCTGTATTACTAAATAGATTGTAAAAACCAAGAGTGGGAGCTCTGTTTATCTCTTCAGATCCCTGATCCCAGTAGACCCTTAATATAGGCTGACTTAGGATGACAGCAAACCCAGTGCAGCTATATCTCCTGTTTCATTCTTCAAGGCTTCGTTTTATGCATAAGCACATTGATAATAACTTAATGTTGGCTGAAGAATCAATTGTTTATTCTTTTCAGGTAATATATTTGCATTTACATCAGGACCTTCAATCCTCCCACCTGAAGGGACTCTCATTCAAGTGCTTTAGCAACCTGGTGGGGGTGAGATCCTTGGGTTACCCTTTTATCATCTCAACTGGTAGCTTCCTAGTTCAAAGGTAGACTTGAAAACTTTGGTTGTTTCCCCAAGTTTTAAAGCAATAGATTTAGGGTAGTGTTTATCAACAGAGAACCTGTGAGGTCATAGGAGAATTAAAAAGAAATTTTGTGTTGCTTTTAATAGAATTAATAGGAGGGATTTCTGAATTCTCTGTGGGCCCACTTTTTAAGTGAGCACTGACATTCAATTTTAGTGCCCATGTTTGTGTTTGTAGCATACTGATGAAGAAAAGAGCAGTGATGGACATCAATACATCAATTATGCAGTTTCCTCCAATGACATCACAAAGCCCTGGGTGGACGGAAGTTTCATTCCAACAGGATGAAATTGGCAGGAAGATGATGGGGTCATACAGCATAGGCCTGCTGATCTCAAAAGACGCTATTTTTGGCAGCCAGAACACTCTCCTGTTGACTAGCTAATTGTGTTTCCTGAAAGCATATGATCTCTCTCATTAATGTTGTTGATCAGTTGAAGTATCTTGGTAATATGGTTCTGTTTGAATTTGACTTGGTTTGCTTTCCTGATGTAGTATGGCAAGTAGTATGACATCCTTAAACATTTATAGATATTTAAAATAATACAATTTTTCTGTTTGTACATATTTAAGTGATATTCTGAATTAAAATAGCTTGCCTATGCTCATAATTGATGAGGATTCTCTTCCTTTTAAGGGTGTTCACACATTACCCAAGTTTCAGAAATACAGGTTTAGGAAAAGTACGTTTGGAATTCTCTTAAAAGGGTTGACACAGTCTAAAGAGGTACAAATAAATGATCTTGACTTATAAATAATTTGAAGCAGAGCTTAGAAATTGCTTGAATTTCTAATTGCCCTCTGTAAGACCAGGAGAAAAAAACACAGGCCTGGCCCTTGGAACATGGGAGGCCCAGCCATGGCTGGGGCATCCAGTGGGAGTCCATGGGGGGGACTGTTTTTCTGCTCTGTGCTTCAGTTTCCCATATGTAAAGCAGGGGTAATGATATCCAAACTAAATCCTGAAACTGAAAAATGAAAACAAACTTAACTTTATGGGAACAAAGAGGCAATAGATGCAAAGCATTTTCATCTTCCGAAAAAGAAAGGTACTATTTAAGAGAGGAACTCTTGAAAATATCTCAACAATATGTGTCTAATTCAGACTGACATGTGTAATTGAACCTTTGTTTAATTTTTGCTGCAAATTATCTGCTTCATTTAAGAAGCTGAGGTGCTAAAATGCTGAGTTGTGTTGTTTAGAAATGGAATTGTGGGTATATTCCAAGAAGTGGGATTCCGGGGTCAAAAAGTATTTCTATTTTGAGTTTTTTGAGGAACCTCCATATTGCTTTCCACAATGATTGAACTAGCTTACATTTCCACCAGCAGTGTAGGAGGGTTCCCCTTTCTCCGCATCCTCGCCAACATTTGTTGTTCTTAGTCTTTTCGATGCTGGCCATCCTTACTGGTGTGAGGTGATATCTCATTGTGGTTTTAATTTGCATTTCTCTGATGATTAGTGATGTGGAGCATCTTTTCATGTGCCTGTTGGCCATCCGAATTTCCTCTTTGGAGAACCGTCTCTTCATATCCTCTGCTCATTTGTTAATCAGGTTATTTGCTTTTTGGGTGTTGAGGTGTGTAAGTTCTTTATATATTTTGGATGTTAACCCCTTGTCAGATATGTCATTTACAAATACATTCTCCCATACTGTAGGACGCCTTTTTTGTTTTGTTGATGATGTACTTTGCCATACAAAAACTTTTTAGTTTGATGTAGTCTCATGAGTTCATTTTTGCTTTTGTTTCCCTTTCTCGAGGAGATGGGTTCAGGAAGAAGTTGCTCATGCTTATATTCAGGAGATGTTTGCCTATGTTGTCTTCTAAGAGTTTTATGGTTTCATGACTTACATTCAAGTCTTTAATCCATTTCGAGTTTATTTTTGTGAATGGGGTTAAACAATAATCCAGCTTCATTCTCTTGCATGCAGCTGTCCAGTCTTGCCAACACCAGCTGTTGAAGAGGCTGTCATTTCCCCACTGCATGTCCATGTCTCCTTCATCATATACCAGTTGATATACAATGGAATACTATTCAGCCATAAGAAAGAAACAAATCCTACCATTTGCAACCACATGGATGGAGCTAGAGGACATTATGCTCAGTGAAATACGCCAAGTGGAGAAACACAAATGCCAAATGATTTCCCTCATCTGTGGAGTATAACAATGAAGCAAAACTGAAGGAACAAAATGGCAGCAGACTCAGAGACTCCAGGAATGAACTAGTGGTTACTAAAGGGGAGTGGTATGGGAGGGCGGGTGGGGAGGCAGGGAGAAGAGGACTGAGGGGTATTATGTTTAGTACATATGGTGTGGGGGATCACGGGGAGAACAGTGTATCACAGAGAAGGGACATAGTGGATCTTGGCAACTTGCTGCACTGATGGACAGTGACTACATTGGGGTATGGGTGGGGACTTGATAATGTGGGTAAATGTAGTAACCACATTCTTTTTTCATGTGAAATCTTCACAAGAGTGTATATCAATCATATCTTAATAAAAATTTTTTAACAAAATGGAGCTGTGGAAGAATTAGGGATACCTGGGTAAAACACAGTAAGGCCTGGCCCTTAATCAAAGAGTGAGTGAAGCAAAGGGAGAGAGAATGCAGCAGCTGCAGAGAAAGGTGGTAGCAAGGGTGAGAAAGACATCACCAGCATGGTGGAAAGTAATAGCCAGGACATGGGGGTAATGGATTTTCACAGGGAGACCTCACTAATGGCATAGAAAAGGTTTAACACAGATAGTTCTGTATGTAATGAAGACCCAGAGCAACCCAAAGAAAGATAAACAACATAAATATTGAGTTTTATCCCATTTTAGATGACAGAGTGTATACCCTCTTCTCTTCCCCCACCCCCCACTACATCCTTTTCTTACCTGTGCTAAGCTTACTTACTGTGTCACTTAAAATTCAATTTAATCAATTGCTTTTTCATTATGCAGAATAATTATATTTCAATATGAAAACCTTGATTATATAAAGTGATAAACCTAGATTCTTTTCTGATTCTAACTGCCTATGTTAACAAGTGATCACTCCTATGTAAAAAAAACTAGAGTGGTGTGAATGGTACTGCCATCTCATCCTCCTCTCTCAGCTCCAAAACTTCATTCTTTATAACAGGAATGTTATAAGACATTATTTTTTGTAGGTTTATTAGGGAAGCCTTTCCTGACAAGAAGTGATACATACGATTGAAGAGATCACTTGGCCATTTGTTTACTTAGATGTCTGCCTCTCCTCCTCAGCAGTGAATTCCTTAAGTAACTCTATTTTTTCTAAACATTTATAGCACCCAGGGTTGTACATGACACATGTTCTATAACTACTGGATATATGTGAATGAGGATTTGTTACATTCATTTTCAGTAGTGTCAGTAACATCAACTTCTTAATGAATAAAAAAATTACAACCACTTTTTTAGTATATAAGGGTTTATAAGCCATTTTTGCAACCCATGTGCTCCTCCTTACAACTCCATTTATTGGTATTATAGCAAGCCTCAATTATAAGGTCTCCTTACAAGAAATTATATTTTATATTGATTTACTTATATTTAAAATTTTAGGAACTATAAGCAATTTTTTAATGTGAATTGAATTAATCTCTTTGGTGGGATGATTAGGAAAAGGACAGGATGGAAAGAAAAACTTGGCAATGGAGCACTACAGAAAGCAAAAAAGAGAGAAAGAAAATCTGGGTATTAAAATGACAATCAGGGCAATGGAATTAGGTGTGTGTGGGGTTGGTGAAAAAAATAAAGGAACCAAGGATGGATTTGTATGCCTTGAACTTACTGGTAGTGTCTGTTCCTGAGATAAAGAAAACTATGGGGCATGTAGGTTGAGTTTTGTCTTGAAAAGTTAAATTGAAATGCTGATTAGACATTCATATATATATATCCAGAAGGAAGTTGGATATCCTAGTCTGGAGTTTAAAGGTGGAGCTATAATTGTGGTAGTTACAGAAAAATTGGGCATGCAGATGGTAATTAAAGCCAAAGGGCTAAATGAGGTCAGCTAGAGGGTATGACTGCAGACAGACAAGAGGAGAGGACATAGGCCAGTCTAGCATTTAGAGACAGAAGAGAGGGCAAAGAACCAGTCAGAGGAGGCGAAGGAAGAAGAGCCACAGAGAAAACCCAGGAAAAGAGGAGAACACATTCTAAGATGGAGGGAAAGGCTAATTATATTTGCTGGTTTTAAGAAGTAGAGTCAGATGTAACTATTACATATATCCAGATATAGGAAATCAGTAACCCTCAGCAGCATTTTTCTGGTGGAGGGTGGAAATGGAGCCTGCCTGGACCGGTTTGGATGGGTTAGAGAGAATGGGGAGGAGCACTACAGACATATCAAGGAGAGGTATTCCCGTGGAGCATCTAACCCTCAGCTATGATAAATAAAAGAAACTGCACACAAGACAATCACATTCACTTAAAAGAACATTCTAACTTTGTTAAAACAGTTTGTACATTTCTTTTCCCAGTTTTCAAATAGTATGTGTTCTGTAGGACAGCGTGTGCAAGTGGTTAAACAAAGGCCCTTCCCTGGAGTCAATACAGCACCAGGGGTTCCATGCAAAGCAATCAGTTCTCTGAAACAATATGGAAACTTCTGTAAATACATACATATTGTGGGGAAGCCATAGCTTTAGCTTTTTTTCTTTAATTCTCAAAAATCAACTGTTAAACAGTAATACCAGGAGCGCAGTTGTGGTAAGGAAGAGAGGACTATGATTTAATGGAAATTTGTAGGTGTGTTATTACATGCGCAATTTGTCCAATGGAGAAAATGTAATTTTTTTAGCTTGTATCCCAAGCAAGAGCTGTCCCCACAAATAAAACATCTGACTCATTTTCCATTAAGGCAGAGCTCAGCATGCACAGTATTCTCAGAACAGAGGCTGACTAGGAAACATCACACATGGTAGAGCCATCACCAGGTTTACAGGTTAAGGAAGCTCACAGTATTGATGCCCCCAGTGAAGGAATTAAAGAACAAAACACAACTCCAGTAACACTGGAGAGGAACTCTGAACAAGTGCAAAAGCAAAGGCTAGGTTGTCCTGTGTGTAGAATGTGTGAACTCATACAAGAATATGATATCCTATCAAGGCTCTGCATAGGCTAACACCATGGCACATACAAGAACCAGTACAACTTGAACAATGGAAGAAGGGACATTCTCCTCACTGGTGTCTTAGAAGAAGCTGGAGGTTTACATAAGAACCCCAGCATGCATGCGCGAGTATGTGTTTTATTATACTCTATTTTATTGTACTATACACAGATATCCAAACAATAGAAAGGATATAGTTTTTATTCTTTACTGTAGACTCACTCACCCTCCTCAAATCATTTTATTAATCCCTTGAGTTTTAAAATTCCAAAAGCTATTATTAGAGCTAGACCCTAGAAAGCGTAGACCTCACCTAATTATTATTAGCATTTTTGTCTGTAGAAGTGGGAAAGAGTTAACACTCACAACTTAGAGAAATCTGCCTCAGATGGGTATATTTCTATCTGAGTGTGCTATTCATTAAGTGCTAATGACATAGGCAGACACACATGCACACACATATACACACACACATTTATTAGTTATTTAATTGCCATTTAATTGTGAGCTCTTACTGACTTGGTCAGATTTAATTGTTTCACAGCATGTATTTCAATTATTTGTTTAATCTGTTCTTCCTACTGGACAATGAGTCACTGGAGAAGAGGGAGATATTTCTGTGTCTAGAACTTTGAACATAACAGGTCTCAATAATTGTTTGCTGGATAAATGGGTATTAACATAAAAGTTGCTTGACTGAATTTAAAGTATTAATTTATCAACTCCAGTAAGTGTGTACATTCATGGAATTCTCAGCCACACTTTTTCTTTCGGTAAGACTAGAAAAATATAAAAACCTAACTCTTTGAATAATTTATGGCAAAATCTTGGCCACACAAGCTTTTTTGTGAAAACTGCATATAGGTGAGAGATGTTATTCAGAAATTGTGAGATGCAGTTTGAACTGTTTGGGAAAAGTATGCTTCATTCTGGAAAATGGCAAAAGGAGAGGTCTTTGGTGACAACTGTTGATGGAAAAAAAAAATTTATGTTCATACATCGGACTCAACTTGCGGAACTGTACTCCAAATCAATCATTAAATGAACATAGGATATTCACTGGAAAATACATGAGAATAAACCTAACAGTAAGTGTGCAGTGCCTATATGAATAAATTTACAAAATTTTGCTGAGGGACAGAGTGGAAATAGAGAAACAGATCTTGAGTAAGAATCCCAATATTTAAAGTTACAAATTCTCCTAAAATTAAATAACTATAATATCTCAGGGAAGTTTTGTAATATGATTTTGTGAAAGGGAACTTGGCAAAATGATTCTAAATTTCTGGCAGAATAAACAGGTAAGAGCAGCCAGGAAAACTCTAAAATAAGAAAAAACAGTAACAAATGTAATCAGAAGGAATATACCTTTCAAATATTAAAATTTAAATTTAATATAAAAATTATAAAGTGATAAACATCACAAGCCTGTCATAAAAGTCCACTGAAAGATCAGTTGAGTAGAAAAGAGCACAGAAAAAAACTGAAGAATGAGAATTTAGTTTGTGATAAAGATAGCATCACAAATCAGACTTTTGAACTGAGAACTGGCTTCATTCCTCCCTTCCCCAAAAAGAAATTTTAGGTGAAACAAAACTCAAAGTCCTGGAGTACAGCTCAGATGGTGATTTGGGTAGGACTGGGGCTAAAAATAGTTTTTGATATTTGACACAAAACCTGAAGCTATGAAAGTTTCATGGATATAAGATACTTCTTCCTGGCAAAATAGTGGACAAAACTGGAAAACAAGTGACAATTTGAGAAAAAGTACTAATATATATGACTAAAAGTTAACCATAATATTCAGAGAGCTTTAAAAATCTATTTTTAGAAAATCAACACTAATAGAAAAGTGGCCAAGGACAGTTTTAGCAGTTCTCAGTTGATGAAAGACAAGTGGTCAATAAAACATAAACCTTGTTAATGATTAAAGAAATGCATATTAAAACTGCATGTTTGTGAATATTTGCATATCAGACCCATAATAGCACATATTGACCAGAAATGGGATAATGGATATGTTTATAGACTCTTGGTTAGACTATGAATTGGCAGACTTTTGGAGGAAGGGGAATATGAAAATATCAAAAAATTAAATGTATCTATCTCTTAACCCAGTATTCCCTTTTCCATTTTTAGGAATATAGCCTAAAAAAATACTGCACAAGTGAACATATATGAAATGTTACTTGCTTCATTATTGTTGAAAAACTGAATTGCCCATCAAAAATTATGTTATATATTAATGATTTGCTAACATTTGCTAATTGCTTATTGTTCTAAGAATTTTATCATATATTTTCTCACTTAAGCCTTTCAACAATAGTATGAAGTAGGCACTGTTACCACTGCAGTTTAAAAATGAAGAGTATGTATGATAAATCCATATGGAAAAACACTGTGACTACAAAATGCAGTGACGTATCTAAAGTCAGTGTAAAAAGCACCGAGCTTTTTCCTGATGGAAATAATCAATTTGTAGAAGAGCACATGAGTATAATTATATTTATATTAGATTATATAAATGAATAGTTAACATATTCATAATGCCTATAGTTAACAATACTGTATTGTACACTTAAAAATTTGTTAAGAGGTACATCTCATGTTAAGTGTTCATACTACAACAAAACAAAAACTTTTTTAAAATGGAGCATTTTTCATTTTGTGAAATGTGGAGTCAATAAAACTTAATTTTTAAGTTCCATTTGGTTCTCATATTTAAAAAGCACAATATATCAAAAGAGAGATAATTTATAGGAAAGGTTAATAGTGTTTTTTTCCTTCATGGTGAGATTTTAGATTTTTTTAAAAATTTCTGCTCTTGAACTTTTTCCATAAGCTATGTTCTTGAAATGACATATTTTGAGCATTTTAAATATCTCATGTAAGTGGAATCATTCAGTATCTGTCCTTCTGTGTCTGGCTTATTTCTCTGAACATAATGTTTTCCAGGTCCATGCATGTTGTTGCATATTGCATGATTTCTTTCCTTTGTAAGGTTGAATAATATTCCATTGAATGTATATACCACATTTTCACTATCCATTCATCTGTTGATGGACATTTAGATTGTTTCCACAGCTTGGCAACTGTGCCTAGTGCTGCATGAACATTGTTTCATTTCTTTTGGATAAATACCCAGAAGTGGGATTATTGGATCCACTTACATGAGGTATGAAAAATAATCAAACTCATAGAATTAGAGTAGAAGGGTAGTTTCCACAGATTGGGGGGTGGGGGAAATGAGAAATTACTAATCAACAGGCATAAAGTTTCAACTATGCAAGATGAATAAGTTCTAGAGATCTGCCATACAACATAGTGCCTGTAGTTAACAATACCATATTACACATTAAAAATTTGTTAGAAAGGTAGATCTTGTGTTAGGTGTTCTTATTGCAGTAGAATCAAATTTTTTAAAAAATGAAGTGTTTTTCGTTTTGGGAAATGTAGAGTTAATAAAGCTTTTTTTAAGTTCCATTTTGTTCTCCTATAAAAGGAGGCCTATATATCTCCCCTCTTTTTTAACTAATCTTGCCTCAAAATAGAATTGTTAGCCCTTTACTCTTATTTACCTTTATTATCCCAAGTTTCCCCAAATGCTGAGATGAAACAGTTCTTAGAATTGCCTGTAAACATGCTACCAGCTTGTTAAGATGTTTTATATGAAAATATGTTCAGATGGCCATTTGGTAATAGTTGCTGATTAAAGAGTTTTAAGTAGAAGCTATCAAAACATTAAAATTCAGAAGGGCTTTTTGCTCAGAAGTGTGGCTCTTATGAACAAAAGTTTTTATTTTTGGAAATATAAACACTAAGAAAAATAAAGACCTAGGTGAGGTGACTTGAAGGAGGTATGTGCCACCAAAGAAAATAGCATGTGTAATGGGAGGAGAATTTTGGATTGGATGGCTAGACACCTGAGTTCTAGTCCTGGTTCTACCACTGGCCAACACTAATTCTGAGCATGTCATGTCACTTCTCTGAACCTGTTTCCTCAGGGAAAAAATGAGAGGTGAGACCAGATTCTTGGTTTTCAAACCTAGATCACCAGCATTCTGAGGTTTCTCTGGATGTGCTTCAGGGGACACTGTGGAAGATGAAGGGCCCCAAGCAAAAGGGCTGGATCCCGGCCCCCACCCTGCTTTAACCAGAACAACTCCATTTTCATTTATTTCATATAATGGGATTTCATGGAAGATTTTGATTGAATAAAGCATTCTAATGCTTAAAAACAAAAAAAAAGGAAAGAGAAAAATGCAAAAACCACAAAGTAAGCTGATGTCTGAGGTTCCTTATAGCTTTCAGCTCTTGTTTTGAAGTTAATCTGGGCCTCAGAATATATGTAAGCAGTGAAAATGCAGTTTGCCCTGAAGAGAATTTCCAAGTCACTGAGCATCAATCATGAAGAGTCTCTGTTGCTAACATGTGGCAAGTTGGGTTTTTTTTGCTTCCCTCAGGTCAATTTACCATCTGCCTCATCTTCATCAAAACATTCACTTCAGCATAATCCCCTTTCTTCTTCTCTGGTGGTAAAAGGACCTAGCTCACTTTGAAATAAAACAAATGGAGTGCAGCTACACTTTCATATGTGCGGGTTTCCATTTGATTATTACTCCTAAGTACCCAAATGAAGAAAATGATTTAGTTCTTTTCTGAGACTTAAAGTCTAAAATCCTATTCAAATAAAATGTACTAAATTTTATTAAATGTACTGAGTATTTTCCAAAATGCAAGGGAGTTCAAGGTGTATGTGGTGACAAATGTGGAAGACTGCTCTCAAGGAAGTCTACACTCTGGTAAGAGAAGACATCAGGTCTATGTGAGTTCAAGGACAGAACCACCTCATCAGGAGGTCAGAAAAGCTTCAAGAGCCTTGAAGGTTGGGCAGGACTTTGATAGGCATACATATGAGGAGAGGATATATCTGGTGAAGAGAATGCTAAGAGGTTTGGATTTAGTTCATTCAGTAAGCAACAGGGCAGAAGGAGAAAACTTATGCTTCATGAAGATTAGTGGGTATTTGAATATAGTGCAAGCAGAGGGAGGCAGAAGCTAAAAGCTGGGAGAGCAGTTGGGATGCTGGCTGCTCAACGACCCACATAAAAATAAAATGGGGTGATGGAGGTGGAAATATCAAAAAAGTGGCTGATGTAGCCACACCTGTAGCAGACTTCCAAGAACTCAGAGAATGGCCAGAAGCAGACAGGAGAGCAGGTAGGAAACTATTATAAGAGTCAAAGAAGACAAAAGGGCCTGGACTAAGGCAGCTGGAGAAACAGAAGGAGAAGAGCATGCATACTTGAAAACTAGTTAGAAGTAAAACCAACAGGGATTAGCGATAGACTGGACTTGAAGGTGATGTTCACTGACACAGGGAGCAATAGATGGAGTCATGGGTTCAGTGAGGTTCAGTTTGGGTATTCTGATGCTGAGGAGTCCAAGACATCCAAGAGGAGCGAGGGAAATGGCAAAAGAGCACTCTCTGTTTGAGATAGTTTCAAGGATGTGATGTTCCCAGAGCAAAGTCAGATTCCAATGAATGCAAAGAACTGTAAGGATTATTGGATGAAAAGGTATAGGATATATGGTAATTTTTCACAAAAGAATGGGTCTACAATGGGTCCTGCAGATGTGTCTGGAGAGGTCACACAACTTAAATTAGATAATCTGATTATGTTCTGCTGATAGAAAAAGAAATTGATACTTAACATAAGAAACAAGGAGCATGAATACATCTTTTTCTAGATTTTGTATGTATATTAGTGTTTGATGAATGAGTGAGTTATGTCTTTTCTGAGATCTTTGACCAGTGGAATTTTCTCTCCATCCCATGTTGTAATATTTAGAACTCTGGTAACATTCTATTTGGTTCAAGTGGTTGTATGTTGTTTCTTTGGCACCATTGTCAATAATAAAATTCAACAAAACAAACCCCTAAATATGGCTTTGTTTTTCTCTTTTTAAACATATCTGATTCTCAGTCCAAACCAAGATCCAATTTTCTCTTCTCATGTGGGAGACATGTGTGACTTATCACCATTAAATTAACTACTCACTAGACCCCACTGCCCTTTGCTAACCTCTTGTTTCTCAGCCACCCAAATCCTTGTCACCTTCCTTGACACAAACCTGTGCTCCTTCACCAACTTCCTGTTATACTCTTACTCTTCCCAGGAAGGAGCCAGGGAATCTGTATTTTTGACAAGTATCCCAAGGGATTTTTGAGATCAGATAAATGTGAGAAAATCTGCATAAGCCTTCTTCTCCTGAGGATGCAGGAGAAAAGCAGGCCTGGACAATGTTCTTTCTGCCTGCTTCACCCAGATTGGTCTGTGCTTTGGTCTTTTCATACGAAGCTTCTTATAAAGAAGCAAAGATCTGAAGCAAAGATCCTATTGCTCCACACAGGTGAAAATCATGGTCATGGATCCATTACCACTTCTGCTTTCCTTAGTCTCCTTACCTGTACCCACTTCAATGATATTCTCACAACCAGTCTAGAATCCCTCAGCTACTTGATGATCAAGAGTTGAACATTACTTAGGGCTGAATATGTAATAAGCTCTAATTTATGTGTTAGGTATATGGCATTGGCATTAAACAAAACAGAAAAAATCCTTACTTTTTAGTGTGGGACATAAATAAGCATATTTAAGTCTGTTTTTCTTCTAGGAAGTTCCAAAAAAAAATGAATGAAGTTTGTTAAATTAGTGGGAAATCATATATAGCACAATGGTACTATATTAATATTGGGCAAGAGAAAAGTTTACTTCCAAGAACTACTGCTGTAGACTTCCAAGAACTCAGAGAATGGCCAGAAGCAGACAGGAGAGCAGGTAGGAAACTATTATAAGAGTCAAGAAAGGAGACAAAAGGACCTGGACTAAGGCAGCTGGAGAAACAGAAGGAGAAGAGCATGCATACTTGAAAACTACTTCAAGAGCCTTAAAGGTTGGGCAGGACTCTGATAAGCATGCATATGAGGAGAGGGAATGGAGGGAATTTCCAGGCAAACTTAAGAGGTATGAGATATGGGAAAGAGAATAAATGCCTTTAAATCATCTTCAGGTACATTGAAAGTGCCATTCTTAACAATTGACATTCTCTTTGAGGACTCCTAGTAGACAAACTTTGTTAGCCTAGGTGTATTTATTGACTACTCTTGAAAAATGAATGAGTAAGTGAATAAATGTTTTAGAATATTAGCAAATGATGAGCATTATGGGGAAAAATAAAGCATAAAATGAGGAATAGGTAATTCCAGAGAAAAAAGTATGTGTGTATGTGTGTATACCATTTAAATAAGGGAGAAGTAAAACCTCATGAGACAATGGCCACTGAGTGAAGACCTGAAGGAGCAGAGGGAATGAGCAAGGTGAATAGCTGGAAGAGAAGCACTTCAGAGAGAGCAAGTCACACTACATGTTTCATTAGTATTGATAGAATGAATGGATAAGAATGCAGGAACTCTTTTACCAAGGTTTTCTGCTTTTGGAGCTATTGCTTCCCTTCCTGTTATTCCAGTGAATGCCATATGCTCTAACTAGAATCACCACTTAGACTATGGTATTCAAACCACCAGGAACATCCATTACTGAAAGACCTAAGGTCCTCTCTGTTGAAGAAATTGAGGCAGGGAAGGCATATGATTGCCTAAAGTCACAGTAGTAACTAGAGGAAGGCTAGAACTAGAACTCAGGTCTTGTAAATTCCAGCCTCAAGTTCTTTCCATTGAAAAGATCTTTGACATGTGGACCAGATAGCTAATGCACTACATTTTAAAAAATTATAATTTCTTATATAAATGTTTCCCTTGTAAATTCATACTTATAAAACAATAATGTGGGCAATATCCTTAGTAATAATTTCTCTCTTTGAATACTGCTTATGAATTCCCACACTTCCACATGTCCCAATGAGGAGAAAAGGTAAAGAAATAAAGGGAGAGAGAGGTCAGATGCAGAAGAAAAATGAACAAAAAGTAACATAACACTAACCAATCAACTCACATAAACCCACATCTTTCTAAACCCTAGTTCTTTCTAATATATTGCAATGATACTTTCAATTTCCCACCAAATTTTGTCATAGAGCAACATACATACCTAAAAATTAAGATTTTAACTTCCTATCCTCTATAGTACTATTTTATTAACAAATAAAGGAAGCATCCATCATTGTCACCAGTTAATGGGATTCCAACCAGCTACACTGTGATAGCTAGCTTTAATACGATATCTCCTCAAACTTCAGATCCAAATTCCACCTGGTCATTCCATCCAGTCCCACTTAGACACACTGCTTTCCCTTCTTGTCTTATTTGGTAATGTGATCTCCATTTCCTCTACCATTTAATCTTCCCTGAGAAGCACTGCCGTTTCTGACATCTGTTCCCTTCCCATTCGCCTCTGTGAACTCTGAGATAAAGACAAAGTTTTCAAGAATTGTAAAGCTCATCTGTCAACTTACTTCTCCTGCCACCTGTCAGAGGCCTCACTGCCTCTCCCATGTGTACTCTGAATTCTACAGGGACTTGAAGCTTTATTTGCTGAGCTCTCTTTGGAGAATTCTCCTTATTCTCCATTTTATTCTTATTAAGTCTTTGTATATTGAATTAATTCACAAGTATCTGATTACTCCCCATTGTAATAATTTTACATACAGCTCCTCTGACATCATTTCTGCTGTGTCAAAAGACTGGCATTTCAAGAAACTTCTATCTAGTCATAAAATTCAAAGGCTCAACTTTAGGGTTTAACCTATAATCTGGGTCTTTGAAAAGCTACCACAGCTGCTACAGCTGCCAAGATAAGGATGGCAGCAAATGACCCTTTTTCTTCAATGACCTCATCATATTTGTTCACGCCCTTAAAATATTTAGGCTGGATTAGTGCAGTGAATTCTGGGTTTAGAGCTCTCCTTAAAGACCACCTGTGAGATTTAGTTAGCTTGCGTACTTTAGGATCCTGGTCAGATGAACCATGGTTCACTTGTTCCATGCATTTAATTTGCTATCTGTAAAGAGTTAACCTTACACAGAGTTTTGAACAAATTTCTTGCTCATGCATAGTTTCTGTCTTCTATTTTTAGATAAAAATTAAGACAAGGTTTCCTATATAAAATGCACCTCCATCCTCACCTCCTGGGGTGAACAGCTTTCTCTATTCCAGGGAAGACAGGTCTAAATGGAGGAGCCACAGGGTGGTTTTTCATGACTACAGGAAGGGCATGGAAAAGCATGAATTTTTCTCCATTATGAATTTTTCTGTATCTTTGCCCTCATTTCCATCTCTCTCCCACCCTCGCTTGGGTTGAGGCCTTTGGGTTCTCACAAGGACCAGCAACACCGTGAAGACTTCCCTGACTTCCTTCTTCCCTCCCCCACAGCTCACTGGGCCATCGCGCCCATGCCACGTGGACACACACTGTCACTTACATCTACTTACACTTTCTCCTACTCCTAGAAAACAGCAGTCACTAGATTTTCAGTTTCTTTTTTCTGATTTTTTTTTGTGCTTTGTTATCTATAGTCTATTTTCCATACTGAAATTCTTGAAGGTTTTGATTTCCATATACAGTGCCTAGCACATTGTATAACCTCCTCAAAACAAGTTTGTTCAAGTAGTTAATTTAATTTGTTTAAACCAAAGTAATAAGTGCCTGTGGTAACAATTCAAAGGGTTTTGAAGAGCCCATGATGAGGAGCAAGTCTCCCACCCCAGCCCTCTCTACTTCAGAGGAAATTTCAGTGACTTTGTATCTATATCTTCTGATCTATAACCCTGTATTATATGTTTATAGTTTTACTTCTTGACTTAACTACTTTAGACAATAGCTATGACTCGCCCTATTAAAGAAGAGGTTTTAGCTCACTCATAATCCCCCTTACACTTCTCCTCCCAATGGTTGATGGCTACACAAATCCACAACTCTTCATCTGAAGTCCTTGGAATCAAATATGTTTCAAAATTCATATTTTTTCAGAATTTACAAATACTGTGTACATATCTTATGCTGCAAAACCCATACATAAATGTTTCTGCAGTAAAATATGTGAACAGTCACATTAAGTGGAACATATGAAGATTTTGCATAACTTTTCATTGGTGCAAATCAGGTTTTGCCAATAAAAAGTTTGCCAAAATTGTCTTCTTCAGCTCACAGTGAACCCACAAATTACTTCAATTACTCAGTCCCCATTACCCTTACTCAAATTAATTTTAATCTTAACCAGAGTAACAAAATACACAGTTCTCTCACTTTTAAAATTTTCTTCATGTGCTTAATCCCTAAACTATCCAGTTATTTAGTTTCTAGTAGCCTCACTATTTAATTCTGACTGGACTACATAGACATTTTTTATTCACTGCTTTTCCTAAGTAAGACACTGGTTCAATATACCATTGTCCTCCCTTTATTCTCCTCCTCGGTAATTGCTCACTAAGGTACCTCTCTGTAATGGTATGCCACTGTGATTATGTCTATAGAATACAGAAAAACTTCAAGAGGTTAAAGGATACCTTTGATGCCCTCAAATATACAAAAATCATCTCAATTAGCAGATAATCGTATGTTACAATCACAGCCCACAGTCTCTTTCAAGAGTAATAAAAATACTCTAGAAAATGTCCCCACTTCATTATCTATGATATGCTGAACAAATAAAAATAAAAAATACTATTCACTATAAAACTAGCTTATTATAATTCAGGAAATACACAGCTGTTGACCACTGTAGTTTAAAATGTAATTTAAAAAAACATATGAAGACAGGTAGTTTGTGTATTTTTCCGAATGTAGTCACTGTGATTGCCCCACCCCCACCTCATACATTTCCACAAAAAGCTTTGTCTCTTTTGCTCCATCTTTTTCCCAAGGGAAAGTCGACTAAGAACAGTTTGGCTGACAGCCCGTGAGGAATATAGCAAGGGGAGAATAGAACACTGGCCAGCATATAGTGTATTCTAAAATAATAGTTAAATTGACTTTCCAGAAACAAAACTAGTCAGGAGAAGAAGAAAAAATGGAAACAAAACTAACAAATGAGGTCATAGAGGCAGCGATGAAAGGCAGAAGAAAATCAAGTGGGAAGCCAAACAACAAGACAACTCTGTTCTAGAAAAGAGGCCTCCAACATATTTAAAGCTTTGTCCTACTGAATATTCTCTGGCTTCTAACCATAAGAGCCACCAGGAGCTTTCCAGCATCTCAGAGGGTAAAGGATTGAGCACAGTCGCTCGGCAGACCCTAACCACCCCAAACCCATGGCTTCCTACCAGCCGTATGGGCTGTGGGCCTCTTAGAACTGTGGCTCCTGTCAGAGATTAGAAGCAGCAAGAGTCAGTGGAAGCTCTCACGCTTAGGAAGGAGGCTCCACCTCTCCACCTGTCAGGGCACGGTGGTGATGTTAAAAGGTGGGGTGTAAGGAGGCTGCAGTGAGATCATTTGCCTAAGGAGTCACATTCATAAAAAAAGAAACATTTATTGACAGGAATTAATCATTGTTCTCTAATGTGGCCTAGCCACGACAACAAATTTTTGGTTTCAGATGTAATCTGATAAATTGAAGCCTTTTGTCTGCTCATGACTAAAACATTTGTCACCAATGAGGAGGCCACGTTTTTGTTTTGTGAATGCAGTGTGGGGTGGTTCTGGGTAAGTGGATCAATGCCTCCTGCCCCCTGATTACTATGCCATGTAATTACTGCCTTGGTAGATCACATCTGAGATAAAGCCACTGATAAGGGAATCAAAGTACTTCAAATTTTATTGGAAAGTTGTTGATAAACATTTCTAGGGACAAATTTTATAAGACATGCATGCATTTTCCAAGGGAATTATGCCTTTGAACGGAGATAAGATTTCCCAATATACTAAGATACTATATTTGAGTGAGCTTTAGAATTCTGTGTTTTATAAATAAAGAGATAAATTTCTTGAATTTATTCAAGTTCTCTTATGACTCTTTGATTCCTTGACAAAAAAAATATATTTATACCTGCAACTTTGAATAGATGTTGACCTGTCCCTTTAGTTCTACAGTAGTAAGTATAAATTATCAGTTGAATTATCAGGTATTTAGAGAAAATGGCTAAAGATTTTATAACTCTTAAGGACTTACAAGTGTCAATGCTGTTTAAAATTAGAATTAAGTCACAAGGCATAACAATCCCACTGTGGTTCTATGGCTAGGTTTCCGATGAGGCAGTCACCCTTTGTCTCTCACAAGCAATCATAGGAACTGACTCCTAGTTTCCACAAATAGGTGACCAACTCCTGAGCCTAACTGATAAATATATATATAATTTGAGAGGGAAATTTATAGTTTACTTTCTTAAAATGTTAGATTATTTTAGCTATTATTCTATTCCATTTAGTTTTATTTAATTTATTCTTTAATCTTCCAAATATTGCTCTGGTAAAATTAAGGGTCCCTGATTTTCAACTTTCAGGTTGCTTCTTGAGCTAAAACACACATACTTAATAAAGACAGGAACTTAAAAACTTCCCAAAGTCCACAGGCTCACGTACATTCAGAAATCATTCTGTCCCCAAGTTAAGTATGCTTTTGGATGCACATAGAAAGATCTGTGCATGTGGACAGGGGACAAGTACACATACTACTCATAACCAAGAATTCAAGTTTGCACTTGAAAGAGAAGTCACCCATGCCAACATTTCCAGAGAGCAGTTACTCTACATGTTGTAAAACGGTTCAAGTTACTCTCCAAAACTGAAGCATTCATGGTCACTGCCTATAATCTTAGAAATAATTATTACTAAAATAGTCTACTCATAATTAGCCAGTTACTAGGTACATAGGATCAATTTTAAATGCAATTACTTTAAGTCTGTTTAGTATCTACATTTGATACTTGAAAAATTCTTGCATATTGTTTATGAAATCAGTATCAGTTTATTCACAGTATTTATTTCCTCTCAACACAGCTGACTCTCTATTGGGTAAGGAGGAACTAGTCAGGCAACCTGTGCCATAACCTTCTTTCTGCATTTTTATCTATTTGATCCTTTTTGTAATCACTATTCCCTCCAATGGAAGCTGGAAACAGAAAGGAAAAGAAGACCAAGTTCAAATGTTCAGATCGCAAATATTCTCTCATTCTTTCTTACTACTGAACAGAATGGCTGACTTTCGATTATTAGCAAATTCTTATTTATTTAATTATTTTTCTATACTTACACTGTTATACAATTACTTTTTAATTTGTATCCCAGCTTATTCCTGGTCATTTTATTATACCTGCAGGATACTACCTATGATATACAATAATTAAGATACTGCGAGTTCCTGAAATGACTCTGCTTATCACAGACACATTTAATTATGTCCAGTATAGGTTTAGTGGTAAAGCATATTTACCATATTCCAATTTTCTGTGTTTACATGTGTGTGTACACATATATATGTGTGTATATATTCACACTTATATGAATTTGTATATTAATATTTCCTTGTTAGTTACAATAGTTAAATAATCAGAACAATATTTTACTCAAACAGGTCACTTTAAGTTCCATTTTTCTCCATAAGAATTATAATGGGGTACCACAGAATTCTGAAATACTTAGACATAAACTACAAGTTCAAATGTAGAAATAAAGCTTTGATTTAGCCCCAGTTAGAATAATTCCCATAGTGTGAAGATGTAAGTATCTAATAATAGCTTTTGTTTTTAAATGATTCCTTCTTTAGTTACACAGTATAAAGGAAAGATCCAGCATCCAGAAAAATTTTCTACCTGAAGGAGTAGATTAAATTTGCTTTATAAGAAAAGCTCTGGTTATGCCAAACAAGGTTGACTGATTTTGTTTCCTATTTTCAGTTTTACATTTAAAATATATGCTTGCAAAATAATTTCTAGAGGTATTTAATTTCTTTGATATTAACATGCTTGAACAATGAATTTGTATTTGTATTTGTTCTATAAAATTTTTAAAGTTTTCTGAAGTATCCAGAAATGTACAGCTCACAGAATTTTCAAAAACTGAATATTCCAACATAACCAGCACCAGATCAAGAAAACAGCGTTATTAGTATCCCAAATGCCACCTAACTTGTCTCCTCTTCTAACACAAGAAGTTAAATTACATTCACCATGTCAAAGCAATTTCTACAAAGAGGTAATTTCTGAAGTAGGTACACTAGCCTGTCATTTCTAGTTCTGTTGTCCTGAATCAAAGCTGGTTTGTATGCAAGGGGCTCCCTCTAAGAGCCGACACTGTCCTGCCCAGATGACAGGGCAGTTCCTCTGCTGTTCTCCTGTTATTCAGGAGAAGAGTTTTCAAGAGAAGAGTTAGGTGAAAGAGAAAGAGTGTGGGAAGAGAAGGAAGAACAGCGGACTTGCAGGCTGCAGGTACACTTCTTGAACTTCGTATTTTCTTTCTCCAAGTAGTAATCTGACCTGGGGCAACTTAGTTAACCTTTCTAAGCCTTAGCTTCCTTATCTATCAAAATAAGATGTTTGACTATATAATCTCTAGCATCTGTTCCAAGGCTAAAATGTCGTGACTTCATATGGAAGGATGCTTGGGTGCACAGGTGAGGTGGAACACATCAGAAGGTAAAGAAGTAAATCCTCTTTCTCCTCTTCTGATAGGGGGCCTTCTGCCCTTTATCTTTCCTATTTATGGAATCATGTGTTCAGCCTGGATTCGAATTATTGATCATCCCTTCTTATGTAATAAAATCAGTTTGTGATGCTAATAAATAATTTCTAAGACCATAAATTAAATGTATGTATATACTTTGCTTCTTTAATGGCAATATAAAGTAAAAGATCTGGGTTTCTTAATAGCATCTCACACTTCCTCCTGTGGTAACCTGTGTACTGTAAGAATAAGAATTTTACCACACATACACAGGAAACATAAAATAGTCAGAAAATATGATGCCTGTGAATGAGGAGATCATTTTTGAGGTAAGCCTTGTTCAAAGATAAGGACTAGGTTAATTTTTCTGCAAAAGCTATTTTACATCATGTGAAATATCTTCAGTGACTATACAACAGTAAAAGACATACATCAGCTTCTATTTAAGAAGGTCAGATTCTCGACAATTGGCTCACATGAATCACTGTCAGGAAGAAATCTTCCAGCAGCAGTGACTAGCCTCAGTTTGCTGTCTGGCTGAGAGGTGATTGATACCAGGGACAGAGTAAGGCTTCCAACTAGCAAGAATGTGGAAACCGACATGAAGACAAGAACTAGAAATTTCATAATTGAAGCCCCTCTGGTCCTTTCTTTATTATGATTCCAAAATATTCCCTACACTTTCCCTTCTTTAATTCATCAGAGTTCTATGTGACATTCTAATGAGCCTGAAAACAGCTCTGCTGCAAATTATTTGTATCCAGTGAATAAAAACCAAATTACTGCCTGTTAGCTACAAGTTCACTCCTTTGTTTCACTGCAGTGAATAGATAGCATTAAACAAATGGAACAATCCGGCCCCGATTATGTAAAAAACTCACAAGCCCTCCAAACCCCCTCCTCCATTCTCATAGATACCATTCTCACAAGGCAGATAAACTCACAAAACTCCAGGTTCCACTTTCTTTTCAATTTCCACCTGTTCCTTGAAAAGCCATTTCTTCTCATTTACTCTCTGACCTTATTTCAGTGTCTGCAGCAGAAGAACTGGACAGAAACTCTAGTTTTAGAAACCAATATACAACTTTGTATGTGTAGTCTTCATAGATCTACATAGTTTTTCCTTTTACCATTCACCTAACCCATCAGTTAAAAAAAATAGTTTGAACTAGACATTGTATATCAAACTCAAGTGGCAACTTTCTCCAGTCATATCCAGTCCACATGAGATACTTAAGGCTGTAATAAAATATAAAAAAGCATATTTTAGCTGCTTGCTGTTTTGAATAAGTAAAAAAAAAAAAATACTTTCAGACAGTAATCAATTTCATTGTGGTGGAGATTTCTGCAAAACGCATTAAGAAGTTCACGTCTGTGGCAATGGTCACTGCACATATTTTGGAATGTCTCCCAGACTCTAAGACTTTTTCCAGACATCCAGGAGGAACTTTAGTGTGACAGAGATCCTGCTCTGAGCATGGAAAAAAAATTGTAGAAGGAAAACTTTTGAGGTTCAGTGTCAGCTGGATTTTGTTTCTTAGACAGCCGAGTTGCCTAGGTTATGGAAAATACTAGTTATTACAGAGTGACAATAATCAGAAAAGTTTCCTTTCTGTCTCTTTTTTTTTTTTGTCAGAAGCCTTAATTAGTTAATCAACATATTGGTTAAGTAACAATGTTATTTAAGGGCAGCGTAGAGACGAGTCTACCCCAGATATTGAAATCACCAAAAGGTATTGCGATAATATTTTTTTAACTTTTGGAAACAATATGATGTATCGCTGTTTTCTCAACTATGCTTTTGCTGCAAGAGCAACCTTAAATTTGCTCAAAAGTTATGCTTCAGGGAGGGTTGATGAAATCACTGGACTTAGCAAGTGCTCTTTAACCATTTCTGTCATGTTTAGCTTTAAAAACTCTTCCTTTATGAAGGGCTTTTGCTATGGCTAAGAATGAAATCTGAGTATAGAAACTGACATGGCTCACGTCTTAAAGGACATACTGACGTATGTCAGAGCCTCAGATTTTCCACAGACATATGCTATTCTCTTCCTTCTTTCTCTCAAAGGCTTAACTCCTTTTTTTAGACATATTTTGCCTCCTATAAATCGAATTCATCTTAACAATGAAATGAAAGAGTTTTCCTAGTCTTTTTCTTCATGCTATATCTTGGTTCTCTTTATAAATTTTCTGACTTGTTACAATTCCTTTTTTATTCTTGTATTGGCTTAATATTCCCTTTTTGCTTAAGTTCCAGCTCAGTTTCATTCTGTTCTCCAATCCACACAGCTCCTGCTATGAGAAACAGGTGCTGCTTGAACTCCATGCTTCACTCCCAGCCCTTCCTGCAAGGGCTGAAAGTGAGTGGTCCTTTGGAGAGGCAAATGTCATTTTCCATCTTACTGAGTCCCACTTTTCTTTTTGCAGAACCTAAATAGGTGGAGAAAGGCATGCTTGCTCATTCTTAATTATATATATAATATTTTTAATGGCATTTACAAGAGGAGTGGTTTGGAAAAAGCACTAATTTAGGAATCTGGAAAACTAGATGGTGCTCTAAGTTTTCCTATTTACCAGTGAGGTGACCTTGAGGAAATCACTGAACTCTTCTGAGTCTCAATTTTCTCATTTGCAAAATGGGAATAATGCCTGCCTTGTCTGACTCACAGCTTTACTACAAGAATAATGAAAGGAGATAGTCTATGTCAAAATACTCCTACATTAACATCTGTGAAGGGCTCAGAATGGGTTTGGTACACAGTAAACAAAGATTAGCTACAATATTATCATTATTATTATATAGTTTTTATTTAAACTGCAAATCATCAAACAAGCAATCGCTAACTGGTGCAGTTTTGATGGCTGTATTAGTAATATCTCATAATTAGTAACATTTAAAAAAATTTTTAATTTAATAGATACTATTTATTCAAACACAGTTTAGAGTAAATGCATTTTTCAGGTGATGGAAAAAAAATTGCCTCAGAAATATTGGACTGAAAAAAAATCCCTGGGCTTTTTGAGATGTCCTTTGCCTGAGCTGACTTTTCTGGAGCTGCAGCTGTGGCCGGGCAAGGACCTAGGCAGACAGAGGACTGTATTATTATAGGGCTTTTGGAAGTCCCCTCTCTGCTTCACAGCAAACAGCAGCAATCAGACTGACCTCTCTGATGCCAGAGACCAATGAGTCCAGCCCATCCAAGGCAGCTCTTGAGATCCATTGACTGGGCTTCTGGATGAACAGAAGTGTCTAGCACACTAGAATCATGTCCAGCCCCAGGCAAAGTTGAAAAGTCATCACTGTTCATCTGTGTAGCCTATATTAGTTTGCTGGACACCAGAATAAGATACAGATTGGGAGGTTTAAACAACAGAAACTTATTTTTCTCACAGTTCTGGAGACTAGACATCTGGGATCAAGCAGTCAGAGATTTAATTTCTCTTGCAGCCCTTCCTTAACTTGCAGGTGGCTGCCTTCTCACTGTGTCCTCATGTGGTTGCCCCTCTGCACACCCCTGGCATTATATGCCCAAACTCCCTCTTCTTTTAAGGACACCATTCATATTGGATTAGGGACCACCCTCACAGCCTCATCTCAACTTAGTAACCTATTTAAAGTCTGTTTCCAAACCCAAATTTAGTCATATTTTGACATACTGAGGGTTAGGGCATCCACATGAGTTTTGGGAGGGACACAACTCATTTCATAATAGGGCCTTTCCACCTGTTACTTTTTTTCCACCAGGGTCCATGCAGTTCAAGATATTTTCTTTTCCCTGTGAATCCCTCAGCACTCATCACTTCTGTATACTTCTACATAGTTGGTGTGCACAAATGTGCAAATGCTTTGAAATCTATACTGTGACCTAAAGTTGTTTTATTATTGTGACTTCTATGAGCCTGAGCCTAACAGTGTCAAGGACTAGAGAATATGTGGGGCAGCATCTTGTTCTTGGACTAACATTAAACTCCAAAAGTGGACAAGTCAGCTGCATCAGTCAGGGTTGCGAGAGACAGAACCAATAGTATGTGTGTGTGTGTGTGTGTGTGTGTGTGTGTGTACATGTGCATGTGCACACATGTGTGTGGAGAGAGAGACAGATTTATTTTAAGGAATTGATCTACATGATTGTGGAGGTTGGCAAGTCTAGAATCTGCAGAGCTGGCTGGCAGGCTGGAGACCTCGGGAAGACTTGTTGTTTCAGCTCAAGTTCATAGGCAGTGAGGCTGAATTCCTCTTCCTCAGGGGATTTCAGTCTTTTTCTGAAGGCCTTTAAGGGATTAGAGAGGGCCCACCTACATGAGGGAAGATAATCTGCTTTCCTTAATCTACTGATTTAAACATGAATCTCATCTAAAAAATGTCTTTATCACAACGCTTAGATTAGTGTTTGACCAAATATCTGGGTATCATGGCTTAGCTGAGTGAGGACATAAAATGAATCATCACATCAGCAAAACATGATCTAGATAACAGTATGTGGGGACTAACTTTGGAAGTTGGTCTTTGAACTCAAAGAGCAAAGCTAGCAACTCTGTGTTTACTATGCAGCCTCCACTACCTCTGGCCTCCTCTCTTCTCAGCCCTGGGTAAGAACAACAATTTTTAATTGAGCCACTCTCAATTATATTTCTCACTTGGGTTTGTAGAAACACTTTTTACTTGGTCTATCTCTTCATTAAATACTTTGTAACTTTGGACAAGCAAGGACTTTTTCACTTTCTTCATAAAGCTCTATATATACTTAACAATGTTGCAGTATAATTCTGAATGAAAATAAATGTAGGATTTTTTAAGGTATATCATACTTAGAAATATACTTTCTTTTTGCATTTAAAAAACCTATACCTAATACAAGGTTTAAATTCAATGCTGATATACTATTATTTTGTATATGATATGTTAAGGAATGTGATTTTTCTTATGCTAGAATAAGGCTTACTCTGAACCTTGAATTTCCATACAACAAACTCAAAACTATTCTAAATATGGGGGAGAAGGACATCTACAACTGAAACATCTAAGACAACCCTACAATTTAAAGTTTCATCCACAAAACATACCTCAAAAAAAAACCTTTTCGAATTTTAAATTATAGGAAATAAACACACCATAACCTGAGGATCAAATCCAAATGCCTTGTTTCCATTCCCTTACTTTATCACCTTGAGGGCAAAGTCCATGGCCTGCTCATCTTCATTTCCTAAGCACCTAGCATAGCACCTGGCACACACAGTAGATGCTACAATAAAGTTTCCTAACAGACTGTAAGCAATAGATGTTTCTAAAAATATCCAAATAAAGTTCCATCAAAATGATCTAATAGGGGACTAAAAATCGAAGGGTAACTTCAGTTAAGGTGGACCTGTATCCCTTGACCTGTATCAAGGTTTGGACCAAAGAAGACAAGGGAATTGTCTTGCTTATTGAACAGCCATGATTTTGGTGCTCTCCACATCAGTGCCACAATATCAATATTATAACATGGTTCTAGACCTTAAGCATTGTATCAGTATTTCCTAATGTTTCCTGTGGTAGCAGCATGGAAGACATGTCAGCAAACATTCCTGCCTGCCTCAGAAAATGGAGGGCAAGTAATTATTCCCCCTCTTATCCTATGATAGGTTTCAGGAAGAACAACAAAAACCAGCATATGTCACAGGGCGAAACAGGCTGTGCGCATCAATAAATCTTGAGCATCTATCAGTCACTGCAGGGGATTAAGAATTAAGATTTAGCCCCTGCCTGTAACACTTCATGAACAAAGGGCAATGCATAGGGGCTATAACAGGAACTCAGAGAAGTGACAAATTAGCCTGGGGTGCATTTGGAGGCTTCACAAAGAACATCACTTTTGAGCATCATCTTGATTTGAATACAAACTTCCCAAGAAGAAAGTGAGCATAGGGAAGATTTCAAGTCAGCAGTTCTTAGTGGACCACAGTCTCCTGGGTGTCAGCAAGACCCCTTTCAAGGGACCTACATGAAAGGCTCAAATGGTCAAAATTATTTTTATAATAATATGAATGCATTATTTGTCTTTTCACTATGTTAGCATTCGCACTGATGATACACAAGTAACGGTGGTAGAATTGCTTGAGGTTTAGCATAAATCAAGGTAGCGATACCATACTGCACTAGTAGCCACATTCTGCAATGCCAGGCACTTGCAGTTAAAAAAAGAGAAAAAAAGTAACAAATTTACTTTGATGAAGCAGTAAAAATTATTAATCTTTTAAAATCTCCCCCTTTCAGTATGTGCCTTTTTAGTGCTCTGTGTGATGAAATGGGGAAGTACACATAAAACACTTCTGCTGCATCCTGTAGTTCAATGGCCGTTTCAAGGAAAAGCACTTGCGTGCTGTTGGTTTTGTGCTTTATCTCATGGAACCCCATTTTTCCTTGAAAGAATCACTGACAAGTTACAGTAGTTCAAATGTATCACATGCTGTAAGGTTGCTGTTCTGTGAAACCAATTCAGTTGTATCATATTTCAAAGAAAACAACAGGTTAGTTGCCAACCGTAAAATTAGAGCTTTTGTGTGCAAATTAAAAATTTTGGAAACCTTGTATCTGCCACAGCAAACTTGCCAGTTTTTCAATTATTTGAAAATCACAATCCAAGGTGATACTAACCACTGTGGTTTTTGAAACTATATTATGAAATGGATGCACATTTGGAAGATCTACATATTGTTTGGGGAACCAGTATTTCCCAAATGGCCAGTACATGGTATTGCAAAATCATGCATCGGTGAAAGATCCATTCTAAGTTCAAATGAGACAAAGCAATGTTTTTTAATGTTGTAGATGATGAAAAGTATGGTATATTGCAGATCCACATTGCAACTAACCTGTAAGAAATTACCACTTGTTGAGTTTTGATGTAGTATTAAAGAAAATTATCTACACAATTGCCAGAAAAGCTTATTAAAATATTTAATCTCTGTCCCACTACATCTCTGTTAGAGTCTGGATTTTCTTCATATCCTCAACTAAAAAATGCATCACAACAGATTGAAGGCAGAAGCAGATATGAAAATTCATTTGTTTTCTATCAACCCAAACATTAAAGAAATCTACAAAATTGCAAAACAATACTACTGTTCATTTTATTTGTTTTGGAAAACACAGTTGTTTCTCATAAAATATGTCCTAAGTTTTACTTAGGACAACATATAGTGGGTTTATTATTTTATTTTAAATAAATTAATACACATTTTTTTTAATTCTCCATTTTAATTTCTAGCATGTCATATATCAATAATACAGTCTATAGCAAATGAAGGCACTTTGGGAGTATTCAAGACTTCTTCAGAATTTAAAGGAATCCTAAGCCCAGTTTGAGAAGTGACATTTCATTTAAAGGAGCTAGTTTATACAAGGGCAATGTTCATGCAAGGGAAATAAAGGGAGTTCCTGAAGTGAGAGTAGGCATAAGCTTCACTGAAGAGCTGGCTGGAGATAATGGCTAGTAAACTTATAAAAGAAACTATATGCCCTGATAAAACATTTTAACCTTATCCTGTACACTGACGGCTTTCAAACTCTCATGACTATAACCCATCGTCAGGTGTACATTTTATATCATAAAATGGTACCCAAACACATGCACATTTATATAACTAAATACAAGTAGTGCAGAGTTTCACAAAACAATACTTTCACAAAATGTGATGCACTCTGCTGTTTTTTATTACATTTTAAAAAGCTCAGTTTGAATTTGCTATTAATTTGAATTTGCTACTCAGTATTAGCTTGCAACCTTTAATTTGTAAAGGTTACACACTGCTCTATGTAAAGAGGAATCAAGGAGCAACACATGTGTTATCCAGGGAAATGACCTGATCATATTTGTGTTTTTAGAATCACAATGTGGTATAGAGGTTGGGCATTCAGGAAACTGTTGTAATTGTCAAGGGGAGTTCTGGTAAGAACATGACCTGAGGCACAGTATTGAGAGGAGACACTGTATTTAAAAAAGAAAGAACTATTAAGATTCAAGAAAAATTGATGTAGCATTTGTAGAAGATACACCCTCTGTGACTGAGATTTATAACTTGGGAGAATTGTGCAGCTGCTGAGGCTATTGCCTAAGAAAGAACATGCAGGACTGTGATAGGTTTGCAGGGCATGGAGGTGAAGGAGGAAATAAACTAATTGAGTTTCGGATGGGATGGATTTCAGATGCCAGTAAGTCATTCAAGTAGTGATGCCCAAGAAGGGAATAGGATTTTGATTCCATTGAAGTGGAAAGAATTCAAGACTTGGAATACAGAAATAACTGGCCTTAGGTCTCCATGCTGCCATTTTAAGAATACTGGTTAGGCTTCTCAGTCTTACATTGTGTTCCTTTTGAGCACAAATAATACATTGTATTAGTTCATGAAACATAGCTATGGTCCTACAAGACCCAGTATCACTAAAAACAATAAAACAAACAAAAAACACCAGTTTTAAGTTTCAAAATAAATTTACAAAGGCCACTATAGTGTGAAGTTTCCTCAACGTGACTCAATTATACAAAAAAAAAGGCAGCACATATGGTCTTTGTCAGAATGTGCCATAGCACTGGGAGATGTTATATGCTGCTGAGGAAATCTTTTTCATGACAATAAAACCTCCGCACGCAGAAGGATATAAATTCTTTAGGAGCTGGCATAAGACAGCTTTGTGGTAGAGATAAAAGGACAAAGGACACAAATGTCCACATCACACAAGTTGAAGAAATGTTAAATTCATAAGCATTTAAAATTTAGGGTGCAAATCCTAATTCAATTAGCTATTTTTTCAACACCTCATGTCAAACTTAACATTACTAAATATGTGTTTCATGGCAACAAAACCCTTGGCACAAGGCATTTTGCTTGAAAAATATCAAAGGTCTTTATGACCACTAAAAATGTGGCACAAAGCTTCATCTACTTTAGAGTGATGGGAATCAAGAATTTAACTGGTTAAATTTAGACTTGCAAATATCACATACTAAATAAATAGCCAATATAGTGATCAAACATACCAGAATTTGTTCATTACACCACAGAGGCTTGCAACTGAGGAGCTGCATAAATTTTGTTCTGGTACTAACCCATAGGAAACACTTTTTTTTAAATGAAATACTGGGACTAAACACACATGGATTATTTAAAAAACACCCTGCTACATGAAAGCCAACTTCACAGACTAGAGAGAAAATATATAAATAAATAATGTGATAAATTTTATGAGAAATAACACAAGAGTCAACTTCACTAGAAATTTGATTATTCACCATAATCATCATAAATCACAAAAATACATTCATTCAGTGTTAAACACATGCAAAATATCTGGGATCAGATATATAAACAATTTGCTGCTGCTGCTAAAATGTTGTTCCCTAATAACCTGGTTAGGCGGTTCAGCAACCAAACACTGCTCCACTATCTGGACTTGTCAGCACAATGTTTATGCTTTGGTTTCTCTGACCAAAAGAGCCTGAACACATCAATGAAATGCAACACTGAGTCCCTGCGGATGTAGCACTTGAGAGCTTGCAAGCAATCTAAACATGGGGTCTGCAGAAAGCGGCCTGTGGTTCACCCTTTGGGGAACGCAAGACATCTCAATTACACAATAGCAGTTAGCAGATCAGAGATTAAAATGATGCTCCAGTTCATTCTTTGTCCTGAATATAATATTTATTCACAGCCAAAAACAAAGCAGAGATTTAAATTACAAGTCTAAGTTCCTGTTTTGTAATTTTTAATGACCAGTTCTCCCCAGTGGGACTTAGGTTATATAATTATTGTGCCTATTCAGGTGTATTCTGTTGTATACAACAGATAATTTCTAGAGATAGGGAAAGAGGTGAGTCACATTTTTATAATTCTATTAATACTTTCTCCAATGTTAAATGTCATCACTTTGTATTAAAGTCCTTTAACTTTAGAGTTCTTTAACATACTATCAGTCAGCCTTCTGAAACTTGCCATAGTTCAACATTAAAATTCATCACAGAAGCAAACCAGTTAAAAGGGCTTTATAGATGGGTCCTTGGTAAAGCGAAAACCTTATAACATTAATAACAATCTCATGTTCTTCTTCTTAGAGCTGTGATGTTCTCATATATCTTTCTTATATGCATTTGAGGTTTTGGAGAATTTTAGGTTGTTCATTCAACCTTTAGTGAAATGTCTCTGTCACTGTGGTATCTTAAGATGCAAAATGTTAAAACATGATCTATACTTTCAAGAACTCCATACTTAGTAAAAGAAAACACATATATAAACTAACACAGTATGAAATATGCCATACAAAAATTAGATACATGGTTTAAAAGTAGAATACTTGAAAGAGTGATTAATTAAGCCATTGAAAGACACAATCTACTAAAATTCACACAAAGATAAATCAATAATCTGAAGTTTTATATCATTAAATATATTGAAACAAAAATTAATAACTTGCCAGAAAAATTAAACCACTAGGCCTAGATGGTTTCACTGGTGGATTCTGCCAAACATTTAAGGAAGAAATGATATCAGTTATCTACAATCTCTTGTAGAAAGTAGAGGCAGAGGGAACACTTCCTAACTCATTCTATCAGGACAGCATTACTCCAAAATCAAAACTAGATAAAGCCATTACAAGAAAGGAAAACTAAAGACCAATATCATTTCATGATGCAAAAATCCTCAACAAAATATTAGCAAATCAAATCCAACAATGTATAAAAAAAACTATGCACCATGACCAAGTGGGACTTACTCCAGATTTGCAAGGTGGTTCAACACTCAAAAATCAATTGACGTAATCCCTCACATCAACAGGTTAAAGGACCAAAAAACCTCCAAAAAACAAAAAAATCACATGATCATTTCAATAGGTGCAAAGAAAGCATTTGATAAAATCCAGCACCCTTTCATGATAAAGACTCTCCATGAACTAAGAATAGAGGAGAACCTCTTCAACTTGATAAAGAACATCTACAAAATACCTAGAGGTAACATCATACTTAGTGATGAAGAAACTAAACAGCTTCTCCTAAGATAAGGACTAGGAAAAGATGTCCCTTCTAAAAACACTGTATTCAATATCATGCTGGAAGTCCTGGTTAATGCAATAAGAAAATAAAATAAAAGATAAACAGATTGGAAATAAATAAATAAAACTGTCTTTGTTTGCAGATAACATCATTGTCTATGTAGAACATACCAAAGAATTGACCAAAATAACTCCTGGAACTAGTAAGTGATCAAAGCAAAGTTGTAAAATATAAGGTTAATATACAAAAATCAATTGCATTTCTCTACACCAGCAATGAATAACTGGAGTTTGAAATTAAAAATGTAATACCATTTACATTAACACCAGAAGAAAAAAAAGAAACACTGAGACATAACTCTAACAAAATATGTGCAAGATCTACATGAGGAAAACAATGAAACTCTGATGGATAAATCAAAGATCTACCTAAGGGGAAAGATACGCAATGTTCATAGTCAGGGAAATACAGTATTACTAAGATGTCTATTCTTCCCAATTTCATCTATAAATTGAATTCAATACCAGTCAAAATTCCATCAAGTTAGGTTGTGGATCTTAACAAACTGATTCTAAAATTCATATAGAAAAGCAAAAGACCCAGAATAGCCAATATAATACTGAAGAAAAAGAAAAAAATCAGAGATTTGAAAATATTCAACTTCAAGATTTACTATAAAGCCAGGAATCAAGAAAGTGTGATGAAAGAAAAGAGGAATAGATCAATGGAATAGATAGAAGCCCAGAAATGGACTTATACAAATATAGTTAACTGATCTTTGCCAAAGAAGCAAAGGCAATTCAATGGAGAAAGAATAATCCTTTCAACAATGGTGCTGAAATGACTGATCATGCACATGGACCCTGGGCTGGAGAACTCTTGGAAGTCATTTTGTGACTGTGTGTAATACTTTGAGGAAAAGGTCCATAACTCATGATGTTCTCAAATGGTCATATAACCCCAAAAGTTTAAGAACCACTGGTATAGACAGAGTACATTTTGAGGTTGGCAATGGCTGCCTCAAAATGATCAACAATTGATTCTGATTCCTTCAACTGGGTTGACCCTCAATGGAGAGCAAACAAACCTTTTGAGAAGCAAAAGGAAGTGACTTTTGTTTCAAGAGGCAATGTCTAGATCCTAGACCTCCCAGAAATGGCTAAAACATTGTTCTAACATTGTATCATCTTCAATAAGGGTGGGGTGGGGCATTGTCCTTTCATATTATTCCCTAGAAAAGCAGATGTAAGTATGCTCCCTTTCATCTGCATTTGGTAATACCTTAAGGGGGTCAACAGAATAGAAGCTGTATTTCATCACTACAAAGTTAAAAAAAAAGGCGGGGGGCAAAAGGTCAACATGAGAGTCCACATTCCCAAACCCTTCTTCAACTCTCTAGATCGTGTTGTCTTTCTGGTTTGTATCTTCACATTTCTTGGAATTTGTAACCAACATTTAAATTAACTTTTATGCACTCTGCACTTTGAGGTACATTTGGTTGTAAGCAAAAACAACTTCAAAAAGTCTGAAGTCCTTACTCCCTTTGGACCTTAAGCACCCAAAAGATGTTCTGTCATCCCCCAGGTTCTGGAATGTATTCCAAGAAAGTGAGTTAAAATGACATTTCTGCTTATTCCCATTTTTATCGTAATTACTGATTAACAACTTTTGGTTTCCTTGCTTCTTGCATTTTTGCCCTTTTACCTTGCAAATTTTATTATGCAGCAGAGCCAATTATAAAACCATGTAAAGTTCAACAACTGTTCATAAAGTCCACGTGGAATTAAAGTGCAATTTTTATTTGAGGATGGGCCAAATACCTCGGACCAAAAAAAAAAAATAAGTAAAAAAGGCTTGTTAGACATTTCTACAAATTTATTATGATAGTGGAACTAATCAATAAACCCTTCCACATTATTTTATCTTCTGTTTCAAAACCAGCTACATAAAATCAACTGAGTTAACTTCATTACTTGGTAGTCTTTTTTTATCTAGCTATGAAGCAGTGTTTGTAAGACATTTATAATAGAACCTCACAAAATGGCTAAACAATTACAATATTGTAGAAGAATGACTCCTAAGTGCACGAACACATTAAAAATCCTCTGTTCAGGCCAGGTTGCTGTATAATTCTGAATACAGTGTGACCTTGCTTTCCTTAGAGACCCTTTGGAATTTGGCTCTTATTTCAGCCTTTCCTCTGCCAAGCATATAGAATGAATTAGGTGAAGCGCTGTTACAAATGCACTCCATGCACAGTGGTTTCCAATAGAAAGCTGAATGTTTTAAACCCACTAAGTTTAACTTAAATGTAAAAATGGTTCTTCTTTCAAAATTGAGTTTCACTTCCCTTTTGCAGCTGCTTGCCTTTTTTCTCTTCATTCCAATTTTACTTCCCAGGGAGAGAATAAATTTGGAACAAATGTAAACAGGAAACCTAAAGTAAACAGTCTCAATGCATATTTGTAGTCTTTTAATTTCAGGTATGCACATACTGAAGGGGACTTCCCAGCTCATTGCTGATGCAAATAAAGAAGGAGGCACCAGGAGCTTTCTTCAAAGTCCTCTTAGCTTTGGTTCTCAAGAACCTACACCAGCCCCTCAAGGCAGAGAACAAAACCTACTCCCTGGCAGGGCCCAGAGGAGCTCCTTAAGTTTTCACTGACAAGGCTACCCAAGCACCTTTTTCTGCCCTCTTGTTCCCTCTTTAACTACTGCAACTTCTATTCCAGGTGCTTAGCATGCTTTCTGTTCCTGATTCTCAGCTGTTAAGAGGAAAGCAACTCATGAACTAATTTACTGTAAAGAAAGGAGCATGCAGAAGAAAGAACATGGATTTATAGACAGACCAACTGGGGAATCAGACCTCAGTTCTCCAATTCATTCACATAAAAGAGTGACTCAGGAAGGTCACTAAAACACCTGAGACTCGGATTCTGCACTTGTAAACTAGGGAAAACACAAGACTGCACGGAGAATGCACATACCAGGTCCACGGCCCAGATTCTGTATTCAATAAAATCTAAGATGCTTTCTTTTCCTTTCCTACATCTAGACTTGCACCTCCCACAAGAGTTTCTCGTCTAAGGTAGACCATATGACAAGAGCAAAGTTTAACTGGAAACAATGAATTTCTAAAAGAGGGATTTTAGGCCCTCCACACCTAGCATGGAGAGATATTCTAGGGTAATGTCATGCTCTTCCAATAATGCAGCTCAATACTGTGTTGAGGATGATGTTCAGAAGGGAGAATAAACACTTCTGAGTTTTTCAACCTCAAAACAAAATTAATTCTAAATTGCTTTTTTTCAGTGACCAGGTTCCCAATTGTAGAAAAAACTGCTGTATCTCTGCAGATGGGTTTATTTTATGTGGTGGATATGTTTGAGAAAAGCTGTGCAATTTAAATTGTTATAAATGTAATACTGTTTGCCATATTTATTTTATGACCATTTATCTGTTTAATAATGAAGGTTGTCTGATGCTAAATTTGGACTGCCTATCTAAATTCTGCATCAGTGTGCTTGGGATCATTGAGGTTCTTAGACATTTTTAACATCCTTTAATGGGAGGATTTTAAAAGATCTCATAGAACTGTGTATATTTTCCCAGCCCCCTCTATACCTTATTTATATTGGAAGAGATGACTCTTTCAATCTGTTCTTTATATCTATTTCTATATCCATATTATATTGCAGCATCTCCTCCTACACCCTGCATTTTCCTTTTGTCCTCTGCAAGGATTTTGGAAGCCAGAAAAACATTTACCAAAAAGGGCATTTTCCCTGTCACAGGACAGGACCTTCTTGATAGAAATTTTATACACACATGGATATACAAACACATGCACAATAAAGATGAATAAATAGCAAAAAACCTGTAAGACAAACTAGCAAATTTTCTCATTTAATGGTAGATTCCATTATACATAATGAAGCTCCCATCTCTACCAATAGTAACCAATTAATGGCCTGAAGTGCTAATACCTTTCCAACTGAGAGATTCTTAAGTCATAAGATTGCTTCTGTATACCTCCTGGAAATATAAATTCTGGTCCATGACCTTAAAAGACATTTTAAAAAAAATCTCTCTGCAATTGAATTTAAAAACACATCAAAAAGATCATCATGACTGAGTGGAATTTATTCCAGGGATGCAAGGACAGTACAATATTTGAAAAAACATCAACGTGCACCACATCAACAAAAAGAAAGACAAAAATCACATGATCATCCCAATAGATACTGAAAAAACATTTGACAAAATTCAACATCCATTCATGATAAAAACTTTCAACAAAATGGGTATAGAGTGTGCGTACCTCAACATAATAAGGGCCATATACAACAAACCCACAGCCAACATCACACTTAACACTCAAAAGTTGAAAGCTTTTCCTCTGAGATCAGGAACAAAACAAGGATGCCCACTCTTCCCACTTTTATTCAACATAGTACTGGAGAACCTAGCCACAGCAATCAGACAACACAAAGAAGTAAAAGGCACTAATATTGGTAAGGAAGAAGTTAAACTGTTACTGTTTGCAGATGACATAATATTATACATAGAAAACTCTAAAGACTCTACCAAAAAAGTATTAGAACTAATAATTCAGCAAAGTTGCAGGTTACAAAATTAATACACAGAAATCTATTGCATTCCTAAGTAGTAACAACAAATTAGCAGAAAGAAAAATCAGGAAAACAACTCCATTTACAATTACATCAATAATAATAAAATACCTAGGAATAAATTAACCAAGAAGGTGAAAGACCTATACACTGAAAACTACAAGATATTCATGATAGAAATTAAGAAGACACCAATAAATGGAAATAAATCCCATGCTCATGGATAGGAACAATTAATACCATCAAAATGGCTATCCAGCCTAAAGCAATCTACAGAGTCAATGCAATTCCTATTAAAATACCAACAGCATTTTTCAACAAACTAGAATAAATAGTTCTAAAATTCATATAGAACCATAACACCCTGAATAGCCAAAGCAATCCTGAGAAGGAAGAACAAAGCAGGGGGGATTATGCTCCCTAACTTCAAACTCTATTACAAAGCCACAGTAATCAAGACATTTTGGTACTAACACAAGAACAGACCCATAGATTGATGGAACAGAATTGAGAGCCCAGATATAAGCCCACACATAAATGGTCAATTAATATACGATAAAGAAGCTATTAATATACAATGGCAAAAAAACAGCCTCTTCTATAATAACTGGTGTTGGGAAAACTGGACAGCTACATGCAAGAGAATGAAACTGAATTACTGCCTAACTCCATACACCAAAGTAAACTCAAAATGGGTCAAAGATCTGAATGTATGTTATGAAACCATAAAACCCATAGAAGAAAACATAGGCAAAAATCTCTTGAATATAAACATGAGCAACTTTTTCCTGAACACATCTCCTCAGGCAAGGGAATGAAAAGCAAAACTGAACAAATGGTGCTACATCAAACTAAAAAGCTTCTGTACAGCAAACAGCACCATCAGCAGAACAAAAAGGCATCCTACAGTATGGGAGAATGTATTTGTGAACAACTTATCCAATAAGGGGTTCATATCCAAAATATATAAAGGGCTCACAAGCCTCAACATCCAAGAAACAAATAACCCAATTAAAAAATGGGCAGAGGATCTGAACGGACACTTCTCCAAAGAAGAAATCTAATGGCCAAAATACACATGAAAAGATTCTCCACATCACTAATTACCAGGGAAATGTAAATTAAAACCACAATGAGATATCACCTCACACTAGTTAGGATGGCCACCATCCAAAAGACAAGAAACAACAAATGCTGGTGAAGATGCAGAGAAAGGGGAACCCTCCTACACTGTTGGTGGGGATGTAAATTAGTTCAACCATTATGGAAAGCAATATGGAGGTACCTCAAAAAACTAAAAATAGAAATACCACTTGACTCAGTAATTCCACTCCTAGGAATTTACCCGAAGAAAACAAGATCCCTGATTTGAAAAGGCATATGCACCCCTATGTTTATCGCAGTACTATTTACAATAGCCAAGATATGGAAGCAACTCATGTATCCATCAATAGATGAAATGATAAAGAAGAGGTGGTACATGAACACAATGGAATACTATTCAGCTATAAGAAGAAAATAATCCCTACCCCTTGCAACAACATGGATGGAGCTAGAGGGTATTATGCTCAGTGAAAGGCAGAGAAAGACAAGTACCAAAAGACTACTCATTTGTGGAATATAAAAACAAAGCAAAACTGAAGGAAGAAAACAGCAGCGGACTCAGACTCAGAGAAGGGACTAGTGGTTACCCAAAGGGGAGGGGATTGGGAGGGTGGTGTGGAGGGAGAAGTGGATTAAGGGGCACTATAATTAGCAATCACAATATAGGTAGGTCAAAGGGAAGGCAGTACAGCATGGAGCAGAGAAGTAATGACTCTATAGCATCTTACCACGGTGATAGTGACTTTAATGGGGTGAGTGAGGACTTGATAAAATGGGTGAATGCTGAAACTACAGTGTTGTTCATAAGAAAACTTCATAAGATTATATAGTAATGATACTTTAATAATAATAATAAAAAAATCTATCTGAGCTACAGAATAATTTCAAGTAAGAGTTGTTCATCTTTCTTCCTCATTAAGTGACTGTGAGCTCCTTGAAGCCAGGGACTGTGGCAACATGAACTTTGCATTCCCAGCACTTGGCAGAGTGCCATTCAAGAGCCATCTTCATGCCAGGTGGTATGTTTGTCTTCCAGATTCAGCAATGAACAGTAGAGGTAAGGCTCCTGGCCTCCTAGGTCTTACATTAGGAAACAAACATATGAATAAATATGTAATTATAGATTGGAAAATGCTCTAAGGAAAAAAGAAGGTGCCATGAAAGAGTATGACAAGGAAAGTCTAATTTAGACTAGAAGAGGAAGTCAGAGAAAGCTTTTCTGAAAAAGGTCATATTTGTGTTGAATCTTATGGCTGAAAGGATAAGCCTTGAAGTGGGAAGGAGCTCTCCTCAAAGGAATAATAGAAAAGTGTGGTAAGAGTGGAGTCCCTTAATGTGGAGAGAGAGGGGCCAAGGAAGTGCTGATGAAGGACAGCGGTAGGAAGGGACCAGGGGGTGGGAGCCCAGTTACAGATTTTATATTTTATTCTAAGTGCAACTGTGCCCACTGGAATGTTTTAGGTGAGAAAGTGACAGTCTGTCACTTTATGCTTTCAAAAGAATGCTCTGGGACCTGCATGTGAGAAGGTACAGAGGGAAAGAGAGAGGGAGACACTGACCGGGCTTGTGGCCATCTGGATGAACAGTGATGACAGCATAGACTGGGCTAGTGGCCGTGGGACTAAAGAGAAGCAGGTGGACTTGAGATGTGTTTTGAGATAGAATCCGCAGGACTAGGGGATGGGTTGGAAACAGTGGAATGACAGGAGGACTGCAGAGTACTCATAGCTCTGTGACTTGAATAAAAACACAGACAAGGGTAGTAGTTTTCAGAAGACTAGCTCAGGAGCCTATTTGGGAGAGACTGGGAGGGAGGGGCAGAGAAACTGCAGGGATGCAATAGTAAACAAAGTGACCTTCCCCAGGAGGGAAGTGAGCAGAGAGAGATCTTAATCCTGTTGCAGGGAGGAGGGAAAAGAGGCTCACAGAGGGAAAGCAGTCAGTCCAAGGTCAATCTATCACAGAGTGGTACAACTGAATTAAGAACCAGATTTTGCTGTTATTGTTGTGGTCATTATTGTTTTAGGTACTAGCCAAGTAATTCCTACTACGCTGCTCTCATTCCCTAGAAAGAAAACATCTGAATGCATTACTAAATAATCGGCAATAATTTAAGCAATGGATGTGTTGTCATTCTGTAATTAAAGATTTTATCTGCCAGACCAAGTGCATCCCTTACTAAAACAGTCCATAATGTTTACTGTATTTGTGCTTTGAAACCCAGAATAATTCTATTTTCCTTAAACTGCCACACAAATAACTTGAGCATTTATTTACCAAGATTTCACTTAAGACATCAAAATTTATGTTAATTTGTTTTTCTAAACTTTGGATAATATAAAATATTTTCTACATCATGAAATATATTCATAAGGTATGTAAAACTGATATATTGAACTTTCCCAGAAATCATTTGCATCTGAAGCTAAAACTGGCTAACTGAAATACCTCTCTGTTGGGCAGGATGTGGAGGCATGATACAGAGACAGTGCTATCTGTGTATATGTATCTAGCCAACAATGAGCCGCTCACACACTTTCCCTCTCTGGGTCCAACACTCCTCAATAACAACCTGGCATCTGCGCAGGACAATGACTTTCTCCACTCAGTCCCCTTTGGTAAAGGAACTGACAAAATGCACTAGCTCTTTTGTTTTTGTAATGGAAATTATTCCCAGTAATTATAATAGTAAAATGAGGCTTTAAACTGAATAATCATCTGCACAATTGGAATGATACTAGATGACTGAGGCTTAGGCTTAAAAGGAAGTGCTGATTCTGCTCTTGATATTGAGGTTTTATGATAGAAATCTGCCATCAGCTGTAGGAACACTGAGAATTAGGGTCTTTTATCTTTCCTAAAATAGCATAAAAATATTGGGTATTTAAAATTTCTTTGCTTTTGTTTTCTCTCCCTGCATGAAAAACAGAAATCCAATCTTGAGACTGTTTAATGACATTCAGAATTCTCTTTCCCAGGGAAAGTCTCAGGGCTGCACAGGCAGAGTAAACCAAGAGGGCTTGTAGAGCCTGCAGCATTCCACCTTAATGAGTACTTCTGAGCAGATTCATTACAATTTAATCTCATCTTTATTTTTGTTCTCATGCAGAACAAGGGCAAAGCAAGCCTATGGAGAAAACTGCTTCAGTGAAATTAGTTGGATTTACCATTGGATTTGTTTGTCTTGTTTTCAAGTAAGTATTTCCAGATATTTAAGTGAAAGTGTGTATAATTGCTTCACCTCTGATACACTGAAGATACATATGATGGTTGGAGGAAAACATGCAAAGGTTCTTATTAAGAGCACCTACTGTCCTTTAGTTTCTCATACCCTAATGATTAATTTCATGCATTCAAGGTCAATTTTACCTTCATTTTTTATATTTAATCTAGTGAGCTAAGAATCTTAAAAATAATTTTTTTTCTCTTTAGCTCCTCTGGCTGGTGTTTGGCTAACAACAAAATATCCATAAATGCTTTGACATTTCCCTCATAACCAGACTTCGCTTCCCATTGTTAGCCTCCAAACACCCTGTCAGTCCCAAATCTTCCTATATTCCAAGTCTTCCCGCTGGCCCTGTATATCTCCCTGACCTGGAAAGCCACCCAAGTGTGGGACAGAAACCACTGCCTCTGCAGAGGGTCTGCTCAATGCTTGTGCTTAAGCCCCTCTCTCTCACTGAACCATATTTGATTTGCATAAAGGCTGGGCTGAAAGCCTGCAGACAGAAGGTTAGCAGCTATAGGAAAGTGTCTGTTGTGACCCAACGGCCCACTGAGAACCCAGCCGCCTTTCTAGAAAGGCCTAAAGAGGCACTCATTAAACATACCAACCTGGACTTAGACTCATACGAGAGCAGAGTCATCCTGAATAATAGATTTCTCACACAGTTAGTACCAGGCATTAGGAGGAAACTGCAAAAGGTAGTTCAGGACTCAAGAGGCCATGATAGATGACATGCTTATCACAGCAACTTTGGTTTTTTACAACCAAGAGCAGGTTGCAGAGGTGAGGGCTCAGAAGAAGGAAAGGAAGAAAGAGGCAAGGTACCCAGAGAAACAGAAAAGAAAGGCTAGACATGCCCAGATGATGATGGCCTATAGGGCCAAGGGCAGCCGTTGGTACCCTAACCACACCCAAGTATGGCTCCATAAAGTGCTGTATCTGCCGCCAAGCAGGACATTGTGCAAAAGAATGTCCCCTAAGGGACAGGCCACCTGTCACTGCCTACCCAAAATGCAGAAAGTCAGGGCACTGGGCTACCCTCTACTCCTCAACCTGAAGGGATCTGGGGTCTGAGGGAACCCTAGGCCTATAAGTGATCAACCAGGACTGATGCAGCCCCCTCCAGTCAGGCCTAACGCAGGATATCACCACCACTGGAGTGAAGTCAAGGGTACCAATGGGTGTACCAGGTAGGACAGTAACTTTCCTTTTGCATACTGGGACCACCTACTCTGTTCTGTCTTCCTTCTTCCGACCGCTCACCTCAAGAGCCTGCACTGTCTTAGGTCCTACTGGCGAACCGACTTCTCTGCCATTTACTCCCCCTTTGTGCTGTCTGTGGGAGGCCACAGCTTTTCCCACAGCTTCCTGGTAATGTCTGATAACCCAGCCCATTGTTAGGCTGGGATATTCTAAAAAAACTGGCAGTTCAAGTCACTCTGGGAGAATGGCTCTCCATCAGACTACCCTACAAAGGCTGGTGCTGATAAGGATAATCCAGAACAGAGCCCAGGGACTTGAGAGAATGTTATCCACCCCAATGTCTGGGACAAAGGCATCCCTTGGAGAGCCATTACAACCCTGTGATAATTGAACTGAAGGGTCCTAATAAGTTCCCACCAACCAGACTGATTTTTGTAAAGGATGGCCCACCACATACACATTTGTCAGTCTGCTCTTAAATCAGTCATCCACTAACTGTTCCATCTTGTTCACACAAGTAGGCCATCAGCTGCTCTGGAACCCAGCCCAAGGCACACTCTTTTCCAGACCCACGGTTCAACCTAATCAAACCATACCCACTACCCAGTTGTTTCTCCCCCCATAGCAGACAATTTAGCCGCCAGCCTATGCAACTTGGAGAGCAGAAACTTCCAAATGGACAGGGAAGCGCCAGCACTACAATTTCCCTGTTCATTACCTCTTTCACTGCCTACCTGTCCCCCTCTTTGGGACTGTGCTGCGTATGTGCACACAGAGCCTGTCTTAAGCTCCTTCCCAGGTGGACTGAACACTGCTCCTTGGGTTTTATTTTATACAGACATGTCCTTGGCTATGGCCAATATGTGCTTCCCTTATCCAATGTATCACCAATAAAAGTTGATCAAATGGGCAGGGCCCCTTCTCCCACTAGCAGTAGGGCTGGTGGCTCTCCTGGGAACTGTGGGGTAAGCCACTGGAGGTTCCTTCCTAGGGATTCAATCCCAATTATCCCAGGAAATAGCTGAGAATTTCCAGTGAATGGCTGCTGCGTGGACAGGGCTTCAGAGGCAATTAGATGCACTAGGGTGGGTCTTCAAAACCGCAGAGTGTTAGACCTCCTCACTGTACATGAGGGAAGAATCTTCCTTCTATATAAGGGAAGAATGCTGTTTCTATATCAATAAGGCCAAGTATAAGAAGACATCTGCAGGATCCTAGACTCTGCAGATAAGATTCAAACTTTGGGCATGGCAGCCTTAAACTGGAAATCATGGCTAACATCTTTCCTTACACCCCTGGCATCTCCCCTAGTTTTACTAGTCACAGCCCTTGCCACTGGAGTCCCTTTTCTTAACCTCTTTATTCAATTTCTCTCTTCCTGGCTTCAGGCTCTACATCCACAAATAATGACTCAAGATGGTTATCAGCCAGTTCAGACACCCTTACCCTCCATCTATGTGGGACATCTGGATCAACCAGAACCTTCATCTGGTCATGGTCTCCCAGATCCCCAGACCCACAGGACTTAACTAACCAGTCATAAACCCCAAACCCCAACTGAAAGAGAGCAAGCATTGGGACCCAGTCTATGTACACTGCCTCTCTGTCAGCAGGAAGCAGCCACAACAGTCATTACCCCAATTCCCAAAGAACTGGGTCCCAACTGCTTGAGGGGGAAATGTTAGGTAGGTAGATATGAGCAGCTAGGAAAGAGGAAGGTAAGGTTCAAGGAAAACAATGCGCAGGTAGGTGGTCCCACTTGAAGACAACAAAGGCTTTGCAGGGACATAACTTCCTTGCCTACTGAGATCAGGCCAAACCATTCCGAACCAGGTCCCAACACAGGTGCAATTGAACAAAACTAAAAACTGCCTAATCCACACCACATCATAATCTCATTAAAATAAAACTGCAGTTTTGCTCCTCCCACCCCACCCACCACCCCCACCATGTGGGCTTTTCTGTATGTATTTTAGGAAAAGACATGTGTACCAAGAGGAATGGGTGTGTAACTAGAGCTGTCAATCAAATGACCTCACCCTGTCAATCAAACAGGCGCTTCCCAGCTAGGTCATGATAAATAGACCCTCCCCTAAAAGTTTGGTGCCTTTGTCTACCTTGACTCTGGCCCAGTCCTCCATTGGAGGGTATTCAATTAAAACTTTCACTTTGCTTTTCAATTCTTTGTTTTGGCGGGGACAAGAACCAAGGAGAACCAATTCTACTAGTAACACCATTTGAATGACCTCCTGAGCACTAAACAATTTAATGTTGCCCATTTCTAATGGTAAAAATTTACAGTTCATAACAACCTAAAACTCAAGAAAATCAACATTATTGAAAACCCTTAACATATTATTTTCAAATGGGGTGTGTAAAGTTGTGGTGATAGCCACTAAGAACAGCCATAAGGCAGACTGATTTATCAGCAGCAATGAGCTAATTAAAACACGAGGACACCAAGAACATACACGATTATGTTCAGCCTGGCTTTGCCTACTCAGTTTCAGTCAGAGACCACGAGTTCTTTCAAATAACCCCAGTTTATTTTAGAAAAAAAAATTCTGTCTTCAGACAGGATATGGGGGAGGAGTTAAGGGGTGATGTTTTACACATGCACATCTGGATACAGTCCAATTGTTTCCCTTAAACATTCCCCCAGTTCCCCAGTTGTTTTCATTTTGCTCCATGCTTTGGCATTCATAAATTTGTGAGATTAATTGTGTGTCAGCAGTCTGCAGGCCTGGAGCTGGGCACTACTTTAATAGCAATTCGGCTACAAAACAACTCTACAGAGAAATACATTCATATTTTTAAAAAGGAAAGCACAACCACATATTTCATTTCTGTTAAATATTGTGGCATTGACATTGTACATAAAGAAAGTAGTGCAATCTTTCAGAGAATTGCCCTACTAGAAAGATGTATCTACATATAAAATCAACTGTTTTAAAGTATAAGGAAGGATTAATCAAGAGTACAATGGAATGTTTGTGACCAGGCATTTGTGCTCTTTGTTTCCATCTGATTATCTTGAGAGTAATGTCAACAGATTGTGTTCCCTGTCCTGGAAATGTATCAGTAATTAAAATCACTTTTGCCAAAAGAACAAATTTATCTTAAAGATGGTGGGAAAGTATCTTTTTTGAAACTATATTTTGAGAAATCTCACATGCTTTCAAAATTACTGTTATAGACTGAACATTTGTGTCCCCCAAACTTCATATACTGAAACCTAATCGTCAATGTAATGATTTGGGGAGGTGGGGTCTTTGGGAGGCAATTAGGTCAGGAGGGTGGAACTCTCCTGAATGGGAATAGTACCCTTATAAAAAAGACTTCAGAGAGCTTCCTCACCCTGTCTACAATGTGGGGACACAGAGAGAAGATGACTGTTCATGAACCAGGAAACAGGCCCTCACTAGACACTGAATCTGCAGTGCCCAGACTTCCAGCCTCTGGAACTATGAGAAATAAATTTCTGTTGTTTATAAGCCACCCAATCTATGGTTTTTGTTATAGCAAACTAAACACAGTAAGGCAACTAGTATATGAAAGTGAAACTTGAAACCACTTGCTCTGAAACCTCACGATCTAGATTATGAACCAAATGAAGGAAGCCCTGTGTTCCCCAGAGACCATCAGGGCAGTTGCACTGGATAGGTGCTCAGTAAATGCTGGTTGACAAAGAAAGAACTGTTTTTAAATGTTGGTACGCAGATGACTTAGTCTTGTTTGATGTAATCTTACATTACACATGACTAGGAAACAAACCTCTCATACATTGCAGCCTTTTCACAAGTAAATACTACAAGCCACAGGCAGGCAAATTTCCATTCATTTACATAAACCAGGCAGGGTGTTCTGGGGTCAGGGTTCAAAGATTTGTAATATCCCTATGGGAGAGATTGGAGCAGCTTCTTTTTTAACTCTCCACAAAAACGCACAGCCATTGGAGAAGTATGCAGCATTCCTATGGGTAATAATGAGGGCTCAGCTAAGTAGTGTGATACCCCTACAGAAAAAGGAAGAAGGAAACTTCATAGTCTCCTGTTTTTCTTCATGTACGCTATATGATATGAAGTTTTACCTAAATCAAAACTATAATTTAGCAGCCAACTCCTCATTATTAAGCAATATGATGTTGTGCAGTTATCGCACTGGATCCACTAGTCCTCAGACTATTTATCTATCAGAATTTATCAGAATCTTCTTTATGTAAATATATTTGCATATGTAGAATCTCTGTCATGTAGATATACTTGAAGTTTGCAGAGAAAATCAAACACTTTCCTTTCACCTCAACTTCCTGTCCTGAGAAATAAAGAGAATGAAATCAGCCCTATTTGCTTCACAGGGTGAGAGTGAGGGTCAAGTGAATGCGAGAAGGGATAGCAAAGCAGTCTGTACCCCATGAAGCACAAACAAACGCGGGATTCATGAAACGTTACCAACATAGGTATTTTTATGATGCTATACTTAATCATTTGTGTTTGCATTGTTTGTAGCTTTATTTAACTCTGGACTTGATTTCCCAGCAAATTTTGGAAATAAGGATTCAATCATCTTTTAGATATAACCAGTGAGTACCAGGTGACCAGTGTATGAGAACACTTCTTCCTATCTCCTCTTTCATAAGCATTGCCTGTACACGTAACTTTTCTTAGAAAGTTCATAAAGTTATATACAAGCCAAAATAAACCATAGCAAAAAGTTCCTTCTCTTTTCAATCACATCTTGAATTCCAAAGTTGTAATATTATTTTAATACAATAATACTTCCAATCATTTAAATAATTATGGTAAACATAGTTAACACTTATGTGACCCTTTACTTTTTCAAAGCATGTTCATATCTATATTTTATTTTGGTTTCCTGAGTACTAATATCATCTTGAATTCTACGTCTAATTAAAACCTAGTGGGAATAACAACCTGTCAAAATTGAGACCTAGCAGGACTGCAGAAAAGCTTCATGAGACCACCAATTACCAAATTCCACCTCATCATACATAAACCAAAGGTCACAAATGACAATCACACACCACTAGCAATAAACAAAAATTTTAAATTCCAGTCCAGACAGGCGGAGGCTTTCTATTAATGCAAAATTAGAGACAACAATCGGAAAGTAGGCTCCGCAAACCAACTATTTCAGCAACCAACCCTCAAGTTCAGTTTCATTAAAATACACAATGATAATTGCTATTAACATCCTGCATTTACAGTGTAGTTTCACCTACAAGCTCATGTCACTCTTTGTATCTTAGGCTAGAACATCACTATTTTTTCTGTATTGTATGGACGAAGACATAAAGTAATGTAGCCCTGCCCAGGTTGCTGGAAGAATGACTTAGATTCTGCTGTCTCCATTTCATCTCCAGATCTGTTAGCCCTCAATTCACTGCAGTCTAGCTGATATCCTTGCTATCACATTGATAATGCAATCCTAAATATCACTGATGATCAACTAATGATCGAACCCAGTGACCCATTCTTACTTCTCATTGCTCTCTGTAAGATCAGTTTGATATAGTAAAGCACAGTGCATTCTATCTCCCTCTTTGTCCCCCTCTCCCTCCCTCTCTCCACCATCATGCCTTGCACTGTTTACTATCTTGTTTCTCTGCATGCTTTGTCTCTGCTCCTGTCTGTTCATTCCCACCCTTTGTGAATTCTTTACAACTTACTGATCAATCTCCTGTTCTCTCTCCTTTCACCTTCACAACTAGTGGGATGTATATGTATATTATCCTAGCAGGATATTATAATTACTATTATGCTCTCAGAATTCCACACAGACCCTAACACATAGTAAATACTCAATAAATATTTTTGAATAAATGACTCCCAATGAAGAAAGTAATCTCTAGATACCTCAAGACTTAGGTTTATTTTTTATCACTAATGTTTTGGTCCTGGAATCTAATTGTTTTTATTTTCATCTGACTATAATATTTAATGAGCACATGAAGAAAAATGATAAGAAAAAATTCACAGGAAAATAATTATAGTGGGGACTAATGTAGGAAAACGCTGAGGATGTGTGTACCTTTTAGCAAGACCCAAGGAAGACATTTCTCTGCTCATTTTGGTATTATTGGTACCAAACCATGCTACTGTCAGCATTTCCCCTGGGTGGGCTGTAAGAACACACAGAGCCAAGGTGTTCGGGGCTCTATACATACAATTATGAATCTTCTAACATTATATCCCTACTCATTGTCTCATTTCCCCATTTTATCTCTCACATCATATTTGTAAGTCCCCATGAAGCAGGTAATGAAGCCTTTTACCTTACATTTCTTTTTGAGCATTTTCACTCATCCAACTCAATTTCAGGGAGTCTAAGAAACTTAAGAACTGAATCTTACTGTAAACATCCATTTACAGAACTATACCATTGTCCTTTCAAACTCAAAACACATTATCTTTTGAGTTTTCCATTCCGTTGAGTCCATTCAGTCACCAAGTCCTGTTGAGTTTCTTTTGTATTTTTATCTAGGTTCTTTGCTTTCTCTTCCTATATTCACAGCTCTTGAGCAGACTTTTGTTGCTGTGTCTATTTTTACCACTCCTAATATTGCTACATCTATTTTTATTCCCTCCTCTCTCCTTTTTGTCTAAATATCCTACAGATCAACTTATTATTTTGAGTTGGTTACTTCCCAGATCATAAACTTTCAAGGGTTCCTTTTTCTGAGAAGCCAATTATATAGCAGTCAACCTTCTACAATCTGTCCTCAACCTACCATTTCAACTCTATATTAGTTATCCTTTGCTGCATAACAAATTGTCTCCAAGCTAATTAGCTAGAAATAATACACATTTATTATCTCATAGTTCTAGGGTCAGCTAATCTTAGTTTAGCTAGATGATTTTGGCTCAGGGTCTCCCATGGATGACAATCAAGCTGCTGGCTAGAGCTGCTCTCATCTGAAGGCTCAACTAGGGCAATATCTGCTTATTTATTTATTCATTTAGTTAGTTACCTTTAATCTACAATTACATGAAGAACATTATGTTTACTAGGCTCCCCCCTTCACCAAGTCCCCCACACATATTACAGTCATAGTCCATCAGCGTAGTAAGATGCTGTAGAATCACTACTTGTCTTCTCTGTGTTGCACAGCCCTCCCAGTGCCCTCCCCCACATTATACATGCTAATAGTAATGCCCCCTTTCTTTTTCTCCGACCTTATCCCTCCCTTCCCACACATCCTCCCCAGTCCCTTTCCCTTTGTTAACTGTTAGTACATTCTTGGGTTCTGTGAGTCTGCTGCTGTTTTGTTCCTTCAGTTTTTCTTTGTTTTTATATTCCACATACGAGTAAAATCATTTGGTACTTGTCTTTCTCTGCCTGGCTTATTTCACTGAGCATAATACCCTCTAGCTCCATCCATGTTGTTGCAAATGGTAGGATTTTTTTTCTTCATATGGCTGAATAATATTCCATTGTGTATATGTACCACTTTTTCTTTATCCATTCATCTACTGATGAACACTTAGATTGCTTCCATTTCTTGGCTAGTGTAAATAGTGCTGCGATAAACATAGGAGTGCATCTATCTTTTTCAAACTGGGCTGCTGCATTCTTATGGTAAATTCCTAGAAGTGGAATTCCTGGGTCAAACGGTATGTCTACTTTGAGCTTTTTGAGGAACCTTCATACTGCTTTCCACAATGGTTGAATTAATTTACATTCCCACCAGCAGTGCAGGAGGGTTCCCGTTTCTCCACAACCTTGCCAACATTTGTTGTTGTCTTTTGGATGGTGGCGATCCTTACTGGTGTGAGATGATCTCTCATTGTGGTTTTAATTTGCTTTTCTCTGATGACTAGTGATGTGGAGCATCTTTTCATGTGTCTGTTGGCAATCTGAATTTCTTCTTTGGAGAAGTGTCTGTTCAGATCCTCTGCCCATTTTTTAATTGGATTATTTGTTTTTTGTTTGTTCAGGTGTGTGAGCTCTTTATATATTTTGGATGTCAACCCTTTATCAGATCTGTCATTTATGAATATATTTTCCCATAATATAGGGTACCTTTTTGTTCTATTGATGGTGTCCTTTGCTGTACAGAAGCTTTTCAGCTTGATATAGTCCCACTTGTTCATTTTTGCTTTTGTTTCCCTTGCCCAGGGAGATATGTTCATGAAGAAGTCGCTCATGTTTATGTCCAAGAGATTTTTGCCTATATTTTTTTCTAAGAGTTTTTTTTTTTTGTATCATTAATCTACAATTACATGAAGAACATTATGTTTACTAGGCTCCCCCATTCACCAAGTCCCCCCCACATACCCCTTCACAGTCACTGTCCTTCTGCATAGTAAGATGCTGTAAACTCACTACTTGTCTTCTCTGTGTTGCACAGCCCTCCCCATGCCCCCCATGCACTATACATGCTAATCATAGTGCCCTCTTTCTTTTTCCCTGCCCTTATCCCTCCCTTCCCACCCATCCTCCCTAGTCCCTTTCCCTTTGGTAACTGTTAGTCCATTCTTGGGTTCTGTGATTCTGCTGCTGTTTTGTTCCTTCAGTTTTCCTTTGCTTATACTCCACATATGAGTGAAATCATTTCATACTTGCCTTTCTCTGCCTGGCTTATTTCACCTAGCATAATACCCTCTAGCTCCATCCATGTTGTTGTGAATGGTAGGATCTGTTTTTTTCTTATGGCTGAGTAATATTCCATTGTGTATATGTACCACATCTTCTTTATCCATTCATCTACTGATGAACATTTAGGTTGCTTCCATATCTTGGCTATTGTAAATAGTGCAGTGATAAACATAGGGGTGCATCTGTCTTTTTCAAACTGGAGTGCTGCACTCTTAGGGTAAATTCCTAGAAGTGGAATTCCTGGGTCAAATGGTATTTCTATTTTGAGCATTCTGAGGAACCTCCATACTGCTTTCCACAATGGTTGAACTAATTTACATTCCCACCAGCAGTGTAGGAGGGTTCCCATTTCTCCACAACCTCGCCAACATTTGTTGTTGTTTGTCTTTTTGATGATGGCAATCCTTACTGGTGTGAGGTGATCTCTCATTGTGGTTTTAATTTGCATTTCTCTGATGACTAGTGATGTGGAGCATCTTTTCATGTGTCTGTTGGCAATCTGAATTTCTTCTTTGGAGACCTGTCTGTTCAGCTCCTCTGCCCATTTTTTAATTGGATTATTTGTTTTTTGTTTGTTGAGGTGCATGAGCTCTTTATATATTTTGGATGTCAACCCTTTATTGGATCTGTCATTTATGAATATATTCTCCCATACTGTAGGGTACATTTTTGTTCTATTGATGGTGTCCTTTGCTGTACAGAAGCTTTTCAGCTTGATATAGTTTCATTTGTTCATTTTTGCTTTTGTTTCCCTTACCCGGGAGTTATGTTCATGAACAAGTTGCTCATGTTCATGTCCAAGAGAATTTTACCTATGATTTTTTCTAAGAGTTTTATGGTTTCATAACTTACATTCAGGTCTTTGATCCATTTTGAATTTACTTTTGTGTATGGGGTTAGACAGTGATCCAGTTTCATTCTCTTACATGTAGCTGTCCAGTTTTGCCAGCACCATCTATTGAAGAGACTGTCATTTCCCCATTGTATGTCCATGGCTCCTTTATCGTATATTAATGGACCATATATGTTTGGGTTAATATCAGGACTCTCTATTCTGTTCCACTGGTCTGTGGTTCTGTTCTTGTGCCAGTACCAAATTGTCTTGATTACTGTGGCTTTGTAGTAGAGTTTGAAGTTTGAGAGTGAGAGCCCCCCCACTTTATTCTTCCTTCTCAGGATTGCTTTGGCTATTCAGGGTCTTTGGTGTTTCCATATGAATTTTGAACTATTTGTTCCAGTTCGTTGAAGAATGTTGTTGGTAATTTGAGAGGGATTGCATCAAATCTGTATATTGCTTTAGGCAGGATGGCCATTTTGGTGATATTAATTCTTCCTAGTGAAGAGCATGGGATGAGTTTCCATTTGCTAGTGTCCTCTTTAATTTCTCTTAAGAGTGTCTTATAGTTTTCAGGGTATAGGTCTTTCACTTCCTTGGTTAGGTTTGTTCCTAGGTATTTTATTCTTTTTGATGCTATTGTGAATGGAATTGTTTTCCTGATTTCTCTTTCTATTGGTTCATTGTTAGTATATAGGAAAGCCACAGATTTCTGTGTGTTAGTTTTGTATCCTGCAACTTTGCTGTATTCCGATATCAGTTCTAGTAGTTTTGGAGTGGAGTCTTTAGGGTTTTTTATGTACTATATCATGTCATCTGCAAATAGTGACAGTTTGACTTCTTCTTTACCAATCTGGATTCCTTGTATTTCTTTGTTTTGTCTAATTGCTGTGGCTAGGACCTCCAGTACTATGTTGAATAACAGTGGGGAGAGTGGGCATCCCTGTCTTGTTCCCGATCTCAGAGGAAAAGCCTTCAGCTTCTCTCTGTTAAGTATGATGCTGGCTGTGGGCTTATCATATATGGCCTTTATTATGTTGAGGTTCTTGCCCTCTATACCCATTTTGTTGAGAGTTTTTATCACGAATAGATGTTGTATTTTTGTCAAATGCTTTTTCAGCATCTATGGAGATGATCATGTGGTTTTTGTCTTTCTTTTTGTTGATGTGGCGGATGATGTTGATGGATTTTCGAATGTTGTACCATCCTTGCATCCCTGGGATGAATCCCAGTTGGTCATGGTGTATGATCCTTTTGATGTATTTTTGAATTCCATTTGCTAAGATTTTGTTGAGTATTTTTGCATCTGCGTTCATCAGGGATATTGGTCTGTAGTTTTCTTTTTTGGTGGGGTCTTTGCCTGGTTTTGGTCTTAGGGTGATGTTGGCTTCATAGAATGAGTTTGGGAGTATTCCCTCCTCTTCTATTTTAAGGAGAATGGGTATTATGTCTTCCCTGTATGTCTGATAAAATTCCGAGGTAAATCCATCTGGGTCGCGGGTTTTGTTTCTGGGTAGTTTTTTGATTACCGTTTCAATTTCTTTTCCGGTAATTGGTTTGTTTAGATTTTGTGTTTCTTTCTTTGTCAATCTTGGAAGGTTGTATTTTTCTAAGAAGTTGTCCATTTCTTCTAGGTTTTCCATCTTGTTAGCATATAGGTTTTCATAGTATTCTCTAATAATTCTTTGTATTTCTGTGGGGTCTGTCATGATTTTTCCTTTCTCATTTCTGATTCTGTTGATGTGTGTTGATTCTCTTTTTCTCTTAAAAAGTCTGGCTGGAGGCTTATCTATTTGTTTATTTTCTCAAAGAACCGGCTCTTGGTTTCATTGATTTTTTCTATTGTTTTATTCTTCTCAATTTTATTTATTTCTTCTCTGTTCTTTATTGTGTCCCTCCTTCTGCTGACTTTAGGTCTCATTTGTTCTTCTTTTTCCAATTTTGATAATTCTGATGTTGGACTATTCATTTGGGATTGTTCTTCCTTCTTTGAGTATGCCTGAATTGCTATATACTTCCCTCTTAAGACTGCTTTCGCTGTGTCCCACAGAAGTTGGGGCTTTGTGTTGTTGTTGTCATTTGTTTCCATATATTGCTTGATCTCTATTTTGATTTGGCCATTGATCCATTGATTATTCAGGAGCATGTTGTTTGTGGGCCTTTTTGCTTTCTTTGTACAATTTAGTTCTAGTTTTATTCCTTTGTGATCTGAAAAGTTAGTTAGTAGAATTTCAATCTTTTGGAATTTACTGAGGCTCTTTTCATGGCTAGTAAGTTGTGTATTCTGGAGAATGTTCCATGTGCACTTGAGAAGAATGTGTATCCAGTTGCTTTTGGATATAGGGTTCTATAGATGTCTATTAGGTTCATCTGTTCTAGTGTGTTGTTCAGTGCCTCTGTGTCCTTACTTATTTTCTGTCCAGTAGAGATCTATCCTTTGGAGTGAGTGGTGTGTTGAAGTCTCCTAAAATGAATGCATTGCATTCTATTTCCTCCTTTAGTTTTGTTAGTATTTGTTTCACATATGCTGGTGCTCTGCATATATATTTATAATGGTTATATCCTCTTGTTGAACTGACCCCTTTATCATTATGTAATGTCCTTCTTTATCTCTTGTTACTTTCTTTGTTTGAAGTCTATTTTGTCTGATACTAGTACTGCAACACCTGCTTTTTTCTCCCTGTTGTTTGCATGGAATATCTTTTCCCATCCCTTGAATTTTATTCTGTGCATGTCTTTGGGTTTGAGGTGAGTCTCTTGTAAGCAGCATATAGATGGGTCTTGCTTTTTTATCCACTCTATTACTTTGTGTCTTTTGATTGGTGCATTCAGTCCATTTACATTTAAGGTGATTATTGAAAGATATGTACTTATTGCCATTGCAGGCTTTAGATTTGCGGTTACCGAAGGTTCAAGGTTAGCTTCTTCAGTATCTTACTATCTAACTTAACTTGCTTATTGAGCTATTATAAACACTGTCTGCTGATTATTTCTCTCCCTTCTTATTCCTCCTCCTCCATTCTTTATATGTTGGGTGTTTTATTCTGTGCTCTTTTGTGTTTCTTTTAAATGCTTTTGGGAGTAATTGATTTTATTTTTTGCCTTTAGTTAGTATTTGGTTGGTCTGCTTTCTTTGCTGTTATTTTATTTTCTCTGGTGACATCTGTTTAACCTTAGGAGTGCTCCAATCTAGAGTAGTCCCTCTAAAATACCCTGTAGAGGTGGTTTGTGGGAGGCAAATTCCCTCAACTTTTGCTTGTCTGGGAACTGTTTAATTCCTCCTTCATATTTAAATGATAATTGTGCTGGATACAGTATTCTTGGTTCAACGCCCTTCTGTATCATTGCATTAAATACACCATGCCATTCTCTTCTGGCCTGTAAGGTTTCTGTTGAGAAGTCTGATGATAGCCTGATGGGTTTTCCTTTGGAGGTGACCTTTTTCCTCTCTCTAGCTGCCTTTAAAACTTCGTCCTTGTCTTTGATCTTTGTCATTTTAATTATTATGTGTCTTTGTATTGTCTTTCTTGGGTCCCTTCTGCTGGGAGTTCTATGTACTTCCATGGTCTGAACGATTATTTCCTCCCCCAGTTTGGGGAAGTTTTTAGAAATTATTTCTTCACATACAGTTTCTATCCCTTTTTCTCTCTCTTCTTCTTCTGGTACCCCTATAATGCGGATATTGTTCATTTTAGATTGGTCACACAGTTCTTTTAATATTGTTTCATTCCTGGAGATCCTTTTATCTCTCTCTGCATCAGCTTCTATGCATTCCTGTTCTTTGGTTTCTATTCCATCAATGGCCTCCTGCATCTCATCCATTCTGCTTATAAATCCTTCCAGAGATTATTTTATTTCTGTCGTCTCCCTCCCTACTTTGTCTGTTAGCTCCTGTATTTTTCTCTGCAGCTCCATCAGGAAGGTTACCACCTTTATTTTGAATTCTTTTTCAGGAAGATTGGTTAGGTCTAATTCTCCAAGCAAGCTCCTTCTCAGAGGTCGTCTCTCCGATTTTGGTCTGGATCAAATTTTTCTGCCTTTTCATGACAAAAGAGGTAGTTGTGGGGAGCTGGTGTGTGTGTCAGCTGGGAGAACATCCCTTCTTGCTAGTTTGTGGCCTTCCTCTCCTGGGAGAATGGCGTCCCCTAGCGGCTTGTGCTGGGTAGCTGCACACAGACGGGATCTCTGATTCTTGCCTGGCCACTGTGAAAGAAGCTCTGCCCTGATGCTGTGGACATGGCCGGCCTCAGGCTGCTGCTCCACTATGGCTGGGCCGCACCAGAAGGGGAATGGGCAGGAGGCTGTTTATCGCCACGAGGGCCCTCCAAGCTGCGCTGTCACCCAGGGGGTTAGGGTGCCCCGGAGTTCCCCAGTATTCCCAGCTGCTATGCTGAGTGTTCTGGGGCACTTCCGTCCAGCTGTGGCATCCCTGTCCCTTTAAGACTGTCAAAAAGCACTGGCTTTTCTTTTGTCCCAGGGGCGCCGGCTGCAGGGACCTGATCACAGGTTTCACTGTTCTGTTTCCCTAGTATCCAGCACCTCACACACTGTGTGTCTGTGCTCCTGGTACGGATGTCTAAGACTCGGTATTTAGCAGTCCTGGGCTCCCTCTCCCTCCCCGCTCTGACTCCTCTCCTCCCGCCAGGAGCTGGGGTGAGGGGTGTTCGAGTCCCGCTGGGCCGCCGCTTGTATCTTACCCACCCCCCGCGAGGTGCTGGGTTCTCGCTGGTGTAGTTGTAGTCTGGCTGCTCTCCTGTGTCTCCTGGTCTCTCTTTCAGGAATAGTTGTATTTGTTGTACTTTAAAATATATATATGGTTTTGGGAGGAGATTTCCGCTGCTCTATTCACGCTGCTGTCTTGGCTCCTCCCTCTCAAGATCTGCTTTTAAGTTCATCCACATGGTGATTGGCAGGCCTTACTTCCTTGCTGGCCATTGGCTGGACACCTCAATTCCTTGACACATGGGCCTCTGCATAGGCTTCCTGTGCATTTTTATGAAATAGCAGCTGGCCTCTCCCCTAATGAATGATCCAAGAAAGAGAGAGCTCAAGGCAGAATCTGCAATCTTTTATAATCTAACTGCCTCAGAAGTGATATACCTTCATTTCTGCCTATTCTGTTGATCACTGTATTGGTTTCCTATGGCTGCTATAAAAAATGACCACAAACTTAGTGGCTTTAAGAAACACAAATTAATTATTATCTTACAGTTCTGGATATAAGTCCAAAATGGGTCGGCAGGACTGTATTCCTTTTGGAGGCACTAGGGGAGAATCCATCTCCTCTCCTTTTGAACTTCTAGAGGCCACTTACATTAATTGGCCCCTGGTCCCTCCCTCCAACTTCCTCTGAAGCAAGTAATGTAGCATCCTCTCTCCTCCCTGACTTCTGCTTCCGTAGTTACATCTTTTTTCCTGTGCTAAGTCTACTGCCTTCTTCTTCTAGGGACCTGTGATTACATTATGCTCACCCAATCTAAAATAATCTCGCAATCTCAAAAGTCCTTAATTTATTCACAAATCAGATATGCAAACTATCTCTTGCTATATAAGATAACAGATTTATAGGTTCTGGAATTAGGGCATGCACATCTTTGGGCTGGGAGTTGGGGGGCTTACTGAATGTACCATAGTCACATAAATAAACTCTGGCACAATGCTCAGAGGGATCATACAGGGTATGTAGAAATCATTGGGGGATAGCTACCACAAAACCCATTTTCTAACTTCTCCCAACCTTGAATACACTTTGGTCCTTTCAACTGTACCTGTCCAAGTTTCACTTATTATTACTATATAATTTATATATGATAAAGGAAGTATCATAAAATGACAATGGTAGTGGTATAGGGTATACATTTTCATAATAAAATAGGAGAGAAGTACATGTCAGTTTCAGCTCTTTCATGAAACCTCCTTTCTCACTATTAGTTATCAGAGGATTCTCTCCCCTTATTATGTATATCACTCACTTGGCATTAAATAATATGAATTTTCTAATGCCACTGAAATTAAATATATAAATGAATACTGTCATATGATATTGTTAAATCTTTAAGAAATAAGGACCACACCTTATAACTTAACTCAATTTTCCCCAAGGCACAACTTGTAATTATAGTAATTAAAAATTATTAATGAATAAATAAATCATTGTCATTCAGTTTTGAGTCACTGAAATACATGATTTCTATGCTCTGTAAGTTTACTTGTAATCACTCTCAAAAACTAAAGAGGAAAATCAAGGTGCAGAGACAATGGGCAAGAGAACCATTGTTTGCATAGGGACAGAACTAATTTACAGTCAGTATATTATTATTTTTCCAAAAGCATTGATCCAGTCATACTCTTCACCTTGTGTCCCGTGTTAACAATGACAGTAATTTAGAAGATGACTGAACAAGGTCGGGAGAGAGTGTATAGCAACAGGTAGATAGTTACTATGAATACAATTCCCTGGTAGTTGTCTTATTAGAATGCAGCATGGTTTAATGAACTAAATTTACTCCACATGGAACAAGATAATAATTTTAAAAATCAGTACTTCTACAACTTCATGGTGATCTCACTAAGTCTCTCTTGAAATATACAAAGCAATTTAGATAAAAGGCATCTTTCTCAGCCTTTCTGTGATATCTCATTAAGAAAATGCTTGTAATATCCATAAAGAATGCTTACCTTTAATATTAGAGAATAAACCTGAAACACAGCAATATTCTTCACCCATTTATGAAAACACAAAACAAAATAAAAAATAAATTATGTGTTTACAGTCTAAGTGTCAGCCATAGGATAGTCTACCAACCCTTCATCTTTAGACATTGCTTTTAAAGGACACTTTAGACTCTTTCTCTGGTATAAGGTAAATTAACAAGTAGTTTTAAACAGTAAGAAAAGGAAACATTGGGTATAATACCAATTCTAAGTACAACACTAAGGCATTTGTTCAAAAATGTCAACCAAGGAAGATAAATAACCAAGGTGCAACTTGTCAGTCCCTTCTAAACCAAACAGTAAAAATCAAGAGTTGGTATCCAAGTTTCAGAACCTGCCAAGGCAAAAAGTGTTTTTGATCTCAAATCTTCTCCATTTACTTATGGATACATTTATTTCAAAACAGAACATGTTCACTTGACAATGGACCCACAGTTAAGCAGGAAAGGTCTCAAAACCTTGTGTTTAAAACTTAAACTTATGCTCTATTAATTTACATTTCCTTCCTGAGTTGATGGACTCAAGCCCAGGAAAAAAGAAAAAAAGACCTTATTCTATATTCAATCATTAAATTTGTTTAAGGTTCAACGATAGTACCGTTAGAAATATTCTCTAGTGTTTGAAAACATAATGATCTCCCTTCATTTTCCACAGAACATATACTAGAAAGAATTGTATCATTTAAAATACTTCAAATCAGTAAAAATTAACAAATATAGTTGTTCTTAGAACATAAGCTTATAGACACCATTATTGCCTCATCACAATTTCAAGTTCAGCATTTAAGAAGCTAATTTCCTCTATGTGAACTCTAAATACTATTGCGCTAGCCTTATCCTGGCTATGTGATCCTTCAGAAGACTTAAATTGTAGGTATCACCAATTTATATTTATCTTGTAAACATAAAATGTAAGCTAGTAGAATTAATGAATACTATACTTTTGAAAAGGCAAACATGAATATTTATTAATGAATTGATAATATGAATGCCTAATAAAATAAATTATTTTAAGTGTAATCCCAAACTTCAATACTTTTAATTACAAGTAAATCTAACCTTTTAAATTTACCTTGAAGTCATTCCTTCAAGGTATAAGACTTCTCCGTGGATAACGTCAGGATTAAAGCTCTCTTTTGAGACCAAGTCCTGTATTTTTTATTGGACATCTTTGCATAGATGGCTAACGTATTTGTTCATCTCAATATGTCCAGAACTGAAATAATCCTTATCTCCAATGTTCCTACAGCCTTTACCTTTCTTCTGGATTCCGTTTGGTTATTGATATGGCCTTTATGCCTACTTGCTTAAACAAAAACCTGGGAATCATCCCTGACTTTTTCTTCTTTCTCAAATCCTTCATCTAAGTGCTCAATCAGAAGTTTACCAAGTCTCCCACTTGAACATTGTTCTTCCTTCCCCTTTTTTCTGTCCTCACTGTCAGTGCCGTAGTTCTGGCATCTACTATCTTTCACACAAACAGTATTCACTTCTTAAATGTTCTGCCTTTCCCACACCTTTTCTAGATAACATCTCTAACAAACAAGCTTGCTTTCACTGATTCCTTGTTCAAACCCCAGAAAGAGCTCTCCACCTATAACTATGGCTCACCATCTTTTTACATTCATAGCTGTACCCTTTCTACACTGCATCACACAATCCACAGCAGAAGGCTGACAGATGTCAGTAGCATGGAACAAACAGGAAAAAGTGAAGTCTCTAAGCCCTCATACAAAGGGCGTGGTCTTCTCACTAGGCAGCAGGAGTTATGAACCACTTGCCAGAAGTATCAAGTTTCAGCTCTTTAGCAGGCTCCCTCCCTGCTCCCCTTTACATTCCCAACAGAGTTACTATCATTTTTCTCAAGGGACCCTGTTTACACCTTCAACAAATATTTTTTCATTCAAAAATAGCAAGCACCTCATATTCGTCAGGTCATGTCACACACCAGTGCTGTTCTCCCGTCTCGCGTGAAGCTTCCTGGACACAGCACTCTTTCAAGCTCCCTAAGCCTCTATGCTTGAGACTCCTTGGTTCTGGAGTACAGTTCCCCATCCCCACTTCCTGGTCTTCCTCATAGTGGAGAGAATAGGAGAGAATAAAGACTCAAACACTTTACTTATGGTATCTTTTTGACACTCCCCTATTTATCTATACCTGTCATCTGACTTTAAGAATCAGAACAACTCAAGGTGACTATACAAGAAATACTAGTTAAGTCAATTTGACAAACACCGTTCAATATTGACAGCAGCCTAACTCTTCTAAGTTTGAAATCAGCTCATTTTCCAAAAGTATTTTTGCATCTCCTCATTCACCACCAAGAAGCTGGTAACAGAGGTCTTGCAGGGCAGGACAAACAGTGTATAGCTCTATCACTAAACCATTTTAAATGGAGAATGACAAGGAAGTAAGAATTTCAGACAAAATATACATCAAATCTATTCCCCCTTTTTCTATGTAGTCATACTTCCTCTCAAGCCCCAAAAGGTAAATATTGACCCAAATAACCTCATTCTTATATTCTACTCATATACTTTTGTTATACAACATTAAATTCCATTTATAAAACAAATTGTAATAAATTATTCACCATGAGCATAATGACAAAATAGAAACCTTTCTATACCTTATTTGTTCCTAGAAAATGAAAACAGGTGAACTTGAATAAAGAAGACAACACACAGGGGAAAATAACCAATATCACTAGCTAATCCATACTGGTTACAAATCCCCTCTGTTTGAAATTATGTGCTATTCCTCATAGCTTCCTTTGGACTCATTAGAGCAATTGGAGATATGTCCTCTGAGGCACAAAACTAATCAATCTTTACTTCTCAGAAGTTACATTGAAAAGGAAGATAAATACCAGGTCAAAGTGTAGAAAGAGATGGTAACTGTAATGATGGGCAGAAGTTAAAACTCCAGGCTGATGAAAAATAACATCACTATTCCCTGCAGCGTAGAAGTATCACCTCAGTTAGATTTGTTTCCAACTTCAGTTTAGCATAAAGTGAAGATAGAGCTGTCATGACCCCTAGTAACTTAGAAATTCAGTTTTCCTTCTTTATATTTTGGTTATCAAAAGGTTCAATGCATCAGCGTTCTTCTACTATGGTCTCTAAGAATTCATGTCAGGACAGATGGCCAGGCTAGAGGAGGTCAAACGTAAAGAACTCTGTGGGTGCAAATGTTCCTTTGCTTGTTCAGCCAGAAAAACAAAACAACACATTGTGATGTGACATTCATAAATTCTAAGTCACTTCAAAGTGACCGTTTTAGAAAATAACCATAAATAAAGACTGACAATAACAATGCCAATTCACACTGAAGTTGTTACCCATATTCCAGGTGCTATGTTATGAGCTTTACATATATTAACTCATTTATTCCTATTGTCATTCACATTTTATAGATATGAGACTGAGGAGGTACAGAGAGATTGAGGTACCTGGTCTCATAGCTAGTAAACTGAGCCTAGCTCCAGAATCTGCCCTTTCACCTCTGCCCTCGCAGTTAGTTGTTAAAAGCTAGAGTTCAGAACACCTGTGTTCAAACAGCAGCTTTTCCATTTATTAACTGTGAGACATGAAGCAAGGTACCTGGCCTCCCAAGCCTGTTTCCTTGGCTGTCAAATGAGGATATTATTAATGGAGCCTCCACTTGAAAAACTTACTCTGAAGATGTAAAAAATAATGGATTTAACATATCTGATGCTTAAAGTGTATGAACTTAAAAGATAAACAGAATAAAACCAAAAAATCTCTCATTTCTCTTCATGTGTTATTTTCCTACAGTCTAATTTTTTTTCCCTCTGAAAACATTTATGTTGAAGTTAATTTGCTTTGCAGTGTATAGATTTCTAACTCCTTCCAAACCTGCTTCCTAAACATACTTAGAAAAAAATGCAACAAAGTTTATAAACAGAGCTGCAGAAGACTTTTCTTCACATACTGCAAACCCTTTTTTACTGTAAGTTTTGCTCTCAGTTCTACGATTATACTATTAAAACCAAAGGTCAAATATATTCAAAAGAAGAAAAAGAAACAAAATTATGGGTATTTCATTTAAATATCACAACAAACCATTTCACAGGTATAGAAACTAACACTCATATCAAATCACTAGTTCAGTGTCACCCAATATGAGTCTATGCCTATAGCTGCAAACACTTTCTAGGAAGTCAGGCTTCACTGTGAAGTTTTAAGTCACCTAGAATCTTTTAAAGTTTCTCCCTATTCTACTTAATTATCTCCAAGTTGACTTCCTATTCCTAAGACTCAAGTTAACTAGAATATTTTTAAAGACAACTTGGTCAAACTCATTGGCATTAGTGGTCCCATTTAGAGAGCTTACAAGCCAAAATGTCCGTGAAGAGCTCAACCATTCAAAACCTAAATACCCTTAGGCAAAAAATTGTTTGTCTGGAGACCTAAAGCCCAGATGAAAGGATGAAAAGATTCTATGATTTTTCATGATTTCATGAAAATTACACAATGAATATTTTTTTTTCTGAGAAGCAGCAGTCACAGAAAGGTAGCTAGGAGGATAGGACTTGAAGTAACTAGGTACCAAGTGACAAATAAAGGAATGTCTGACCCAGTCAGGCTCCATGAGTGCCTACTAACCTCAGCCCACTCAGGTTGGTAGGGAATCAGAAGAGACCCTTCTTAAAAGTATCTGGAGTGAGGGAAATGCCACTTGATAATGGAATTTCACCCTAGACAAAGTGCAGAAAGAGGGAAGGAGTCTGTCTTATAACAGGAATTACATGGTGATGATAACTGAGCAAGACAAACTATGGTGAAACCTTGTCAGTCAGGTGAAACCTGAGCTATGTGAGTAGTAGGTTAAAAGAAAAAGCTAATGCATATATCCAAAGATTGCTACTATTTTCACCATCCTTGACTTTTTTATCATCACTTAGAAACATGTGCATGCTGGATCTTCAAAAATTCAAATGGAAAAGAACCATATTCATCCCAAAATGTACACCAAGTTTCATGTCTTGAAGTGGTAGTGGAAAGCCCTTAATTGTGCATTCATCCATCTCAATCACTGCAGTTTGGCTGGTAGAACATGATAACCTAATTAAAAATGTAAGTGTTTGTCAATACAGGCCTTAACAAGTAATAAGACTGTGGGAGGGGCCTATTTTTCTTGGAGTTGGCCAGGGCCACCTTGCAAACCTGATGTCTGCATTAGGGCTTCCAGTGCAGACGTCTGCTATGCATTTAATACTTCCAATGAGGCAAAAAAGGCTAGAACAGGAAGAGCATACTTTCAACTAAGTCATGTCTCCCAGGGATCTTATATACCTCAACTGCTTTGTGGAGACAAACCAGGGCATTTGGTTGCTCCTGAGTGATTCTAATCACTCCAGCACGCTGTGGTAATCCAGACACATAGTTGGAACTTTTCCAGAGACCTGTTCTCAATCAGGCAATTGTCTTGATAACAGAACAACTGCATACTCAGGCTTGTTTAGAGCATCCATCCTGCCATGACCACTGAACCTTTTAAAGTATGCATAGTTCCTTCTGCCTTTTGTGTTAGCACATATAGGAAAAACTGATGGATCATAATGAAGAAATAGAAGGTGTACTTCCTTATTTATCCATTGCAGTGTAGTTAACCTTTCAAGAAAAGGCTGAAAAAATGACAGGGAGAATGTATTGAACAATTAATAAGCAGAAAAAATATCCATTCATGAGATAAGGATTCACCTAGCACCCACTGCAAACTGTATTGCAAAGTGAATTATAACATAGGTGGTTAAAACCATAAGGAAATGTCTGTTTTATTCTGAAATACACCAAAGCTGTGCTCATGTTCAGGTGAACAGCATAACATCCATGAAATCTAGAGAGTATAATTACTCCTGGAGATAGTATGTTTGTATTTTCTCTTTGTAATCTTTCATCTGAAAAACCCAAACCCTCAAAGCATCAGGAATTAATCCCCACTTTGCAGGAATCTGCACTTAAAAAATCTGGCTGTGGTAATAATGAGTTATCAAGACAAAGCTTAAAAACTGAAGAGTCTCTACTTCAACTTCTTATGAGATACTTTGGAGAAATGTGAGCTAACTAACTGTAGCTGGATTTAAATTTTCAGTACACTGACTTTGATAAACTCTTTAAAGATTAACTACATACCTGTTTGTTCCAAGTAATAGGTGAGGCCTCCAATTCTGTCAAAGAGTCATAAAGTTTTCTTTGTTAGTAAGTAAGGAGTAGTTTTCTGTTTTAATTCAGTAAGAACCCAACCATCTGCCATGTCTATAGATCTGAAAATGAGCAGGATGACATCGGTCTTATTGCTCCTTTTCGGTCTTGGGTCTTGGAGCTCCCACTGTTTGCCATGTCAGCATTTTAGAGCACAAATGTAGGGAAGGTAGAAGGAAATTCAAAGCAGTGCGTTCTACTTTTTAGCAGCTCTGATAAAACCACAAAGGTCTTTACATAAGACTAGTGTAAAAAGACGTTGAATGAGGAGAGCAACATTTTATTAACTCCACAAATACTAAGTTTATACTCTGTTCTAGGCACCTTGCTTGTGCTAGACCCTTGCAATAGAAGGATGGCTTAAAATTCACACTGGATTCCTTGCCTTCAAGGGATTCAAGTCTACTGCGGACTTGATACCTGTTTCTAGAGATTACAGAGTTGGCAGCACACATTCCTGGGATTCAAAAACCTGCCTAAATATGTATCTGTAGATGCTATATGCAAAGTGGCTGCTGTGATGGCAGATGTATTCATATTATAGTATATGTAAATCCAATGTTATGACCCATGTTAGTGTGATCATATGTCGTGATTAAAAGTATATATTGATTGGAGGAGAAGAGGGAAGAAAAAAATCACAAGAATGTGGTTTTCAGGCAGTTTTCTTAAAAGCTAATGACTTGTATAAGTGAGGGCCTCAGTCATAATTATCCCACCAATTAACCACAACCATCAACTGCCATTTCTTGCATCTGTCTCATTCAGTGCTCATATATTGAGCACTGCCACATGTGCTCTTCTAACTAGTGGGGATACAATGAAAAAAAGCCAAGTGCCTGTCCTTAAGGGGCTCACAGTCTAGAGTAGGAGACACACACAATCCAACAAACAATGCAGCATGAAACTATTTAGTAAGGCAGTGGTAAGGCTAGGAGGCAATGGGAACCCAGAGGAAAGACCCTCTGACTAAACTGGCAAGGGGGAAACCAGAAAGGCTGATTAAGAAATCTTTTTATTTTGCTTCATATTCCAAGCATCTAGCACAGTGCCTGGTACATAAAAGTTTTTACTGATATTTGCTTTAAGAGTACAGAATAATGAAGTACTGCCTTGCACCAGGGATGGTTAGGGAAGGCTTCTTGGAAGAAGTGAGATTTTAGGTGCCTTGAAGGGTTGCAGTTGATTTCATAGGGAAATGCCTATCTAAGGCCAGTGAGGAGGCCAGTTTATCTAGAGATTTGGAGCAGCATGGGTAACAGTAATTTCCAGATTGGGGCTGGATTTAAGAGATTTTAAATTCCAAGCCAAAGAATTTGAACTGTATCCTATAAATTACAGGAAGTCACTAAAAGTTTCTGAGCAGCATGGTAACATAAAAGCTATATATCCTTTTGTATATTAAACATGTAGGAATATCTTTCTTCCCTTAAAAACACATACTTTCACCTATTTTTTTACTGAAACACATTATCATCTTAGTCTTTTGTTTTCTACTTTTTAAAAAACTTTTTACTTTGGGATCATTTTAGACTTACTGAAGAGCTGGAAACAGTACAGAGAGCTCCCATCCAGCCTTTACCCAACAAAGCTGTATTTTTTAAAGATTAATCTGGTTAAGGACCCATTAGATCTTTAACACATATGTACATACATACAGCCAGATTTACTAAGACTGCTTCTTTGGATAGACTGAACGTGGGCCAGTCGCTGAAACTGGATCATGAGCCGATGTTATAAACTTGGTTGAAATGACAAGGTCGCATATGTCCCAAGTCCTCAGCCTCAGGACAAAGAGCTGCATGTGCCATCAGCATAAACATGAGGGATGCATGCCTGGACTTTGAAACAAAAGCAGAGCAGAACTGCGGTGTGGTTCATCCACTTTTCACTGCCACCAGCATTGCCAAGACTGCGGCCCTCAGGAGACAGTTCCCTTTCAGACCACGCTCTCTGGAACCTTCCTCACACACTCCCTCCGTGCCCCCCCAGGAGGAGCTGCTGTGGTTTGGCAGATTGGGCCGCCCTTGCTTCAGGGAGAACAGGAACCCAGCAGCAGCACAGGCACAGAGCTCCATCCGGTTTATGTCTTCCCTGTACATGTGTCTTTAGGGCCAAGGCTCATTTCCTGCAGGCCCAAACACATCATTCTAGTTTGATTCTTTCTTGTATGTGGTTGGAGTATGATGAGAAGCAAAAATGCAGATACGGATGTTAGGAGAGATGAGGCCTTCTTTAGTTTGGAGCTATTTGGGCCTCACCAGCTTAGAAGATGGGGATGCTCCAGATAGGTGGTCTGGCCCAGCCAGCCAGAGTTCTTTGCACTGGGGCTTGGGGCCAAATCCCTAGCAAATAAATGAGGTGCTATTTTCCTTTTCTTTGCCATTATTCCTTCTTCAGAAACCACAAGGGGAGTGGTTGCTGTGGTCTCTAGAGGATCTGGGTATTTCTAGTCCTCTGGTTATAATACCAAATAATAGCACCCTGAGCTGAACACGGTCCCTACACTGCCATTACTTAAACTTGCATTTTATTGTCTTGGTACATGTTAAGTTCTCAAAAAAAGAGAGAATGATAGTTCTCTCTCCTGGCCCTTTATCATGAAAAGACAAAGTAGGGAGCTATTATTCAGCTCTTTCTAACTGTATTTTTTTCTTCTTAGAAAAAGGACTTAATTCAATATAACATCTCAAGGACACCTGTTTGAGTGAAGAAGCAGAATGCTACCAAATACTTGTTTCTGTAAGTGCCTTGAAAAGGATATGTTTCTCTATCCAAGGGATTTTTAAAAGATTTGACAAGTATTCATTCTTAGAATATCCTCTGCATCTATTATCCAGGTCACCTTACTTGATGCCCTGAAACAATGAAAAGTGTTAGCACTCTTGTGTAATGATCTGAATGGAGGTTAAAATAGATTGGAGTAAATTATTCTGGGAAAACAGATTTTTTTTTTCAGTTCTAAGGAATAATTTGTAAGAAACTTTAATCACAAGACTAAACTGAAGTATTTTTTAAAATTGCTAAGTGCTATAAAGTAACATTTTAAACTGAAAAAATTTTTAAATTAGTTCAAAATTCAAAAAATATGAAAAGGTATTCAAGGAAAAGTATCTTTCTGACCCCTGACAGGACTATTTTTAAAGCAGCAGAAATACATTAGGAAACCATCCTCTTTTTGTTGTCGCTCTGCATGTTCGTGTTTCTGAGTATTATCACCATGACAACATTTTACATTAAGCTCCCTAACACTAATCAGGAGGTTAGAATTTATTGCCAAGTGTTTGGAAAGCAGCCCATATATGTATTATTTGACCCAAAATGATATTTTTTGAACTTAAAAATCATGAGTTTTCTATGGGAAATCACTAGGCTGATAATAAAACAACAGATATGTCACTGTATTATACCAGCATTGAAGTATTTTCTTTATGTAAAACTCCATATAAATAACTAAAAGCAGAGGTTAGGCAAGAAATTATAAATTTTTTCAATGACAAAAATAGCAAGTATTGCTCTTTCCTTCCATTATGAAAACATTTACTAACATAAGCCCATGCCTGCCTGCCTTCTATCTATCTATCTATCTATCTATCTAAATTTGTTGAATGAATGCTTTTAAGCATATGAATAGCAAGAAATTTCATGAAATAATGTAGACAGAGTTAATTTTTCAATTCCTTTGCAAATATACTCCAGCCAAAATACTGCCTTTGAGAGTCTTGCTTTTAGGAAATAAGAACTAATCAACCAAATGAAATGAATAAACCTATTTAAAAAAAATAATCACTGGGAAAAAAATCCACAAACAATCATGGCAGTACCTCCTGGAATTTAACAGCAATCAATTCCATGTAGTTTTTTCTTCCACTCAATCTTAGTCTCTGGTAGCAATTTACACTCTTTTATTTTGTTTATCTTCACTCCAAAGATGAAGTGTGGCTGAACATCCTTCTTCCACCAAAATCTAATTTACTTAAAGACAGTTAAGTTGACTCTAAGCCTCTTTCCCAGTCAAAACACTACCTTCTTTCATAAATTCACCCCCATCATCCCCTGGATACTGCCAGATTCCAACCCTAGATCATTTTAGTTGCTCATCCTTAAACTTTTCATATATATCTTAAAATATAAGTTAAAAAGGGATCATATCTCATTAAATAAATATGACTGATGCCAAGAAGAGGGAAGCATTATTCTTGGCTTAATACATATCCTTTCTTCCCTTCACCCCATTGCAGCCACACTCTACTGATTTAGTTCACATCCCTGTTATTGCATTCTAATGTTACAGTAAATTTTCTAAAAAATTCTTAAAGAGAGTCTTATAATGCTGAACTTAAGCTGAGAAATGGGCTGTGATAACATTCAGGTCTTGGTTTACTCTCTTTAGCTCTGTACCATTCCTTTGTTCCTCCTTAACAGCAGTTGATTTTTTATTCATTATTTGACTGCATAGTACAAAAGTGCCACTTGGTATTTGGATCATGCAGAAAAGAGGTTAACATCACTGCCTAATTTAGTGTCATCCAGAATAAGACTAATGAACTTATTCTGAAGACTGTCATCAAAATCACTGATGAAAAGAGTAAATTGTCAGTCCCTAAACCAAAGTTTTGAAGAGTGTGTTTCAACCTATTTATAGAGGAATTGTTAGGATTTTTAAAAGTAATTTACACTTATAGCACATACCAGATGAATAATCTGTATAGTCCTTGATGAAGCTCTATCATGGGCATTAGCTGATATTTTGCATCTATTTCACAGAGACATGCAGGAAACTCATAAACAGGGAGCATCAGATTGCCAAATTCCTGCTACATCATAACAGTGAAGTCAGAAATAGAACCAAAAGTTTCCTAGTATTCTATGTTGTTCCATTCAGCTGATGAGCCCAGAATCTATTTCTTACAATAGATTTCATAAATATCAGCTTAGCACTGAATCTCTTTTACTTTTGGAAGGTGAAGAAACATGTTTATACATATTGCTAGATTTCTAAGAAGCCATATGCACGTGGAAAATAAGTTTAGTTCTATGGGAGGCAGGCTATATTCACCATGGCAGTCTTGGGCTATAACTCGGTGTGAGATGAACTTACTGTGGCAGAGACAGAGTAATAGAAGTTGCCTGATGATCGAAACTATCATTGAGTAAAAGCCCTTCTTCTGAAAAGATTGCATTGAAAAAGGGGTGAGCCAGTGAGGACATCTGAAGAATCTAACAGTGCTTATTCTTTCCCGTAGACGCTGGCTCTCTTCATCCTACTACCTTTCTGCATAGCTTGATATTGAATAGAAAGCTAAAAGAGGATGAAATTACTAAACAATGCCAATGGTCTCAAATTGCAAGATAATTTTCCAGAGGAAGTATGTAACCATTTACGTGACTGGACTCCTTTGCTCTCTCATTCTGTACATTTGAGAGTATGTAATCATGTATACATACCAGGCAGCAAAACAACCCTTATATTTAAAGCTTGATCATGGACATAAAGAAGAAAATATTAGTTTTTATTAACACCAAGTTATTCCTATAAAGGATTATTATTTTAATATTTAAAGCAACATCTAGTTTATCAAGCCATGATGCTTATAACTATATAACTCACGTAATAGAGAGTGTTAGGGAACCTTTTATATGATAGTTAAGTACTTTTTAAAAAGCATCAATATTTTTTTTTTTTAATCAGCAGAAACCAAAAGTCTTCTGCCTAACTTTCAAGGCACCCCTTTCCAATCTCACCCAATTTATCCTACCTTATATCCCTCCCTCCCATACCGTTCACCCTCTGCTCTGGACAGGCTGCCTTAGATGTGCTCCAAGCCAACCTCTTCTGCTGCCTGTACCTTCACTCTTGGCTCTTGTTCTTCCTTTTAACATGAATGTTTTCATTCGCCCATATGCTTCTTCAAAGCCTATTCATTCTCAAGATGTACCTTCTCCTCTGAGAAGCCTTGGCTAGAACATCCCTGATCTCCCTCTCTACCTGTCTCTCTACCTGTATTACACAGGTCCAATCTCACCTCCAACTACATGTCCCCTCACTGTATTCCAGCCCCATTGGCCTCCAGGCACTCTTTCTGAAGGGCCTTTGCACATGGAATTCCCTCAGCTCTTACCCCAGCAGTGAGCATGTTCACACCCTCACCACTTACAAGTATTTCCTTAAACACCATGTTTTCTAACTAACCCCCTTTTTAACAAGGCAATCCCATTCCCTGATTCTCTATACCCCATCCTTTTCAAAAAATTTTTTCCATTGTGGTAGACTGTCACAAGGGCACAGGTTTTTGTCTGTTTTATTCACTATAACCCAGTGTCTAGAGTAGTGTCTAGCACATAGTAAGTATTCTATGAAATAATTAGGTGAATTTATTGAGGGCTAACTACGTCCTAAATGCTTGACAAGTATAAGAAATGAATTAATTGAAAGTTATGTGCTAAGTGCTTGATAAGTATTACCTGGTTTAATCCTTACTACCCACTGTGAGCATCTATTATGATCTCAATTTGATAGATAGGGAAATGTAACACAGATTAAGTGAATCAGGTAGAGTTAAGTGACTAGTAAGCAGCAGCGCTGGGACCGAGGTGTGTTCGGACTACAAAAGGACAAGGTCTCTTGCGCTTCATAGGTCTTCAACGTCCCCAAATGCTCTTTTATCCATTTTTCCTTACCACAAAATGTTGATCACTTACTATAAAGAGTGAATTTACTTATATTTACTTATGACATATACCTCTTTGTAAAAAAGAATGTAAGAATTAGCTTTAGATATTCTTTTTCCTCTTATAAGAAGGGGGAGGATGAGGAAGAGATGGGGAGGAGTGGGAAGGAGAAGATAAGAAAAACAAGAGAAAGACAGAAGAAAGCCTACACTATCACAATCACTACCAACACCAGGGGGAAAGAAATAGAGAACCCAGGGCTTTCTAACATTATTAGCTAAGAAAAACATCTTGAATAGTCCGGAACATGAAAATAAGTCATACTATATCTAGCTACTTTAAAATAAAAACATTTCAAAAATACAAACTGCAGGCACCTAGAGGCCCCAGGTCTATGAGCTTCACAGAGCCTGGCCCAGGATGGTGTGGGAGCGAAGCTAATGCTTGCTTCAGAAGTTTTAAGTAGAAACAGCAATACCAATGGAGGCTAACTGAGCCTCCCTTTTCCACCAGAAAGTGGGAAACTACGCTACAGAAGTAAAAGTTTTCATCTCCTCAGATAGATAATCAATTTAAATTTATAATCTTGATATCACAGGTTTTTTCCAAATTCAAGGCCTCAATTCAGAAATGCATGTATGTTACTCCTAAACATGGGTATGTACAATCTGCTTATGTTTATGAACAGAAAATCTCAATTTGAATGGCCTTTATTTTTTAAATATTAACATTTTTATCATTAATAATCCATTTTATCTTAATTGGGTTTACTCTTCTTTAAATGCTAACTTCTAACATATTTAAATTTTACAAGGGTCACCACATAAAAAACTAAAAAAGAATCTCCAGAATATTTTTTCTGAAAATAAAAACAGTTCTGTCCTTTCCCTCTGATTTACTCGACCCGTACACCTTTTCATAAAGAGTTTTAAATAGCTACATTAAAATACTAGAGTAAAATTCTCCTCTCCCTACAAGGGATGGTCTAAAACTGACAACAAAAAAGAGGGTTTTCCTGCTTCCTTCCCTTTTCTCACTCTGAAAATAATGTCTGCCTACCAAAGACTAGACTGAGACTTTTGTTTTAATTTAACTGAAGCAAATGTTATAGTTGTATTACTACTCATCAACAGGAAGCAGAATTACTCATCCATTCCACTGAGATATCTGAGAGCCGAAGACGCAACACATTTTCCCCCTTCTTAAAGGATCCTATGTGATGGGATTAAATTTCACAAATTCCAAAATACATTTATGATACAGGATTTTAAAATTTAATCCCTTTGCCATTCACTTTAGTTTTAAGCAGCTTCTTTATCTTCTTCCTGCTAGCACAAAATGCAGTACAGAAATGGAAACCAGATTTCTTTATGTAGTGGATTTCATGTGGTTTCCACATTTCTTCTGGCAGTCGTTTCCCAGCAGACATTCATTTAAAAAATTCCTCCTTGAGTGATTTTTAAGTAAGATGGCATCTGTAGCATTTTGTGACACATTCTAAGCACACTCTAAAATGTACTACGAATGGCCTATGCATTACAGCATTTGCACATTGTTTATATCTGAAGTCTTTGTAAAGGTAAATAAAGATGTTAAGTATGCAATCTAGGAAGGTGATTTTTAGTGGCCTTGATTCTGAAATAAGAAATCCCCTTATTTTGACTTTTCACATTCAGGAAAAATGCAGGTTAGTCAATATGTGTTTACTGACCTGTTTCCACTTGGGAAGCCAGTGTGCAGCAGACAGAAACTACAGGCAAGACAGAAATCTTGTTCTCACATACCTTTATCATCAAGTGAGAAAGATGAGACATAACTATCAGAACAAGCCAAACAATAGTTTGAGAAGAATCCATGGAGCATAAACAACAAATGAATCAATGAATAGAACAGACAATAAGGTCTATATGGTTACCTGGAAATACTTGATGTGAAATATTCTTTGGGGTCATGAGAAAGCTAATATAAAGTAAAGATCTAAAGCTCCACCATTCTCTTTCCTCCTTTCTGAAGACATTGAACATTTTGTTTTGCTTTGTGTTTTAAATCAAAAGTCACTGGCTCATAAGAGAATTATTTTAAAGGTCATAAGGAAGTATAGAAGCAATTTAGTTTGGGAGCTATTTGTTGTTAAGCAATGCATACACATAGGGTTAAATTCATCTGACTGAAAATTTCAGGAAAAAAATTAAAATTTATTAAACAGTTTAATATGTAGTTTCATTTCACTGGTTGCTGAATTCCAGTCCATTTTCTGAAGAAGAAAAAGGAAGAATCAGGGCTGGAGAAAAGAGGACAAAAATAAAGTCTCACACTGAGCAAAACAGGGGTGGAAATGCAAGATGGAACAGTAGAGGAGAAGAAAGGAATACAAATAGGTAATAATCCTATTTTACCGAATGGTTTTGGATGACCTGGTAGGGTACAGAAAGGTTCATTAACACGTATCACTGTTTTTCGCACAATAATGAGTTTAATTAATATTCTCTGCTCCTCCTCTCTTTAAACCTTCAGGGGTATCTCAAAAGCCATCACAGGTGGAAATGAGTCCGCTATAGTGCCCTAACCACCAGCCCCAAAGCACTGCTACAACTTGCCAAACTGTTGCCATATGAATTGTTGCAGATTGTTTTCAAAAGCATCCCAATTTATTTCATTCAATTCAGCCTTCCTCCCAACTACCTCTCATTTGACAATTAGAATAATAGAAAATAGCAGACTTGAACTAGAAGCGATCAATTCTGGTGCTCCTTCCCTTATACCTTTAGTTGTATCCAAGAAAGCAAAGGTTTAATTTAACTTTAAAGAAGTAGAATTTGTTCAAGAAAGATGAAGTTTTGAAAATCGGCCCAAACATTTCGCCATCTTCTGCTCTGCTATCTTCTACTGAATAACTTGGTTTTAGTGTTTTCACTGTGAATGTTAATTCAAAACTTCTATTTCACAGTCATACTATACATTGCTAAGCAAAGAGAACTTTATTATGAAAATTTTCTTACATGGAACAGTTCTCAACATGGTCTTTCCAAATAGGTTCCATCAGCATGCATGCCATAAAAAATTCGCTGAAACTCTTACACTGAATGTGAAGGAGACATGTACTGTGTACAGTGGGAATAATAGTTTTAAGTGGGCAGTCTGATATACTCAAAAAAATCTGTATATACATAATACACCAGACAAAAGCTTTAAAATGATACAGTATAGGAATGCAACAGAGGTGGCGTTCATCAGACTAAATGAGTCTGAATACACAGCATACAATCTAAACAAAATCAAATTAAAAATAATAAAATGAAGTTAGAATTGTCATTAACAAATTGGATCCAACCTAACCAGCATTAGCACCACCAGGTGACCAACACCAATTATTTTATGATCTAAAGGCAAAGTTCTGATGGAAATAAAATCAAGGTTGATTTAGGAAACAGGGCAAAATTTACTGGAAAATCAACTCCCACTAGCTTTCTTGTACTTTGTTAAAGGTTAAAAAAACGAGAGACTCAACTTTCTAAAAATTAACCAATTGAAATGCGGTACTGAAAATTTCATGGTTGGGAATAATGAAAAAAATGAGAGAACTCCACTATCCTCAAACTGGCTTCACTACTGACAAAGGCAATTACTTCCAGAAAAAAATAAAAAAATTCCTCTTACACCACTTACACTGGCTCTTTTTCCTCTGTTCAGAAAATTTGAAGGAAAATACTAAGGAGAACTGTGAGTTCTTTTAGTTCTTTAGGGAGCTTCTCAGTAATAATTTCATGAGGTCCTGAAAATACAAGTTGAACTCTATCATAGGTTCTAGTAGTTGACACACATACACTGGAGCCAGGTAGCACCTGAGATCACCCCCAAACATTTTCAGTGGGGTACAAATCCCTTAAAGAAAAATAAAAAAACTTAAACAAATCTACAAGTTCTTCCAGTAGAACAACTTTGAAATGAACCAGTATTTCAAAAGCAATCATAATCCATTCTGGCCAATGAAATCCAAGACCAGTTCTTTCTTGAAAAATTTTAAAAAAGGCGAAATGGAAATGAAGTAAACTGTACCAAAGGAAAATATTTTGTTACAGGGCAGGAGGTTGGGAGTAAACTGATTGTTCCCAAACAAAACAAAACCAATAGTTGACAATGTGTGGGTGCAGTTTTAAAATGCAGTCAGTGATAGCTCCACCTCTGTAGCAATCAGTCCCCTTAAAATGTTGCAAAATTCTGAGGCTTTTCCTATCTAATTTATACTTGTTAATTTCCACCACTGCTGTAAGGCTCTGAAAGGAACAACTTTTTGAAAAACACTGTACATGTTCAAGCCTAAAAAAATGTTACTTTAAAAAGGTAATAGAATTGATTTTGATGTTGGTAATTCTCATTCAGAGATTAGTTTTAGTTGAAAAAAATATATAACCATATATATACTCACACAAACATACATGTTTATAAACACACATGCATTTTAATATATGCATGCAAACTACAATAAAAGTCGATAAACTCAAAGGGAAGGAAGGTGATTGTGGGATTTTCACAAAGATCCTTCAAATGGTTATGTTGAGCCAATTTCCGCTATGGTGTTTTAAAAACAATCCTGTTGCCTCTCTTTCAGAATAAAATATTTTCTTTACTTTTACTTCTTTTACACACACACGGTGTATTTACCCAATGAGATTATAAACATCTTGAGGAAAATAATGCACTTTATTCTTGAACAGAACTTGCTTTTGCTTGGATTTTGGAATCAGGGGTCAGTAGCTGAATCCAGGTTGGGAGGCTGGCTGCATCTTCATAGCAACACCTAACCTGCATGAGGCCTGCTCTGTTCCAAACCTTTCTCATACAGTAGCCTGTTTAGTCTTCAGAGAAACGCTATTTTACAGTTGGGAAAACTGCAGCTCCAAATAATTGAGTAATTGCTAAGGTCACAGGATAATAAGTTGTAAAGCCTGTATTCAAACTCATATCATCCAGCTGGGAACCATCATACCACCCTGTCTCTGGAAGCTTCCCCTTCTTCATCTGTAACTATGGAGAAATCCTACCTTTCTGGGGTGTTGGGTTAAACTGTATGACCTATGAAAAACACTAGCATAGGGGCCTGGTATAAAGTAAGTGCTCCCCCAAAAAAGTATTAAAGAAACAAAACAAACCTTTAAAAATGGAAAACAGTACACTTACCTTTCTCTACAGCTTTTTCACTGTAGTCCTGAGTGTCAATGAAATTACATAATCGGATTCAATATAGCAAATTGAAGCCATTTTTTTGGTTGGCTAATATACAAATAATATAAGTGCTTATAAAAATCTGTGATTAACGGTCATTTGCAACATGTAAATAACCTTTCAACATGAACTAATTTATACACCAAATCTTCTTTTAGTTTTGATCTGTAAAAGCAAAGCCAATTCCCATGGTGGCATGAATAGAAGTGTTTTAATATGGTCTCATATGTTCATTGAATAAAATCTCTAGAGACTGGACAGAATTGAGAAGATCAAGCCCTTTCAGCAATTCGTGTAGTTTGTATTTCCCTGTTTAAGTATACCAGAGGATTATTAATCCTAAATACTAAAATAACGATACTGTGCTATGAATCTTTATTATGCAAGCATGCCTATCATCACTTAAAGACTTGGAGCTTCTAAAATGACTTACTGCATGATTGCAGGTATTCTCGGTAAAGCAGAAAGCTTCCCTTCACACACACATTCCTTTGGAGCCAGTATGCTTCACTTGTACCCCCAGCCACAGAAAGTATACTTTCTCTATCCCTGCAAAAAGAGTGGTTTCTGAATCTTTTTTTTTGTTGCACATACAGACTTTTTTCTCTTTTTGATATCATTTATGCTCATTTTTGAGTTGCACTAAGGAAATAAAACATTGGTGAGGCCAAAGACATCAGGAGTCAATATTCTAAAATTGTCAGTGACCCAAGGACACCATACTTCTCTTATCCAAGAGAGCCAGTGCTCATTTTAAAGTCTGATTGTAACGTGGAATTCAATGGGAGTTCATAACACATAGCATTCAGATGATGCTCGTCAGCTTTTGGGGGTTGAAGCAGAAAGCAGACTGCATTCCTAGTATGCTCTCAGTAAAAATCTGCCTGAAAAGGCCAGCACCAATTTTCCAATCCCTTTATCTTGCCTTTCCCTAAAGATTTCAAGAGAGTGCTTCAAATTTTACTGAAGTCATAAATAATAAGTTTACCTTCATGCAACTGGTTTTCAGTAGAGCCAGAGTTTTTAAGGTTTGTCTGCGAATGTATTATGTTACTGAAATGTAGAAATGGCTGTCGTGCACACCAGTAATTAGTAAAACTTAAGGACATAACATTATCTTTCTCAACTGATTTGAGGAAAGCATGTTCACAAAATATATACTACTTTTGGTTACGGGCTGATTTCTAAATAAACAGACTCAGCAATGGAAAATCTAGGGACGGGCAAAGAAGACGTGTGTTATTTGTAAATGTACATTTTAAAATCAGTTCTCTCATGATCCTTGCCTTCTGCAAGCTTTTTGAAGATTGTAAGATCAGTTGCGTTAACTTTATGATTTAGAGCTGCTCTAATTTAACTTCTTTTTCAGTTGTTGAAGGAAAATCTGTTAGCTCTTCTGGACTACTTCTCCTCTGTTTTACAGCCTCGGATGTTGCATGTCTGGCTAAGAAGGTACTTCACTCCAGTGATCTGAAGGTAGCCATTTGTTTGAGAGTTAGGGAAGGAGAGAAAAGCGGAAAGCTTTGCTACAAATCTTTTAGCCCTTCCAGGCCCTAACAAAATGGGAAATGCTGGCGATTAAGGGATTGCATTGCCTCCAATAAAAAAAAGTGTTAATCCACACAACATAAAGCCAAAGTAACTGGGGCTATCTTCTCTATTTTAATTTGCAATGAACTGGGGTCAACTAGATTTTTATCACTAATACAAATTGGGAAGGACAAAACAACAAAAAAGGAAACGCCACAACTTGGTTAGATCCTGCTTTTCACACAAGATTGTATGACCGACAGCTACACAGGATGCATCCAGAACATTAAAAGGCCAAAAATAAGCAAGGAAATATGGCTGGCCCAATGTTCACATATATTTCTAAAAGAATAGTGTAATCTGATACATAGCTGCAGCACACATATATAAATGTTAAAATTGCACCATTTTTCCATGTAAGATAAAAATAAGATGGCTTTAATTCTTGAATTATTGTCATGAGAAAGGTTTGATAAGAAATCACATGCATACAATGCAGCTTTTACTCATTCTTTCAACAGTTTACTGAATGGTCTACTATGGCTCATTAAAGTAAAAATACAACCCTACCTTCAATTAGCTTCTATTCATTCTACTTTGGAAAAAAAATCCAAATGTGTGAAATAATACATAGCACAGGTAACATTTCAGTACAAAACTAAGAGAGGGCAGAAGATAATTGACAAATTAATAACAGGAAATATAAGCATTATACGAATTCAGCAGGGGAAAACATTTGTCTCGGTTGACAGTATACTTCCGAGCACAGGCATATGAGGTAGAAAAAAGCTTAGTTCTGCCATTCATTGTAATGCCATGAAGTAATATGGTTTTAACCTCTCCATGCCTCTATTTCATCACCAGTAAAATGGGATTGATGATTATAGCTATATAAAGTTATCACAAGAAACTAGTACACTGTATGTGAAAGAATTTTGTAATGTCTAAAGAAGCTATAAAATGACCACTGATAAGATGGTAAAAAGAACCACACCCAACTATTACCATTGAGGTGGGAGAGCAGGAAGGTTAGGGGTTTGGAGGAGAAAATAACTAGCTTTTTCTTTACATATTATCTATTGTTTGAACTTGTATAATGCCAGTGCATTAATCCTGTTACAAAAAATCTAAAGCTACATAATACTATCTGAAATATGCATATCTGGATGTCACAAAATACTCTAATTGTAAACATTAGTAGACTTCTTCCTTTATAAATCCATAGAAACGACACTCATTCCTGGTTTCAATTGGAGAATTTTTAAAGTCATAAAAATTTACCAAGCTTGGGGATGATAACCAACTGCAACAGTGTTACCGTTCCATGACTTTTAAAATAGAGCGTATTTTGTAGTCACCCCAAACCATCCAGTGTTTCAAACAATCACTTTGGTCAATATCTTTTGAAATAAGCAAGTTAAATAACATTAGTTCTCAAAGGCGAATTTTTTTCATGTCTAACTTTGCCTTCCAGAGCCCATCACATTTCAAGTATTTAACTGACAACTTTACAGGCACAGAAACAGTCCTCAAGCTTTTCCAAATAAATGCCAAGGACCTTCCATAGAGGCATGGCAGACTCTTTAGATTCAACTTGATCACAGATTAGCGTGTTCCCAACAATATAAATAAGTGTGAGCTCTTGGGAGGCAGGAATCATATTTCCTTAATCTTTATATGCCAGTCCTTCGCATTGTGACTAACAGATGAGTACGCAAGAATAAATATTTGTTGAACAATTTGGAGGAAACACTAAAACTCTAAAGCATTTTAGTCAACTGGAAGCCCAATGAGATGGGCACATAGGCTAAAGGGAACACAGCCTTTATAGTTAGTTCCGTAGAAAATCACTTGAAATGCCTTCGAAAGCAGGAAAGATAAGTATAAATTTGAGTTCCTTGAAAAAAAACATCATAAAACCCTTATTAGAGGAAGAGATCACTCTCCTGCATTTGGGAAGTATAGATGTGTGAACCAAGATGAGATCATGGAGCAGTCTGATCAGAACCACCTTTCAGCTGCTGCCTTACCCACAATTTCCAAGGCATGTTTCAACGATATAAATAGAAGAGGGCAGAAGAAAGGCTTTCACTGTGGCATAAATAAGCCCACACCTGGAATGCTGGATTCTTGGATGATTATTGTCCTGTTGGCTTGTGGCTCCCCTATATGAATAAACATATAGACACTCAAAAAGGACAAAGCTGGTATCAACATGTGATAAGACTATTGGATTGTACGTAGTTACATTTACATATTGCCAGTATTATACTAGCAGTGACAGGGAGAAAAAGAGTTGAGGCATATTGGGGCTTGCTCAAGCTCTAATGGAATAGGCCCTAAAGACATAAGCATGTAAGCAGAAAGACAGTGATAGGCAGGAATCCCTCTGATTGCTACTGATGATTTAAATCTCTTTTTGAATGATGTAGCTAATGCTAATCTCTTTGTTCCATCCTAAACTGCTGGACAATTCATTTTTATCTTAATGAGTCTTCCTCTCAAGGTAACCAAGGCTTGTAATAACTTTTGTTCCCTTTACTGGTATGTTAATTCAAGAGAAGACATTTCATGAAAAGGGAATGCTTTAGGACAGTTCTCTCTTGAAGCTTTTTCAAATATTCAGCCCTAAGTATTTAGAAGAGGTAATCTTTCTGCTTCTAAAAAGTATTGCAGAAGGCCAGTAGAAATGGATTGCTTTGGCTGTTAATTCTTTGAAGAATGCTAATTTTCTTAGTTTGGCTACTCAGCATAAATTTGGAAGCTACCTGGGAATTTTCTCACATTTTGATCTTTGGAAGAGCAATTAATCAAACTGTTGTTTGAGGCAACTTGAACTTCAATCAGAATTCTATGGAGAGAAAGTCAGAGAGCTGGTATATTCAGAATATTCAACAGTATATATAATTGAAAATAGCAACAACAGAAGAAAAGAAGATGCCAGCGGGCTGATATGATAACCTTTGGTCAAGCGGCACTTGGTAAATTTCAACAGACTAGTTAACCAGAGATAAAACTAAGCAAAATACCATTAAAACAAAACAAAGATACTAACAGAATCGGGAATTACCACTGAAAAACAATGCCGTGCTTAATAGCATGAGTCTACCAGAGGCAATTTGTTAGGAGACCGGAGTCCTTGTTTCACAGTGGAGGTTTGAAATCAAAACTTTAAAGTTTCTTTAGGTCAAGCTATAGCACAGCACTTAGAGAGCCAGCCAAAATCGCTGGGGGAACGAGGAAGGCCACATGTGGAACTAATTACTCATGTAGAGGCCATGACAAAGAACATTTCTCCAGACTTTTCATGGGGGCTTCACTTTCAGGAAGTTGCTATAATTACTGCTCAAGTCTAGAGCAGCCTGCAAGCCGCTGACAGATCCAACAGACGAGGAGGAGGAGGAGGAGGAGGAGGAGGAGAAGGGAAAGAGAGAGAGAGAGAAAAAAAATGAACTTATCTGCCCTTTTTGACGAGTAAAATACCAGAAAATAAAGTACCACAGGAAAGCTTAAAAAGGTTTCCAAATGAACCCTGACTTCCACTGCTGGACTTTCTGTTTACTTTTTTATCTAACCTCTATCTTAAAATTACTCTTCTAGCCTGGATCGGACAGCAAATTTGTACTTCTACACGAACTCTCTTTCGGCCAGTCACAGTAGAACTGTGCATCTCGACTCTTTTTTTACAGCTTTTCCGTACTGGGGCCCACTTCCTGCCCAGTTGAGAAAAAAAATCTGGCCTGAAGATGAAATGACTGCTTAACATTACACTAAAACATCTGGTACCATTTTATGCACAGACCCATGTCTGAGAGCAGGCGATTCTAGCGGTCTCTCCAGCGGCACAGCGCATACCCAAACCTCCCCAGGGTGACATCATCCCATATATGGACTCTCCAGCCCAGCCCTCCCCCTTTTCCTGGTCCTAAATTCATTGCCAGTTCCCCAGTCTGCAGCAAATGTGCCACGTCAAGACTGGAAATCACAGCCCTTGAGTGTGTCTCAGGCAGTGCAGCAGAATTCAGGGGGGAAAGCCGAATGCAACCCCTGGTGCAGGAAGGGAAGCTTTTCCCAAAGACCGGGAGAGGATTTTAAGTACTAGATGGAAGCTTCTGGAGATCCTGCTCCGTCGCCCCAGTGTTCAGACTACCTGTTCAGGACAATGCCGTTGTACAGTAGTCTGCACATTGGTTAGACTGGGCAAGGGAGAGCAACGCCATGGACAGCTGGGGACAAAAGTTGCTGTTTCCAAGAAGACATTTGTTTGGTCCCTTTTCGAATCTCATATTCAGTGTTTCTCTTCACAGGTTTTGCACACTAGGGACCAAGAAGCCCTCGGGGACACTGTCGAGAAAGGACTGCTCCAGGGAAGCTCTGTGGGTAAGGCCTTGACTGCTCACCTGGTCTGTGACCAGAAGAGCCTAGGTAGAGAGCCAATGCTTTGCATTCACATGCAAGAAAAACAGAGGCGCATGTTGACAGGCAGCTGTGCATTATTTTTAAAAGAGTAACAATGTGTAGGATATAGTGATTTACTGTATGTCATTAGATTGCTGAAGATTTTCAAGTCAAATATTTCCTTATGTTTTAAGGAAACACTTCAAAATGAAATATGAAAAGACACCAAATATTTAAGAATATTTTAATGAGGCTAGTTTTGAATTGTTGAAATTAATAATCCAGAGACCTAAAAACTTATTTGAATGAGAGCTGTCGGTAAAACTTTTAACACCCCAAGATTGAATCCATTGTTCTCTAAAGTAAAGAATACAGGCTATTTTAAAAATATTTGCTATATGAATGGTGCTTTTCTGAAAATTATGTTATATAAATACCAGGGATAATAGTTCTAACAATAAAAGAAGAGGCTGCCAAGTTTTTGCCAACCAGACAATGCAGAAGGGACTGCCCAGAAAAGAGCGCCAACCCCGAGCTTATTGAGTCAGCAACCGAATAGATCAGGCAATAGCAACCTCTGCCTTCAGATATCCCAATATTTATCTCCATATTACATTTTCTTCAAAAATCCAAGCATGTTTGATAATTGCTGATCAGCTGGGCACTCATGCCTATATTTTACAATGCTTCTGTTTCTCCCAGCATTTGAAATGATAAGGTACTTTGTCTAGAAATCCACTGATAAAAAAGGAATTTGTAAACGAAGGCAAAGTTTTTTTTGGTCAGTTTCCAGCTGTCCTGGAGGTGAAGGAGGTGGGAGAAGAGGGGGAAGGTGGGAGGGAGGAAAAGCCTCAAGCTGAATGAAATCCCAATAGAGAGAAAAATAGAGAAATGTCTGGGTTGCAATATGATCCATGCTGAACTTTAGAGGTGGGTCCCTTAAAGAAAGTTCTGGAACAATGTTACTGCCTAATTCCTTCAACCCCCACTTACATCTACCCCAAACAATTCTATATAATGAAAACGTTTGTTCTATAGGCTTTTGTGAAAAATGAATGTAATTGCTTTGCCCTCCATTAAATTTTTTAAAATCACAGTGGTTGCTAAACAAATCCTTTTCTAAATTACACGTTTTACAGCAATTAAAAAAATTGTCACAAGTGCTCTTTTGTGAAACATTTTATTACAAAAGGTTCCCCAAGTTATCTCTGTGAAAACTATTTTTAAAATTACACTTCTGATTATCTCAAAACAATCAAAATGCAGAAAAAATTCAACTGTCTTCTCCACTTACATGATCCTGAAAGTCATCTTTGTTTTTTTCTATTGTGACCTAGAGGCTTCCCTATTAATTATTTTTTATAGAATAAGGGAGATCTATTAAATCCATAGATTTTCCTTTACATAGGCAAACTAAAATTTAAAAAACTATAAGGTTACTTATGGAGTTCATTTTTTCAAGAAACATATATTTACTAATTGATACAGTTACTAAAGAATAAAATAGCTATAAGGTGCTTTGGTGTTGAAGTTTCTCAAAATTTTTTAATTCTGCAGAAATTACTGAATTTCATAACTTGCTTTATTTCATGTACATTTAATTCAAATGTCTTCATATTAAATGGCCTTTTTGTTTCAAAGAAACTACCACCTATTTTCTCTCTCAGTTTGACTTTTAGTCTGGAGACTAGGGGGATCAGAGGGTGTCTTGGCACTAAGTACAGGACTGGGAACACAAGAATTAATTTGTACAGGGGTAGCCGAGGAGCCCCGGCATGTGCTCAGTGGAATCCTGACAACCCATTTTTGATGCACAATTGTAACAAATCAAAAGGAATACTGCTTACTTTTAAATTGCATGAGCTAAATTAAAGATCAAAAGTAAAAGTTCTCTTTGTAAACCTCTGCTGACTGAGGCAGGATGGTAGTTTGTGTGCTGGTACATATTCCAACATGTATACACACATATCATAAAATAACCGTATCTATTTCCAGGGTAATTAGAATAATGCTTAACTTTATTTGGTATTACTTTATAAGGAGATATACAAATATTTTAGGGATCATGGGATCTATTCCAGAGGAAACTAACCAACAGTGAACATCTTCAAATAAAACCACCCCTGGATACGATAGTAAGTGTAAGTATTAAATTAAACATTATACATTGTCAGAAAGAGGAAATTGTAGGGCCTTTCCAAATTGTACTTCATAGAAACTCAGTAATTTTATTTTTCATTTTAAGCATGTGGTTGATTAATGAATTAGAGTAGGTATCGGGTTAAAAGGAGAACTTTCTCCGCCATCTAAAAGAAAGGAAATGCAGAGCCTTTGAGCTTCAACACCATCATTTCTTAATTAGAAAAGGATCAGTACAAAACAGTTTATTTATAATTTCAATCCCTCCCCCCTTTTAAGCCATAGATCTCAAAATTTTATTACAATGTTTGTTTACAATGGGACGAAATTTCGCAGTGATCACTTTCTTGCAATTAGTTGATAGCTTTATGTCCTTCCTGCTTGGCATTCAGGCTTTGGCCGGATTATATGCTTATGGTTTTTAAAGAACAAAATATACTATCTACCCTCACCTCTTGCCCTACAGACCACCCAAGTTTTTTAGTCTATGGGAAAGAGTTCAGGCATAAACTCCTAATGAAACAGTTTTTCCTTTTTTTTTTTTTTGGTTGAAGTCTTACAGCTTTTATGCGAGATAAAAGGAAAATACAAACTTGGTAATGTGAAAAAGTTCACTCATCCACCAGCACCCATCCTTAATAAAGAAACAAAGCTTTCAATTACTCTACAAGAGATCTCTTTAAAAACAACTTGTTTTCCTCTTCCTTGAGGAGAATATCCCACACCATTAACGTTCAAATAATAAGAGACCATCACTCAGAAATCCCACCTTAAAATAACTAGAAGGTCAGGCTTTAACTTGAGAGGAGACAGGAAATTCCTGGTAAAGACTGAAACTTTCTTATTTAGTTTCTTTTACCTTTTTACCTTGGTGTACTGTAAATTATGTAATAGAAAAATTTACCCATTTTTCAAAGGTCTCTGATTAAGAATTGTTGTCACTTTTAATAAAAAAGAGATAATTAAATAAATTAAGGAAAATAATTCAAGCTTCATTTTGAATTTCCTGACTTATCATGACAGCCAGTTTCCTGGAGCTGGTTTGGTTTAATTTTGCTGTAGAAGTCTTAGAAGATAATTTTTTCATTGCATTTTTTTAAGATAATAAATTAAAGATAAAAAAGAAGTAAGACATAATAACCATACTTAAAAAGTACAGGGTATGGTAATACTGTAAATAGCTTTTTTATATTTTAACTAGTATGTTAAGTGATTATGAATTAATATTCACTCTATAATTTGGGAACTAGAAAAAGGTCTTCAATGTTCAGTCTTTCATCTTTTTAATTAGATTCAGGGTAGGTTCAGCATAACTGTGAAGTGTTCATATGCCATATACCTATCATAATTATATTTTAAAAATCTATTAGAAACACAAATTGCCCAAAAGTCTTATGAGTAATCATTTTACCCCCCAGAAAAAGTTACAGTTTTTCAGGCTCAAATATTTTTGGAGATTTCAGTTTAATAGAACTGTTTCGTATTAAAGGATAACGTATGAACTCACAAATATTTCTTTCTATCTTTTCAGGTTGCATGCATCATTCCTTTAACTGAACTGAGTTAACTGGATCAAATTATTTATGGGAGAGAGGGAAAGCTATACAGAATTACAGTAATTTTTAACTTCCACCAATATGCTCTTTTGTAAGTGAATCACCCTATAACTATTTTCTGTTGCACTGAATGCAGCAACAATAACAAAATAGTTTCTTAAGGTACTTGTTTTTGTATATTCTGACCTTGTAATTATTTAAATAGCAGGCAAGTTTACTGATATTTTTCATTCTGTAAAGAATAAAAAGTCCTCTACTGAGAAGTGATGACCAAAAACAGAATCAAACATTATTTTCTTGAAATTAATAAATAAATGGAAAATTCTACTTATCAGCTCTTTGTTAAAACTGTACCATATCTAATCACTGCATGAAAGTTGAGATGTGTAGAAAACTGTCATATTTTTTAGTCTCTAAAAGCTAATTTGCTCTCCATAAAGTTTCTATTTGCTATTTTCTCAGAATTTTACAATTAAAGGAAAATCATAAACTATTTGTTTTCTTTAAAATTATTTGAAAAAACTCCTAAGTACACACTCCTGGGACAATAAGGTTTGATTTTGTTTTTGTTTTTGTTTTTTAAGAAATCCCACGTACTATAATTTTGGCTATCTCAGTATTTTGTTTTTTAAAGGGCAGAGGAGTTTGTTAAATTCTCTACAGATATGAATTGATCATTTATATTAAAACAGCCCATACACTACTCTGTACTCACCAGAATTAAATTTTCTATCTGTATATTTAACACTGTTAACTCTTTCTTATATGAATTACAAGGAAATTCTCCAAAGAGTCTGGTCTTGCTTTTTGAATATGAAATGAAGTTTCCTTTTTTATGTTTAAGTCACTAGTTTGTAACTATTGCACTAACAATGTCCAAAACACATTCTGAGCATCACTGTGGGTAACTTGTTCGTTTCCACCCTTTTGATTCATGGCACAGCCCTGTAGTTAATTAAGAGGAGGAAAACTTAAGCCCACAACTGCTTTTATTTGTTTTTCACATCCATTCTTAAAAATTTTCCATTAAAAAGAATATAAGAAATTTAAATAAGTTCCTGTTGCTTAACAAAGTATTGGCAAAAATACATCCCCTTGTAAAATCCCACTATCAAAGCATCAGATATCAAAGTTGGCTGGATGAATTGCCAAATACATTGGGCTCATTAATTATTTTAAAAATGGCTGCCGTTTCCATGTAAATGACAATTTTCTTTTTCATGGCCAAGGTTAAGGTACTTATCTACTGTAAGAAACATGTATAAACATAGACTTTAACTTCAGTGTTAAAATATGCAGTTTTTGTGAAGAGGAAAAACATCTGGTTCAATTACTCTGAACTCTGACTACATGTGGGCCAGTAATAATATGAACTGGATTTAAGAATAAACCTTGTGCTTAATCTTTGTTTTTTTGTTTTTTCCTTCAAATTTCAATGTGAGTTTTCTGTTATGTCAGTTATCCATGTTAGCACATTTGGAACAAGTGTATAAGTATACTTTCTGAATAAAGTTGAAAGTCTAACTTGTTTTTAGTTCCATAATGTTTTAAGGTTTAATTCTATTGTGTGTTTTTTTCTCCCTTTCCCCTGGCCCTCCAAAATCACCAAATCTGGAAAACAGACTGATTGTGTCTGCCCATGAGCAAAGGAAACCCGAAGGAACCAAGGGCCTGGCTGGACAGAGTTGTCATGTGTCTGCCTGTCTACACTTGCTGTGCAGAACATCCGCTCACCTGTACAGCAGGCACAGACAGGCAGTCACATGACAACCCAGCCTGAATGACAACCAGCCATTGAAAGAAAGCAGCCCTCACACCATAGCATCTACACCAAGAGCTACAACCAAAATGAGGGGCGTGGGGGCGTGGGATTTTAATCTGTTGGTTTAATACTTAACTCGTATGTATAATTTTATTTTGATTCGAATATTGAAACCCACCAAAAGTAAAGTGAGTGGTGCCTATGAAATATAATAAAACCCATTTCTGAAAATGTTCCTGTGCTTTCTATAATTCTCTTTTCCTAATGGTTGTCAGTAAATTACTAGCTTTGACATTTATTGCACACAATTTTGCTGTACCCCATAATCAACAGGACAAAATAACATATCTTCAGTCTGATGCTTAACAAAGAATAAATTATTCTAATAATTCTATTCCAAAAACTAAGTTCAGTTTTCTGTATCAGGATTTTTTAAGAGAGAGGGAGAGAAAAAGTAAAACAGAAAAGGGATAATGTCCCAGGGGATCGCATACTTGGAGTTAATAACCTCGCCGGTTTGGGTCTGGGTAAAACACAGTGAAAAGAGTATTTATTGACAACATATTTTTCAAATGTATTCAAATGATTGTTTCTCATCTTTTGATGTATAGAAAGTTGAGACTGATGCTCTGATATTCCAATTGTCATGATATATATATACAGATTTATTATTATGTCAATTTTTAATTAAGCAGGGGCCTACACTGCAGTTTTAAGGGAGAATTTACGGGGCCAATGCACTCCCTTGGAATACATGCTCCCATTCACCATAAACTTTCAAACTCTTAAGCTGTTCAAGCAATTCAATTTTCAAAAAGAGCAAGAAAAGGGATAATGGGTATGCAATGCATATCTTGCCATATTTTTTGAGGAAATGTCAAACTTCAGTTTATACACTGAACTGCAGTGAAATGACCAGGTCATTTCAAACATATACGACTATGTCAAACACATAAGGGTAAAAAGTAGGGAGATAGATAAAATTAGAAATTTCACAACTTTGATTTGACTCATTGAAATGTTTTAACTTTAGTATTTAAAGTTAATGTTCATCTTCCTTAGAAAAATTCTGGTCAAACTTAAAAAAAGGTAGCCCAAGGCTATCCAAAATTTTCAGGCTTTTTGAAACCTAATTAAATATTTTAAATATATACTTTGGACTAAGCAAACTATTTTCATTCAGATATTTCATTTGCAGAGTGAAAGATTTAGTCTTAAGGATAAATACCCCATGAGTTTCAAAATTTCCACAATTTTTTGATATTTTACCAATTGTGACACTGTATGTAGTTCCTTTAAAAAACAAAACAAAACAGTGATTGCACAAAACTCTGATGCAAAAACATGATTAAGACTAAATTCTCACATTTAACAATCTGGCCAAGGAAGACAGTTCATCTGCTAAAATATGCTTCTGCAAAGCACATTGTGCAATGGTCTTTACCTTAAATAAAGGTCCCATTATTAACAAAGTCCTAAACAACAGTTCACAAAATGTAAACTATAAAAAGGAAGTCACTATAAGTGTGTCACAGAATATTTACATAGTACCACCAATTTCAAATGCTTTATATAATCTAATTTACATGTTCATATAATATGTAAATATGCAATAATTTACATATTATAAATTGTAACATGAATATATCATATGCTTTATTTAATCTATATATTATAATACATAATTTACAAACACCACAAGCAGATATCCACTATGGATCATTTTACTGGCCCCTACAAGGCGGTCTCAGGATTTTGCTTTAGAGCTCTGCAGATGACACAACAGCAGGGACAGAACATAAAGGAGACTGTTCATTTCCATCAAATTCCAAAGGGAAAACTAGGAGGCCAGCAGGGTCATCTTTAAGTGAGCCACTCCAGAATAATGTTTCAAATCATTTTCCCTTAAAACATGAGGTTAACTAAATCTTGGTTTATGTTTTTTTCCTTAGCTCCCCCCAAAAATGCTTGAAAGAACATTATGTATATTTATATTCATTAAATGAGGCACATAAAAAAATTTTACTCTTCCAGGAAAGGGTAATAAAAAGGGTAATATTCTTCTAGTATAAACTTTTGAGTAGAACAAATAGTATATATAGGGAAGTGGGTTTGGGTCTGTAAATATTATTAATAAATTTGAAATAACATTTGCCATTATAGGCAGTTGCATAACACTAGGTATTTTTCAAAATTATAAATCTGTGCATAATGCCAGAATGTGTAAATGTTGGTATGAAATAATCCTACTTAAAAAGCATAACAGAAAATAGCTTATGTGTGTGAGAAAAAGTACACACAACCACGATCACGAAGAATTTTAAGTAACATAAGCATTTTAAAGTCCAATTTTTCATGAGACTTATTTTTGTAAAAATATCTAATTTTTGCTAACTAAAACAACAAGGAGTGTGAATCATGCTCACAGGGTCAGTCCTGCCCTCCTCATCACAGGGAATGCAGACAGGCAGGAAACAGGCAGAATCTTGAAAGTTTCAGTAAAAATTGAAAGACCTGAAGATTTCTATAACTTTTTGGTCTCACAACTTTGGCCATGCAGGATAGTCAGGCATATAGCTGTCATTTTGTTCCCTATTACCGAAGTTACATTTCTCATCTGTTACAACTATATAATAAAAACAATACTAAGTAAATATCCCTATATAAGAATTATATAATCTCCTTATCAAACTATCCAATACCTCAACCCACAAAAATGAGGCCTGTAATTTTTTAAGAGTCCAAAGAATGTCCTTATTCTAATGCAGATTTTGGATTTTCTGGAATAGTGTAAGGTTCATGCATTTCCATTGGAAACACTTCTGTTGAATTACCCTACTTTCCTATGAATATTCCATTGTGATTTTAATCTTCATGTCAGAATATAGAAAAGAATAAATATAGTCTGTGTATTATGTTTATACATAAACTAGCAATCCTCTTTCTCCAGAGATTTTAACTATCATTTACACATTTCTCATTGTTATTAAGAAAAATAAGGCTCTTTTCTCCTTGAATCAGACTATACTATTCTTCTACAATTCACCTTTTATAAATAAATGCCATCACTTTTTCCCAAACCTGACTTTAAAGTATTAATGTAAAACTATCTAAACCCAAAATCCAAAATCTATTTATTCCAAAACTTTTCCCTTTTCCAAATCCCTCCCAAGAACTGTACAAAATATATTTACAATGTATGAAAATAACACTGGGAAATAATTTTCTGCATACATGATCTTCAGGCCAGGAAGTTATATAGTCAGAAGAGAAAAAAAATCCATTCACCTTCAATGATGGAAATTAAAATTTTAAGACAATCTACCTCTAATGGTAATTTTACCCTGTAATTCAATAAATTAGTTTAAGCACATGAGATACCAGGATGGGATGAATTATTACGCTGCACTTATTTATTTGCTGAATCACATCTTCACTCACCCAGTATTTACATGATGCCATATCAATGCTCTGTCTCTGAACAATGAACAGTGAATAAGACAATGACTCCTGGTCTCAAGAAGCTTACAGTTCAGCAGGAACTTAAAATATTCAACCAATACTTGTATGTGTGAGGAGTTGTCATGTCAATCTTCACCCTCTGAAAAAAATCTCTTAAATCCTTCCATTTCCATCAATTTCTTTCAACCCACCCCAGCCCAGGCTGCTATTCTCTCTTATGTAGACCACAGCCATAGCTCTCTAACAACTCCCCAACACAGTTTTGTCCTCCTCCAATCCATTCTCTACAAGGCAATCAGATAGATCTGCAAAAAAAATTCAAATCATATTATGTGACTCTCCAGCTTAAAAACTTCAAAGGCTCCTCATCATGCTTAGGATCAAAATCCTTAATTTTTAAAGAGCCCTTTTCTCTGTTTCAGTCACACTGGCCTTAATTCAGTTTCTTAAATTCCTCGGGCTCAGTCTTGCCTCAAGACATTAATAAAAACCTTCTCTGACCACCCAAATTTAACATCCCCCCATGCTGTGATCCCCACAGCAGACACACTTCAAGTCAAACACATTACTAGATTTATTTTCTTTGTAGCTTGTAATCTGCATCTGACAGGATTTCCTGTTTGTTTATATGTTTTCTTTATTGGGAAATATCCTTCACGAGGGCAGATAGCATGAATTTCAATACACAACAGGTACAAAGAAAGTATTTGTTGAGAAATGATCAGGTGATTAAGAGCATAGCGCTGACACTCAGCAGCTGGCTAAGTTACTCATTCTCTGTGAGTCTCAATCTTCTTTTCTAAAATGGAGAATGTAAATAATGTATTGGCATAACTCAGTGTCTGATAAACTATCAATACTCAATAAATGTTAACTATTATGATGGATGATCATCATCATCAAGATTATCACTCATTGAAAGCTGGTCTTTAATAGTTTAAACTGGTAGAATGAAGAGTGGAGATACTATTTACAACCACAATTACTGTAGAACTAGGGAGCATCTTAACTGCAAGTCCACGTGGGTTTGATTGAGCATGTTGACTATTTTGAATAAGCAAAGGTGAGCCTGCCTCAAAGCCTGGACTAGATCTTGAGAGAGCTGATGCACATAATAGAGTGAGAAGCACCTTGAGTTTGGGGCAATCCGGTGTTGAGGGGAGAGATGGGATTGGGAAGAGAAAGACAAAAGCCAACACATTGTCCTTGGGCTGGGCCAGCACAAGGCTAGGGCTGCCAGTGACATACCCAAGTGGGTGTCCACTGGTTAAAAACTGCTGTGCAGAGCCGTATCTAATATTCTATTCGAAGTTGTTTGAATTGCTGCATGGCTTTCGCCAATCCTTAGTAAAGATAAGTACTATAAATTTCCTTATGTCATTATTTTGATAGAAATCAAAGGAGCTAAGTACATCCATCCCAGATCCAAGGGGATGTATGTGGACACACAAGGCGTCATGTCCAAACTCTGTTTTCACTCCCATAAACAACCCCTCCTTGACCTGAGGTACACATACCAGCAGAATGTCCTGGGAAAGATGAACCCAGGTACAGGCCTATGTAACCCCTAGAAATGTGCTCAGGGCTACTTATGAGGGAAATTTCAGAGTCTAGGGTACTGGAGCATGACTCAGAAAGACAGCCAGATTTAGGCAACTCCCGTTGGTGCTTAGTTATAACTGTCTAACCTTGTAAAAGATGGTTTATTTATTTGTATGTTGCAGAAAGCCCCAATCTTAGAATGATGTTAGAGGATAACATACAGTCAAGTATGATTATATCTATCATAATTGTCTACTACATTGTACTATAAAGACTCTTGAAGATAACACATGGAAATAACATTGCCTGTGACACAGATGGTAACCTTTCTATTAACCTCATCTACCAGCAATATTACAAATAACATTATTGTAATGTAGAATAATGGTTCACAAAGTACACTCCATGGATGCCTGAGGGTGTTTGTGAATCTGACAAAATTTCAAGGGTAGGGTGGATAGATCCATTCAAGATGGGGAGAAGGCAGGAACAATGCTGGGACTATTACAGTCGTACCAACTCTAACTCAAAACTATTACACAAGGTCATCATGCCATTGCCTCAGTCAGCTTGAAGGAAATCACATATTTTGACATCATTATCTCTGATTCTTAGCTGAGGTGTAGGAGGACCCATAGCCTGGAGGGGAGGAGGCGTGGCAAGTCTCACTGAAGGAATGGGATCTGAGTTCCCTCTTATTGTCTAAACCTTACCATTCTCTGCTACAAAACCCAGATCCCATACATCCTATCTAATAATATGAAATGGCAAAAAGTTAGAAATTAGAAGACATGTGAGTCACAAAATGACATTACAGTGGGAGAGCAGTGTTACTTGTAATGGCAGAAACATATGTGTGTGTGAATAAATGTGATACCTAAAAATTTATATATATAAATTTATATTTAATTTATTATATATAATATATAATTTCTTAAGTCCTATAAAATTATAAAATTTAAAATACATAGAAATTTGTATATAATAAATTATATATATATAATATACATATAATATATAATTTCTTAAGAGTCCTATAAAATTCCTTTGAGGTGGTCTGGTCAGCAGTTGTCCCCATTTGTTAAATGAAAACAGGCTCAGAGAAGAGTAACTTGTTCCAACATTGGCAGTTAGAGCAAATCCACATCGTTCAGTGCCGCCCCCTTTGCCCTGCACCAAGCACATGGTCGACAGGGTCTTTTGTTCAGTTAATGTCATCCTGAAACACAGTCTGAGCCACTGTTCTTTAACCACAAATGTATTTCACAAGTCATTTATATTTATTACAAAACTGTCATAAATAAAACTATATCTATTCATATGACATAATATACTATTTACTCAACAGCCAGTTAGGTCATTATGAAACGTATCAGTCTAATTACACAAGAAAACAGAAGGATGGTAGAACACAGAAAAAATGTGACAGCTCTGTATGGAACTTTAAATATAAATTTACTGTTGAATAAATGAATTATAACTAACTTCATGGTATTTGCTATAACACATTTGTTTGACTAAAAAAAGACAGATTGTCATGTAACAGGATTTCCAAAATGTGTAGGTGGTGAGATAGATACAGACAGATATCATAGGGACAAAACACAGCACCCAGTTTACCAACAAATTTGACTCCATGAGTAGAGTTAGAACTGCAGCCTTGCCTCCCAGCAGACACTGCTAATAACTGTTGAATACTAGCAAAGAGCGTGGAACAGTGCTGCCCTTCTTTTTGTCCTGACAGCAGGCCAGAGGTGGTCTGCAGTGGCAGGAAGCTCTGTCAAGAGAAACGGAGCAGGGATAACAGTGGTGGTGGCCGAGGGCTGGTGAGGTGGAATGAGTATGACTATGACTCCAGGGGAAAAAGGCTCTGCCCCACTGACACAGACAATGTGAAGCTAGGGGTCATTCATGAAGCAGGCATTAATATTTTGAAAACTTCCTATCTTGTTTCCAAGGATAGCTTTAAATGAGTTAATGGTAGCTAAGCATGGCAGTGCAGCTGTACGTTGGCCCATCAGTTTGCTACCCTGAACATAAGTGCTCCTCTCCCACCACACCCAGTACAAGCCACCATCTTCCCTTGCCTGGACCACTGCTACAGTCTCCTAGCTGGTCTCCCTTTTCTTTTAGTCTTGCCACTCCCCTCCTTCCACACACACATTCCATCCCACATACCATGCCTAACCCAGCAGCCCGAGTGAGCTCTCTTAAACATTAATCCAATCATGTTACCCCTGTTGGAACATGCCAATGCTTTTCCTTGGAATAAAATCCAAGTCATCGGGCAGGACCTTAATGGGGCTGCTGTCACTGGTACCTCTGATTTTATTCCCCATCTCTTCCTCCAATTGCTCTTATATTCCAGCCACAGGTGCCTTGCTGACTCCCACCCAGGGGGGTTTATATTCATGGTTCCATCTACCTGGAATGTTCTTCCAAAGTCTATACAGCTCATCATTCTGACTGTTGCCTCAATGTTATTTCCTCCCAAGTACCCAATCTAAAGGTCCCTCCCCATCACTTTCCAGCTCACTTCCCTATTTTATTTTCTTCAGAGCCTTAATATCTGATATTGTATTAGTCTACTTGTTAGTTTCATAGAGCAGCAACTTTGTCATTTTTCTCTTTCTTGAAATGGTCTAAACTGAACATTTTCCTAAACGGTCCTCATCTAAATCACTCTAATTTTTTTCAAGGGTTATTCCTACCCCAACCCCTCATGCCCAACCACCCTCTACACACACATGTTTAATAAAATGGTCTCTGGCACTCAGTTAATATTATAACTGAACACATGTATTTTCTATTTGTTGTAATCAAGAGCTCATGAGGAAACTTCAGCAGCAGAGATGTTGTAAAACATTATCCTGGACAGGACGACATGGTGACCATTAGCTCACCAAGCCCTCAAAGCTTCTTCTTTCCCTACAGGGAGCATCACGTGCCTTTTGATGGCCACATAGCCAGATCAAAGAACCTTAAAGTCCTACTCCAACAGCAGTAGTTAATTCCAGTCTTCGGAGGCCCTAATACTAACACCCTGGCGAAGGTCAATGCTGAGATGCCTGGAACTCATCTTAATGTATCTTCTGTGGGATGAGATTGACTTGGAAAACTCTAGCATCTCTAGGATCACTGCCTGCATTTGTGGTTGAAGACATAAACTCTGGAGCCAGAGAGCCTGGGGGTTCAAATTTCCGCTTGGCTATGAATTAGCTAAGTGCCCTTCAGAAGTTAGTTAATCTCACCAACACCATACATTCTACAACAGGGGAAACTGAGCCCTTATAGAAATGACTTTTCAGAAGGTTGTTTTTTTTTAGTTTATCCCTCTGAAAAATGGGGGTAATAACAGTGCCTATCCTTAGAATTGTAATGTAAATGAGTTAATAAATACATGTACATATACAGTACATATATATAAGCGTATATAAGACATCAGCTATTATTATTATGATTCCTCAGCAAAATCTTTTGCTTTCCCTAGAATAACTGATAAAGGACCAAGACTAATGTGTATTTAAATGTACATAAATAATCATCTAAATCCTTGCAAACAAAACATATATGAGAGAAGATCTCTCAGGGCAACTGAACACAAAAGAAGATAGTCTACTTATAGATTCTTATATCTGAGGAGGTGTCTTAGAGCTCCTGAACTGTGCTCTTTAAAGACTGGAACTTCCCGCAGAATGACAGGGTGTCTAAGCAGCCCACACAGCAAAGAAACCATTGCTAATCCTCAGACTCACAATAACCAAATCCACATTTGACTGATGCCAATGAACTACATGACATAAAATTTTTATAAAGCTTTTGAGTAGAAAATTTCTTTGGACATTTGTATAGAATTTGTTTTCCCTTGCTGCAGAAAATTACTGGCCATCAGCAGATCAGCTGATATTTATTCAATACTCCATGGTGTGCAAAGCACTTAGGAAACAAAAAGAATTATATAAGACCTGGACCTTTTCTTCCAACAACTGACACAGGTACCTTGTAGTACTTTTAAAAGGTATCAAGCCAGGATTGGAAGGCCTTCCAACTCTGAAATGCACACCCTTTGCAGCCAAATAAAATAAAGATAATCCCACTTGTAGTTTTGCTCTCACAGCACGTTCTTATCTAAAGATTGCATGCTGCATTATAAGCCCCCAAAACTTCTTGGATAAGACCAGGGATATTAAAATATGGTTTAATTTCCACTCATGCCCTCTCAAATTCAGCAGTATCACTTTATAGAACTCTGATGGCTCTGCAAGACTGATAATATTTTTTGTGCGTGCTTTTGTAGCTATTAGATTTAAATGAGTAGTAAGTCACAGGACCAAAATTATTAACATCTAACATGAATGAGAACACCATAATTATCATAATTCATGCTTTAACACAGAAATTAAATTCTCAAAGAACAAAATTCACACAAACAATTATCAAGACTCAGTTGATGACTAGTGATTTGGGTATTCTCAAAAGCCTGTCATTTGAAGCAGATGTCACAGCAACAATTCCAAAATACCGTATTAATTCTACATCAATACTGTTAATTTCATTCTTAAGATTCTCTATATCCTTGGGTCTTTTCAACATATTATTTAATGAAAATCACTTTCACTGTACCATTACCTTGCCAATATCACAAAGAAGGACATTTCCAAATATTGGCCCCTAACTCCATTTCTTCAGGTATGCAGATATGTGACTACACCAAAGAAATGAAGGAAATTTGAGGGGAACATTGTAAAATTGAAAATATTTGAGGAAATCAGTACTCCTTCAAAGAACATCTCAAACTAAGTATTACTCAGTGAGAACCACTCATGTCTCCAAACTGTATATCACAATAATATCAACTGATTTGAAATTGGAAACACATTAATAAGAAAATTGTCACTCTCTGTGGCTTACCTCATCATCTTTGTACCAGGACAAGCTTTCAGCAGTAAGGACAAACCAGTATCCCTTAGAGCCTCCTTTCATGATGCCAATGTTGCTGATGGTTAACCAGCCCTTGCGAATCACCTACAAGAGAGCACAGATTGCAGGTTGTTGAGTTTAATATGAGACAATGGAGAGCACAGGTCTTGAACCAAGTGTAGTTTAAAGCAGGATACAAACTGAACAGCATATTTCCCCAAAACCCAACTAGTAAACTAGTCAAGATAGTTTTTCTTCCCAAACTACAGATAACCAGAGGGAAGTCTCTCCCATCAAATAAACAAAATCAAAGTCATGAGCTTATATGGATGGCAGAAGAGGAGTGACTGAAACGACAGGAATGAAATGAGGCAGACGAATAGGCTTGTGCCAGGCCTATCTGGGACAGTGATGCCACGAATAAAACATACTTAAGTGTACTGGGGGAACAACAGACTCCCCATGCCCACTGCCTCTTCTCCTCCCTCCCCTAGTCCATCTGCGTGCCCAGTTTTCATTTTGTTAGGATTTCCTCCAGAGACTGGCCACCAAGTTATAAAAGAAGAAACTCAAGCCAACCAATTAGTTCCTTGCTAACAGCTCTGGAGATGAATTTAAAAAGCTGGAACAATAAGTTACAATTAAAAGCTTGGTGTTTTTTAATGGTTTAGATTTATCTTCCCCTTCTGGTTATTTGCCATTCTAAAAAATATGTAGCATCTTCATCAAAATCTTTAAACCTCTTTAAAATTTTAAAACTTTAACAACTTGGATTTTAGATTAGAAAGAAATGATTTTATAAATAGAATTTAAGTGAAAATCTATTGCTGTAAGGTTAAATTCTGTTTTCCATATGGCATGGTTTACCATCTTTTCTATGCTACAAAATTTTTGTCTTCATAGGAACCAGAAATGAACTACTACATGAAATTGTGTGGTACTGTCTAAATATCAAAAATCATCCTGGACCTACATTCATTCAATACCCTATAGATTCTGAAATATTTAAGAAATTATTTATTGAATGACTAATGGGTATCAGTTCCTAAAGGAAGATGAAAATGAAAATACCCCAATAATCAGATTTTTAAAAAAATATTGATACTACATTTTCTGTTTAAGGAGAGTCAATCCTAGGGAAACTGAAATCAGCCAAGGTTGTCATTAATGATCTTCCAACCCTCTCTCCCAGGCCCAGTGCCCTTACGTCTCTGTCTCAGCATCTACTTTGTATTCATCTGTAATTTTTATCGACTCCCACAGAGAACCACGCTCAGTCCCAGACTAATGCAGTTCTCTCCATCATTCAAAATTACTCCTTCCTCTTACTCTTTCTTTCAGAAAGACAGAAACAATACTTCTCAAAGTATGGTTCCTATCAGCTGTATTATGATCACTGGGATGTTTCAAAAGATACAGACTTTTGGGCTACTTATCAGTCCAAATGAATCAGAATATGTACATATGAAGCCCAGGAATCAACACTCTAACATGTTCCCAAAGTGATTCTTACTTATACTGAAGTTTGATGACCCTTGTGTTTACACATACATCAAAACTTCATTCTCCTTAGAGCAAATGATCTCATCTAATTTTTAAATCAGAAGGAGCTGGTCAAATTATTTCACACCAACATTGTTATCCACTCTGCCAGGGCTTACAAATACCATACTGATCATGGTACTAAATGAAAATATTCTTATTATTTCATTTTTTCAGGTGTTTTTGGATAGATGGCAAGTCTTCCAGATAATCCACAGATTTCAATAAGAGAATCACTATTTGATTTACTGGTAGAAAAGGCTGGCTCCATCAAGGACAGCCATGAATTCAGTTCAACAAACGTTTCTTAAGAACCTGTCATATGTCTAGATGAAAAAAACACTACAATGCCACAAGTCCCACCCTCAGGAACCTTATAGTTTAGTATGGAAGGTAGATCCTAAAGAGGTAATTTCAATCTAATAGTGCAGTAGGAGATGTATACCAAGCAACAGAAGGGCACTCAACACAACTTATGAAGGTGGAATAGGCTTTCCTTGAAGAGGTGGAACCTCAGAAGAGACTGGAAAAGAAACAGAATTAGGTGAGGACATAATCTTGTTTGCCTATTTGTTCATCTGTATGAAAAAGGACAAACAAAAACAAAATATCTAAGAGCCACATAGCACAAGAAAATGTAAGGTGGGGCTGAAGTTGAGGCTGGTGAGGCAGGTGGGGTAAAGTCAGAGGGGATCTAGTTCCATGAGACCCCAAATTTAGTGATATCACTTTCCTGGCAGTATTAATATAAATTTCAAGTACACATGTAAATTTTGTAAATGATATAAGACCATTGTATTAATAAATTATGTGCATCACATGGAATACACAAAGAAATTTAAAAGTATGATATGAAAATGAACTAAATATTTAATTTTTTATGTTGTAGAGGAAATGTATTTTGTTACATTTATTGCTTCATTAATGACTTTTCACATATACAGAGTTAGGGTGCTGGTATCAATATGTATATTAAATATTAATAAATGTGAACTGTATTCTTATTTCCTAAATAAAAATACATATAAGTAGATGTTCTACTATATCCTCCTGGATTCCAGTGGATTTTGCACACTCCCTCGAACAGACAAACCAGGTTATTTAAGCTATTGCAATAATCCACGTGAGAAATAGCCAAAGTGTTAACTAAAACCATGATGTAGTAAGGATGAAAATAAATGAACCTACAGGAGAAACACTTATTTGATAAAATCAACAGGACTTATGACTAGGTGAGAGAGAGATTAATGAAGGTAATACTCTAGAACTGCACTGTACAGTAGCCACTAGCCACACATGGTTATTGGGTCTTAGGGACTAGTTTCAATTCAGATGTGCAATAAGTATAAAATGCACACTGGATTTGGAAAACTTAGCACAAAAAATAATAATACTGTAAAATATCTCATTAAATGTTTTAGAATTTATCATGTGTTGAAATGATAATGCTTTAGATAAGCTAAGTTAAATAAAAGCTGTTTTTCATATCCATTTCACCTACTTCATTTTATTTTTAAGTCAGGAGACCAGAAAATGTTATATTACTTATGTGGCTTGCATTGTATTTTTACTGGGCATTGTGCTGTTCTAGAATGATTATGAAATTCTTGGGGCTACCAACTCAGAAGGAACAGAGGAAGAGAAACCATGTTTTGGGAAGTGGGGGAGTTGATGATGGATTCAGCCAAGGCCATGTTGAATTTGAGGCACCTGTGGGAAATACGCATACAAGTGCCCTGATGTCTGAAGCAAAGGGCGATACTAGGACTGGAGATGGAGACCTGCAAGTTATCAGTTTACATACATATAGCAGTATATTGTGATATGTGTGTCTGCATACATGTCTGATACATATGTATACACACACATATGTCTCTCTACATATAAACATTAGATATGAATATAACTAGAAAGTGAACATAACTATATAGTTTAACTTTGGGTTGTAATAGCGGTGGCTCATGGTGGAATCCTGGGGAAATAACATTTAAGAGGTGGTCAGAAAAGAGCCTGAAAAGGAATATCAGAGGAATAGGAGTAAAATCATGGGAACACAGGCAAGGTGAATTTCAAGGACTGTGTGATTGGGAGTGTCAGATTCAGCACAGAAAGAGGCATGCAGTGCAAATGTCATAGTGTCTTCAGCTATGCCAGTTGCAATGTAGTAGTGGAACAAACCAGAGTTCCTTGGATTGAAAAGTAAATGGGAAGTAAAAATGGAGACAATGACTAAAAGGAACTCTACCTAGAGGAGGATGAAAGAGAGGTAAAACCAAAATAGACACAGATGAAGGAGGTGTTTTTGTTGCCAGTTTTTGATGTGGGTTTTTTTGTTGTTTTCTTTTGTTTTTAGTGAGGGAAAGAACTAAGCATAGTTACTGCTTGAGGAGAAATAATAGCACAGCATAAGGAGTTGGTGATTCAAGAAAAATGATACAAGGACAAGAAAGAGTGAATCATGTGAGTTAACGAGCTCACATGTGTGCTCTTTGTGAGGGGTAGGAATTCTAGGAAGGTTATATTTGATCTTTCCATTTCTCTTGGTAAGAAGAGACTAAATTATCTGCAGGAGAGTGAGGGTAAGATGTTGGAAAGAAGGCTTGAGGATAGTGTAAGCATTCAGACAGTGAGTAATTGAATGAGAGAGTGAACATAATTAGAATTAGTAACAAAAAAAAAAGTTTACAAAACACAACACTATAAAACTCCTAGAAGATAATATAGGAGAAAACTAGAATGTCTTGGATATGGTGGAGTCTTTTTAGATATAACACCAAAGACACAACCCATGAAAGAAGTAATTGATAAGCTGGGCTTCATTAAAATGAAAAACTTCTGCTCTTTGAAAGATACTATCAAGAGAATTAGAAGACAAGCCATGGACTGGGATATAGTATCTTCAAAAAAAAAAATCTATAAAGAACTATTACCCAAAATATGCAAAGAACTCAATAATAAGAAAACAAACAATCCAATTAAAAAATGGGCCAAAGACTTTAACAGATGCTTCATTCAGATGGTAAATAAGCATATGAAAAGGTGATCCATATCATATGTCATCAGGGAAATATAAATTAAAACAACAATGAGATACCACAATACACTTATTAGGAAGGCCAAAATCTAGAACACTGACAACACCAAATGCTGACAAGGATGAAGGGCAACAGGACAGGAATGCCCCCACATTCTGGTAGGAATACAAACTGGAATAACCACTTTGGAAGACAGTTTGGTGCTTTCTTACAAAACTAAATATACTCTTACCATGTGATCCAGCAAGAGCAACCCTTGGTATTCATCCCAAAGATTTTAAAACTTATGTACACACATGCGTGCTTATAGCAGTTTTATTTATAATTGCTTAACTTGGAAGCAACTGAGATTTCCTTCAGTAGATGAATGGATAAATGAGCCATAGTATATGTAGGTAGTGGAATAGTATTCAGCACTTAAAAGAAATGAGCTATCAAGCCATGAAAAGACATGGAGGAAACTTAGAGGTGCATATTATTGCAACTATATGACATTATGGAAAAGCAAAACTATGGAGACAATAAAAAAATCAGTGGTTGTTGGGGTGGGGGTGGGGAAAGGCAGAGCACAGAGGATATTTTAGGTAGTGAAAATACTCTGTATGACATAATGATGGATATATGTCATCACACTTTTTTCCAAACCCATGAAATGTACAACACTGGGAGTAGACACTAAGGTAAACTATGGACTCAGGTGATTATGATGGGTCAATGGAGTTAAAAAAAAAGTACCATTCTGGTGAATGATACTGACAGTGGGGGCTATGCATAAGTGGTGCCAGGGGGTACCTGGGAAATCCTGTACCTACCTCTATTTTATTGTAAACCTAAAACTGCTCTAAAAAATAAGGTCTTTTAAAAAAAATGACTGAATCTTACTATGCTGATGGACAGTGACTGTATGGGGTATGTGGAGGGGACTTGATAATAGGGGGAGTCTAGTAACCATAATGTTGTTCAAGTAATTGTACATTAATGATACCAAAATAAAAAAATGGCTAAAAGATGAGAATGAAGACCACATCTTGCAGGTATATAATCAGCATAGTTTATTATTGTCTCCAGCAGAACTCTGCATAGTTGAAATAGAGAGAAGATAAATGGGAATTGATCTAGGGTTCTGAATTTCTGGACACAAGCGACCTCAGTATTTGGGTGTAAAGATGTTAAAGTTGGGGCAAGAGAGTAATTCAGGTCATCATGCATTCAGTCTAGGCCAGGCAGGGAAAAGAGGCCAGGAGGGATCTAACAGATAGCTAGAAGATGAATAGATGAAGGGACTAGAGATGCCAATTAAGTAAAAAAACAAAAAAACAAAAAAAACCCAGATACTATGTAAGTTGAGGCAAGAGTGGAGTTTTGGGAATTTAAGATGATGTGAAACAATAAATTGCCTGATCTTACTGGCACCACTGGATTCATCTCTCAAAGATGCACCACTATTTCCAGAAACACTGAATATGATAGCCTTAGAGAATATTTAGCAAACATCACTTTAGTCCAGTGGATATATTCAACTGATCTCTACGGAAAATATAAATTACTAATAACAGTTAAAATGAAATTTACAAAGAATCAACATAGAAAATAATTAGAATAGAGTATTATATTCTATGCCATTATAGTCATTTGCATTGCAATCGGCTTTCTCACTTGGAGAGAAAAAGATGCGGATTACAGCTACCTTATTGTGAGTGTACGTGGCCAATGGCCCCTCATGGGCACCCACGGATGTGTGTTCAGCACTGAATGCTTTCAGCAAGTTGCTGTCATAGGAAGTTTATGGAGCTTCGGCTTAATTCTAGCCTTTCCTGGAAAAAACTGGAAGCGGATTTGCCACAAGTAGACGTTTTTCCAATGACAACGAGCTCAAAATAAGAATTGAGGAAAGGCAATTCTTAATGTACTTTTTCACAAAAGAACTGAGAGGGAGATCACCAAATTAAGGTAAAAGAGTAGATAAAGATAGGAAAGGCAAGCATTCAGGCAAAATGTTTAGAACACAAGAGGTAAGATTGCTAAGGGGAAATCAATAGAATGAAACAAAGGGAAGTAAATGAGAAAGGGAAGACAGAGACTAAATAAAATAATAAAATTTGTAAAGAATGTCAAGACAAACAGGATTGATTATAGTCTTTTCATAGGGAAAGATATAATATAAAATGTTAATTTTGCCTACAAATTTCAAATTAACAAAAAAATTAATCCATCAACGTTCAGTACTATACCATTTACAGACTATTAGTGTTTGAGTATCAAATTCTGTCTTGAGTATCCAAGTAAACAAGGGCAAGCAAGCCCATAATTATGTGATTGGAGGGACTTTGAGAGCTGAAAAGGCATATTCATTTTGTAGGGCTTGAAGCAAACCAGTTTTTTAAGTTTATTGACATAAATGTCACCTAAGCTTTTCTGCCAAATGCAGAAACTTTGAAAGCAAATGCAAGACTGGAAAGGGGGACAGTGGAATAGCCCAGTCTCTTCTCTCGGTGATGAATTTAGTATAGAGTATGTATTCTAACTAGTTTCTCCCTTGCTGTGAGAATTCAGGCCTCGTCAGGGTTGGCAAACATATATGTTAGGGATAAGTTTCGACCTCAACATCAGGCCAGCAGACTGGATCATAAAATTAATGCATAAACAAGGAATACAATTATGGGAAGAAAAAAGTACATGTGGAAAAGTTCTAATGTGGCCAGTTTGGGCCTTGAACATTGTGAGCAGGCGTTTTTGACCTTTGCCTTGCTGATGGTATACCACACAAGTTTTTCTCAGTTCTGCAACTGGCTTTTAACTGTTACAGCCTGAGTGGAGGTTGTAAACCATAGACTGATACGTTTATTTTGGTAGTTCACAAAAGCTTTTACACAGGCTTTATCCACAGGTAAGTAGCTGCTTCTATAAAGCAGCTTCACACACTGCAGGGCCTACCTGGGTAAATGCTGCAGAGCTGCAGGGGCCCAGCAAAGGCACCGGCCAGGTGGTTACTCAGCTAGTTGGCAGGAACCTACCTTTGTGACAACAGGCATCCTCAGGGATAAAGGCTGCCTCTCCTTGAACTTGGCTGGCAGAGATTTTCATAAGCATGTGCCTGAGGCAAGGATTCAACTCTATGAAAGAGTCCTTCCATAAATAGGTCTGGTAGGTCTCAGGAGGGAGAACTAGATTTACTACTTTTAAACTGAAAGGTAGCTGAGGTCAATATGTATCACAGAGCACTCCTGAGGTGGGAGGTAGGAAGAGTTAGATTAGAGGCCTTCAGTGCCATTGTTTACCCCAGGCTAGGGCAAGGAGGGAACTGCAGAGAGCTAACCTTAACTCATGTAGCTTATTTACAGATTCAAGGGTTACCCCTCACCCCAGCACATGGTCTCAAGCTGGCTCTGGATTAATTACATAGATGGGAGAAAGTCTCTTAGGAGGCTTAGACTTTTAGATCAAGAAAGTATGTAATAAGAGGCAGGAAGGGAAACATAAAGGCAAAAGGAAAGTAAAAATTATGAGGTTTTGAATATGCTACACAGGAAAGGAAGGCAACTGAAAACCTGTGACTGGGGCTGCCACCACTGCAAAATGGTGACCCATTTCTAATAATCAAGGATAATAACAAAAGCTAACGTTTAGTAAGATTGTGAGCTAGACATTGTGCTGAGAGCTCCGCACATATTATTTCTTTTAATCTACACAATAATCCTTTGAAGGAGGTAGTATTTTCCTTATGTGACAGATGAGGAAACTGCAGTCAGGCTCCTGTTCACTGCCAAGCTTATGCCTGTAACTAACAGGCCTTCCAAATAGGAACTGATGTACTGTTTGTCATTTTACTCCACTTTACAGAGCACACTCAGAGGGTTCAGCCTCGTTGCACTTGGATAAAATAAAATCTCTCTGATGGTCTGATTTCAGAGGCCCAGCCCTTAACTACAACACATACAAGTTGGTTACAGTATTGTTTCTAATAGCAAGCAATTAGGAACAACCTATTTGACTAACTGGAAACTGGTTAATAGATTATGATATAATCCTCTGCTGTTAAATGAAACTGAACAAAAATACTTAATACATGATGTAAGGAAGTATTTTTGAAAGGGAGGGCTAATAGTAGGTAGGATACTAGAGTCAGATTGTCCATGATTGCCTCTTAGTTCCAACGCACATTAACTGGGTGACGCTGGGTTAGTCTCTTTGCCTCAGTTCTGTTACATGGTATAATAATGACACCTGTAACGGAATTGTTGTGAGGATTATGGTTAATAAATGCAAAGGATTTAGACAAGTACCTATTAGTATTACAGATGGTATTATTTCACTTACATTTGTTAATGTAAGAAAAGAAAAATAGACTGTAATATATACCAAAATGTTAATTATGACTGAAAATTGGTGGCCAGTTAGAGTTATATTTATGTCCTCCTGCAATTTTCTTGTATTTTTCCTACAATATTCATGCTACTAAAAATGCAAGTTGATATCACATTATCACTTGCTTAAAAGAAGCAATTTCTTGAGATTCCTTTTAGTGGGTAACAAACACAGCATGTTGGGAAACTGCAGCAGATTACAAACAACCTAGTAGTGAAATAACTCCATAGCACAACATAAGAAATAATTCTGGAATATTAAGTGGGAAATCACCATGATGAAAGAAGCTATTTTAAGTAAGGAACTAATCTGATTTTGACTAAAAACACATTAACAATGTGCAATAAAACTGACTGAAAATAAGGAAGGGACATATAATATTCATATAAAATCCCCTTTATATTTGAAGGTACAGCTGCCAAATGATAATAACTTTCTGATATCTCCATAAAACCAAACCTAAGTTTAAGTCATAACCACATAAATAAATTTTGTAAGTTAAGCAGAACTCCAAGTTATTATTTCATGAAATAACCTCACTAGGTAATCTAAGAAGCCCCCTCTCACTTTTCTTCTTACTCCTCAAATCTGTAAGGACTACCTCTATGGGGGCTCCATCATCTTTCATTCATTCTGCCCCATAGAAAGACCTGAAACCTCTTTCCATTGAGTCTCACTTTCAGAACATTAGCCTATGTCACATAACGAGTCCTTTTTCATGCCTCAGTAGTTCAGTAGGCTATTGTACTATCTTGATTCTTAAAACTACTCCTAAAGAATTTTTTCCCTGTACATTGTATCCCTGAATTTGTTCCACTGCATGTTTATGCATTATTTCTGCCACATGCACAGCTATTTCTGAAGAGTTCACAAAGAGTGAGCTGTTTATTCTCAGAATTTACTCACCTAAACCTCTACAAGATCCAGGCCATTAACTATGATGAAAATCAGGGCTCTACTTTTTTCACTTTTTTCCTGTGTATCTTTTCCATGTGCAGAGCTTCCTTTGAAGTTAATGGGAGCCCTCCATGTGGAAAAGATTCCAAATGATAGAAAACAGAATGAAAACTAAGCCCCTCATTTATTTCTCACATTCAAGGACAAAAATACACACATACAAAAGAAAAGATACCTCATAATTAGCAAATTCTGTGTAGAATTTATGTATTTTACTAAAAATAATTCAGGGTGCTTAAGAGAGCAAAAGAGCACCTCGGTAAATATTTCTAAGTTCATTTAATAGAAAATGAGTACCTTACATGTTTCAGGCAACACACTGAAAATACAAGGATAAAACACAAATAAATGAATAAAACAAAAAACCAGCCACAGTTCCGGTACTTCATGGAGCTTATACACCAATGGGGGAAAAGACACTAAGCAAAGATTCACACAGATAAATGTAAAATTACAACTATGTTTGGTGCTGCCAAGGAGCAGTTCAGTACAGTAAGAGAGCTCCAACCTGCATGGGGCAGAAGAGGCGTGCTTGAAGACTTTAGCACTTGCACTAAAATCTGACAGGTGTGGGGTGGGAGTTGGGGATGTGGTGACCATAGCACAGAAAGTAAGAGTGGGCCTTATGCTAGACAAGCCTGGAGAGGAGGCAAACCATGCCTGGCTATGTAATGTATGTGAAGAAATTTTGTCTTTAACCTGAAAAGAATGGGAAGCCTTTGAAGTATTATAGTAGGGCAGCAATGTAAGATTTGCATCATGAAAAGTTCCCTTCTAGCTCTGGTTTGACAGGTCAGAATGCTAGGGATAGAATTCTAAGTCACAGGCAATGATAACTTTGACAAGAAGTGGAAATAGACATATGGAGAGGTAGACACATTTGAGGAACATTTCAGAAGAAAATGGTATGACAATGGTAAGTGGGAGGTCGGCGATGAGAGAGAATGCAGCGTCAAGGGTTCTTGGAAACCAAGGCCCCCAGGTTTAAGTTGCTGAAACTGAACAGACTGGGAGGCAAATGCAATGAGAGAGTAGAACTATGTTTAGGGAGAGAATAAGTCCTGAGTTCAGTCTGGGCATGTCAAGATGTGAAATGTGAAACAAGCTATTGGCTATAAACAGAGAAGTCTCGATCAGATATACAGATTTATGAATTGTTGAACGTGCATGTGATTGAATCTATAGGTATGGGGGAAAAAATGACATAAAGTGAGGCATCCAGTAAGAAGAGAAGGACTGAGCCTTGAGAGAACCCAGCATGTTATAGCTGGGTGGAGGGATGAAATCACAAGAAGGCAGAGGGTGGCTAGAAGGGTAGGGGGAAAACACAGAATACTGTGTCCACAGACATAAACAGAAAAGAATATTTTAATAAGGCAAAACGACTCAAAAGATCAAATGCTACTGGGAGGGAAAGTAAGATTCAAAGTAAAAATTTATTCACTGGTTACTTTGAGTAACATGGATGTTATTGAAGAAAAAGTATTCAAAATATTTATCCACTAGTATGGCATCAGCCTGACCAATCTGAAGAGGTGCAGGAGTCACATTCCTACAGCAGGTACTGTACCAGAGTTTTGCTTTTATTACTGGATAAGGTGGATGCTGGAGAGATTTTTGAGAGAGAAGAGCCTCAGTGTCTCTGATGGTAGGTAGGCACTTTGGGGAGCAGCCAGTTATAAGAGTATGAAAGCATTCAATATTTGAATAGACTCTGTGGCTCCACTGATACACGCTGGCTACACAACATTACCACGCACTGCTTCTGGGGTTGGCTGGCAGGGAACAGCCAGACTGCAATGAGTGGGAGACAAGAGTTGGAGATCTCCCATGCAACTCTGATTTCATATGATGCATCAGTACCTTCACAACATCTTCCAGATGCAGAAAAAAAGTCTTACAAAATTTAAAAAGGAAAGAAGAATTGGCCAATGAAGAAAACAAATTATCAGAGAACTCATTTTTAAAGATGTTCCCGGACATTTTGACCCAAAAAGAGAAGACGTGCTGTCATTCAATCATTCAGGTTAAAGTGTTTTGAAGAGCAAAGCACCTAAACACACTGTCTTGTACAAAACAGCCACTCAAAAAGTGGTAGCTGTTATTATGATATGATTATTAAAAAATCAAATATGCCAGAGAGGGATAGGTTCAAGTATAAATAAATGTAACAGTTTTTGGGTAATTTAACACTAAGAATAAAAAGAATCCACCTATGATACTACTTTAATGAAACACAAAGAAGCTCCAGTAGCCCATATAGGTCTCTTCCTTCTCTGATTATTTATTATATCCATTACCTTAATTTAGCATTCCCACTATACTGTTTCAAATTACTTGGAATTGTGTTTGCTTTGCTCTCATTTTCCCAACAAGATTATAGCTTCATTGAAAGCATGGAGTTTTTGGGTTTGCATGTCAGTTCTACCATTTACCAGCTGTGGGAACTTGGGTAAGTTACTTAATTTAGAGTTCTTTTTTTTTTAACAGAATTGGCGCCAATACCAACTCAAAAAGATATTGTGAGTATTAAATGAAATTAATGTACATAAAGTACTCAGTAGAATGTCTGGCATCTGGATGTTTAATGAATGGTAGATATTATCAAGAAGAGACTGTGTTGTACACTCTTGGAAGATTTATAGTTTCTCTAGATCACAGGTTTGTCAATAAACTATTGGTACAATGCCTTTAAACCAGTGGCCATACCAATACCCAGGGCCTTTTGTAAATGTATGTAAGAGGCATACTATACAGTCACAATGTCTGGGAGACTCTACTGAGTAAAGGTTGGAATGATAAATGACAAAGTCTCTTAACTCAAGTGACAATAGCACCTGCTAGAGTCCAAATACAATTCATAATGGGGTGGTTAACAGTAAATGTTAATCAAGTTTAAATCATTTTCACTGTAAGATTGGAATTTACTATGTTCAGAATCATATTTCATAGCTTTATGTAATCATTTTTCTGGTGACATATTTAGGTAAAGACATGAATAATCACCATTCGTAACCCTCAAGTGACAACTCTGAGTAACAATTGTATGATTTAAGACTCAATTTTCTTCCTCTGGATGACAAAAAGTAAAGTTCAGAGTTAATAAGCAGCTTTAATATATTCCAAATGTTCCCTTCTGAATGTTAACATCACTGCTCGCAAGGCATTATTTTACATGTCATTCACATAACTGACCATCTACTTGTAGATTTTTAAATATGTAACTCTTCTTTCATTCGGCAGTTATTTTCTGAGCAGACTCTAAGTTAGACACAGGGAATAGAGCAGTGAAAATGGCAACTATCTCTGATCTCCCAGAGCTTACAGGGAAGTCAGGGAGGAGAACATCAAACAGGGAAATATACAAACACAGGGCAAGAAAGGCACATGTACTTATGAGAATGTAGCAGAGGACTGAAAACAGTATAGAAGTCAAGGAAAATAAGCCTAAGGGAGTGATATTCAAACCGAGGAAAATGAAAGTGTTATTCAGGCAAAAATGGAAAAGATGTGCCAGGCACAGAACAGAGCCTATCAAAACCCCCAGCCAGAAAAGAGCCTGGACCAGTGAGGGCACTGACTGATAATCATCATTGCGAGAGCACAGAATTCAGGAATCCTAGTGGCAAGAGGAGCTAAAAGTGGGCAGGAACAGATAAAGGGTGCTGAAATGCTGAAGTTTGGACTTTATCCTAAAGGTAAGGAATTACCTTTGAGTGGTGGTAAACAAGGGATTTGTTTACACATTGAGATTTGCTTTTGTTTGCACTAAAAGAGAAGAAAATCATTATCAGATGTTTCACTTGTTAACAATTTTTAAAAAAATTTTAGGAGAAAGTGTTGGACTCTGGTTAAAGTATTTTAATTATTTGTGAATTTTAATTACTCATTTTCTTCCTGACTTCCTTAATCACGGCTAATTGAAAATTGGCCGTAACTCAAGATACTCTGTGAGGAAACTTAATAAAGTGAGGTATGCAACAGATGAAATCCTGATTTCTATTGAAAACTGAAGAACATATAAGTAACAGGCATTCTGGTTTCTGATGGGAAATGGAGAGGCCCTGGTAAATATCAGTCATCCAGAGCAGCTATTTTGCTTAATCCCATAAACTAGTTGCAGATGTTGGCTCAAACAGCTAGGCTTTGCATCTGTAATTTAAAAATTGTCTCATATTTCCAAAACCTGACTCCGTATGCACCGGAAATCAGTGACATGAATTATGAACTTCAGGAAGAGGAGAAGCACAAGAAATGCCAGAAGTGATAGGAGATAATATTCAGAGCAGTGGCCGAGCTATGTGCACAGGATGAATGAAGGATGACACAGTTCCTTCCTCCAGGACACGGATCCTGCAACCAGGCATTTGAAAATGAAACCCTGAGAATGGATGTACCAAACAAGAGGAAGTCATTTACAGATAGTTGAGTTCTCAAAAACAAATCCTCCTTTTCCTTTTCCCCTCCTCCATTTTACAGCAGGTCAACAGGAAGACCAGAGTTGCTGGAGAAGGAAAAGATTTTTGAAGAGAAAAAAACTGAGAACACAAATGTGTGCTAAAAATGTCTTACCTTAATTACAAAGATCATTTTTAGTCTATGGGGCAGGAAACAATAAAGTGACTTGCTATTAAATTAGTGTTTTAGTTATGATAGTGCCTTCTCATAAAACACATTTATAAGTGAACAAAGACTCAAAACTTAGAAAAGGGGCTGGAGATGGTAGAACTCTATACATAAAGAATTCATGTTATATTGCAAACAAAGAATAACCTGAGGCATAAGAAATGAATTAAATTATGATGGTCACTGTATTTCATATTCATAATTGTATTTCCCAAGCTCATGTTTATTTACAATATTCCCAAGTAGTCTCTATCCAAGCAATATAAATGGCAACAGATCGAATAACCTACCCACAGGGTCCATCCATCATGGGCTGAGTATAAATAACCTCACCAGGAATCAGGACAAAAACTTGAGCTAATTATTTTGTAAGGCAAGAGCATAGTGCAAAGCTTTAAGGAATTTAGGTTCAATTGTGAAACCAGGACACTCATTTCCTGGAGAGGGAACATTAATCCTACAGAATTCAGCCTAAGGGAATTCTCTGAGGTGAGGAATGGGTTGGTTGCTGAGTCAAAGAGATTTTATAGTAACTTCGGGGGTAAGACATTTTATTCCTTAGTTTAACTAAAGCTCTTCATGTTTACATTTTGTTGAAGAGATCATCTCTGATAAGTTCTATTTATTTTCTGCACTTACGTAATTAGGAAATCTATACAGCTAAGCAAGTAAACCACATTGGCCTTTCCAGGATTTTTCAGATAAATCTGTGATCAACATATCCTTTCAAGCTTCTAGGACTACTGCAATTAAATCACAAGTACAACTGATAGTACCAGGAATTATTTCTTGGGTGAGAAAACATGGACATAAAGCAGAATAACCTTTTTCCTATAAGAAATGCAGCTCAAGTATTCAGGGGTAAACTGACATGATGTCTGCATCTTACTTTCAAATCATACACACACACACTCATAAATACAACATATATGGCCAAAAGTTAGCCTCTGTTAAATCTATGTGGTAAATACATGGGCATTCACAGTATTATCCTTCATTCTAGCTTTTCATAATACAAAGAGTAAAAACCCAACCCTGCCACTTGCTATAGAGTAACCTTATGAAAGTCTCTTGAAGGCTGTGACTCTCCATTCCTCATCCATCTAATGCAAATAATAAAAATCAAACTCTTATAAGGCTATATTGGAAGTATTCAATGACAATCCAGGTAGAAATCTTAGTTTTAATACTTGGCCCCTCAGAGCACTCAATAAATGCTAAATATTAGCATCACTAGAAAACAATGAATTGATATATCCCTGCTCTAAAAAAGAAAAAAAGAGTTTTGCCATGTTGGTGCTCAAAATTTCTCTGCACCTTCACAAAATACACACCACACATGAGAGGCCAATGTGTGCTATTAAACCTATGTTCACTTATTTCATGTAAAGATGGAATTTCAATATAAGCAAAGTCACAATCTTCTTGTACTATGCAAACTGCTTCCAAGGAAAGTTAATGATTCACAGAAGCTGAGAGACCTGGTCAATGAAATACCTAGAGAGATTTTAAAAAGGGGGAATTCACAAAAGGGTAGGGGCTTATGGCAAACAGAATTTGAGGTAGAACAGGGACATGAGACAAGAATCATGATTAATTTTCCTGCCTATAATGAAAAATGCCAAGATATAAATAGTATAGTAAGAACAGGAGGGACTCCATCTTAAGGCTAAGATTCCGTTTTAAAAAATAGGGAGTTAGGATGTAGGATTTCTAACCATTTAAGATTCCTTACCATTTATTGTACTTAGCTAACAACCGACCCTATCTTAAGGTAGGGCAAGCAGTCCTAAATGGTATGTTTCCACTGCTTGAGGCTAACCACTATCTTGGAGAAGAGCAGGATCAATAGATTCCTTGTTTGAAGTTTATCTTACAGAATATCTATAGAGTACTGACTATGGATGGTGACATAATGTCTCTCACCAAAGACAGACATCATGAGATCACAAATCAAGCCTACATTCCCCTTAGCCCTTTGCTCCATTCTTGAACTCCTTAAAAGGTATGAATCCTAAGCCTTTAAGTGCTCCTCCTCCTGAGGTTGCCCACACTCCTCTTTCTTTGAGTGTATACTTTGCCTTAAAGCCTTCCCACTGCTCAACTTACTGTGTTTCATCTCTGTGCTCTTCCAGTGGTGTCTTTGTTACTTTACTATTTCATTCAGTTTTCTAGACTTAAGCACTGATCTTCACTCTCTCTGTTCTATGTCAGACAAGTAGGGAACGGCTACCAAGATCTCTGTTTTGGACTTGCAAGTTTCCATTGTCTGGGTCACCTGAACAGGACTGCAGCTGTAGATCATGCTTTTTAGTAGCCTGCCCAAACATTTACTTTCTTTGCCTTTGGGAGGTTCTCCGAACACAATCTTAGTACATCCAGTCCTATGCAGGTCCCCTAAATCCTGGGGTGGTAGAGGCTTAGTTCCCACATTGTGTAGATTCAAGTGGACACTGGATGCCAGGTAATCCTGGCTTCAGGAGTCGGGAAGGAATTTTCCCCATGCCAAGCAGGAGTTCAATGTGCTTCCCTTTCTCCCTCTGCTCTTCCTTGCTCTCTACTGCCTGCATGGCTGCTGCCATTCACTATTACTCTTGCCACAATGAATTCCTTCCTTACCTACATTCGTCTGACCTTGTTCGTCTGACAACTCTTTCTCAATCAGAGTCAAGAACACTTTCCCAGGATGAGATCTCATGAAGGATGCAGGGAGTTGTTCCTGGACTGGATTGCCTGACAACAAATTTAGATCTGCATTGTATAGCTACTATTTGGGAAATCTGAGACCATAATATTAGAAAAGACATACTTTTTTGAGGAAAAAAAACCAAGATTGCTCTCAAATGAAGTTTTCCCATTATAAGATGAAATTTTAAAAAATCATGATAAAATGTCCCAGCAATTTACACTAATGCTGGGATTAATGCCTGCAAGCTGTCCACCAGCTCCTCCACAGCCTACCTGACAGGATCAACATGAGCTTTCTTTTCTACGAATATATATCTTAGCACTCTCTCAATGAAATATTTTAACAATGTAAAGATTTGTCTCTACTTTGAGGATCCTGGGCTAAATATTCTGACTCAGGAAAAGCTCTATGATGTTACTGCAAGAGTATGAAAAGATTTGTGCTTGAGAGACAGAAACTGCAATTTGTCTCAGTCATGGTAAATTGGGGACATACTTATGTTGGGTGGATTTGATTTCAGTATGGGAAGCAATGAACAAAAATAACAAAAGAGCTCTACTGGAAATATATACAAGAATATCTCTGCTTCTATTTACTTCTCTTTTCACTGTGAGAGTGAACTGGTGACATCCTTTGGAAAGGACATTCTGGCATAGGACATAGACATCACTACTAACAAAAGATCTCACGGCACATTTGTAGTCAATGAGATTTGCTAATGTGACCTTTGCTAATCTCTTAATTTGCTAAATTGCTTAAATTGTTAAATTCTCAGCATAAATAAAGAAGCTGGCATATCTGCACCAGAGTCTCACCATGTGAACTGGCAGTTTCAAAAGCTGAAAGCCCTTTTGCTCCTCTTTACAGTCCACTTGGTAACAACACTGACTTTCATCATCTTCTTAAGGCTTCCATTAACGCCCACTCCCCTGGATCTCAACAAGCAGCCCACCTCCTGTTTTATCAAGCAAACTGAAATAATCAGGAACAAGGCATACAAAATTTTCCTTTTTTCCTCAGTTGCTGTGACATTTCTCTTTCAGGAGGAATTTTAATAGTGTTCCATGTTTATTTATTTCACTTTTAATTAATTCATTTATAAATATATTCACTTATTTTTATAATGAGCAAGTATTCCATAGGCAAAATATATTGATCTTAAAATAAATAGTGAGAAAATTAATTCATTGGAAAAAGAATCATCCCCTAATGATGAAATAGGGCTTATACTAGAAAAGCAAGAATAGCTAGATCTATCAGTATAATCGTTACATAATTTTTCCAATATGTAAGGCCGTGATCACCGGATAAAATTCAATAGTTACTTTTGAGAATCTCAGATACAGAGGAATACATTTATTTACCATGATAAATATATATTCAAACTACAAGCCAACATCAAATTATTTTAAAAAATACCAGTAAAAAAATATCCCCCCAAAAAATATTCCCACTGCAGTCAGGTAAGAGAAAAATAATTAAATGAAAAACTATTAGAGAATCCAGTATATTCCACTTGTACAAAATAAATGCTTAAAAATTGACAGTTTTTACATAGCAATAAATAATTAGAAAATATAATTGAAAAAAATCCCATTTATAATTAAAACAAAAGGGTATTCTCAGGTATTTTACATTTTAACCAGGAATGTGAATTTACCTATGTTAAGGAAAAAAACAGGAAATTATGATAAACAGAAGCAATCACCACCTAATAGGGTGGGATAAAAGGATGTGAGAAAAAATGTGATTTCTTCCATATTAATTAACAGACTTTCCAAAGTCTCATCAAAAGTAAAATAGAACTGTAGTTAGAATATGCAAGACTTTAATATTCAAATGAAAAAATGAGTAATTTACAAAAGCAAAATGCATTTTTGGAAAAGAATAATGAAAGGAAACCTAGCAGATATTAAGCTGTATTAGCTTCAGTAGTTGAAATGTGTGTCACTCTACAAAATCAATAGATGGAGGACAGTATAAATAACCCAGATACAGTTCCTAGGATAAGAGCTCATCCATGACCTGGACTAAGACCAGAACTCTGCCACTTATCCACTGAATGACCTAGGGTGAGCTACTTAACTTTTCTCAGCTTCAGTTTCACCATTTATGAAACAGGAAAGAGTGGAGCCCAACTCACAGGGTTGCTGCAGAACTGTATAAGCTGATGTAAGCAGTGGGCTTAGTGCTATACCTAGCCATAGAGTAAGCTTTCAAGAAATATGAGCTGCTACAATTACTGCTATTATTGTTATCATTATTATATAATCAAGGAAGTATTACAAACCAATGGTAATGGTATGAATCAATGAAACAATTATATTTAGACATTTGTTCTTTTGGAATAAAATAGTAATGATAATTATTACATCACCATTGTCATTAATCAATAATCTTTGAGTTGTTAAAACACCCAAAGCACTACTTCCAGTGCTTTACATAAACTAATGTGTTTGATGCCATTAACCCTAAGAGGTAGATAAAATAATCATATAACTTTTGCAAATAAGGAAACTAAGGCACAGAGACACTGAGTAACTTGCCCATGGCTGGCGAGGGGCAGAGCCAAATACTGAAACCTGAAAGTCAGACTTCAGAATGCATGCTCTTAACCTCTACATTGTGCTTCCCAAATTAGTGCCTTACTTTCTACAATGTGCCATGATAAATCCCAAGTGAATTACAGACACAAATGGCAATAATGGCTTCATAAAAATGCTATAAATACATGGGTGAATATTTAACTGCTCTTGAGGTGGATACTACCTTCCTAAACATCAATGCTGTGGTAGAAATGAGATGAATAAATAGAACAATAGATATTACTATGACATATGTTTTTAAGGTTTACCTCAAAAACTTTGTAAGTAAAATTAAAACATATAAGAAAATGAGAAAAAAATACTTGATAATAAATATGATAAAAGATCACTATCATTATTGTATAAAAATGTGGTTATAAATAAAAATAAAAAAAAGTAGAAAACATTCAAAGAGAATATGAGCAAAGGAATGAACAGTTGGTTCAGAAAAGAAGAATACTTTTGGTCAATAAATATCAATATTTCTCCCACTAATAAATGATAGACATAAGTGACTTAAGTTTAAAGGATAAAAGACCATGATCAGCAGGAAAGTAATTTCATTTTCATTTAACTAAATACAAAAATATATAAAACTATAGGAAGAAAATAAGAGCAAGATAAAATATAAGTGCCAAAAAAGGCAAAAAATTGTCTAAATCAAAATTACAACTTTCTGGCATGGAGCCAACATGGTGGCATGAGTAGGACAGTGGGAATCTCCTCCCAAAAACATATATATTTTTGAAAATACAACAAACACAACTAATCCTAAAAGAGAGACCAGAAGACACAGGACAACAGCCAGACTACATCCACACGTGCAAGAGCCCAGCACCTGGTGAAAGGAGTAAGATACAAGCCCCGGCCTGGCAGGACCCAAGCACACCTCCCCCCAGCACCTGGTGGGAGGAGAGGAGTTGGAGCGGGGAGGGAGAGGGAGGCCAGGACTGCTAAATACCCAGCCCCAGCCATCTGCACCAGAGCGCAGACACAGTGCATGTGTGGGGTCCTGGATACTAGGGAAACAGGGCAGCAGGACGGCTGAGCAGGTCCTGAAGCTGATGCCCCTGTGACAAAGAAAAGCGAGTATTTTTTGAAAGTCTTAAAGGGACAGGGATGCAACAGCTGGATGGAAACAACACAGGTCACAGTCCAGTAGCTGGAAATTACAGGGAAAACCGGGTGCACTAACTCCCTGGGCAACAGCTCTGAGACCCCTCACAGAGGTAAACAGCCAACAGCCCCCCCTCCATTACCCCTCTGGGAGCAGTGAAAGCAGAGAAGCAGCCTAAGGCTGCCCACGACTTCAGAAAGGGAGCTTCCTCCATACAGGCCGGGCAAGACACAAAGACCCAGTCTACACACAATTATCCAACACAAGCCATTAGGGGTCACAGTTGTCCCAGTAAAGAAAGGCCAGTAGCAAGTGGAAAGTTTGCCCCTCCCACCTGACAGTCAATAGCACCTATCAACATGAAAAGGCAAAAAAATATGATCCAGAAAAGACTAACCCAGACTACTTTGGCATCTGCTACATCTTCCCATGAGAAGGAACCTGGGGAGATAAATTTAACCACTCTTCCTGAAAAAGAATTCAAAACAAAAGTCATAACCATCCTGATGGACTTGCAGAGAAATATGCAAAAACTAAGGAAGGAGAATACAGAAATAAAACAAGCTCTGGAAGGACTTCAAAACAGAATGGATGAGATGCAAGAGACCATTAATGGACTAGAAAACAGAGAACAGGAAAGCAGAAAAGCTGATGCAGAGAGAGACAAAAAGATCTCCAGGAATGAAAGAATTCTAAGAGAGCTGAGTGACCAATCAAAACAGAACAATATCCGCATTATAGGGGTACCAGAAGAAGAAGAGAGAGAAAAAGGGACAGAAAGTGTCTTTGAAGAAATAATTGCTGAAAACATTCCCAAACAAGGGGAGGAAATGGCCTCTCAGGCCACAGAGGTACACAGAACTCCCATGACAAGGGATCCAAGGAGAACAACACCAAGACACATAATAATTAAAACGGCAAAGATCAAAGACAAGGACAAAGTACTAAAGGCAGCCAGAGAGAAAAAAAAGGTCACCTACAAAGGAAAATCCATCAGGCTATCATCAGACTACTCAACAGAAACCCTACAGGCCTGAAGAGAATGGCATGATATACATAATGCAATGAAACAGACAGGCCTCGAACCAAGACTACTGTATCCAGCATGATTATCACATAAATATGAAGGAGGGATTAAACAATTCCCAGACAAGCAAAAGTTGAGGGAATTTGCCTCCCACAAACCACCTCTACAGGGCATCTTACAGGGACTGCTCTAGATGGGAGCACTCCTAAAAAGAGCACAGAACAAAACACCCAACAGATGAAGAAGGGAGGAGGAGGAATAAGAAAGAAGAGAAATAAAGAATAATCAGACCGTGTTTATAATAGCTCAACAAGCAAGTTAAGTTAGACAGTAAGATAGTAAAGAAGTTAACCCTGAACCTTTGGTAACCACAAACTTAAAGCCTGCAATGGCAATAAGTACATATCTTTCAATAATCACACTAAATGTAAATGGACTGAATGCACCAATCAAAAGACACAGAGTAATAGAATGGATAAAAAAGCAAGATCCATCCATATGCTGCTTACAAGAGACTCACCTCAAACCCAAAGACATGCACAGACTTAAAGTCAAGGGATGGAAAAAGATATGTCATGCAAACAACAGAGAGAAAAAAGCAGGTGTTGGAATTCTAGTATCAGACAAAACAGACTTCAAAATAAAGAAAGTAACAAAAGATAAAGAAGGACATTACATAATGATAAAGGGCTGAGTCCAACAAGAGGATATAACCAATATAAATATACATGCACCAAATACAGGAGAACCAACATATCTGGAACAAATACTAACAGAACTAAAGGAGGAAATAGAATGCAATGCATTCATTCTGGGAGACTTCAACACACCACTCACTTGAAAGGACAGATCCACCAGACAGAAAATAAGTAAGGACACAGAGGCACTGAACAACACACTAGAACAGATGGACCTAATAGACATCTACAGAACTCTACATCCAAAAGCAACAGGATACACATTCTTCTCAAGTGCACGTGGAACATTCTCCAGAATAGACCACATACTAGGCCACAAAAAGAGCCTCAGTAAATTCCAAAAGATTGAAATCCCACCAACCAACTTTTCGGACCACAAAGGCATAAAACTAGAAATAAACTGTACAAAGAAAGCAAAAAGGCTCCCAAACACATGGAAGCTTAACAACACGCTCCTAAATAATCAATGGACCAATGACCAAATCAAAATGGAGATCCAGCAATATATGGAAACAAACGACAACAACAACACAAAGCCCCAACTACTGTGGGATACAGCAAAAGCAGTCTTAACATGAAAGTATATAGCAATCCATGCATATTTAAAGAAGGAAGAACAATCCCAAATGAATGGTCTAATATCACAATTACCAAAACTGGAAAAAGAACAAATGAGGCCTAAGGTCAGCAGAAGGAGGGACATAATAAAGATCAGAGAAGAAATAAATAAAATTGAGAAGAATAAAACAATAGCAAAAATCAATGAAACCAAGAGCTGGTTCTTTGAGAAAATAAACAAAATAGATAAGCCTCTAGCCATACTTATTAAAAGAAAAAGAGAATCAACACACATCAACAGAATCAGAAATGAGAAGGGAAACATCACGAAGGACCCAACAGAAATACAAAGAAATATTAGAGAATACTATGAAAACCTACATGCTAAGAAGCTGGAAAACCTAGGAGGAATGGACAACTTCCTAGAAAAATACAACCTTCCAAGACAGACCAAGGAAGAAACACAAAATCTAAACAAACCAATTTCCAGCAAAGAAATTGAAGCAGTAATCAAAAAACTACTAACGAACAAAACCCCTGGGCCAGATGGATTCACCTCAGAATTTTATCAGACATACAGGGAAAACATAATACCCATTCTCCTGAAAGTTTTCCAAAAAAGAGAAGGGGAGGGAATACTCCCAAACTCATTCTATGAAGCCAACATCACTCTAATACCAAAACCAGGCAAAGACCCCACCAAAAAAGAAAATTACAGACCAATATCCCTGATGAACATAGATGCAAAAATACTCAACAAAATATTAGCAAACCGAATTAAAAAATACATCAAAAGTATCGTACACCATGACCAAGTGGGATTCATCCCAGGGATGCAAGGATGGTACAACATTCGAAAATCCATCAACATCATCCACCACATCAACAAAAAGAAAGACAAAAACCACATGATCATCTCCATAGATGCTGAAAAAGCATTTGACAAAATTCAACATCCATTCATGATAAAAACTCTCAGCAAAATGGGTATAGAGGGCAAGTACCTCAACATAATAAAGGTCATTTCTGATAAACCCACAGCCAACATTATACTGAACAGTGAGAAGCTGAAAGCTTTTCCTCTGAGATCGGGAACTAGACAGGAATGCCCACTCTCCCCACTGTTATTTAACGTAGTAGTGGAGGTCCTAGCCATGGCAATCAGACAAAACAAAGAAATACAAGTAATCCAGACTGGTAAAGAAGAAGTTAAACTGTCACTATTTGCAGATGACATGATATTGTACATAAAAAACCCTAAAGACTCCACCCCTAAGTTACTAGAACTGATATCGGAATACAGCAAAGTTGCAGGATACAAAATTAACACACAGAAATCTGTAGCTTTCCTATACACTAACAATGAACCAATAGAAAGAGAAATCAGGAAAACAACTCCATTTACAATTGCATCAAAAAGAATAAAATACCTAGGAACAAACCTAACCAAACAAGTGAAACACTTATACTCTGAAAACTACAAGTCACTCTTAAGAGAAATTAAAGGGGACACTAACATATGGAAACTCATCCCATGCTCATGGCTAGGACGAATTAATATCGTCAAAATGGCCATCCTGCCCAAAGCAATACACAGATTTGATGCAATCCCTATCAAACTACCAGCAACATTCTTCAATGAACTGGAACAAATAATTCAAAGCTTCATATGGAAACACCAAAGACCACGAATAGCCAAAGCAATCCTGAAAAAGAAGAATAAAGTAGGGGGGATCTCACTCCCCAACTTCAAGCTCTACTACAAAGCCATAGTAATCAAGACAATTTGGTACTGGCACAAGAACAGAGCCACAGACCAGTGGAACAGATTAGAGACTCCAGACATTAACCCAGACATATATGGTCAATTAATATTTGATAAAGGAGCCATGGACATACAATGGCAAAATGATAGTCTCTTCAACGGATGGTGCTGGCAAAACTGGACAGCTACATGTAGGAGAATGAAACTGGACCATTGTCTAACCCCATGTACAAAAGTAAACTCAAAATGGATCAAAGACCTGAATGTAAGTCATGAAACCATTAAACTCTTGGAAAAAAACATAGGCAAAAACCTCTCAGACATAAACATGAGTGACCTCTTCTTGATCATATCTCCCTGGGCAAGGAAAACAACAGCAAAAATGAACAAGTGGGACTATATCAAGCTGAAAAGCTTCTGTACAGCAAAAGACACCATCAATAGAACAAAAAGGAACCCTACAGTATGGGAAAATATATTTGTAAATGACATATCCGATAAAGGCTTGACGTCCAGAATATATAAAGAGCTCACACGCCTCAACAAACAAAAAACAAATAACCAATTAAAAAATGGGCAGAGGAACTGAACAGTTCTCCAAAAAAGAAATACAGATGGCCAACAGACACATGAAAAGATGCTCCACATCGCTAATTATCAGAGAAATGCAAATGAAAACTACAATGAGGTATCACCTCACACCAGTAAGGATGGCTGCCATCCAAAAGACAAACAACAACAAATGTTGGCGAGGCTGTGGAGAAAGGGGAACACTCCTACACTGTTGGTGGGAATGTAAGTTAGTTCAACCATTGTGGAAAGCAGTATGGAGGTTCATCAAAATGCTCAAAACAGACTTACCATTTGACCCAGGAATTCTACTCCTAGGAAATTACCCTAAGAATGCAGCTATCAAGTTTGAGAAAGACAGATGCACCCCTATGTTTATCGTAGCACTATTTACAATAGCCAAGAATTCGAAGCAACCTAAATGTCCATCGAGACATGAATGGATAAAGAAGATGTGGTACATATACACAATGGAATACTACTCAGCCATAAGAAGAGGGCAAATCCTACCATTTGCAGCAACATGGATGGACCTGGAGGGTATTATGCTCAGTGAAATAAGCCAAGCAGAGAAAGAGAAATACCAAATGATTTCACTCATCTGTGGAGTATGAGAAAAAGGAAAAACTGAAGGAACAACACAGCAGCGGAATCACAGAACCCAAGAATGGACTAACAGGTACCAAAGGGAAAGGGACTGGGGAGTATGGGTGGGTAGAGAGGGATAAGGGGGGGGGAGAAGAAGGGGGCATTAAGATTAGCATGCCTAATGGGGGGGTGGGAGAATGGGGAGGGCTGTACAAGACAGAGAAGACAAGTAGTGATTCTACAACATTTTGTGACACTGATGGACAGTGACTGTAAAGGGGTTTATAGGGGGGACCTGGAATAGGGGAGAGCCTAGTAAACATAATATTCTTCATGTAAGTGTAGATTAATGATAACAAAAAGAAAGGAAGGAAGGAAGGAAGGAAGGAAGGAAGGAAGGAAGGAAGGAAGGAAGGAAGGAAGGAAGGAAGGAAGGAAGGAAGGAAGGAAGGAAAGAAAGAAAGAAAGAAAGAAAGAAAGAAAGAAAGAAAGAAAGAAAGAAAGAAAGAAAGAAAGAAAGAAAGAAAGAAAGAAAGAAAGAAAGAAAGAAAGAAAGAAAGAAAGAAAAGGGGGATTACTCCCTGATAGGATAAAACTAACAGTAAATCAATGATTAATGTATGCTTTAAATATCCTTAATTTTGATCACTTAAAGGGTGTCAGATGATTGGCTATGGAGGTCCATTTTTCTGATAATATTCCTTTCTCTTAAAAAAAAAAGTAGTTCCTGTGTGGTGACCTCCAATGAGTTCTACACAATGGTATAAAGGGCATATCAAAGTGTGGGCAAAGCGTCTGTTTGTGTTTATACAGAGGATCAAAGCCTAATTTGGCTACAAAGAATGACCTAAGATATGATATGAAGAACTTCCACCACAGCACTCTCTGGAAGACTCATACCAGAAGATGATCATCAAAAAACCTCAACAAAGATCCAGGCGCTGTTACAGCTGTAGCTGCATTCATCCCACCAGTTCCTGGACTTGCCATGGGAATGAAGAAGGAGATATCTAAGCTGGCCTGTGCATACAGTAAAACAACAAATTTGACTGTATCTATACTGTTGGAACTCAACCAACAATTAGGAGAAGTGCAAGTTGTAGTGCTCCAAAATCTTACAACTACAGACTATCTATGGTTAAAAGAACATATGGGATGTGAACAGTTCCCAGAAATGGGTTGCTTTAATTTGTCTGATTTCTCTCAGACTGTTCAAGTACAGTTGGACAATATCCATCATATCATAGACAAATTTTCACAAATGCCTAGGGTGCCTACTGGTTTTTTTGGCTTCACTGGAGATGGCTGGTAATTATAGTTCTGCTTTGGTTATGTAACTGTATTCCTATTATGTTAATGTGTGTGTGCAATTTAATTAGTAGTTTAAAACCTATACATGCTTAAGTTACTCTACAAGAAGATATGTCAAAGAAATAATCAATCTTCCCATGTTTTCTTCCGCCTGCTACTTCTATAGCTTTTCTTCTTCCTTCCTAATTACAACCCTTAAATAGAATTCGTGCCTCATATCGAATTTACCGAGAATCATAATTCCTCCAAGTGGTAAAGAAACCACAAGACAAATATTGGGCATAGAAGCCACAGGGCATAAATCTGCAAAGAAGTAAAAAGCTAACCTTTTCAAACAATATGGCTTCTCTCTCACTTACCAACTTTACATTTCCCTGTATGGCCCTGGAAGATGACTGAGATGGGTAAGATTCCTCAAGGGGGGAACAACCTAAGACAGGCACAGTCTCAGGGGGGCCATCAGGTGAGAAATTGGAGATCAACAGAGGTGAGGCTTAGAACCTCACCCCCCCTGTTTTGAGAGAAATCTTCTGCATCTGTGGATGTTTTATTGCCCTTGTCTAGCTTAGATTAACACATGGTCTACAGGCACACACCTGAACATCTACATTTGCTCTCTTACAACACTAAACTATGTTTTCTACCTTTATCTTGCATCTACCTACCACTTCAGCATTTTATTTAAAATAATAATAATAATAATAATAATAATAAAGGGAGAAATGTGGGATCCACCTATAATCAAGTATAAAAGTCAAACAAATATTCATATTTGACCTGATTGTTTATAGTTCATAATGCGTGATCAAAACTGAAAGTTTCTGTGATGACTGCCCTTGTACTGTTCACCATGTAAGAACTTATTCACTATGTAAGAATTTGTTCACCATGTAAGAACTTGTTTATCATGCTTCAGAAGATTGGAGACTGACGAAAATTAGGCTTGGCGTGGATTAATGATTGTGCATTGAGCATTGACTCCCCTATACAGATTTTTATTGTTGTTAACAACCATTTGATCAATAAATATGAGAGATGCCCTCTCAAAAAAAAGATTACAACTTTCTGTTCTATTACAGTAAAGTCAAGTGATAAACAGAACATGTCTGTCCTATGTAGAATACATACAAAATTAATATCCAGATTACAAAATTCCTAAAAGTCAATAAGAAAAATACATAACAGTCCCTTCAAAATGGGCAAAAGACCCAATCATACATTTCATAGGAAAAAGCCATACAAATGTCTATTAAATATTTTATAGGCTGCTCCATAACTTCAAATAAGTGAGATAGAAGCTGAAACAACATACTAATCTTCCCATCACATTATCAAAAATTACATAAAACATAATTATCCAGTACTGGGGATTTAAGTACTCATATATATAGTTGTTAAATCTATAAAGTAGTTTGGCTATTTTGGAAAAACTGGAAATAACACAAATGCCTATTCTTGGGGGGAATGGTTAAATTAACTATAACACATCTACACTATGAAATATAGAATAATACTATGTATTAGTAAGAAGTTTTGTTGTCTTCTGCCATGTACTTACATGGAGAGATCTCCAGGACGTCTCATTAAGCAGATAAGTTCAACTTCAAATAGATATACTAAGTATCTACTATACACACGGTTCTAAATGTTAGATATATCAGTGAACAAAAGAGACAAGGTCCTTGCCTTTGTGGTACAACTATATTGTAAACCACATACAATATGTGGCTACTTTTACTGTTACAAACCATACATCTGTGTGTATGTGTGTATATGTGTGTGTGTGTATCTGTACACATGTTTGGGTGTGTCTGCATACAGGGATATATATGCCAATGTAATAACACCAGGTAAATCTATCGAGGTGGTGGGACTGGGTGAGGATCAAGGGTTATGTTACTTGATTTATGTTACTTAACTTTGCATAATGAAAATGTGTTCAAATATTTTGTGCATGACAAATGAAAATTATAGCTTCAAAATCATAGTTCACATCAAAACTTTATGCAAAAGAAGCTATATACTGCAAATAAAGGAACGACTGAAGCAAGAACTAAATAAAACTTGAAATGATTTCTGCTTTTTTAGAGAAATGGCTCTATCCTGAACAGCTACTCAAAAGGTTTCTGTGGTCAAAGGACTAGATGATAAGCTAGCAGGTGAGGGATGGTAATGAGAGCACCCTCAGTCCCAAGAAGCTGCAGTAGATGTGGGTGACACATGCAGGAGCTAACCACTGGCATTCCCCAGGCCTGGAGTCAAGAGCAGTAAGGGGCAGAGTGGTGGCGGGGAGCCTGAGTGGCTCTATCACAAGTTTGGCATGTAATAGACAATCCCCCCAGCCCAGGGAGGAAACCAGCACCCTTTATTGTTAGCTGAAGTAGCAGTCTCACTGAAGCCCATCCACCACCTAGGTGGTCATGTGGGAATAAATTGGAAACTTCTCTGAGAAGTACAGTGGAAATTAAAGAGGTAGAAATTAAAACAGTGAGATTTACTCATCTAGGATGGAGGAGATGATACAATCCTAACATCCATAAACACTGAAAACAGCCATGAATAGGAAGACGATAAGATGTCATTTATCTGTAAATTCAGGTCTGAAATTACAGTGGTTGATAAAATGATAGTGAGAGAAAAGAAAATCTTTAAATGTTACAAAAACTACAAGGAATTCAAATCATACAGGCATTTAATTTATTTGGAATCAAACACATCATGCTTTATAAAGAAGAGAGGCAGGTAATGAGGACAAAAGAAACAGAGGCAGGAAGGGAAGGAGGAAGGGTGGCTGTGAGGTACCAGGAGATGCAGCAGGAGAACCCAAGTGTGCCCAGGTGCCCTTTCTCAGGGAGGAACCAGGCCAGGCCTCTACTGCCCACAGACCACAGCCGAAGTGCGGCACTAAATGCTTTCTATTGAAAGGATTTTTAAAGATAGTTTTGAGTAGATAGGATTTTTCTCCTCTGATTTTAAATTCTAAACCCTGAATTAAGCTGTAATTCAAGTATAAAAATACAGTATGTACATTTCTGAATTTTCTGGAAAAAATCATGAGTCATATATTAAGTGCTATTCCAAACAGAAGTACAGATATAAAAAATGAAAAAATTAGCAGGTGATAGAGTTTATTAAGGATCATTTTCATGGACTCCATTCTCTATTTCACTAAAATAAAGGATTGTTGTATTTTATAAACTGTTGATTGGTCCCTCTAGAGATATTTTCATAGAATCAAAGGATAAAAAGGAAACATTATCACAGCTATTATAGTTTTCCATTGTTCATCAGTGCTACGGAATGAATGTTTGTCCCCCAAAATTTATGTTGAAATCCCAATGGGATGGAATTAGGAGATGGGAACTGTAGGAGGTAATTAGGGTTAGTTGAGGTCATGATGGAGGAGCCCCCATTATGGGAGCCCCCATATATACCCTTATACAAAGAGGAGGAGACACTGGATCTCTCTTTCTTTGTGCAACAGAAATGACCATGTAAGGGAATAGGGACCTCACCAAGAATCTGACCATGCTGTGTTGGCCCTTCAGCCTTTCAAAGTCATGAGAAATCAATGTTTGTTTTTAAGTCACATCGTCTATGGTACTCTGAGAGTATAGTAGCCCAAACCAAATAAATTAAACAGACTAATTTATAAACATCCAATTTTTTTCTACTCAGGACTGATCAGCTTTAGATTAAGGAAAGACTTAAGTAGCCAATAAAAATAGTGGAATGTGTGTGACTTGCCATAACTGAGACTATTAAATGAGATTCTTGAAGTAATCTATGAACTTTTAGAAGCAGTGCCTAGTCATGTAAAAGAACAAGGTCTAGATACTAATTGACTGGATTTGATTCCTGGTTCTGTTTCTTATAATCTGCACAAGGAGGTTCCTTACTTGGCTTCTCCATGCCTCAGTTTCCTCATCTGAAAAACTGAGATAATAAGGGATAATAACTGATAACCTACCTCACAGGCTGTTGAGAGGAGTCAGTGAGTTAATGTACCTATAGCACCCAATGCTATACCTGAAACACCATAAGTAATCAATGTTAACTCTCCTGATTTCTACAGAATTGGTGGGAATGGACAGCCATTAGTTCCTTTACATTTTTAAAGTAAATACAACTTCCATACTTGGTAGGTTTTGAAAATGTAAATCCTGAACACTTAAAATGGATTTACAGTCCCACACCATGTTTGTGGAACTGTGTGGGTCAGTTTCTCTACTGGTTCTTCCTTTCAGTCATACACCTCACCCACTTCTGACCTCTGTTGAGGAGTTGGGTGAGTTTGGAGAAAAGACTTGAGGCAGAAAATGAATGAGGAAACAAGCAGTATGTGTACTATCATTAAAAAATGTTAAATTTCAAGAGAATTAAAGATGGTGGCATGAGAGGTGAGACAGAGACCTCCTCCTAAAACCATGTATTATACAAAAATATGATTAATACAACTAATGCTGAAAGAGCTACAGGAAAGAAGGCTGCACCAGACTGCATACACCTGGAGAAAAGAACAGACCTCACAGAATGGGGTAACATACCAAAGCCATGACCCAGCAGGACCCAAGCCCTTCCCCCACCCCAGCTCACCAGTGGGAGGAAGAGGAATGGAGCAGGGAGGGAGTTGGAGGCCTGGGATTCCTGAACACCTAAACAGGAGATCTGCTCTGGGAGCACGAATCTACATTATATGGTGCTCTGGTGATTAGTGGGGCTGGAAAGCTAAGACAGGCAGAATACATGGAGAGACTGAGATTCTAGCTGCTTGTGGAAAACAGGGATCCATATCCAGCTGTTCTGGGTGGGCAGTCTGAGAGACTTCCTAACAGCAAGAGGGCTGCTAAAGGCGCAAGGACTGACAAAAGTGTCCAGGCACACTCTGCCTAGCAGGTTGGGAACTTTCAGGATCTTCAGGTGCTCCATCCCCCTGGCTGGCTACACAGCTCAAAGGCCGCCAACTGTGATATACAACCTGCTGCACCTTCCTCCCATCCAGTCTGCACCTACCTTGCAAACTGGCAATCCCTGCCCTCATGTCAGGCCAGTCACAGGGAAGCCCTCTCTACAGCAGCTATAAATGTAAAGCATAGAGGCATACACCTGTGTGTTCGGCCCACTGGTTCTGCCAGTGAAGACAGACATAGCAACTGGGAAGCAGGAAAAGCTCTTTCCGCCCCAAAGGCACCAACACTCCTCCCCTGCGACCAAATACATTGCCTCAGGGGCTGAGCAGCTCCAGAGAGTAGAGCTTCTGGGCACTAGAGGGTGCCACATACAACTATGAAATGTCAAAGGAACTTGGTTCAAACAAAAATCTCACAAACACAAGGAAAAGGGCCAAGTGAGACTGAACTAATCAATCTCCCTGAAAGAGATTTCAAAATAAAAATCATAAACATGCTCTGGGAGATACAGAAAAATATTCAAGAACTTAGGAACGAATTTAGCATGGAGATCCAATTGGAAAGGAACAAAATGGAAAGTTTTAAAAGCAGAAAAGATATGGTGGAAGAGATGATAAATAAAATAAAATAGGAATCAGAGAAGAGGAATACAAAGAAGCTCAGGCACAGAGAGAAAAAAGGATCTCTAAGAATGAAAGAATATTGAGAGAACTGTGTGACCAATTCAAATGAACAATATTAGTATTATAGAAATACCAGAAGAAGAAGAGAGAGAAAAAGGGATAGAAAGTGTCTTGAGGAGGTAACTGCTGAAAACTTCCCCAATCTGGGGAAGGAGATAGTTTCTCAGGCCATGGAGGTGCACAGATCTCTCAAAACAAGGGTCCCAAGGAAGACAACACCAAGACATATAATGATTAAATGGCAAAGATCAAGGACAATGACAGAACATTAAAAGCAGCCAAAGAGAGAAAAAAGATCACATACAAAGGAAAACTTATTAGGCTATCATCAGACTTCTCAACAGAAACCTTACAGGCCAGAAGGGAATGGCATGATATATTTAATGCAATGAAACAAAAGGGCCCGGAAACAAGAATACTCTACTCAGCAAGATTATAATTTAAATTTGAAGGAGGGATTAAACAATTTCCAGATAAGCAAAAGCTGAGAGAATATACCTGCCACAAACCACCTCTACAGTTTATTTTGGAGGGACTGCTATAGATGGAAGTATATGTCATTAAAGGTAATAAAATCACAGCAAAAAAAGTAGAACAGTTAATTACTAAGCAAATGCAAAAATAAATCAACTACCCCAAAGTCAGTCAAGAGATAGACAGAGTACAGAATATGATACCTAATATACAGACAATGGAGGAGGAAGAAAAAAGAGGAAAAAAAGAAAAAGAACCTTTAGACTGTGTTTGTAATAACACACTGAGTTAAGTTGGACTCTTAGTTAGTAAGGAAGTTACCCTTGAACCTTTGGTAACCACAAATCTAAAGCCTGCAATGGCAATAAGTACATACCTACCAATAATCACCTTAAATGTAAATGGTTGAATGTACCAATCAAAAGACATAGTCAGTGAATGAATCAAAAAACAAGACCCATCAATATTCTGTCTACAAAAGACTCACTTTAAACCCAAAGACATACACAGTCTAAAAGAGAAGGGATTGAAAAGATATTTCAGGCAACTGCCTCTATCAGACAAAATAGACTTCAAAACAAAGAAAGTTACAATAGACAAAGGAGGACATTACATAATGATAAAGGGGTCAATCCACCAAGAGGATGTAACCATTAAAAATATCTATGCACCCAACACAGGAACACCTACATATGTGAAAAAAATTCTAAAAGAATTAAAATGGGAAATAGAATGCAATGCATTCATTCTAGGAGACTTCAACACACCAATCACTCCAAAGGACAGATCAGCCAGACAGGAAATAAGTAAGGAGACAGAGGCATTGAACAACACACTAGAACAGATGGATCTAACAGACATCTACAGAACTCTATACCCAAAAGCAGCAGGATACACATTCTTCTCAAGTGCACATGGAAAGTTTTCAAGAATAAGCCATATACTAGGCCACAAAAAGAGACTCAGTAAATACAAAAGACTATAATTGTATGAACCAGCCTCTTAGACCACAAAGATCAAAGAAGTAATTGTATGAAGCAGCCTCTTAGATCCACAAAGACATGAAATTAGAAATAAATTATGTAATAAAACAAAAAAGCCCACAAACACATGAAGGCTTAACAATATGCTCCTAAATAACCAATGGATCAATGGTCATATAAAAAAAGAGATCAAGCAATATATGGAGATAAATGACAATAATTCAACACCGCAAAAATCTGTGGGACACAGCAAAGGCCGTGCTGAGAGGAAAGTATATTGCAATACAGGCCTGCCTCAAGAAAGAAGAACAGTCCCATATGATCAGTCTAAACTCACAATTAACAAAACTAGAAAAAGAAGAACAAATGAGGCCCAAATTCAGTAGAAGGAGGGACATAATAAAGATTAGAGGATAAATAAATAAAATTGAGAAGAATAAAACAATAGAAAGAATCCATGAAAGCAGGAGCTGGTTCTTCAAGAAAATAAAAATAGATAATCCCATTACCAGACTTATAAAAAAAAAAGAGAGTATACACACATAAACAGAATTAGAAATAGAAAGGAAAAATAACTACAGATACCACAGAGATACAAAAAATTATTAGAGAATACTATGAAAAATTATATGCTAACAAATTGGATAACCTAGAAAAAATGGACAACTTTCTAGAAAAATACAGCCTTCCAAGGCTGACCCAGAAAGAAACAGAAAATCTAAACAGACCAAATACTAAAAATGAAATTGAGAGAGGGGAGCCAAGATGGTGGCGTGAGTAGGGCAGCAGAAATCTCCTCCCAAAACCACATTTATCTATGAAAATATAAAAAAGACAACTCTTCCTAAAATAGAGACCAGAGGACACAGGACAACATCCAGACCACATCCACACCTGCGAGAACCCAGCACCTCCCAAGGGGGTAAGATACAAGCCCCGGCCCAGCAGGACCCGAGCGCCTCTCCCCAGCCCCCAGCAGGAGGAGAGGAGTCAGCAGGGAGGGAGCCCAGGACTGCTGAACACCCAGCCCCAGGATTCCGGACCAGATACTAGGGATACTGGATACTAGGGAAACAGGGTGGCAGGACTGGTGAGTGGGTGCCTGAGGCTGACACCAGAGAACAAAGAAACGGGAGCGGCTTTTTTTTCTTTTTTTTTATTTTTGCGAGTGCTTTTTGGAAGCCTTAAAGGGACAGGGACCCCAATACTAGGGAAACAGGGCAGCAAGACCAGTGAGCGGGTGCCTGAGACTGGTGCCTGAGGACAAAGAAAACTGCGTGTTTAATCCTTTTTTTAAAAAATTATTTAACTTTTTTTTCTTTTGTTGTTGCTGTAGTTGTTTTGGTTTGGAGAGTGCTTTTTGGAAGTATTAAAGGGGCAGGACAGGACACTTAGCCCAGAGGCAGGGAATCTGGGGATCTCTGGGCACCCTAACCCCCCAGGCAGCAGGGAGCACAGAGGCCCCTTACAGAGATAAATAGTCTCCTGGCTGCACCCCCTCCAACGGGGCTCCACCATTTTGGAGGAGCAGCCTGAACCAGGCCACGCCCACAGCAACAGCAGAAATAAACTCCATAGCAACCAGGCAGGAAGCAGAAGCCCTGTCTGTGCACAGCTGACAAGCACAAGCCACTAGAGGTCGCTGTTCTCCCAGGATAGGAAGGCTACAAACAACAAGAAGGAAAGCTCTTCCAGCTGTCACTCCTACCAGCTCTGTAAACTATCTCTATCACCATGAAAAGGCAAAACTACAGGCAGACAAAGATCACAGAGACAACACCTGAGAAGGAGACAGACCTAACCAGTCTTCCTGAAAAAGAATTCAAAATAAAAATCATAAACACGCTGACAGAGATGCAGAGAAAAATGCAAGAGCAATGGGATGAGATGCAGAGAAAAATGCAAGAGCAATGGGATGAAGTCCGGAGGGAGATCACAGATGTCAGAAAGGAGATCACAGAAGTGAAACAAACCCTGGAAGGAGTTATAAGCAGAATGGATAAGATGCAAGAGGCCATTGAAGGAATAGAAACCAGAGAACAGGAACGTATAGAAGCTGACATAGAGAGAGATAAAAGGATCTCCAGGAACAAAACAATACTAAGAGAACTATGTGACCAATCAAAAAGGAATAATATCCATATTATAGGAGTACCAGAAGAAGAATAGAGAGGAAAAGGGATAGAAAGTGTCTTTGAAGAAATAATTGCTGAAAACTTCCCCAAACTGTGAGAGGAAATAATTGAACAGACCACAGAAATACACAGAACCCCCAACAGAAAGGATCCAAGGAGGACAACACCAAGACACATAATAATTAAAATGGCAAGGATCAAGGACAAGGAAAGAGTTTTAAAGGCAGCTAGAGAGAAAAAGGTCACCTATAAAGGAAAACCCATCAGGCTAACATCAGACTTCTCGACAGAAACCCTACAGGCCAGAAGAGAATGGCATGATATACTTAATGCAATGAAACAGAAGGGCCTTGAACCAAGGATACTGTATCCAGCACGACTATAACTTAAATATGATGGCGGGATTAAACAATTCCCAGACAAGCAAAAGCTGAGGGAATTTGCTTCCCACAAACCACCTCCACAGGGCATCTTACAGGGACTGCTCTAGATGGGAGCACTCCTAAAAAGAGCACAGAACAAAACATGCAACATACGAAGAATGGAGGAGGAGGAATAAGAAGGGAGAGAAGAAAAGAATCTCCAGACAGTGTATATAACAGCTCAATAAGCGAGCTAAGTTAGGCAGTAAGATATGAAAGAGGCTAACCTTGAACCTTTGGTAATCACGAATCTAAAGTCTGCAATGGCAATAAGTACATATCTCTCAATAGTCACCCTAAATGTAAATGGACTTAATGCACCAATCAAAAGACACAGAGTAATAGAATGGATAAAAAAGCAAGACCCATCTATATGCTGCTTACAAGAAACTCACCTCAAACCCAAAGACATGCACAGACTAAAACTCAAGGGATGGAAAAACATATTTCAGGCAAACAACAGTGAGAAGAAAGCAGGGGTTGCAGTACTAACATCAGACAAAATAGACTTCAAAACAAAGAAAGTAACAAGAGATAAAGAAGGACACTATATAATGATAAAGCGCTCAGTCCACCAAGAGGATATAACCATTCTAAATATATATGCACCCAACACAGGAGCACCAGAGTATGTGAAACAAATACTAACAGAACTAAAGAGGGAAATAGACTGCAATGCATTCATTTTAGGAGACTTCAACACACCACTCACCCCAAAGGATAGATCCACCAGGCAGAAAATAAGTAAGGACACACAGGCACTGAACAACACACTAGAACAGATGGACCTAATAGACATCTATAGAACTCTACATCCAAAAGCAACAGGATATATATTCTTCTCAAGTGCACATGGAACATTCTCCAGAATAGACCACATACTAGCTCACAAAAAGAGCCTCAGTGAATTCCAAAATATTGAAATTCTACCAACCAATTTTTCAGACCACAAAGGTATAAAACTAGAAATAAATTCTACAAAGAAAACAAAAAGGCTCACAAACACATGGAGGCTTAACAACATGCTTCTAAATAATCAATGGATCAATGAACAAATCAAAATAGAGATCAAGGAATATATGGAAACAAATGACAACAACAACACAAAGCCCCAACCTCTGTGGGATGCAGCAAAAGCAGTCTTAAGAGGAAAGTATATAGAGATCCAGGCACACTTGAAGAAGGAAGAACAATCCCAAATGAACAGTCTAACATCGCAATTATTGAAACTGGAAAAAGAAGAACAAATGAGGCCTAAAGTCAGCAGAAGGAGGGACATAATAAAGATCAGAGAAGAAATAAACAAAATTGAGAAGAATAAGACAATAGCAAAAATCAACGAAACCAAGAGCTGGTTCTTTGAGAAAATAAACAAAATAGATAAGCCTCTAGCCAAACTTTTTAAGAGAAAAAGAGAATCAACACAGATCAACAGCATCAGAAATGAGAATGGAATAATCACGACAGACTCCACAGAAATACAAAGAATTATTAAGGACTACTATGAAAACCTATATGCTAACAAGCTGGAAAACCTATAAGAAATGGACAAATTCCTAGAAAAATACAACCTCCCAAGACTGACCAAGGAAGAAACACAAAAGTTAAACAAACCAATTATGAGCAAAGAAATTGAAACGGTAATCAAAAAACTACCCAAGAACAAAACCCAGGGGCCGGATGGATTTACCTTGGAATTTTATCAGACACACAGAGAAGACATAATACCCATTCTCCTTAAAGTGTTCCAAAAAATAGAAGAGGAGGGAGTACTCCCAAACTCATTTTATGAAGCCAACATCACCCTAATACCAAAACCAGGAAAAGACCCCACCAAAAAAGAAAATTACAGACCAATATCCCTGATGAATGTAGATGCAAAAATACTCAATAAAATATTAGCAAACAGAATTCAACAGTATATCAAAAGGATAATACACCATGACCAAGTGGGATTCATCCCAGGGATGCAAGGATGGAACAACATTTGAAAATCCATCAACATCGTCCACCACATCAACAAAAAGAAAGACAAAAACCACATGATCATCTCCATAGATGCTGAAAAATCATTTGACAAAATTCAACATCCATTCATGATAAAAACTCTCAGCAAAATGGGAATAGAGGGCAAGTACCTCAACATAATAAAGGCCATATATGATAAACCCACAGCCAACATTATACTGAACAGTGAGAAGCTGAAAGCATTTCCGCTGAGATCGGGAACCAGACAGGGATGCCCACTCTCCCCACTGTTATTTAACATAGTACTAGAGGTCTAGCCATGGCAATCAGACAAAACAAAGAAATACAAGGAATCCAGATTGGTAAAGAAGAAGTTAAACTGTCACTATTTGCAGATGACATGATATTGTACATAAAAAACCCTAAAGACTCCACCCCAAAACTACTAGAACTGATATCGGAATACAGCAAAGTTGCAGGATACAAAACTAACACACAGAAATCTGTAGCTTTCCTATACACTAACAATGAACCAATAGAAAGAGAAATCAGGAAAACCATTCTATTCACAATTGCATCAAAAAGAATAAAATACCTAGGAATAAACCTAACCAAAGAAGTGAAAGACCTATACCCTGAAAACTACAAGTCACTCTTAAGAGAAATTAAAGGGGACACTAACATATGGAAACTCAACCCATGCTCATGGTAGGCAGAATTAATATCATCAAAATGGCCATCCTGCCCAAAGCAATATACAGATTTGATGCAATCCCTCTCAAATTACCAGCAACATTCTTCAATGAACTGGAGCAAATAATTCAAAAATTCATATGGAAACACCAAAGACCCCGAATAGCCAAAGCAATCCTGAAAAAGAAGAATAAAGTAGGGGGGATCTCACTCCCCAACTTCAAGCTCTACTACAAAGCCATAGTAATCAAGAGAAATTTGGTACTGGCACAAGAACAGAGCCACAGACCAGTGGAACAGATTAGAGACTCCAGACATGAACCCAGACATATATGGTCAATTAATATTTGATAAAGGAGCCATGGACATACAATGGTGAAATGACAGTCTCTTCAACAGATTGTGCTGGCAAAACTGGACAGCTACATGTAGGAGAATGAAACTGGATCATTGTCTAACCCCATATACAAAAGTAAACTCAAAATGGATCAAAGACCTGAATGTAAGTCATGAAACCATTAAACTCTTGGAAAAAAACATAGGCAAAAACCTCTTAGACATAAACATGAGTGACCTCTTCTTGATCATATCTCCCTGGGCAAGGAAAACAACAGCAAAAATGAACAAGTGGGACTATATCAAGCTGAAAAGCTTCTGTACAGCAAAAGACACCATCAATAGAACAAAAAGGAACCCTACAGTATGGGAGAATATATTTGAAAATGACAGATCCGATAAAGGCTTGATGTCCAGAATATATAAAGAGCTCACACGCCTCTACCAACAGAAAACAAATAACCCAATTAAGAAATGGGCAGAGGAACTGAACAGACAGTTCTCTAAAAAAGAAATACAGATGGCCAACAGACACATGAAAAGATGCTCCACATCGCTAATTATCAGAGAAATGCTAATGAAAACTACAATGAGGTATCACCTCACACCAGTAAGGATGGCTGCCATTCAAAAGACAAACAACAACTAATTTTGGTGAGACTGTGGAGAAAGGGGAACCCTCCTATACTGCTCGTGGGAATGTAAGTTAGTTCAGCCATTGTGGAAAGCAGTATGGAGGTTCATCAAAATGCTCAAAACAGACTTACCATTTGACCCAGGAATTCCACTCCTAGGAATTTACCCTAAGAACGCAGCAATCAAGTTTGAGAAAGACAGATGCACCCCTATGTTTATCACAGCACTATTTACAATAGCCAAGAATTGAAAGCAACCTAAATGTCCATCGGTAGAGGAATGGATAAAGAAGATGTGGTACATATACACAATGGAATACTACTCAGCCATAAGAAGAGGGCAAATCCTACCATTTGCAGCAACATGGATGGAGCTGGAAAGTATTATGCTCAGTGAAATAAGCCAAGCGGAGAAAGAGAAATACCAAATGATTTCACTCGTCTGAGGAGTATAAGAACAAAGGAAAAACTGAAGGAACAAAACAGCAGTGGAATTACAGAACCCAAAATGGACTAACAGGTACCAAAGGGAAAGGGACTGTGGAGGATGAATGGGCAGGGAGGGATAAGGGGGGAAGAAGAAAGGGGGTATTAAGATTAGCATGCATGGGGGGGAGGGAGAAAGGGGAGGGCTGTATAACACAGAGAGGACAAGTAGTGACTCTACAACATTTTGCTATGCTGATGGACAGTGACTGTAATGTGGTTATAGGGGGGACCTGGTATAGGGGAGAGCCTAGTAAACATAGTATTCTTCAGGTAAGTGAAGATTAAAGATTTAAAAAAAAAAAAGTAAGAAAGAAAGAAAAGGGGGATTACTCCTTGATAGGATAAAACTAATCTTAAATCAAAGATTAATGCATGCTTTAAATATCCTTAATTTTGATCACATAAAGGGTGTCAGATGATTGGCTATGGAGGTACACTTTTCTGATAATATTCCTTTCTCTTAATAAAAAAAAAAAATGCAGTTCCTGTGTGGTGACCTCCAATGAGTTCTACACAATGGTATAAAGGGCATATCAAAGTGTGGGCAAAGGGTCTGTTTGTTTTTATACAGAAGATCAAAGCCTAATTTGGCTACCCAGAAAATGAACTAAGATACGATATGAAGAAGAACTTCCAACATCAGCATTCTCTGGAAGATTCATACCAGAAGATGATCATTAAAAAACCTCCACAAAGATCCAGGCGATGCTGCAGTTGTAGCTGCATCCATCCCACCATTTCCTGGACTTACCATTGGAATGAAGAAGGAGATATCTAAGCTGGCCTATGCATACAGTAAAACAACAAATTTGAGTGGATCTATACTGTTGGAACTCAACCAAGAATTAGAAGTGCAAGTTGTAGCGCTCCAAAATCTTACAACTACAGACTATCTATGGTTAAAAGAACATATGGGATGTGAACAGTTCCCAGGAATGGGTTGCTTTAATTTGTCTGATTTCTCTCAGACTGTTCAAGTACAGTTGGACAATATCCATCATATCATAAACAAATTTTCACAAATGCCTAGGGTGCCTAACTGGTTTTCTTGGCTTCACTGGAGATGGCTGGTAATTATAGTTCTGCTTTGTTTATGTAACTGTATTCCTATTATGTTAATATGTGTGTGTAATTTAGTTAGCAGTTTAAAACCTATACATGTTTAGGTTACTCTACAAGAAGACATGTCAAAGAAATAATCAATCCTCCCATGTTTTCTTCCATTTGCTACCTCTATAGCTTTTCTTCTTCCTTCCTAATTACAACCGTTAAATAGAATTCATGCCTCATATCGAATTTACTGAGTATCATAATTCCTCCAAGTGGTAAAGATACCTCAAGACAAATATTGGGCATAGAAGCCACAGGGCATAAATCTGCAAAGAAGTAAAAAGCTAACCTTTTCAAACAATATGGCTTCTCTCTCACTTACCAACTTTACATTTCCCTGTATGGCCCCGGAAGATGACTGGTTAGCCAGAGATGGGTAAGATTCCTCAAGGGGGGAACAACCTAAGACAGGCACAGTTGCAGGGGGGCCATCAGGTGAGAAATTGGGGATCAACAGTGGTGAAGCTTAGAACCTCACACTCCCTGTTTTGAGAGAAATCTTCTGCATCTGTGGATGTCTTAACGCCCTTGTCTAGCTCTGATTAACACATAGTCTACAGGCACACAGCTGATCATCCACAATTGCTCTCTTACAACACTAAACTATGTTTTCTACCTTTATCTTGCATCTACCTACCACTTCAGCATTTTATTTAAAAAATAATAATAATAATAAAGGGAGAAATGTGGGATCCACATATAAATCAAGTATAAAACTCAAACATATTCATATTTGACCTGATTGTTTACAGTTCATAATGTGTGATCAAAACCGAAAGTTTCTGTGATGACTGCCCTTGTACTGTTCACCATGTAAGAACTTATTCACTATGTAAGAATTTGTTCACCATGTAAGAACTTGTTCATTATGCTTCAGAAGATTGGAGACTGACGAGAATTAGGCTTGAGATGGATTAATGATTGTGCATTGAGCATTGACTCCCCTATACAGAATTTTATTGTTGTTAACAACCATTTGATCAATAAATATGAGAGATACCCTCTCAAAAAAAAAAAATGAAATTGAATTGGCAATCAAAAAACTACCTAAAAACAAAACTCCCAGACAAGATGGCTTCACTGCTGTATTTTATCAAACATTTAGTGAAGACCCAATAATCATTCTCCTTAAAGTGTTCCAAAAAGTAGAAGAGGACAGAATACATCCAAACTCATTCTATGAGGCCAGCATCACCATAATGCCAAACCAAGCAAAGAAACCACAAAAAATAGAAAATTACAGACCAATATCCCTGATGAACATAGATGCAAATATCATCAACAACATATTAGCAAACCAAATTCAAAATACGTGAAAAATATTATCCATCATGATCAAGTGAGATTCATCCCAGAGATGCAAGGATGGCACAACATTCGAAAATTCATCAACATCATCCACCACATCAAGAAAAGGACAAAAACCACATGATCATCTCCATAGATGCCAAAAAAGCATTTGACAAAATGCAACATTCATTCATGATAAAAACTCTCAACAAAATGGGTATAGAGGGCAAGTACCTCAACATAATAAAGGCCATATATGACAAACCCACAGCCAACATCATACTTAACAGTGAGAAGCTGAAAGCCTTTCCTTTAAGATTGGAAACAAGACAAGGATGCCCACTCTCTCCACTTTTATTCAACATAGTTCTGTAGGTCCTCACCACAGCAATCAGAAAACACAAAGAAATAAAAGGCATCCAGACTGGTAAAGAAGTTAAACTGTCACTGTTTTTAGATGACATGATATTGTACATAAAAAAATCCTAAAAATTCACTCCAAAACTACTGAATTCAGCAAAGTTGCAGGATACAAAATTAATACACAGAAATCTGTTGCATTCCTATACACTTATGATGTTCTAGCAGAAAGAGATATCAGGAAAACGATTCCATTCACAATTGCATCAAAAAGAATAAAATAGCTAGGAATAAACCTAACCAAAGAAGTGAAAGACCTATACCCTGAAAACTACAAGACACTCTTAAGACAAACTAAAGAGGACACTAATAAATGGAAATTCATCCCAGGCTCTTGGGTAGAAAGAATTAATATTGTCAAAATGGCCATCATGCCTAAAGCAATCTACAGATTCAATGCAATCCCTATCAAAATACCAACAGCACTCTTCAACTAAATAGAGCAAATAGTTCTAAAATTCATATGGAACCACAAAAGACCCGGAAGGAAGAATAAAGCTGGGGGGGTTACACTTCCAGATTTCAAGCCCTAATACAAAGCCACAGTAATAAGACAATTTGGTACTTGCACAAGAACAAATCCATAGAACAATGGAACAGACTAGAGAGCCCAGATATATACCTAAGCATATATGGCCAATTAATATATGATAAAGGAGCCATGGACATACAATGGGGAAGAGACAGCCTCTTCAACAACTGGTATTGGCAAAACTGGACAGCTACATGCAAGAGAACCAAACTGGATTATTGTCTATCCCATACACAAAAGCTAACTCAAAGTGGATCAAAGATCTAAAGGTAAGTCATGAAATCATAAAACTCTTAGAAGACAACATAGGCAAAAACCTCCTGAATACAAACATGAGCAACTTTTTCCTGAATGCATCTCCTCGAGCAAGGGAAACAAAAGCAAAAATGAACACATGGGACTACATCAAACTAAAAAGTTTCTGTACAGTAAAGGACACCATCAGTTAAACAAAAAGGTATCCTACACTATGGGAGAATATATTTGTAAATGACATATCTGCATCCAAAATATATAAAGAACTCACACACCTCAACACCCAAAAAGCAAATAACCCAATTAAAAAATGGGCAGAGGATATGAACAGACAATTCTCCAAAGAAAAAATTAAGATGGCCAACAGGCACATGAAAAAATGTTCCACATCACTAATTATCAGGGATATGCAAATAAAAACCACAATGAGATATCACCTCACACCAGTTAGGATGGCCAACATCCAAAAGATTAGGAACAACAAATGCTGGCAAGGATGAGGAGAAAGGTGAATGCTCCTACACTGCTGGTGGGAATGTAAGCTAGTTCAACCATTGTGGAAAGCAGTATGGAGGTTCCTCAAAAAACTCAAAATAGAAATACCATTTGACCCAGGAATTCCACACCTAGGAATTTACCCAAAACATATAATTTCTCATATTCAAAAAGACATATGCACCCGTATGTTTGTCACAGCGCTATTTACAATAGCCAAGATACGGAAGCAATCTAAGTGTTCATCAGTAGGTGAATGGATAAAGAAGATGTGGTACATATACACAGTGGAATACTATTCAGCCCTAAGAAACAAATCCTACCATTTGCAAGAACATGGATGTAGCTGGAGGATATTATGCTCAGTGAAATAAGTCAAGTAGAGAAAGACAAGTACCAAATGATTTCCCTCATTTGTGGAGTATAACAACAAAGCAAAACTGAAAGAACAAAACAGCCACAGACTAACAGGGTCCAAGAAGGGACTAGCAGTTACTAATGGGGAGGGGCGGGAGAGAGCAGGTGGCAGGGAGGGAGAAGAGGATTGAGGGGTATTATGATTGGCACGCATGGTATGGGGAGGATCATGGGGAAGACAGTGTAACACAGAAAAAGCAAATAGTGACTCTGTGGTATCCTACTGCACTGATGGGCAGTGACTGCAGTGGGGTATGTGGGGGACACAATAATATGGGTGAATGTAATAACCATATTGTTTTTTCATGTGAAACCTTCAGAAGAGTGTATATCAATAATACCTTAATAAAAAAATATTTCTTAGATGCTCCACCCAAAAAAACAAACAAAAAAAAGAAGTGTTAAATGTCTAATTTTCCCCCATGATAAGCCAGTTGTAAGATACAAAGTTTTAAAGAAAATAGATAAATTCTCAGGAAGCAATACCCAACCCCTCCCCCCCAAAATTAATCAAAGTATTATTTTAAAGGCATCATGCAGAAGAATGGGATAGCATTGCTTCATCTCAATAACATAAGGTATTAGTATTTTCTCAAAATGGAATAAAGAAAATACTTTTTAAAGCTTCAATGGTCCAATTTATAAAGTCTTAGCTTATAAACAAAGTGCATCAGTATATTGTATAGCTAACTTCTTGATAGTCTTATTATAATGAACCATTTTAAAAAGACTAAGAAAGAAGAAAAGAAAATTCTACAAGTGGCTAAAGTATAATGTGTTGAAAAGTGTTTCCCAAAATTCATGTCCACCTGGAACCTCAGACTGTGACTTTATTTGGAAATAGCATCTTTGTAGATGTCATTTGTTGAGGTGAGGTCATACCTGATTAGAGTAGGCTCTAAATACAATAACTGGTATCCTTGTAAGGAGGAGAGGACACAGAGGCAGATATCCATAGAAGGAAGAAACCACGTGAAAAAGAGGTAGAGATCAGAGTCAGGTTGTCACAAGTCAAGGAATGCCAGGAACCACCAAAAGCTAAGAGATTATTCCCTAGAGCCTTGACAGGGAGGATGAACCCAAAGACACCATGATTTCAGAGGTGCAGTTCCAGAACTGTAAGGCAAACAGATTGTGTTTTGGCACCCCACTGTTTAAAGCCACCCAGTCTGTAGTACTCTGCTACAGTAGCTCTAGGAAACTGTACATCAAGGAAAATACAGTCTCAGTATTAGTTTATAAACTTAAAGATTTAAATGTCAGGCTAAATGGCGACAAGCAATTTATATTATCCTAACAGGAAAGAAAGACAACTAATAACAATAGATCTTACATTACATGTAAAGAAAATACTACAACTGTTGTGATGCATGCATGGATTGGCATGACAAATACCAACTTGAATTGCATAACTTTGCAATCCAACACATCTAATAAAAATTACACATATTTCTTTACTCATAAGGGACATCTATATGATTATAATGAATATAGACATGAATTATGCATTATGAAATGTATATATTATACTTTGCCACAAATTTTTATTTTTTAATTATTCAGGTATTTCTTTTAAAAAATCACAGGTATCAGTTTAGCATTGATAGAGCATTCATTAAAATTGGTCACCTTGAAGATCAATAGAGAGATGGAACAAAAAATTATTCAATTCTTCTCACTTCTAAGGGGGGAAAAGGCTCAATTAGAAAATAAAAGCAATTGCTTTAATGCTTTTTTTCTTGAAGACTAACACTAATACAAATATATAAGTGTGGATGGCTGGACGTGAGATCACCAAATCTGGTCACCGGAAGTGACAACACCGAATATGAGATCGCTGTAAGTGGCATCATTGTGAGCCTGTGTATATAAGCTGTGCTCAGAAATAAAACTGCATCACTCTTCCTCCACCAGTGGTCAGTAGACCTACTGACCCCGACTTTAGTTTTTGTGTTTTTCTTGTATCTATCCCTGTATTTTTCTTGCATCTCCCATCCACCCCTCTCAGGTTCAGCTGGATTGCAGAGCAGGTCTTAGCATATAAACAACAACAATAATAGCAAGCACTTTATCAACCAGGTTTATTCTAGGTGCCTAACTTGTATTATCTAATATTCACAAAAACTTTATGAAGCAGTCACTATTATCAGCTTATTACAGATTAGAAACTTGAGGAACATGAACTTTAAATAATTTCCTCTTGGTCACACAGTGGCTTCACAGTTCCACCTCCAAAGAGCCATTGCACTACATTACCTTCACTTAGTATAGTCAATAGAATTATTTTTTTTAAAAGAAAGAGGGTGGTGGAGAGGAGAGAAAATCAGAGAATGGATTGGGGGAAAAAATTGTTAATAAAATAAATGACCCACAGGATTGTAATAATGAGGTATTGATTATCTTATATTCCTTTAAGAAGACAACATACCTAAGAAATTTACTATCCAAGTTAAAATTGTTCTGAAGACAAATGCTCAAAAAGTTCCTGTAGCATCACCTCTGATGCATGTCCTCCAGCATCTGTTCTCTGTTCTCTCTTCTTTCAACAACAGGTTGGACTTTCAGGTGAACAGGAGCCCATTCCTACTTCCAGTCCATGTGATCTGACCTAAGCCAATCAGTACTTTCCATTGTCTGGCAACAGTGATTGGTACAGCAATGAGCACATGATCCAAGCCAGTCCAATCAGAATGAATCTCAGAAGTTTTCCTGAAAATCTGGAACACTCATTTACTTCTGCTGGATCCAAACTAGGAAGGAAATCTCCTGAGGGCTTATGCAGTCATACTGCGATCCTTCTATGCTATCAGCCTGTGGAGGCAATCTCACCTACTCCCAATGGGGCTAACAGCAAAGCAGAACCAAAATATGAAAGGAGTTCGTTCATCCAGTTCATGGCTCATCAAACCAGTTTTTCTTGACACTCTTTGAGCCATGGATTAAATAGTACTTAACTCTATCTCTGAAATGTTCAATCATGTAACCTAATTAATGTGCTTTTTCCCAAGGTCATTTAAGTTAGGTGTCTCTGAAATTTACATCTGGAAGAATCCTGATACAGATAATGGTAACAGGAAGTCAGATGAGGGTGAGAGTTAAGAGTGGCAGACCCTGAACGGTGGAATTAGCTAAGTGGAGGAAGGAGGGCTGTGAGGAGGAGCCACTGCTTGTAAGCCCAGGAAGTTGGCAGTCTTTGTTACCAGTTGTAAAATAGCTGATTAAACTCTCACATCTTTGAACACTGGCCTTAGGCCTCAAACTATGTACTTACAGAGGCTGAAGAACTAGAGGCCTTGGTAGGAACATTTCAGGATGTTGGGGTGTGTTGACAACTTTTTGAGACCTGTAGGGGGTCCTAATGAAAAGAGTCTAGTGTTTACTAAAACTAGCTTTCAGAAAGTAGGGAGGGAAGAAACTGTTTTGATAAGAAAAATCTTTTCTGCTTGCAGCCTACAATTTAAGATGGTTGAGAATCCAGTTATGTGGATATTTGCAGGCTTGGAAAAGCCAGATTTCACTATTAGAGAAATAGAAAGCACACTGGTGGGAGACACAGCCCTAACAGTAGCCTGATACCCAGGACCCCCCCCTTGCAAGCCCCTGCTCTGCTCCCTGCCTGATGCAATAGTCTTTCTAGTTGTACTACTGAAGTTGGGTGCAAAGAGCATGTCAGTTGTGACTTCCTGGTCTAGATTCTTACAGCTAAAAGAATGGATCATCAGAACATCTATCCTTCTGGCCTTAAAATATTCAAACCCAGAAAATTTCATCCCTGTTTCTCTTCAGCTACCTACACCTTCCAAAGTCAACAACGTTCATAAATATCTATAGCCACCCTCTGTCATCCCCTCTTCCAGCACCTATTCATTCTTATCCCATTTAACATCTCTGACTTTCAGGTGGCATTCTTTTGTCTCTTAAACTTGGGATACAACATCCCACTCACTGACTTCAACCTCCAAACCTAGTACCTTTTCCCCATAATCCAGGTATACATTTCTCTAATTTCAGTGAAACCCTTGTGCCCTGGCTTGCCCATGTTCTCTCAATTCTCAATCAACATCACCTTTTGCCTTTTCTTCTTCCTAAGAACAAACTCAGATTATATTTTCCTGTTTCTCTTGCAGTTAGGTGAGACCAAATGACTGAGTTCTGGTCAGTGGGATGGAAATGGGAAAGATGTATGCTGTATCCAGGCTGGTCCTGAAACACCTCTGTTACTCAGTCTTCTTTCTCTTACCTATCTGCTACCAGAATGGAGAGGATTTCTAAGTCCATGACTAACCAGGTAGAGTAGGGATGCTTCTGTCTCAATGATTTTCAATGAATTATTGCAGCAGTGTGAATTAAATTGTTATTATGTGAAGCTACTGATTTCTGGAACTGTTTGTTACTTATTCAACCTGTACTAACTAATGCTCTGACCAGTATCAATCAAAACCATTCATACTAAATCATACAATCTTTTATTGCAAACTGCTTATCTTCAGAATTTTAATTCATCTGCTCTCTTAACATAACATGTTTCCTCCCTGGAAAAACCCAAGCTCAGGATATCTACGCCATTGTCTGCTTACCCAGCTTTATACTGCCTTCTAGCTATAGAGTAAAAAAGAAATTCACAAAGTCAAGAGGACTGGTACTACCTCAGGTGGGCCCCAACGCTGCACAGGACCTCCTACCAGTCCACCTGTTTGACAATTTCCTCAATGTTTCTTGAGCTCTTGGAAACATCTAATACTGTTTGACCATTCCCTCCTTGCATTGTTCCCTTCCCTTGGCTCTCATTCTGTTACTCTCCAAGTTTTCAGACCTCTCTTATCATTTCTTAAGTCTCCTTCACACTTCATCATGCTGTCCCAACTCTTCTTTCTCTACTATCCTTAAAATCCCATATTGTCTTCTATGCTATCAGCCTGTGGAGGCAATCTCACCTACTCCCATGGTTTCAACTACCATGTACATATATTGACATCGGTAAAACTTATATCTCCATTCTAGACAAGTCTTGAGCCTCAAACCCCAATGATGGCTCCAATAGGCACAAAAATTGTATCTGAAACTGAAATTACAACCTTCTCCTCCAAAATCTGCTCCTCCTCCATCTGCCCTTCCTTTCTCAGTGGCTCCCCTTAGCCACAGCCTAGCAAAATGATGTAACTCTGCCTCCACTCCACAATTATTTATAACTCTTTCTACCATCTAAGTGTACTTTTAATCTGTGCCTTCTACATACCTCCCTTACCAACATTTGTATTTTCTTAACTGAGTTACTTCAAAAATATCTTGGCTGATTTCCATATCTCTAGTTTTACTCCTCCAAATCATCCTATATGGCTGACACACAGATCTTACCAACATAAAAATCAGATGATATCTCTTCCCTGTGGAAATCTTTCAATGGATCCCTACTGCCTTTGGAACAAATAATTGTCTCTTCTGAACTTAGACACTTTGTCCAGTTTCCCACTGGACATTTTTACCCTAAGTTTCCATAGTAACTGATACTCAACTTATCTACCCTTCCTGAATGTATCCAAGTCTGAGTTCATTATATTTCTCTTTCCATGAAGAACACCACCATCTCACCTATGCCTGAATCAAGTATCTGAACAGCACTGCTGACAACTCCAGCCCTCTCTCCAACATCCAGTTCAACACAAATCCTTTAAATTCCTCCCATTTAATATCTCCTGAATTCATCAGCTTTTCCTCAATTCCAGCACAAATAGCCTAGCCCAGATCACTATAATCTCTTGTCTGCAACCTCCACCTAAACAGTATCCTTTTTCTAATCTTGTCCTCCCTTCAAAACCTTTCTCCACATCATAGGCAGAATAATCTTTCTAAATGTTATAACTGTGATTAAAACTTTATAATGATTTTCCACTGTTTTCAGCACCATAAAACATAGCTTTAATGGCTTAGGTCCTAGTGAGGAAAGAAGAATAAACAAGATAACAAGGCAATAGATAGTAGCAGCACTTTGGGGAGGGAAGATGGCTTTACATTTAATGGTCAGAGCCAGTCTCTTACAAAAGTGACATTTCAGTGCGACCTGAAGGATCAGAAGGATCAGAAGGAGCTAGCCTGGACAAAGGAGGCAGACTTCAATTTGCTTACTTACCATCATCTCCACTGAGCTGTGAGCTCTCTGAAGGCAGGACCTATGATTTATTCATCACTTCGTTCTAAACAACTACCACAGTTTTTGGCACACAAAGGTTTTGAAACATATTTGACGAGCGAAGGGATGAGTGAAGTTTATATTTTGAAGCAGGGCAGCTTTAGACTAATTGTGTGCTCACGTTTTTTTGTACATTTGTTGATATCAACTTGCGGAACTTCTAAGCGTACAAATTTCTAGGCAGACAAAAATGAATGGGACTTAGACTTTAAAGAGGAGTTTTGCTTTCTTTAAAGCCTTCTGAAATATTTAGAAAGGATTCTGCACAGCAATCTCTTAACAACCAGGATCCCTATGAGGATATCAGATTGGGTGACCAACTTGTTAGGCTAGTGCAAGGCCAGCTAGGAGAGCACCAACCGTAAAAGCTGGTCTCAGTTATCAGGAGGGACTCTCAGGCTCCGTGGCTTTGAGTTTCTTAAGAGGCAAAACTGTTTTCATACAAACCCAAATCAACTTCAGATACTCAGATTTGTAAAGAAAATGGTTTCAAGTCATTATGGTTCACTTCTACTAAGCAGGACAAAACAACTAAGGATTCTTTAAAATACACAGTATTGCATTTAATGACTGGATTTGATTCTCGAAAATAAGATATTCAGGTTCATAACCCCTTACTTGCAAAGTGAAAGGCTTTTGGATTTTTTTTTAAACAAATTTGGCAGCAAAACCTGACCTGATATGAAAATATTTATATCTTTTGTTTAATCTATTTACTGTGACTATTCATTTGTTTCACTGTAGAAATATCACATGTTGAATTATAGGGTGCTGCCTCTGACCCCACAGGAATATTGGGAAATAAATGATATATGCAATGTACTTTTTTTCTAAAATTCGAAAAGTTCTGACCATCTCCCCCAAGGATTTTGAATAAGAGATCTGTATTGTATTATAATGCTCACCCAATTCTATTATCTTGAGTTATAAAACTTGCATAATGTGTGAGCTTTGAAGTACTGGGAGAAAATAAAGTCACAGAAGCACAATTAGCATGACTTTAGCATTTGGAAGTTAATATAATTGAAAACTGTTCTGGGTTTCCTCTCAGATCTGATCAGAAGTATGCATGCCATGCCACTATGCTATTGCTTTTCCAGTAAGCATAAACCTCTACGAGCTACAGGTTCAGACAGTGAGGAAAGTTTTATGGATAAATCCTTTACACCACACCCAGCCTTCATCTGGGCATTACAATCTTCAGAATAATTTGCCATAGTTTCTAGTTTCCCCAAGTACTTCGCTGGTATCATTCTATGACTTTTATAATATTCTTACATTGTTTTCCCCCACAAGTTTCAAGAAGCAGTACCTACCTGTTAGGAACAAGGTTTCTACTCTTTACAGGGCACATACCCAGTACCCAGCTGCAAACATCATTATGTATGTTATTTCTGGTTATCACAGTCATCCTGTAGAGATATTTTCTATTCTTCCCATCACACAATTGAGCAAACTCATGATCAATTTGTCCAAGGCCACATGGCTACTAAGTGACAGAACAAAATCTGAACCCAGAAACATCTAGTTCCAAAGTTTGTTTCTTCCATAATACCATGAGGCAAATAACGGCCTGTGTTCAACTTATGCATAGTTGGAATTAAGATTTTAATGCAGTTTTAGCCATGGTAGTGTAATTGTTTTTTTAAAAATGCCTATTCTAGCAATTTGACAGAATCTACAGGCCCATAAAATAAAGATACAAAAATTGGTTTTAAAAGATTCAAGTCTTTTAAAGCCATATTAAATGTCAATCAATATAATTTTGTTTTTTGTTTTATTACTTAAAAAAACACAAATAACTGAAATCACGTAGGTTTATCAGCAAATATATCAAAATTGGATGTTTAATATTCACCCACCTTTTGGAAGTGTCACCTACATTTATTGGAAATGTCAATCAAGGGGAAGAGAAAGGCTTACACCTTATAACAACATAGCGTAAAAGGATAGAGGTGAAGATCATTAATGATTTTAATGATTTTAAGACCCATTAAAATTAGAGAAATTCAAAGCACCCACGGTGTTAAGGATTTATTATTACAGCATTTAGAGTTTACTAGTTCATACCTTTCAATCACAGCAAGTTATTAGCAGTGAAGGGATGAACCCTCTTAAGAGGATTTTTATTTCAATGATAGGATGTTATGGACAAGACAACCTAAGTTTAAAAAAATTAGTAGCAAGCGCTAGTTGAGTTAATCAGTTAAAGACAAACTGTGCCCTTGGGAAGCTAAATGAAAAAGCAACAGTAAAGCTTACAGAACTTAGCTCGTACAATTTGCCTTGAAGGCGGAAGATTGGTTCCCTGAAATAGCAAAGAATTATATGCTTTAGTTCAGAAAAAAGTTTTTAAAATAAAGTCTGTTATTACCTCTTCTCCTTTCAAAACAATGGAAAAATTCTAGAGCAGAGGTTTCAATTTGTTCAATAATTGTACCTCTGAATTTAAAAAAAACTGTAAAGTCATCATTGTTTTGACTTGAAAAGAAATAACAATGCAAATATTCATTATCACATAAAACATAAAAGAAACAGCAAACTGTCAGAGTTAATGCAATCTCTGCAGAGCGCTATTAGTCAAAGACAGCTGGTCAGCTCAAAACACAAAAACTCAAAGATCAGATCTTCTTAAGAATTAACATCTTCATTAACCAACAGGAATTTAGTGTGGCAGCGATTAAATCCAACAACTGCCTTCTTTATGAGCTGTCCCTTCACTGTTAACTAAGCTGTGCAAATGTGTGAACTAGTCAGCAGCACCAGAAAGCTCATGCAACTACTCACCATATTTTAACCTTGAACTCACAGAGTCTATGTTAAATCAATTTAAGGGTAATGTAAGCAAGCAGACACAAGGAGCCAGATTTGAAAAGCAGAGCAAATAGCAGAAAAGTTATTCAAAATAAATCAACAGGGTTAACTGCATAAAATATGAAAAAAAAGCAATTCACACTACAAACAATTTAAAAGCAAAACAAAAACAAAACAAAAGCAGCATTTCCAGCAAAATCTGCACATGATTTTAATCTGCATTAGAAAAAGTCAATCAAGCAATTGAGTTCATATTCTTTGGGGCATGCAGGCAGTGATTCTTTTAAACAATTCCTACCTGATTTCCAATTGTGTTTTTCTTGTGAACCTGACTGCTCCTCTGCTGAGCACTGAGAAAAGCAAAGGAGAACAGCACTGAAGAAACTCATAGGATTGTTTTCTGAACAAGTAACAGGTATTAAAATATATACCAGCTTCATACATCAACATCTGAGGCTCAGACAATATAAAAAATCCAGGTCAGTTTAATTCTAGAAGCAAAACCAACCCAGTGGAACTTCTAGTACCATTTAACAATCACAAACTGAAAATACTATATCGTGGCAAGAATAACAATATGAGTCAATGCAAGCATTTGTTATGTCCTGCAAGTATACAGAATGGTTGTACTAAAAAATTACCATGCTAACATTTATTGAGTTTATGCCATGTTCTGCCTGACAGATATGAGTGTTTTTTATTTGAATTTAACCCTGTGAAGTAGTTACCATTACTCTTCTCATCTTACAGCTAGAGAGACTGAGTCACAGAGAAGCTAAGCAGCTTTTCCAAAATTACTCAGCTAATAAGTGGTGCTACCAAGTAGTTTGAATCTAGATCCCAAACTCTTTGTGATACTACCCAACCTCACTGCTTTGAACTCCATTATATCCTGCAACTCCCATAGTGCATCTCTAGTGTGGACCTATCTCCTCTATTCGAGACTTACATATGCTTTTGACAACTCAGCATCTCCACTTGGGTATCTAAAGGGCATCTCAAATTTAATATGTTAAAACTGGACTCCCTAAAACCTGCTCTATCCACAATCTTCCCTTTCTTACTTAGTGGCAATTCCTTATTTCCATGTGCTTAAGCCAAAATCCCTGATTCCTCTTTCACACTCCATGTCCAATCATCTGCAAATGCTATTGACTCTACTTTTTAAAATGTATTTAACTCAATATCTTTTAACCACTTCTTTGCTACCACCTTGGTCCCAGCCACTATTCTCTCTCTTATTACAACAATGACTTAGTCTCTGGTCTCTGCTTCCATACTTGTCCCTGTAATGGCTATTTTCAACACAAGAGCCATTGCCATCCTTTTAAAAAGGAGATCATATCACTCTGCTCAAAACCTTCTACTGCTATGCAAATACCATTCCACTCTGGGCAAAAGTCAAAGTCCTTATAATGGTCTACAAGGTCCTGCTCAACTGACCCCCTATCCTCTGTCTCAGTAACTCATCTCCCCCTACTCACCAGCTCTTACACTACAGCAATTCCAGGTACATGGGTCTCCTTTCTTTTTTTTCAAGGCCACCAGGCACACCCCCACGTCAAAGCCTTTCTGCTAGCTGTTCCCTCTGCCTACAATATGCTCCCAATGTATCTGCATGGCTCCCAACATCACCTCCTTCAAGTCTTTTCTGTGAGACCTACTGTGACCACCTTATTCAAAATCATATCCTTCCGTTCATCTAGGACTCTCATCCCCTTTATACTGTTTATTTTTCTCCATGGCATTTTTTACCTTCAAACAAACTATTCAGTTTACTGATTTTTTTGTGTTTATTGTCTGTCTCCCTCCATCAAAAAGTAGGTTCCTTGTGAGCAGGAGGTTTTGTCTGTTTCTTCTACATCTCCTCAGTGCCTACAAACTACCTAGCATAGAGTTCATAATTGGCTTCCACAAATTATCTGTTGAGTTAAAAGACCAATGAGGTCGATATCATTAAAACATGAGCACAGAGAAGGTAAGAGACAGCTATGACCGCAACAGCTTAACCCTGGATCCCACATATTTAGGTGCAGTGTTACTTTCTCTATCAAAAGAATGAAGGCATTCTTTTGGTGAATCCATGAGTAAACATCTATCAATATAAGAGAACATGACTCATTTTGGTTATTCTGGGAAGACTAACCATACTGAATCCTCTAGATGTTTCTTTAATAGTTTATTACAGAAGGTCTTTTGGAGATTGACAGAACAGCCTAAAATAGAGGAAAAAACCATCAATCTTTTAAAGCGATGGGATATTATGGTTCAGCAGCACATCACAGATCAACACCACACTTAAAACAGTTTTGTTCAATACAGCAATGTTTTATAAATTCTCGTGATGTGTTTAAGCTGCTTCCCTTCACTCAAACTTGTAAAATACCATTTTCTAAATTCAGCTGAGAGTGGGGAAGAGGTAGGTGGTGAAAGGCCATATTAGATTCTATTACAAAAGATACATTGTATGTATTTTTGGTTTCCAACTTGCTAACTTCAGAGTTTCAGTTTCTTTTTTCTTTCCTTATTTTTTGTTGTAATTTTTTTAGCTTTTTAGTAAATGTTTAATTCCCTTAATCACTATGGAACTCATTTCTTGCCAACTACTACTCTACATAATCCAAATCTACATTTTCAGGTTTTTGTGGTAAGGTAGGGAACAGGGTGACATTTGTGTCTGCCTGTGGCCAGGGGTCCAGTGTGCCCATGCTGCCCTCTGGTTGCCCACCAGCTGTCCACTGTGCCCTGAAGCATGGAGTGTATCTAAAGTACTATTCTTGCTGGGGCTCTGAATCTTTCCCATGCTTTCTTTCCTTTCTTCTAGGAAAAAAATGGAAAAACTACTATTATAATATAATCATATCTTCTTCACGGATATTGTCATGTCTTCTAAGCACCACAATTTTGTTTTAGGGTTTTTTTTTACGGGAAAATATTTTAAAATAAATGATTGATAGTTGTGATAACTTCAAATTATGACAGACCCACAGGTACTTACTTTGGAGTAGGCAAACTATTGCGGACCTTTTAATTATGAATAGTTCCCCTTAAAATCACATAAAAGAAAAGCTAAACATAAAGCAGAAGACATAGATTGTTGATGACCCCTTGTGCTACCTTACTCAAAGGGTATGACCTAAATAGACCTTGGTTTCTTAGCTTTAAAGTGTGTGTGTGTGTGTTTGTGTGTGTATGAGAGAGAGAGAGAGACAGGGATAGGGGTGGGGAACTGCACTAGGTGTTTCTTAGCTTCCTTTTAGATTCAAGATTCCTTGAGATGCAAAGTTACTCTAAGAAACTAATGAGCTACACTAGGTGAAGAGACTTTCCACTGACAGAGTTTTCATCCAAATAATGCATATTGAGGATACATCACTTGTAAGAATATGCAGGAGAAAAAATAGGTTTATTTTATAGGTCAATCTCAAAATCAGTGTTAGAACAAATACTAAATTACCTTTACTTTCCACCTAAAGAATAATCTTTTTGCAATAACTGGTCCCATAAATTCAAAGATAATGTCACTAGTGACATATTTAGATACTTGAAACTACTCTGTAAGTAGCATAATAAAATACAAGCTGCCTGGTTAGGAAATATCTGTTACCATAATTCCTATGTATGCTCTGATAATTGAAAAGAATCTTCATAATGTGAAAGAATTTCATAACACTTATTTTAAAATGTGTTCGTGGAAAACCATGTAAGGACTTGCAAGTTGATTTGAACTTTTGGACACATTTTTGGTCATAGGTACTTAACTGGCTATCTCTGCAATATTGTAAAACATACTATGTATAATGTTTTAATTTGACATCAGTCAAAAATTTTAGGGCACCAACTACCTGCAAGGTACTCTGTGGGAGATATAAACATGAATAAGGTATGGTCCTTGTGATCAGAAGCCTACAATATATGCGGTACAGATAGTGAGAACATACACAAAACATGAATAACAAAATTCTATAAGAATAAATTTGTGACGACATAATAGAAAACCAAAAAAAAAGTGCTTCGATTTCAAATGTGGGTTATAAATACCCTTATCTTATTATGTGTATGAATGTGTTTGTTATTTGCATAAATTCCTTCCACACACTGTGGAAGTGTATAGAAGTCACTGTGGAAGGCTTTGTCAAAACATTATAACATAAAACCAAATGACCTGAGACATGATTTTAAAAGTATATATTCATAAAGAGGTTTAAATTTTTGTAAAAATTAGAGCACAATGGAAGACATTCAAAGAAAAAAGGATCCATGTTACCTATAGCTCAAGAATTTTTAGCATATTCATTTCTATCTTTGTCCATGTACATATACAATAAAAGACTCAAATAACAGGAGAGTGTGCCAAGGGAGTGTGTGACCATTTACCAAATAAATCCTACGCATAGTAATTGCCCTGAGTGTTCAGAGACAAGAAAGATTAGTTTGGTCTGATGTGATCTGAGATTTTCACAGAAAACCTGAAGAAAGGTAAAATTTTAATAGAGGAAGACAACCAATTGCATTCCAAGAGAATGGAGCAGTATTAGTAAAGCCAGGAGGTAGCAAAATGAGGCATGTAGGAAAGTTGTAGAAAGTAAAACTATTATGGAAAAATTATATACTCATAGCCTCAGGTTTGTAAATGACTTTAAAAGCCACCTAGTATAATAACTGTATGTTGGGGTCAATTATGGAGAATTTGGCTATTACACTAGAGACAGCAAAAATCATTCAAAGTTTCTAACCCATCAAATGGCATGATCAAAGCAGTGTTTTAGTCAAAATTACCTCTCTGAAATGGGCAATGTTGACTCTGAAACAGGGAAGCCAGGAAGCAGCCAGCCTAGACCCCCTCTCTCTGACTGCTGGAATCCTGCCCAGCCTTCAAAGTCCAGTCAAGTACCATTTATGTATTTTGCTTTCTTAGAGACCTCCAGCTATCTCTCCTACCCATGAACTCCCAAAGCTTTTGGGCTGTACCTGTATATAAACAGGGTTGTGTTATGAGCAGGTCTCTAACTCTCCTCTGACAATGTCTGTGTCCTTGCTGGCTGATGGTGTGTTGCATTAATCTTGAAATTTCTCCCTCTTTCACCACTGACATTACCTACTGCAGTGTTCATTGCAGTTTCTTTAGAAATATTTATGGAATTGTATTTGATACAAAGGTTATTTACAACCAGATTTTTAATGTTTATCTACAACAGGGAATTTAGATAATTCAAAAAAGTATTCCATAGACATGTGCTGTGGCAAGAGCGGTACATTTAGGGATCCAGAAGTAGCCAGTCGGTTGGAGCATCAAGTCAGGGGCAGCATAGAGAGGAATAGTGACAACAGAATAGGATGAATAGGTAAGCAGAAGAGATCTACAGGGCCTTGGAAACCATACTAAGGAGTTCAGATTTTATTCTGAAAGTAATAGGGAATCCTAGAAGGAATATCACAAGAGGCTGACAGACTGCTGTAGTAACCCAAGCAATTAGCAATGATGGTAGAAAGAAATAGGCAAATATAAAAAATATTATGGAGGCAGAATCAAATGGACATGGTAAAGACAGAGGGAAACAAAGATGAGGGAACAAGGAATAAAGAATGACAATCAGGTTTCTAGTTTGAGCAAGTGGGAGTGACCATCCACAGACAGTGGGAACAATGGAGGAGGCATAAATGATAAAACAGATAATGAGTTTAATTTGGAAACACTGGGTTGAGAGGTCTCCCTAGGCTATACAACTACACTTGTCCAAGTAAATGTTCAAACAGACATGCAGCTGAATATAGTGCACAGCCCAGGATAAACCTCTGGAATGGAGATCTACATTGACTGTCATCAGATAAATCTGGTAACTGAAAGCATTGTAGGGGTCATACCAGTCAGAGACAGTGCAGCAAGTGAGAAAAGAAGAGGGTTTACAGAAAAATACTGATAAAAACCAGAGAATAAAGAGCCGCACAGTAAAACTGAGGAGTGTCTTGAGCAGAAAGAGGAAAATCAGAGACAGTGGAGGGTTATTGAAGCAAAAGGACAGATCTCAACAAGGGGTGGCCAATGGCGTCAAATGAAGGACTCAGAATTGTCCACTGGATTAACTGTTTTGTCTTTGCCAAAAGCTCTCTCTATTCAATTGGCTGAAAAGTGAGAGAACTGAAAAAGAAGAAAAGGCTTCAGACTCTAAGTCAGCCCAAAGAATCAAGGAAATAGAGTCCCTCAGAGATGCAGATTCCATGGCAAATGTCAGGGTGTGCCTCTGCCTCTACCACTATGCTTAGTTTGTAGAGAAGACCTGGAATTGAAAGAAAGTTCAGTAATAACTGTGATGGAGAAAATACCAGCAAAATGGCAACATACAACTAAAGCAGTGGGAGGGACAGGTCCATTTTTCATAGGTTTGTGAGGGAGCATTTAAAGAACTGACTGTTAGCAGCAGCCAACAGTTACTCCCATTTTCTTTTCTAGCAGCCACCACTACAGGTCACCACTAAGCCATCAGTCAAGTACAGGCTACTAATGAGGGACCCAGAGCAATCGGCTGGATTCACCACACTCAGAAATAGCCTGTCTGATACAGTAGCTGGGAGCCAGATGTGGCTATTTAAATTAAAATTTTAATTAATTAAAATTAATTTTCATCTCATTTTCTCTTTTTATTAGCCACATTTTGGCTACTCAATAGTTACAAAAAGCTAGTGGCTACTGTATTGGATAGCACAGATTACTAAATATTTCCATCATTTCAGAACATTCTTTTAGACAGCACTGCTCTGGAGTAAGGAAGCTCTTGTAGAATGTTCTTTTAATTACCCCAAGAAGATTATGAACACTTGCTGAGAGTCCTATGAGTACAACTTATCACATGTAGGCCTGGTTCCATTCAATCAGACTGAAGCCAAAGGGAGAGGAAAACCACATGATGTCGATTCCCCCTGCAGGATCTTCGGTGAAGTCTCAAGCTGAATATGCATGAAATCCCTACAGAACTCAGGGGCCTATAAAAGAAGGATGACTCATCTCCTAAGATTCATTTTAAAGATGAAGATGAAGTTCAAAATAACAGATTTGAGAATGAAAGCGGAAAGTGAAAGGCTGCTTGGTTTTAATGGTGATGGGAACATTGGAATTTATCACTTATTTGAACAGGTGACACTCATGTTGTCCTTGCAAGTCACTCAACCCTGTTTCCACTTGATAACAGTCCTAGTAAGCACCAGAGCATTTCATTCCTAAATTTGCATTTGAGTTAAAAGAAGGATCTTGTTAATCTAATACCTAATTTGGATTCCACAAGAAAGAAAACATTCTCATGTCAGAATAGGAAGCACTATTATAATAGAATATGATTACATATTTAGGGAAAAATAACAGAAGAATGTAAGAGGAAAGACCAAGGTAGCTCTGGAATTTGGTGCCAAGGTTCACATATACTGTCTTTAGTAAAACAGCAATAGAGGCATTCCAGAGGATCAGGAAAGAGATATAATGAATGTTACAACCCATAGAATTTTCATGGTGCTCATATAACAAGACCAAAATCTGCACACTCTATTGTTTCAACTGTGAGAAAACAGGTGCTGAGACCTACTCAGCACACTGAAAAACAAGCTTTGTCTGCTGCTTGTGGCACAGAGATATTACCCGAATGATCTGTATCTAGAGCCATTTTTCTCTTAAATCAATGGACTGCATAAATCTTAGTCACTCAGAAGGCAACTTGTGTCCATGGAATAAATGGAGAAGAGCACAATAATTCGAAATTTCATTTCCCAAGACTACAAGCTTGCCTTCCTATTTAAACACTAGAATTACTTAGAGAAGTGAATGAAGGAAAAATTAGACCAACTCTTGTTTTCTTAAACATCAAAAACTACTTATACTGCATAAAAAAAAGAATGTTGAGTTGTTTTCCTTTCAGCAGGGAAATATGACAGATTAAAATCCTGAAGTCATAAGGAAAATTTGGCATTTTCTTCTGGAACACTGGACTTTTAGGTTCAGAAACCAACTAGTTTATGGTTGAAAGATCAAGCTTTCAGAAATCAGGAAATTCCAAAGTAAGCCTACAGCAGTGCTTGCTTGGATACATTACACATGGTACATATTTTACAGCCCATGTTTAACAAATAGCTGAGAGATGGAAAAAAAAGTTCCATAACACAGCAGAATAAATTTCTATAGCAGAAAGAATTTTGAGATGTTCTGAATGCTACTCTGAGACTTCATATTCCATTAATCTAATTTTAGCAGTTTGTTTTCCTTTTAAAATTTTTTTAGAAAAAGTCATCCCAGTAGAAAAAAATACATGTGTAAAATACTATGTATACCACCACCATATAAATCTGAGAGGTACTCCTTTCCCCTCTTTTGGCAACTCTCTAAAAATCTCATGACACAAATGCTCATTTCCCCAAACTTCAGACCTTAATTTTCTATCTTTGGAACTTAAAAATACTTACATAATTGTCTTCAAATATGGCTTAACTTCTCTTCCTTGATGGAAACAGCACTCCTGCCAACTTTAAAATTTATAGCTACAACCATATTTTTTTAATTTTTAAAAAGCACAAGAAATACCACAACCTCTCAAAGTGATTTTGAAATGAACATTTCTTCATCTTCATAATTATCCCATGTCACACTGAAATGTACTCCAACTCAGGATACAAATGGAAGGAACATTTACCTCTGAGTCTCTGTGCAAAATATTACATTTGGAGATAATAATAGCAACTAAAAAGCACTGTAGTGGCAATCATACTCCAGTTATTATAAATTTCATAACAAAGTGAACCAGTATATCTGGTAATCAAATTCCTCTATGTGTCTGTGTGAGTGTGTATGTATGGCACTTTCTCACTTTTACAGACTACACAACAGTTTTCAAAAGCACTTTCACATTAACTTCATTAGTCTGATCTTCTGACAACCCTGAAAGGTATGTAAGACAAATTATTTATCATTTCATTTGGTAGAGCAGAAAAATGGAGATACAGAAGAGCTAAGGGACTTCCTAAGCCCAAACCTCATCAGTGGCAAATCCTGGGAAAATAACCCACTCTGCTGCCTTGCAGACCAGCCCTTTAAAAGAAAGTTAGATATGTAATTTATATTATATGAAAAATATGCAGAATTGCTGGGTTTCTAAAGCAGTTTGAACAATGCTTCTTTTTTCTCCCCCAACATCTAGAGGTTCATAGTACATCTCACTGCTGGAAAAACGGGGGCAGTCACCTAGATTACAGAGAGACCACACCTCAGGGCTGAGCCTGAAAGTATTTACATTTGCAAAATCACATGCCTTTGAAAATCTAGTTGATAGAATGCTGTGGCCCAAAAGCTTCTGAGGTAGAAACTATTGAAGTTCACTGGGGAAAATTATTCTTGCCACTTATCTTTAAAAATAAATGAAAGGGTAATCTGGGAGAAAAAATGTTTCAAGAATATAGGGGTGAAATTTAAATGGCAGCACTGGTTACAAAACATGTTCAAACCTTGCTTGAATCTTTCCAAACCGATATGATTTTTCCTACGTTTTGTCCTTGAGTTGAGATACCACAACAGGGTAGGGTTGCAGCTTCCTTTACACACTTTTAAGTTATGGTGTCAGGTTTACATCTATGCCTGCTACATTTTTATAAAAAGCGAACTGGCATTTGTAACCAATAAAAATCAGCATTAAAGGCAGCATTCCTGTTATTTCAAATGATTCAAGGATTTGTTTTTCTTTTAAATTCCTCAAGGAGCAAGTGAAGTAAATGGAGAATGTGTCGGTTTAAATTTTTACATGTGTTCCTCCATATTTTTCAATCATTAAGCAAGCTCCTAAAAGACAAAAACAATTCTTTTTTCTTTTTCTTTTATTTTTCCCCCCTAGCAACTAGAGTAGAGCTTGGCACAGGCCACATGGAGTTCACTGACTGTGCTGGAAACCAAACAGAAATTCCCAGGTCCTCCTTTCCAGGCCTAGAGATGGAAGGCATATCAGAGTCTAGGCTCCTCCCCTCTTGATTTTCTAGGACATGAGTGGTACACATGGTGAGGGCCACGCGGGTGAGAAGAGAAGCATCAGGTCTGTGTGAAATGCCTGTGAAGAAAATACCTCTCTAGAATCTGGGATGGGCAGTGTGGCTAAAAAGACAACTGACCAAAGGAACATATTCATCGCTGCATTCTAACAACTTTACACATAGGTCACAGACAGAAAATAGTTGAGAAAAATTAATCTACCACACTATAGTAATAACACTGGATGCAAAATACATGCACCCCATTGGTTAAGGCATCACAGCTACAGCCAACTTCAGAGTCAATTTTCTGTTGGATAATTGGGCCTTTCCTCCCTAAAACAAGCCAGTGCTTAGTTTAGATCACATGATCGCATATCTGTTTCTTCCAAGTTACTGCAAATTAACTAGTTAGTTTTACTTTTTTGTGTTTGATTTACTTGTCCCTGTTCTTGAATACATCGTTCAAGAAATAGTACATAGGTCCCTTTTTGTATTACATAGAATAATTTTATATACAGTTGATCCTTGAACAATGTGGGGGTTAAGGGTACCAATCCCCAACACAGTTGAAAATCTGCATATAACTTTTGATTCCTCAAAAACTTAACTAATAATAACCTACTAATAATAACTTTTGATTCCTCAAAAACTTAACTAATAATAACCTAGTCAGAGAACTAACTCATAAACAGTCAGTGAACACATATTTTGTATGCTATATAATATGATATACTGTATTCTTATAATAAAGTAAGCTAGAGGAAATATATTTTCAAATTGTCACAAATCTCTGAAAATTTTTCCAATATGTATATTGGAAAAATTGACAAAGATCTGTGTATAAGTGGACCTGTGTAGATCAAATCTATGCTGTTCAAAGGTCAACCATACTTTAGTTGGAACCACTACATGCCACAAATATATCTTAGAGTAAGAATCAAAATTCCTTAAAAGCTAACAAAAACTGGTTCCACTAAAGTAGAGGAAAAAAAATGGTGAGTTCAGGGTCTTGAAAACATTACATGATGAATAACTAAGCATAAGGTCTATATGACAATATTTGTGAACATAGCAATAGAACATTAGAATATAACAGAATACACGTATGATAGAATACCAATACATGGACAAGCTTCTGTCAAATATATACAGTTTATAGAAAAGAGCATGTTCATCCAAAACATTACATTTAAGCTCACAAAGGACAGTTTTTTAAAAAAATTGGCTTCTATATTCTGATTTAAGGATGTTAAACTAGTTTATATCCTGTGAACTGCACTTGCTATCTCAAATTTATGTGACAAATTGTTGCCAAACATATTTTAAATGTTCATGCGTTACTGCTTATCTATGGGAGTTCGAGTACAAACTACAGATCATCCAAAAACAATGAGTATTTGAGATACACATGACTTCACATGCTGGACAATAAAGGAGCCAACTGTTTATCAAGAGAACACGGCCCCATGGCCATGAAGTTCAGACCTCCTAAGTGGTCAACTCATTGTTAATCCTGACACAGGATGTACCATCAAAAGGTGGTGGGGTTGCAGTTGAAATTCATAATGTGCATTTTAGACAAACCAGCAGGAGGAATGCATGTGACAATCAAGTGTTTCACGTACTTTGCAAAGCCAATGAAATCTTCGTGGTTGGTGTTGATGTAGGAAACTTGGATGTCTATCAATAGAAGTACCTATAGTCAAACAGAAACACTTCAGTGAAAATTCATCTTAAATATTCTCAACAGTAAACTCTGTAATCACCTACAAATTATTTATCTTCATTTAATTGTTAGAAGGATGCTTCAATTAGAATAAAAAATTGCATTAATTTTTTCATTAGACTTTCATAATTTTTACTTGCAATTTAGATATTAAAAGCCTACGTGAAAAGTCTGAGACCACATGAAGACAATTGCATTGTACTTTAGAGGCATGTATTCTTTGTCAATTCAACACAGAACCTATAATTATTCTATTCCTCTAATACGTAGGCATAATGTTCAAAAGAAGTCACACGTGTAGAGCACATGTAGCAAGAAGCCCAGTGAGGGGCTACTCAGAGCCTACTCCTGTGAACACCATATATTTGCCACAAAATAGCAATATCATCTCTTGTTTTCCTCTCCTCTTCTATTACTAAGGCTCCTGTATACAAGCAGAAGCATCTCATCAACCAACTCAAAAAGACAATATACAAATAAACAGAAAGCCTCTTTGAAATCAATGGGCTTCATCACCAAAGAAAAACTTAAGTCAGGTCTCTAAGATGCCCACCTCCATGGAACCTTCCTTGCCCATTCTATCTAAATTAGCACTCTTAACTTCTTATTCTGTTACTCTGCCTCTGTGTCACTAGCTGACACAGTAAGTTTTTACATATTCAGTGTAAACAGCACCTTACACTGCATCCACTGCTCTTTCTACCTGCAGTGCCTAGAATATCATATGCATTTAATCATGATTTCTCAGGGAAAGCACTGAATGGATGTTCCAATAAACATGAAAATGTTCTAATCAAAAGATACTGATAAACTCCATGTCTGAGACTGGGAAGGTTCCTCTGTAGAAAATGTTCGTCAATGGGAGATAAAGAGACTTAGAACAAGAGGGAAGAGCAGCAACCAGAATCCAGAAGAGTTTTACTCAAAACTGAGTTCTCCTTCCTAAATTTCCTCTTGTTCTCCCAGCTGTAACCCTCGTCTTTCTAGACTTTTTGATGGGGAAAAATACTTAAGAATCCCTGCTTCTATACCCACAGTGCTCTGAGCTTTGCCTCTGCTGAGTGACTTTGTGATGACCGCAGTGTTTCCGCACTGCCTCCTTCTTGGAAGGTGACTCCTGAGTGCACCAGAGCATTCAGGGCAACAGTTCCCTGACACAGTCTCTGTAATGCTCCCCAGTGGGAGCTTCCTCAAGAACGCCTTCCCTGACCCTCATCCCACACCCTCACCCAAGACTAGGCTGAATCATAGTCCATATATCATAATTATATTTTATATGTATTATATCCTACACTTCTTATTTGCAGTGTTTACCACAAATTTAAATAATTATTTGTACATACTTTGATGTTTTACTTTTCTGCAGACTGTAAGCTCCATGAAAGCACAGATTATGTTTGACTCATTCACCATTTTATCCCCAGAACCTAGCCTGATGAATATAGTGAGTGGCCATTAAATACTTGGGGCTGTAAATTTTATAACTATCTACCAGCTTCGAAGAACAGTTTGCTTTAAAAGGAGCAATTCTTTCCCTCATAGTTAGTAAATAGCCACTTACTATTGTTTCCAACTCACTACCCAATGCTATGAGCTCTGAGGCTTTGCTCTCTGGCTAGTCTTAGTTGGTCATCAAACCAAATCTTGCTTTAAGACTCAAGGGGAACTGTCAAAAAGGAGTAAATGGATCACTCCAAACCCATCCCACTACCAAGCATAAAACAAAGGCACAGGTGTATTGGGTCAATAATACCATACTTGCATGAAGAAGTTTAATATAATCAGATACAGTTTTGTTTCTTCTCTAATAAAGAAAACTAAAGAGTTAAAAGAAGTGATCATTGTTAGATTATCTGTGGTATTGCTCTATTCTCTGTACAATAAAGCCAGATTGTGTTAAATGTTACACTCCCAAGGCTATTTGGCCAGGAGTTTGTATCAATAAACCATAACACGCAAGCACAAATAAATTATTGCTACCATAAAGAGCAAATTATCTACATAATTCTCACCACTGCTAAAGGTTGTCATGAATATCTTGGGCATTCACACACATTAACTTGGACTGCAGTATAGGAAAAAAGTAGAAAAAAAAATTCCTGGAAACTGGGAGTCTGTGTTCATCCTAGGAAAAGAGCCAGGTCACATGTGGGGGACGACAAGGAAAATCATACATTTTTTTCTTATTTCTTTACTTTCTCAGGGTTTCTCACTGCCTTTTTCACCCAGAAATTGAACATTTAGTTGAAGAACAGTAAAGCCACCTCTGATAGCAGTAATCACCCACAAACTCAACCACTTTAACATCCAATTACCTATATAGAAGTACCTGGTATAATAGCAGGTGTATGCAGATATTCAAAAAACTTTTGTTTCAGTAAAAAGTTCACAGATTTATGGCTTTCCATAATTTTTATTTTGAAGAACCTCCCCCATCTCCGAACAGAGCTTCCAGAACAGAGTTTAGTAATAATACCATTTCAAAAAAACTGAAGAACATCTCAAAACAGTTCTGGTACACAGACCTGAGGAAATGGTCCCTCTCTGACTACTACATCAAAAGCACCACATAGCCCACAATAGCACAGACCTCTGAACACAAACATGAAATCTATGCAAACTGGCATGATCACATGACCAAAACACACATGCCTACTGTGCCACACAAACCCATGGTAGAGACGGCAAGCAGCAGGCTCTGCAGGCAATTGATTAACTATCATACTAGGCCACCAGAGATGGTCATGTAGAAGGCAGATACCCTCCCATCCCTTACCTCCCACTTGGGGAATGAATTAATCACTACATTAGAAGATGATTTCCTTTGAGGTAAAACAAAGGCAATTCTTTCTCACACCTACTCTGTGTCATAGCTCTCAAGGAACAACAACAAAAAACAACTAACATTAATGAAGAACTAAAAGCTGTATTTGTATTACTCATTTCATCCCCACACAATGCTTTTGACTTAGCTACCATTCTTACCCCACTTTAAGGGGAGGAAACTGAGGTATAAAAATGTCCAGTACTTGTTCACTTACATAGAATGCACATGGAAGAACTTGGATGCAAATTCAGGCAGTCTGACCCTAGAGCCCACAATCTAATGACGATGCCTAATTCGAGTGTGTTACTTTAGTAAAACAAAAACTGAGAAACATGAAACATGAATAACTAACCATCAATTTAGATATGAACACAAAGATAATTAAAGTAATTGTACCACTTTACTTTTCCTCATTGTTGTTTTTATATAGGATCCTCACAAGTTAAGTAAGACATATTATCATTTGAATTTTATAGAATAAAGACATTAAATTAAAACAGTCATCTGATTTACTTAAGGTTAGGAGTATATTTGATACTAGCCCATGGTTTTTTTCATCCAGTGGCAGCCATGACAGATGTGTGTGGGGACTTCTGGCCTTTGGGGTTATATCTGGCCCTAGGCTTGATTTCACTGGCTCATGAGTAAACATTGATTTGATTATCTCCACTAGGTCACAAAGTCTATTTTCTCCATCTTTACTTATAGCTATCCAAGATTGTGGAAAGTAGGAAATAATGGCTAATTAACTTTCAAAGACAAGGATAAAAAGTAGTAGCTAGGAACCCCACAGCTCAGGCAGACAGCAGGTTGTTACTGGAGTTATTCACAAATGCCCCAGCTTGCAGGCCCTCCATTCTTCTCTCTTCACCTTCTTCCACCCACCCGAGCCCTGCATACACCCTCTGTTGCACATTGCATAGGTCTCTCTCCCTGTGGTTTGTCTCTCACTTTCTCTTTTATTTGGCCTTCTTCCTTTTCCCTAGTTCTCTCTCCTCCATCCCAATTCACCTGAGAACCACAAAATCTGGGGTTTCTAACTGCGAGTGGGCTTCAGAGATTGTATAGAAGACCATAGATGAAATCCTAGTGTTGCACATAAGAAAACAAGTCCTGAGAAATGATCTGCACAAGAGCATGCTGTTACCTTGTGCAGAACACACGGTCTGAGTCGTGTCCTTGCTGTGCTGTCACCCTCTCAGGTGTAGCCTGGAACTGAAGAGCATCTGAAAACCTATGTGTTTCCCATTCTTTCTTATGTCTTATTAATAAGAAGAAAAAATATCCACCCAAATTTAAGAAGTTTTTATTTTCATGTAGTCTTTAATTTTTTTAAATAAATTATCTTCACTTGCAAATAATCTTTCCAATTCACCAAACTAGGTAGGATTACAAGACAATTTCAAGGTCATTCCTTACAAATCATAAACATTTACAAAATATATAAATGTTTAAATGTTTAAAAGAGCTGTTCTAAAACTTTTTTTCCCTAATCATAGATTCTATGAACAAGCTTATGAATAGCTTTGTCTATTCTCCTCAGGAAAAAAAAAAAACACTGAACACTTTAAATAACATTTTAGGAATTTATGAATATCCTGGAGCCCATATGTAGGCCCATTAAAAGTTAAGAACCTCTGTCTTAAAGAAAAAATGTGGTATGTTCTGGATTAGTGATTTTTAAAGAGGGGTATGTACATGCTAGGGGTGCACATGGTGATCCATGGCATGCGGCGGAGGAAAACAAATAATGGAGTCCTACTACTGCTTTTCAAATTCCATCCTCCTAAAGTCTTAATATTTTTAACATACACAAGGTATTAGCAACACACATATAAAATCCATAAGTAAGTAAAAATAAACATATGTGGTTGTGTTCCCAGCTACTTTTCCCATTCAGGGTCACACTGAGTCTTGGAAACTGCCCGACAGCCTCGGGGAGACCTTCGCTTCCCACAGGACCCTGCCCACAGGGAGGAGGGGGCCGGGGGACCTCTCCTCACCTGGTCCTTTGTCTTCCCCTCTCGCTCGCGAATGTGGTTAGCAACAATCCTCTCTGTTTCCTCACAGAGTCTGGGGAAGTTGGACAACTGTCAAGAAAAAGAGATCTGAATGTTAACTTCAGAAGTTGTATCACAAAAAAATAAGCAGACATAAATCATGTTATCTTACAGAAGATACGCTTTTTTAAAATCTGGAAGCAAAAATGAAATATCCTTAAGAGGTATGGCAGAGTGACAGAAGAGGCTCCACAAACTATACTCAGAAGTAACTACATTATCTGAAAGGAAACACATAAAAACCAGCAGATACATTCCCTTCAAAGAAATCAGAAGCCCAGATACCATCAAAGCACTATGCTCTACAGAGTTGGCACTTGATTAAGTTCAAAGATGAAAAAGATAGAAATGAGAATGAAAAAGAGGATAATTACTAACATTTATAGAGTGCTTACCATGTTTCAGGCTATGCACTAAACACCTCAAGAACTGCCTTATTAAAAGTTCATAACAATCATAAAGACAGATCTTCTTATTGACTCCATTTTATAGAGGAGGAGAGAGGAGCACGGAGAGGTTAAGTAATCTGCCCAAGCCTAGACAGCTCAAAATCCATGGGTCCAGGATTCCAACCCAAGCCCTGGGACTGCAGAGCCCATGGTCCTGCCATGGCTCAGGAAAAGAAAACACACTAAAATGCACTTTGAGGATGATTCATTCCATGAAACACAGAGATAATTTTTTGTTTAATTCTCTCCTAACAGATGTGTTTGTTTGTGTGTACATATTTTTTAGCAAAACTGTAGGAATCACTCATTCCATCGTTAAGGAGGTAATTGTCCAGAATAGAGCTTGCAAAGTAAATGAATGAATGAAGTAGTTTTCCATGTAAGGAAGATAAAGAACTGGGTGCTATCTGGATGTTTAAGAAGCAGGTCTAGAAGGAGGTCTTAGGTAAAGTTGTGTGAGGATGGCTGTGGGGAAAATGGAGCCTGTCAGGTACAGGAACATGTGTGAGACACTAGGGGACAGGGATGATGAGTGGTGACAGAAGTAAAGAAAATTCAGAGTGAGGAGGATGGCCTTGAAGCAATGCTAGAAAGGAAACTGGGAGAGGTCAGGCCGACCCTTACAGACCTGTAGGAATTTTGACTACTGAAGCATTTCAGATGGGATATGATGGTAGCTTGGAACTGGGATGGCAGCAATAGAAAGGGAGAAAAGTGGGTGAATTCATGGCTTTTGAAAGGTAAAAGGTGAATTCCAATTATAAAAAGCACTTGCAAATTAATAAGAAAAATATTAATAGCATATTAAAATAGGCAAAAAACATGATTTAATTAAAATGAAATGCCATGGTCAATAAGCAGAAAAAAATATTAAGTTGCACAAATGATCAAAGTGTTTCAAAGAAAGATAATGACATGTTGTCAAATTGCTGTAATGGTTTTATAAGACAACGCAGATGAAGATATACTGAGACAGAGCTTAAACTTGCTAGAGGGGTGTCAGTGAGAAAAATCTTTCTGAAAAGCAATTTGGCGATAGTATCAAAAATATTAAAAACATATATATATATATATATATATATATATATATATATATATGTCTGTCAACCTAATTACTTCACGGTATTCTGAGCTAAAATCAGGACATTCATCACAGCATTACTTGTAATAGCAACAGCACAACAAATAAAACTCTATAAACCACCTATGTATTAATGATATTAAATAAATTAAGGTAGAAAAAATCCACTAATGGGATGTAATTAGCCATTCCAAATAATATCTAATTTTTAATATCTAATTTCTAAATAATATCAAATAACATGGCAAGGTTTTATCTAAGTGAAGAAAATCAGGCTACTAAATACACAATGCAATTATAAGCACACACACACATAGTTACAGCCTACCATATTCCACAGATATCCTTCAGGGATATAGCCTAAGGCTTTACAAATTTCAAAATTCTTGAGTAATACTGTAGCATATAATATTTCCCCTAATTTGTAAGCAGTTAGAACTAAGTCTCCCTGAGATATGGCAGTTCCCTGGTCACCGGGCACACCAACTTCATAGTATGCATAATGCGCATTAGTGTCTTAGCAAGACAACAAATGGCATTAACTCATAGAACCATCATGATTACAAATCACATATAACGTTAAATCTCCTAATGCTGTAGGTCCACTGTCTATGCACAGAGAAAGATCATCAGAAATAGTACAAATGTTAATCTCAATAACCTCTTTGAATGGTGGGATTATGCATAATTCTAATTTTTCCTATGTACTTCCCCACATTTTCTAAATTTTTCTACAGCGAATACAGAGTGCTTTAATAGGATCATAAAAGTTTAGAAACCTGGCTGCCTGGGTCACCTCAAAAACCCCAGCCCAGTGAATACTGAGACATATGCTTGTTTGGGGGCTTATTTCGTGAATAACTGCAAGATACAAATGGAGTTTCCATAAGTCTTAGAAATACTTTTCAGGGAAAGTTCTACCATCCTGAATGCCCTTTCGTACTTTGAGAATATTGCAAGTTATTTTTTGGGAGTCCTAAAAGAGGTCTTTAAGTATAGAAGATACTAAGGATAGCTGATCAATATCAGCCCTTCTTCCTGTATACTGCAAACCTCAGTGGTATATCTGGCACTAGCCACTAGTCTGCCCACGGCCACCAGAGCAACTGTTCCTCCTCTGCAACCCAACCTATCAGTGCATAATTGCTTTGTGATGACAGCCCCACTAATACAGAATCAGGCTTCTGGAGAGAAGTGGCAGCACAGGCAGCAGTGGTCTGCTGAGGAGCAGGGGACTGCCTGTAACAGCATTTAGAAAAAGGATTACAGCAGAAGGTTATTTTTAAACACCAAAGAGTGGCAATATAAATATTTATTCAGAAACTGAAACACTTGATAGCTGAGGGACCCCAGGCTAGTATGCAGCCATCATTAAGTCAGGGAAAGGCCCAAATGACAAGCAATCCCATGAAAGAGAAACATATACGAACCCTCCAGTCTACTGGCCTTGCTTGGCAAGAAGACTGATTGTGTGTGTGTGTGTGTGTGTGTGTGTGTGTGTGTGTGTGTGTGTGTGTGTGTGTCCTGATCTTTCCAAGCTTACTATCCATGGACTTAATTTTGCCAGAAAGGGAATGTACCAGAACCATAATTCTGTACCTATGAGTGAGACAACTGGAAATAAATAAGCCTAAATCCTAAGTAGAAAAAGGAAAAGAAAACACACTAAAAAACTGCCCTCATGGAGTCAAAGGAGGAAAAATACTAAGGGAGACAAGGCAGTGCAAGACCAGGGTGTTCTGGAAAAGCAGTAGTGAGGCTAGTGTGATTTCTAGCTGGTGGATCTTGGAAAACTTGGAATGCAAAAATGAAAATGCTGGCTTTAACTGCTGACTCTCTAGTACCAATTCTTCTTATAATGCACATTGGAAGAAGGCTAAAAAACATCCCACTGACATTCAAAACGATTTCTGATGAGGCTTTCTGCCCCTTGTTTCTTTAGCTCATCAACTGGAGTCCCTGCTCAGTTTACACTTAAAAGATACTCAACTCTGATTGCTCAGATCAATCCTTGCCTTTCTTCTATGTCTCCTATTTAAGGTGCAATCAGTGTCCTCAACTACTTAAATCATTATAATTTTCTATCTCTTTTGCTCTAGATGCTGAATTAAAAGCCTAAAATTGTAAGAATGTGTTAAGTTTGTCAGTCATCAAAATTGTAATCACATATGCCAAAATAATATTGACCTAGAAAACACCATCTTTAGACTTTTATTCCCCTATTAATTATTTAAATATTCTATAAGTTGATTTATACAGGATCCAGGAATTACAGCTTTGCTATTAGTTATAAGAATTTTATATTCCTAAATTTATTCACATCAGTCATTCATTTAACACTCATCGAGCAACTGCCCATAGGCAGCTTATGCTCAGTTTGTCAATGCACTTGATATCAAAAAGCTCCTAGTCTTGAGCAGCAAGTTGACTGTTAAGATAAATTGTCATACTAGAGAGTACTATTTTATAAGAAACAAGGAAAAACACAAAGAAATAAATGGCTAAACCTGCTCTGAGAAGGCCTCAGAAGATTTGATGTTGAGACAATGACATGGGAGCTTCCAGGCAGAGATGAACATTGATTAAATGGCAAATTACTTCTAAACAACTTATTGTTAAAAGAGCATTGAATATTTTTAAATAATGACAATTCAATGCAGAAACAATACAATTATATATGACTTTAGGAATAAAAACTAAATAATTCTTAGAGAAATTTTTAAATATGCATGTTCTGAAAAAAGGGTATCATAATTTTTTAAAATATAAAACATTTTAATAAAATTTAATAGATTAAGTGTTATTTAGTGTAGTGCTTAATTATTTTGGTGGAACCTCAATACAAAAATTTACTTTTAAGGCTGGACCACATTTTCCCCTAAGGGAAAAAAATCACTTGAAAGACATTTCTGTCCAGTAAGACAAAAATTATAGACTTATGCAATTTATTAACCATTGATTAATGAGATCATGAGAGCTATGCTATTAGGTTTTTCCTGGAACAGGCACAAGACCAGGCAAAATTTCTATACCTTCAACAGTAACTAGTACATGCCTTAAGCAAAGACTCAGTTTATTAGGTAACCATCTGCTCATAGTTTTATACCAAATATCACTGAGAAAATAAACTAAAACCAGAACAAAATTTCTTTTATGCACATGAATTGAGTTGATTGGTTTGGCTAACCTAAAGATATGGGTTCTGTTTTTATCAAAAAGCTATAAACCTTCCAATGTTGACCCTTCACTATAAAGTAAGAAGCAATAATGATTTTACTCTTCTTAAAAGCATACAGTAATTTATTCCATTTCCATACATTAAAACCTACCAAAAACCCCCATTTATCCTTTATTTACATATAGCATAATATTGCATTTATTCAAGAGATGAAAAAATACTTATCTGGGCACAACACATTTATTAGGAAAAAGGAAAAACAGAAACATTCACATTCACAAAGGTGAACAAAGATGAGAAACAATTCTAGTAAAAAGAGATCAAGAAATTACACAAGGGTAAATGGCAAAATTTTTGTATCAAGTGTTCTTTAGGAGTGGCAGATGGGAAGTCTTGGAAGGCCTAAGTGAAGCTGGTAGAAGAGGGAAGGGAGCCAAGTCACATACATCCAGATGGCCCTATGTAAGGTGGTAAAAACAGAAGGTCTGAGTGAAAAGACAGTGAGAAGAGACAAGAGCAGACACAGCCTCAGAACACACCCAAATAGGAGTTACAGTGGGGTTAACACCACATCAAAACAACACCTAGTTGTTTAATAATCAGGTTTTCATCTCCTCTATTTTCAAGTTTATCCCTGGTAGACATACTAATGAGCAGTTCCAGAAAAAAATAAAACCAGAAGGTAAGGGTAGAAGTAAAGGTCAAGGTAAATTATAAATTAAGAATTCATTATAAACATCATAAACCCTTTAATGAATTATGATATTAAAAGGTGAGATTTCTAAAATATTATTCAGCCATGAAAGAGGAAATTTTCTCAAAAGAAGTAACACAGAATGAGTGCTGTAGGAAGAAAACGTAATCAAATAAGAAATGAGAAGAGGAGGAGAGGAGGTCCAGGAAGGCGGAGGGTCAAGTGCCATTGCCTGGAGCCCAGGGTCTTGGGGCAGGGCTGATGGTGCTCAGGGTTCAGAGCCCCTCTATTGTAGCTTTGCTCCACTGACCTCTTATTTAAATATGATAATCATTTTTTTACTCTTTAGAAAACACACACACATACATCTGCTTTTCTGAGCTCCTGTAAAGCATGAGAAAAGCACTGTTATGACACCAGTTTGAATTAATTCCAGTCAAATGAAAAGATGTTTGCTATTCTATGTTATTTTTGTAAGTTTGCAATTTAGGCTTATCCACTGTATGTCAATTACACCTCAGTTAATAAAAGGGGGCTTAAAACAGGCAACAATAGGAACAACGAAGGTGAGACTCCTATTTCTTGAAAGCCAATAGTACCCAATAAAAGGTTGAAATTTTAATAATCAGTCTATTTCGAAACCTGAGTATCATGGTCTATTATGTGAGGCCGCTACAATATGCAAAGTTTGGACAGCCAGCCCTTAGAGAAGATTAAAAAGCGATTCTTTTTGTACAGAGTAAAAACCAAAGCAGATCTATCCAGACCTAAAATTAAGCCCTTCTCAAGCACAATGCATTGCAGATATTTTTCTTCACCCTACCAACTTTCATGGAAAGTAATCAAGTAGCTACTTCAGTCAACTGACTACCACCTGCCATCTCAGTGAGACATGATTCACTTATTTCAATTACTCATTCGGTAATTACTATTTTAAATCTGGCTGTTTCAGGGTTGTTAATAGAGTGATAAGCTTGACAAACCTAGTCACTGCTCTCATGGAACTCACATTCCCAAAAGTCCATTATTTTCCAACAACAACAAAAACAAAAGACATACATGGTGTAATTCATGTGGTCATACGGGCTGCAAAGAAAAACAAAGTTTGGTATGTAGAGGAAGAGTGATGTGTGTGGGGCGGGTGCGAGTTTGAAGGTAGCCATGTACAACTGTAGATTGGAGAGTCAGAAAAACTCTAATTAAGTGGCATTTGGTCAGAGATCTGAAAGGAGCAAGGATGTGACCCATGCAGATTCTCTCAAGGCAGAACATTTCCAACACTGAGAATGCTGAGAATGAGAAATGCAAAGGCCTTGCCAGCATGTCTCCTTGACCAGTTGAACAAACCAGCTAACCAGCTAACCAGTTAGCTGGAGGAAACCTGGGGGAGGGGAGAGTGGGAGGAGTTTAGAGATAAAAGGGACAAGATCATGTGGGGACTTGAAAGCCATACTAAGGATTTCAGATTCATTTGTTTAGTTATGTGTATTCAGTGCCAGATATTTATTTAAGTAACATGCCACAAAATTCAACATTTCTTCTAACAGAACTTTTTAATGAAAAATCTTTCCCAGTATTTCTAACAGCTACTAAGGTATCTTTATTTCCTTCCAAAGCTTTTTTCCTTTTTCTAAGCAGGGGAAAAAAATCAATTAATTGGTATCATGGCAATCCAAGAATGTGGTTTCCCAGGAGGCCAATAAATGGCACAGTTGCTAAACTGTGGTTAAAAAAAACAAGATGTTCCTCTCAGTGCTTCCTGTAAAGAACCTCAGGACCCTGCAATGATTCAGGGGAGAAGAGGAGGAAAGAAAAGCAGCAGAAAGTTGATGCCCACCAGAAAAATCCCGAAGTTGAGATGTCCCTGGAATGAAGCCAAATAGCTTATAATGTTCCTGTCTTGTCCTCCAGTGCCCCAGAGACAACAGTGAGAAAATACCTAAGAAATGCATTCCCCAGGTTAGAAGTCGAGCTTTGTGCTTTGTTATTTGAATATACATAAACCCCATGTTTTTCACTGATGTTTATTTATGTGGCTTAAGAAAAAATATTAAATATTTCACACATAAGATATTCAACATGAAGAATTATAAACGAAAATACTGTTTTAAATTATTATGTGTGTGTGTATATATTTTATTTATTTATTTATTTATTCATTCATTCGTTCATTCATTCATTCATTCACAATCTAGCTAGAGTAACTATACATTTCAGATTGCCCAGGCAGTCTTTGTTTACTCCTATTATTGCAGTGAAAATATTAACAGCTTCCCCTTATAATCTCAAAAATGTCCTCAGTTGGATGATAACAGTATATCATTACCTTGTTCATGGTTCATGTTCAAAAGGAGTCAGGTAATAGAGTCCTGGTATACTCAACTTAAATTAGGATCATTTATCTTTGTAAACTATTTTATTTAGATCAGCTTTAAAGTAAAATAACTTTAAGGTAGACATAATAAGGTCAAAAATCAAGAAACATCAAAATGAGGAATAAGGAAAGGAATGGATACGTGAAAGAAAACCTGCCCGGACAATAATATTTTAAAAAGAATGACTAAAACATTATTTCAAAACCAAGTACAGATTTCTTTAACCCCAGGGTAACTTTAGAACATCTAAATTGTTATAAAGTATTTGTAGAATGCTTCTTATGTAGGATTAGTCATTCTGTTATGTTCCAGTAATAAGAAGATAAATGACACAGATATTTTTTTAAAAGAAGCTTCTAATCAGCAAGAGGAGGCATTCACCTAAACGACTAAATTACAAACATATAACAACGCAGTATCATAAATGCTATGATAAAGGTGACCTAAGGTGCCGACTGAAGCACTGAGAAGAGAGTGCAGATGGAGGCGGGAGAGGACACACAGAGGCCCTGCAGGAAGGTTACTTTTGGGAAAAGCTGATGATTGAGCTGGATCCTAAAAACAAGAGGGATGGCAGATGAAAACAGGAGAGAAAAGGAGACATTCTAAACAAAGGGAATCACATGCACAAATGTCATGAAAAAATGAAAAAAAGGCAGGAAAAATCTCTGAAGGTAGTGCAAATCACTTAGAAAGGCTGAAGCAAGCAGAAGGTGACAACAGATGTAGCTGGAGAAGTATTCAGAAACCAGATAGTAAAACTAAATACAATCATAAATGATTTGAACATTCTCAAAAGAGGAGAAGTCATGGAATACTTTTGAGGAAACAGGGAAAATAAATGTCCATATTTCAGAAGGGCCACTTTGACAGCAGTGAGGAGGATAAATTTGAGGGTGGTCAGGCTAGAGGCATAATGACCAGTTAGGAGACCACTGGAGTAATTAGTTTAAAGAAAAAACTGTTCAGGGCCTAAAGTAAGAAAAGAGAGTAGTTGCAGTAAACAGAATAGTTGGTTTGTAAAGAAGCTAGAGCTAAAGGTTAGATTTGGGAATTAGCAATATTTTAAGTAGTTGTTGAACTATGGGAGATACGATCTGCCAGTTAGAAAGGATGGTGAAAACAGAAGAAAATCAGGAGCAACTCTATGGGACTCCAGTATTCAGGTGCTGGCAAAGGTAGGTAGATGAACTCTTGAAGGAGACTAAGGAGGAATCAAAGGTGACAGCTTCAAGAAGAGAGCGGAGTGCAGTAACAGGAATGAGAAGGTCCATTAGATGTGGCAATAAGGTCTCTGGTTGACCTTTGCCATAATTATTTCAATAGGGTAGTGAGGTGGAAGCCAATTTCAGAAGGTTAAGGAATCAACTGGAGAAGGGAAAGTAAAGATAGCAAGCATAAGCTACTTTTTCCCTAGAAGGTTGGCCATGAAGAGGAGAGGAATACAGTGTAGATTTTTGTTATTGTTGTTACCATGTTTAAATTATGAGAGACATAAATGTGTTTATATACTGATTTATTTCTAATGTGATGATAGAGAAGGTGATGATTTAGGAAATAGAAGGATCAAAAGAGTAACAAGTTCCTTAAGGAGCTGAGAGTACAGTAGGAGCCCAGCCCTGGCCAGGCATACTACCTCAACAGGGACAGAGAGGAGGAGGGGCAAGCGGGAATAAAGATAAAATGGGAGTTAAGAGAAAAGAATTAACGTTCCCATTTAGGGCCCCTATTTTCTCTGTGAAATCGTTATTGAAAGTAAGGATGCAGGTGATAAGCAAAGCAACTTAAACAGTGTCAGAAGTTTAACATTGCTGTGGTGGAAAACACAGGAAGTCACTAATGGATGATGTACAAAAGACTATGGATATATGGTGGCTCTAATCCCAAGGCGGATGATTATACCCAAGGTCTTCAGCAACCTGGGGAAAATGGAAATAAAGACAAACAGCAGATTTGACCAGCCGTGGAGTTTTAACACGTGACAAAGTTAATCCAAGTGACAGATAAGGAAGTGACAGGTAGAAGTGCTGGTTGTCGCTGCCTTGCCTCTTCTGTTTCCAAATCCAACCATCTTTGCCCCTCTGTGGAAACAAATCTAGGCCCCTCTAAATATTTTTCCTTTGCCAGTTGGCACAATGTGAAGCTTTGTCAAGGAGAGGCACGGGGCCCAGAGAGCCACTGTAGGGATAGGTTTGGTGCTGGTGTGCTCACTGGGCAGGTGCCAGCACTTCCCGCATCACAAGGCAGCCTCAGCTTCCGAGCACCCCTGCCCCCTCCCCGCCAAACAGTTTTGTAGCAGAGCACCTCCAGTGAGACAACCCCCTGTGGACAGCTTTTCCCATCCAGCAATGCTCCAGATTTCCAGGAACTTCCACAAGCACAACTCTACAGCCATTTTTCTGCCATTCAGTGAGCTATATCTGTGCCCTCTTCGACGAGGTCCAGATCTTTTTCCTGGGCAGATCTCTTCCTTCGGTACTCCCCTAAGGGTACCTGCTCCTTAGAGCTACTAGTCCTGTCTTCAATAATGCTCTTTTTTCTAGATAATCCCTCACTACTCTAATCTCCTGTTATAGTGAATGCTTTTTTTTATTCTAAATGTTCCCTGTTCAAATTGTTGTGTGGCTTCTCTATTGACTGGACCCAGACCGATACAATGGTCAGGAAAGAAAATAAGCTCAGGAGGAGACAAGTAGGCTGGAAGAAAACAGAGGCCAAAGGTCTGAAGGTCTCTTTCAGTCCAAAGATTGGTTAAAGGGAGAGCAAAAGAGTGAGAAAGCGGGAAGAGTAGGGGTTTGTGGCAGAATCTTAGGTACAGGGAAGGGCGGTTTTTTCCCTCCTCCCCAGCACTGGGGGAATTCAGGTCACTCACAAAGTGGGAATTTCCACCAACACTTCTGCCCTTCTGGGGAAGTACTATGGAAGAAGCTTCTATCATTTCTCCTCTCCATGGAAAGGAAAAAAAAAGTGAAAGAAAGAAAGGAAAAAAGAAAAGAAAGAGCAAGACAGGACAAGACAAGATTCATTGATTGGTAAAATGATGAGAACCTGACATGCATTGGTCCTCAGCTCTCTGCTAGGAGGGGAGGATGGACTAAGTCACTGCTTCTGTACTCTTTGACTTAGTGATTTACATGCCCATTAAGAAGTGAGCCAAAATATTCTATTGCTGATGGGTGCACTTCTAACTTTCTATCACTGGGGGCTCTAAGGTTTATGCTGGAAGAAGTAACAAGAGGCTTCCACTTCAGCAGCAATTCCCAGCCCCATTTTCCAATCTAGATTTATCAGCAGCAAAGAGGAAAAGAAATTTCAATCCTCCTCTCTCCTCTCTCCTCTCCTCCTCTCCTCTCCTCTCCTCTCTTCTCCTCTCCTCTCCTCTCCCCTCCCCTCCTCTCTATATTTCTCTTCTTTCTTTTTCTTTCTTCTTTCTTTCCTTCTTCTTTCTTTCTTTCCTTCTTTCTTTCTTTCTCTTTCTTTCTCTTTCTTTCTTTTCTTTTTCTTTCTTTCTTTCTTTCTTTCTTTCTTTCTTTCTTTCTTTCTTTCTTTCTTTCTTTCTTTCTTTCTTTCTTTCTCTTTCTTTCTTTCTTCTTTCTTTCCTCTTTTTTATTAAAGTATTATCGATATACACTCTTATGAAGATTTTTTCAAGAAAAACAATGTGTTTACTACATTCACCCATATTATCAAGTCTGCCCTGCCATACCCCAATGCAGTCACAGACCATAAGTGTAGTAAGATGCCACAGAGACACTACTTGTCTTCTCTGTGCTACACTGTCTTCCCCATGACCTCCCCCACACCATGTGTACTAATCATAATACCCTTCAATCCCCTTCTCCCTTCTTCCCCACCCACCCACTCCCAGGCCTCCCCTTTGGTAACTGCTAGTCCCATCTTGAAGTCTGTGAGTCTACTGCTGTTTTGCTCCTTCAGTTTTGCTTCGTTGTTATGCTCCACAAATGATGGAAATCATTTCTTATTTGTCTTTCTCTGCCTGACATATTTCACAGAGCATAATACCCTCTAGCTCCATCCATTTGTTGCAAATAGTAGGATTTGTTTTTTTCTTACGGCTGAATAGTATCTCACTGTGTATATGCACAACATCTTCTTTATCCATTGATTTACTGATGGACACTTGATTGTTTCCATATCTTGGCTATTGTAAATAGTGCTGCAATAAACATAGGGGTGCATATGTCTTATTGAATCTGAGAAGTTGTTTTCTTTAGGTAAATTCCTAGGAGTGGAATTCCCAGGTCAAACAGTATTTTTAGTTTTTTGAGGAACCTCCATATTACTTTCCACAATGGTTGAACTAGCTTACATTCCCACCAGCAGTATAGGAGGGTTCCCCTTTCTCCGCATCCTTGCCAGCATTTGTTGTTCCTTGTCTTTTTGATTTTGGCCATACTAACTGGTGTGAGGTTATATCTCATTGTGGTTTTAATTTGCATTTCCCTGATAAGTAGTAATGTGGAGCCTCTTTTCATGTGCCTATTAGCCATCTGAATTTCTTCTTTGGAGAAGTGTCTGTTCATATCCTCCACCCATTTTTTAATTGCATTACTTGCTGTTTGGGTGTTGAAGCATGTGAGTATTTTATATATTTTGGATGTTATCAAAAAACCCCTTGTCAGATATGTCATTTACAAATATATTCTCCCATACTGTAGGATGACTTTTCGTTCTCCTGATTGTGTCCTTTGCTGTACAGAAGATTTTAGTTTGATGTAGTCCTGTTTGTTCATTTTTGCTTTTGTTTGCCTTGCCCAAGGAGATGCATTCAGGAAAAAGTTGCTCATGTTTATATTCAAGAGATGTTGCCTATGTTTTCTTCTAAGAGTTTATGGTTTCACGACTTACATTCATTTTGATCCATTTTGAGTTTACTTTTGTGTATGAAGTTAGACAATAATCCAGTTTCATTCTCTTACATGTACCTGTAAAGTTTTTCCAGAACCAGTTGTTGAAGAGACTGTCATTTCCCCATTGTATATCCATGGCTCCTTTACCATATATTAATTGATCATATATACTTGGATTTATATCTGGGCTCTCTAGTCTATTCCACTGGTCTATGAGGCTGTTCTTGTACCAGTACCAAATTGTCTTGATTACTGTGGCTTTCTAGTAGAGCTTGAAGTCAGGGAGCATAATCGCGTCAGCTTTATTCTTCCTTCTTAGCATTGCTTTGGCTATTCAGGGTCGTTTGTGGTTCCATATAAATTTTAGAACTATTTGCTATAGTTTGTTGAAGAATGCTGTTGGTATTTTGATAGCAATAGCATTGAATCTGTACATTCCCTTAGGCAGGATGGTCATTTTGACAATATTAATTCTTCCTATCTGTGAGCATGGGATGTTTTTCCATTTATTGGTATCTTCTTTAATTTCTCTCAAGAGTGTTTTGTAGTTTTTAGGGTATAGGTCTTTCACTTCGTTAGGTTTATTCCTATGTATTTTATTCTTTTTGATGCAACTGCAAATGGAATTATTTTCCTGATTTCTTTTTCTGCTAGTTCATTGTTAGTGTAAAGGAATGCTGCAGATTTCTGTGTATTAGTTTTGTATCCTGCAACTTTGCTGAATTCAGATATTAGATCTAGTAGTTTTGGAGTGAATTTTTGGGTTTTTATGTACAATATTATGTCATCTAAAAACAGTGACAGTTTAACTTGTTCTTTATCAATCTGGATGCCTTTTATTTCTTTGTGTTGTCTGATTGCTGTGGCTATGAACTCAAGAACTATGTTAAATAAAAGTGGGGAGAGTGGGCATCCTTGTCTTGTTTCTGATCTTAACGGAAAAGCTTTCAGCTTCTCACTGTTAAGTATGATATTGGCTGTGGGTTTGTCATATATGTCCTTTATTATGTTGAGGTACTTGCCCTCCATATATACAGTTTGTTGAGAGTTTTTATCATGAATAGATGTTGAGTTTTGTCGAATGCTTTTTCGGCACCAACGGAGACGATCATTGGTTTTTGTCCTTCTTTTTGTTGATGTGGTAGGTAATGTTGATGGATTTTTGAGTATTGTACTATCTTTGCATTTTTGGAATAAATCCTACTTGATTATGATGATCTTTTTGATGTATTTTTAATTCAATTTTCTAATATTTTGTTGATGATTTTTCAATCTATGTTCATCAGGGATATTGGTTGGTAATTTTCTTTTTTTGTGGTGTCTTTGCCTGGTTTTGGTATTAGAGTGATGCTGGCATCATAGAATGAGTTTGGAAGTATTTCTTCCTCTTCTGCTTTTTGGAAAACTTTAAGGAAGATTAGTATTAGGTCTTCACTAAATGTTTGATAAAATTCAACAGTGAAGCCACCTGGTCCAGCTGTTTTGTTCTTAGGTAGTTTTTGATTAGCAATTCAATTTCATTGCTGGTAATAATTGGTCTGTTCAGATTTTCTGTTTCTTCCTGGTAAGCCTTGGAAGGTTGTATTTTTCTAGAAAGTTGTCCATTTCTTCTAGGTTACCCAGTTTGTTAGCAATATAATTTTTCAGAGTATTCTTTAATAATTTTTTGTATTTCTGTGATGTCCATAGTAATTTTTCTTTTCTCATTTAGAATAATGTTTATGTGTGTATACTCTATTTTTTTCTTAATAAGTCTGGCTAGGGGTTTATCTATTTTGTTTATCTTCTCAAAGAACCAGTTCCTTATTTCACTGATTCTTTCTATTTTATTCTTCTTGATTTTATTTATTTCTGCTCTAATCTTTATTATGTCCCTCCTTCTACTGACTTTGGCCTCATATATTCCTCCTTTTCTAGTTATAGTTATTGTGAGTTTAGATTGTTCATATGGGATTCTTATTCTTTCCTGAGGTAGACCTGTATTGCAGTATACTTCCCTCTGAACATGGCCTTCACTGCATCCCACAGATTTTGTGGTGTTGAGTTATTGTTGTCATTTGTCTCCATATATTGCTTGATCTCTGTTTTTATTTGCTTATTGATCCACTGATTATTTAGGAGTATGTTGTTAAGCCTCCATGTGTTTGTGGGCTTTTTTGTTTTCTTTGCATGATTTATTTCTAGTTTCATACTTTGGTGATCTGAGAAACTGATTCGATACAGTTTCAATCCTTCTGAATTTACTGAGGCTCTTATTGTGGCCTAGTATATGATCTATTTCTGAAAATGTTCCATGTGCACTTGAGTAGAATGTGTATCTTTCTGCTTTTGGGTAGAGCGTTCTGTAGATGTCTGTTAGGTCCATATGTTCTAATGTGTTGTTCAGTGCCTCTGTCTCCTTATTTATTTTCTGTCTGGTTTATCTTTCCTCTGGAGTGAGTGGTGTGTTGAAGTCTCCTAGAATGAATGCATTGCATTCTATTTCCCACTTTAATTTTGTTAGCCTTTGTTTCACACATGTAAGTGCTCCTGTGTTGGGTGCATAGATATTTATAATCGTTATATCCTCTTGTTGGACTGCCTACTTTATCATTATGTAATGTCCTTTTTGTCTCTTGTGATTTTCTTTGTTGTGAAGTCTATTTTGTCTGATAGTACTGCAACTCCTTCTCTTTTCTCCCTATTAGTTTCATGCAATATCTTTTTCCATCCCTTCACTTTTAGTCTGTGTATGTCTTTAGGTTTAAAATGAGTCTCTTGGTAGCAGCATATAGATGAGTCTTGATTTTTTATTCATTCAGTGACTCTGTGTCTTTTGATTTGTGCATTCAGACCATTTACATTTTGGATGAATATCAATAGGTATATACTTATTGCCATCGCAGGCTTTAGGTTCTTGGTTACCAAAGGTTCAAGGTTAATTTCCTTACTATCTAAGAGTGTAACTTAACTCACTTACTATGCTATTACAAACACAATCCAAAGGTTCTTTTACTCTCCTCCTTTTTCTTTCTCCTCCATTCTTTGTATATTATGTATTATATTCTGTACTATTTGTCTTTCCCTTGGCTGACTTTGGCGATAGCTGATTTGATTTTCTATCTGCTTAGTAATTAATTATTCTACTTTCTTTACTGTGGTTTATTACCTTTAGTGACAGTTATTTAGCCTTAGGAACACTTCCACCTATAGCAGTCCCTCCAAAATACACTGTAGAGATGGTTTGTAGGAGGTAAATTCTCTCAGCTTTTGCTTATCTGAAAGTTGTTTAATCCATCCTTCAAATTTTAATGATAATCTTCCGAGTAGAGTATTCTTGTTGCAAGGCCCTTGTGTTTCATTGCATTAAATATATTATGCCACTCCCTTCTGGCCTGTAAGGTTTCTGTTGAGAAGTCTGATGATAGCCTGATAGGTTTTCCTTTGTATGTGATCTTTTTTCTCCTTTAACTGCTTTTAATATTCTGTAATTGTCCTTGATCTTAACCATTTCAATCATTATATGTCTTGGTGCTGTCTTCCTTGGGTCCCTTGTTTTGGGAGATCTGTGCACCTCCATGGCCTGAGAGACTATCTCCTTCCCCAGCTTGGGGAAGTTTTCAGCAATTGTCTCCTCAAAGACACTTCCTGTCCTTTTTACTCTCTCTTCTTCTGGTATCCCTATAATGTGAATATTGTTCTCTTTGGATGGTCACACTGTTCTCTCAATATTCTTTCATTCCTAGCAATTCTTGTTTCTCTCTTCTTTGTATTTCTTTGTATTTCTCTTCTGTAATTTCTATTCCATTTACGATCTCCTCTACTACATCTAATCTACTTTTAAATCCCTGCATTGTATGTTTCATTTCAGATATTGTATTCCTTAATGATTGAATCTCAGCCCTGAATTCCTCCCTGAGTTCTTGAATATTTTTCTGCACTTCCATGAGCATGTTTATGATTTTTATTTTGAAATCTCTTTCAGGAAGATGAGTTCAGTTTCACTTGGCCCCTTTTCTGGTGTTTGCGGGTTTTGGTTTGAACCAGGTTCCTTTGACATTTCATATTTGTATGTGGTGCCCTCTAATGCCCAGAAGTTCTACTCTCTAGAGCTATTCAGGCCCTGGAGATGTTGGGGGTCACAGGGGAGCCATGCTGGTGCCTGGGGAGAGGAAAGAACTGTTTCCTGCTTCCCAGCTTCTATGCCTGTCTCCACTTCCAGAACTAATGGATTAAACACACAGATGTAAGCCTCTATAGTTTGTGTTTGTAGCTGCTGTAAGTGTGGCCTCCCTCTAGGTAACCTGTATCCAGGGCACAGGCTGCTGGTTTGTGAGCCAGTGCCAGCCAGGAGGAAGGCACAGCACACTGTACATCATGGTTGGGGCCTCAGAGCTTCGTAGCTAGCTAGGGAGATGGAGTGCCTGAAGCTGAAGCTCCTGAAAGTTCCCAACCTGCTGGCAGAGTTCACCCAGACAATTTTGTCCACCTGTCCTTTCTCCTGAGCAGCAAACTCTGGGTATTCCTTGCCCTTTTAGCAGCCCTCTCACTCTTACAAAGTCTTTCAGACTGCTCGCATTTCTTTTGTCCCAGAGCAGCCGGACATGAATCTCTGTTTTCCACAAGTGGCTGGAATCTCAGTCTCTCCAAGTATTCTGCCTCTCTTAGCTTTCCAACCCCACCAATCTCCAGAGCACCATGCAATGTAGGTTCTTGGTCCCAGAGCAGATCTCCAGGGCTGGGTGTTCAGCAGTCCTAGTCTTCTACCAGCTCCCTGCTCAATTTCTCTTCCTGTTGCCAGTGAGCTGGGGTGAGGGAAGGGCTTGGGTCCTACCAGATCACAGCATTGGTATGTTACCCTGTTCCATGAGGTCTATTATTTTCTCTAGGTGTATGCAGTCTGGTGCAGCCTTCTTTCCCATTGCTCTTTCAGGATTAGTTGTATTAACTGTATTTCCATATTATATGTGGTTTTGGGAAGAGGCTTCTGTCTCACCTTCACACTGCCATCTTTCATCTCCTTTAAGCTTATATACTAATTTTTCAACTGACTTAAAATCTAAAGGTAGGGGGTGATCAGCATTCTTAAAACTCTAGATATACTTTAGAATTTTCTTGTAGAACATTAGTTGATGATGACAAAGAGGAGAGAGGTCATAGGAGAGTGTTTCTAGTGTGGAATGAATGGACGGGCACTGGAGTCAAAGACCCAAAGAATAGTAGCTATTGGGTTTTGGACATTATCTCTACATGGACCTCTACTGAAGTCATCCAAGTTGATGGTGAATTAGGATGGAGAGGAAAAATGTAAGCCAGGTTCAGATATCTTGATGAATGAAAAGGAGTGACCAGGACTTGATGGTGACAGTGAACAGAAGGGAAAAGGGTAGCAGAGCTGGTCCCACCTGGACCTTAATGGAAGATTTTTTTACAAGAATATGAAGGCATAATGTTCAGAAGCCACAGAAGAAGAAGTAGGTAAATGTCATGGCTGATCCAGACCCTTAGGTTCTTGGGTTTGGGCCAATAAATGTCCTTCAGTGACAAGAGTTGCAGGGCAAACAATAATCTCTGGGAAAAACTAGGTTTTATTTAAGACAGATATGAAATGTTTTGGGAAGAAGCACAAATATAAAACCACCAGTGATCTAGAGAGCAAAAAGGAAAAGGAGCTTCAAAGAGTGGAGAGCAAAGAATAGAAGCCAGAAAGTGTCTGGGAACAAGCTGTCTCATCCCATGCTATCAGGAACAACTGCTGGTTTTCCAGTTGGTTGGATACAATGGAAAATGATTAAAAAAAATGACTCATACATACCATAAACACTTTATATAACTTACGACATAAATGTACACACATGTACCAATCTTTTGATGTAAGGCCAAGGCCTGTTCTCTGCATATGGATCTGCTGATGGGAGTCATGTGTCTTCTGTCCTACAAAAACTACATCCTTTATCTATGATTGCCCATTTTACTTTCTTTAAAGTGGAGGGAGAACCTGAAGATACTTGTGAAAAATCTGAATGCAGAGCCCACCTACATTTTTCTAACTCCCCTGCATTCTTATAGCATTGTTCTGCCAACACCTGGTCAATGGTCAATAGCAAGGCTTTTGTAGCTCACCTTTATTGAGTCTTTCCAAAGCTGGGTTTTTATAGAAACAACGGCATTAAATCAGTTTATTTGCTGTTCATTTAAGCCATATCATTAAAATAAGTACAACTGGCTGAATAAGTTTGAGGACAAACACAACACAATTGACCTTTGGGAAGAAGATAGATGAATGGGAGGGTACAGGAGCACATAGGCAACCTAGTGAGAAGCTGTCAGCTGTAGACATCTGCATGTTGAGGGTGGCAATCCATGTGGGCAATAGAGAAGGAGTTCAGGTAACTCAGGAAGTCAGGTAAGAGAGCACTGATTAAGAAAGCTGTAACTATACAGGTGGCAAGACTGCCTGCACTTTAGGTGTAACCAAGGAGAGCAGGGGTGTGAAATATTATTAACTGGCTTCTGGTTTCTGAAGGGAGAGCTGGTACAGGATTGCTTTCTTCTTCCCTGTGTGCATTCTCTTCCCCTTCCTCAGACCCCTAACTTCTATGGCTTTGCCTATCTTGGAGAAGAGAAATTAGGACTATAAAGAACAAGGTGCAAAAGCAGTAATGTCTAGAGAGGGGTCTGGAGCTCCAGAGCCCATCTGGACCCCAAGTGATCCCACTTAACTCTTTTCCTTTTAACCTTGACATTGAAGAATTTACCTTCTTTCCTCTCACTGCTTACAGTGAGGACAACTGCTTAAACTGGGGACCACTTAATATTCATTTACATTCCCTGTCTCTCTCTGTCTCTTGGCTTCCCACTAGTTTTCAGGGAGGTTATTCATAGTAACCATATATAAATGGAAAGGTAACAAAACCAACAAAACCAGAAATATTTATACTTTCAAGAAATGATCAAAATACTAATGATAACTGCCATGGGGGCCAGCCTGCCATACCCTAAACATTATCACTAATTCCCTTCTTACAGTTTTCCAATACAGGGTACACCTTTCCTATCCCTACAGAATGGATGGAAACCAGCATAATTCCTTCATGTTCCTCACTGAGGAGTCCCCCAGATTGGAAAGTCTCTCGCTCCCTATTCTACATCACAGATTCAATAAGTATTATAAGTAGAGAATATTGGGTGCTACTAAAATGACCATTTATAGATTAGCCACTATTTACAGACATGTACTATGTTAATCAGTGTGTGTAAATGCTCCAAGGGTCACAGGCATCATCTTGATTAATCCTCACTGCAATGGTATAGTTATTATTACCATCCCCATTTTACAGAGAAATAATAAAATTTTAGGGATTAAGTATGATGCCCAAGGTCACAGAGTGAGGAAGTAACAGAGCCAGGATCTGAATCTGGGTAATTAGACTTCAGAGGCTGGGCTCTCAACTACTTAACCATACTGCCCCTTCCCAAAAAGTTCAGGTTCAAGTAGAATTCATTTAAAATTCAGAAGAATTCTCTTATTGAGTCACACAATATCAATGATTCTCTTCTACTAACAATTACACCCATCCAGGCAGCATTGGAAAAATTCACTTAGGGCATTCACCTATGTGTTCAAAGCGGGATGTTTACATGTTTAAGATAATAAGGAGAAGACTAGCTGATTAAAATATACCTGTTCTGGTTTTTAAGCAACCCTATGTGGAACGTGGTGATAGAAGACAACATGCCTGTTTATCATGAAAGTGGTTCCTGCTCAGTACTTTTCATGATCACTCCCTTTGGGCAAACGCACACACACCTTCTCACAAAGGGGAGGGGGCAGGGAAATAGAGGCATGTGGCAGGGTGGATAAACTAAGAGCTACTTTGTGGAAAGGTAAATATTCAAACTTACTTTTTTGGTACACTTCTTGACAGTGTTGATTAACTCCTGCATTACCAGATCTACACTCTTCAAAGAAGGGCCCTTCAGCTTTACAATTTGTTTTTTGACTATTGCTTCAAATGCCATGTCTGGAGTAAACAACCCAGTCCTGAATGTAAGAAAGAAAGTAGCAGGTTAGACTGCTTTGAGTATTATCTAATACTGTTGAAAAATATTTTCATTGATGTGCCCCTTAAAGTAAGCATGGCAACCCAAGTTTAAAAGTTACATACTGATTTCTTCTATCCATGGTATCATTTGTAGTAATGTCTGTAATACTACCATTCCATAATAAATTCCACTCCATAGACAATTAACATTACCTAAAGACGGTTCTCAAAATGGTTTCATTGGCCTATAATGTGGCCTTTACCTAATATTTAACTGTAATTTATCTCATCTCACTGTTTCCATGTAATAAAAAGGAATGCTGCAATAGAAATGATGTCCTAAATTTCTTTTTCTATTTCTAAGGTATTCCAAAAGTAATCCTCTCTTATCCTGTGCAGAATACAAAATGATCTCCACTTTTGAACACTGAAACAGTAGCATTCCTGTACGACACAATCTGTTCCTTCCACAAGAGCTGTGTTACAGAGAGCTTGGTGGTTCCCAGCCTGATGTCCTGGGGTACTGGACTAAAAGGAAGGCAGTTAAGTGGAACTAGCTTAGAGACCCAGGATGCCTGTACTGAGAATTAACAAAAATAACAAAGGACAACCAAACAGCAAGTACCTTTTCACTTGGCTGGAATTAGTTCAAATTGGTGTCCTAACAAATGCTTTTCTCATGCTGTATAGGAGCTCAGAAAAGCAGATGTGTGTGTGGGTTCATAAAAAGCAAAAAGTGATTACTCACATTTAAACAAGAGGTCAGTGGAGCAAAGCTACAATAAAGGGACCCTGAACCCTGAGCACCATCCACACTGTCCTTAAGACCCCAGGCTCCAGACAATGGCACTTGACCCTCCCCATTCCTGGACCTCCTCTCTTCCTCCATACTTAATACCCTATGCTCACCCCTGTTTCTAACTGAGTGATAACACTACTGTATAATTTCTCCACCTTGGATACAGAATAAAATCCACACCGTTTAGTCTAACATTAACAAATTCCTCCTTTCTGGCCCTAATGTTCCTTTATACCTATTTTCTTCCTCCTTTTCTGTACGCTACATTTCAGCCAAACCTGACTGTTTGCCTTTCCACAAACATATTCAAACTAATATTTTATGTCTTTGCCTTCATCTATGATGTTCATTTCACCCTCCCCACAATTTCAGCCTGTGCAAATCCCACCTGTGCTTCAAAGCCCAGATCAAAAGCAGCCACTTCCGGCAGCTCGCCTTCTCCAGTCCTGCTTCTGACAAGGTCTTCCTTCTCTGAACCCCAGCTATCTATTTTGCACTGCAGGGGTCTGAGCACAGATTTGAGCCCCATTGCCATGCTGGAAAGAAGAGTCATTACTGCATTTCCTTTTGTTTGCCCCACAAGGACTGTCTCCCTACCTTGCTCACCACTGGCACTCAGTGTTAGTAGAACCATCAGGTCCTTTGTGGGCCAAGATGGTTTCTATTATTCAAATATCTAACAGAATCAATTGGGAACAAAACTTTTCAAATTAAATATATTCAGGGCCTAAAGAATCAAATCATTAGTGTGTTTTATACTCTGGACATTGTACACTTCTTATTATCTTATAGGCAAATTAACCCCAGAATAATAATAACCACCAATATCTTCTGTTGGTACACCTGTAAATCAGAATCTACAATATGAAATTACTGAGCACATGCAGTCACAGTCAACAAAATATATCTGGTAAGGACTTTTAAAAGCCAAGTAAGAGAACTGCATTTAGTTAAGTAAAAATACTTTATCACCCCAAAATGTGATTTGGTTCCACTCCATTTATCAGATTGACATGTTTCAATTCTAGTTCTGTCCAGCTCTAGAGCAAGACCTAGTTTTGTATGCTAAATATATTCTGGATGTGAGGGAGAGGGAATAGAATTAATATGGAACTTAGAAATGCTGTTAACAGTAAGAAAAATATTTGATGGGTTATATAGATGTTTTCTCCTTTTCACTTTGTGAATGCTTATTTACCCATACTAACTGAGGCTTACAGAAGAGATTGTCTAAATTTTAAAATAATAATAATTCAAATTTCATAACTCCTTTGGAAAATCACTCATCACACGCACACTCAGTGTGCAGCTTGCCCTCTCAGGCTTTGTTTCCAAAACCATCTCAACCTGGCCCTGTGACACAAACTGAAGTACAGCTGCCAACAGACAGGGGACACCCTTCAGAGGAGATAATCTGTGAAGTAGGCCACCTAAGTTTTATTACCTTGAATTCAGGACACCTCAATTTAACATATACCACCATTTAATTCTGTTTAGCCTTCTTTACATGAATTCAATAAATGTGTGCTTTGAATTTTTTTTCTTATCAGAGTTTTTTAAAGTGAGTAAATGAGAACAATCCCACTTTATAAAAGGGTAAATTCAGGCACAAGTTCCACTCCAGCCTCGTGTTTCTCTGCTCTCCTGTCTCCACTTCTGACACCAGTCAAAATGCATGACTCCCTGCTGCTCCAGGACACAAGCTGTACTTGACCACAGTGATGTCTTTGCTCACCCTCCTCCTTCCTTCCACTTTAAGCCCTTTCTTTTATCCTCCAGCCTCAATAATCTCCATCCTCTCATATTTCATTACACTGCTACTCACCCCATCCTCACACACCTACCCCCACGCAAGCACATGTGTGTACGTTGAAATCATTCTTGTTCCCTAAACAGGCAAGGCTCGACTCAGAAGTAATCACCTTCATTAATCTTCCCAACCTTGCTCCACAACTCCAGCCAAGATTAATCTGTCCTGTCTCTGTGTAAATAATGATTACTTATGAGTATGCCAGGCCTCCCTCCTTAGAATGGAAGGCTCTGGACAGCAAGGTCTTGCTCTCTGGTAAATCCCTGACTATGCAGAGCCCATTGCTGGGAGTGCAGAGAGTGTTTTTGTTTTTATAATTGAAAAAAACTCAGTATGACAATACAGGAAATTACTATTAAACCCAAACGAGGATTTCCTACTCCTTACTCCCACCTCTGTAATCTACTCTGTTCAGATGATGAAGAGACTACTTTACTAGCCACTCATAAATTAATTTTCTTTTAGTAGCTTGAACTGAAAACAAGGAAAATGTGAATTACTTGCCTGATACCATGTATGTTTTTGATTGCATAGCTTATTTCTCTCCGCAGTTCTTTCTCATTGAACTCCATCTGCAGATGCAAAATGAGCCACAGTTATGACACTTAATTCCTTTGGATAATAATATTGTTGAATATTAAAGAGTGAGAATAACTTGACTTAGTTATTAATAAATGGATACTCATGTCTTTCCTGACCTAAACCCAGATGGTCAAAACATCTGTTTATAGAAAGTTCAAGGCAACATAGAACACTGGGAATTTCTGGAAGTTTTAGCGCAGTGGATTTTAACTGTACTGTAGTTAAGGAGGGCTATGCAAAAAGCATTCCTTCTGGACAGAAATTTTACCATTTATTTGAAATATAAAATTCTACATTCTCTTAGTAAATATATTCACAGACAAATGCATAAATAAGAGTGTCACTTGATGTGCAGTAGTGGTCCAGCTGTGCTGAGATTAACAATGGCTATATTTTCTCCCTGGCCATTTTAACCACCTGAGTTCAAGGCCTCCTTATAAGAGGAAATTACTAATATTTTGTCAATCCAACACAGGATAGATTGCTGTATAAAAGTTTCCCAGAAGTTCTAAATAACTTAAATTTGTTTGGAAGGAGAAGCAAAGTGTCATAGACCTTAGACATGGAAAGGATATCAAGAGAACATTGGGTCGGGCCCTGATTTCTGAGATTTGGCCACTCCAGCCTCACAGTTCTATCCATTTTCCCCTCACACATTCTGCCATACAAAGATGAGTTGTCTTAGTTCCCTCCCCACACCGTGTGGTTGGTTCCACAGCTCAGCCTTTACCATTCCTCTTTTTCCCTCTGGAACATCCTCCCATGCCCCCCACAATTAGTTGCTTATCCTTCTAAACTCAGCTCAGAATCAGGCTCCTTACACACTTATGCTGGGATTCAGGTCTGGGAGCTGTGTTTCCACAGCACCCCATGCTCAAGTTTACCATTTACTCAGCACATTTTAAAGAAACTCTATTTACCCATGTGCCTCCCACACCCACCAAGACATAATTCTCACCTCTCAATAGGAGGCAAACAAGCATAGCCCCTAAAACTACTTAGCTGCCTACAGAGTATTTCAAACTCAGTATCCCTTAGTTTCCTTCATCTAATGGGCACTAACACTTGCTCAGCTGTGCAAGTCAAAACCTTTGTAATCACCGTGAATCTTCTCTTTCTTGCATCCCCAATATCAATCCAAGCCTATGGACCCTACCTCCAAAATCACAAATCTATTCTCTTCTCTCCGTCTTCTCTTCCAAGGTGTTTTTATTAAGAAGCTAGTAAAGTTCAAGTTTCTGGGCTTTTCCCTTGCCTAACCCCCTTCCAAGACACTGTGCCTAATTGTGCGTTTATAATTTTGTCTGCAAAAGAGCGCCACCCCCAAATTATGTAAGCTTCAGGTCCCACAGGAAGTGGATCCCCCTCACTCTGGCCCTCCTGTTTAGTTCATTTGTCTCCCTGAATCAGCTCTTACCCTTTACAATCTAGCCCACAGGGTGTTCTTTTAAAATGATCTATCAGATCTCCTCACTTCCCATCGTTAAAGGTAAATATCTCACTACAATCTAGAAAGCCCTGCATAAACGGGGAGCACCCTTCCTTTTACTCATTCTATACCTCTCTCGCATTCATCCGCTCTGCACCAGCCTCATCTGTTTCCTCACCTTTACTAGGTGTCTACTTTAGGGCTGCTTTCCATGAACTACCTCATGTCCTTACAGCTGACCTCTTCATGCCATTGTGGTCGTATTCTAAATATTCCCTACTCAGAGAGACCCAGCCTGAACAGCTCATCCAATGTGTTGCATAATAACACTCAATATTTTCTTACTTCATCTATTATTTTCTGTCCTTCCCCACCAGACATGTGTCTCTATCTTGACTACTGGCACCTAGAACTTTGGAAAAGACTAGGTGCACCAGAAATATTTTTAAATTAATTAGACAACAAATAAACAGCATGGGAAGTCAATTAGTATTTGTTGAAATACTTTGAAGTGTCGTTAGAGCACATTAAACAAAATCAAAACTATCAGTAAGAATATATTTCCCTGACAAATTTCATGGCCTGAGTATGGAGGCTTTTGTTCAAAATATTATCTTAATCGCACACCAACACTTATCATTTTACGGACAGTTACCTAGAACAGAATATGGAAAAGAAGTGAAACAAGGGGGGAAAGAATAGTATTCGGTACAAACCTTTACTATCTCAAAAGGGAAACGTTCATGGAAAATGCGGTTGATCTTAGCACCCCCTGAGAGCTCCAGGGTGTCCACCTGATCCCCTGACCCCTCTATCCTCTTCTCAAAGTCCACGGCAAATTGCTGAACCATTCTATAGTTGTGAAAGAGAAATAAATTCCAGTTAGAATTACAAGCTTTGCATTTCTCTTGTTAATTTACTATGGTTATCCCTGAGAACCCTTTTTCTGATGTTTTTAGTGGCACCTACTGGCAGAACTAAAATTGCAGTCTAGTCAACACTGAAAATGTAATTACATCAAATACATGTTATTAAGGTTTATTTTAGACAATTAAAAATACATTTAAATGTGTCATTAAATGTATATGTATTCTTAAATGCATTTAGTTGCAAACATAAAATGGTATTTTAAAACACTTAACTTAGGAACTAAAGTTAAACAATGAAACTTTACATGGAAGAGTCAAAATGAACCACACTTCCATGACGTGACACTCACCTAGGGCTCCAACTGCTCCAGCTACATATCCTCTGGCTTCATGAGCTACTCTCTTCCCTGTCCCCAGCATCACAAACCTTTCTCTGCCATAACCACGCAAATCTGTGACCCTCATGCCCCTCTACAGCTAGCTCCAGCCTTGTTTTTCAAAGGCTAGATAATAAAATTAAAACTCCTTAACCCATCAGCCAAGATCCACCATGGTCTGCCCCGGATGCCCAGCTCTTGCTACTACTCCATACTCACCTTCCAAGACAACAGTAGGGCAGTTATTTACAGATACCTCCATGCACCATGTCTCTGGGCTCCTACACTTGTCTTCACATCTGCTCAGTATACTATTTTCTCTGCCCCTTGCTTCTTTGCCTGACTAATTTACATCTGTCCTTCAAGACTCAGTTCAAGCATCAGTTTTTCCAGGAAACATTCCATGGCCCACGGCTCTTCCCACCACCACTCCTGACTGACTACCACCCAGATGAAGGCCATCCTCTACTCTCCCAGCACGTTTCCACCACACCGCTAAACACAGTGCATCACACTGCTTGTCTATTAGTCTCTGTCCTCAGGGCCAGGGCCATGTGTTTTATTTAACTCCCCCTGCTCAATATATGAGAGGTATTCAAGTAAGTTCAGTGAAGGAATGAATTACCTTAAGGCAATTAGTAAGAAAAATTACTAAGACATATAGGGAAAAAATAACTGCTTCCACTTGTGGTTACCAAGTTTAGAAACTAATTCTGACATACTGGAACTACTTTCAAATTCAAAATCTAAGAGGAAAAAATTCAAACCATCCAAAACTTGCAGGTTTTATTCTCTTTCATCAAACTCTTAAATGAATTAAAAGTAACTGCATATTATTTACGCCAGAAAATCTAGAAAATAATTGGATGTAGCTAGGTTTATGCATATGTTGATGTTAATCTAACATGGAAACATCTGAAAATATGCACTGATCCTGGGAAATTTTAGAAAATTTGCCTCCAGCCACTCCTTTCCCCACACCCTACACACCAGCCACCCAGCCCACTAGAACAAGCTGTACCAACATTCACACTATTCTTTACTTTCCTTCTTCCACCTGAAAAACTCCTCCCATACTTCAGGGTCTGATTCAAGTATCTTTTTCTCTGTGCACTCACATCCTTGCTCACATGTAATGGCTCCCTCATCTGGGCTTAACATTTTATAATTAACAATAACAGCATCTGTCAGACTTTAACACAGTTGGTTGCCTATATATATATAGGCATATATATATATATGCCTCTGTTTCCCCTGCTCTACTGTGGCCTCTTCTTGAGGCCAAAACTTTTCACCGTTGACTCTTCAGTATATAGCACAGGACCAGACAGCAAGCAGAATACACAAAATGATGAGAGGAAGGCAAGAATGCAGGCAGGCAGAAAGGGAGGGAGGGAGGGAGAGAAAGAGGGAAGGAGGAAGAAGCTGATTGGCCCCCTAAAGGGAAGAGTCTAGATGTGAGAAATTCTCTAATCTGAGTCTAGTAGAGTCACAAAGGCAAGACCCAATCTTTGAAAGGATTATAGTTTCAGATGTATGTTAAGAGGATGACCTAAGGCTTAAACAGAAATAGCTTTCCTTTCTCTGTAAAGGGAAGAGTTTTTATAGGACCTTAAATCAAAGGAGAGAATACAAAGGAAAGGTAACCGAGGAGAGTTGAATCCAAAAAAAAAAAAAATTTCCTCTGTATGATCTTAGGGTATTTTTAAATGGGGGAACATTAGATGATGTATTTAAGATGTTACTTAAATAATGTGACCATTTAGAATCTCCCTATAAAAAATGAATTACATTGTATCTTTTATATGCCAAATTAAGGATATTTTGATTGCAAGACTGCAGAAGGAAAAGGGGGCCCTAAGAGGTGGCAAGCATTATCTTTGGAGATAGACTTCAGATGTTCTGGAATGCAAGTTGGGCAGGGGTCTTCTGGTTGAGAGGACCTGAGGCAAGTTGCAGCACAGGCATAAAAGGGTAGATGAGGCCGGAAGGGGCCAAAAAAAGGAAATAAAGGTAAAAGATATAAGGAGCTGGTAATTCTCTAACAACTCGCTATCCTTCCCAAAACCCTCAGGGATAAACCTCATAACCCAAGGATAAAATGGGAAGATCATGAAGAGTAAAGAAACCTGGCGGTTCTCATGTTTGTGTTTTTAAAGGGATACCTTAAAATTATTACCAAGAAGGAAAAAGAAATTTATAAATGTGGCCTTATTGTCTATATTTTATCATCAAATCATTGGTTCTCATTCCACTGAAAAATGCATACAGATCATAAGAAATGATTGAAATTAAGAGATAACAAGTACAAATGACACCAGTAGTTACAGTCGACATACATACATACAATACAGATGACATTTTCAACAGGAGCTTTGCCCACTTATAAAGACAAAGCATAAAATTCCATGCTGTGTTATCACTACTGGTTTTACTCACTTATTGAATCCAACTATAAAAGCACAATGGAATTGGGCATGGGGTTGGACAATTGGTTAAACTTATAATAACAGAATTAGATCAACAGTTATTCCTTAAGATGTAAAGGTTCAAGGCTCATTGTGTAACATAGACAAAGCCTCATATACTTTACTTGCTTCTGTTAAACCTAGAAAATGACATCACAGACTAAGGCAAAAGCAAACTGAAGAAATTAGTTTAAAATTGAAGAAGGGAAGGAAAAGGTACTCACTGCAGCAAAGCTTTGGTCTTCCTGGTGGGGTCTTCCGGCTTGAAGTTTTTGTAGGCTTCCACTTCGTGTTCTATGGAGAGCAACTGTCCCTGTAGCTTGTTCCTGAAGTTTGGGAGGGTATCTCGAATGTGGTTGGTAAGTTGCTAAATTAAACAAAACAAAATCATACATGTGATATAACAGATAAATATGAGACAAAAATCAGCCTTTGCTGTTCTCCTAATCATTCAAAGCTTTAGAAATGAGATGCACACTTGAGATGGACTGTGTAGGGGGGCAGAGAGAAGGACTGTCTCCTCCATGGCCCTAAAAAGCCATGCTTAAAATCCCTGCAATTAGAGTCGCTTGCTTGAGCTATCTTGTTATGTCTGTGAACGCCTGTTAAAAATGCAGTTAATGTTACTAATGAACTGCCTAATGATGGCTTAGCATCAATAAATCTTATTTATCAGATAACCTACCTTGCAGAAAGGACCTTATGTTAGAATGTGGTAGAAATGAAGGAAGTGGAGAGTTACAGGTTCTGCCTGATGCTCTCAGGACCAAACAGTTTACACCACACTGGTGGGGCTCAGAGGTACCAGCCAGCTGTTAGCTTCCTGTCCATTCTGCAGCTGAGGCAGGTGCTTCCTCTTGCCTCCACCTCTGGGCCCCAGTCCACCTGTGATTGGTCACTGGCTTATGCCTCCACCAGGCTGCATATAAAAAGCTCTATGGCTGGTCAAGGGAAAACTCTCTGCTATTGATTTCTCTACCTAACCATCTGCTTGGCATTTCCATTGAAATCATATGCTGGCACCTCAAACTCAGTACAATGAAAAATTCTCTAAGAGATTGTTTCAGAGCACATGATTAATTAAGAATAAAGGTCAGATATAAACCCAAATTGGTTAGCTCTCTTCCTTATGTTCTTTAGTTACAATGCAGTTAAGGAAAAGTCTGAATTAAAAGAAAAAACAGTAATCTTCTTGAATTGTGTAAGTAATGAACTTGGATCAAGAGGAGAATGAAAACCTCACAGAAATGCAGAAAAAACAATAATACATAAAAAGTAAGGAGAATAAATACATCCGACCTGTCTTAAGAAACCATTTTAAATCATTTTTAGGTCTATCTGGGGTTACTTGAAAATACCTATTCACTAAATCTATAGTTATTTATGAATACTTCATAACTATATCATACTCTTGCCCACAGTTATGACTTATTATGTCACTCCCCAGCATGTATTGCTATCATGGGGAAGACTGTATTCCCAGGAGCAATATCACAAGAGATAGCCCCCGAATCTAAGAGTAACAGTAACCCCAAGAAACCAGTAGCCACCTGAATGCTATACAAGTTGTAAATAATAAAAACACTTGGTATCTACCTTTTGCTTCTCAGAAATCTCAAAAGCAAAGCAATACTGTGCACCACTCTTAGCTTTCTGAAACACTTCTTTCTGTGACTTTTGTGACTCCAGCTCCTCTCATTTTTCTCCTAAGCTTTCTGGACATTCCTTCTCTATCTCCTTTGCCAAGTCATCCTCTTCCACCTTACCCTGAATATAGATAGTCCTCAAATCTGAGTCCTAGGACTCTTCTCTGTCAGTCTGCTCTCTTCAAAGACAATCTTATTCCATCCCTGGCTTCAGTAAATCTCCAGATCCCTGAGACTGCCAATGGGTTACCTACAGACCAGACTTAATTTTGCTGTGAGTATATGTATCAGATCATCTCCCTGACTTCTCTTGGATGTGCCAATGACACCTCACCGAGAATGTGGCAGTGTGGATCTAAGTATTCATATTGATTTTTTAAATTCCTGTCTTTTAAGCTGAACATTTTATTTTGGAAAAAATGGGTATAAAAATAAGAAATATGAGTTCCACACCACATATTTCATAATCGTTGCTTGAAAAAACATTTTTACCTGATTAAGGACCTTCTGCAGGTGTGGGGTCCCCATCCGGTCAGCAATATGTCTGTAAGCCGGGTGTGAGAGAAAGAATTTCCTTTCTGCCAGCATGGCAGCTTTAATGTCCTTCTTCCCATCTATGTCCTTCTGGCTTCTGTTTACCACCCCCACGTAACCTGAAAGAAAACACACACCTATGGGGTTTGGGACACTTTCTGTTATCTGTTCTGGGGAGATTTCAAGACTCTCCAAGTGGCTGAATAAGAAAGGCAAAATCATTTTTAAAACCTAAAGAATGGATCCCTTTACAAAACTCAACTTGGAACATTAGTACTTAACAAAGACTCACTGATTTATCTAGTGATAATATTTTTAGCATTAACACAATAATGTCTTTTGCCCTTAAAAGTTCTGTACATTTTAATATGGTGTATCTCTTAGCATTTTGTTATACAGTGAGTAAGTAAGTCAGACTTAAAATAGAGCAGTATATATATACAGATATATATATGCAGTCTATGGGGAATATTAATATGCTCCCTTCAAACCCCTTCCTTTTCCTGTTTTCTCATTCCTGTTATTTTAGGAACTAGTTCTCCCTTTGGACCATTGTTAATACATTATTTGGGAACACTCTACCATTCCATAAAAAGTACAATTAATCATAAATCCATTCCTCACAAGTGTGGAGGCATTAAAACCAAGCCTCCCATTGATTCCCCAGTGGCTTCTATGCCACATCATCAAAGGAAGTCCTGTGTAGGACACAGTACATTACCCCTGCGAAGAGGCAGGAGCTTGTTCTCTAAAACATCCCTGGCATCCGTTCCTTCATCCATAAGATCCAGTTTGGTGATGACTCCAATGGTTCTTAGACCTGCATCACAAACAAACCCAACATTACACAGTTTGCAGGAGACTAACAAGTTTCAGAAACATATATGCCTCAATGTTAAGTGTAAAACACTAATATTCCTGGTCCTTTTCCTGTTTTTCCCTGTTGTAGTTCATTTTCCAATCCACTACCCCCCTCTGGTGAATTCCAATGGGATGAGGTGGAGAGTTGCAAAACCACCCACCCAGAAGATTACTTTCACTTCAACAGAGAAAAAAACAACTAGCTGCATCACCAAAATACTTTTAAATACATGAGCTTATTTTTGTAGCATCCATGGAAAGATTTATACATTTAAATTTTCCTCCTAGGTACTGCAAACATATGAATGATTTAAATTTTTTTATGTATTACATTATTAGAAACAAAAAAAATAGATTACACACAGACCAATGATGAGAATGTGTCATAAATCAGAGCTTATTATTGACCGAGTCTTGAACATTTGATCAATACATAAAAAGAATAAAATTAGGTATAAGATAGTGTCACCAGAAAAAAATAAACTTGTAAGTCTCACATCATTCAATGTTTCTTAGAAAAGGAAATATGACTTAATAGAAAGAAGACTGAACTAGAAATTCTGAGGCTTGGCTTCTAGTCTCAACACAAACCATTTAACACTGTGTCTTAAATTTCCTCATCTGTAAAACAGAGTTGGAAACCATAACCTCCAAGGTTCCTTTCAGTAATAAAATAATGTAAAAATCTATACATTTTATGAGACACATCAGACACACTGTATTTGTCCTTTGCTTCCTTTGTTAGATAGAATAAACAATATTTGCTTAGTGTAACTTTGAACTTACAGTTAAACATGATTAACTGAACACAAACCTTTATCTTCTACCTGAAACCACTCTAAAAGAATAAGGGCTAATATTTATTAAGCCAGCTATGGTTTCATATGCTTTACATGTCTTGAAAAAATCATTTAATCCTGAAAAGTACTATTACCATTTTTTTAAGATGAGGAAAATGAGGCAGAGATTAAATAACTTTCCCAAGTCATACAGAAGGTAAGTCCAACCAGCTTGGTTCCAGGGTGCATGCTTTTAACCAATATACTGCTTTTAATAGAAAGAAGAATTTAAAATATAAAAAAGGTTTAAACCTAGAAGGTCAAAGAAAATGGGATAGGATTGCAAAAAATTCTGAAACTGGAAAACCAGCAAGATGACTGCTAACTAACTTACCAGACCAGAGAAAGAGGAAAATCGAATCTAAGAAAGCCAACAATAGGAGAAGCCCAAAAGCTGAATAATTTATGTCACAGCATCTCAGAAAGGTCCAGGACCTGGGAGACAAATAGCTCTGAAAATAGTGGAGAGCAGTAGTGGCAGCTGAGGCCGAAAACAGGAGCACTGGATGAAAGCAGTCAGAATTCCAGGGATAACATAATTAGTTGCTGCCCTGGCTGAGCCTGGCAGGAGAGTACAGGTTTAGTCTATAGAAAGACTGAACTATGGAAAAACTCTGAACTCATGGGCACCTGAGTATTATTTAGGGGTATCAGGTGTTGAAGTGAAATTCTGCTTACTGACTGGCAGGGCTGCCCTTCCACCATCCAGATCTCTAAGTTGACTTCAAAGAAAAGCTGGCTAGCAGACTACACCCCCAAGCAGGAGACTGGAACAACTCTGGGGAAATTACAAGAAGGAAATACAGTTACTGAAATTCAATGGAATTCCAATCAAAACATCCCACTAAATCATCCTAGTGTGATGCCTATCATTCAGTAAGTCAAGGACATCCACATAAAGCTTCCAATCACCTGTTAATATTTCACTGTTAAATATGAATGGATAGGGAGAGAGCTGAAAAAAGATGGAGGAGTAGGAAGGCAAGGTAGAAACCTCCCGCAACAATACATAAAGGAAGAAACTGCAGTAAATACAACTAAACCTGAAAACGACCTGAGGACTGCAAAACAGACCACCTACACCTGGGAAAGAAGAAAAGACCACGCAGAAAAGGGTAGAGTGGCAGAGCTGCAATCGAGTGGGACCCAAGCCCTCCCCCAACCCCAGCCCACAGATGGGAGAAAGAGGAACAGAGCAGGTAGGGGATGGGCACCCAGGAACTCTGCACACCTGGCCCTAGAGGTCTTCTCCAGAAGCTCAAGTCCACATTACACTGGGTTCTGGTGGTTAGCAGGGTTGGACACTAGGAACAGTTGGAACACACTGGGAGGCTGAGACACCACTTCCAGAGTACAGGCATGCTCCAGCGGTCCTGCTGAGACCCAAAGTGGAGGCAGCAGTTTGAAAGTCTTGCCAGCAGCCTCAGGAGGGCTGCCAGAGGGACGAGGGTTGGATGAAGCTCTCTCCTCAGGAGACATGGAAGGTGCATGATACCTCCCTCAGCCCAGTGGGTTGGGAACTCTTAGGAGCCCCACATGCTCCATTCTCCCTCATTTGCAATGCAGCCCAAGAGGTGCCTGCCAGCACACACTGTACATAAACCAACCTACTCAGCCCACTGCAGCATCAGATTTTGCTGCTTGGCAGGCAGAGGGAGACTCTCACAGCTTTCTTGGCCCTGTTTCACCCCAACTGGGTGCTGGGGGGTGCCTGCAGGAGCCAGTCCCAAGAACTCCCTCCTCCCCATAAGTATCCAAGCCCAATACTGCATGACCCGCCCTGCCCCAGAGTTGCATAACAGCCCTGTCCACCACATTAACCCTGAAATTCTGCCATCCCTGCAGGGAAGACAGAGGGTGGCCCCATCCACAATGATCTCAGCAGAGGCTTCTGCTATGATCACAAAGGTGGCTGAAGCAAACAGCCAGCACAGCAGACTCAGACCACTACCAGTAGACAGACAGAAAGGAGGCCATGCCCATTGCATACCAACAGCAACAGGGGCTCCTGTAAAGTAGAACTGGGCACTGGAGAATAAAGACTCTTGAGCTTCTGGGCACCAGAGGATACCTTCTTCATAAAATTATTGCTGTCTAGGCCAGAAAGCACGACAGATACATCCAATAAAAGGAAGAAACAAAGAAACCCTGACAAAATGAGAAGGCAGAGGAATATGTTCCATGCAAATCTACAGGACAGACACCAGACTGAGGGCTAAATGAAATGGAGATCAACAATCTGCTTGATAAATATTTCAAAGTAAAATTCATAAATATGCTCACTGATTTGCAGAAAAGTATTAAAGACCTCAGAGAGAACTTCAACAAAGAGATAGAAGAGCTGAAAAAGAGTCACTCAGAGCTGAAGAATACCATAACTGAAATGAAACATGCAAAGGGGGGAATGAATAGCAGATTGCTGCAAATAGAGGAGACGGCCAATGAAATTGAAATTAGAGAGCAGGAGCACCATGAAACCAAGGAACAGAGGGAAAATGGGATCCCTAGGAATGAAAGAATGGTAAGAAAGCTGTGTGAAAAATTCAAACAAAATAATATGCACATAATAGGAGTACCAGAAGGAGAAGAGAGAATCAAAGGGATAGAAAGTTTCTTTGAGGAAATAATTGTTGAAATTTTTCCCAATAAAGGGAAGGAAGTAGACACTTAAGTTATGGAAGTACAGAGAGTCCCTAACAAAAGGACTCCAGGAAGACAACACCAAGACATACAATAATTAAAATGGCAAAGATTAAGGATAATGAGAGAGTGCTGAAAGCAGCCAGAGGGAGATAAAGGAAACCCTACCAGGCTATCAGCACACTTCTCAGTAGAAACCTTACAGGCCAGAAGGGAGTGGCATGAAATATTTAATGTACTGAAACAGAAGGACATTCAAAACAGAATCCTTTACCAAACAAAATTATCATTCAGTTTTGAAGGGGGGATTAAACAATTTCCAGACAAACAAAGGCAACAACCAAACAAGCATCACAAGATATATTAAAGGGACTGCTGTAGATGGAAATGTTCCTAAGGCTAAATAGCTTTCACCAGTGGAAATAAACCGATAGTAAATATAGTAGATCAGTTACTTACCAAGCAAGTATGAAATTAAGACAAAATAAAAGAAGCTAAATTATACACAAAATCACTCAAGGGATACACAAGAAGTTCAGATTATGACATCTAATATATAAAGTGTGAAGAAGGAAGAAGAAGAAAAAAGTACTCATAGATTGTGTTTGAAAGAATAATCAGCAACTTAATATAGACTGTTACATAGTCAGGAATCTCTCCTTGAATCTTGGTAACCACAGAACTGAAGCATGTAATAGATACACAAAAAATAAAAACAGAGAAGTCCAATCACAACACTGACAAAAGCCATCAAATAACAAGAGAAGAGTATAAAAGAGGAATAAAGGAACAGAGAGAAGCTATAAAAACAAACAGAAAACAATAAAGTGGCAGTAAGTGCATACCTATCAATAATCACCTGAAATGTAAATGGACTGAATGCACCATTCAAAAGACATAGAGTGGCAGAATGGATAAAGAAACAAGACTCATCTATATGTTGCCTACAAGAGACTCATTTCAAATACAAAGGCATATACAGACTAATAGTGAAGGGATGGAAAAAGATAATTCATGCAAATAATAGGAAGAAAAAAGCAGGAATAGCAGTACTTATATCAGACAAAATTGATTTCAAAACAAAGAAAGTAACAAGAGAGAAAGAAGGACATTTACATAACGATAAAGGAGTCAGACAAGCAAGAGGATATAACCATTATAAATATCTATGCACCCATCATAGGAGCACCTAAATATGTAAAGCAAATACTAACTGAATTAAAATGGGAAATAGATTGTAACAATACATTTTAGGAGACTTTAACACACCACTCAGATAAACAGACAGATTGACCATACAGAAAATAAATAAGGAAACAGAGAAAATGAACAATGCATTGTATCAAATGGACTTAACAGATATCTACAGAACATCCCACCCAAAAGCAGCAGAAAAGACATTTTTCTCACATGTACATGGAATATTCTCCAGAATAGATCACATCCTAGGCCACAAAAACAGCCTCAATAAATTAAGAAAGATTGAAATTGTATGAAGCAGCTTCTCAGTCCACAATGGTATGAAATTAGAAATGAATTACACAAAGAAAACAAAAAAGCCCACAAACACATGGAGGCTAAATAACATACTTCTAAATAATCAATAGATCAATTAACAAGTTAAAATAGAAGTCAAGGAATACAGGGATTCTTGTATTCTAGGGATCCCTAGGAATAGACCAAAATCTGTGGGACTTTGTAAAGATAGTTCTAAGAGGGAAGTACAAAGAAATACAGGCCTACCTTAAGAAACAAGATCAATTCTAAAGAAACTGTCTAAAATCAAAATTAAAGAAAGCAGAAAAAGAAGACTAAATGAAACTTGAAGTAGGTAGACAGAGGGACATAATAAAGATCAGAGCACACAAAAAAATAAAATAGAGAAGAATAAAACAACAGAAAAAAATCAGTGAAACCAGGATCTGATTCTTTGAGAAAATAAACAAAATAGATAAACCCCTAGGCAGACTTATCAAGAAAATAAGAGAGTGTACAATAAACAAAATCAGAAACAAAGAAAGGATAGTTACAACAAATACCACAAAAATACAAAGAATTATTAGAGACTACTATGAAAAATTATATGCCAATAAATTGGACAACCTAGAAGAAACAGAAAAATTCCTAGAAAAATGCAATTCTCCAAGATTGGCCAAGAAGAAACAGAAAATCTGAACAGACCAATTAACAATGATACTGAACTGGTAATTTAAAAATTCCCCAAAATAAAATTGCTGGTACAGATGGTTTCACAGCTGAATCCTACCAAACATTTAAAGAAGAGCTAATACCCCTTCTTCTTAAAGTATTCCAAAAGGGAGAAGAGAAGACTTCCAAACTCATTCTACGTGGCCAGCACAACTCCAATACCAAAGCCAAAGACATCAAAAAAAAAGAAAATTATAGACCAATATACCTGATGAACATAGATGCAAAAATACTCAACAAAATTTTAGCAAACAGAATTTAAAAATACATCAAAAAGATCATCCATTATGAACAAGTCTGGTTTATTCCACAGATACAAGGATGGTTCAACATTTGTAAATCAACATCATACACCGCATTAACAAAATAAAGGATAAAACCACATGCTCATCTCAACAGACACTGAAAAAGCATTTGACAAAATTCAACATCCATTCATGATAACAACTCTCAACAAAATGGGTATGGAGGGTACATACCTCAACATGATAAAGGCCATATATGACAAACCCATAGCCAACATCATAAGTAATAGTAAAAAGCTGAAAGCTTTTCCTCTAAGATCAGGAACTAGACAAGGATGTCTACTGTCACCACTTTTATTTAACATAGTACTGGAGGCCCAAGCCACAGCAATCAGACAACACAAAGAGATAAAAGCCATCCAGATTGGTAAGGAAGAAGTTAACCTGTCACTGTTTGCACATGACATGATATTATACACAGAAAACCCTAAAGACTCCACCAAAAATCATTAGAACTAATAACTGGATTCAGCAAAGTTGCAGGATACAAAATTAATACACAGATTTCTGTTGCATTCCTACATACAAACAACAAACTAGCAGAAAATCAGGAAAACAACACTATTTACAATTGCATCAAAAAGAATAAAACAATGAGGAATAAGCCTAACCAAGGAGGTGAAAAAACTATACTCTAAAAACTATGACACTAGTGTGAGAAATTAAAGAAGACACCAATAAATGGATATTTATCCCATGGTCACAGATAGGAAGAATTAATATTGTCAAAATGGCTATCCTGCTCAAAGCAATTTACAAATTCAGTGCAATCCCTATCAAAATATCAATATTATTTTTTAATGAACTAAAACAAATAGTTCTAAAATTCCTACAGAACCACAAAAGAGCCCAAATAGACAAAGCAATCCTGAGAAAGAAAAACAAAGTTGGGGGTTATGCCACCTGACTTCAAGCTCTACTACAAAGTCACAGTAATCAAAACAATTTGGTACTGGCACAAGAACAGACCCATCAATCAATGGAACAGAACAGAGAGCCCAGATATAAACCCACACATATATGGTCAATTAATATATGATGAATATACAATGAGGAAATGACAGCCTGTTCAATCACTGGTGTTGGGAACACCAGACAGCAACATGTAAGAGAATGAAACTGCATTATTGCCTAATTCCATACACAAAAGTAAACTCAAAATGGATCAAAGACCTGAATGTAAGTCATGAAACCATAAAACTCTTAGAAGAAAACATAGGCAAAAATCTCTTGGATTGGATGTAAGTATGAGCAATTTTTTCCTGGATGCATCTCCTTGGGGAAGGGAAACAAAATAAAAAATGAACAAGTGAGACTACATCAAACTAAAAATCTTCTGTACAGCAAACGACACCATAAGTAGAACAAAAAGGCATCCTACAGTATGAGAGAATATATTCATAAATGACTCTCTGATAAGGGGTTAATATCCAAAATAAATAAAGAACTCACATGCCTCAATACCAAAAAAACAAATAACCCAATTGAAAAATGGGCAGAGAACCTGAACAAATATCTCTCCAAAGATGAAATACCAATGCCAACAGACACATAAAAAGTTGCTCCACATTGCTAATCATCAGGGAAATGCAAATCAAAACCACAATGAGATATCACCTCACACCAGTCAGAATGGCCACTGTCTGAAAGATAAAAAATAACAAATATTGGCAAGGATGTGGAGAAATGGGAACCCTCCTACACTGTTGGTGGGAATGCGAATTGTTGCAACTGCTGTGGAAAGCAGTATGGAGGTTCCTCAAAAAGCTAAAAACAGAAATACCATTTGACCCAGGAATTCCACTTCTAGGAATTTAACTGAAGAAAAAATTCCTAATTTGAAAAACATATGCACCCCTATGTTTATCACCACATTATTTACAATAGCCAGGATATGGAAGCAAGCTAAATGTGCATCAATAAATGAATGGATAAAGAAGATACAGTACATAGGCACAGTAGAATATTATTCAGCCATAAAAAGAAAAGAAACCCTTACATTTGCAACATTATGGATAGATCTAGAGGGTATTATGCTAAGTGAAATAAGCCAAATGGAGAAAGACAAATACCATATGATTTCACTTATTTGTGAAATGTAAAAACAAAGCATAACAGAAGGAACAAAATAGTAGTAGACTCATAAACACTGAGAAGTGACTAGTCGTTATTAAGGGGAAGGGGTTGGGGCGGGTTGGTGGGGAGAGTAGGGAGATAAAGGGACACAGTAATTCACAATCACAACATAAGTTGATCACAGTGATGGTAGTACAGCACAGAGAATACAGTGAATGATTCTGTAACATCTTTCTATGTTGGGAGATAGCAACAGCACTAGAGGGGGGTGAGGATTTAATAATATGGGTAACTGCTGAACCACTGTGTTGTCCATTTGAAAACAATATAAGATCGTATATCAATAATACTGCAATTAAAAAATATGAATACATATAGCCAAGGAGATTCTCGAATATGAGACCAAAGCAAATAACCATCATAAATCAGAACATGAAGTAAAGAAAGAAAATACAAAATACAGAAAACTTTATTATTTTCATTAATATCCTCAAAGAGAAAGGTAAGGTCATTGCATTCATGGAACAAGAGTAGAATGTTATAAAAGGAAACTTTAAAGCAAACAACAGAAATTCTCATTATTAAAAATGTAACAGCAGAAATAATAATGTTAGTAGAATGCTTGGAGTACGAAGTTAGGAACCTTCCAGAAAACAAAAGAAAAAAGAGTTAATAATAGGAAAGGAGTAAGCTTTTTAATCTGAAGAAATGACCCAGATCCATTTTGTGAATGACTGGCATTCCAGGAAAAAAAGATCAAACTGAAACAGTCAGGGGTATAGGCACATACTAATCAGGTAAATATCCTATGACTGATTTATGGATTGAAGTTCCCAACATAACATGAAAAATATATCCATACACACACACAAAATATTACTTATTATATAAAATTTCAAATAAATAAGTAAACCCATATTCAATAGGGTAACCATTATCACAGTTTATATTTCATGTATGGGATAATTATTAATAGAATCCTCTTTAACTCTCAGAAGACTTCAAGCAGAAGAGTAAGTTATATGTTCACTCTAACTCATCATTAAAATGAAGAAACAACAAACTTATGTTTTAAAATTAAATAACAGGATTTCTGGTTTCTGCTACGGCACATAAGGAGCTTGGGAGTTGTCACTGTATCCTAATGAGTGGACAATTGAAAAATCAACAACCCTTCTCAGGAGTGAGGTCACAGGGCAAACTCTCCCATCCCATATTTGGAGAAATAGACAGGTGAATACAGAGAATCACACTTGGAACAGAAAGCCACAAGCAGAAAACTCTGTAAGAACCAATGCCTGTGGAGAAAAACAACTGTAACTGATGAACTGCAGGAACCTCAGTGTGAACAGTCTGGGAGTTAAAAACTTCAGGGAACCCAGTCACAGGGGAGAACCATATTTTTGTGAGTTTTGCCTCCAGGAGCTTGACCAGGTTCTTACAGGGAGTATCTGAGAAAAATTTCCTTGTGCTTCTGGCAGGAGAAAACAATCTGGTTAAAAAAATGGGTGAAACACCTGAACACACACCTCAGCACAGAAGATAAAGAGATGGCAAGTATGTACATGAAAAGATGCTCCATATGTCATTAGGGAATTGCCAATTAAAACAATAGGGAGCTACCTCTACACACCTATAAGAATTGCCAAAATCCAGAACACTGAAAACACCAAATACAGGAGAGGATGTGGAGCATCAGGAACTCTTATTCACACTGGTGGGAATGAAAAATGGTTGAGCCATTTTGGAAGATAATTTGGCACTTTAAAAAAACAAACATACTCTTACCATGTGATCCAGTAATTGCAATCTTTGGTGTTTATCCAAAGGAGGTGAAAACATGGCCATGCAAAAACTTGCACACAGATGTTTATAATGGCTTTACTTTTAATTGCCAAATTTGGAAGCAATCAAAGTGTCTTTCAGTAAGTGACTACAGATAAATGAATGATGGCATATCCAGACAATGGCATATTATTCACTGTTAAAGAGAAATGAGCTATCAAGCCATGAAAAGACATGAAGGAAATGTAAATGCATATTATAAGAAGTACAAGAAGCCAGTCTGAAAAGGCTACATAGTATATGATTCTAACTATATGACACTCTGGAAAAGGCAAAACTAGGGAGACAGTAAAAAGATTAGTGGTTGCCAAGGGTTAGGGGAGACAGGAATGAAAAGGTGGAGCCCAGATGATTTTTAGGCAGTGAAAACTATTCTATATGATTTTATAATGGTGGATATACGATATAATACATCTGTCAAAAACGAGCAAATGTACACCACCAAGAATGAACCATAATGTCAACTATGGACTTGGTTGATAATGCTGTGTCAAGGAAGGTTCATCAGTTGGAAAAAATGCACCCCTTTGGTGGAGATGTCAAGTAGTTGGGGAGGCTTGTGAGAACAGGACATATATGGGAACTCTCTACACTTTGCACTCAATTTTCTCTGAATCAAAAATTGCTCTAAAAATAAATCTATTAATTAAATACAATCAAAATACATGATACATGTAAAGTACTTGGTACATTAAAACACTTAATGAATGAAAATTGTGATCTCACAAGCTTTGTTTCTACTGCTACTCCCACTCTAACCAAGCCCAAGCTCCAGTCATATCTAATGAGCTGCAATTCCCCATGTGACTATGCATTCTTGCTCTTTCACTAAAGAAACACTATCCCCCTCAGCCCAAAATATCCTTCCCGTCTCTTCTTTCTTGGTCATCTCCTACACAGCACTGAAATAGCTTCCAGGCTGTCCTGCTAGTCCTTAATCAGTCTCCCCCAAGTGTAACTTTGGAGTGCTTTCTCTGCACCCTCAGAGCTGTCTATGTATATTGAAATCATGATTCTTATATGACCCTATAAATCTGCTTATTTGTTTATCTCACCCACTAGAACATGAACTCTTTAAGAAAAAGGGCTATATCTAATTTACCTATTCCAAACATTCCATATAGAACACAGAGTGGGAACTCAATAAATGTTTATTCATTAAATGAATAAATGAGTGAAAAAATAAGCATATTTGTTTTACTTAGGTTCAGACAAGAATTGAAATACAAATTCCAGAAAAGAAATATAATGTCACTCTACCATGTTACCTAGGTTTGTTGTCAGCACAGTGATTTTCCTATAAGAACACATCCATTTCTCCATATATACAACTAAATTATAAGGAATGTGTTGTTTCATCTAGTTAAGAAATGGGACAAAACCAAGCCATGAACCATATTAGCAGTTGCCAAAAAAGTAATCTGGAACACAGTGTACAGTGAAACAACTGCAATGAAAAACAAAATCAATGAAGAGTTCGTGTAAACATGTATACAGAATTAAATACAGACTTAAGAAATTGTATGTCCTTCAGTTGCTGCACTTTTTTGTTTTGGGTTTTGGTGGGATTTGGGCGGTCTGAAGTAAATGTTGTTCTTTTTGTTTGGCAAAGATTAGGGGATATTTTATTTCTGAAAGCAATCAGTGATGAACAGGAATAGTTTAATCTTTTTTTCCTATAAGTTTTCCATTAGCATTATTTTCTGGTTACTGCCAACATTTCTGAATAGCACAGTTTTCATTTTCAAAGCCATCAAGTAATATTATCACATGTGATAGTGATACTAGCTAAAATATTAATAATAGAAACCATAAAAATTACTGTTGCTATGGTAGCAGAGACTCTATCTTGTTCACCAATATATGCACAGAGTCTAGCAAAGTACTTGAAAGATTTAATATTTGTGGAAGGAAGGGAGAGGAGAAAGGGCAAAAGGAAAAAGGAAGTAAGGGAGGGAAGGGAGGGAAAATTACCCCAAAGATAAGAAAATTTAGGTATAGAGTAGTTCTTTCATTGAGAATCTGAACTCCAAAACAGACTAAGGAATGAAGAAACAAAAGAAAAAGAATTCATATATACTTAAATCTTTCTGCTTTTTGTTTACCTAAATACATTTTCTTCTTCTTCCTTGGAATACCCTTTACTATATCTCCAAATCTCCCTTATAGTTGAGTTACAACCTCCCTTATAATCTGCCTGTGCTTGGGTTCTAACCAGTGGAATGTGAGCAGAAGTGATCACTTCTGGGCTTGATACACATTTTTTCTCACCTGTCCTCCTGCCTGCTTTTTTGCCTTCCACCTGCCGAACCTAACCATAATAAGCCCCCATGGATGACAATGGAAGTGTCTGGGTAGCTGAATGACGTCACAGACAAGAAAAACCACACTACCTGGAAAATCCAACCAGATGGACCTTTCTACTGTTTGCACCATTACATGTTTCAGTCAATTTCTTACTGTGTATTACTACAAACAGTCGTACCGTGAGGAAGAGAGCTGCCAAAATGAAAACCTAGCTTAGCAGAACTAGGTAGTACAGAAACAAACATTCCAAGTTAGAAATATGAGGATTCATGCTAGGCAATAGCTGTATGTTTTGTAAACCTGCATTTACGATAACTTGTAAGGCAGACTAAATGTCTACTGAAAGGAGAATCTACTGGAAAGAGCCAGAATGTTAATTTGTCTGGATTGTTCCTTGTTGCTCAAAACAATGTATTTAAGAAAGAGGTGAGTTCACACAAGAAATTTATCGTTTTGCAAGCAGAAATAGAAAGGATTAGAGAAAAGCTAGAAATTTGGGTCTTTTAGTGGTTGAAAAGTCAACTGTTCTTATAACTTAAACAAGAGAAGAATAGACTGAAAAGCCTCAGAACAGCAAAGGTCCGCTATGAATTTTCAGTTAAGGAAAGGAGCTCAGTAATTTCTGTTTCTGGCTATAAAAGAGTAACAGAGTTCAGACATATCTTTTTGCTGTAAACTACTAGAAAATTGATAAAATAAATGGAACAATTGTTTACAGACATGAAACGAAACAACAGGTTGCACAGAACTATGATACCTGAGAGAAGAGAAACAAACAAAACAAGCCATAAAATTACCCAAATTCTACTTGGAGGTGATTTCTGGACTACAGTGAGAAGAGGAAAAATCCAAAGGGATCTCAAAAGTACTGTTTAGTTGAGGAGACATAGATTAGATTTCAAGGCAGCCAGAAATTACAAGATAGTGTACCAGATAAATGGGAGCTATGAATAGGGAGCGCTCTAGAAATGTTCACAGGGGTCCACTTGAGTCTTTGAATGTATGCATGCCTAAGTAAAACTCCACATGGCTGGGCAAAAAACAACTGTAAAAAAAAACTTAGAGCAAACAATTACCAGAGCTCACACAAGCCTAGGAATCATTTAAGTTCCCACCAGCCAGAGTAGAGACACCTGCTGAAGGGTAAAACCTCAGTAAAATTTACTGCAGTCCCACCTTTTAAAAAGACTAAAAATGAGCTTCAAAAAGAAAAAAACCTAACTTATCTGAAAGCAATGTAATTACCCGCTGAAGTGAAATTCAATATTTTTAAAGAATACAATAAACTTGGCACTCAACAAAGTAAAATACAAAATATCCAGCACACAAGTAAAAATCACTAGGTACATAAAGAAGAAGGAAAATGTTCAGGAAAAAAATCAGTCAATAGCATTTCACTTAGAAACAATGGAATTCACAGATGACATTAAAATAACTATTAAAATATGCACAAAATGTTGAAGGCTATAAAACAAAACATAAGGACAAGTAAATTAAAAAATATGTAAAGACATCTATAGGACATCTATAGAATAATATTCTTTCCAAATTCATCAAAATGGACCATATGTGGTTCCAACAAATAAATCTCATAAATTTAAAAGGAATAAAATCATACTCAAGTTAATATCAGAAAGTTATCTGGAAAATGTCAAAATGTTAGGAAATTAAACAGCATATTTCTAAAGTACCAAGGGTCAAAAAGGAAGACACAGGGAAATTTTAAATATTTTAAACTGAATAAAACAAAAGCATAACATAGAAAAAATTTTAGTATACAGCTAATTAAGTATTTAAAGGGAAATTTATACCTTTAAAATATTCCTATTACCAAATGAGAAAGTTTTAAAACCAGTGATCTAAGCTTTGACCTTAAGAAACTAGAAAGAGAATAGTAAATTAAATACAAAGTAGAAGAAAGGAAATAATAAAGACAAGAGTGAAAAAAATGAGGTGGAATACAGATAAACAATAGATATAATCAAAGTAAATGCTGATTCTTTAAAAAGGGTAATAAAGTTGTCTACTGCCAATCTTTGACTTAACATTATACTGAAGATTCTAGCCAGTGAAACAAAGCAAGAAGAATAATCCAAATGCATAAGAAAAGAGCAAAACGGTCTTTTTTCACAGACAGCAAGATTATGTTTATAGAATAGTTCAAAGAATCTACAAAAGGCTGCCAGAATTAATATGTGGATTAATTGAGATCACAGAATATAAGATCAAAACACAAAAATAAATTGTACACATCTATATACTGGCAATAATAATTGGAAACCACAAGAAAATGTTAATACTATTTATAATATCATGCAAAAATATTAAAAAATTATACATAAGGTTAAATATTATAAAATATGTGTAAGACATCTATGCTGAGCACTGTAAAATACTGCAGAGAAGACCTAAATAAATGAAAAGAAATACCATGTTCATTGACTGGGACATTCAATACTGTTAAGTCAATTCTCTCCAAATTGGTCTCTAGCAGCACTGCTCAAAAGCACCTGGAAATGTTCTGTATGTGAGCTTTCCAGTCCAGTAGCCATTAGCCATACGTGGTTATTGAGCATTGGAAATAAGATGTGCCTGAGGAACATTAATAGCCACATGTGACCAATGGCAGGCATGTTAGAAAGCACAAGCTATAGGTTTAACATGAATTCAAACAAAATACCAGCAAGTTTTTTGTTGAAACAGACAAGCTAATTAAAAATGAAAAGACAAAGTCCAGAATGATAGACTATACACACATACACACAAGCAATTAGTCTTAGAAAAGATGCCAAAGCAATTTAATGGAGAAAGGATAGCTTATTCAAAACAAAAAACAAAAATACACAAAATAAAAACAATGCAGAAACAATTGTATATCAATAGGGAAAATAATGAATTCTGATCCCCCCTTACTTTACACCATACACAATAAAAAGGAATCCCAGACCTGAATTTAAAGTTAAGACTATAAAACTTCTATAAGAAAACAGGACAAAAATTTTGCAGACTTGGGTTAGGCAAAGATTTCTGAGAGGATAAAAAAATGTGGATCATATTTTTTAAATTAATAAATTATACATATAAAAATTAAAACTTGTTCATTTAAAAATATGGTAAGATAATATTTTAAAAGTCAGATATGGACTGAGAAAATATTTGCAATTACATGTTTAAAAACTTGCAATGGAATACATTTTTTTAAATCTCATAACTTAATATTGAGAAGGCAATTTAAAATATGCAAGATTTGAACAGACACTTCACAGAAGAAAATTTCTAAGTGGCCTATAATGACATAAAATTTTGCTCAGCATCATAAGTCATCAGGGAAATGTAAATCAATATTGCTATACAGACATTACAGTAAGTACAATTAAAATAAAATTAGTAATGCCAAATGTGGGTCAGTGTGTAGAGCAACTAAAACACTCTTACATTGCTACTGGGAATGAAAGTGGTACAACCACTTTGGAGAAGAGCTTAAGGGTTTCCTACAAATATTAAACATACATGCAGCCAGCAATTCCACTCTGTTATTTTTCCAAGTAAAATGAGAACATATGAACATAGAAAAAGGGTACAGAAATATTTATGGCAGCTTTATTTGTAATAACCTAAAATTGGAAAAAAAAAAAGCTAATGTTCCATCAGCAGGTGAATGGCTCAACAAAATGTGGCATATACACACACTGAAATTCTATTCAACAATTTAAAAGAAAGAACTACTGAAACATGCAGCAGGATGGATGAATCTCAAACAAATGAAGCTGAGCAAAAGAAGTTGGGCACTAAGAGTACTTACTTTATAATTCCATTTTATATGAAACTCTAGAAAAGACAAATCTAATTTATGGTAACAAAAAGCAGATCAGTGGTTTCCTGAAGCCAGGAGGGGGCAACCAGGGTGGAGGTAACTGGAAAGGAACACAGAGGTGAGGAACTACTGTTGGAATTGTTTCAACAGTGGTTGGTAACAGAAATGTTCTTTATCTTGGCTGTAGTGATAGTTGCATGAGTGTGTATGTATTTGTCAAAACTCATCAAACTTTACATTTAAAATGTCTAACTTGTTACCCAAGACTATAGTCTCAGGTAGTCTCAATATAACCATGATAAGTTGAAAGAGAAGAGAGGTGGGGCAGGGAACTGGTGGCAAGGAAACAAATGAAACAGATTTAAGACCTATGTCTAGGAAAAAGCTTTGGGTGCAGTTATTTGTACATGGAATTAACTAGAAGCAGACAGTTAAGTTTACTGAATTTTTAAAGAAATTTTACTCCCAAAGAAACAAAAAGCATGGCCTAAAAAAAAACTTTGATAGTTTTTGAGTCTTAAAACAACCTTTATGGCCCCAAGTTTTTACAAGCAGACAGCAGGCTGTGAAAGTCACACATCTCCAGAGAAGGTCATAATCCCTCATTTCCACTTCAGATACATCATGGAACATAATGGACAAGGAAAAAACTCCCAGAGCATAGAGCCCTACGAGAACAATGGACAACAGACAAGGGAGTTCCTCCCAGAAAACACACTTAGTATTTAATCAATAAACTTCTTTCCCTGCCAGGGTAGGTAGTCTTCACAATGCCTGTCCAGTAGGATCCCATCATTGCCGTGGACCAGAGACCATTATGTATTTCTCCTTCATACCTTTCTCACACAGGAGTTTTTATTGCAGACAGTAACTAGGAATGCTCCACATACAGCCCCCAGCAAACTGCTTGGGATCTGAAAGATACCTCAGGCTGCTGACTGCTGACCACAAATGTTCTGGTTCATAACACCATCCAGGGACTTTGTTGGCAGTAGTGTGGAAACTCTTTTAACTGGAGTGCCAGCTGGTTAACTTGAGACTAGTGGTCTCTCTTTTAATTACACTCTTCACTCCCCAACCAAATCCAAGCTCCTCTGGTCGTCACTTCTGAACAGAATTTTTCCTACACAAGTTTCCGTTAAGTCCATTGACTTTGCTAGAACTTTGCATTACATACACCACTACAGGCACTATTACCAAAAACTGTGGTTTATACACACACACACACACACACATACAGATTGCATAGTTCATAAAATGACTTTTTTGAAAGAGTGGCTCTGGTTTTGTGCATCAAGATGGGTTACAAAGGTGACAACACATGAATGTGCGAGGAGCCTTGGGCAAGTGTTGGCAACCTTGAGAAAAAAACAAGAAGGAATTGGAAAGCAGGGGTTAAATTTGCTGGGTAAGATTTCAGTTTAATAGCTTTACACTTCTGGAAAATGTTACAATTACTGATTTCTTAAGTCTTTTATAATAAAAATTCTCACAGGAAAAAAACTTTGCTAGTCTGAGACTCAACAGCCACAAACCCACTTTTTAACCAATTTAACAAATTAATCTTAGGTAATACTTATATACTGATTATTAAGTACCACACACTTTTCTAAGTACTTTGAAGATATTAACTTACTTAATTTCATAACAATCTTATAATGAAGGTAGTATTAGTATCCCCATTTTACAGATGAGGAAACTGAGGCATAGAAGGATTAAGAACTTTGCCCAAGATCATATAGCTGGGAAGTGGTGGTGCTAGGATTTAAACCCAGCAGTTTGGCTCCACAGTTTGTGCTTTTAACCATTAGTCTGTACCTTGTGAAATGTAATTTTTCTATGTCTTATGTTTTTATTAATGTAATTTCTTATTTAAGGCAGAGTTTCTAAGAATGTTTCTCAGTTTCTTCATGGAACAGCTTGTACTTTCACTCCAACATGCTGTCCCTTTTTTTCCCTTGTTGCCTGTGTGCCAGTCCTTTCCACTGTGCCATCTGGAACCATCTTTATTTTCACCAAATTACTCCAACACATTCATGCTGTGGTCTAAACAATAGCGCTCACCTCCTTGCCTTTGTTTAAACCCCATTCTCTTTCACCTGCCTCTCAGGTGGAGAGTGCATATTCTCCCAGGCTCCAGAGATCCAGTGTTGAAGAAAGGAAATTTAATGAAGTTCTCTTAATCCTCAGTGTTGCTCCAAGCCCAAATCTTCCACCTTCACATAAAAACATTGCTTTGGAGCCTTAACATCATCTGGTTATAGCACCCCCTATTCCTCCTTGTTGCTGCTACCCCAATGCCCAGACACCTACCTTCAACAAACACCACACACACACACACACACACACACACACAACTTTACTGAAGGTTTAGTATCATGGTATTCCTTATTACCCTTAGTTCTTCCATTATCCAGGCAGCATCAATGTTGTGAGGATGACATACTCAGTTCTCTTAATCTATTTAGTCTCTTAACTCTTCTATTCAATTTTTCATGTGCATTCCATTTTAGCAATTTCCTCCCATGACCATACCCTGGACATTTATAACCTGGACTAGTTCTAGCTGTAAATCATAAATTCTAATATCTGCTGTCTAACCACAAACCCCTATTCTTCCAATTCCTTTCCTCATCTACTATGAATAACATGTCACTATTCTTCAGTCTCACCCAAAGTCCCATCCCTGAACCACCCCAGTTTCCCCAAAACTTACAGGTCCTTTTTGGCTTTGTTTTCTTCTCTTCCTCTAAGGATTTCACAGTCCATCTTTCCAATTCTTCTTCTTCTAGTATCCTCAACTCTTTTGCCCACTTTATCTTCCATCCAACTGATCCTGCAAAATTCTGACTGGAAAGCAACCCAAGTATTTGCCTCTCCAGCCCCCTAGCTGAGTGTTCCTGGGACTCACACAGTCCAGAAGTTTGGTGTGCATGGGCTCTGGCCTCAGTGAAGTCCTTCATTGCTGTCTATTTTCTTCTCTTTTCCCCCACAGTGGCTGTTCAAAATATCTTTCTTCTTAAACATCTTACACAGCCCCCATCTCCCCTACCCTCTGTAACTTCCCCCAACTTTCAGTATCCTCAACTCTTTTGCCTTGCTTCCTACTTAAAGTGAAAAATCTATGTCAACAGGCAATAAATTCTTTAAATGCCTCTCTGGATATCTACAGATTAATTTCTATCTGCATGTACTTTCTTACTTCATTCTTATCTCAGTGGAAGACAAATACTCAAGAAATGCTAGAGTATGACTATGATGAAATAGTCATATTTGATTTATATGGCCCACAAAATAATTAATTACATGATATAGTTATATCCAAGCTATATGACTTGGATAGATATTCTGGGGATGCCTTGTACAATATGTTTCTATAGCAACTTTAATTTTTTTTTTTAAGAGGGCATCTCTCATATTTATTGATCAAATGGTTGTTAACAACAATAAAATTCTGTATAGGGGACTCAATGCACAATCATTAATCAACCCCAAGCCTAATTCTCAACAGTCTCCAATCTTCTGAAACATAACGAACAAGTTCTTACATGGTGAACAAGTTCTTACATAGTGAGTAAGTTCTTACATGGTGAACAGTAGCAACTTTAACTTTTAAAAGGGCTACAATGTGTTCCCTGGCCAATTAGTTCAGCCAGTTAGAGCATGGTGTTAATAAAATAGCTGTAATATTGATGAGAATGTTTGGTGCTCATGAATCATATCAGAATTCAGAAGCAGTATTAATTGCATAGGTAACTATTAATTATGTTTTAAATGTCTTTGAATTTTAGAACACAATTGCTCCATAATACTAAAGTGACTTTAATTAAACAGTTCCATATTGAATAGCAAACTCTTATCCACATATTAATATAAAGAAAATTCTTAAGAAAGATTCATATTACTAATACGCAATTAAATTAAGAGAAAGAAAGAAAGAATATACGTTATTACTTTCTTACATATTTTTTAGTCATTCTCATAAACAGTGTTTCTTTTCCACATTCACATTCCTACATTCACACTCCACAAAAACAACTCAGGGAAAGTTTAGACTTGTTCAAGCAATGTCTTTACAGTGACCCCCAGTGGCAAAAGGAATCATCGTGTCAGTTTTAGTAATCCATATCTTAGGGGGCTTTTCACACTGACAAAATCTTGATGAAAACACCAAGTTCCATTAGCATATTCACTTTTGCCAAGGTGCCTTCACATTTTTCTCTTTTATTCCTATTTTAAAAAATAAACCCGTTTTATATGTGAATATTAGTACATATTCAATATGTTCATACTCAAGTTCTAAATCTATTTTCTTTCTTCTGACAGTAAATTTCATAATCAAGATCATTCATTTTTCCCAATAAAGATAGCATATCAAATAGTAAACACTTTCATTTAAAAAGTTTTTTAAATCTATAAGATGAATATTTTTTATTGTCATGTTTTCAATTCTAAAATTCAACATACTTATTTATGATATGCATAAATCTAGATGTATTGATTTATATATGAATATATAATTAGGTATAATTCTAAGACTCAAAATACTTCATTTAAAGCTCAAAGGAAATTTCTTTTCTATACTTGGGAAGTATATTTATCTATCTACAGATGAACCACTCTCTTTGCAAAGGGGCTAATTTCTAATACTAAGATTTAACAAACTTATATTGTATATGCATGTACTTTCTTACTTCATTCTTGTCTCAGTGGAAGACAAATACTGAAAATTCAAATACATATAATGCAAAATAGCAATATGAATTTGAAGTGTGCATCTGTAATTCTCAGACTTCAGAGAATAATATTATGATGATGTATTCCATAGGCCTCCTAAATTCTGACCACCCAGGATGACAAGACCATGTACATCTGGGATCCCTGCTTTCTTTAGAGCAGACATCTTAGTCCTTGCTTAAGCCAAGTACACAGTAGATGCTCCATGTAAAGGAATGACAGACTGAACACAAGGGAAGTATAAAAACTTTTCCAAGACCATAAATGTTTTTGGTTTTAGCTTCTGTTCTAAGCACTTTCCCCATTTCAAATGAAAAACTAATTCACTTTAAGAGTTTCACTCATGTTAAAAATCAGCTCAAAAACATACTTCAAAAGGTCAAAACATGGTTTCTGTAAGTTACAAACTGAGTTACTTATTCTTAAAGAGTAATATATATTTATACATTATTAACTGATTCAATTAATAACAGGTAGAATTTGGATTCTTGATGCAGTTATTTAACATCTTTTAACTTTTTTAATACGGTCAAATATTTAAGCTAAGATTTCAAGGTAAAAGAAGAATCCAGTTGGGAGGAAAGAATGGCTATAGAGATAAATATACTGCCTGGAAAATAGATTTTCTCCATGGATCACTCTGCTATTTGCATTTTATAAATATATTCATTATATTCTGTAGCTGACCCATTGTCTGGATATTTGAAGCTTCTGTTGAACTTAACAGCGGCTCCAGCACCTCCACAACCAGACAGAAAAGTAAATGTCTGCTAAGTGTTGCCAAAGGTCAATGACTATCAGTTTACATTACCCATTGACTTTTAACTTTTTCCAGATTGAAGACAGAGATTTGTCGAAAGTCAAGGCTAGAATAGACAAGTGAGACCCGAACACCTTCATAAAACAAATAAAGAAGTGTACCTTTAGTTTTGTGGTAAATTCTGAACCAATTCACAAATTTCTTCTCAAGACAAGATGGTGCCCTCTTTCCCAACCAGAAGTCTAACACTCCTTTTGGGGTGTTTTTTTAATACTTCAGGAAGACCTCTGGTCATGCTAGATTTAGAAATGAAATTCATTTGCTATGAAATAAATCACTATGAAAGGAATTTCCAGGCACATTTGCCTCCCTAGTGAGATCTTTGAACAGTCCCTCTGTTGTAGATGACAAGCTTGATGGCTAATGCTAAAACACTGCTGTGCCCAAAAGATAAAAGGCACAATGGAGTCTTCATGGGTAATGAATTCCTACTCAAGTAATAAATCAACACCACTGCTGGGACTGACTCCTCTGCTTTTTTATACAGAAAATGTGAGTCTCTTTATGATGAACTGCTCAGCTAGGGTACAGCAGTTTCTGTAATAATACGTAGATGTCAGTATCACCTCTAGCCATGTTGAACAACAGTGTAAACATGGTGTCTTTATTATATGACTGTTAGAACCTATCAGGACAGGTGGATATTATACCATCATAAATAAACTCAATATGATAAAAGCTATCTCCCTACCAATCAATCTAGCTAACTAACCTCATCTGTATCCATATTCTCTGGCTTTTCTACTGTTAAAATGGAGAAACAACGTAATCATCTCTATGGCAAGGATTGCCATGGGGGCCCTACATTACATCCCACTCCCCTGAATCAAGGATTTTTCTCATCTATTTATCCTGTTTTTATCCTACTTTTCCTATACTTATCCCAATTCTATCCTTTTTCACCAATTTTCTCTCTCTTCTGGATCATTCTCATCCATACTCAAACATGCTACAGTATCTCCCATCTTTCAAAAATGTTCTCTTGATCTTACACTACTAGTGTCTCATTTTTCTGCTTTCCTCTACAGTGAAACTCCAAAATGCTCTTTATTCTGTCCCCACTTCCTCATATTCAAGTCTCTTTTGAACCTTCTCTAAGAAGAATTTTCTATCAAATGCATCTTATCAAAGTCACCAGCGATTTCATACTCCAAATCCAATGCTCAGTTCTCTACCCTGATCTCCACTAGATGAGAACAAAAAAGTCTGGTTTAGATACAAAGACTGGAGGTAATGATGATTTAGACCCAGTTCAAGGCTACTTTTCTTCTATTTACTACTGAATATTCTAGCAAGCAGTGGAAAGGATTCATGGGCTAAGAATATAAGTCAAATTACCAAGCCAAAGGGGCAAAGAAATACGGGTGCACTGCCTTTTATTCCATTAGGTTGCATGCACCATTTCATTACAATGTATGGGGAATCTCACTGTCTCATAGTCACCAACTCCTGTGTTCAATTTCTTCCAGTGTTATCAGGCTTTCTCATTAGTGCTGGAATAGCAGGCTCAGCCTTGACCTACTATATAACACTCATGGATCTCTGGGCAGCATTTGACATAGCCAATCACCACTATGTCCTTCTCAAACCCTCTATTCCCATGGCTTCTGGAATACAGTACTCAGTCATACTACCACTTCTGAATTGCCCCTGCCTTTTCTCTTCCCCTTCACCACTATTAAAATATTGGAGAACCCCAGGGTTCCACCTGTGGCCCTCCTTCTCTTCCCTATCACATTCATCTGCATGCTCTCAGCTCAAATAGTCTCAAATTAGATACTATCTGAATTAGTTCCTGAGGGCTGTCAAAACAAACTACCACAAATGGGCAGCTTAGTAAGAATTTACATTAGCACAGGTCCAGAAGCCAGAAGTCTGATTTAGGGTGTCAGCTGCACCATAATCATCCTCCAAAAGGCTCTTATAAGAGGATCCTTCCTTGCCTCTTCTAACTGCTGGTGGCTCCTGGACTTCCTCAGCTTTTACATAGCTCCAATCTCTCTACCTCTTCCATCTTCCCTGTATCTCTCCTGCTCTAATCTCCCTCTTTTCTCTTACAAAGACTCTAGTCTTTGTGTGATCTTATCTCAAGATTCTTAACTTAATCTCATCTGCAAAGACCCTATTTCCAAATAAGGACACATTTGCAGGTATGGAGGGTTAGCCTTAGACATGCTGTTTTTTTTTTTTTTTTGGTTGGGGGGAATACAATTGAACTCACTATACAACCTCCAGGCTGATATCTCCCTGTTCCACAATAACAGCTTGAAACTCTCCTGAGAATTTCAGTCTTCAAAATTGCTACTTAGGTGTCTGATAAACATCTCAAATTTTACATATCCAAAGCAAAACCTCTGATTCCCCCATTTTCCTCTCCTAATATACTCAACCTTAGTAAGTGGCACCTGTTCCTTTGTTAAGACCCATGCATGGTGTCATTCTTGACTTTTACTCACAGCAAACCATGAGTAAACTGTCAGTTCTACTTTCAAAATGTATTTTGAATCTGCCAGCTTCTTCCCTCTGTACTATTACTCTATTATTTCAAGTCACATCATTTCTCTCCCTACAGGACTTCTTTTAAGGAAAAATCTAACTGATCTCTTTATTTCTACCCATGCCCTTCTCTTAGTCATTTCTTCTCACAGCAGCCAGACTGACCTACAAAAACATAAATGAAATCTTTCTTTCTTCACTTGAAACCCTCCACTGGCTGCTTATCACACTTTGAACAACTTACAATGGCTTTGTCATGGCCTAGAAGACTCCACGTGTTCTGGGCCCTGCCTAGCCCTGAACCTTTCCTCTCACTGGGCTCCATCTTCAGTGGCTTCCTTGCTGTTCCTTAAAATGTCAAGCCAATCCCACTCCCAATGCTTTGTGCTTGCTGTCTCCTTTTCCTGCAGGGTTCCACTTCCAGATAGTGATGAGGCTTTTCCCTCACTTGGCAGTTCTCTGCTCAAGTGCTGCTTCCGTGGACCATCTGCCCAAAAGAGCATTCCCAATCACTCTCTCTTCCTTTTCCAGCTTTATTTTTCTTCTTAGCACTTATCATCACCTGACATTATTCTTAACTGACATTAAAATAATCATTAATCTGTCATCTGTCTATCTTCCCCCATTAGAATATGAGCTCTGCAATGCCAAGAATTTTGTTTTGTTCACCACTGTACTCATGGTGCTCAGAATGGTACCTGGCATATAGTAGTTGCTCATTGACTATTTGCTGAATAAATGAATAAGCAACTGGAATGATATTTTTAAGCCAATTAAAGCAACATAGCCATATTAAAAATGGATAAATGAAAAATCACGTTAAATCAGTTTAAAATAACACTGAGTGTTTGCAGGAAACAAGGTACATGTGAATGTAAATACGAACTCTTTCAAACCAATTCTTTCTTTAGCATTTACAGTATTTGCTCTAGAATTTCAATCTTTTAAGTTTTTTGAGGGGTCTGGTTCTTATACAGACTGATGCAGAGACATTCTAATACACCTGTGCCTTATACAAGAATTATATGGCAAAACCTATTTCAACACAACTTCAAACTTTCACCTAAGTTTAGCTTCAAATCATCAAACAGGTTTCACTCAAATTTTATAAAATCCTAACACATGACCATGATTATCATGCATAAAGTGTTTAGAACATAGCTGGCTGGGAAAGATAGATGTTACAATGGCAGACCAGACCTAGTGGTACCACAGATGTGTGGGCTCACATCATGCTTCTGCTACTTGCAGCTGTTTGACCATAAGCAGCTCCATAGCCTCTCTCAGTTAGTCCTGTAAAATGGGCAATGCCACCTGCCTGACATAACACTTGTGGTTAAAACATATGGCACACAGAGTTATTACACAACTCATTTCACCTGAATTAATATATGCTGTGAGCCAATCACATTTAAAAGAAGAAAATGTTCACTTCATAAAGCCTATCCTTTATAATACTTTCTTGGGGGACTTCAGTGACTTCACACAGAAGAGAAGACACCGTGCAAACAAATAGTTTATTTTTTCAAAGTGGTGGAGAGTCACAAAAATAATAGAAATATGTACTGAGCATCAACTTAGTCTAGTATCCTACTAGGTGATCCACAATATAGAATTTACACACTACTGACCATGAGCACTTTGTGTTTTGTGTGGCTCAGTAGATGACATTGATGATGAATAACAGATGAATGAAATAACTAACAAAGGAAGTGACTGAATTCTTAATGTACCTGGGTAGAAATTCAAAATACCTGGAGGGAGTACTCCTTAAGAGGAATTGATGTAGTTTCCATGGTGAGGCTGTGCTCTGAATACTGACTCCCTTACTCTAAATCTATGAATGGCAGCTGGCACAATACCTTAAACACATTCAGCCCAGCTAAGGACGGCCCTCATTCCACCCTACCCTAAAACCCAACCCAGTGAAAAAAGTCTTCTTTCACCTACAGTTAATCTAGCAATTTGCAGGTGAATCTGAAATTATTATGATACATTATTAAAATATCTAAAGTAATTCTATTACAATTCTGAGTGTTATCAAGCCTCATTAATTCATCTCAGTGTAGATAGCACTTTGGATTACAGAATGCTACTTATTATTTTACACGTTAATTATCACTATAAATTATGCACAACAAATAAAAAAACAAAGTAGCATCTTCTGAATCTTTGCAGGAAGAAAATAATTGCTATCATTTGTTTAGCCACTTGGAGTTTGATTTATCTTTACAGATAAATTTATCTTATTTAACTATCATAGCAACTTTTTGAGGTAAATTTTATTTAAATTTCATTTTTTAGAGATAAGGTAATAAGGTTCAAAGAAGTAAACTGCCCAAGGACATACAGCTGGGAAGTAACAGATCTGCTTCCAAACCCTGTGTTCTTTCACCGACCCCATTTAATACAACAATTACTTGGGAAGTGGTCTGGTGAAGCAGAAGGAGCTCCTGATGAGGAGGGCGGGGCTACCACAAACCCACTGTGTGGCCTTGGCATGTGGTCCAACACTGTGTACATCACCCTAAAACCTCCTCACCCCAAAATGGCACCTCGCCTCCACCAACCTCACCGTATTCTCCTGAAACTAAAACCAAAGCACGTAAGTGCACTTTGAGAAGTTGAAACCACTATACATGGAAAAACATATGTAAAACATTATGCAGTTCTGCTAACTAGGAGTTTGACCTTTTAAATAGTATAACCATTCCCAGTAAAGTTTTACTAAAAATCCTCATCTAGTCAGTGAAAAAACGTTTCTCACAAATGTTGCAAAAGATAAGCTTAAGCTTTGTCTGGCACAAATTTGTGACATTCTGCATATACTGAGAGACTAATTCATTATGAAACTTGTTTTAAAATAAAATATTTATGAATATAGCCCAGCATTATAGTACTATTTATTCTGTAAAAGCTTTTATTTTAAATATCACTATGCAAATAATTTATAGCTAGCTTATAAAAATAAATTTCCTCCCAAGTATATATTCAGATATACCCAAGTCCTGCTTAGGTGAATATGCTGTATGTCACATAGGCTTAATTTAGTGCAAAATAGCTACTGCCTAAAATAGACCACCTCTTGGAAAACTATATAACTATGGGCCTTGGTGGATAACACTATATAATTCAGTCACCTTGAATAAAGAATGGGCCTGTATTATCTAAATAGTTCATACTCTTTATTTAAGGGCAAACAGGAAATATGTACATGAAGTGGTGAGAAAGGCCACTGGTACAGCCAGCCAAATCATCCTGAAGGCAAGGTAACCAATGGCACACCAGATTGCGCCTATCATCCCACTTCAAACATCTTTTATATGAAAAGTTCCTGATTACTGAAGTTTTATCAGATCAGCATGAGGAATAATGGCATGGACTAGGAATGGAGGAATAAGGATCTCTGAAAAGGCCATTCCACCATGAAATCACTAAGATCACTGGCAAAAACTAGTCAAAATTAACTTTTTCAAAACTCTCAAAATTAACTGAAGGCTTACAACAAACTGAGGGGTATTTATTCAACAACAATGGCTGAATCTCAGAAAGAACAGTGAGATTTGTTTTTGAACTTTCACTATTTGAACTTTCACTATTCCCATTCCCCTCTCCTTAGTACTTCAGTAGCCTTGAAAACCCCAAATCCCACAATCACAATGAAAACTAGCAGCCAACAACCACTGAGAGGGACGGAACTGGGTAAGAATAAACCAAAAATACCATTGTCAGAGAACTGAAATTATTTAACCTGTCCAGCAGTTCTCTAAAATCACCCATTTGTAGGGCTTTTCTTTATTTGATCTGACTCAGAGCTTACTCATTGCAAATGGCCTTTTCTCCCAAGAAGAACATTGAAAAAAATCTGTAGCAATTGCTTAGCATCATAGCTGCCTCAGGTAGGGATAACAGTTGGGGCAAAAAGAAGCTAACCAAAAAACTTAAAAGAAAGCTAGGGACTGAGATGGCAATAAGGGCCTTTGAAGTTTGCATATATGTACAATCTAGAATCTAGCAGGTCACATGCAAGCCTGGAATTGTGCATTTTCTCAGGAAAGATTCTACGAAGATGGTAATGTAGAAAGAGCCCAAATCTACCTTCTTCCACCTACACACTGAATCTATACCTACACACAGAGGGTTTCATCCTGAAGAGGAACTGAGACCAAAGTGAACACCTTCTATACAATGAGGGATAGAAAGATCACATAAAAAACAGTAGATAAGACAGAGACATGGTAAGGCAGGAACCCCACCCCCAGCACAGTGACTAGCAGGGGTATGGGAGGGATATTGCTCAGAGAGCCAGGCACAGATTCCCTGCCCTGGGGTGCAGGAAAAAAGCCTTGAGGTTTCAGAAGCATCTAGACCATAATTTAAAGGACCTAATTTTCAGAACTAAAGTACCCACCACTTGGCAAGGGAACAGCTGGAATGCACTTGGGATCAGAGGAGGCAATCAGCATAGTTGTTTGCTCTGCACATCTAAGTGCTGCCAGGAGCAGGGTACAGGTGCACACACCAATTTCAGACTTGGTCTAGAAATTGAGTGCATCCCCACTCAAATGCACCTGCTGGAGACCCAACAGCCCCACCTTGCTGCTGGCTGCCATCCACTGGTACAGCTCCCACCAGCATGACCAGCAGGGAGTGTGAATGGGGCTGTGGCCATTCTACCAACAGGAGCTGGCTGGAGTCAATGCCAGAATTCCCCAGAATAGCCCAGAGTTCACAGAGGCTTGCAGGTAAGTGTGCATAGGACCTGCCATACCTTGCCAGTGGGTACCCAGTCTGGGAGGAACCTAGAGTTCCATAGAGATCCCCATGTTGCACATCGGGCCACCAGGGAAGGTGCACAGGCCTACTGCCCTCCTGCCAGTGGACCTGACTGGCAACAATCCTAGAATTCCCTGGAGTAGTCCAGAATGTACAGTGGTCCTCTCCCCAGGTGAAGGGGCACAGGGCCTGCTGCTGCCCTGCCAATGGGACCTACCCAGCAATTACCCTGAAATTACCTGGAGCAGTCCAGAACATGCACCAGCCTGTGGGTGAAGGGGCAAAGGAGCATTAGCTAACATCAATCTGCAAGTTTCCCAGAGTGTGCCCTGACCTGCTACTGACTCACTGCCCTCCGCCTGCTATCGCAGACCCTACCAGTGTCCACCCAAAAGCCCTTGCAATGGGGCCCCTTATGCCAAGCCCCCAGGAAGACACTCTGGGAGCCCTAGCACCAGGACAAGCCCACTCACAGTGTCCTCTAACCAGCTAAAACCACTAGGCACACACAGTCCACCCAGGGGAACTTCCTACCTACCTGTTCAAGACTGAGAGAGCAAGCCCTTTCAACTAATTCATAGAATCAAGCACAGAAAGTCAAGTAAAATGAAAAGACAATGGAATATGCTCCAAGCAACAGAATAAGAAAAAATTCCAGAAAAAAAAACTAAATGAAACACAGTTAACCAATCCTCCTGGTAAAAGAGTTTATAGCAATGGGAATAAAGATGCTGACCAGACTTGAGAGAAGAATGAATGAGCTCAAGAAGGACTTTGAGAAGAGATAGGAAATCTAAAAAAGAAACAATTAGAGATAATGAATACAATAAATGAAATAACAAATACACTGGAGGAAATAAATAGCAGACTACAGGATACATAAGAAGGATCAGTGACTTGGAAGACAGAGCAATGGAAAGCACTCAAGCTGAATAGCAGAACAAAGAATTTTAAAAAATAAGGATAGGTAAAGAGAGCTCTCAGACAACATCACATGTCCTAACATTTGCATTATAGAGGTCTAAGAAGGAGAGGAGAGAGGAAAGGGTGAAAAACTATTTGAAGGAATAATAGACAAAAAAATTTCCCAGGCCCAGCTAGCACAGTGAACACCAAATAAGATGAATCCAAAGAGGTCCACATCAATATGCATAATAATTAAAATGTCAAAGATCAAAGTCAAAAAGAGAATCTGAAAAGCAGCAAGGGAAAAGCAACAAATTATGTATAAGGGAAACCCTGTAATGCTATCAGCTAATTTTTCAGCAGAAACTCTACAGGTCAGAGGAAGTGGAGTGTTATATTCAAACTACTGAAAGGAAAAAAATGCTCTACCTAGCAAGGCTATCATTCAGAACTGAAGGAGAAATAAAGAGCTTCACAGATAAACATGTTAAAAGGGTTCACCACTACTTACTTATCCTGTGAGAAATGTTAAAGGGGCTTCTTTAAAAAAAGAAATGAAGAAACCTGAACTAGAAGCAAGGAAATTATGAAAGGAAAAAATTTTCATTGGTAAAAGCAAACATTAGCAGAGGTAGTAGATCAAAATTACTTCAGACCTAGTATGAAGGTCAAAAAGACAAAAGTAGTAAGATCAATTCCACCTAAAATTTAGTAAAGGGAATCACTAAATAAAAAGGTATAAAAGAAGATACCACATATATAAAATATAGAAGGAAGGCGGTAATGTAGAATGTTAGACAGCGTTAGAATTTAAGCAAACATCAACTTAAATGGATCGTTATATTCATAGTACGTCATGTAAGAACCCATGGTAACCACAAACCAAAAACTTACAATAGACACATAAGAAAGAGAAGGGAATGCAACTGTAACACTAAAGAAAGTCATGAAGGACAAGGAAAGAGAGCACAAGAGGAAAGGATCAGAAAAGAATGACAAAACAACCAGGAAACATTAAGCGAATGGCAATAGTTAGTTTAAATGTCAGTGAACCAAATGCTCCAATCAAAAGACATGGGGAACTAAATGGATTTTTTTTAAAAAATGCAAGACCCAGCTATTTGCTGCCTACAAGAGATTCACTTCAGATCTAAAGATGCACAAACTGAAACTGAAGGAATGGGAAAAGATATTCCATACCAATAGGAGTGAAAACAAAAAGCTGGAAGAGCAGTACACATATACCAGGTGTAATTCAGTCACATCTGCAGGATCTGCTTCTAATTCAAGTCCTCTTCTTGTTTCCACATCTGCAGTTAACTCCTCTACTGAACCTTGAACACCTCGAAGTCATCCATAGGGAGTGGAATCAACTTCTTCCAAATTCCTGTTGATGTTGCTATTTTGACCTCTTCCCATATATGACCAATGTTCAAAGTAACACCTAGATGATCAATCCTTTATAGAAGGTTTCAGCTTACTTCACCCAGATCCATGAAAGGGACCAATATCTATGGCAGCCCTATGAAATGTATTTGAAAGTCAAAATTGTTCCTTGATCCAGGGGCTACAGAATGGTTGGTGCATTAGCAGGCACAAAAATAACATCTATCTCATCATACATCTCCATCAGAGCTCCTGGGTAACCAGGTAAATTGTCAATGAGCAATAATATTTTGAAAGGAATCTCTTTTCCTCAGTCCTCAACAATGGGCCTAAAATATTCAGTAAACCATGTTAAAAAGGCATGCTATCATCCAGGCTTTGTTCTTCTATTTATAGAGTACAGACAGGGTAGATTTAGCATAATTCTTAAGGGCCCCAGGATTTTTTGAAATGGTAAATGAGCACTGGCTTCAACCTCAGGTCTCCAGCTACATTAGTCCCTAGAAGAGAGTCAGCCTGTCCTTATAAGCTTTGAAGCCAGGCAACAACTTCTCTCTAGCTTTGAAAATCCTAGATAGCATCTTCTTCCAATAGAAGGCTATTTAGTGAACTGAAAATCTGTTGTTTAGTGTATTCACCTTCGTAAATTATCTTAGCTGGCTCTTCTGGATAGCCTGCTGAAGCTTCTAAGTCAGTACTTGCTGCTTCACATTGTACTTTTATGTTATGAGATGGTCTCCTTCCTTAAACCTCTTCAACCAACCTCTCGTAGCTTTTCAAGCTTTTCTTCCACAGCTTCCATGTCACCTCTCTCAGACTTCACAGATTTGAAGAGAGTTAGGGCCTTTCTCTGGATTAGGCTTTGGCTTAAGGGAATGTTGTGACTGGTTTGACCTTCTATCCAGACCACCCCAAATTGCTCCATATCAGCAATGAGGCTGTTTCACGTTCTTTTCTTTCATGTGTTCACTGCAGTAGTACTCTTAATTTCCTTCAAGATCTTTTCCTTTGCATTCACAATGTGGCTGACTAGCATAGGAGGCCCAGTTTTGGCCTGTCTCAGCTTTTGACATGCCTTCCTCATTAAGCTTAATCATTTTTAGCTTTTGCATTAAAGTGCAGCTCTTCCTTTCACTTGAACACTTAGAGACCACTGCAGCATTGTTAATTGGCCAAATTTCAATATTGTATCTCAGGGAATAGGGAAATCCAAAGTGTAGAGAGACAGGGGAACAGCTGATTGGTGGAGCAGTCAGAACACACATAAAATTTATCATTTAAGTTAACTGTCTTATATGGGTGTAGCTGGTGGCACCCCAAAACAATTACAGTAGTAACATCAAAGATCACTGATCACAGATCACCATAACAGATAATAATGGAAAAGTTTGAAATATGTGAGAATTACCAAAATATGACACACAGACATTAAGTTAGTAAATGCTGTTGGAAAAATGGTGCCAAAAGACTTGCTCAATGTCCGGTTGCCACAAACCTTCAATTTGTAAAAAACACAATATATGCAAAATGTAATAAAGCAGAGGACAATAAAATGAGATTATGCCTGTATATGATATTCTAAACTAGAGTTGCACTGGGTCCTACACCTTCTTCTCTTCTCCATTTCTTTTACCACTAATGAAAAAACAAAATGTGAACCCTATTGGTTTGGGCAAGAATTCATGCTCTTCCTGAAGAGCTTCAGTGATGACCAGGACCAGTCAAAGCATCAGAATGACAGCACAACAAAGCAGGTCTGTGGTGGAGACCTGGTAGCTAAGCAAACCCTTTAGATAGTTCTCAGGGTTCTCAGGTATGACAGTGTCCGGGAGTTTGAATTGAAAATGGGATGCAAAAACAAATAATGAACCTTGAGTTTCACAAGGAACTTCTAGCAACTAACCAGAGAATCATATATAGTAAGACCCTTCAGGTAATGAATTTGTCCTCCTTAGTCATCACTATGCAGGAGTCAGAAGACAAGCACACATTGGCATTGAAGGTTTTCTCTGTTTGACCAAGATTATCAATTATCTGCAAAACCATCTGCCAATTATCTGTAAAGCCTCCAAAAATCTGTTCTCAGAGCTACCATAGACAGGATATTAAAATGTTGGGTAATGAAGGCCTGAATTTGACAAAGCAGGAGTTCTAATGATCCAAAAGACATGAGGCTCATTTGGAGTAGGTTTGTGAATATTCGCATGGCAATTTCTAAGTGGCATCTAATAAAAATAGGCTTGTAAAATAAGCCAGGCCCATAACAGAAAAAAATTTCTCCCTTAACTTTCTGGATACAGATTGGTGGCATACAATTACAAGCCTAGGACTGAAAGTTAATGCTATATTTCATGTATGCTGTGACATCACAGTGTAAATACTGGCAGTGAGACCGTAAAGATTGATACCTTTCTGGTAAACTGATAATTTTATCCACCAACAACTGCTCCTACCTAATGATGTACCATCACATGGGAGTTATTGTTTGGGATTATAAATGAATCTTCTGAGAAGCATGAGAAATGAGATACTCACTTCCCATTAATTTTTTTATTTATACAAGTGATATAAAATATAGCATGAATATGGTAAATCAATCTCAAGAATAAACTGTAGATATGTCACAGGATATATTTGTTGACAGATTTTCTTTAAGCTTTTATTTCTTATAAAATTCTGAGTTTATACAAATCAAAGATTCTCTGCTGGCTTTTCTTCTACTATATTTGAAGTTGTGATGACATGAGGCAGAAGGAACTGCAGTCATCTTGCACCGGATAAGGACAGCCTATCTGAGAAAAACAGCAACTCCACAGAGGCAAAACCGAGGACTGATGAAGGAGGAACCAGAGATTGAGAGATATCACTTGCACTCCTCCATGAAGATTCTTCTGATCTAAGTGTGGACTTCTCAGGAATGTGTCTGTGCTGCACTAACAAGAATCCACTGATTGAAGTGCCATCTTGGTTCCAATCAGATAACCATGGCTTTGTCCCCCTTGGAACAAGAAGGCTGCTAAGACAGGGGTGATTTTGCATCATTTTTATAACTAGACTCCAGAGCCAATCCATTATCTGGCTCTTCCATGTTGCTGATGCTGGAGAGGGAGTCCTGATAATGCTCCCTGTCAAGCTATCTGGAACTTCCAGCTGCTTTGTTCCAAGCCCCAATCACAGGGATGTTGAACAAAGCCAGGAAGAAGTAAACCAGTTACTACTGCAGAACTTTGGAAAGGTTCAAGAACCAGAGGCACCAAGGCCAAAGTATAAGAGGAGCTGAAAATAGAGGAATTGGCTGAAAATGTCTATGTGATGCTTTTAGACCCCCAGACCCTTTTTACATCTTGCACAACTCCTCAACCTCATGGAATACCGAGGTTTACTTTCAGAAGAGGATGAACGACAGGAACTTTGAACTCAGGAAGACCTTCACAATACCAATAGGAAAGCAAAGGGACTTTGCTACATGCTGAATAGTGACAACCACTCCACTTCCCCCTACCAACTCAATTCTTCCTCCTGGCTCTGAGGCCACTGGACATCTGGCTTACACCAGACTAGCTCAAACAGACTAGAGAAAGCACTCACAAAATCTAATAGCAGCTGAGGAAGTCTCCTAAAAAAAATGCGCAGGTCCCAGTCCAGTCGCCTGATGGGAAAACCCATTAGTCAATGAACCCCATTCAATGTGGAGCTTCCATCAAGCTGTTTTGTGCTCTACTGCTACATAAGTACCAAGAGATCACCAATCATTTGAAAAAGATCTCTGATATTAAAGACAATGACCAAAACAAACAGACAGAAAAATGGACTCAGAAACATTGTTGATCACAGAAGGAAAACTGTAAATAGCTTTTTAAAAAATTTTCAGAGAAGATCCTGCACTTGGGAAGCCAAGAGGGTGAAGCTATTTAAAAAAGTAAAAATTACATTCACAAAATCAGAAGATGCCTTCAGAACTTGTTAAATTTTGTCAGAAATGGGAAATTAGCTAGAAAAGCTGAAGATAAAGTTGAACAAATCTTGCAAAAAGTAGAACAAAGAAGAGGAGGAGGAGCCAAGATGGCAGCATGAGTAGGGCAGCGAAAATATCCTCTGAAAACCATATATATTTTTGAAAATACAACAAATACAACTATTCCTAAAAGAGAGACCAGAAGATACAGTACAACCACCAGGCTACATCTACATCTGTGAGAACTCAGCATCTCACGAAGGGGGTAAGATACAAGCCATGGCCTGGCGGGACCCCAGCACTCTCCCCACCCAGGCTCCCTGGCAGGAGGAAAGAGGTCAGAGCAGGGAGGGAGTGGAAGCCCAGGACTGCTAAATAACTAGCTCTAGTAATCTGCACCGGGAGCACAGACACACACTGCATGGTGTGCTAGATATTAGAGAAACGGAAAACCAAAATCTGCGAGTGGGTCCCCCACAACCGGCTCCCCTGGGACAAAAGAAGTGAGTGCTTTTTGAAATTCTTAAAGGGACAGGGGCCTAACAGCTAGACAGATGCATCCTAGCACACTCAGCCCAGCAGGCTGGGAATCCTGAGGAACATCAGGTGCCCCAACCCCCTGGGTGGCAACACAGCCCTGAAGCCCCTCACAGCAATAAGCAGCATGCCAGTCATTCCCCCAGCCGGTGTGGCCCCCAACACAGTGGCCCAGTAGCCAGAGAGTGGTTGCATGTGCCCAAGGTGACAGCAGAGCATCCAGGGAGCAGCTGCACCCCAGCAGCCACCTAGAATCTCCTCCCAGCATACAGCCACTCGAGCCAGACCCAAAGGCCACTGCCAGCATGCAGCTACCCAGCACAGGCAGAGGAAACCAGGGCAAGGCGCAAAGGGGTGCCGCATTCACAGGAGAGCACACCCAGCGAGCCTGCCACTACCCGCAGGTATCTGGCTACCCTGATGGTGACCCTGCCCACAACAGCTTAGGGGATTTATCTGGAGGCTGCTCCAGGAGTACGGGTAACTGACACAGGCAGCGGAGAAGGGCAAGGTGACCAGCAAACAAGAAAGGACTTTGTTCTCCCAGCTGATACATGTGCTACCTTCCTACAGCTACCTCTACTGCCATGAAAAGGCAGAAGAATTGGTCCAGTCCAGAATTACTCAGACAACCCCCAAAAGAGGGACTGGGGAGATAGATTTAACCAATCTCCCTGAAAAAGAATTCAAAATAAAGGTCATAACCATGCTGATGGACCTGCAGAGAAATATGCAAGAGATAAAGGAGCAAGTGGGGGGTAGAATAGAAATAGAACAATCTCTGGAAGAATTTAAGAGCAGACTGGATGAGGTACAAGAGGCCGTTAATGGAAGAGATTTCAGAGAACAGGAATACAGAGAAGCTGAGGCAGAGAGAGATAATAGGATCTCCAGGAATGAAAGAATATTAAGGAACTGTGTGACCAATGCAAACAGAACAATATTCGCATTATATGGGTACCAGAAGAAGAAGAGAGAGAAAAATGGATAGAAAGTGTCCTTGAAGAAATAATTGCTGAAAACTTCCCCAAACTGGGGGAGGAAATAGTCTCTCAGACCATGGAAGCCCAGAGACCTCCCAACACAAGGGAACCAAGGAGGACAACACCAAGACACATAATAATTAAAATGGAAAATATCAAAGACAAGGATAGAGTATTAAAGGCAGCCAGAGAGAGGAAAAAGGTCACCTACAAAGGAAAATCCATCAGGCTATCATCAGACTTCTCAACAGAAACCTTACAAGCCAGAAGAGAATGGCATGATATATTCAATGCCAGTGAAACAGAAGGGCCTTGAACCAAGGATACTGTATAGAGCATGATTATTATTTAAATATAAAGGAGGGATTAAGCAATTCCCAGACAAGCAAAAATTGAGGAATTTCCTCCCACAAACCATCTCTACAGGGTATTTTAGAGGGTCTGCTCTAGATGGCAGCACTCCTAAGACTAAATAGATGTCACCAGAGAAAACAAAAACACAGCAAAGAGAGGGGATTAAAGATGGCAGTGTGAGAGGAGAGATAGAGGCTTCCTCCTAAAACTGGATACAATTAGAAAATATAGTTGGTGCAACTAATCCAGAGAAAGCAACAGGAAAGAGGATGGCGTCAGACTGCACACACCTGGAGAAAAGAGCAGACCTCAGCGAACAGGGTAACATACCAGAGCTGTGGCTCCACGGGACTGAGCCCCTCCCCCACCCCAGCTCATTGGTGGGAGGAAGAGAAACGGAGCAGGGAGGGAGTGGAAGGCCTGGGACTGCTGAATACATAGCTCTGGAGATCTGCTCTGGGAGCACAAACCTACATTTCATGGTGCTTTCATGAGACTCACATGACTACTGGGTTGGAAAGTTAATACAGGCAGAGTTCCTGGGGAGACTGGGACTGCGGCCACTTGTGGAAAGCAGGGATCCATATCCAGCTGCTCTGGGACAAAAACTTATACCTGTGTGCCCGGGCCACTGGATCAGGCAGTGGAGACAGGCACAGCAGCCATGATGTGGGGTGCTCTTTCCTCCCCCCAGACACCAGTACCTCTCCCCTGCAACCCTGAACATTGCTTCTGGGGCTGAGCAGCTCCAGAATAGAGCTTCTGGACACTAGAGGGCACCACATACAAACATGAAACGCCAAAGGAACCTTGTCCAGAGTAAAATTATTAATACAACTCCCGAGAAAGATTTAAATGACACGGACCTTGTGACTCTTCCTGAAAGGAAGTTAAAAATAAAAATCATCAATATTCTAATGGAGGTACGGAAAGACATCCAAGAACTCAGGAATGAATTCAAGTTGGAGATCCAATCGTTGAAGAGCATGATGGAGGGTATTAAAAGCAATTTGGATTCAGTGGAGGAGACAATAAATGAAATAGAAATGAGAGACGAGGAATACAAAGAAGCTGAGGCACACAGAGAAAAAAAGATCTCTAAAAATGAAAGAATATTGAGAGAACTGTGTGACCAATCCAGATGGAACAATATTCACATTATAGGGATACCAGAAGAAGAAGATGAGAGAGAAAGGGATAGAAAGTGTCTTTGAGGAGGTAGTTGATGAAAACTTCCCCAATCTGGGGAAGGATATAGTATCTCAGGCCATGGAGATCCACAGATTTCCCAACACAAGGGACACAAGGAAGACAACACCAAGACACATAGTAATTAAAATGGGAAAGATCAAGAATAAGGACAGACTGCTAAAAGCAGCCAGAGACAGAAATAAGATCGCATACAAGGGAAAGCCCATCAGGCTAACATCAGACTTCTTGGCAGAAACCTTACAGGCCAGAAGGGAGTGGCATGATGTATTTAATGCCATGAAGCAGAAGGGCCTGGAACCAAGAATACTTTATCTGGCAAGATTATCATTTAAATATGAAGGGGGATTAAACAATTTCCAGATAAGCAAAAGCTGAGAGAATTTACCTCCCACAAACCATCTCTACAGTCTATTTTGGAGGGACTGCTATAGATGGAAGTGTTCCTAAGGTAGAATAGCTGTCATCAGAGGTAATAAAACCACAGTAAAGAAAGTAGAACAGCTAATTATGAGGCAAATGCAAAATTAAATTAATTATCCTCAAAGTCAATCAAGGGATAGACAGAAAGTACAGAATTTGATACATAATACATAAAGAATGAAGGAGGAAGAAAAAGGAAGTGAAATAGAACTTTCTATTTTAGTATGTGTTTGTAACAGCATACTAAGTGAGTTAGGTTAGACTCTTAGATAGTAAGGAAAGTAACCTGGAACCTTTGGTAACCATGAATCTAAAGCCTGAAATGGCAATAAGTACATACCTAATGATAATCACCATAAATGTAAATGGACTGAATGCACCAATCAAAGGACATAGTCACTGAATGGATAAAAAAACAAGACCCATCTATATGCTGCTTACAAGAGACTCAGCTCAAACCCAAAGACATGCACAGACTAAAAGTCAAGGGATGGAAAAAGATATTCCATGCAAACAACAGGGAGAAAACAGCAGGTGTTGCAGTGCTAGTATCAGACAAAATAGACTTCAAAACAAAGAAAGTAACAAGAGATAAAGAAGCACATTACATAATGATAAAGGGGTAAGTTCAACAAGAGGATATAACCATTATAAATATATATGCACCCAATACAGGAGCACCAACGTATGTGAAACAAGTACTAACAGAATTAAAGGAGGAAATAGAATGCAATGCATTTGTTCTAGGAGACCTAACACACCAGTCACTCCAAAGGACCGATCCACCAGACAGAAAATAAGTAAGGACACCGAGGCACTAAACAACACACTAGAACAGATGGACTTAACAGACATCTACATAACTCCACACCCAAAAGCCGCAGGATACACATTTTTCTCAATGGCACATGGAACATTTTCCAGAGTAGAACACATACTAGGCCACAAAAAGAACCTCAGTAAATTCAAAAAGAAATTCTACCAACCAACTTCTCAGGCCACAAAGTCATAAAACTAGAAATAAATTGTACAAAGAAAACAAAAAGGATCACAAACACATGGAGGCTTAACAACATGCTCCTAAATAATCAAATGAACAATGACTAAATTAAAACAGATATCAATCAATATACAGAGACAAATGACAACAACAACATAGAGCCCCAACTATGGTGGGCCACAGTGAAGGCAATTATAAGAGGAAAGTATATAGCAATCCAGGTCTATTTAAAGAAGGAAGAACAACCCCAAATGAATGGTCTAAAGTCACAATTATTGAAACTGGTAAAAGAAGAACAAATAAGGCCCAAAGTCAGCAGAAGGAGGGACATAATAAAGATCAGAGAAGAAATAAATAAAACTGTGAAGAATAAAACAATAGGAAAAAATCAATAAACCAACAGCTGGTTCTATGAAAAAATAAACAAAATAGATAAGCCCCTAGCCAGACTTATTAAGAGAAAAAGAGAATCTATACACATCAACAGATCAGAAATGAGAAAGAAAAATCATGACAGACCCCGCAGAAATACAAAAAATTATTAGAGAATACTATGAAAATCTATATGCTAACAAGCTGGAAAACCTAGAAGAAATGGACAACTTCCTCGAAAAATACAACCTTCCAAGACTTACCCAAGAAGAAACAGAAAATCTAAACAGATCAATTGCCAGCAAAGAAATTGAATTGGTAATCAAAGAACTACCTAAGAAGAAAACCCCTGGCACAGATGGATTCACTGCTGAATTTTATCAGACATATAGAGAAGACATAATACCCATTCTCCTTAAAGTTTTCCAAAAAATAGAAGAGGAGGGAATACTTCCAAACTCATTCTATGAAGCCAGCATCACTCTAATATTAAAACCAGGCAAAGAAACCACAAAAAAAGAAAATTAAAGACCAATATCCCTGATGAACATAGATGCAATAATATTCAACAAAATATTAGCAAACCGAATTCAAAAATACATCAAGAGGATCATACACCATGACCAAGTAGGATTCATCTCAGGGATGCAAGGATGGTACAACATTATAAAATCCATCAACATCACCCACCGCATCAACAAAAAGGACAAAAACCAGATGATCATTTCCATAGATGCTGAAAAAGCATTCGACAAAATTCAATATCCATTCCTGACAAAAAATCTGAACAAAATGGGTATACAGGGCGAGTACCTCAACATAATAAAGGCTATATATGACAAGCCCAGGGCCAACATCATACTGAAAGCTTTTCCTCTAAGATCAGGAACAAGACAGGGATGTCCACTCTCCCCACTGTTATTCAACATAGTATTGGATGTCCTAGACACAGCAATCAGAAAAAACAAAGAAATATAAGTCATCCAGATTGGTAAAGAAGAAGTCAAATTGTCACTATTTGCAGATGACATGTACATAAAAAAACCCTAAAGACTTCATTCCAATACTACTAGAACTAATATCTGAATTCAGCAAAGTTGCAGGATACAAAATTCACACACAGAAATCTGTTGCTTTCCTATACACTAAAGATGAACTAACAGAAAGAGAAATCAGGAAAACAAGTACATTCACAATTGCATCAAAAAGAATAAAATACCTAGGAATAAACCTAACCAAAGAAGTGAAAGACCTATACCCTGAAAACTACATGACACTCTTAAGATAAATTAAAGAGGACACTAACAAATGGAAACTCATCCCAGGCTCTTGCCTAGGAAGAATTAATATTGTCAAAATGGCCATCCTGCCTAAAGCAATCTACAGATTCAATGCAATGCCTATCAAAATAACAACAGCATTCTTCAATGAACTGGAACAAAGAGTTTTAAAATTCATATGGAACCACAAAAGACCCCGAATAGCCAAAGCAGTCCTGAGAAGGAAGAATAAAGCACAGGGGATCTCGGTTCCCAACTTCAAGCTCTACTACAAAGCCACAGTAATCAAGACAATTTGGTACTGGCACAAGAACAGAGCCACAGACCAGTGGAACAGAATAGAGAGTCCAGATATTAACTCAAACATATATGGTCAATTAATATATGATAACGTAGCCATGGACATACAATGGGGAAATGACAGCCTCTTCAACAGCTGGTGTTGGCAAAACTGGACAGCTACATGTAAGAGAATGAAACTGGATCATTGTCTAACCCCATACACAAAAGTAAATTTGAAATGGATCAAAGACCTGAATGTAAGCCATAAAACCATAAAACTCTTAGAAAAAAACATAGGCAAAAATCTCTTGGACATAAACATGATCAACTTCTTCACGAACATACCTCCCCAGGCAAGGGAAACAAAAGCAAAAATGAACAAGTGGGACTACATCAAACTGAGAAGCTTCTGTACAGCAAAGGACACCAATAGAACAAAAAGGCATCCTACAGTATGGGAGAATATATTCATAAATGACAGATCCAATAAAGGGTTGACATTCAAAATATATAAAGAGCTCATGCACCTCAACAAACAAAAAGCAAATAATCCAATTAAAAAATGGTCAGAGGAACTGAACAGACAGTTCTCCAAAGAAGGAATTCAAATGGCCAAAAGACACATGAAAATATGCTCCACATCACTAGTCATAAGAGAAATGTAAATTAAAACCACAATGAGATATCACCTCACACCAGTAAGAATCACCACCATCCAAAAGACAAACAACAACAAATGTTGGCGAGGATGTGGAGAAAGGGGAACCCTCCTACACTGCTGGTGGGAATGTAAATTAGTTCAACTATTGTGGAAAGCAGTATGGAGATTCCTCAAAAAACTGAAAATAGAAATACTATTTGACCTAGGAATTCCACTTCTAGGAATTTACCCTAAGAATGCTGGAGCCCAGTTTGAAAAAGACATATGCACCCCTATGTTTATCGCAGCACTATTTACAATAGCCAAGAAATGGAAGCAACCTAAGTGTCCATCAGTAGATGAATGGATAAAGAAGATGTGGTACATATACACAATGGAATGTTATTCAGCCATAGAAGAAAACAAATACTACCATTTGCAACAACATGGATGGAGCTAGAGGGTATTATGCTCAGTGAAATAAGCCAGGCAGAGAAAGACAAGTATCAAATTATTTCACTCATCTGTGGAGTATAACAACAAAGCAAAAACTGAAGGCACAAAACAGCAGCAGACTCACAGAACCCAAGAATGGACTAACAGTTACCAAAGGGAAAGGGACTGGGGAGGATGGGTGGGAAGGGAGGGATAAGGGGGGGGCCAAAAGAAAGGGGGCATTATGATTAGTATGTGTAATGTGTGGGGTGGCAGGGGGAGGGCTGTACAACACAGAGAGAAGACAAGTAGTGATTCTACAGGCATCTTACTACACTGATGGACAGTGACCACAATAGGGTATGTGAGGGGAACTCGGTAATGGGGGGAGTCTGGTAAACATAATGTTCCTCATGTAATTGCAGATTAATGATACCAAAAGAAAAAAGAAAAAAAAAAAGCAGAACAAATACACAAACAGATGATAAAAGAGGAAGACTTTTTTTAAAAAGAGGATTAATCCAGGAGTTCTAACATGCTAACAGTAATTCCAGGTAAAGAGAAGAGAGAAAATGGGAGCAATTAATCACCAAAAAAGAATTTCTAGAATTAGAAAATGTGCATCTCCATATTGAAAGGACACATCACTGAGTACCCTCCCATAATTATGTTAAGCAGATACATGGAAAGGCCCATCACTGGGACCTTTCCTATTCCTGAAGATAATTTTTATTACTCAAATCAAAGAAACAAAAAAATCATAACATCAGCATAATTAAGGGACTTTTCTAGACGCTGAAATATCAAAAACAGGTAAGTCCTTGCTTTTATGTCAAATAATTTTAAGCTAAACAATACCTTAAATTCATTAAAAGGGCTTTCTATTTTAAAGAAACAAAACAAAAACAGAAAGATTTGCCACTGGGAGTGTATTTAGGTAAATTTTACAGTAATAACTAAGGAAACTGAATTCTGACCAGAAGTTTATTTTTACTTCATTGGCATTTTAAAATAAGTAGTTCATGAGGATTAGAAATGTCTATTTTCTCTGATTTCAGTTAATCTTACATTTATTTACTTAGGTTTAGACTTTATTTCCTAGTTATTTTTCTTTTAGCATCTCAAATACAAAAGATCTAACATTATTAATAATGGCTAATATAGTGAATAATGAAATCAAGTTATGATAATTTGTGTTACCTTGAAATATACCAAACTCTTGACATTTTAAACTAATTTGCTTCCATCTTAGGGGCCACACACTCACCTTGAGGATCAACTTCTTTAGCTAGCTTCAATGCATCTGAGTTTGCAAGATCTGTGTTGGCTGGGGTGACAGCCAAAACCAGACAGTTCTCCCGTGTGATGAACTGCATAATCATGTCTCTGATCTGATACTCAATATCTGGTGGCTGATCTCCCACCGGCACTTTAGTAATTCCAGGTAAATCAATAAGGGTTAGATTTAACACTGTATAGAAAGGATAAAAAAAAGTCTTACATACACCCTCAAAGCTAAGAGATATCAACAATGCAGAATCATCTGTCACTTTAATGGAAATGAAACAAACTCAGCTTTATATATTGTGTGTTTGAATAACTCCACCTCAGTGTATAAAATAAAAAGCACAGAATACAAAATGACTTTGTAAGTTTTCTCTATTTTTATAATATGACTGTGCTATGCCAAATGATCATTTTGACATAATTTGAAAGGTACTGATCTGCATGTGTAACATTTTTCTCAGAGAGCTGTCATACACATAACTAGGGGGTTATAATTCAAACACTGAACAATAAATGCATATCCTGTCTGCCAATCTTGTGCACTGCCTTCAAACGGTGTAAAAATTCTCAGGATAAGATTTGTCCTTCTCTTCCAAAGCATCATGTTATTTACAGGGGGTTAGCCACTTAGCCTATCAGAAAGCTGTTAGCTATTCATGGGGCCGTGAGGCTGCCCTGTAAACTATACAGCCAGACTCACAGTGCACCATTCAGGAGAGCAGGACAGCATTCCTTAGTCAGTGACTCCAGCCCTGACCTGGTTGTCATTCTTGCTGCACACAGCACTGCAGGCACTAAGACCTCCTGGGCAGTCATAACTGAGCTTATATAATTCATGCTCCAAACTAGGTAGATTAGTGATTAAAATCTGCCCCATGCAAATTTAGTCAAAATAGATGCTATTCCATATCACACACCATGAATTAGTTATCTGATTTACGTTTCTGCTGATAGTCTGGAAAAAAAATCACAGCTGCTTCCTCAGGAATAGAATAAATAGGATTATATAAGGCTGCAAGAAAACCTAACAGGAAAAGACTACATACTTCTTAAGATTTTTGCAAAGACTGTAGTATTAAAAATAGAAGTTCTCATGCATACCTCTTTGGAATTCTGAAAGTTTAAAATAATGGAAATTTTTTTAATGACTTTATCAATTCTCATCTTTTTAAAAGTCACCTCTTCCTGCCTCCCCATAAATAAATCTATGTGCACCTTGGACCATACCACTTATGTCAGTATCCAAACACTATCCTAGAAACTCAGTACTTTTTGAGAGAACAAACCATCTTGTATACAAATGATATATACTAATTAATGTAGTAAAAGGTCTTGATCACAAGAATTTTGTTATTTTACTTACCATGTGGGGAATAGACTCGTAAATTAATGGGGATTGAGGAAATGCCTTTATTCATTCCAGTCACTCGATCTGTTTCTGCTTCAATTTCATGGCGAACTTCATCAAAATCTGTGTATTTTTTTCCTTTGCAATGTAGAAACTCAGCATATTCTGCAAAAGACAAATTAATATACAACCTAAAATTCATGCACTTTTACAGTTACTATGAGGAAACAATTTATCTTTAATTACAAGTCAAAGTACCCAATATTGTCTTCAGCCATCAGAATGAGAGAACACAGCAGTTACTAAGAAGCACAGTTAATACTTTAGAAATATTAAACACAGTAAATGCTAAGGATGCTCAATTAGCTAATTTTCAGATAAGCAATTAAGTACTATAAAAAGTCCTTAAATCTTCTAGCCTATTAAATAATCTATAGAGACCTGTGGCCCTCCAAATGATAAAACAATAGCACCTGATTGTCAAAGAAAGTAGATGTAGGGTACACACAAAGCTTACCTATTAATCCTATTAGTTTATCATTTTACAATGTCACCAATTTATTATGATGGAATGCTGTTATATAAATATAGTTTCAAAAGGCAAGAAGATTTAGAAAGAAAGTTTGCTTAATTCTTCAAAAGGAAATTTGTGGAATAATATATCTTTAAAATATACTATTCAAAATACCACATCAACTTGTATAATTAAAAAGATATTTTCTCAGGAAAAAAGGTAGGTTATTACATCAATGAAAATATTTACCTGCATTCTAAAAAAAATCAGTATCTGTAAGGCAGAAGAAAAACTCTAGAATACCTATATAATAACAGAAAATTAAGATTTAAAAAAATTTCAGTAACATCCTACCCACTGCTGTATTATCAATTTCTATACCTGCCTCCAGAAGAAATCAGATATATGATAAACAATACAACTCAAAAAGGAAGCTGATACTTTTAGACATAAAAAATGTATTATAATTTTAACCAGAGAACAAGTCTTAACAAACATTTTAGTTTCTCTAATAACAAACTGAAGAATTGCTCCACCAAACTGAGACAAGGCTGAATATCTTGGGCCCACGTGTCAGATGAAACAATTGCTGGTCGACTTGCTATGATTCCCCACCATAAACATTTAACCTTCACCACTACGGCAAGGCCACTAAGGAGACAACTATCAGATGTGGTCTGCTGTCTTCAAGTAGCTTAGCATCAGTTAGCACAGGGAGGATGAAATAAGTCCTGATCTACATTTAAAAATATAAAGATAAGGGAATGACAGGAAAGATGGCTTCAGGCTGCAGTGCCCAAAAAACGAAATGGGGTATAACCAGAGTACTAAGAGTAGGGAGGTTTCAGTGTGTGCAAAGAAAGCAAGTTCTTTCAGAGAATCGCAGAGTCTTAGTAGCTTCAACAAATCCCAAACAGGTTACCATCTAGCCTGCCCTTAGACCCACCCACTGATGGGGAACTAAGGCTTTGATATCTTTGGAAAAAAATTCTCATTGAAGAATGTTTCTTAATGTTGGTATGATATCTGCTTTCTAACATTTTCTTGGTCTACCGTTTGCCCCAGAGCTATTCTGACAGTCTTCTTCTGTGTGAAAAGGCCAAGACCACTCTGAGCTTTGGCACACAGAGTTCATCTCCCTGGGCTTCTCTTACCACCCACCTGGATCATTGCTCAGGCCTGCGGGTGGCACACAGATCCTCCAGCCCCACCCCAGCTACTCAGGACTGGTAAGGTCACAGGCTCCTGAAGTGCACCACAAATTTATACTGTAATTTACTTAACATTTCAAATGTTAGAATGACTTAATTTCTGTCTTTCCTGTAAATGTAAATAGACATGAAAAGGTTTCTGAAAAACTTCTGAAAAATGGCAAGGTAAGACTCCTGAAAGCTCATTCCTCAATGGTAGAAGTGTACACAGCAATAAAGTTTCAACAGGCTTCCAAATTCTGGCTGAAGAGATTATTGCACCATTTGGCAAATGTTCTTCTACATGTTTACCCTCATAGGTGCTGGTTCTATTAGAATATAAATTCTCAGAAGATACAGCCTTTATTTTATTTACCCATTCAATGGCTAGGCCAGTATCTTGTGAAGGTAATAGTTTAAACGCAAGTAGAGGCCAAAACAATAAGAAAAATAAAGAGGAACAAAAGGGTGTCAGGTCCCAGAACAAACAAAAATTAGTAAGCAAAAACGAGGCATAAATAATTTAGAAGAAATGCAACTGTACTTTTCAATTCAATATATTTTGTAGAAAATGTACACATGAGAACTTATGGTTATCATAATTATTACTTTCATAGAATGACTAAACTTCTGAATCAAGGACTACATTTTCAATTACGTTACTAATCAGAAATTCAAGTAACACAAATGCTAACTTCTCTTGTTGCCACTAGGTGGCACCTACTTGCTCTCATGTAGGAAACTCAGAAAACTAAAATCAACGCAATTTTCAAATTAGATTTAAATTTATTCCTGGATTCCTGAAAATGATTTTTATCTTGGAATTGAAAAATTACAATTGTGCAGGACCACCTCAAACCTCTGTGTCTTTTTAAGGATAGGGTCCCAGAGAGGGATTAGGAATGCTGGTGTTCATTTACTTATTCAAATAATATTTACTGAGATCCTACTACTTGCCAGGTAGTTTTAGAAATCAGGGATACATCAGAGGTGAAAAATAAGTCTCTAGCCTCATGAAGCTTAAATTCTAGTAAGGTGAAACAGTGTGCCAGATGCTAAGTGCTATTGAGAAAATTGACAGTGCTGGGAAAGAGGGGTTGCTTTGTTATATGCTTTGGCTGAGGAAGGCTTCATTGATATGATAAAGAACATTTTGAGTAAAACCTCCAGAAAAGGAGGGAGCAACCCATGCTTTATGTAAGAGCATCGTAGCAGAGCATCCTAGCAGAGCACCTGAAACAGACATATGCTTGGCAAGGAAAAGCAAGGAGGCCAATGTGCCCCAGCATAGAGCGTGCAGGAGAGGGATGTAGGAAACCACGTCAGAGCTATGGTACAGACCGGACTGTGTAGGGCCTGTGGGCCATTTTAAGGACTTTGATTTGTACTCTGAATGAACAGTAGGCCGCTTGAAAGATTTGGGGTAGAGTCTCAGGATGTGACCTAGATTTTAAACAAATAACTGTGGCTGCCATGTTGAGAACAACGAGAGTCAGAAAGGAAACCGGCTTTTGGACCAGTGGAGGTGAGAAATGATGGAGCTTGAACAGGATGGCAGCAGTGGGTATGATGAGAAGGGTTAATTGTAATGTGTTTTGAAGGAAAACCCAGCAGGGTTTGCTGATGGATAAAGGTGAGGTGTGGGAGAATGAGAAGCGTTAAGGATCCCTTCAAGGAGTTTTGATCTGAGCAATGGGAAGAATTTTGAAATAGCAAAAACTGAAAGAAAGAGGCCAGGGAGAAGGGGGCTGGGAATCCAGGGCTCAGTTGTAGCCTTATTAAGCTTGTGATGCTTAGTACACGCCACCCAAGTGGAGAAACAGAACTGCTGTTAATGCATGAGGATGACGTGGCTGTGAGAGAGACCACGCACAGTCACCAGGCAGGGGTATATTTATTCTGAAAATGTTCCAGAAGGTGGCAGTCAAGTGCTTGAGGAAAAAGGCAGCTTTTTCTAATTAGTACAAAAATGGTTTTAGGGCTGGAAATGTGAGTCCTTCATCAAGGGAGAAGTCTAAGGTAGAGGTATATACTTGGGGTTCATTAAAGTCGGGCAAGTGGATGAGATCACTGAGTGAGAAAGACAGGGAAGAGGCCAGAGCCCTGAGCCCGGGGTTTTCCAGTGCTTGGAGGTCAGGCAATGGAGTATGAGCAGGAATGGTCAACAAGATAGGAGAAAAACCAAGACAGAGAAGTAACCAAAGCATGTAAAGAGGGTGTTGCCTGTCACAGGGGAATGAAGTGGGTAACAGCCTGACTGCAATAGCTTTAGGGAAGAATGGGAGGAGAGGCCTTGGAGACTAACTGTAGATAATTCTTTTAAAAATTTTTTGTCGGGAAGGAGAGGAAATTAAGTGAGAGGGCAGCTGCAGAGGGAAGCAAAGTCAAGACAGGGTTTTATAAAGATGGGCAAACAGCATGTTCATAAGCTGATGGTATTAAGGGAAAGGTGTGGCGGAGAAGTGAGAAGGCACAAGTGCTGAAGTGATGTCTCAAGGGAGAGGCAACAGGCAGTACTGGAAAGGAGCATGGCAGCTCATGCATAGGAGCAGGAAGAAAACAACGAGTATCGATGAGATGAATGGGTGACAGGAGTGTGTGAAATTTACCAGGTGAATGTGGTGATTTATATTTGTCTAAAGTCACTTGTCTCTAAAAAATATTTCTCTATATATTCTCATTGATTAAATCTACAAATACTATTATTTCTACCACAAAATATATCACCCACACACATGCACAGGCTGGCACCCATGAAGTAATCCTAAATGAGTCACAGACTTAAGAATAACCATAATAGGGATGTCACCTTGGATCTAATCTTTGTCCACCACTGGGATTCAGACCAGCCCAACATATGGGAAGAACTAATGGGGCAGGAACCACAAAATTCTTTTTTCTATGGGTTCCAAAGAACCTCCTGGAAAATAATTCATCCAAAAGGATGGAAAATTCAGGCAAACCTAATCTGAGTTGTCAGAAAAGAGTTACCTAAATTCCATCCTTTACCAAACTCCAGAGACTCATTGGTCCATGTCCCCTTGTCTCTAACACTACGGTGATAATTGTCAGACCGCCCATCCTTCTTACTAGAAAAACATGGCAACCATAATCATAACTCATAGCTACAAGATTACATTGCCAATAAGGTGAGTCCCACTAGCAACAAGGTAAGCCAGTCCTGTTATGGGATCCCTGCCCCTAGTGAGCACATAGTAGAGGTGGCATGTATGTATTTGAACAACTGACCACTGTTGCTAAGGAGGAGGATCATTGATAAGCTTATATCATCACACAATTTCTAAATAAATCTTTATTAGCAATGCAGAGTTACAAAGACCACAGCTTTGCCTCCCTGGTGTACATAAATACAATTAGAGATGAAAATCTTGGAAAGGATTATCACTTAGTATACTCACCTCTGAAAAAATGTTCATGTGAGTTTGGGGATGAAGGAAATTCTAACACCTAAGCCAAACTACCCAGAACAGGCTGTGCTAGCTGATCACTAGCTAGCCTTGTTAAGAGCTGGTAAATGTATGCCTTCTGAGGCTTTTATACTAATGGTAAACCAGTATGTCTGAACAGTCTAGTCTCATGGTTCTGAGCTGTATTCTTTGTCATGGAAAAATACAGTATCCAGTGGCACAAGCTCTCTGGGCATGTTCTTAGCATTCCTGCTATTCTAATTGATTGGTAGCTGGGTACACAAAATGGTCTCTTTCTCAACAATTCCAGGCTTCAGCCCAAGGTCAATCTGATTAGACAGTGATTAAATTTCTTAGCCACAAGCTCATGTAGAGGATGAAGGCAATGTGCATAGAAGCACTGAAACCCTGATCATGTATCCATGAAACTCTCGTGTGCCAGTATAACCTGTCATCCTGAATTCACAGTATGTTTTCAGTTCCACAAAATAAGACTCCATGTTATAAAAATCTTTCCTGTTTCCCCAATGTTAAAAATAGACTACATTTGAATCAAAGATTATATATCAAAGAATGATTTGGAGGGGAAGGGGTATTAAAAAATCAGAGTTATCACTTTATTTTAATTTCCCTGTAAAACATTTTAGCACTGTCATTTCTACTGGTCATGAAAAACAAATTATACTAGGTTAAACAACTGACAAACTGTTTGTGGGAAGGATGAGATGGTTTATGCCTGGGCAGTGTCCCAATCATCTGTGAAAGCACAGCATGACCATAAGATTTTAAATATTTCCAATATGCCCCCTCTATGGGGAAAACATGCATATGTTTTGATTAACCAAGGTTAAGTAGAAAGGAGTACTTATGGGGCACATGCATATAACCCCTTTGTCAATCTTTATTCTAAGAACTGGGGTCCTCAATACTTCAGCTGGAGTCTTATTTCTGAAATGTTTTCATAGCAACGTTTTGTGAGCATTTGGCTCCAATGAAAATAGACTGCAGGGACATGTAAACAGGGAATGGTTTTCAGTGTAACTAGCTGAATTCACTGCCTATAAAGCACCTATGTAAGACTACATTTAAAAACATATTTCCTCAAAGGCAGAGGCTACATTTTATTCATCTGTGTTTCCCTGATGCCTGTCATAGGTAAAGAACATCTGTAGATCCCTTCTTCTTTAAAGCAGATCACTTGCATGCCATTGAGCAATGCCAATTTGGAGGAGGGGGGGAAATGCTTCCATCAAGCCTTCAAGTCATTCCAAATTGAAGACAAAATACTAGAACTGTGGGTGGGTAAGCAACAGGGTGAGTTAGGTATGAATTCTTCTCCTCTCTTCTCTTCTCTTCTCCACTTCTCAATATTGGAGTATGCTAGACTTCCCTCTAGACTTTGTGTTCTTTTTCATTTCTATCCTCTCTCTAGGTGATCTCATCTAATCTAATGGCTTTAAATTATATATACACATACACACACACACACACACACACACACAAACACACACACACACACACACATCCCCAAATTCATGTCTTGACCACTCAAGAAGTCTGTAACTCCAGACATATCTGTATCTAATTCTAATGCCTAACTGATATTTTCAATCAGGTGTCTAATAGATATCACAAAATTAGCTTTTCTAAAACCAAACTTTCAGTTCCTCACTGCTTTCCCCTCCCATTATCCATACCTACTCCTCCCAGTCTTCCACATCTCAGTTATTGATGCCACCATTGAATCAGGCAAATCAAAAACCAGTTATTTTTGCATCCTTCTTTTCCTTAGCTATCTCTCAAACATCTTCTCACCACCTCCACAGTAGCCATCCTTCTTCAAAGCTGGCACCACCTCTTATCTGGACTACCAATAAAGCATCCTAGTTGGTCTTACTGATTTAACTCTTGTTCCACTGACTCCATTCTCCATCCAGGAGCGGGAGAGATCTTTCTGAAACATATGTCAGATCATGTCTCTACCCCTTTTAAAACCTTTTATTGGCTTCCCATGGCAGTCAGAAATATCCAAATTCTTCACACTGGCCTACAAATCCTAGAAAGTCTGACCACTGTCTACCTCTATTTCTCACACAATTTCCACCTGCCATGCTCACATCACTTTAGGTGCAACGGCCTCCTTTCTACTCTTCATGCACCTCAAGTTGATTCCACCTCAGGAGCTGCCTACAAACTGCTCCTCTTCCAGAATGCCCTGCCCCCAGACCTCTACATGTGTGGCTCCTTCCTGCCATTGACTTCTCTTCCAAAAATAGCTTCTCTTTAGAGATGCTTTCTTGACCAGGCAAAGAAAGCAGAAACTCAGTCATCCTCTACTATATCACCCAATTCATTTTCTTCAGTGCATAAGAGCATTATCTGAAGTTTCTCTTGTTTGTTTTTTATTGCCTTTCTTCACCCTTAGAGTATGGAACCTCCCTTAGAGCAGGAACATTATCTACTATACTCCCAGCACCTAAAATAGTGAACTGCAACTATTAGGCATCAATACATATTTGTTGAATAATGAACAACTAAATGAGTAAATTGACAAACACTGGAAGAGGCCTGAGGTTTGTGAATGTAGAGAAGAAAATGATTACAAATATGACTTTTGACATATTGAGTTTAATATCTTTGAAATATCCAAGTAGAGTTTCAAGCTGTCAACTGGCAGCATGAGCCTGGAGTTTAGCCCAGGAGCTACAAATGCGAGAGTCACAGGTGCATAAGTTGTAACTGAAGCCATAGTCCACAGAAGATTGTCTAAGGAAGAATGAAATAACAGGGAAAGGAGCCTTGGACAGGTACAGACTTTAAAGGCCAGGCAGATGATAATAATAGCCAGTGAAAGAGACAGAAAGAGTGGCCAGAGAGAGAAAAGGAAAACTCGGAGTACTTGGCATCATGGAATTCAGAAGAACAGAGGACGCTTCAAGGAGGAGAGAATAATCAATAGTGGTGAAAGCTGTGGAAAGGGCAAAGTAAGGGCTGACAAGTGGCTCTAGGCATTTATAGAAATTGAGCATGTATTACATAGTTTCCTATACTCTTAAGCAATGTTCTATACATAACTTAAGTAGTTCCTGTTATTTCAGTTGTTTTCACTGTAGATCATATTTACATAAAAATTGTTTTCTATTATGCTTTTCTTGTTTCTGTCTCTTCCCTTGTTATCACGTTTACACCAGTCATGTCCTGCTGTTGGCAATGCAACTGTTTTTAGACCATATTCCCATTTTAACTCGTAGCTTTTAAGTTTTACCCTGGATTGAGAAGTTCAGTAACTCAGAATGTATGGCCTGGGTCTAAAGTAAGACTGGAAAAGCCTAGAGTAAGGCCACAACCCTGCAATACATGAGATTTAGATCATAGACTTTGTAATATTAATTTTAGCTGCCCAAGGCTCCTTTTGCTTCCTTCCAAGAGCAAGCTAAATTTAGAAGTTAAAAATACTAAAATATGTCATTATATTATTTATAATTACATTAAACATATTATAATAATTTATATTACTCCAAATAAATTAGTTTTTACAATATTATTAAAGAATAATTGAATGTACCAATTCAGAAACAGCTAATGATTCAATGTCATTCCTTGTTTTAGTAACACACACAAAATTGATCTGCCAAGTAAAAGCTTGTGGAGTAACAGGTGGAATGAACAGGTTTTTTGTGTGTGAAAATTCAAATAATCTCATTTCAGTACAAAAAATATAATAGAAAGTCTAAGATTTGCAAAATGAAAATAATATTTCCCCACAGAAACCTATATATAAGGAAGAAAGTTTAAAAATGAGATTTAAGTAGTAATCATATCAGAACTACAAGTATATAAATATGTAACAAAAAAATTTCTAAAAGAAAACATCATGGCTATAATATACACTGCTGGATACATTATAAAATCTTACCTGCTTGACAAAAAAAAACTATTCTATGGGTATGCGCTTTTATGTCCAAGTTGTCAGCAACACTACTTCATCTAAATATTTTAACAAGATCTTAGTGTATTTGGTAATCTCAAATGTTTTCATGACAAATTTCTGCAGGTCATTATCAGCTCAAAATAGAGTCAACATAACTTTTATATATATTCTAAAAAGGTATGAATAAAAGTTCATTTTTTACATATGAATATTCAATTTTTCCAACTCCATTTATTGACAATACTAGCCTCTCTCCACTGAATTGCCTTTGCACCTTTACCAAAATCAGTTGTCTGTACACCTGTAGGTCCATTTTTGAACTCTTTTCTGTTCTATTGGTCTATCTGTCCATCTTTAGGCCAATGCCACATTATATTGATGATTGTAGCTTTGTAAGTCTTAAAATCAGGTAATGTTCATTCTCCAACTTTGTTTTTTTCACAGTTGTTTTGGCTATTCTGGGTCCTTTGCATTTCCTATGAATTTTAGAATCAGCTTGTTAATTTCTACAAAACATTTTAATTTTGAATCTTTATCTACAGCATTCTTTACAATATTATTCAGAAAAGGTTTCCTCCTCTGCCCCCCTCCCACACATACACACAGCATGTTTAGCTAAATGTGTTAAATTTTAACAAAATTAGATTCTTATAACTGGGAGGTACATCTCCTCTAAACTCTGTCTCATTAGAGCAATCACTTCAATGTCGCTGGGGCCACATAAAAATATTTAGTATGAATTATAGCCCAAGCACTAACTAGTCAGTATGATATAGCTTGGTAATAAGAGTACATATTTTTGCAACAGAAGTCTGAGCAAAGAAAAATAAAGATTTTGTCTTGACTATATGAAAATGCTTGGTCATGATATTTACAATTCATTGCATAAAGCTAAAATGCAGTAATTTCCTCTGACAAGATGCCTTTTTTTCATACATAGCAAAAATTATTCTGTGACTCAGGCAATAGTCAATCCAAACATTTCTTGAAAAAAATTTTTAACAAAGAAATAAAGAAAAAAGAAAATCTAATAATCATTTCAAGTATGTAGAAAACTCAATTAGTAGAACAGGTCAATTAATGTATGAATTATATAAATTAGATAAATAAATATAAAATATTTTAAGGTCTCCCTTAAGTGATTTATGTTTTTAATCCCAAGGGATTCTTATAAGACCATCCAGCACTTAGCAAAACACAGTATATTATGTGGTCAGTTTAAATGATGTTAATAGAAATCTACCTATAAAGAAAAACAAAGTTCTAATCCAAAATTCAATACTATGGTTTTTTCCAACTTAATTTTCATGTAAATTAATGCTTAGCTACAATGGTCACAGATTATCTCCATAGGAACTTAATAGGAAACATTCTTACTATGATACTCACCTCCTTGAAAAGGGGCTCAACCATGGAGGTAATCAATTACTTATGCAACACAGATAGAATTATAGGAGTTGAGAAAAGGACAATCAGTAAAAAATATATGAGAAAAAAATCATCTTGCTTCAAAAACATGTGCATTCATTTTAAAAGGTTCTCAAATATGAATATATCACATGGATCACAATGAAAAATGCCATCTCAATAATAACGTATTAACTACTCAATCATCCAAATGTGTCACCATACTAAAAATGAATTTGAAAATATGCTCTATGACTTGATAGCCCCATTTTGTAGTTTCATTGTGTTAGAAGAACCCATCCAAAATATCTGCATCCTTCCTCTTTCAACCAAGAACTCTATATAGAAATCATCCCTGCAGTAAAATATACCTCCCCTCATTAACATTCTCACAGAATCAGCCATGCCTAGTATTCTGTAGTCAGGATCCTGCATGATTTCCACTTTGGAGGCAGACCTGAATTTGAGGGTTCTGCCATTTCTTCATCATGTGACTTGGAAAGTCATTTAACTTGCTTACGCCTCAATTCCCATCTCAGTAAACAGTCTTTCACAGGTTGCTGTGAGGATGAGAGCATGGCCATGCCTGCTTCTTTCATCAAAGTTCTCCCAGTGGTTAGGCATTCCAGCTCAACAAATCATATTACTTAAAAAATAAATGAATGAAAACATTTAACATATAGAAGGCCCTTAATTTTAAAAAGAACCAAAGAAATTTTAAATGAATATATAACAGTTAATTGAGATAGCAGAAGTCTTAGTTTCAGAGAGGTTAAGTAAAGTGTCTTGAGGTCACACAGCTAGGAGGTGGGGCAGTCCAGGATTTAAATCTAGACATTCTGGTTCCAAAAAAAACAATCTGCTCACACTCACACCAATTGCTTCTTACTACTTCAAGCTCTCCCCTCCAGGAGCTCCCAACCCTCAGCTTTTCATGATTTCTTTCTTCCACCTGCCACCTGCCTTCTACCCCACCACAATGCAGGCATTTATCAAAGTCCAGGAATCAAATGTGCTACTCTGTCTACCATGGCTCATGTTGCTGGGGGCTCTGGAGCCTTTCCCCATAAAAATGTACAAATGTACATATACACAGAATTTCATAGATTACCCTCTTCCTCACAGGAATATGTGCTTTAAGCACCTAGTATACTGCCTCCTGCATACAGACACTCAATAAATGGTTTGTATCACTAGAATGATTATAATCTGTGCCTATCAAAATATCAAAAATAACAAAGCTCTACTCAAATGTCATTTCCACGAAAAACTTCTTTTGATCCCTCCACTGACTGTGAGGAATGTTTTTCCTCTGAATGTGGTAAGGTTCTGTGAATGTACTACTCATGTGATTTTACAGGTAGAAAGAACCTGAAAGATTCTCTACTCAAAGTAACATATTTAAGAATATTCATATAGCATTCCATGGAATAGTATCTCTTTGTTTATGTGTCTTATCCCCAGTGCTATAATGAAAGTACTTAGAGAGTAGGGACTGTGTCTCCTACAGCTTCCATTTAACATAGAAATGGAACAAATCCCTTAAGAACATAGAAATGATTAAAAGAATAAATGGTTGAATGAATGAATAATTTCAATGACTACTCACTAGTTTTTAAAGACTTACAAGCCTTGAATATTTCTTTCAGTATTTTAGAACTTTCAGTCTTTTTTTTAAACTAATTCAGTAGGAATCAAAACTACAGAGCAGAATTATTTTCTGAGCAGATCTCTTTAGATCTTTTTATGAGCCATTTCCTCCCATTGTGGTCTAATCAGTTTAGAAACTAGCTTGGGATAAGACTCTTGAGAGTAATTTATTGCTCTATGGACTTCTTATTTACTAAGTTTAATACCACAAAAACATTATATCTTCAGTGTCCCAAAGCCTACTCTGGCTTTTGCAATAAGGTTTTCTATTTCTTTGGTCAGCAAGCCTTCGATTACATACTGTGCTTCTTAGGTTACAGAACTGAGACTGTTTTCCATTCCATAATATAATACATCCTTTCAACTGAGAGTTAAGTTCTCTGGCCATAAGAAAATCTACTACTTATTAAGGAACTACCATAGGGGACTCAAAGTGTTCAACTATGATTCACAATCTTGAAGAACTTATTCAAGTTGGAGAAAGAAGTCAACCTTGCAAACATTAAGCAAAAGATTAAATAAGATTCCGAGATAGAAAACACCATAAGGAATCACTGACAAACGACTGGTATATGTTGGTGCTTCCCTTCAGCAAAGGGGAGAGTCTTTTTAGGCTGTGATGGTCTGTAAAGAATTCATGGAAAAACTTGAGTCTGAACTAGATTTCAGAAGATAGAAAGAATTGAAAAAAAAGTGAAAGAGAGAAAAGAGAACATTTACAACTACAAACAAATGATAACAAAAGCACCAAAGTGAAAAAGCAAAAGGGAATCAGGGATAAACCAGCTTGGCAAATAAAAAATACCAATTAAAAAAAATATTTGTGGAATGAATGAATAAATAAGAGCATAAAGCATTTATAGAGGAATGTAAGAGACAGAATGCAACCCCTCTTTGTGGGTAAATGTTAAATAAGATATTACACATAAAGCACTTAGCACAGTGTTCATTAATACTAAGAATATTAAAAAAAGATAGGCTACTGTGATGTAACCATGGTTATAGTGTAATTATTATTATTTTTTTAAATGATCAACATAAAGGCAGTGGCTGAAATTCAACATGTACTTCATTTGATTTTCATGACCTGTTACGGAAAGAAGTTTCCACAGAAAACACACTGAATTCTGACAACAGCAACTAACTAGATTCTTCTTTATTAACATCCTCAAAGAAGAAATTAGAGAACTGAGGGCCACTGATAAACACTGAGAAGTGAAAAGTTAGAAGAAATGATAGTTGTGTACATGACATCATATACATAGTATTGCACTTCGTGGTGGTGTCCTCAGTTTCCATTATGTAAAACTGGAATAATAGTAATTATATCACCTACCTCAAAGCACTGTTGTGAGACTTAGGTAAGCAATAAAGGCAAAGCACTTAAACAAGTGCCTGGTTAGTATATACATGCTAAATGCTACTATTAAAATAATGATAAAGTAATAGTTATCATTTCTGTATAGATAGAAATACAGCTTTTCTCTATCAACGCTAAATGACCCAAAAGCAGGCAGAATCTGAGGCATGTCCCTACAAGCATCAGCTGTAACCCCCAAAGTTCACACTTGGACAACACAACAGAGTAATTTTTTTGCAGCTGGTACTTAAAATATACCTTGATCTAGCAATCATCTATTTTTCCAACAGAAAATTAAAAATGATATTTAAATTGACTCCCATTTTAGTATAGCTTAGTAAACAAATGTGACATAAGAATGGACTTCCTCTCCAACTAGAATAATCCCTTAAGACTAATTAACACTTGGTATCAGAAGGAAAGAAAAAGGTAAGTTCTAAGTTTCACGATCAGAGAATCATGTTCATTAGAAGCCTCAATAGCAAAGTCCTCTGAATAAACACAGAGCATTTTTCACATGTATAGCATGTATATAATGTTCAAAGCAGCTCCATGTGTACTATGTCATTCGAGCTTCAAAACCATTTTATAGGAAATGATCATCAAAAATTCGTGATTTCTTTATAAAGTCACAAAACTAAAAAATGGTGGAAACCTGAGAACTCAGGTCATTTTGCCCCTGATACTTAGTTTACCTCACCAAACCAAGCTGCTGCAGCCTCAGGAAACAGACATGTTACAGTGGAAATCTCCAGGTGTGAGGCTGATATGATGGGAAGAACTGATTTAGGCCTCAAAAATGATTTTTTTTTTACCTCTTGAGCCCCCTTAATGGTTCTGAAAATATAATAATAAAAGGATAAGGATAAGTGAGCATTTATAAAGAGATTTCTTTGATAAAATTAGTGGCCAAGCCCCTAGTCCTCACTCTTGCCATGAGGGATGCGGTGGGGGATCCCCTCTTCCACATCTCAGACCAAGAACTTGAAATGCAGCAGCTGTGGGATGCTAAGAACAGAAAGAGCTCATGCCTGTGGTAGTGGACTGTCAGCCTGCACAACCACGGCAACAGAGCGAGCGACAGGATGCTTGAGAAGTTCCCTTGGACTAAGTGGAGTCACAGTGGAAAGAAAGTGACCCTCAAGACATATGAATGTTGTTCAGAAAGACCACCTAAGAGAAACTATTGTAATTTTAAAATGTAGGTGTGTTACTATTCCAGTCGTAGAAAGTCCTTTGCTTTCAACAGCAGCAAAGAAGCAACTGAATATGCTATTTGATAATTCACATTGCAAAAAAACAACTCTCTTCAAAATAGCCAATAAATATGCTGGTCTATCCATTTAACTTCCATGTGCTAAATTTCATATCATTAAATTTTCAAAGAATACAAACCTCCACTGTGTTTTCACCCACTAAGTTTACACTAGGAAATCTTACAAGATCTCAAATTCAGCATTCACTGGAGATGGAGAGGAACGCATTCATTCATTCAAGAAGCACTTCAACAAACACCTGCCATCTTATGGGAGCTACGCTTGGGTGCTTCGTATACAAATACAATGGCCTCAGCCCTTGAGAAGCTCAGTGATGACTAGATAGGACAGTTAGACACCAATTACAGAACAGTGTCATTGGTATTACTAGAGAACTCTATGCAAAATGTTATGGGATATTAGGAAAGATATGATAATTAAGGGAAGAAGGATGTTGGAGAAGGCTTGTGGAAGAGATGGTATCTGAGCTGAAGCTCTTTTCATAAGAGAGCAGTACATCAGGAAGAGAGGGTGACAGAAGGAATTCCAGACAGAAAGAACAGCCTGAGAAATGCCATGCTCACTGTTGCCAAAACAGAGAGTTGAATGGATAACACAAAAGAAAATGAGACTGCAGAATGGAACCAAACTCCAAAGGCTCCAATCTATGAGGCTAAGCAATCATGAATAGTTCATATTCATATTTTAGGTAAAAAAGCTGCCCACTGTCCTTGCTGATTCCTTGATCACCTGAGCTGGCATGGCAGTAAGTGTTCTAGAGAGGATGCTTAAATTGTTTTCTTACCATTTAACAGAAATCTACAATGGCATCTGTCTTTCACCACAAAATTTCAAAGTTTTCAGTCTTCTAACCTAGCCTCAGCTTGTACAAGTCAGCCTCATTGCCAATGTGGAAGGAGAGATCTGCTCACTGTCTCCTGTGTCCCACCTTCAAGACCTATAAATCTGTCTCTCCACACAGAATATTACCCAGTTTGCCCTCCTTTATCTGAAGTATTCATCACATTACAGCCTCTTCAGCACCTTTTCTAACTACTCAAACCTATTTTGACATCTCCTTTCCTTGAACTCCTTTTGCACTGAAAGTCATGGCTGCACAGCTTACAAATGAATTGTCAATTCTACTCTGTGCCTCCCCAGTACCAGGAACTGTGGCTTTTACTTCAACCATATGCCCATCAGGCCTTGTGAGCACTGGGAAAATTAAGTAAGACATAAAGCGGTAATGTACCAAATAAACAAATAGTGCTGGTTGACATGGGAAGCAGAGAAAGTATTTTTAAATCTTTTAAAAAGGCATGAAGATCTCGATTCTTGTGTACTTTTAGAGGACATTAAAGGTGTAATTATTTTAATATCTCCTTTCTAGTTAGGCCTCACTGCTGTTACCACCCAAACCACCCTGTGTGGTACAATATAACATGGGAAAGAAAAGACACTTTCTAAGAGAGGAATGCACAATCCAGCAATCAAAGAGTTAGAGGAGACTTTGGGAGACTACAGCCTAGGGATTTCAAATGTCAGTTTATAGTACATGCAAAGGATATTATATATATTTGAAAGAAGAGCTAACTAAAGACCAAATATTCTCTGTATTGGACAAGGCCCACAATAAATCACCATTATCATTTAATTACACTGATTCTGCTGCCTGAGCAGAAAGTATGCCTTTTCAGAAGTCTGATTATTCAGAAATATATTTCTTCACAAATTAAACTTCAGAGAATGAGCCTGCCTTTGCCAAACATAAGCATACTTCAGAAACAGAAAGGCAAATAGATGACAAATAAGGTTTTTAATAAGGCAGAGCATTGCATATGAAACAATTCAAAGTTTGGTTTCTATTTCAATACTTTGCCACTTGATAACTCTGGAGGCACCAAATCCTACACTCATCAAAAGAGGTAGAGATATGAGATCTGCAATATTTCTCTGTCTTAAGATTAAAATGTGAGCTATATCAAAGTTACCAGCATATTTTAAGTAAAAGAATCTGAAGGAACATCAATCACCAGGACCAATATGACTGATAAAGCAACCACTAGGTGTTATTATTTGAACTAAGGACTCAGCAAATATGAGGTTAGCAGAGTACAATATCTAAAAGAGAACTTAGCCTTAGGAAGATGTGTACGCAATTAAGTCACATGGTATTTATTGTCTAACATCTTTGGAAAACAGCATAGAAATCAAAGCATGAGCAGGAGAGCATGGCACACCCTTCTTATCCCACCCCCCAATATAAGTAGCAGTTTCTGCATATATCTGAGCCACAAATTCTGAAGTTATGTAGAAGTACACATGATATTCTTAACAGCTTTACTGAATGGGAGGGTAAATGGAAGTTTTCATCCTTTGGATGCCTAGCCTTAGCCATTTACATACCAATGGATGTTTACCACTGCAGAGCTCATCAAGGGGTGGAGAAAAAACAGCTATTCTCTCTTCCCCTCCATTCCTGGTACCTAATTGATCTGGTGCCAGTCAGTCACCACTGACCTGTCCATGGAGTTCCTGCCAGAAGGTGAGGGCAGGGGGAGGAAAGCATGCACTGCACCCAGAGGAGATGGACAGGAACAAGCTGTGGGAAATAAACCCCTTTCACCCAATCTGTCTTCCCCCTTGGTCTTACTTCAGTTTCAGCAGACTCATTGGGAACTTGTCCCAGGAGGGGAACCCCCTTACTCCTGGAGCTACACTAGGTATAATTGATACACAGTTGCATTATCAGAGTTTTCCAGAAAAACAGAACCAAAAGAATATAGATATAGATACTGATACAGATAAAGATGCAGATATATAGATAGATATAAAGAGATTTATTATGAGGGATTAGCTCACATGATTATGGAGACTGAGAAGTCCCCAAATCTATGGTCTGCAAGCTGGAGGCCCAGGAAAGCAGGTGGTATAGTTTCAGTCCAAACCCAAAGGCCTGAGAAACCCATGGTGGGGGACTGGTGGAAATGGAGGGAGGCGCAGGCAGAGAGCCAACGGTTTACGTCCTCCTCTGATCCAAAGGCTCAAGAACCAGAAGCACCAATATCCAAGAAGAGAAGATGGATGTCTCAGCCAAGCAGAGGAGGCAGATCCACCTTTCTTTTACTATACTTTTTTTTTTAATTCAGGTCCCTAACAGACCAGATAAGGCCTATGTGCACTACTGAGGATGATTTTCTTTACTCAGCCTATCAATTAAAATGCTAATTTCTTCTGCAGCTATCCTCACAACACACCCAAAAATAATGTTTTACCAGGTACCAGGCATTGCTTTGCCCAGTCAAATTGACACACAATATTAACCATTGAAACAATAAAAAGCCCATATTTAAAACATACAACTTGATAAGTTTTGATACATGTATATGCCTCTGGAATTATCACTATAATCAAGGTAAAGACCATACCCTTCACCCACTAAAGTTTCTTCATAACACTCTAATCCCTTTCTCCTGCCACTCCCCACTTTCCCTCCAAAACCATTAACATGCTTTCTGTCATTACAGGCTAGTTTCCACAGAATCATATAATGTGTACTCCTTTTGTTCATCTTTTTTCACTCTGCATAATTATTTTGAGATTTGTCCGCATGGTTGAGTATATCAATCATTCATTCCTTTTTTTTTTTTTGCTGAGTTGTACTCCATGATTTGGCCATTCACCTAATAATGACTATTTGGGTTGTTTCCAGTTACTGGCTATTTGTATACAAGTCTTTGTAAAGACAAATAGACCCATTTCTCTTGGGTAAATACCTAAGAGTGGACTGGCTGGTTATATTGAAGGTATATGTTTAACTTTTTAAGAAAGTGTCAGTCTCTTCCAAAGCAGTATATTATTTTACATTAGACACCAACGATATATGAGAGTTCCAGCTGCTCTACATCCTAGGCAACACTTTGAATGGTCAATTTTTAAAATTTTAGACATTCTAATAGGTATATAGTATTATCTTGTTACGGTTTAATTTGCATTTCTCTAATGACTAATTATGTTGAATGTTTTTCCACATGCCTAGTTGCTCTCCCTCCTCATGGCTGCCCTGGCAGTTCCACTTTCTCCATTCCACCCTTAGTAAACTACTTATCTTGTCCCTGGAGGAAGAAACCATATCTAACACCTCTATTCAGACATTTAGCTAAAAGTGTCAATAAGTATTGGTGGAGTCATGTGCTTCCATTACTGGTACAATTAGTAGTATTTTGTTTATAATATTTAAAATACATTCTACAATTTCCCACATTAATAACATTATACAAAGGGGCAGCTATTTATTTCATGAAATCAATAAATTCTTGAGGTTTTTTGTTTAAATAACATGATTTGGCTTTTTAGTAACTTTGATGCTTTCCTCTTTTGAAAAAAAGTCAAAATAACAATATTAATTTTAATATAAAAATCAGATAAAGTCAAGTGAGGTAGCAATATTTTCAATCCCTAACTAATACAACCAAACAAATTACATATTTGAGGAAGTCACATAATACAGCATTATTTCACAGTACTTGAACACCAGAATACCAGGAAGTGTAACAGTTTTCATTATTTAGTTGTAGTTTACAAATCTTGACCTTAGTGTTTCCTCAATCTGGATTCTGTTTTAACCAAAAAATCATTTAAAGTTTTAGTTAGATCACTATTTAGGAATTTGGCTCCTTGGGAAACACACCTGCTTGAAGAAATGTTAAAAGGGTTTCCAGCAGAACCAGTAACACATAGTAGCTATTTTCCTTGGCAGCACTTCTTTCAATTCACCACATTATCAGTGAACAGCTGCCTTCCTTTTTTCTCCCTAAAAGTGATAAGATCAATGAGAGGCTCATTCATCAGTGAGCAGATATATATAAGGCGGACATTTTCATCTTGGCATTAGTCATTTGACAATTTATCATATTACCTCCTGTGCCCAAATACCAGAACCCTAAAATATAAAAATGACAGTTTAACTTAGGCACTCATATACAGAAATATCAAGGTTCTTAAACCCAGCTCATTCATAAAACACCTCAGTATTAACTTCTCCCATTTTCCTTATCCATTATATATAAGCTCTTGATTAAAAATTTAGTGAAACTCCTTAAATTGTCAGGTCTTAAGGGATTTATAAATAAAAATTTGTTGTATAATGCATTAAAACTTTCCCAAGTGTTTTCAAATACATAATTTTATTTCACTAAAATGCTGTATTTGCTTCATCAGTGGTCAAACAGATTAAAATGCTCTGTTCACTTCAACTAGAGTATTTAAAGATTAGAAATAATTTATAAAGCATTGTGAACTTACTGAAGATGGAATTACCTTAAAAGTGCTAACTTCGGGTAAAAGCAAAGTTAGCCATGTAGGTGGTATGGTTTGAAGAGCTTAAAAAGGCCCCTACAGATTAAAAATAAACAAAAACCCTCCCCTTTCTAACTGAAAAAGCCACTAGAAGAGGATAATTTTTATAAGTAAGGCTTCTCATTTTTTCTGTTAAAATTCAAAGATCTTTGAGTATTAACACTTTAAATTGAATCAGTTACTTGTATCTGAGTCCAAATGAACTTACCACATGCTCTTGGCAAAGCTTTTAAGGTGTTAAGAGTATATGAAAACTCAGGTACCTGAGAGAGATGAGATAACGTAGATGTAAATGTGAATATAGGTTGGGGCCAAAAGAAAAACAAATTTAATTTGCTTACATATTTGATTATTTTATGTTAGACAAATCCTGAAATTCTACATAAATATTAAAGAAAGTTATTATTATTAATATACCTAAAATTGTTATGGGTAAACTTTTGAAAGTAAAGTCACATAAAGGAGCTCACTATTTTCTGGGAAATACTAATTTTTTGCAGCCCATTATGATAAAATAAAAAACACCTGAACTATGAGTAAAACTGTTTTAAAATATCTAAGCCCAGTCAAATTAGAAGCCTTGTTAGCGAATGCACATCTCTTCCCCAACTAACCTGCTATCAGAAATTAACCTAGGGATAGTATAGTACATGGACACACATATCCTACACATTACAACTCTTCTGAAGCTGACAATAAGGGTAGAGGTATAAAGAAAAGAAATGAAGCCTTAGTCTAAATGAAGCCCTGATCAACAGGAACCACAAATGCCAACTGTCTATCTCCATGCTGCCATCAGGGTAACAAGTGTCTGCTCCCTACTCCTCTGGTCTCCCTTCTGATAGATGTCACTGCATGATAAACCCACAACTGCCACCATCTGAAAAGGACTTGTAATGAATAGTTCACCAAACTGCCCTAGTATGCACACATTTATCAGAAGTTCAGCAATACCTTATCATCCACCCAAAAGCAAGTCAGCAGGGAAAGAATGCTCATCAATCAGCACTGGCTCAGCATAGCTTTCCTAGACTCCTCAAGTACTGTGGAAATATCCCAGTAGGAACCCTAGAGTCAATATACAAGATGACTCTTGTTAAGCCTGAGTGGCTATCCATTTGCTTCCTCAGTTGCCAAATAGCCCCTTCCTTAGTTATTTAAAGTTATTTAGTTAGGACAACTTACTTTTAACTTAAAATTATAGATGTGAATCCATACCTATCTAATGTGTTTACACCTTTAAACAACTAACAACCTTTGTGAGGTTCTCCATCTTGGCATCATCTAACATTTAACTTTCCAGTTAGCATAATTGAAGCAAGGCCACCTATTTTAGGTAGATGTTTAATCCTTACAGTAAGGAGAGGTCCTCATGAACTAATTTAGCTTTCCCTACTATCCCTGCCATTATTCCTGAGAAGACCAATATCAGGAAGGTGTTCTGTAACAGCCAAGAACTGATAAAGCAAGCACCAGTAAATAGCCCTAATGAAATTCTTCTTAAGACTGCCTTCTTGAGAAGAGACCATACTAGCAGTAACCACTCATATGGTAACATGGCCTTATGAGTTGTAACCATCTGCAGAGTCTAATGGAAGTGGATTTTAAGGAGTGGTTCTAAATGTGACAACTACAAACCCAAGCCCTTCCTCAGTGCAAAGCACTTGCTGACTAATTTACCTTGCAGCCTGGTAGGAATTCCCTCTATCACCTAAAAATGTCTGAACTTCACATCCCTATAGTAGCTCAGAAATGCCATCAAGATATAGCAAATCTGGTTTTTTTAGCTTGGGAAAAAATGCCTCACTCACTTGGTATTCTGTATTTCTTTGGTAGCTTCTAAAAGTGAGAGACGTGTTACAAAAAAAAAAAAGGAGAAGAGGCAAAAGAAACATTTCGAGGTAAGGGAGGTATGAGTGTAAGATTTTCCTCAGCACCTTAGAGTCATAAATCAATGCTGAAAAAATGACCCTGAAAATGTTTTCACAAGCAGCAAAAACCAATGTGATCTCAATGTTGATCATTAACATACAGGGTTAAAGGTTAACTGTATCTTACCTCCACTTCCAGCCATGGAGTATCAGGAATCAGATTTACCCTCCCCTTAAGAAATAAGAAAATAGGATAAGATACATGATAGAACAGTGTTCAGACAACGAGCTGCACAGGCCATGCAAAACACTAATTCCTGAGAGAATGGAAACCAACACGTGAGCACTTCAAATGCTCCAGTTCACTGCCTGATAAAATGTCAGCACACAGCACAGGAAGGGAGAACCCAGAGAGACCGTAAGACTCTCACTAAGATGAAGAGACAGAATTCAGAGTTCAAGGAAGCCAATGCAGGAAGAATTCTGTGGATCAAAATAATTACAAGAAGGATGCTGCACAGAGATAAAGATCTAGAGACCAACAGAGGGGCTGAGTACTGATCAGTGAACACACGTGAGAACACTACCAAGGGCAAGGGAAAGAAGAACTAGAAAGGAGTAGGAGAGAAATGCCCAGAGCTCACATCATGCTTGGAATAGTTGGTATTCCAAAGAGTCAGAGTGCAAAGACTTACTAACACCTGGGACTTCAATTAAAGCCAATAATGAGGTCAAATTTGCTCTTGACTAAAGGGTACTCTGGAGTCATCATCACAGATTTTAAAAATAATCCCCAAAGAGATCAAACTGATGCGTAATACTTAACTGCATTTCAGAACGAAGTTCAAAATTCTTAAAACAAAATCCAGCACAACATAAAATTCACAATGCCTAGTATCCAGTCAAAATTACCAGGTATGCAAAGGCAGGAAAATATGAGCCATAACCAAGATAAAATTCATTCAACAGGAAAAGACAGAAACAATAAAAAGAGGATAGAATTGGTTGACAAGGAATTTTTTAAGATATTATATATGTACTCATATGTCCAAGAAACCATAAAATTGATGAGGAGAGAAATTAATGATATTAAGAAAATGTAAATCAAACTTCTAGAGATGAAATACACAATATCTCAAGTGATAAATACACTGGATAAGATTAACAACAGTTAGACACTATGATGAAAAAAATGAATGAACTTGAAAACCTAATAATAGAAACCATTCTAAATGAGTCACAGAGTAAAAAAGTTACTGGGGAAAAACAAATTGAACAGAGCATCAATGACCTGTGGGAAAATATCAAGTGGCCAAACAGAACACATATGTAATTATAATGTCTAAAAGGAAGTAGTGGGAATAGAGAAATATTTGAAAAGTAATGGCTGAAATTTTTCTAGATCTGATGGAAATTATCAATCAACAAGCCTTTGTGCTTCCAGTATTGCTTCCTTACAGTATAGTCTTTGCAAAGTAAGCAGGGAGAGCGTCTTAAAATACAAGTCAGAATATGTTGCTTCTTGTCTTAAACCTCTTGAGAGATCTCCCATTCCAATTAGAATAAAATTCAAACTACAAATCCTGCAAGATTCCCCACCTCTCTCTCCTGCCTCATGAGGCACAGCACACCCTGATTGCACTATGTCCCAGCCTTGGCTGTCTTTTTCAGATAACGCACTCAATTCTGTCTTAACCTTGGGACCCTATACTTGCCAATCTCTCCTGCTTTGAATATTCTTCCCCTGCTTCCAACATCCTTCTTCTTATATCACTCCTAATCCTTGGGATCTCACATTACATGACACTCCGTTGGAAAGAACCTTTCATCACCCTGGTAGACTTGATTATTTATCTGCCATTCCACTGCCAACTTCCACTCCTCCCAATCTTAGCCCCTCATTTCGTAGCAAGATGAAAATTACTTTAGAAATACACTTCAACAGTTTTATAGCCACTGGGAAAAAAAATGTTGGGCCATCAACCTCAACCCAACTTCTACCAGTTCACCCTCTTTGCTTCTACTATAAACTGCTTTCATTTTTTTCCCCTTTTGAATACGGAAAATGTTGAAATAACCCCTCAAAGTTACTTAATAGAATCTTTATGAGATTGGTTTCAACAATAAAGTATGGGTTGACAAAATCCATTTCTTGAAATGATCCTTTATGAAACATTTGAATTTGTCATCAACATACCAGATTTAGCACTTTTTGCTAATGGTTACTTCTTCTGTTTATGAACTCTTTACCCATCCATCTGTGCTGTATATTATTTACACAATAAACTCTTACTGAAATGAAACTTATGAACAAAAAAATACAAATAATTTTTTTCCAATTTATCATCATTGTCAGGGAAAAAAATGGCACAATGATACAGCATACTCTTTTAGACAATGATTACTTTAATATAAACCCATATCAAACAATCTTGTACATTAATTTCCAATATTGTACAGTAATAAGTGATACTTGGACCAATATTCCTTGGGTCTATACAATCCTGTATTGTCAGTGAATTAACAAATTTGTAATTGCATTTTAAATCAGAGGTTGGCAAACTATGGCCTCAGAGCCTAATCTAACCAGCTGTCTTTTTGTATACAGCCCCAACTCTAAGAATATTTTTTATTTTTTAAATAGCTGGCAAAGAAATCAAAAGAATACTTTGTGGCATATATAAACTATATGAAAATTCAAATGTCAGGGTCCATAAATAAAGTTTATTAGAACATAACTATACCCATTTATTTACATTTTGTCTATAGTTGCTTTCATGATACAACAGTAAAGTTGAGTAGTTGTGACAGATAACATAAGTCCTACAAAGCCTAAAATATCTGGGCCTTTACTGGACACTGTTTTAAAATTTTTTCTCAGTCCTGTTTTAAACAAATTTTTAATATAAGAGATACTAAATATAAAATATTTCAAATGTACTTAATTCTAAAATATTTAAAATATAGTTTATTTTTAATCTTAAAATATACTACATTGAACTTCTATTCTTTGAAAAATCAGTAATACATTTATGGAACAAATGACTATTCCCTGTTAGCCAAAATAGGAATCAACTAAGACACTCGAATCATCAACCATTATGTATGAAAACAAGAATTGCCAATTACAGAACACACTGGTCTCCCCACTTTTCCGCAGTGAACCAGGCATATGCCTACCTCAGGACTTTGCACTGGCTGTTCCTTCTACCTGGAATGCTCTTCTTCAGAAAGCCACATGGCCACCTCTCAGCAATTCAAAGACTTTGTTACATTCAATACCTGTATAAAACTGCAATCCAATTTTCTCAATTCCCCTACCCTGACCTTTTTGACGGCATGGCATCTAATACTATCTAACATACTATGTCATATACCTATTTAGTTTTGTTTATTGTGTCTTGTGCAGAGTTGCCTGCTTTAATCACTGTGTCCGGTACATAGACACTCTCAATAAATATTTGTGGAGTGAATTAATGATATTTTCAATTAATATCTCATATTTACCTAATGTTTCTCCTTGCACTGGCACCATCTGTTATTTTATTTCTTTGAGATTTTTTATTTACGTAAGTTTTAGTTTTGCATTTTGCTTATTTCTTTACATAAAAGTTTGCAATAGATTTCTACTACTTTCACTTGGGCAACTAATAACTAGGACTTAACATATGGTTCCTTGGAGAGCCTTAACTCAATGCCAACACTTAAGAGAACAGTGTTTTGTATCCCACATTTGAGGTCCAGACTCCAAGCTGAAAATACTGTCAGAGGCCTTTTTACATTTAAAACAAAATGAACAAAATCAAACAAACAGTATTTTAAGACACTGTGGGCTAAAAAGATCAATTATCTTTCCTCAACAGCTTAATAAATACCCAAGCCAACTTTGCAAAATCTTATCCTAGCCATCTTCAACTCACACAAATGAGCAAGAAATACAAATATACTTGTACAACAAAATTGCAAAGAAATCAGCCCCATTAAAAAGAACAAAAGGCAAAATACAAATGTAATAATCATCCCTAATCATAAATTCCCAGTATGCAAGAGTGTGCATGTATATATGTGTATTCATTTCTGCATGCTTTTCTTTAACCACAAGAAACTCAGTCCTATTATATATGTATTACAAGTCACTGCTGCTGAGGATAATTAGAAAAAGCACTGACATAAAAATAGGAAATGCATGTTGGTTGTTGAAGGATTAATCAGTAAAATCATTTTTCATCCTAAATAGTATTGGAGTAAAACAAAGAAAACCTCAAGTGTGGCTACCGTGGACAAGGATAGTGAGCTTCTTGCACTGGATCTCTGCCCTTGAAAAGCAGACATCCTAGGATGCACAGATGTATAAATAACAATACACCAAGATGAACTCTATGATGGAGTCTAAATGTGAGGCTGGGGCAGCACAAAGAGGAAGCTGGCATTTCCTCTATAGAATGTTCTCCAGGCCCAGCTTCTAAACACTCACTGCCATTATTCTCTTTCATTTGGCCGTCGTAGCATATATACTTTTCTCAGTCAAATAATCTCTTCATATCACTCCTGCAGCTTTTACCCTCTGCTATTATACTATCCAGAAAGTACTAAAGGTGTGGCTATTCTCACCTATTAGACACTGCAGCAGAACCCCTCTGGTGTGAGAACTGTGTCTTATTTATATTTTTGTAGACTACTCAGTTACCTAAAGAAATAGCATTCACATGAGTAGAGAAAAGGTGCTCAATAAACTGTTGAATAAGTGTTCTTTAATCATTTACTTCTTTGAATACCCAACTTTAACAATCTCAATAGCATAGAAAATAATTGAAAGATTTATTTAAAAGGTTAGCAAAAGTTTAGACAATAATAAACAATGTAGATATATCAAGATTACATCTTGTAAATCAAAATAGACCTGCATTCTATTTAAGTATGTTTATGTTTATGCTGAATCCTGTACTAACACTCAGCCCATGAAAAGCCTACATAGAATCTGATACTGGTAGACATGTACACAGCAAAACAAAACATTAAAATAATGCAATGATGAAGAGTTACATATATGTTTATACATATATATGTATATATGCATGTCAAGAAAAGGGGTTTTAAAGAGGAATGCGAGGAACAATGGCATATGGATAGTTAAAATGGAAATTAAACTTGACATGAGTTAGACTTGAGACCCTCCAAAGGACAGAAACTTTCAAATTTGCTTTTGACATGCCTTACAGAAATGTCTTTCATAAGTCTTCATATTACATAACACCAAATTAATATGTAATGGAACAATAAGACCTGAAGTTAAGTTAGAAAGACAATTTCAACCAGTATGTTACTTTAGTAGAGGTTAAAAAAATTAGGTCTCTTTAAATATTAGCCAAAGGAACAGTAACAGGAAGAAAAAGAAACACTGAATGCAGGACACAAAATGGCAACTTCTCTGTTGTGTGATATTCTGTGGGCATTCAAAACACACTTAATGAACAGGTAAACAGATTACTGCAAAAACATGAAGATAAAAATTTATTAAACAAACACACTTTGACAAAATAATGAGAAGAAATTCCACCAGGCTTGCAGGAGATCGTTAATATTAAACTAACAGAATCACTTGAAAATTACTTAATGCAAATTTAGTTCACTCTGCAAAATAAACACCTTCAGTTAGTACAAACCCATCTTGTAAGCCAGCAGAACAGCTCAACTACCATCTATTCTGATGCAGTTTCTTAAACTTATAGGACATATCATTCAACAGATCAGATAACCCATCCTGTCAAACTGGTCAAGTGATTACCGAAGTCAATGTTTCACAGACAGGAGGATGCAGGCTGTGGCATGAGGGGAGATCAAATATGTCCAACAGACAAGGAGAAGAGAAAAAATGTACTCTAGACTACTCCACTCATCCAATACATGTAAATTCAGGATGCATCTGTGATCTACAATTTCTGTAATTAGAAATCAAGGGGAAACAGTGAGAGTGGGAAAGGGCAGATAAGTAGTAATTGTTAGTTAACTATAGCCATGGGCATGATGTAAAACCAGGCTATTCATTTTCTTATAGTAAAAATCACACTTCGTCTTCTCAGATTTAAACAAATATTAACAACTCTACAATTACCTTTTAGTCCTCTTCAATATAACTTATTCCAAAACAACATTTTTTTTAGTCCTCTTCAACATAACTTATTCCAAAACAACACTTTTTTTTTCTCTTAATAGAAAGAAAGAGAAGTCTCAAAATTAAGCAACTTGATTATCTCCCTTCCACCCAACTTCTTTAATAAGCAGACTTAGTTCAGGAATAGATATTAGATTGACCAAAAGGGTCTAAGATGAGAGAACTATAATTTTTGGTTTGGAAACTCAGGGCAGATAAAGCCTCAATAACTTTTATTTAGTCATTTAATTCCTAAATGAAAATGTATGTGGTATTAAAGGGCAGTCATCTAACTGTGAAGAAATAAACTTTGGGTCAGGTTGATTTAGAATGGTTTTTTAACTTTTCTAAAAATTATGAGAGTTGAGCAAAAACTTCTCTGGACTTTACATTAGAAGGGACACAACTGCGCAATTAGAAATCCTTAGTCTATTAATACATGTGTAGTCAATCTTTAAGCCAAGAAAAAAGCACAACAAAAGAAAATAGGAAATAATAATAATAACAGTTTAGAGTATTGTCAGCAAAAGGAAAGAAGGAATGAAAGAAATGACAGGAAAGAAGAAATGAATATAACCAGTGATTCACAGTGAGATCCTAATAGTCAAGCATAAAATTAAGACAAGTTGAATTTCTGAAGTTATGCAAATATCAAAAGAACAATGGCCTGAAAAATACAATCAAACCATATTTAAAGTACATCTAGATGAAAAGTCCCAGATAGCACAAACTACCCTTTTTTATCCTCAAAAATAAGGTTTATAAGAATTCTGAAAGAGAACCATTTGACCTCTCTATGAAATAGTTCATAAATGTGGGAACACTTAGACAAAATCCTATTTTAGTATATGTATATAGCCTCCACATCTCTGCCCATTTTTTAAGAACGATGCTCTACTTAGGACCTTTGTAAGTTCATTTATATATTATAGTGCATCCAGCATTCATGGAACAATAACCCAAAGCATTCCCGAGAAAGACAAACCCCTTTACCCCTTCTTTGATAGTGATCCTCAAACTTTCTTTTAGTGTCAACTGTTATCCTTTCTATTAAAGTATAATTGATATACAATCTTATGATGATTTCACATAAACAACACTGTGGTTTCAACATTCACCAATATTATCAAGTACTCACCCCCTACCCCACTGCAGTCACTGTCTATCAGCACAGTAAGATGCTATAGAGTCATTACTTTACTCTGTGCTGCACTGCCTTCCCAGTGACCTACCCATATTAAGACTGCAAATTATAGAGCTCCTTAGTCCCTTTCTCCTTCTCCACCAACCCTCCCCAACATCTTCCCTTTGGTAACCGCTAGTCCCTTCTCAGAGTCTGTGAGGCTGCTGCTGTTATTGTTCCTTCAGTTTTGCTTTGTTGATATATTCCACAAATGAGTAAAATCATTTGGTACGTGTCTTTCTCTGCCTGGCTTATTACACTGATCATAATACCCTCTAGCTCCATCCATGTTGTTGCAAATTGTAGGATTTGTTTTATTCTTATGGCTGAATAATATTCCATTGTGTATATGTACCACCTCTTCTTAATACATTCATCTATTGATGGATACTTAGGCTGCCTTCATATCTTGGCTATTGTAAATGTTTCAGCGATAAACATAGGGGGTACATATGTATTTTCAAATCTTTTCTTTGGGTAAATCCCTAGGAGTGGAATTATGGGTCAAAGGGTATTTCTATTTTTAGTTTTTTGAGGAACCTCCATATTGCTTTCCACAATGGTTGAACCAATTTACATTCCCACCAACAGTGTAGGAGGGTTCCCCTTTCTCTGCATCTTCACCAGCATTTGTTGTTTATTGTCTTTCAGATGTTGGCCATCCTAACTGATGTGAGGTGATATCTCATCTGTGGTTTTAATTTGCATTTCCCTGATGATTAGTAACATGGAGGATCTTTCATGTGCCTGTTGGCCATCCATATTTCTTCATTGGAGAAGTGTCTGTTCAGATCCTCCAGCCATTTTTTAATCAGGTTATTTGTTTTTTGGGTGTTGAGATGTATGAGTTCCTTATATATTTTGAATATTAATCCCTTATCAGATAAATCATTTATGAATATATTCTCCCATATTGTAGGATTCCTTTTTGTTCTTCTGATGGTGTCCTTTGCTGTACAGAAGCTTTTCAGTTTGATGTAGTCCCACTGGTTCATTTTCTATTTCGTTTCCCTTGCCTGAGGAGATATACTCAGGAAAAAGTTGTTCATGTTTATTTTCAAGAGATTTTTTGCCTGTTTTCTACTAAGAGTTTTATGGTTTCATGACTTACATTCAGATCTTTGATCCATTTTGAGTTTACTTTTGTGTATGGAGTTAGACAATAATCCAGTTTCATTCTCTTACATGCAGCTATAAAGTTTTCCCAGCACCCGTGTTGAAGAGGTAGTATTTTCCCAATGGTATATTCATGGCTCCTTTATTGTATATTAATTGACCATATATGCTTGGGTTTATATCTGGGCTCTCTAGTGTGTCCCATTGATCTATGGGTCTGTTCCTGTGCCAGTACCAAATTGCTTTGATTACTGTAGCTTTGTAGTAAAGCTTGAAGTTAGGGAGTGTAATGCCCCCAGCTTTGTTCTTTCTTCTCAGAATTGCTTTGGCTATTCAGGGTCTTTGGTTGTTCCACATGAATTTTAGAATGATTTGTTCTAGTTTGTTGAATGCTTTCAGTATTTTGATAGGGATTCCACTGAATCTATAGATTGCTTTAGGCAGGATAGCCATTTTGACAATATTAATTCTTCCTATCCATGAACACAGGATGCATTTCCAATTTTTTTGGTGTCCTCTTTTATTTCTAACATAAGTGTCTTATACTTTTCAGGGTATAGGTCTTTTATCTCCTTGGTCACATTTATTCCTAGGTATTTTATTCTTTTTGATTCATTGTAAATGCAGTTGTTTTCCTGATTTCTCTTTCTGCTGATTCATTGTTAGTATATAGGAATGCAACAGATTACTGTGTATTACTTTGGTATCCTGCAACTTTGCTGAATCCAGTTATTAGTTTTCATAGTTTTTTGGTGAAGTCTTTAGTGTTTTTTATGTATATCATGTCATCTGCACACAGTGACAGTTTAACTTCTTTTTTACCAATCTGGATGCCTTGTATTTCTTTTTGTTGTCTGACTCCCGTGGCTAGGACTTCTAGTACTGTGTTGAATAAAAATGGGGAGAGTGGGCATCCTTGTCTTGTTCCTGATCTTAGAGGAAAAGCTTTAGCTTTTTGCTGTTAAATATGATGCTAGCTATGGGTTTCTTGGATATAGTCTTTATTATGTTGAAGTACTTACCCTCTAAACCCATTTTGTTGAAAGTTTTTATCATGAATGGATGTTGAATTTTGTCAAATGCTTTTTCAGCATCTACTGAAATGATTGTGTAATATGGTGTATGATTATTGATTGATTTTCAAATATTGTATAATCCTTGCATCTCTGAAATAAATCCCACTTGATCATGATTGATGATCTTTTTGATGTATTTTTTAATTCAGTTTACTAATATTCAGTTGAGGATTTTTTCATCTATGTTTATCAGGGATATTGGTCTGTAATTTTCTTTTTTTGTGGTGTCTTTGTCTGCCTTTGGTATTAGAGTGATGCTGGCCTTATAGAATGAGTTTTGAAGTATTCCCTTCTTTTCTACTTTTTGGAAAACTTTAAGGAGGATGGGTATTAGATCTTCTTTAAATATTTGATAAAATTCGTGAAGCCATCTTGGTCAGAGGTTTTGTTCTTAGGTAGTATTTTTATTCGCAGTTCAAGTTCATTGCTGGTAATTAGTCTGTTCAGATATTCCGTTTCTTTCTGGGTCAGTCTTGGGAGTTTGTATTTTTCTGAAAGTTGTCCTTTTCTTTCAGGTTGTCCAATTTGTTGGCAAACAATTTTTCATAGAATTCTCTAGTAAGTCTTTGTATTTTTGTGGTGTCCATAGTGATTTTTTCTTTCTCATTTCTGATTCTGTTTATGTGTGTAGACTTTCTTTTTTTCTTGATAAGTCTGGCTCAGGTTTTACCTATTTCATTTATTTTCTCAAAGAACTTGCTCCTGGTTTGATTGATTCTTTCTATTGTTTTGTTCTTCTCAATTTTACTTATTTTTCCTCTGATCTTTAGTATGTCCCTCCTACTGACTTTGAGCCCCGTTTGTTCTTTTCCTAGTTCCATTGATTGTAAGTTTAGACAGTTCATATGGGATTGTTCTTCTTTCTTGAGGTAGAACTGTATTGCTATTATTTGCCTCTTCGAACTGCCTTCACAGCATCCCACAGGTTTTGGGGTATTGAGTTGTTGTTTTCATTTGTCTCCATATGTTGCTTGATCTCTGTTTTTATTTAGTCATCTATCCATTGAATATTTAGGAGCATGTTGTTAAGCCTCCATGTGTTTGTGTGCTTTTTTTGTTTTCTTTGCATAATTTATTTCTAGTTTCATACCTTTGTGGTCTGAAAAGCTTGTTGGTGTAATTTCAATCTTTTTAAATTTATTGAGGCTCTTTTTATGTCCTAGTATGTGATCTATTCTGGGAAACGTTCCATGTACACTTGAGAAGAATGTGTATCCTGATGCTTTTGAGTGGAGTGTTCTGTAGATGTCTGTTTGGTCCATCTGTTCTAATGTATTGTTCAGTGCCTCTGTCTCCTTACTTATTTTCTGTCTGGTTGATCTCTGTTTTTGTGTTAAAGTCCCCTAAAATGAATGTGTTACATTCTATTTCCCCCTTTAATTCTGTTAGTATTTGTGTCCATATTTAGGTCCTCCTATATTAGGTGCATAGATATTTATAATGGTTAAAACTTCTTCTTGGACAGACCCCTTTAACATTAAATAATGTCCTTCTTTGTCTCTTGTTATTTTCTTTGTTTAGAATTCAATTTTCTTTAAGTACTGCTACTCTTGCTTTTTCTTTCCCTATTATTTGCATGAAATATCTTTTTCCATCCCTTCACTTTTAGTCTGTGTATGTCTTTGGGTTTGAAGTGAGTCTCTTGTAGGCAGCATATAAATGGGTCTTGTTTTTTATACATTCTGCAACTCTGTCTTTTAATTGGTGCATTCAGTCCATTTACATTTAGGGTGATTATTAATAGATATGTACTTATTGCCACTGTAGGCTTTAGATTTGTGGTTACCAGAGGTTTAAGGATAGCTTCCTTACTATCTAACAGTCTATCTTAAGTCCCTTATTTCTCTATTTCAAACACAATCTAAAGGTTCTTTCTCTTTTCTCCCTTTCTTCTTCTTTCTCCTTCACTTCTTATACATTAGGTGGCATATTCTGCACTCTTTGTGTATCCCTTGACTAACTTTGTGAGCAGTTGATTTAATTTTGTATTTGCTTAGTAATTAGTTGGTCTACTACCTTTACTGTGATTTTATTTTCTCTGGTGACAGCTGTTTAGACCTAAGAGCATTTCCATCTAGAGCAGTCACTTTAAGAGATTCTGTAGGAATGGTTTTGTAGTGGTGAATTCCCTCAGCTTTTCCTTATCTGGAAAATTGCTTAATCCCTGTTTCAAATTTAAATGATAATCTTGCCAGATATAGAATTCTTGGTTGGAGGTGCTTCTGCTTCATTACATTAAATATATCATGCCATACCCTTCTGTCCTGTAAGGTTTCTGCTGAGTAGTATGATGATAGCCTGATGGGGCTTCCCTCATAAATGATCATTTTTCTCTGTCGGGATGCTTTCAGTATTCTCCTTGTCCTTGATCTTTGCCATTTTAATTACTATACATCTTGGTGTTGCCTTCCTAGGGTTCCTTTTTTTGGGTGATTTTTGTGCTTCCATGACCTGAGTGTCTATTTCCTTCCCCAGATTGGGGAAGTTTTCAACAATTATTTCCTCAAAGAGACTTTCTATCCCTTTGCCTCTCTCTTCTTCTTCTGGTATCCCTGTAATGCAAATATTGTTCTATTTGGATTGGTCACACAGCTCTGTTACTATTCTTTCATTCCTAGAGATCCTTTTTTCTCTCTGTTCCTCAGCTCCTTTGTTTTCCTGTTCTCTAACTTCTATTTCATTTTCCATCTCCTCTACATCACCTAATCTACTTCTAAATACCTCCATTTTGTGTTTCATTTCAGATACTATATTCCTCAGCTCTGAGTGGGTTTTTTTCAGGATTTCAATCTATTTGTTGAAGTCCTCACTGAGATCTTGAATACTTTTCTGTAAATCTATGAACCTCTTCATGATTCTCATTTTGAAATCTTTATAGGGAAGATTGGTGATTTCAGTTTCACTAAGTGCTCTTTCTGGTGTTTTACTTATATTTTTGTTTGGGCCAAATTCTTCTACCTTTTTTAATTTTTTAATTTTAATTTTTTATTTTACTTATTTACTTATTTATTTAGTTAGTTAGTTAGTTAGTTTTCTTATGGGATAATAGACTTGTATAGGAGGTGCCCTTTAGTGCCCAGAAGCTCAATTTCCTGTGCAGGAGCCAGCTGTTGGTGTGCAGTAGGTGTGGCACCTTTCTGCCTTGCTCATAGTGATCTGATTTCAGGTGGGCTGTCAGCTGATCATGGGAGTGGGGAGAATACTCTCTGGAGCTGCCATGGGTGGAGCCACCCTCCGTCCACCTGCTGTGGTGGCAAGGGCCACTGGAGAACAGGACCTGCCAGAAGGAAAGAGCTCCCAGGTGATGGCTCCTGCGTGCAGCTCCCCAGCTGGCCCAGTATAGGGCTGAGAAGGCTGGGTATTCTCACCCTGCCTACACAAGAGCAAAGTGTGATTTCACTGCTGGCTGACAGGCTGTACACTGCTGCTAGGAGCCTCTTGGCTGTGTTGTCAGTGAGAGGGATTGAGCATCTAAAGCTCCTAAAGGCTCCCAACCTGTTGAGCTAGGGGAGTATTGTCCACCTGACCTTTCCTCTGAACAGAGAGCACTGTGAAATCATTGCTCCTCTTTCAGTCTCACTGCTGGGAAGTCTTTCAAATGGCCCATTCTGCTTTCTTTCTTAGGGAGGCTGGTAGAGCATGCCTATTCTCCACAGGCAACTGGGATCTCAGCCTCCCCAAGTGTTCTGCCCCAAGTGTCCAGTCCCACCAATCACCAGGGAACCATGCAATGTAGGCTCATATTCCTAGAGCAGATCTCCAGGGCTAGGTGTTCGGTGGTCCTGGGCTTCTACTCCCTCCCTGCTCCATTCCTCTTCCTCTTGTCTGTGGGCCAGGGTTGGGGGAGGGCTTGGGTCCTGCCAGATCACGGCTTTGCCATTTTACCCTTTTCTGTAAGGTCTTCTCTTCTTCCCCAGATGTAGGTAGTTGGTTCTGAAGTCTTCAGTTATTTTTCAGGCCTAGTTGTATTTGCTGTATTTTTATGTTCTGTGTGATTTTGGGGAAAGGTTTTTGCCTTGTCTTCCTACACTGCCATCTTTTTCCCAGATTCCCTGATTCTCAAACTTCTTAAAGACACACAACATCCCTACTGTCCAACTTCCTCACCAAATATAGTTTAATATATTTTTGACAGAATTATATTTATTGTATGTATTTTCCAGAATTAAAATTTTGTGCTTGATAATTATGTGACGTTCAATGGGACTTCCTGGCCTTATCACAAATCAAGGAGTAGGGCTCCACCTGGATGATTTTTAACTCTCTACATTTATGCCTAAAACGTCAGTCAGTTATGGAACAACAAGCCTAGGTGTTAATAGAATTTCAACATCAGACAATTTATGATGATCCTCAGATACACATATATCAAATGATTACACTGCACACCTTAAATGTGCACAATGTTTCCTCTAAATAAAGCTTGGGGGGGAAAGATATCCAGGCCCTTAAAATACCAGGGCCAGATGTGCTGGTGTCTGAGCCAGCTGTCCTGGCAGCAGACCGAATGAGTGCCCTGGTTCAGCACTGAATGAGTGCCTGCTATATTCCCAGCACTGTGCTTAGACCTGCATAAGGGCTCTATGACTAGGAGGGAATTATGCTAAGTCACATAAGACAGACAAAGAAGGACAAATACCATAGGATGTCACTTATATGTGGAATATAAAACAAACAAAACAGAAATTAATTCATAACCACAGACAATGGACTGTTGGTTAACACAACAGACGGGGAGGAGAGGGCAAGTGAAATAGCTGAGTGAAAAAAGAGGTACAAACTTCAAATTATAAACTAAATTAGTTATGGGGACAGAAAGTTTAATATAGGGAATAAAGCTCATACTTTTGTAATATCATTGTATGGTGACAGATGGTAACTATACTTATCATGGTGAGCATTTAGTATTTTGTAGATTCACTATGTTGTGAATCTGAAACCAATATATCATGTATCAACTGTACCTCAAAAAAATTTTTTAAAAACAAAACTTCTAAAAATAAACTCAATCAGTGAAAAAGAAAGCTCTACAACTAAACATTTTGACAATTTTTTAAAGAATCGTAGGTAATTTCTCAACAAAAGAAATTCAAAGAAGGAAAGGTATCTAGGAAAAGTAATGATAACAGAAGTGAAAGAATTAGATGAAACTATTTTGAGTGTTTGTGAAAGAGAAATTCAAAGACCAATAGTTTTAGAAGCATCTGGCAGTAGTTCTTTAAAATGCGGCTCCCTGGGCCCTGCCCCAGAACTACTCAGTCAAAATTTCTCAGGTTGATGCCCAGGAAGCCCCAGGAATCTTAACACATGAAAATGTAAGAGTAACTATATTCAAGGGACTCTATAAAGTATGAATCTGCACTTCATATGATTTAACTTGCACTTTAATATAGAAAGCAACAGGGAATTAGCACTGGAGCAGAACAAGGTCAAAGCTATAGTTAAAAAAGAATGTTTTTAGAATCACATTTGTACTTGCCATGAGGTTAACTTATTACAATGAAAAGATAATAAACATTTAATCCTCTGTAAAAAAAACCTGTCTTATGCTAAAATATCAATTTCAATTTCAACTAAATTCAGATATTTAAATGTAAAAAAAATGAAATACATAGTTTTAAACTCTTTTCAGTTTTGTTATTCAAAAATGGTACTTGAATGTTTCCATTAGTATGTATCAGTCTGATTTATGAAAGCAGAAAACAAGTCCTGGTCATTGTACATGAATCAGGATTTAAAGTCTAACTCATCTACAAGCTTCTTTAAAATATCTCACCTGTGAAAAGCTGACATATTTCTCTAGAATTAATTATTCCCTGACTTGTAGTAGGAAACAATCTCCTCAAACACCCTTTGACTCAGTTCTGCCAAGACAGCGCTTTCAGGCTGACCTGAGGGTGAGCCCCGTGTGCTGCCCCTCACTCAGATCACTATCACTAGCCACCTGCACAAGCCTTCGTACTGCTTCACAGATCTGCTGCCTGAACTTTGTGTTCCCACCTCAACCTGTTAGTTATCTGGTACCTCCAAAACAAATTTTCTGACTTCTGTTACTGAGCACCTTTATTTAAATGGTCATTTACAGTAACTCCAACCAAGGACAAAATACTGAACAGTAATGGTTCTCTAATAAATCAAAAGTTATATGCAATTTTTAAAACAGGGAAACATGTTACATCACACAGTAGATATAATAGAGAGGCGGTAAATTTTGATGAATTAATAATATATTTGATGTGCATGATAGGAGGAAACATCAAGGAAATCTTTCATGAAAGAATAGTTCTGTAATTTGAACAATTACCTTTAACTTACCCATTTGTAATTTCTGATTTTTAATGTCTTCCTTTCTTATACTAATGTCACTGAAATATAAGAGAGTGAGGCAATATAAGTGCATTTAGAGAAAAATTTTAAAGAAAAGTCAACTACTTGTCCTTAACCACAACCTTTACTTTTATAAGTCCTTAAAATTTCTTTTAATACAAAGAAGGACTTGAAATCTAATGTCTAAAAAAACCCCACCTCTCCTTCAGGGAGCACATCAGATTCCAAATGGATCATTTCTTAAAGCAGTGATGCTTTCTATTGAACTACACAGTAGTTCATCAAAAACACTACACTCAGACACATTTGCTTTTTCAGTCTGATGTGTCATTTAATCAGTAAACTGTAAGAACAGGTGTTAAGAAGAAGGAAACCAGTGGCATGCTGGTAGAAGTTTAACAGCTGGCACCCTAAGGGGGAAAAAGTCCTGATTTGTAGAATTTGCCAACTTCCAGACCGAAAATCCTCCCACCATGACTAACTTCAAGCTACCACCACGATGTCACTGAATAAGGAGATGAAAAGAGAGCTGCACATGGGGAGTCAGGAGCAACACAAGCCAGGCTCAGCATGGTAGTAGAGGAAACCCAAAGGCACTGAAAACTATCCCTTGTCTTATGAAGACCCCCCCACCTCCTCCATTGCTCTTGACACTGCAGTCCTTACCCAAAACCTCATCAAAGCTTTGTCCAGCTCTTGTCCTCTCAAGCCACACCTTCAGGAACTCCTCTCCTCTCTCTGAATCCAAACTCCCATGACCTTATCACTTCAAATGTTTGCCTTTATTAATAAAACAGAGATGGTGACTTTTCTCACCTTCCTCAAACACTGTATGATTTCTTGGAGTGCTTTCCTATACTAAGTACTTAATGTCTTAAAACAAATTATACAGAATAAGGCCTGTAATTAATTTTTGACTTGGTTTAACAACTAATACAGCAGCAAAATGGAGAAAAGCAATTAAATATTACTGAACAGCATTATGTTGAAAAGTAGATGACAATTATGAATTAACCAATTTCTAAATACTATTCACATATTTATGCTGCCTTACATAAATATACACTTTAAGAATATAAAATATATCCTGCAAATATAAAACAAACAGTTCCAGTTTCTTATTTTTAAAATGTGATATTGCAGTGTCAGAAAGATCCTAGTAACAATCCCCACTCCTACCAACAGTATAGTCTTGGACAGATTTCTTAACCTTCCTAGGATTCTTTTTTTTTTGAGAGTCATAAAATCTATCTCAGAAGGTTCTCGTAAAGATTAAGTGAAAATATCTTCAAAACACACAGTGCTGAAACATAATGAATGCTCAAAAATAGCAGCTACTTATTATTATAGTTTTCTACATACTTACTGTCCCAGACCTAGCAAGCCTTTTATAAGAGTTTCTAGAGTTATGGCAGCAAAGTCTCTTTATTAGAATTCTAAATATCCACATGGTTTTTAATATATTCCCTACATGCTCTGACGTCCAATGCCTCTGAATCCAGTACAACCACAGCCTCAAGTCTACCTCACTCAGGCGGTTAGTGCCCACAGCTGCTGTTTCTAAACCCCTAAATCTACAACATAACCTTTTGTAAAAGGCCAGGCTAGTAGCCTACTTAACTGGAAACAGAAACTAAAATACATCACTGTGTTCTTAAGAGTTTGAAAAACTAACAGAAGAAAGCCAAAAGAGACAGAGTTACTCAATTTACTTTATGTCCACTAATACAGCTTTCATTCAATAACTAGACAATGATAGACAGATGTATATAGAGAGAAATGAATGTAAATCGCCTAGATAAATTAGTGGAATTATTTTAATAGTAGAATAAATGAATAAGTTACTATAATCAGGTATATTGCAAGAATGCAAGGATGCTTAATTAAGTTAGAAATTTATGAAAGGCTGCACATATCAAAGAGTTGTTACGAATGTTCATCTCAATAAACACCAAAATGGCAGTCAGTTAAAGTATATGTCTATTTATTAGGCCTTAAAATCTTTTAAAAATTAGGAATAAATGGTTTTTTTACCAGGAAAAACAAATAGTAATTAGTATATGCATAATTTAACTGAAGAGTCACTTTCATAACAACTAGGAGCATGGTTCTACAAGTCCTGGCCAATGTAGTAAAACATTAAAGAGAAATTAGACACACACTAATGGAAATAGAAGATAAAATAATCATTATCAGTAAATATCTTGTCTCCTACTTGCTAGAGAAAAATTTCATCAAATGACTCTACAACTCGAAGTACAGACTTGCAGTTTCTACGTGGTTGCAATAGACAAGGTATCCATTCCTTCCTTCATCCTTCTCATGAGTAAAGGAATTATAGTAACCCACCATACCCAAATAGTCCTGAATCTCTCTCTCTCTCTCTCTCTCTCTCTCTATCGTTTCTTTCTCTTACCGTGAGTAGCACCTACTTTAAGGCTCTAATCCCATTATGTTCCCTTTCAGGGAACCGAGCCCACACGCCCCCACCCAATCAACTTTTTTCCCATTTCAGAAACACTGTCTCTCTTTACCCTCTCTCCTACTACCCTTCCTCACTCCCTTCACCACCAGTCCTCTGGCCTCCTTATTAAACTTCAAACACACAAGCAGCTCCCATCTCAGAATCTTCTAACTTCCCTCCAGCTACACAAACAGCAGGATGGCTTAAATGTTCACTTTCCTCATCATCTAACATTCTATGTATTTGTTTTACGTATTTATTTTGCTTTTTGCAGTTTCCCCACAACTAGGCAAGTTTTTCCTGAAGGAAGAATTTCTAGTCCACTTTGTATGAAAAGAGGTGGGACATGAAGAAGGATCCTTGGTGATTAATGGGAAGCAATGAAAGATCAGAGGCTTAGAAAGGACAAGATTGGGAGACTGTTGACAAAGTGTATAAGTTAGAAGCATGTAATGTACCTCCTCAAAGGAGTTCAACAGGCAAGAGAATTTTTCCCATGCCAGTCAATACTCACCAAAAAAATCCCCACTGCCGAGATCATTATTATTATGGTCAATAAATACCTTTTCTCAGCCATCTCAGTATATGCATGATAGGTATTTGTTGAATAAATTAAGAAATGTACACAAATGACTATAGAACTAAAATACCCAAAAGAATCAATTAAAAATATTTTAATCAGTCAAATGTAGAGTAAGATGGTTACTTTAAATATTGTAAGAAAAATAGCAGCTTTTACTAAGCTCTCCAATGAGTTAGAAAATATAATGAAAAAAGAAATCCCTATTCAAACCACAAGAACTAAAATAAATATGAATACCCTAACTAGAAGTTCATGTACACTATATAAACACCATCAAGAATTTTACTAAGAAATACAGAGAAGATTTGAGCAAATTAAAGGATGTAGCATGGTCCCTGGATTAGAAAAATAATGGATATTTAAAAGATATCAATTATTCTCCAATGAATCTATAGGTTTAAAATAATTCTAGTCGCAATAGTTTTGTCTTTACAAAATTATTCTAAACTTTGCCACACAAATAGAAAAGAACCCCAAAATAAAAATAAGTAATGGGAGAAGACTATAGACCTGGCAGATAGATATTAAAGCAAATTATAAACTCACAAAGGTAAAACACTGTAATTTTGGCACAATTAAACAGAAAAGATATTCATAAATAGATAGTGGTGGAATGTAGTAGAAGATAAAGGAGACTGGGAAAAATGTACTGTAGCATACGTGAAAATAAGCCTCAGGTAAATAAAGAACTAACTAAATGTTAAAAAATATAATATGAAAAGGAAGAAAATTGTGCTAAATATTTACTTTTTGTCAAATGTAAATATATAAATTTTACAATCATAATAAGTAAAACTTCTATATATTAAAAATGATATAACTGGAATTAAGTCACCAGAAGGGCAGGGACTTTGTCCTAGTCACTGCTCTATCTCCAGAGTTTAGAACAGTGGCTGGTCCACTGCAGATTTGTAAATAATTTAGTTTTCCCAAATGATAGCATTTGAGTTCACTCCTTTGAGGCAAACTTAGTCCAGGTTTTTTTTACATGAAAAAAATGGTGCATCTGCATTTTCTACCACCAAAAAAGTCATCTGGGATTCTGACAGGGATTGCACTTAATCTGTAGATGTTTGGAAGTACTGCCATCTTAACATTCGTTAAATCTTCTGATCAGTGACCGTGGGAAGTTTTTCCAATTATTAAGATAGTCCTTAATTTCTTTCAACAATGCTTTGTACTTATCAGAGTGTAATTTTTCCACTTGTTTTGTTAAATTTATCCCCAAGTAGAATATTCTTTTCGATGCCAATTGTAAGTGGAATTGTTTTAATTTCATTTTTTGATTGTGCACTGCAAGTGCATAGAAATACAATTGATTTTTGTATATTGATTTTGTATATTGCTACCTTGTTGAACCATTTATAAGTTTTAGTAGTTTAAAGTAGATTCCTTAAGAATTTCTACATACTTAATTATATCACCAGAAAATAGAGATAATTTTACTCCTTTCTTTCTAATATAGATGCCATTTATTTCTTTCTTTTGCTCAATTGCCTTGCCTAGAACTGCCAGTACTATGTTGAACAGAAGTGTAAAGAGTGTACATCCTTGTTGTTTTCCTGATCTTAGATGGAGAATATTAACTCTTACACCATTAAGTATGATGTAAGCTGTAGGTTTTCCATGCATGCGCTTTAGCAGGTTAAGGAAGTTCCCTTCTATTACTAGCTTGTTGAGTGTTTTCATCATGATGGGGTGTTGGATATTTTCAAATGTTTTTTCTAAGTCTGTTAAGATGATCTTGTGATTTTTTTCCTTTTTAATTCTATTGATATGATTGATGCATTACTTAACTGGTTATCAGATGTTAAACCAATCTTGCATCCCAGGGATAAAACAAGCTAATTCTAAAATGCATACAGAATTTCAAAGGACTCAGGATAGCCAAACAATCATGAAAAAGGAAAAAGAACAAAGTAGGACTCACACTTTCCAATTTCAAAACTTACTACAAAGGAAGGGTAATTAAGGCAGTGTGATATTGGTACAAATATAGACATATAGATCAACTGAATAGAATTCAGAGTACAAAAATAAACCTGTATATTGATGGCAAACTGATTTTCAATAAAGGTGTCAAAACCATACAAATATTGCTGGGACAACTGGATTATCCACACAAAAAATATGAAGTTAGACCATTAACTCACACTGTATACAAGTATTAACTCAAAGTGGCTCAAAGACATAAATGTAAGAGCAAAATTGTAAAATTCTTAGAAGAAAATAGGGGTAAAACTTCATACCCTTAGTTTTTGCCATTTATGAGGCATAATATTATGAGTGCTTTCAAAGAAATTGGTAGGAAAAGTAGTAAAATCCTCAAAAAGAAGAGGGGGAAGATAAAAACAGCCAATTCAAAAATACATATAAACACCAAATAAACACAAAAAATTTCAACATCACTAGTTGCTAAGAAATAAAAATAAAAACAAAGTTTATTTAACTATCAATGTATCATGGTGATAAGGAAACGGACAAGCACAGCACATTAGATATAGATATGGATATAAATATAAATATAGATATGAGTACACATACACTACACATATGCATACAGATATTACATGGATGTTGAATTGTTACTTTAAAAAATTCCTGAACAGACACACACAAAAACACACATGCACAAATTATAACAAAGGGTATTAGTGGTTACACTGTACTATAAAATTATATAGATGGATTACAATGAGAATCTAGGCATGAAAATTAGTTTTTAAAAATGTATATACAAATGGCACTTTCCCTTTAGCGTGATCAAAGGAGTCAAAAGGCCAATGAAGAAGGGAGCATTTGTGGAGAAAGGCAGGCAGCAACCTCAGCAGAGTGACCACAAAAATGTTTCTGTTGTTACAGCCCAACACCCAGGAATGCAGGCAACAGGTACCATGGGGTGTGCTCACCCATGACGGTAACACCCTGATCCATTACCTGCTTTGGAAGTAACAAGCTGCAGCACAAGAGGCCTTCTCGTTACAATGCCGGACCCTCGAGGGAGAAAGTCCCTAAAAAAAAAAAAAGAAGGAAATAACAGATTAAGGTACTTTGAATAATTCTGATCACCTATAAATGTCTAACTCAAGTTCACAGTTACTTTAATTTCCAACTTTTTGATGCATCACATGTCTACAGAATACTAGGCCCAACCTACAAAAGAAGCATTTGCAAAGTAATAAAAAAAAGAAGTAGAGGAGAAAGGCCTCTGCCATTGAATAGTAATCCATGTGCATTATTATAATAACCTCACTAGAATATGACACTCATCCATTTAGCTGGAATTAATAAAATTTTGCATTAAATTATTGTGTACTGTCAATTCACTTTTATTTTCAGAGCATCAGCATTTATAAAAGCATTTGATGCAGAAATGAATCCTTATACTTTTTGGTAATTAAAACATTCAATACTCTGTCCAGCTTCAAGATCAATAATAGCATCATCAAATACTAACCATTATTAAAGGTAATAAAGTCTTATTAGATGTATCTTCTAAACATCCTAAAAATTTTCTCTAATAAAAGGTCGCACATAGAATGTGGGATGAGGTAGAGATAAATATTGTATATGTAGAAATTAATAGCAGAAAATAATATTGCAGTGTGAGTGTTGGTTGTTCTCATTCATGATAGATCTTAGTTTATTCTTTTCTTATTGAAGTATAGTTGATATACAATCTTATATTGGTTTCAAGTACACAGCACAGTGGTTCAACAGTTATCCATATTATTAAATCCTCACCCTAACTCACCCTAGTGCAGTTACTATCTGTCAACATAGGAAAATGTTATATAATCACTGGTTATATTGGGAGTTTTTTTTTAAGGGAGCTTTTCAATAAATAAAGACTCAGTTTAAAATGGCATGTTAATACACACTAGATCAATAAAACTGTAGAAAAAAAGTATTTTGTAACTACATCTGCAATGCCACAAACATCAGTATTGATTCTGCACTACCCAATACTTTGTAAACATACCTATAACACAACTTTTAAACACTTTTGGAATGCCTCACAACTTTTAGGAGACCCACCTATAGGTGTGCAGCACCTGTACTCTTACTAAGCTCCAGGGGATTCTGATGCTCACCATGGCTGGAGTGATTACAGCTTCATGTTGGGATATATTACTCAACAATTTAGTGGGTGACAATGGCATAGGGCTTACTATGAGTTTTCTAGGACATTTTGCAGGACAGTTTCAACACATTTGGGATCTCAAAGAAGAGCAACTTAAACAACTGGTAAAAGCCAGTGAGAATGCTGCAGAACCCAAGCCTTTGGATACTTGGAGAGTTACAGAGACAAGAGTAAGGAGAATTTCTCCTGCTATGACTAATTTATTTTGCAAGTGCTAGTGTAAATAAGGAAATCATAGTAAACCGCCCCTTAACCAAGTTAATGGCTTTACTCCTTAAGTCTGAGGCTGTTTCATCTGGCATGTCATTTGTATGTGACTGAAATAGAGAATAGTTATATTACAGGCTTGCTTTTCCTCTAAAAAAATGCTACCTGAAATAAATATTATTTATTCATCCAAAAATTTTCACTGAGGAATTAAGAAGTGCTAGGTAGATGCTGTGGGCCCAGCCTGCACTAGGTAGACACCAGGGGTTTAAAATCTCATGTGATGATGAAGACATCTATCTACAAAACTGTTACAGGAGGGAGAAGATAAACTACATTAGGTTCAGAAAAGAGAGATTGATACTCTCCTTTTAAAAATATCTGAATGTATATAATTAATACACTTTTAATATTCCCCAGGAACTATATTAGAATATTTGCTAGTTTTGATGATTTCAATAATCACTTAAACTGTAATAAAAACAAGGAGAGCATCTACTCTGTGCCTAGAACCAAAAAGGAAGAAGTTGATTTGAGTATAAAAATAGAGAAGAAAACAAAACAAGAAAACTCCAGGGCAAAGAGCTGGAAGGAATCTACTGGAGCTGTTAGGACCATGAATGAGGTTTTAGGATGTATACATGCCGAAGAGAAATATTCAGGTTTAAAAGCCTGAATAAAGCCATTTAATAAAAATACATACATTTATTCTTAAAAAAAATAATATAGAAGAAGGAAGGAAAGAGGGATGGAAGGAAAAGAAGAAGAAAGGAGGTCTAGTTACATACATAATACCTTCATGCCAAGGACCTATTTCATCTCATGCCTATGACCATATATTTATAATGAAGATTTAGTAACAATCCCTTTGAACATTATTAGAGCAAAACAGAATGTATTAAACATTTTAAATAGCAAATAATTATCATGTTTGGCTGCAAAGTAAGTCCATAGATACATCTAATGTTTCTCTCTTTTGTATCAAGCAAAGAGAACTTTGTATTAAGAGTTCAACAATTGAGTGGGTGATATGGCATAGGGAATGTTATGAGTTTTGCAGGAAATTTAGTACACAACCCCCTTTTTTGCTAACTCATGCCTACTGGCCCCCTTCATGGCTCTCACAGTCCTACCTCCACAGCACACATTCTCACCAAAAGTCAAAGATTTGGTAACCAAATCCTGCTATTTCAAGTCTCTCTTAACTTCACAAAGTATCTGAGTTCAACAAAGCACTAAGAGAGACATTTCTCTCTTGTGAAGAGTGAGTGGCTTATATGGTATCCTGAAGATTCATGTCATGCTGATGATCCAGCAGCATGGAAAACACATGCCCAGCACACTCATGCTATGAGAGCTCAGGGGATGAGCCCTCAGATGAAACAGAGAACCTTGCTTTGAGTCCCAACTCTGCCACTGAGTGGGCAAAATTCCCTCGAAATCTGTTTCTTTTGCCACTAAAGTGAGATAATCCCATGGATCAAATGAAATGCAAAATAGGGCAACTTTTAAAAATTGAAATATAGTTGATACAGTACATTGGTTTCAGGTATACAACATAGTGATCTGACAATTATATATATTACTAAATATTCACCATGATTAGTTACCATCTGTCAACATACAAAGATATTACATTATTTACTATATTCCCTATGCTGTACTTTCATCCCTGTAACTAGTTTATTTTATAATTAATTAAAGTTTACACCTCTTTATCCCCCTCACCTATTTCACCTTACCTGCCCCCCAGCAACCTCCAATCTGTCCTCTACGAGTTTGTTTTGTTCATTTGTTCACTTGTTTTATTTTTCATATTCCACACAAAAGTGAAATAGTGCAATATGTGTCTTTGTCTGACTACCCTTTAGATTCATCCATGTTGTCACAAATGGCAAGATTTCCTTCTTTTTTAAAGCTGAGTAATATTCCATTGCATATATGTACCACTTCTTTTTTATTTATTCATCTATCGATGGAGATTAGGTTGATACCATATACTGGCTACTGCAAATAATGCTAAAATAAACAGAGGAGTGCATATATCTTTTTGAATTCATTTTTCAGTTTGCTTTCTTCAGTTAAACTCACAGAAGTGGAATTACTAGGTAGTATTTTTATAAATTTCTGTTTTTAATTTTCTGAGAACCCTCCTTACTGCTTTCCATAGTGGCTGCATCAATTCACATTCCCACCAACAGTGTATGAGAGTTCCCTTTTCTTCACATCCTCAAACATACAGCAACGTTTTAAAACAACCACCACCATAGAAAACGTAGTATATTATTATTGCTGCAATATAGCCACAGTATGTTTTCTCTGATATTGTAGCATTCTCTCATTTTAAAAAAGTGTCTACACACAATATTTTAATATTTTATGAATGGAATTTGAAGATGAAGAGGTACAGACCCCACCTGAACTGTCCCCTTGGTGTTGACCAGTTGCTCTAGTTTAGACAGCTCAGTTCCTTATTCCCACCTCCATCAACTGGGAACCAAGACACTGGTACAAACAATCATGAATAATTCATTAGCCACTGAGTGCAACCAATGGTTTGAATTTTATTTTTTTTCTGGCAATAGATGGTTGGGTTCTCCTATAAGAACATCTTATGGGAAAATTACTTTGCTAAATTAATGCAGAAAAAAATAATGACTGTGCCTTTATCACTACTGTGGATTTAAATTATACCTTTGTCATTTATGATTGATAGGATATTCAAGGTAAAAAGTGACAAGAGTCATCTGAAGACTAAGCATTACTGAACTGGCCCCATTCTATTGTCTGACTGCCTTTTTCATGGTTGGACTAAACAGATTTTTAAGACAGAAGGAGTGTTCCCCTCTCTGTGCCATATGGCAGCTGCAATTCAAATGCCTTTCTTCTCTCTCAGCCTACTTTAATAAAGCATTAATCTGTGTACTCTTAACAGCTGGTCTTCAGGCAGTAAGTCAATGCTCTTTTATGGTTTCCTGACTCCTGCACAAAAAGTAGAGCCTAATTCCCATGCTATAGTCTAAGAGCCATCTTGATAATATTTCTTATTGGCTCTCCCAGAAACTTGGTTTCCAAGAGATACTGTTGCTCCACTAGGAAATGATTTGCCTTTGGACACCTAAAAAAGGAGTGCACACTTGCTGCATCAACAAAGCTAAAAGGAATTTTCCCTCTTAACAGCAAATAAAGTAACTACAGAGATGTTTTTCTTCAACTCAGATGGAAACAAGCATTAACCAGATGATCTGTTCATAGATGTTTAACATCTGCCCTTGACTGGGGATAAGAAACATAATTCATACTCTCCAAGAACTTAATTCATGTAGGATTCATCCAAAGATAAAGAAGTTTAATCTTAGAGGAGAATGGAATGCAAATGATTACAATAAGCATGACAGGCACTATGGTTAAGCTCCATGCAAGGTGAAGTACTGACACAGAGCAGAGGATAATCTCTTCTGCTTGTGGGACTAGCCAGAAACCATTCCAGAGAGACATGAGGCAGGAGGCATTGCACAGGAGGATAATCTCTTCTGCTTGTGGGACTAGCCAGAAACCATTCCAGAGAGACCTGAGGCAGGAGGCATTGCACAGAGGATCAGGATGTGCAAAGACATGGAAGACCAAAGTAACACAGAACATTAAGGAACTGTAAATACTAAAGGAATACTCTTATCCACTACAGAATGCTGTGGAGCAAAGGCTGGAGAAAGAGACAGAAGCAGACCCGGAAACCCTCACCTAGATTTTTTTCTTCCTGTGAGAATTGGAAGGCACTAAAAAAGGTTTTAATGATCAGATTTGCATTTCAGAAAACTCACTGGGGAACTATACAGAGAATGTTGAAAAGGGGAAAGACAAGGGGAGGGAGAGTAGTCACTAGCCAGTCTAGGTCACAAAAGAAGAAGAAGGTGGTGAAGATTAAGTCTTAATTAACAGGAATGGTAGATATGGGAAGATGACAGCAGAGAGAGTGGAAAATTGACAGAACTTAATGATCACCTTGATGTGGAATGAAGTGACATGAAAGAGTTAGGATAAATCTCACATTTCTGATTTGGGTAGCTGGTTGAATAGTGGTGCCATTATCCAGAATAGGGAATATAGAAAGGCCCAGTTATAGCTGAAATTTATGCAGTGTTTTCCATGTACCAGGCACCATTCTTATTTGATACTCTTAACAACACTATGAGGTAGGTATTCTTGTTATTCTCACAGATAAGGAAACTGAGGCACAGAGAGGTCACATAACTTTCTCAGGACCACAAAGCTCTTAAGTGACAGGTCTGGGACTCATACCTAGACAGTCCAACTCTAGCATCTCTACTAATGTAACCATTAGACTATGCTATATTGTGAAAGAAATGGCTGAAGAAGATGAGGGAATATATTTGGATATGTTGATCTTTAGCAGCCTAAAAAATATATAGATGGAGCAAATAGTTAAACTAAGCAGTTGAAACTCAGGACAAAAGTCCTGTCTGGAAATAATAATTTGACAATCATCAATGGAGCAGGTAGGTGAAGCCATGAGAACAGATGAGTAGGAATGGAGTGGAGAAAAATGATAATCATGGATTCTGGGAAATACCAACACTTAATGGGATTGAAAGGGGCACCTAAAACATAAGTCAAATGCTCAAAGGCACAAATATCCCCAGAGTCACACTAGCCTCTTAAACATCTCCACTTAGATATCTCAAACTCAATCTCTACAACTTAATTCATTATTATATATCCAACAGGTTTCTCCTCCTTCATTCTCCATCATGATCCATATCATCTGTATGCACACAGTCAGCCAAGCCAGGTATGAGGGAATCATCCATCCTCCAGCTTCCTCTGTGCTCATACTCAAAATTGTTCATTATGTCCTGCTGATTCTACTTTCTTAATATCCCTAAATGCATACACTTCTTTCTCTATTTCAGTCATCACTCCAGGTACCAACTCTCACTAATCTCCCAGTTAATTCCACTATATCTTTTTGAGCACCTTTCATTCCAACCAACAGCAGCATAAGTGCCATGACATTATTTCCTGACTATAAATCATTTAATGGCGCCCCATTGTCTTTATCATGAAATTCAAACCATAAACAAAGCAGAAAAAAAAGCCGTGCCCTCTACTCAAACTTTCTGTGTGTCACTATGCTCTCAGGCTCAGTGCCTTGGCACACACCACACTCTCCCATCATTGGGTGCCCTCCCTCAACTTCTCCCTCTAGCCAACTCCTACATAATCTTTCATACTCAGGTCCATGTCATCTTTTCTGAGAAGCCTTCTTTGACATTCCTCTTACATGCCTCTATCTAAGTTCTCAATACACACTTTTCACTTTGGTCTATTTACATGTCTGCTCCCTGTATTGTATTCCTCCCTGTGTCTACTTCAGTGCCTAAGTATTAAATATTTTTAATACTTTCTATCTGCCCTTTCAAGAAGATTTCTCATTGCCCACATACTCATAATGTGGAGGGAAATACACCCATATCTGATTCTCCATCTGGCAGAAAACTAAGTCACATTTTACATGGTCAGAAAGAACAGGTACGATAATTTTCAATTTACCAATAATTTTCTGATGTCACTTAAATTAATATATTTTATTATGGATGTCTAGGGTCCAACAGCATTCACCAAAGTAAAAAAATACAGAACATCATGTGGGCCAACGTGACTATCTAAAGATAGAGAGTAGAACTGGGAGGAGACATTTTTTAATCCCAGAGCCAATATACTTTTAAAAAGAGAAATCTCTTCTAAAAAATTATCTTTAAAGTACAATTTCTTGTGCTCCAAAATAATTCATGTAGGATTACTATCTCAGTCCTTCAAAAGGATAACCCAATTAAAGATCTGGGACAGAGAGAAAGAGGTAAAGGAGAGAGAGAAAGAAACAGAGACAAGTCATTGCCAAATACTGTCCACCTCCTATCCCAAGAAGCAGTGAGGTCATATATTCTACACGCTGAACACAAGGTTGCTGTTAAAATGGCTTTGTGCTTCCATGCCAGAATTCTGGAACTTTGCCAATTATTACAATGCCACTTTAATTGCCAAAGGAAGTAATTATGCCAAAATCCACAGATTTAGTTGGAAATTTTCCACTGAAGTTTCTTTTTCCCTAAATTCTTAGCACAGTAAGAATGTTACCACTTAGCAGATTTGTAAAAGATCACATTTTTCTGCTATCAGTTACTCTATGATTTGACATACTCCATAAATACCACCATCATTTTGTTTGAAAAACATAGCTACAAATCCAGTTGCAGGGAACACTCTGTTTTAATTTTTTTTTACTACATCTAAGAAATGTTAATATTTACCTTTCATTAATAAAACTCAAATTTTCTAAGCAATATACTTTCATTAAATATAATTAATTAATAATTAATGGTTTTCATTACAACATTCAAAATGCAGAATTTTCTGAGTCATACGTCTATAACCCAAATGAAGAAGCCAGTTCTCAATTTTTTACTATGTGTTCTACCCACCAGGAAACACTCTAAAAAAATTAATGCTTTCATATTTAATCCACTTCACTGAATTATTTACAAAGCCAGTTTGTTCAAGAATTTAAAGCACCAGATTAATGAGTCCCAGTTTAAGTAGTGGCCTTTGTCACTCTATTCCAAATCACAAATTATTCATTACCCTGGGTAGCTGTCACATAAATGGATGAAAAAGGGACAACTAAACAAAGTGCTAGTTGCCTGCCCAATTTCCATCTCTCCTTTTCTTATTAATAGAATACCAATTTCACTGAGAATGGCAACATGCCCAACTTTAATAGGTAAATAAACAGATAACTAACTAAATAAATGTACACAGTCTCCCTGGCAAATGGGAAGTTCACATCACGAAGTTTTAGTCAATAAAATATAATTAGGTGGGAGCCAAGCTGGCGGTGTGAGTAGAGCAGTGGAAATCTCCTCCCAAAACCATATACATCTTTGAAAATACAACAAATACAACTATCCCTAAAAGAGAGACCAGAAGATACAGGACAACATCCAGGCTACATCTACACTTGCGAGAATGCAGTGCCTCATGAAGGGGGTAAGATACAGGCCGCAGACTAGCAGGACATGAGTGCCCCTCACCCCAGTGCCCAGCGGGAGGAAAGGAGCCAGAGAGGAGAGGGAGAGGGAGCCCAGGACTGCTAAATACCCAGCCTTAGCCATCCGCATGGGGAGCGTAGACACACAGTGCATGGGGTGCTGGATACTAGGGAAAGGGGACAGTAAAACCTGCGAGCCAGTCCCCGTGGCCAGCGTCCCTGGGACAAAGAAAAGCGAGTGCTTTCTGAAAGTCTTAAAGGAACAGAAACCCAACAACTAGACGGAAGCATCCTGGGACACTTAGCCTAGCAGCTGGGAATCCCAGGTAACTCCAGGTGCCCCAACCCCCTGGTTGGCAGCACAGCTTGGAGGCCACTCACGGGGATAAAGAGCCTCCCACCCATTCCCCTTCCAGTGCTGCTCCGCCATAGCAGAGCAGAAGCTTGAGGCTGGCCGTGCCCACAGCAGCCAGGCAGAGCTTCTTTCACAGCAGCTGGGCAAGAATCAGAGATCCCATTTGTGCGCAGCTGCCCAGCACAAGCCACTATGGGTGACCATTCTCCCAGGAGAGGAAGGCCACAAACCAGCAAGACGGGATGGTCTCCCAGCCAACACTCATGCCAGCTCCCCACAACAACCTCTATCACCATGAAAAGGCAGAAGAATTTGATCCAGACCAAAATCACAGAGACAACCTCTGAGAAGGAGCTTAGAGAGAGAGACCTAACCAATCTTACTGAAAAAGAATTCAAAATAAAGTCATAACCATGCTGAGGGAGATGCAAAGAAAAATACAAAAGCTAACAGACAAAGTAGGGAGGGAGACTACAGAAATAAAACAATCTTTGGAAGGCTTTATAAGCAGAATGGATGAGATGCAAGAGGCCATTGATGGAATAGAAACCAGAGAACAGGAATGCATAGAAGCTGATGCAGAGAGAGATAAAAGGATCTCCAGGAATGAAACAATATTAAGAGAACTGTGTGACCAATCCAAAAGGAACAATATCCACATTATAGGGGTACGAGAAGAAGAAGAGAGAAAAACAGGGACAGAAGGTGCATTTGAAGAAATAATTGTTGAAAACTTCCCCAAACTGGGGGAGGAAATAATCAATCAGACCACAGAAATACACAGAAATCCCAAAAGAAAGGAGGACAACACCAAGACACATAATAATTAAAATGGCAAAGATCAAGGACAAGGACAGAGTACTAAAGGCAATAAGAGAGAGAGAGAAAAGGTAACCTACAAAGGAAAACCCATCCAGCTATCATCAGACTTCTCAACAGAAACCTTACAGACCAGAAGAGAATGGCATGATATATTTAATGCAATGAAACAGAAGGGCCCTGAACCAAGAATACTGTATCCAGCACGATTATCATTTAAATACGAAGGAGGGATTAAACAATTCCCAGACAAGCAAAAGTTGAGGGAATATGCCTCCCACAAACCACTTCTACAGGGTAATTTAGAGGGACTGCTCTAGATGGGAGCACTCCTAAGGCTAAACAGATGACACCAGAGAAAATAAAATCACAGCAAAGAAAGCAGACCAACCAAATACTAACTAAAGGCAAAAAATAAAATCAACTACTCACAAAAGCAGTCAAAGGAAACACAAAAGAGTACAGAATAAAACACCCAACATATAAAGAATGGAGGAGGAGGAATAAGAAGGGAGAGAAATAAAGAATCACCAGACAGTATCTATAATAGCTCAGTAAGCGAGATAAGTTACCCAGTAAGATACTAAAGATGCTAACCTTGAACCTTTGGTAACCAAGAATCTAAAGCCTGCAATGGCAATAAGTACATATCTTTCAGTAATCACCCTAATATAAATGGACTGAATGGACCGATCAAAAGACACAGACTAACAGAATGGATAAATAAGCAAGACCCATCTTTATGCTGCTTACAAGAGATGCACCTCAAACCCAAAAACATGCACAGACTAAAAGTCAAGGGATAGAAAAAGATATTCCATGCAAGCAACAGGGAGAAAAAAGCAGGTGTTGCAGTACTAGTATCAGACAAAATAGACTTCAAAACAAAAAAAGTAACAAGAGATAAAGAAGGACATTACATAATGACAAAGGGCTCAGTCCAACAAGAAGATAAAACAATTATAAATATATATGTACCCAACCCAGGAGCACCAATATATGTAAAACAAATACTAACAGAACTAAAGGAGGAAATAGAATGCAGTGCATTCATTTTAAAGGACTTCAACACACCACTCACTCCAAAGGATAGATCCACCAGACAGAAAATAAGTAAGGACACAGAGGCACTGAACAACACAGTAGAACAGATGGGCCTAATAGACATCTACAGAACTCTACATCCAAAAGCAGCAGGATACACATTCTTCTCAAGTGCATATGGAACATTCTCCAGAATAGACCACATACTGGACCACAAAAAGAGCCGCAGTAAACTCAAAAAGACTGAAATTCTACCAACCAACTTATCAGACCACAAAGGAATAAAACTAGAACTAAATTATACAAACAAAGCAAAAAAGGCCAACAAACCCATGGAGGCTTAACAACATGCTCCTAAATAATCAATGAATCAATGACCAAATTATAAATAGAGATCAAGCAATATATGGAAACAAATGACAACAACACAAAGCCCCAATTTCTGTGGGACACAGCGAAAGCAGTCTTAAGAGGAAAGTATATAGCAATCCAGGCATATCTAAAGAAGGAAGAACAATCACAAATGAATAGTCTAATGTCAGAATTATCAAAAAAGGAAAAAGAAGAACTAATGAGGCCTAAAGTCAACAGAAGGAGGGACATAATAAAGATCAGAGAAGAAATAAATAAAATTGAGAAGAATAAAACAAAAGAAAAAAATCAATGAAACCAAGAGCTGGTTCTTTGAGAAAATAAACAAATAGATAAGCCTCCAGTCAAACTTATTAAGAGAAAAAGAAAGTCAACACACATCAACAGAATCAGAAATGAGAAAGGAAAAATCATGACAGACCCCACAGAAATACAAAGAATTATTAGAGAATACTATGAAAACCTATATGCTAACAAGCTGGAAAACCTAGAAGAAATGGACAACTTCTTAGAAAAATACAACCTTCTAATACTGACCAAGAAAGAAACACAAAATCTAAACAAACCAATTACCAGAAAAGAAATTGAAGCGGTAATCAAAAAACTACCCAGAAACAAAACCCCGGGCAAGATGGATTTACCTCGGAATTTTATCAGACATACAGGGAAAACATAATACCCATTCTCCTTAAAGTTTTCCAAAAAATAGAAGAGGAGAGAATATTCCCAAACTCATTCTATGAAGCCAACATCACCATAATACCAAAACCAGGCAAAGACCCCACCAAAAAAGAAAACTACAGACCAATATCCCTGATGAATGTAGATGCAAAAATACTCAACAAAATATTAGCAAACTGAATTCAAAAACACATCAAAAGGATCATACACCATGACCAAGTGGGATTCATCCCAGGGATGCAAGGATGGTACAACATTCGAAAATCCATCAACATCATCCACCACATCAACAAAAAGAAAGACAAAAACTACATGATCATCTCCATAGATGCTGAGAAAGTATTTGACAAAATTCAACATCCATTCGTGATAAAAATTCTCAACAAAATGGGCATAGAGGGCAAGTACCTCAACATAATAAAGGCCATATATGATAAGCCCACAGCCAACATCATACTTAACAAAGAAAAGCTGAAAGCTTTTCCTCTGAGATCGGGAACAAGACAGGGATGCCCACTCTCCCCACTGTTATTCAACATAGTACTGGAGGTCCTAGCCACAGCAATTAGACCAAACAAAGAAATACAAGGAATCCAAACTGGTAAAGAAGAAGTAAAACTGTCACTATTTGCAGATGACATGATATAGTACATAAAAAACCCTAAAGACTCCACTCCAAAACTACTAGAACTGATATAGGAATACAGCAAAGTTGCAGGATACAAAACTAACACACAGAAATCTGTGGCTTTCCTGTACACTAACAATGAACTAACAGAAAGAGAAATCAGGAAAACAATTCCATTCACAATTGCATCAAAAAGAATAAAATACCTAGGAATAAACCTAACCAAGGAAGTGAAAGACCTATACCCTGAAAACTACAAGAGACTCTTAAGAGAAATTAAAGAGGACACTAGAAAATGGAAACTCATTCCGTGCTCATGGCTAGGAAGAATTAATATCACCAAAATGGCCATCCTGCCCAAAGCAATATACAGATTTGATGCAATCCCTATCAAATTACCAACAATATTCTTCAATGAACTGGAACAAATAGTTCAAAAATTCATATGGAAACACCAAAGACTCCTAACAGCCAAAGCAATCCTGAGAAGGAAGAATAAAGTGGGGGGGCTCTCACTCCCAAACTTCAAACTCTACTACAAAGCCACAGTAATCAAGACAATGTGGTACTGGCACAAGAACAGAGCCACAGACCAGTGGAACAGAATGGAGAGTCCCGATATTAACCCAAACATATATGGTCAATTAATATTCGATAAAGGAGCCATGGACATACAATGGGGAAATGACAGTCTCTTCAACAGATGATGCTGGCAAAACTGGACAGCTACACATAAGAGAATGAAACTGGATCACTGTCTAACCCCATACACAGAAGTAAATTCGAAATGGATCAAAGACCTGAATGTAAGTCATGAAACCATAAAACTCTTAGAAAAAAATCATAGGCAAAATTCTCCTGGACATGAATATGAGCAACTTGTCCATGAACATAACTCCTCAGGCAAGGGAAACAAAAGCAAAAATGAACAAGTGGAACTATATCAAGCTGAAAATCTTCTGTACAGCAAAGGACACCATCAATAGAACAAAAAGGTACCCTACAGTATGGGAGGATATATTCATAAATGACAGATCCGTAAAGGGTTGACATCCAAAATATATAAAGAGCTCATTCACCTCAACAAACAAAAAGCAAATAATACAATTAAAAAAAAGGGCAGAGGAGATGAACAGACAGTTCTCCAAAGAAGAAATTCAGATTGCCAAAAGACACATGAAAAGATGCTCCACATTACTATTCATCAGAGAAATGCAAATTAAAACCACAATGAGATATCACCTCACACCAGTAAGGATCGCCACCATCCAAAAGAAAAACAACAACAAATGTTGGCGAGGTTGTGGAGATAGGGGAACCCTCCTATACTGCTGGTGGGAATGTAAATTAGTTCAACCATTGTGGAAAGCAATATGGAGGTTCCTCAAAAAGCTCAAAATAGACATACCATTTGACCCAGGAATTCCACTTCTAGGAATTTACCCTAAGAATGCAGCAGCCCAGTTTGAAAAAGACAGATGCACCCCTATGTTTATCGCAGCACTACTTACAATAGCCAAGCAATGCAACCTAAGTGTCCATCAGTAGATGAATGGATAAAGAAGATGTGGTACATATACACAATGGAATATTATTCAGCCATAAGAATAAAACAAATCCTACCATTTGCAACAACATGGATGGTGCTAGAGGGTATTATGCTCAGTGAAATAAGCCAGGCAGAGAAAGACAAGTATCAAATGATTTCATTCATATGTGGAGTATCAGAACAAAGAAAAACTGAAGGAACAAAACAGCAGCAGAATCACAGAACCCAAGAATGGACTAACAGTTACCAAAGGGAAAGGGACTAGGGAGGATGGGTGGGAAGGGAGGGATAAGGGAGGGGAAAAAGAAAGAGGGCATTACAATTATGTGGGGGGGTGCATGGGGAGGGCTATGCAACACAGAGAGGACAAGTAGTGATTCTATAGCATCTTGCTATGCTGATGGAAAGTGACTGTAATGGGGTGTGGGGGGGTGACTTGGTGAAGGGGGGAGCCTAGTAAACATAATGTTCTTCATGTAATTGTAGATTAATGATAACAAATATATATAATTAGGGTTTGCTGAGTGACATCAGGGATAGTTTCTTTAGAAGTGTCTGTTTTAGGTGCTATGTATATTTTGCCCTTTTCTCTTCTTTCTTCCCCTTATCAATTAACTATACCTGACAGCAGAGTACCCCAACCATCTTAAACCAATGGACCTTGAAAATGGAAGGTATGGATTAAGGATGGCACAGCAAAAAAAGAGTCTAGGATAGTGATGGCACTATGAGTCACTGGGCCAGCCTTGTACTGCCTAACAAAGAAAGTGAGATAGAAAGAAAGAGAGAGAAGCTATTCTTTAGAACAGTGTTTTTCTTAACACTATTTTTAATTATTGTTTCCCTAGGCATTTTTCAATAAATTTCTCCCCATGAAATTTAATGCCACAGATACATTGCATATCAGTATATTTACTGTACATATATCTGTGCTTTATACATAAAAGGAGTAAGAATTTTTCCCCCCAAGAATATATTTTTGCCTCCTTTGGAGCAATCTCATTCCCATTGAGAATAGTGCTGCAGATCATAAGAGAACCCAGGATAGTAAACTCTATCCTGTCAGTCATCCCTTGCTGCAGGGTTACTAAAAGAGATAGTATACAAAGGATAAGGTCAGATGGCTTTTACTTCAAACTACTACACATGCCCTTCTGAACCCTGGAAACTTTGGCTGAACCATAGGGAACCCTCATTTGGTCTATTTAGGAGACTGGCTTAAGGTCTAGTACCAAAGAGGCTGAAAGACCTACCTTGCTCCATTTCCATGAAGCCTATACATTAATCTCAGACCTTTTGTACTTTGTACTACAGTGGCTGGAAAGGCCTGAGGGTAAATGACCATACCCAGTGGGAAGGACAAGAGAACACTTAACCAATGACTAGGGCAGGACTGGTCTGGGTGGCCCACTTCAACTCTCCCATATGACTTGACTTGGAGGAATATGCCCCCTCCAACTACTGTCCTTGGTCCTGAATATCTATTAACCTACTCTTTGCAGAGGGTTGGAAGGAAATAGTATGGCTAAGAGTTAAAGTAAGTTTTCCTAGTCAATGCCAAGCTCATCTGTTTTCACTTTTTCTAAGACATGGAAGAAAAATTAGGTATTTAATTGGAAACCAAAAAAGTATAGGTCAGTTTCTCCATTAAAACAGAACAGAGAGCCACAGCCACACTGTTTACTTAAAAAGAATGGGAGTCTGATTTTCCAATTATCAAGAAGGCATTTAAGTGGATCTTGGATCAGGTTCCTCCCTAACACTCTAGGAGCCTCATCCATTACTCCTCCAGGCAAACCTTTCATTCTTGGAATATCTGGCTTCCAAATGACTTCACACTAATTTCAGGCCTCTTGTGTGGAGTCAGTCCTCTACCAAGAAAGACCTTCCCCAACCCACCTTTCTTTACCCATCTTACATTTAAAAAGAGAATGTTGGCACAGCCTCATTGGGGATGCATTTCTTGATATGCCAGCTTGAAATGCCAGCATATTTGGATGTTCCTCCTCTTTATTCCAAGATACCATTATCCCCATCATATCCTCTTTCCTAGGCAAGCTCCCTTAAGACAAGGGACCTCATTTCTATGAGGCCAGTGTTTGGCACAGCAACTGGCACAGAGGAGTGCTCAAAGGTGACCTGGTGAAGAAATAATGTCAGCATTCTAGGAATTAAAACTATGAATTTATTAGGAAGATGAATTTTAAAGATTGATTTAAAAAATAAGTATGCAAACATTCATAAAGATATGGGTATCATGTATATTTTTTATTTTCTTTATTTATTTATCTATTATTTTATTTTATTTATTTATCTATTATTTTATTTTCTAACCAAGTGTTTCTAAGGCAGTGTATGACACGGTGATTAAGAATACAGATTGTAGCTCTAAAACGCCTGTGTCTGAATTCAGGATCCATTACCTGTTGGATCAGTTTCTTCATCTATAAATCTCCTCATCTGTAAATTTGTACAAGGGGAAAGGAATAGTACAATCCTTTATCTTTTGGTGGTCAAGTGTGATAGGCAACTCCAATTTTTTTCTGATTTGAGAAAGGTAAAATGATGCATGACACTTATACTGTGTAATGTAATCTGAAGCAGTGCCCTGGAATCAAAGACACAATGTTTCTGTAGCAAACAAATGACTAGTCACACTAACAGAGATAAAGACAGATTATGAATAACCTCATGTCCCTCAGGTCAAGTTTGTGAATAAATGAGTTTAGGTCAACAGAAGTTTTGCCAAATGAGTTATAAAAATAATATTTTGTTTTCAGAGCATTTTGCATTTTGAAATCATAGACAAGAAGACTGAAGTAGTAAATGGTCAAAAAGTGTTAGCTGTCATTGTATCACCATCATCACCATCATTATCATTATTTTTAGAAGAAATAGTAGTTAAGTTATCCTGAAATTTACTTCATAATTAATTATCCAAATTTGTTTCCAAAGGTAATATATCTCCATAGCAACAAGGAACAACTATCTCTTGCTCAGCATCTAAGCATGTGGCTTTAGGGTAAGTCAGATCCAGTTTTTCATACTGTATCTAGAGTTTTGAATATTGTGATATATCAAAATAAACACCTACAACTTTAACCTTTTCATCTGCTTCTTAGAAAGCTATCAGCTACTTAAAGGCTTCATTCTCCAAGAGTTCTCACTATTATTCTACTGCCTTCCTGCAGAAAGGTTAATGCAAAACATGAGAGGAAATCTTAAACCAACAAAAGAATCAACACACATTTCAACCACAGTGTGTTCAGTTCAAATACAGAATGACATGAGCCCTCTGGCATCTAGAATATTCCACAAGTGTGGCAAGTATTATTTCTAGCCACTTAAAAGCACCAGTGAAAAGAGCTCAAATACTTAGAAAAGAAAAGACTGCCATTCTCATGAGGAGAGGCATTTATTAGCCATTAATGGCCCTCTTTCATTGCCTTTCCATTGATGCATCTCTAATTGTTCCAATTACAATTTCAAGTAACAAAACCAATAATGGAAAAAGCCTGTAGTTCAGTGTGTGTGTTGTGAAAAGAGGTTTTTAACAGCACAAATCACACATAAAAGTATATGACAACATGAGACCTGGGCAAGCAATATTAAAATAAAGAGAGAAAGAGCATTGGCCAAGAAACCAGCTTGGGTTCCAGCTGTGACCTCAACATGTCATTTAATCTATAAGAGACTTCATTTCTATATCTTTAAAATGTGAGGACTGAGCTAATGCCTTCCAAAATGCCTTTGCCACTTTGAATATTCTATCAGTCTCTGGTGCTACAAGTAAATCAAGATATACAAAATATAATCCAACCCCTGACATTTTAAGTAATCTTAAAGCTTCCTGTTTTCACTTCCATAAGTGGGGATATTAATGTCCAGGTTAAGCCCAGAGAAACCAAACACAATCTCTTCTATTTCCTACCAGTTACCATGCATGGCACATAGCAGCTGCTCACAAATATTAGTTAAAGGGAAGGAAAACAGGGAGGAAGGCAGAAAAGCAAGAAGGCAGGAAGAAAAGAAGGAAGGGGCTGAGTAATTTCATATGGTTAGAGAGGACTGTGCTGAAAAACAGCTTGGACTGGGGGTTTTCTTACTTTCAAGAATGATATTAGAAAATTTCAAATTTAGAGATACTATATTAGAAAATATTACAGAGACAATATCCATTAAATATTTTCTGTCCTCAAAATTAACATGCTAAAAAATTTAAATGTGTGATAGATTATACAAGGTTATGTATTAATTATTGTGATACTTTAAATAATGTAGCATACTGTTTTCATTATTGAATATTTTTACTCATTATTGAATATATTTCCTCTAAACAAACACCAACCAACTGAAAATGAAAATACTGAGATTTAGAGTGAGGAAAGAAAAGACAGAAATCTCTTGATTCACTGAATGGAAAGTGGCATTTCAAACACAACAGTTCTAACATTAGTAACAAATAGAAGTATTTTAAATTACTGAATTACACATTTATGTGGCTAAAACCACATTAATTTTATTAATCTGAAGGTGAATATTGTAAACATTCACTGTTGGTCACATGCCAATAATTCCAAATAAAAGTTTCAGTTGCCACTCTCCAGTTTACATTTTCATGAAGTTAACACACAAGATTCTTATCTTACTTCTTGAGTCATAACATTTAAGGTATTTTTTAAACTATGAGATATGACCAATAAGTGTATTATGAAATCAATTTTGTAGATCATGACTACATATTTTTTATAATAGAAAGGAGCAGAATGCAACATCAAATATCTGATTTTATCACATGTAGAAATGCTAAGTATCTCATAAACTTTTTATTTCAGTTTTATAAACATGCACTAGGTCACAATGTAAAGTGTATTTCTTATAACAAAAAACACCAGATGAGGCCATACTACTACTCCACTTGAGACTATATAATTTATGGTATTTTAGATATATTGCAATTCTGTGTTACAAAATGAAAAAAAGTTATTTAACATAGAGGTGAGAATTTTAGAGTTTTAAAGAATTTTATCAAGAGCTTGAAAATACTAGGCTATTGTATTTTAACTCCCATTGGAGTTGCACTTTTAAATAGTGGATCAGGGTATCAGTGGATCAGGCCTCAGTGAGAAAATGAAGGTCGACCAGTGGCTTGAAGGAGTGAGTGAATTAGATGTGCAGATCCTGGGGAGATGTGTGCCTTGCATGCTAGATAGGAATGAGCAAAGGGAAGAAATCAGAGATTAGGTCAGGGGAGAAAGACAGATCAGATCATCTGGGCCATTGTAAAGATTCTGGCTCTTCTCTGTATGAAATGGGGATATATTTATCTGACTTACATTTAAGAGGAAATGTACCTCAACATAATAAATGCCATATATGACAAGTCCACAGCTAATATCATGTTTCAATGGCAAAAAGCTGAAAACTTCCTCTAAGATCAGGAACAAGATCAGAAAGATACCCACTCTCCTTACTTTTACTCAACATAGTATTAGAATTCCTAGCCACAGCAATTAGACAACAAAAATAAATAAAAGGCATCCAAATTGGAAAAGAAGAGGTAAAACTGTCACTCTTTGCAAGCGACATGATACAATATAGAGAAAACCCTAAAGACTTCACCAAAAAACTAATGTCTTCAACCAACTCCCACATTAACAATGTGGTTCAGTAAAAGAAAAGGGATTATAATGAAGAAAGGATTTGTTCCTAACACTAGCTCTAGGGCCTTAAGTTACTGAAGAACTTTTATCTGTTCTCTCATTTGTAAAATAGTAATAGTTCACTTGCCTTCCTCCAACATAGTTGTGTCATGTATTAGTACATAAGATAGTGCTTGGCCAAAAATTGTAGTGTGAAAAAAAACTAAGGCAGTGTTATTGTCAGCATCCATCTTAAAACATAAATTTAAATGAAAAAAATCTACCTCCACAGAGATAAAATTCAGAAAGCACCAAGTACAAAGGAGAAATCAACAATAAAGTCATTTTTAAAGTTACAGTATGTGCTGCCCTCCATTCTATGACATCAAACTATACATAAGACATTTCTTAAAAATCAGCCACATTTTTCATGTCGCTTCTTTCAATTAGAACTTCTCTTTATGGATCACCCCATTTTTACCCCAGTTCAACCCTTTAAAGGCTTCCTTAACATGACTGTTGCAGAAAACTCTCACTCAAATCACAGAAAACTATAAGTAGTTTTTAATCAATAACAGTACTTTTTTACATCCAATGCCTGACAAACACCTGACAGGCTGCGCCTCCAGTAGCTAAGTCAATCACCAAAATATGTTGCTTCTGGCACAGTGACTTTGTCTCAGGCTCATCAAACAATCAGCAAATAAACTTCTGTGTCAAAGTCAGTGGCAAACATTCACATTCACTGAACCAACTTTTAGTAAAATAATAAGAGAGAGTTAAGTCTTTGATCAGTAATTTTTTTTAAATAGCCTCTTCTTCTTAACAAAGATTATCACTCCTGAACACATTTCCACAGAGTCAACAACATTCCAGGTCATCACTTTGATTTTAAGCCATTGTCCAGATTTCAGACTCTTGCTTATACAAGACAAAAATATTTCTCGTGTCAGGAATTTTGGATCTAGAAGATTTCAAGGCTTGTCCTTCCTGAATGTCAACAGGGCTACCACAATTCAATAATGAGAATTTTTACTTTCATCTTACGGAAGTCTGATGTTGTTCACTAGCAGTTTTCAAAAGATTATTAAACCTCATTTATTTTAACTAATAAAAGAAATCTCAAGGCCTTGCATATTTGATTTTTAATAGTTCATATTATAGGTTACTACTTTAATTAAAGATATTAAATAGGAAGAACATGATATCAGAATAAAGAAGATGAATATTTGCTACTTAAAAGCTAAAGTTAATGGGTTCTCCAGGGTCAGAATACAGGATATAGCTTGGGATAGGGTTGTTCTATTCTTGAAAATGCCTGACTATTTATTAACCTTTTCATGATTCCCATAGCGCAATACAGATTGAAATGTAAACTTGAACTGATAATATGAAAATTCCTTGACATTTTCTTCACCCATTACCAGGTTTTCTATACCATCTACACATCACAGCTGGCTCTCAGCAATTTATATAAGAAGCACTAGCTCTCAGATATCCTAAAAAACAAATAATAATAGAGTGAGAGAGACCCTTTGGAAAAGGCCCCAGCTAGCACTTTAATTGCCAAAATTTAATTTTAATGGAAAACTATAGAATATTGTTGATACTATCTTGTTGGTATTCTTAACACCCAGTATGCCAAGTATTTAAACATTCTTGATAGAGTCTTCACTTGAAATATCAATTATTGTAATATGCTAAAACTAGTGATGCCAACATGGTGGATAGAGGCCTGATAACCCTGAGCAAATTGTGAGCTTTTACTATTAATATTGTTCCCTTAGGAAGATTGTCTGTCTCCTCCTTTGCCGTCAGCATACTGGGTGCCACTTCGCCTGCCATCAGTGTGCCTGCTCTGAATCACTCCTTTCCTCCCAGTTCTGCCTCTACTGCTTGGTAATGTGCTCAGATGTCAGATAACCTCACCTATCAGCGTGTGGAAGTGAGTGTGTTCTGGGCTAGGCCTGCCTTCTTCACCTTAGAGTACTATAGAGGACATGTGCTTCATCACTTTGGTTACTCACAGCCTATTTAAATTTACCTCTTGTCTCTCAGAGCTGTCTTCTTTCAAGGTAATATGGAATATCAAGGATTTGGAAATGTTTTCTAAAAAATAATGAAAAATATCATCGAACTGTCAAAATTACAAAATTGAGGACATACGAATTTTGGATTTCTGAATTCTGGCCAGATGAGGTATGAGTACATAATGTCACCTTTTGTGTGCACTGAACTCCACTGAACTTTTGAAGCACTGATAATATACATATTTTGGCAAATTCAGTTCTCTTGAAAAGGAGGTAAGTATAATGGCTTTTAGTACTCATCTGTGATAAGTGAGGAAAGCGACAAGGAAGAACTAAGGGAATCATTAGCTATTTTGGAGTTCACTAGTGACAGAGCTGGGGCTAAAGCTTGATATTCTGATATTCAAACTGACTCTTTTTCTAAAAAATGAACTGCCTCCCAAAGAAGTTGCCTTACACATGAAGTCCTCTCTCCAGGGATCTCCACCACTTGCAAAAAGCATGTCTAAGAGGTCAAGAGGAATGTCAAGAAATTTTGTTCCCTACTTGCAGCAGAGGCTAATCAGTTTATATTAAGAAAAATAAAATAGTTTAGATGACAGGTTAAACTGGAGAGGAAGAAAGTCGAGATGAGAGGGAAAACTAAAGGCTCAGATCTTTTACTTTTGCAGGAGAAACATAAAAAAGTAAAGACAGAAAAAAGGTAACACTAACTACGCACAGAGAGAGTTAGAGCCCCATTTAGAATAAAGTCTGTGTGCTGTTATATGTAGAAACAAGAGCACTCAGATATCTTTAAAAGAAAGATCTTGGTACAATTATGCATTTGTGCTCAAACTTCTTCCCCCCATCCTCCTCTGAAGCCTCCCTCCAGCCATTTACATACTTTCAGACTATCCTTACCTTTTCAACCTCCCCTCTCAAGTGGTTCTTATCAAAGTGTTTCAGTTTTCCATCCCTAGGGGGAAAATCAGCAAATGAATGATCTCTTCCCATCCTTGATTCTGTTGTCCCTTCCCACTGGCTCTTACCCCTCACCACTCCTTCTCCAGCCAAGTTTCTTAAAAGAGAATTCTAAAATCATGCCTCCTTGACTTCACCACTGAAATTCAGGTCAATCTCCTACTTCACCCTGAAAGCTGCCCACCCCAAAATAACCAATGACATTATTTCCAAAAACAATGGGACTCCCAGAATTCATCTTCCTCCTTGTCTCAGCAGCACTCAATATTCTGACCTCTCAGTCCCTCTTCTCTCAATATTTTCTCAGATAACCTGCCTCACAGCATTCCCTCTTACATTTCCTCCAAGCTTGTTCCTCTTTCCCAGTATCTTCCATTGTCTACTCCTTCTGGAGTTTTTATCAACTGTCTTCTCATTCTACATGTTCTCCCTCAATGGTTGTATCCATTTCCTGCTAAGGGTTCCCATTCATGAATCTGCAGTCCCAGTCTCTCCTGAGCTCCAGATTTGTACTTATTATATCAATATATCACAAGCACTTCAAACTCATCATGTCCCAAACTGAACACACTGATGATGACCCAATCTACTCCTCCTTGTTTTCCCTATTACAGTGAAGAGTACCACCAACCAACCAATTAAAGTCTGAAAATCATCCTTGATTTTCTCCCTAGCCCTTACTGTCTCAACTCAAGCCTTCATAAATTATTTACTTCCAATCCTCCTCCACTTTGCAGTCTCTTCTTTTGCTCTACACTGAACTCTCTATAGATTACACCTTCTTTCTTGCACCCTTACTTTTGCACATGCAACTTCCTTGTCCTGGAGCACCCCCTGCTTGCCTGTATGTCCTCCAAGACACAGCTCAGGCATCAGCCCCTGCAAGACTTCTGTTACCCTGGCGATGATAGGATATCCTACTCTGAACTCCATAATATTTGTAGAAACCTATGTTATTTGTACAAAACTATATGTTTGTCTGTTTTCTATCTTCCAAAACATATTGTCAACTCTGAAAAAGCAGGACTATATTCACCTTTGTTTATCCAAAATGTAGTATAATTCCGGGTATATAACAGGCCCTCAATTAATGTTTTATGAATGAATAAAATAAAAAAACAAACGCTAAGTAACTTACATTGTCCACATTTCTGTGCCTCCTGCAGTCTGTTATTACTCTCAAAATCCTGACCATTCTTTATCACCCCAATAAAACATGATTTCATTTGTGAAACCTTCCCTGATTTCCCCTCCTCATTTCTCACATCTCTCATGGAGATTAACAGTCGTGCAAAGTATGCAAAAGTCTAAGTACTTTTCTATTATACTTTGGTTCTCTTATAGGAATCTCAAAGGGAAGGAAATTTTAATTCATCATTTAGTTGCCTCAAAAGTAGTGCTCTCCTTACTTAGGATTCTTTAAAGGAAGGCAGATTCACATTTGAAAGAAACCAAAAGCAACACGCTAGCAAAAACCTCCTCGGCACCAGAACTCAGCAGCATCTCACAATAGAGCTTTCAAACGGAGTTACAGATCCTGTGTGTAGTGCGGCTTACGAGCCATCACATGGCCACAGAGAGAACAACACACTAGCACCAAATCTGAGACAAAGAGCAGGGATGAAGCCTGCTCTGTTCTTGCTGACGCTACTGAGGCCGCTGCCCTCTCAGCTGGGCTACCAACAAACAGGCCTATGCCGGCCTGCAGCCCAGCTAGGCAACCGAGGGAACAGGCATCCCAGAGCAGTGGTTCCCAGCACTGAGGGCACTGCAGCCCTCCAGCTTCACGTTAGCTTCCAATACAGTTCATCATCCCTCTCTCTCCTAAAAAAGCAATAGCATAATTTCTTGTTGAATTAGCCGGAGTTCAAATGAAATTGTGACTGGAAGTAACACAACAGACCCTCTCTCACCCACAGGAGATGCATTCCAAGATCCCTCAGTGGATGCCTGACGCTGGACAATATTGAGCCCTGTATATATATGTATATATATACTATGCTTTTCCCTATATGTAGATACCTAGGATAATGTTTATAAATTAGGCACAGTAAGAGATAAACAACAATAACTGATAATAAAACAGAACAATTCTAACATACTGCAATGAAAGTTATGTGAATGTGGACTCCCTTAAAATATCTTTTTTATACGGTACTCACCCTTTCTATTGTGATGATATGAGATGATCAAATGCACGTATGATGAGATAAAGCCAGATGAATGACACAGGCATTGGGATTTAGCATTAAGCTACTCCTGACCTGATCATGATACATCTGAAGGAGGGTCATCTGCTTCCAGATGGCAGTTGACATCAGGTAACTGAAGCCATGGAAAGTAAAGCCACAGATAGGGTGGGAGGGCTACTATATAAGCATCCAAAAGAGGGGACCTATCACACACTGGAACACTAGTAATCATTAAAAATTCTGTCACAGTTTTGTAATGCATATAATTGTCAAATCACTATGTTGTACACTTGGAACAAACATAATATTGTATGGCAACTATACCTCAATAAAAATTTGTTTAAAGAATGATGTAATACAATAGTTAATAACATGAAAAATATCACTTCCTACTAGTGAATGAAAAAGCAAATTAACAAATCTAAATGTACAGTATAATCTAATATATTTATATATATACTATATTTCTAAATCACATAGTGTAACTGTATAAAATCTATGCCAAAATGCTAAAAGTAGTTAACTTCTACATGACTAGTTTATAGGTGATTTTCATTTTCTTATCATCTGTTTTCTGTATATTCTCCAGTATTTCTTTAATAAGAAGGAAAAACAAGTGTCCAAAAATGAAATGGTCATCTCTTGATTAAATTCTATAAATCTCTAAATCTTCACAAGCATACTCAGATTTGATGTATAGCCTAAAGGCTTAATTTTTTTCTCAGTCTTACTTGGGTCTTACAGGTGATGGTACTAGGTACCATCACTAGGTATAAGATCACTAGGTCTGGAAAATGTAATCTTGGCATGCTCAATAAAATGCTTACTTGTGAAACTAGATTCAAAATGAAAACAATGATGAGAAATGCATTAATTTTAAAATAATTTTTTATACAGAAAAAGGTTGAGACAAAGTCAGAAAACCAAGGTTAAATTATGCCACTGGCCAAATGGGGCAGAGACCATATTTTTATGTTCATCTATAAAATGTAGAAAATGCCAGATTAACAGTAATGGAAGTTCTTGTCCAATGTCAGATTTTCTATCTTCACATTAGTGAATGAAATGATTTAGGAAGATTCATTTTATTCATTTAGTAGGCATTTATTAAGTAGTAACTATGGAACAGAATGTGCTAATCTAGGTTTTCAACCAAAGAAGCAATTCTCCATAGCATTTCCCCTACTTAGAATGAAAAAACTGACAAGAGATAGACATGATTATTCACTACTGTCAAATTTCTGACATATGTTCTACTCATTAAAGGTCTACCCTTGACATCTGTGGAGTACCATAATAGCTAAGGCTGTTAAAGAAAAAGCCTTCAAATAAAAGTGGATTAGGTGGGAAAAGCTTATATTAATTAGAGAAAGGAACACAGTATAAAATTTAAATTAGACATTTGAAAGGGGTAACACAATTCTACCTGACAGATGTCTTGTTTGCTCAATTTAATGTACAGACTTGACAAAATTAAAAGGTGCCAGCTCTATATCGATTGCCATTTTTTTAAACTGACTCAAGAAATTCAGCACTCTGCAAGCCACTGGTTCCAAGAGCATGTTAGACACCTAGAAGGTCATTGATCTACAATATGACACACTTACCTAACACAACATCACACATACAGAAGATGATCAAAAAATATTTGTTGAATGAAGGAATGTAACCCTGTTTCATATAGAAGACGTTACTTGGGGATTACTTTAAGATGGTCCAAAAGACCTAAAACTCTAGGAAGTTTCAAGAAACAACTAAGAAATAAGCAAATCATTAAGGTACAAACAAGAGAAGAAGGCTCTTGATAGATTTCCCTACACTACCTACAGGTCTTTAATTCATTGTTAACACTGCCTAAAATCATAATACTGAGTAGGATATATTTGGATTAATATGTAGCCTTTTTTGAAAATGTAAATAGTTGGAAAGGATTGAAGAATGTAACTAACATTACTGTTTGATCAGAAAAATTATAGAAGTTTTGTTATATGTAAAATATAATTATATATTTTATTTGCTAAGTATATAAAATACAGTTATATACTTAAGAGTATGAAATATCTTTATAATAACTTAAAACTTAATTAAAATTTATAGCTACTTTGTGTGCCTGCATGTAAATAACACACCGGCTTACATTTCAAGTTACATTAGATTGAATAACCCAATATTGACGGATTTTTTTTTAATCAACAATGGTCAAACATTAAATGATTAAAAATAATTTAGGTTGTATGACACTGTGGTAGTGAATACATGACACTCTGCATTGTCAAAACCTGTAAAACTTCATAGCACAAAGGGTGAACTTTAATGCATGTGATTAAAAATATCATTAAGAATCCCAGAATGGAATGCAGAATGTAACAACAAAAAAAAATCTGTGTTACAAATGTATGAAACAACCATACTGAAAGGGGTAGGGAGAGAAAGTGCTGACCTAAGTAACTCTGGAAATAAGTGAAATATGCAAGGCTAAAAGCAAAAGGAACCGTATATCCCTGTGGACTAGTAAGCTGTTACCCCCATGTATACAAGTTAACAATTCTGATACTGTTACACATGTATGCTGAAATGAATAATTAAGTAAATAAATGGATGGTAGGAACCAAATTTCTTACTATTGGAATGAGAAGTTACAGATAAACAAAAGGAGGAAGTTAGAATTATCCATGTGGTAATGGATTAAAGTTGGAGATATCAGTATAAACTCATGTTTAACATCAATACAGATGATCACATAAAGAATACTTACAGATATGTGTATATGCATAGGTTACTATATACATATATATCTCCTTACTCTTTCAGCAGAGAGAGCCTAGAAGCTATCTTGTATTCCAGTATCAATTAGCACACTTAACATCTTGATCTTGATTTCTAATATCATTTTCCAAAAAAAAAAAGGAACCAGGGCTCCAAGAAGAAACAGCTGATTCTGGAACGAGGGCAGGAAATGTGGAAGATGAACCTGGAACATCTTACAGTGACAGAAAGTAAGGAAGTGCTCAAAATATACACATACTCAATGATGAATATGTCAAAGGGACACAGGGGATAACTGAAAGAGCCACCAAGGGAACAGTTTGAGCAAAAAAATGAAGTGTAATTGGATTGTAATCTAAAGCATATATACCCATGAGTCCATAATGATATGTGACTGGTTAATTAATTACTTTATTAATGGAGAAGAACAAGCAAATCTGTCATGCAGAAGGATTCCAACTATTTATACAAATAGCCCACCCTCAGGGAAGTGGAATGTGACTCCCACTCCCTAAGTTGTAGGCTGTGCATAGTGACTTCCTTCCAAAGAAGACAGTATGGAAAGAGAGGAACTGATAGCCACTACCTCAGTCAGGTGATAATATATATCACCTGATAATGTTGATTAATAAGTCATGCTGATAGTATTTACCCTTGATATGATGTGATGAGAATTTGCCTCTGTGGTTTTCCTCCCAAAAACATAACCCCATGATAAAAACATCAGATAAATCCCATTCAAGAGACATTCTACCAAATACCTGATCAGTACTCCTCAAAACTGCCAATGTCATCAAAAATAAGGAAAGTCTGATAAGCTGTTATAGTCAAGAGGAGCCTAAATAGACTTGATGACTAAATACAACGTGCTATCTTGGATGGGATCTTGAGATAGAAAGGCCGTGAGGTAAAAAAAAAAAAAAAAAAAAGGAAATCTGAATAAAATATGGACTTTAATTAATAAAAAATCTATCACTATTGCTTCATTAATTGTAATAAGTATATCACACTGATGTAATATTTTAACAATGGGGAAACTGAGTGTGGGGTATATGGGAACTCACTGTACTATCTTTGCAATCTTTTTGAAAATCTGAAACTGCACTAAAATAGAAAATTTATTTGGAAGTAATTTGAAGGAGCTGACATACTTACTACATATGATGATCACCAAATTCATGCCTCCAGCCCCATTTGCAATACTGTATTTTGGCATCAGCCACCTCCAGCTTTCTAAATGGGAAATTCTTAGAGTTGATGTTTTGGTCATTGTGACTTCTTCACTTTGATGCTCTCCCCCTCTTGGGTGGGCTGTTGGCCATCTCAGCACCATTTGGTCCCCAAATCATATGAAGTCAACTATATGGGAGGATTTTCAGAAACCAATGTATTTTTAATAGCGTATTTTCTAATAACCACATGGAATGAATTTTGGAAACTATGTCCATTATTTTACCTTCAATTCAAGATGCATGGCCATTTATTTTTTCTGCTATGATAAGTGCCTAATAATCAAAACTAAAAAGATGTCCTTTCAGATGGATTTATACATGCCCTCCCCCTCCACACACACACAGAGAACTGGAAGCTATTACTACTATTTTAGAATGAACTGTATCACCTTTATAATCTCAAGCTTATTTTGCAGGAGAAGTGTCAAAATGAAAAAAAAGGGGGGTCAAGTAATAATTTCTTTCCCCACTACAAGTTACTAATAACTTAATTCAGTTGACACCTAAAATTTCATACCAATTCTTTTTAATTCCAAGGGTCAGGGAGTAGCTGGCAGCCATTTTTCTAACTTTTAAATATATTGTGTTAAATTTATATTTTAAAACAAATCTTACTACAGGAAAGCCACCAACTCAATTTTAAATAAATTCGATTATGTTTTATCTCTATGAAAGCATCTGTTAGTTTTCTAGGAAAATGAATAAACTAGTCATTTTTTCTACTTGGCCAGGAATGCTACTTCTATATAAATTCATGGAATAAGTACTTCCGTACATGGCTGAAGGCAGCTTTAAAAAGCCAAATCTTAAAATAAAACTGGAAAACAGATTTACTATGAACATTATTTTTAGTGTCCTTCTTATGGTACAATATCAAACTAAACTTCAAATATGTCCTCACAAAAGGGGTTGAGGCTCAGGCTCCATTCTTTACTTTTGATGTGAGCTGTAAAGAACTTGAACATAAAATATAAAAGAGAATGCACAGCCAAGGAAACAGTTCATTTTAAGGCACCACATATCAGCTTTGGAAGAGAGGTTTGAGAAGGGGTTCCCAGGCAGGCTATAAGGTATCCTTAATGCTCAACTACCTCTCTTCTCCTGGTCACCTAATTGGTACATCCCACAGTTTGAGAATAGATATCTGAAGAACAGTACCCAAAATCGCCATTTGATTCATCATCAGTCTTACTGCAAATAATTAGGGGCAGTTTGGAGAATAGAGACTGGTACACGTGTAGTTTTTCTCATCAATTTTCCTTGCACCCTAGTTCTCAGCACTCAATATCATTACAAATCTGCAAACTATGGCAGGTAAATCCTAATGAGAGGAACACAAAATTAAGCTTAAACTCAGATCAGGACAGCTACAACACATCTAGACATCCATGCAAGCACTGAATATATTCAGTGAATGTATTAAATGACAAGGCTAGAATAAAGACATATAAACCCAAATCTTTCACCTTCTACAACTGTCCCAGGTCAATGTTCAGTCAGTCTCTGTTACTGTATTTCCAGTAAAGAATAGCTTTAAGGAGGCCTTCCATCCTCCATAATCGTGGCTTTATTCCCTTCTCTCTTCTGGAAGGAACTTTAATTTAAAAAACAAAACAAAACAAGAACCCTTTCTCCTGTCTTTAACCTGTTTTAGTTTGTTTGCCCTAGCCTTTTCATAAACCTCAACTAATTCTCAACTTTAGGCTCCCTAACACTATTCTGCCTAAACCTTCATATGATTCTTTTCCAGTCAGTCAGTGAGTAGCTAGTAGCCATTATTTTGACTTTGAAATATGTTAAATGCATATTGTAGAGCCAATTCTATTACAAGCAAGTCACCAACTCCATTTTCAATAAATGCTACTCTTGTACTTTTCCTTAGTTACATGCCCCTTCCTTGATACTTTAGACATTTTCTGTATACTTTGTGTTCAGAGAGTTGTCTAATACTACTGGCTTTGTTAGATAAACCACCTTGCCCATATACCGTTCACTTCTATCTAGATTATTCATATTATCAGAATTTTATTTTTTATTATCAACTGCCTTCATGAGTCAGAGTCCCTTCCAAATTATCTATATTTTCTCTAAGCTTCTCAAAATCTACTTTTAAAAAATCACAAGCACTTTCTTGCCTTGACATTATAAACTCTCATAAGGTCACTTTTGCCCAGAATAACTTGCAAGGCCATATCACCAATGTATTCAAAAGACACAGAATTGCAATTCTCTCCACTGCTGCTTCTGCCTTCAAGGAAATGATACTGTTGGCAAGATAAAAGAAGAATGCACTATATGCTCTGGCTGTATGTTTACTCATATCAGTACAGCACTGTTTTCAAAATACTTTCTCATGCATTATCACCTTTGATCCTTACAATAACCTTAGAAGTTTGAAAAGGTGTTAACATCTCAAGGCTAAAAACAGTTAAATGATATACTCAAGGTCAAGCAAATAGAAATTGAAACCTATTTCAGGACGCTTTCCATTATACTGCCTTTCTCTCCTTTGAGCAGAATCAGACTTCCAGCCAACATCAGGATGCTAGAAGTTCTTCATCACTATTTTTCTTGCATCTATGCCAGGTTTATAATCTATATTAAGAATTCTTAATTGTTTCTAATAGCTACAGAGTTTGTCCTGTATCCCCCCCCCTTCTCTAGGAAAAATGTATTTCCTATGACCTTGATTTTATTCCCAGCTCCACTATCTTTTCTTTGTATAGTCCTGGGAACTGGCTTCAAATCTCTATTGCAAATATAGCATTACCACTTTTTCATGTTTCACAAGCAAATGCTTTTTTTAATCATAAAGAAAAACAAAAATTCCTCTAAATTCTCAATACGTAATGGTAATTACTACCCTATTTCTAACTATTGGAAATAGAATAAGAAAAAAAACTATGGGGAAAAAAAAAGCTTTAAGTAGGAGCTAAATAGAACTTCTTGGCCATATGGGCATTAAAATACAAGACAAGCTGCAGAGAGCATAATGGAATCATAATCCTTTTTTTACTTCTGAATATCTAGATTATAAGGATTGTTTTACATATATCCTCATGGTTCAATGTAACCCTTTTGAGAAAAAAATAACAATTTGATTATGGTAAATTACAGTTAATAAAATAATCCCAAATCTTTTCTAATATTGACAGGTTGCATGCATGTTTACACTTACATAGGTTGCATAAATGTTATAAATTATCAAAGAAATGTTAAAATAGCAGAGATTTTGTAAAAGAATTACCTATTTAACAAAGTAAATAAAACACACACACAAAAATATGGTTTCCTTTTTCTTATGGGTCCCACAAATCATCAGAAAAAGATTCATATAGCATGGGATGATTTTGCTATACTAAAATATTCTGGCAATAATAAAGGCAAAAAAAACTTATAAACACCAGCTAATAACCAGCTTGACAGTTTATGCATCCAGGGAAACTACAGAAAAATATTAAATATTACATATGAACAACTGTTTAAACAGACTCTGTCCCCAAAATATTTATCTACTCTGAACAAAGAACAGACTCTCTGTATTTAGAAGTTATGGTCACCAGTTCAGGTCTATGTTCCTTAGGTTCTGACTCTAGTGTGACCTTGGGACAAGAGACCTCAATATCCATTATTCCCTAAATGAGGGTGTTGGATTAGATGATTCCTAAAATCCTCCTATCCCTATAATCCTGTGATTCTATGAGTAACAGCCAAAGTCTACTGAATCTAATCAATTTTAGATCTCCAGTAGAAAATAGGAAGCTCCTTGTCCACAACCCACAAGTAATTGCATTTTCCTGCATAGCAATAACATCTCCAGTAATTTAACTGTCTGACAAATTTACCTTCTCCTGCCCTTGTATTTGATGATAATATGTTATTACTCAATCACAACACGTTAAATTATAATTGTACTATAACCAATAGGACATAACTTTTCAGTAAGGAGATGTGTAATGACTTTTTCAAACATTGAACCAGAAAAGATGATGACAACTCTGTATGCCAACTTGCAAAAACAATGTGGCATTAAGAAAGCTATATGAATCAGAAAAAATGTTTATAGTGTAGTCATTAAATCAAATGTCTTATAAATTAAATTACTAGACATATGTTCATTGCTAAGAACTTCTTAACCTAATCCTCAGATTATAAAGACTACAACTTTTTTTTTTTGAGAGGGCATCTCTCATATTTATTGATCAAATAGTTGTTAACAACAATAAAAGTAAAGACTACAACTTTTATGTTTGCCCTTTCTTATTTCAAATTCAAGCCATAGCCAGGAAACAGTATGCTTTGATCCTAACTCTTCTGTTAAGGACTATCACATCATTCTAAAATTCCTAAAAGCATCATGTAACTAACTAAGGCAAAGGCAATTTTCCAGGCAGGCAGTGACAGACCTTGGGGACTCTTTTTCAAAATGGATGGGGGCAGAGGAGAAGGGAAGACAAAAAAGGCATTATTCAAATGCATTTTAGCCACAGTAACACCAGTCCCCCAGTTGTTTCTTGTATCTGCTCTACCCTTATGCTTTCCATTCCATAAAACTATTTTAAATAAATGCCTCATTCTGTTGAACCTCCATTATCATCCCCTGTTACATATCCATTAAATTGCCTTCTGATTTATAAACAAACATTCAAGTCCCATGTAACCTGATACTCACTGGATTATTACTATTTGTGAAGCTGTATAGGCTAATCACTTAGAACACACAGAAAAGATTTTAACATCTATCAAGGAAAAGTAGCTTAACGATTTGACAGGTTTCCTAAAAAAGAGATTACAATCTCATAGTTTTGCCCTATATTAACAGGAACCAACATCCCAGTTCATAATTTCACAAAAGAACCAAATTCATTTACTGCCCAAAATATAGTAAGTTAAATAGATAAAAATGTAGTAAATTTATCAGTTTGTAGCTTATTATGTTCCAGAAGTCATTTGATTTTAGCAAAACTACTATTATTTAAGTTGAGACCAGTCCAGCTCTTGCTCCCCAGTGAGATTCCACTACCATAACAGCCTTTTGAGGTCCCTGGTCAGGCCACCCCAGCCTTCATGGTCCAAGGCAAAGTGGTCCCACCCCTAGCCTAGAGCCCCCATTCATCTCTCCTCCTACCCCCACTTCCATCCACATTCCCAAGAGCCTCCAAAGCAAGGTTACAGGCACCTACCCAAAGACCAAGATGCATCCACTCCCTAACCATCATTAAACACTATCCCTTGGCCACCTCTTAAGCCCCACGGGTACACATTTGCCAGGGGGTGCAATCTGCCTTTAGGAAAAAAAAGGAAAGAGGCCAACACAGGTGCTTAAAGAAACTTACGGCAATTCACACAGATAACCTGGGGAGTCCGAGTTGCCTGGGAGGGTGTGATCTCCAGGAGGGTACACATCTGGCCCCCCTGACATATCCTTTACTCATCCAACTCTTAGTCCCATTTATGCCAGAGGAATGACAAAGTAAGGCCCTCTAAAATTTGAGGCCTAGGACAGAGGTCCCCAATACATACATCTAAGCATGGTACCTTTCCTGATTATTTGAAATTTCAAGAATTCTTGAGAAGCCTTACCTCTAGAGCATATGGAGTCTAGGTCAAACACAACTGTGCACTCTCTCCCTAATAGTTTCACAAAATAAAACCATATTAAAATGACCATCAAGGGCATCCTTTGGAAGAGAAATGAATGCACAAAATAACAGGAAAAATATGTATATTTTGTCTAAGAGATTAAGAAAGTTTTAGGATCCCATTTTTAAAACTCTCCTGATTTATTTTTATTACCAAGTGTTATTCCTACTTTCTCTTCATTGACTTTCCTCATCAACTTAACCAATCAACAGCTAGAACCAGAGTTCCCTTAAACTCAGCAGCCCACAGCATTGCCTTCCTGCTCTCCCTGCGTCCTGTGAATTACTCAAGTTTGGTGGGGTGTTAAAGGAGTCAGATCACTTCAACATTTCCTAAGCACTTACCTTGTGCCAAACACATGACACAAGCTAAGGGTAGAAGATGTGTAAGATGTAATTGTGACAAGTATAGTGGAATCTGTAGTGGATTGGCAGAGTAAAGGCCCTGTAACACACCATTTGGCAGGGCTCTCCTACACTCCCTGTGAGGTTGTCCATATGACTTGCTTTGGACAACATCAGAGTCAGAAGCAATAATTTGAAAAGTTCTTGCTCCTTAGGGTTTATCCTCTTGATGCTCTCAGGAACCATGTGGCCACCATGCCAACAAGTCCAAGTAGCCTGTTGAAGAATGAGAGACCATGAGAGAACAACTTTAGTGCCCCAGTCATTTGGCCCAGGTGACCCAGCAGCCATGCTTATGAGTAGGTCCCAGGCAAAATCAGCTGAGCCCTGCTGAGCACAGCCCAGATTGCTGAATCAGAGCCTACATTAATGGCTGCTATTCTAAGCCATTAAGTTTAGGGGTAGTTTGTTACACAGTAGAGTCTAACAGATAGAAATCTCAAACTTTGTAGAAGAGCCTTCCATGTATACAGTAGGACTCAATACACAATGAGGGCTGCAATAATAGTCCTAAGGACAAGACTTACAGATAACTGAGAGGAGAGGGTGTTAACCCTGATAGATCAGTGTGCAGGGTTGCACAGGAGTGTCAGGATCACAGAGGAAATGTTATATGTTCTCTATTCTGAAGAAAATAACCACTTCAAGATGTGACAGAATTAACCAACTTCTGCTTCTTCCATCATTGATACAAACCCCCAAAAGGAACACCAGAACCAAAGAAGAATTCACAGGCTGTGGTTTCATGGGAAACTATAGGGTATTCTTTCAACTGGCAGCTCCCTTCCCCTCAGAGCCCAAGAAGCTTCATCAAGACTGGGAACAGACAAGACCCAGAAGACGCAGCCATGTTGAACATCAGTTTCCCTCAGCTGTATTCAGCTCCCTGTGTCTGCCCAGCAGTCAGGCTGGGACAGTGATGGTACACCGACATCACAGATGGCGTGACAGGCACCGATACATTAGCACAACTAGGAGAAAGCAAACCATTACCTAAAGAGGCCTCAAAGTCAGACTGGGAAAGTCCTGAGCTTCTGAAACAATTTAGATGCCCAACAATGAGAATATTTAAATATGTTATTGGAACTGTAATAAGAAATATTAGGAAGCTTCTAAAACATGCTTTCAAATAGCATTTAATGAGATAGGAAATTCTTATAAAATCAGATACAAGAAATAAAATATGGAATGATCCCAATCATATACAAAACTATAGTCATAGGGGAAAAGGAAATATGTGGAAATGTCAGCAGTATCCTTGGCAGTAGCAGGATCATGGGTGATAATTTTCCTTCTTATATTATTTCCATGTCCTTGTTCTCAGGAAATACATGCTAGAGTGTTTAGGAGTAAATGGAGCCAATGATATCTACCACTAACTCTCAAATGGTATCAGGAACACATACACACATGTGTGCAAAACATTAAAAACTGGTTAATCTGAGTGAAAGTTATGCAGTTTTTTATACTATTGGTGTAACATTTCTATGTTTGAAATAATTTCAAGGTAAAGTCAAAATAATAATTCTAGATCTGAAAAAATTCCATTTCAAGAGAAAAAAGTCTTTGGTAATTGTAAATTTATTATTGTAAAGAAAATTCTAAGATTAAATCCACAAATATAGAACAGACTGTTGGCTATCATGGAGAGCGGGCTGGGGGAATTAGTGAAATAGGTGAAGGGGATAAAGAGGCACAAACTACAAATTGCAAAATAATTTAGTTCTAGGAAGGAAGAGCAGTATAGAGAATACAGCCAATAATAGTGTAATGTCTTGGTATGGTAACGAGGTGATTACACTTACCATGGCAAGCATCTAGTAATGTATATAGTCACTATGTTGTATGTCTGAGGCCAAGATAATATTGTATGTCAACGTTATTCCAATAAAAAAAGAAAAGAAAATTCTAAGATTTAGTTCCTAACACATTATGAAATGTTTTCATATCAAATAACAAAACTCTCCTTGGAGAAATGAGGCAGGGAAAAGGAGTTCATTAATCCTGTTCCTCTCCTACCAGATGTCTTAGCTAAGTCTGGAATCTCTCCCCCTCAGTAACCACTAGGGATTAAAGGTGCTTAGCAACACATCCGATGTGAGCACTCTGGGTGCTGGTGTTTGTATATCCACACTGTACAAAGAAGGCTGCCATTTCAGTGGCATACACAGAATAATGTTTCACCTAAGACCTTCAGCCTGACTCTTCAGCTCTCAGACCCTGCCTGGCTCTATGGTGCCACTTGCACCTCTGCCAGTTCCTCTGTCCTCTGTCTGGAGTCTCCTATTACATCATCTGAAAATTTCTCAATCCTATAAATTTCCCCAAGCATAACTGACAGTCATATCTCTCAGCCCATCTATTTAGCTCTACATGAAAAGACAAAATTGGACAGAAGAATTTTCATATTAAATAGCATTATACATTGTCCATTTCCTTAAATTTTAAGTTCTTGAAAGAAGAGACTATATCTTAATTACATTCTACTTTACACTTAACATTCAATACCATGACCACAAAATTTAAAAAGTTTAACTATATCCTGAAAAAGTCATATCATTAAGAATTAATTTCATCTTATTTATGAATGATAGTATGTAGAGAATTTGACATGTGAAGAGACAAAAGAAATGTTTTATATGGAATTGGTTGAAAAGTTAAATAAATCAATATAACATGAATGTAAATTTATCATTACACAGTTGTAAAAAAAGTCCCAAGATGGTATCACAACAGTTCTTAATAAAATAAATAATTATTATATGATTTGAGATTTGAGTTGGTTCCAACAAAACTAATTTTACTCACAACCAAAATGTACTTCCCAACAAATTATCCACAAAATAATTCAAGGCTGTCACAGATACCTACCTCAACTTTAGCTAAGAAACAGGAAACAATTTTTTAATTTTACTATTTATTCTGCTCATGTCTTTTGGATCAAATGTCTGGTCAATAAAACTCATGGAATAAATATTTGTAATCATTTTCAGATAAGTACCACATGCTCATTAGATTAAAATGTTTTAAATATAAATGAACCAAAAAAATTAACTCTAATTCCACTGCCCAGTAGTAATGATATTTCATCTTAGATCTTTCCATTTTTAACCATATATTTTTCATAAAAATATTGTCACACTGTACATGTTGTTTCATAACTTCTTTGTTCACTTAACAGTATAATGTTGTTATTCCTTAGCAATTAATATACCTCTTCATCATCAGATTTATAGGCTGCATATTAGTCTAATTTGATACTTACCAAGGGTTTGACATTTGTTTCCATTTTCTTCTAACATATACATCTTCATAAATAAATTAATACTACCATCATTAATTATGTTCATGGACATGCTTTCTTAAAGGAAAAATAATCTTTTCCTATAATCACAGAGCATCGTAACTAAATACCAACTGAAGGCATCTCTTTCTATAGCTATTAGGCAACCACCTTCAACTGCAGCTGGAGTGAGCCACAAACACTGGGGACCTTGTTTTTCAGGATAAAAATTAGAGTATATGACATAACAAAGCATTTTTCCTCTGATCTTGTAAGAATATAAGGTTAACTTACTGTATAATTTTCTATTTAACAAACTGTTTTTGAGAGAAAAGTAAAGTATTGTCTCAATTGAGACACATGGTTACTATACATTAAGCACATATTGTTAATGTCAACTTTCCTGAATGAGGGCAAATTTTATGACCTTAATTAATTCACTTTATATATGAATGGAATCATGGGATGATTAACTTGCTCAACAGAATAGACCACAGAAAATTCTTCTGGGGAGACAAAACAAAAAACTAACACAATTCCTTAACCAAAGTGTACTCTTGTAGAATCACAGAGTGTTAAATCTAAAAAGGGCCTTAAAGATTATCTGGTCCTCCCCCTTCAACTTAAACTAAGGAAATTAAAGATCAGAAAAGTCTCATGGCCAGAGTCATGGTTAGTTCATTTATTCAACAAGTATTTATTGAAAATTTACTGGGTGCCAGGTCCCATGCTCAGCTGTGCACATACAAGATTTAGCAGGTATGATCTCCAACTTCACTTTATGAAGCATGCAAGCATAGTTAAACTGTTGAATTATGGGGCTGGATCTTCTGACTGCTATTATAATGCTGTTTTGCCATTCATTCATCTATCCAAATATTCAGTACCCACTATATGCCAGGCTCTGTTCTAGGTGCTAGGGACAGTGGACCTGACAAGGCCTGTCTTGGTGCAGCTTGCATTGTGATGGGACACCAAAACAGACACATACATTAATAAGTAAGGTCAATATAAGCACTATGAGAATATGTAAAGACAGTTAATAGAAAAGAGGGTCCTGGGTAAGAGGGGATGTACCTTTAGCAAAGGAAGTCTGAGAAATTTCCTCATTCCAGGGCTGAATATTATATAGTAGTTACATTTGTAAGCAATTGAATCAGTGAATCTTTTTTTCCTCCTTTATAAATAAGATATTCAATAGATGGCATCAGAAGTCAGAACATTAAACAATAAGGAATGAGCATTTCAAATATTTCACTATATCTTAGTTTATTCTGCCTTTTGAACCTTGGGTGAAGCCAGTTGCCTATGAAAGGGACAATTCACTTTCTAGAACACTTAAGACTATGCTATTTAACCTTCATGGAGTCTTCAGTTCATTATTTATTCAACTAATGCTGCTTATGTTCCATTTACTCTACTTGATGCTCTTTATGCCAAAAAATAATCGCAATTAAATGGACTGGCAGAACCACCAGGGCAAAAGTTTAATTTCAAAAGACAGTGAAGTTCTGAAAAGAAGACATAGAACTCAAAGTATAAATGACATAGATATCTGAACTATTCCAGCTGGCATATCTGACCATGTAATTACTGATTAGCGGAGGCTTTTTCGGGAACTTATATAATAAAAACCAAAAAAATCTTTTAAAAGTCTACATGGAAACCTAAATACAACCTACAAGGTCTATACCTGAAAATCATTTCTTTCATTTAATCAGTCAAATTCTAAATTTAAGATTATGTGCTAGCAATCATGGGAATAACACAAGAGTATTTGTAGTAGATACAGCAACTGGCTAGCTCAACTTCTGTTTTACTCTACTTTCTGCCTTCCTACACTGCAGAAGCTAGAATGCTAAAAACTTCATTTCCCAGACTCCCTTGTAACTAACAACCTCAATACAATTTAGGATTAAACTTTAAAGTGCATTTCCATAAGACCTAAATTCAGACTCAGGGTAACCGGGATAGAAGCAGCACCCAAAGGAGTCACTTTGCTGGTATAGATCTAGCAGACAACAGACAGCTCTGAAGCTAACAGTGCTGGCAGCAGTCTGATCTTGAATTACAGCTAAAGTAGAATATTCCAGAAAACAGTTGCTCAATCTGATGAACCACCAGAAACCATCAATTGGCATACAAATTAAAAGTTATCAGCTTCCTAAATGTAACAAAGGTAGCAGTTCCCTTGGCAGCCAGTTCTGCAGTGTCATTCTGGAAGCCATTCCTTTGAGGTCTAGCCTAGAGTCTAATCCTCTAGCCCTTCTAATGATTAGTAAACATCTAATTCCTTATAGTAAATTATTTTCCCTTTTGCTCAAATAGCTAGAGTGATTTCCATTATCTGCAACTGACCTATGAGTAATACAGTATTAAGACATTACACAGAAATATACAACTGTCTGAACACTTCATACTTCCAAATATTCAGAGTAATCTAAAGTGGCCTAGACTCTCAGCAGATAGCACTAACGGAAGTACATCATGTAACTCTTCATTCTTTTCTCTAAGTAGTAACAAAAAAACCCTAGATTTTAAAAACACTGCTACTCAACACATTAAGTCCCTTTTCAAATTCATTATGATTTAGTATTTGAAAACTTTGGCAAAGAAAGGACATTTTAACTACTGCCAATCCTTGCTTCTTTGCACCACAAAACAGCACCTTTCATATGGCTGAACCTGAATATATGTTAGTGACTAAGTATGCCCAGAGTGACAGGGACCATTCAAACTAGTGAGTAAGCCAAAAGTATATTACTTTTGACTTGAGGGCAGTGAACTGAATTATAAGAATGTCAAAAAATAAAATTAAATCCACTTACTTTATTGTACAACTACACATACTCTGACACAAAGATACAAGAGGCTCCATGGTAATATTTGAGGAAATTTCTTTAAAGGTTGGTATAGTATAATTTCCCAGAATGACAGAGGACCTCAGCAGATGAATAATTTCCTAAGTATATTTGTTTTTTCATATACTTACATTTTTTCCATTCAAAAAAAAAAGAAAAATTGCCCTTAAAGGCCAGAAATATACTCACTGAGCTAGCCAGAATCTGCCTGATGGACGGTCCCAAAGGATCCAAGTACATCTAGGGATCAATGCAATACTCTTGGCCCCTAAGGGTACTAATGACATACCTTTTCATGACATAGCATGATATAAAAAATAAAGTCCTGGCCACCTGGCTCCGCCCTGGATGATGAAAAACATAATCTGGGCTCACATTTATGCAGAAAAGCAGTAGAATAAAGCAGGGCTTACTTTTATTCCTTAAAGCAAATCTGTTCTCCAATTCACGGGAGAAACAGAGGTGGTCATCAGATCTCTTCTACCAGAAGCATGTTTAGTATAAAAGAGAAGTTGGCATCAGTTGTAAGCATTTTTCATGAATAAATTCCCACAGTCCTATCAATTTGCCAATAGATTCAAACTTTCTCCAACATCCAAAAAAAAAAAATTAAAGGAATTTTAAATTAATATTTCCATATTATTCAATGTATACAAAGCACTTTGTTAATTGCCAAGGAAAGACAAACAGAATGGGAAACAAAGCCCCTCTCCCCAAGCAAGTGTGAGGCAGAAAAGTTCTCAGCCCTTTTTTTCGCAATCTATGTAAAAAACAAAACAATTCATTAGAGCTTCTTTCTGAAAGCTGTTAGCCATCCTTATTTGGGACATCTCATCTTTAAACCCACTGCTTCATTCTTATTAATAATTCCATGTGGCATGTTTTTAAACGAAAAAAATTTTTTTTAATTCCCTCAGAACCTCATTAGTCAGCTAAAGTTAGCATGGTGTGTCACAGTAACTAGACTGTGAATCACTGTACCACTGGTATGGAAGAGCTAAAGTACTGAATGAAATAATATGGCTGAGCAAGCACAGATCAGACTAGAAAACACCCACTCCCACTCCCAGCCTGTTCATAATCAGATACCCCGCCTAAAACTTAACCAGGATTCGTACCATGCAGGCATGAATGAGGCAATTCACTTCTTGTGAATTTGAATTCTTCAATGCAGTAGCTAAAGGTCAAGGAACTGGGTTAACAAGAACATGCCACTGGGTTGGCAATGGAGCAGGGAGTGGAGAAAAAAATCAAAGGCAGAGAATCTGTACTCTCCTGCAAGTTGAAAAGCCATGGCAATAATGCCTCTACATAATATATTGCCATTCCATTTTTTTTTTAGGAGCCTGATTATTTAGTGCATAAACCATACATCCTTTAGTGCTTGTTTTGCTTTTAGCATCATCTTTTAACTATTTCACTGACGATTAGCACCTCTGGAGAGAATATAAATGGAGAGGAGACTGAAGTGAAACACAAGGTAGCCCAATTTCACTATCTGGCAATAAGTTACTCAAAAAAGATTTATTGTAAAGAAAAGACAAAGATGAATGGAATCTTCACCTTGGATAAGTTCAACTTCTAAACAAGCAAATTCACAAAATAGTTAAATGAAAGGTTAATTATAACTCCTTGCTGTAAAATACTCTCTGCTTTATAAAAATTATTCCACTTATGACTACATTTAGTAGAGATGAAATCCTTGGGTTTAAAATATGCTTTAACTTACCACAGTGTGTTTTACATGTGGCTTTTCAAGCATACACCTAAAGAAAAGCTTACCTGTGCTAAAGGGAAGGGTTGGGTGGCTAACACTACAGTTATTTTACTTCTACGATTTCAGGGCCTATCCAGAAGCAAAACAAAGTTATGTGACTTTGGTTTTCAATATCAACTTTTTCCAATTTCAGACTAGAGTCTTCTTTGCATTATTAAAGCTTATACATGGGAAAGATAATGTGGAGGCACAGATGGAAAAAAACCTTACTTTCCATAATCATAAAAAAGAAACATTACACATGGTCAGATTCCCAGCATGCCAAAATTAGGATATTTCTTTAACTTAACTAATAACCTGGAACAACATTAACTTCCCAAATGAAGTCTTTAAAAATATAAAATAAAATGCTGCAAACAGCAAAAATACTTCAACATTACAAAATCTTAATCATACTCTTTCATCCAGAACATGATACTTTAATAGTAAGAGTGACACAAAGAAAGTTGATGGGGTTTTTTGCTTTCTAGATTATACTCAACAAATGCCATTTGTTCAAAAAATATTTGCTATACAAGGTGTTTACTATGAGAGTTACAAAAATGATCTTAGTTCTTGGAGCTTAAGTCTAGAAGAAGAAAAAGATATGCATGGGAATAAAGACAAAGCCACACAGCGTGCAGACAAGCCCAGGAAGGGCCTGGGGGGCTGAATAAGTCAGAAGAGAAGAGATGGGATGCAGCTGGTGTTATCAAGGATGGCTTCACACAAGGTAGAATTTAAACTACACCAAAAAGACAGAGGTGGTATGCCAAATTTAAACAAGGTGTGGTAAGAAGAAGGAAGCAAAAAAAGAAAGAAAGAAAGAAAATAGGAAGGGGCAAACTGTCTTTTCTTTTGTTTTGACTTTTTATTTGGAAATTGTCAAGCTTAAATAAAAGTAAAGAGAACAGTGTAATAAATCCACATGTACCCATATTCCACTTCCACAATTATCAGTCCATGGGCAATCTCATCTTGTCTCTCTTCTCATCCACTCCCATGTTCCACTCTTCTACCAGGTTATTTTCAAGCAAATCTCAAGACATCACATCATTTTATCAGTGAAAATTCAAGTATGTTTCTCTAAAAGATAAGGGTTGGTTTCTTTAGACTCAAAAAATTGGTGTGATATTTATTTTTGTATTTAATTTAATAGACACTGTCCTAAGTGCTTTACAAATACCATCTCATTTAATCCTTGAAACAATTCTAAAAGGGAGTTATTAATATCATTTGACAGACAAGGAGACTAAAGTCCAGAAGGTTAAGTAACTTGCCCAAGATTACCCAGCTAGTAAGTGGCAAGGCAGGATTTGAACCCAGGTCAAGGCTCTTCAACACTGTACTGCACTATACTGCCAATAAACATGGCTTACTCTTTCAGAGTCCAAACAGAAGTTTATAAGTGTCATTTTTACATCCTATGTTCTAACTTGTCTTCAAAAAGAGACACTATTAATCCTTCAACCAAGAAGGAAAGGTACAATTGTGCATTTATCCCACACTTACGCCATCCCAATGGATTTTTAGTAGCATTTATACACACAGTGCAGACAAAGCAGTCATGAACTCTAGAAGTCACTGAATTAAGTGCAAGAACAGCAAGATATTCGGTTCATTCATCACACCTGTGCATTTGACAAGTAATTAAGTATTTGAATATCATATTTTGATGATAAAAGCAGTGTTCAAATTATTTCTGAAAAGCCACTCTCACCAGCCATACCACGAGATACCTTCTCACTGCAACATCTAAACATAAGGACTATCACAGACACCACTGAAACACTGAGTAATTTGAATTGTACAAATGCCACAGTTAACTTAATTTTAAGGGACCTTTAATTATAAAAACTGTTGATCTCCCCAATTCTTTCAAATAATTAAGAGGTTAATCAAATTAACTTAATGACTAAAATATGTTTATATTTGTATATATACATATCTATACATGAACTGTGCACATATATTAAAGGCATCCAATTTTGATATCTGAAAAATGTGTATGTGCTTGTATATATGTGTATGGATGTGAAATTCAATTTTAAAATACAGAAAAACTACCATCTCTGACTAAGAATTGAAAAAACTGAGTTCACATTATTGTAAGTTTTCAAATGCGTTCCAGGAAAAGAAGTGTGTACCATTTACTAAATAATGTACTTCAATAGATATTTTAGCTATGGCAAGAGGCCTTCTCACATTCCTTTTCTGCCCTCAAGTAACACTCAGAAGAAAAACAGAAACATTCTTACTTTTAAAAATACTCACCTTAATGTCATAAACTGAGAGACTCAATATAAATGGTTTGGATTAGAGCTAAATCCATTAGGCTATGAAGGAATACTCTTTGGGAAAGATTTGATAATACTATGAGGACTGTTTATTTTATTATTATTGGAGGAAAAAATTTTTTTAAAGAACATAATTTGCAGATGGGATTAAAGATGGTAGCATGAGAGGTGAGACAGAGACCTCCTCCTAAAACCACATATAATATGAAAATATAATTAATACAACTAATCCTGAAAGAGCAACAACAAAGAAGGCTGCACCAGACTGCATAAACCTGGAGAAAAGAGCAGACCTCATGAAACAGGGTAATGTAACAAAGCTGTGACCCAGAGGAATCCAAGCCATTACTCCAACACAGCTCACTGGCAGGAGGAAGAGAAACAGAGCAGGGAGGGAGTGGAGGCCTGGGACTGCTGAACACTTAAGTCCTGGAGATCTGCTCTGGGAGCACAAACATACATTGTATAGTGCTCTGGTGATTAGTGGGGTTGGAAAGCTAAGACAGGCAGAATACCCGGAAAGATGAAGATTCCAGCTCTTGTGAAAAACAGGAATTTATATCTGGCTGAACTGGGAGGGAAGTCTGAGAGATTTCTAACAGCGAGAGGGCTGCTAAAGGGGCAAGGATTGCACAGAGCTTACTGCTCAGGAGAAAGGACAGGAAGACGAAATTTTCCAGGTGCACTCAGCCCAGCAGGTTAGGAACTTAAACGATTTTCATGTGCTCCACCCCCCTGGCTGTCTATGCAGCTCCAGGGACCCCCACCATGTTACACAGACTGCTGCGTATTCCTCCCAGCTAACCTACACCTGGCTTGCAAACCAGCAAGCCCTGCCCTGGTGTCAGGCCAGCTGCAGGGAAGTCCCGTCTACAGCAGCTACAAACACAAAGCATAGAGGCATACACCTGTGTGTTCAGCCCACTTGTTCTGGTAGTGGAGAGGGGCATAACAGTCAGGAAACAGGAAATAGCTCTTTCCTCACCCCAGGCACCAGCACCACTCTCCTGAGACCCCGGACATTGCTCCAGGGGCTGAGCAGCTCCAGAGAGTAAAGCTTCTGGGTATTAGAGGGCCCCAAATACAAACATGAAATGTCAAAGGAACATGGTTCAAAGCAGAATCTCAACACCAGAGAAAGAACTGAGTGAGAGTGAATTAATAAATCTTCCTGAAAGAGATTTTAAAATAAAAATCATAAATATGCTCATGGAGGTACAGAAAAATATTCAATAACTCAGGAACGAATTTAGGACAGAGATCCAATCATTAAAGAACACACTGGAGGGTATTAAAAGCAGATCAGATATTGTGGAGGAGACAATGAAAGACATAGAAATTAGGGAAGAGGAATACAAAGAAGCTGAGACACAGGGAGAAAAAATGATCTCTAGGACTGAAAGAATACTGAGAGAACTATGTGACCAATACAAATGGAAGAATATTCATATTATAGGGGTACCAGAAGAAGAAGAAGGAGAAAAATGGATGGAAAGTGTCATTGAGGAAGTAATTGCTGAAAACTTCCCCAATCTGGGGAAGGAGATAGTCTCTCAAGCCATGGAGGTGCACAGATCTCCCAACACAAGGGACCCAAGGAAGACAACATCAAGACATATAATAATTAAAATGGTAAAGATCAAGGATAAAGACAGACTTTTAAAAGCAGCTAGAGAGAGAAAAAAGATCACATACAAAGGAAAACCCATTAGGCTATCATCAGACTTCTCAGCAGAAACCGTACAGGCCAGAAGGGAGTGGCATGATATATTTAATGCAATGAAGCAGAAGAGCCTCGAACCAAGAATACTTTATCCAGAAGATTATCATTTAAATTTGAAGGAGGGATTAAACAATTTCCAGATAAGCAAAAGCTAAAAGAATTTAGCTACCACAAACCATCTCTACAGTGAATTTTGGAGGGACTGCTATAGATGGAAGTGTTCCTAAGGTTAAATAGTTGTAACCAGAGGTAATAAAAAGGAATAGACAAAGAATATAGAATATGATACCTAATATATAAAGACTGGAGGAGGAAAAAAAGGAGAGGGAAAAAAAGAACTTTTAGATTGTGTTTGTAATAGCATACTAAGTCAGTTAAGTTACATTCTTAGATAGTAAGGATGTTACCCTTGAACCTTTGGTAACCATGAATCTAAAGCTTGCAATGGCAATAAGCACATGCTTTTTGATAATAACCCTAAACGTAAATGGTCTGAATGCACCATTCAAAAGACACAGACTCACTGAATGGATAAAAAAAACAAGACCCAACTACATGCTGCCTACAAGAGACTTCAACCCCAAAGACATACACAGACTAAAAGTGAAGGGATGGAAAAAGATATTTCATGCAACTAATAGGAAGAAAAAAGCAGGTGTTGCAGTACTTCTATCAGACAAAATAGACTTTACAACAAGACACAAAGATGAACATTACATAATGATAAAGGGGTGAATTCAACAAGAGCATATAACCATTATAAATATCTATGCACCCAACACAGGACCTCCTACATACATGAACAAATATGAACAGAATTAAAAGAGAAAGCAGCAGGTAATTCATTCATTCTAGGAGACTTCAACACTCCACTCACTCCAAAGAACAGGTCAACCAGACAGAAAATAAGTAATGAGACAGAGGCATTAAACAACACATTAGAACAGATGGACCTAACAGACATATACAGAACTCTCCACCCAAAAGCAGCAGGATACACATTCTTCTCAAGTGCACACAGAACATTTTCAAGAATAGATCACATACTAGGCCACAAAATGAGCCTTGGCAAATTCAAAAATATTGAAATTGTACCAACCAGCTTCTCAGACAACAAGGGTATGAAACTAGAAATCAATTACACAATGATGAAAAAGCCTACAAACACATGGAAGCTTAACAACATGCTCCTAAATAAACAATGGATCAATGACAAATAAAAACTGAGATTAAGCAATATATGGAGACAAATGACAACAATAATTCAACACTGAAAAATATGCGGGATGCAGCAAAGGCCATGCTAAAAGGAAAGTATATTACAATACAGGCCAACCTCAGGAAAGAAGAACAATCCCATATGAACAGTCTAAACTCACAATTAACGAAATGAGAAAAAGAACAAATGAGGTCCAAAGTCAGTAGAAGGAGGGACATAATAAAGATTAGAGCAGAAATAAATGAAATCAAGAAGAATAAAATAATAGAAAGACTCAATGAAAGCAAGAGCTGGTTCTTTGAGAAAATAAACAAAATAGATAAACCCCTAGCCAGACTTATCAAGAAAAAAATGGTCTACTCACATAAACAGAATCAGAAATGAGAAAGGAAAAATCACTATAGACACCACAGAAATACAAAGAATTATTAGAGAATACTATGAAAAATTATATGCTAACAAACTGGATGGCCTAGAAGAAATGGATAACTTTCTAGAAAAATACAATGTTCCAAGGCTGACCCAGAAAGAAACAGAAAATCTGAACAGAACAATTACTAGCAATGAAATTGAATTGGTAATCAAAAAACTACCTAAGAATAAAACACCTGGACCAGATGGCTTCACCACTGAATTTTATCAAACATTTAATGAAGATCTTATACCCATTCTCCTTAAAGTTTTCCAAAAAGTAGAAGAAGAAGAAATACTTCCAAACTCATTCTATGAGGCCATCATCACCCTAATACCAAAACCAGGCAAAGACACCACAAAAAAGAAAATTACAGACCAATATCCCCAATGAACATAGATGTAAAAATACTCAAAAAAATATTAGCAAACTGAATTCAAAAACACATCAAGAGGATCATACACCATGATCAAGTGGGATTCATTGCAGGGATGCAAAGATGGTACAACATTTGAAAATCCATCAACATCATCCACCACATCAACAAAAAGGACAAAAATCACATGATCATCTCCATAGATGCTGAAAAAGCATTTGACAAAATTCAACATCCATTCATGATAAAAACTCTCAACAAAATGGGTATAGAGGGCAAGTACCTCAACATAATCAAGGCCATATATGGCAAACCAACAGCCAACATCATACTTAACAGTGACAAGCTGAAAGCCTTTCCTTTACAATCAGGAACAAGACAAGAACGCCCACTCTCTCCACTATTATTCAGCATAGTTCTGGAGGTCCTCACCACAGCTATCAGACAACACAAAGAAATGAAAGGCATCCATATTGGTAAAGAAGAAGTTAAACTGTGACTGTTTGCAGATGACATGATATTGTACATAAAGAATCCACTCCAAAACTACTAGGTCTAATATCTGAATTCAGCAAAGTTGCAGGATACAAAATTAATACACAGAAATCTGTTGTGTTCCTATACACTAATGATGAACTAACAGAAAGAGAAATCTGGAAAACAATTCCATTCACAGTTGCATCAAAAAGAATAACATACCTAGGAATAAACCTAATGAAGGAAGTGAAAGACCTATACACTGGAAACTACAAGACACTCATGAGGGAAATTAAAGAAGATATGAATAAATGGAAACATATCCTGTGCTCATAGATAGGAAGAATTAATATTGTCAAAATAGCCATCCCACCTATAGCAATCTACAGATTCAATGCAATCCCTATCAAAATACCAACAGCATTCTTCAATGAACTGGAGCAAATAGTTCTAAAATTCATATGGAACTACAAAAGACCCTGAATAGCCAAGGCAATCCTGAGAAAGAAGAATAAAGTAGGGGGGATCTCACTACCCAACTTCAGGCTCTACTACAAAGCCATAGTAATCAAGACAATTTGGTACTGGCACAAGAACAGACCCATAGATCAATGCAACAGACTAGAGAGCCCAGATATAAACCCAAGTATATATGGTCAATTAATATATGATAAAGGAGTCATGGACTTACAATGGGGAAATGACAGCCCCTTCAACAAATGGTGTTGGCAAAACTGGATAGCTACATGCAAGAGAATGAAACTGGCTTATTGTCTATCCCCATACACAAAAGTAAACTCAAAATGGATCTAAGACCTGAATGTAAGTAGTGAAATCATAAAACTCTTAGAAGATAACATAGGCAAAAATCTCTTGAATAATAACATGAGCAACTTTTTTCTGAATGCATGTCCTCAAGCAAGGGAAACAAAAGCAAAAATGAACACATGAGACCACATCAAACTTAAAAGCTTCTGTACAGCAAAGGGCACCATCAACAGAACAAAAAGGCATCCTGCAGTATGGGAGAATATATTTGTAAATGACATATCCAACAAGGGGTTAACATCCAAAATATATAACAAAGTCACAAGCCTCAACATCCAGAAAACAAATAACATGATTTAAAAATGGGCAGAGGATATGAACAGACAATTCTCCAAAGAAGAAATTCAGATGGCCAACAGGTACATAAAAAGATGTTCCACATCACTAATTATCAGGGAAATGCAAATAAAAATCACAGTGAGATATCACATCACACCAGTAGGATAGCCAGTATCAAAAAGACTAAGAACAACAAATGCTGGCGAGGATGTGGAGAAAGGGGAGCCCTCCTGCACTGCTGGTGGGAATGTAAGCTAATTCAACCATTGTGGAAAGCAATATGGAGGTTCCTCAAAAAACTAAAAATATGAGTACCATTTGACCAGGGAATTACACTCCTAGGAATTTACCCAAAGAATATAATTTCTCAGATTCAAAAAGACATATGCACCCCTATGTTTTTTGTAGCACTATATACAATAGCTAAGATATGGAAACAACCTAAGTGTCCATCAGTAGATGAATGTATAAAGAAGATGTGGTAGTTATACACAATGGAATACTACTCAGCCATAAGGAAGAAACAAATTCTACAATTTGCAACAACATGGATGGAGCTGGAGGATATTATGCTCAGTGAAATAAGCCAGGTGGAGAAAGACAAGTACCAAATGGTTTCCCTCATTTGTGGAGTATAACAATGAAGCAAAACTGAAGGAACAAAACAGCAACAGACTCACAGACTCCAAGAAGTGACTAGCAGTTACAAAAGGAAGGTTGGGTGAGGGCGGGTGTGCAGGAAGGGAGAAGGGGATTCAAGGGTATTATGATTGGCACACATGGTGTGGGGGGGTCAGGGGGAAGACAGTGTAGCACAGAGAAGGCAAATAGTGACTCTGTGGCATCTTACTACACTGATGGGCAGTGACTACAGTGGGGTATGGGGGGCACATGATAACAGGGGTGAATATAGTAACCACATTGTTCTTTCATGTGAAACCTTCATAAGAGTGTATATCAATAATACCTTAATAAAAAATAAATAAATAAAAATACTTCCTAAAAAAAACAAAAACATTATTTGCTTACCTTCTGGAGAAAGGAAAAGTAAAAGCATGTAACTTTTCTGTGTTTTAAGCCTCACAGTTAAGAACATCAGGCATATTCACAGCTTCTGAAGCACAATAGACCAATTTCTCCCCACTTAAGTAACTCATCTTGCCATTTGAAATGCCAACTGTTAACTGTTGACTAAGTTGGAGAGACACGAATTAATGCTGTCATCTCCAAGTCTTTGCCTCTTCCCTCTGAACAATGCTTGATCATCCTTGCCCTGTATTTCCTTTTCCTTGGTCCATAACCCTAATCATCCTGTACCCTACCATATCATTTCCTTATTTATCATGTTTGTTGTTCACCCATCTTCCCAATAAGAATGTGAGTTTCTGGATGACAAGAATGGTTGATTTCCATATTGGCTTTGTTCTCTAGCTCTTAAAATAATGCCTTGATACACAGTAGGTGTTCAATAAATATTTGTTGAATTCGGGGTTTTAAGTAACCTTTTAAATAACAGTGATACTTTATAGCAAATCTTATGGACATGGAGCACCTATAACAGGCCAGGCACCATGCTGTACACTTCATACTCATTAAAGAAACTCCAAAGAGGAGTGTAATCATGGCAAGGAAGATTCACATCATTCCATAGTTACTCTTGGGGTTTGAGTCTTGTGTTTGACATAATTTGTGAAGACACTTGATCAGTTTTGCTAACACATATTTTATTATGTTGTTATTAGATGGGATTGAATATTTGAAGATACCATGGTGTCAGTCCTTTAATAAGTCAAGCTGAATCATACTAAAGCTGAAGAGATCTTAAGTGAGCTTCACTTGCTCTGTGAAGTTACTTAATCTCTAAGTGACATATTTCTCATCAGTAAAATGATATGTATTATAGTGTGGTTTTACAAATATTATTGAATTTGACCTAAGCTATTAAGAAATATATCTATGATCCTGCTCTCCTATTGACTCCAAAGAGTGAAAGAACATCTAGTCCAAATTCGACCTGAATGAGAAACAGACATTCAGAAAGGGACCTCCTGAGTGGTAATTTCTATAACTTCCAGAGCATATATTAGCTCTCCAAATGTTTTCTTACCTAGAAAAAGCAGCATAATTTTACAAACTGAGAGCACAAATTGGGCCTGGCCAGGTACCAAAGCTGAAGGAGGCTGTCTTCTCAGTGTCCCATTACCATTCTGACTTCACTTTTCTTAGGAAATGCTGATAATAAAATAAATAGAAACAGTTTCCAACTGAGAATAATGCATTCATTTCTACATAAATTATTTTGACAATATTTAAGGTCCAATATTCATTGGGTGCCCACTCTGTGCTCAGCACTATGGTAAATCCAGTAAAGTATAAGGCATAATGCATAACAGATATACTAGTATCTAAATATTTCCTGAAGTAAGCTATCTGGACCCTGACTGCAAGGCTAGGTCTTCAGTGCGCATTTATGTCTTTCTAGGCATTACATCACCACTTCCAGTAGCTCCCAATAATGGTGCCTAATTACGGCTTTACAACCCAAATGACTAGTAAAAAACCTAAATGCCAGAAAGGAGCTGCTTTAATTAAAATTACAGAAATTGTCAGAACTTCCCATTTTAAAAATTAACTTGAGTCCATGTAAAAGTTATCAGTTCCCACCTTTAACTAGTTGAAGTTTAAATTAAACTGAAAGTAATTGATAATAAATACCATTGATCCATGAACAACATGTGCTTGAACTGCATGGTTCCACTTATACAAGATTTGTTCTTGATAAATACACTAGAAAGTTTTTGAAAATTGTGACAATTTTAAAAAACATTTTCTTTTCTCTATCTCACCTTATTGTAAGAATATATATACATATTCTTACTATATATATATATATATAAGTATACATATACAAAATATGTGTTAATCAACCATTTATGGTACCTGGTAAGACTTCCAGTAAATAGTAAGTTATTAGTTGTTAAGTTTGGGAGAGTCAAATTATATGCAGATTTGACTGTGGTGTGGGAGGACCTGCACCCCCTAACCCCCATGCTCTTCAAAATTTAACTGTTAGTTGATGTCTGTCTTGAGATAGCATAAAACATTCATTGCCTATAAGCAAGTGTTAGTTTAATTTTTCAAACACTAAAAATAAGACAGGGCAGTAAAATATTTTGGCAGTAATAACCCAGTATCTCACCTCAGTGAGAACTAATGAATATCAGTCATGTCATGAATCTATTTATAATTAAGTAAATGTGAAAGGAACATGAACAACTAGGAAGTTTCAGACTAAGAGCTTAAGTTTCTATATGCATGTGGGTACTAGAAAAACATGGTTAGTATAAACCAGAGAAGAAGAATTCTAGGTTAACCTAGCACAATTCAACAGTGAACTATAAATGACATATAACTAACCGCTTCCCTTATAAGGAAATACCTCTGAAGAGACAAACATGCCAGAGTGAAATGTCACACACTAAAGATCTTAGGAAACTTGAACTTTGATGAGATCCTATGTGGCCAAGCTCTAAGCCTGCAGATGACAGCTCTCAGGTATGTGGAAGGCAGCACCAGATGGGGAGGATGAAGGAAGTAGTACTTGAGCCACCTGCCAGGTGTTTTCACATACCTTAGTTCAGAGGAGAAAGCAATAGTTTGTGCCAAAAGGCATTCACAGAATGGCTTTCTCCAAAAGACCAAACATACGATATTAGGATAAACAGACTTAAGAAAGAAAGCATACGCAGGAACAATTAGCGTGCAACTGTGAGAAGTTTAATGAATTGTATAAAGGACACCTTGCGCTGCTCTGTCAATGAAAGGGAGAAAAAAAAATTAAGTTTAGAGGCTACTCCTTGCTCAGTAAAGCAAGTCAGAGTTGCGAAGAAGCACTGACTTAGAAGAAACCAATTCCCTCTTCTTTCTATTTGAAAAATTGTCTAAGTTGTTACATCACTAACAAAATTACGCATGTCTCTGAAAATGCCATGAAATAGGTGGATTTAAGCATTTCAAATAGATCTAGAATGAAACTATTTCTTGTTCAAAAATTTCCACTCATTCACACAACGTGCAAATTGCAGTGTCAAAGTTGAAAACAGGACAAATAACTTGGCTTGACACCAAGTACTTCTGGGCGTTTCAGTTTCTGCCCCTTGGCCCATGCAGACCACAGAGAAGATGGATGCCTGGCATGCCAGGAGCTGTGCTCAGGACACCACTCGACACCCTTACCAGGGAGGGTGGGTCCCAGGGCATGAACCAAAGAATTCCAAGACCGGTCCAGTTCTAACTGGAAATAACACTACTCTTGCTCCAGCAAGAAGCACCTTTTTAAGAAATATTTCACCACCAACACTCTTAATAGCACAGGGGATGATACTGGTTAGAAAAACATGGGCATCAGTCATGCATGAAAGTAATTCATGAGTTGGACCCATTGTGAAGAAGTTTTGGACATAACCAATTCATTTAATTTACACTTTCAATTTGTATATGTATAGCAGTGACATATGATAAATATCTTTTTCTAAAAAATGAGAGCTTTTCCAAAAGGCATAAAGCAAAAATACTAAATGATAAGAAAGCATTATATTTCACTGACAGTGGTTTTCTTTTCCTTTTTTAGCTATACATAAAATAATAGCACATTTTTGACTGATAAAATACAGGTTATGGTAAATATAGATATATAAGGAGATATATATATATATATATATATATACACATACAGATGTATAAGCATATATATATGCTATATGACCAAAGGTATCACTGAAGTAGATCCTACAAACGCCAGTAGGATGACAGGGATTTCTTTTGACAGTGTTGACTCAAGCATATAAACTCGAGGCCTGCTAATAATTTTCAAAGTGGATTATAAATATGAAGTATACACTATTCTTAGAAGTTAATTCTTAGATTTAAGAATTCTAATATTTAAGTAAAAATGCAAAAGAAATGCAGAAAAATTTATGAGTGACAATACTGCAAATACCTAAAAAAATACTTTGGGTGCATCTAACCTCAGTTTAGGATTAACACCTAAAAGGAAAACCACAGGCCCTACACCTCCCCATGACATTTTACTTGATTATCTATTCACAGGAGAATCACGGACTGGACAGTGGATGTGACCTATGATAGCCTAGTACAGATGTGGCTACATTCCAAATATTTGAGGTCTGAAGCATGAATAGCCATATTAAAATAAAAGTTTTTCAATTAAGTAAAGTGAACAGGATGGAGGCAGGGAGAGGAGAATTCCTCAACTACCTAACCAATAACCATTTCCACAAAACTAGCCAGAATTATGTCAAATCTCAAAAGCCATCATCTCTCACCTGGATACAAGTTTGCTTCAAGTCTGTTCCAAGCCTGATCCTCAGCTCACTTATCCTCTAGGGAGGTCTGCCTTGAAGGCCTGACTCCTATCCCAGCCCATAAGATTTCAGGCTCTTCTCCATATGCTCTGTGGAGTTCTTGCTGACTTCAAAGGCTGTACTCCATGTGTGGCTGCACACATAGCCAAAAAGTTTTAAATGCTTTGCCTTTGTTAGAACCTTACATGCACCTAGGCTTTGAAAATGACCAGAAAGCAACTTTTAAAACAAGACCCTAGAAATACAACTGTTTTTGACAGACAATAATATCTGTTTTTCAGGATCTATGGATCATCTCAGCCAACTGACCACATATGCAACCCTGCAAAAATGTACTGAACACCTACTGTATGAAAGTTACAATATGGCATGCATAGGATGCAGGTGGTATAATGCATACAAACTTATAATGGGGCATATAAAGTATTAGGTAATATTCAGGATGTCCATAAGTCCCATTTAAATAACACAAGGGCTTTAAAAAAATGAAAGAAAGTAAAAGCAATTTAAGCTGGGAATTTAGAAAGGCTTTATAGAGAAAGCAATATGTAAACTTTAACTTACCAATTCCTCTGAATATATTTGTGAGATCTTTGAGGGAGGGGGTAATCATTCTCATCTCTGAATCCACAATAGCTAGCATAATCCTTTGTAGACAGCAAACACCCAGTAAAGTTTAAATGAATTAAAATGGGAGGAACAGGAAGACCAGAAACATTCTTAATGGAGGACATAAGGGAGAGAAAGTACAAGGAATGTTCCAGAGAATGGTACATATTCTGTGTGAGTGAGAGGAACGGAAAACTATGCTGGAGAAAATCGTGGAAAGCGTTCAATGTCATGCCAAGGAGTAAGGACTTTGTTAGGTAAGAAAAGGGAGTGATGATGATTAGGGCCATAGGAGAACTCTAGCAAGGGTGTTTACGATGTCTGGGAGGGGCCTGACACTAGAAGAACTGAGGCTATTAAATAAGCTGTTGTAATCGATCAGACAGACGAAAGTAAGTTCTGACCTGGGACAACAGCAACAGAAATGGAACAGCAACAAAGAGAGCAAAGGCGCCCCTTAAGAACCCACAAAATTTAGTAGATGTGAGGAGAATTGAAGAAAATATGAAAGTTTTCAGGTCTGCTGATTAAAAGAACAGTAAAGTCCGTCAATACATATAGGAAATGAGCTAACTGAGGAAGACAATGATGCTATTAGTAAAAGTATGAGCATTTAAGGTGAAATCTCAGGATGCATGTGAAAATATGGGAATAGATCCCAACTCAAGATCCCAGTCACCTGTCCAGCTGAACCATGATAATGGGTGAGATCACAGAGGAAAGAAGCTACTACTGGTTGTTTTAAAAAATGAGAAATTGTTTTTGATTTAGCTCTAGAGGAAACTTCATGAAAATAAATGTTTCTTCCTCCTTTCTGGTAATAAAACTGTCTAAATGAGCATATTTCACTTTTTCCCCTGACTCTCAGGGTGTTTACATGTATTCAAATCCACTATTAATGATAATCTCTCTGTCTGGAAGTTTTCTCTTATCCATTTCTTGGTCTTACATTAGTTACTGTTCTTTCTATGTCTTGCCTCTTCACTTCTATTTTACTTTATGGTTTTATTGTATGTGGCCAATATCTCCATAAATATTTGTGGAAAAAAATTAATGAATAAATGAATGAATATGGTTCATAGGAAGTCACTTTAAATCCTTTCAGGAAAAGATATAAATAAATTGAAATTAAAAAATGGTTTTGTTAGCAGGGATGAGAGCTGACTTGTTAGGAATTACAGGACTGTTTCTCTCCAGTTAAAAAAAAATCTCCTAGATTTTAAATGTCTGTGCTTTAAAAGGCAAATTAAAGAATGATTAATTTCATTATAAAACAATCTAAAATGGAAACAACCTAAGTATCCATCAGTAGATGAATGGATAAAGAAGATGTGGTACATATACACAATGGAATATTATTCAGCCATAAGAAGAAAACAAATCCTACAATTTGCAACAACATGGATGGAGCTAGAGGGTATTATGTTCAGTGAAATAAGCCAAGTGGAGAAAGACAAGTGCCAAATGATTTCACTCATCTGTGGAGCATAAGAACAAAGCAAAAACTGAAAGAACAAAACAGCAGCAGACTCACAGAACCCAAGAATCGACTAACAGTTGCCAAAGGGAAAATGACTGGGTGGGGGGAGCAGATGGGAATGGAGGGAGAAGGGGAATAAGGGGCATTATGATTAACACACAAAATGTGGGCGGTGAGCATGGGGAAGGCAGTAGAGCACAGAGAAGACAAGTAGTGACTCTATAGCATCTTACTACGCTGATGGACAGTGACTGTAATGGGGTACATGGTGGGGACTTGATAATGGGGGGAATGTAGTAACCACAGTGTTGCTCATGTAATTGTATACTAATGATACCAAAATAAAAGAATAAAAAATAAAATAAAATAAATAAAACAATCTAGCCTCACAAAAAGATTCTCACACTAAATTAGAACTCCAAGATACAAGATGAGAAAAAACTTTTTCAAGCAAGAATTAGAAACTTTCAGTGAGTAAAATCTGAAAATTAAAGCATTTCCAATTTAATAATGCAAAGCATTAAGAAAACACTATTTACAAATATTCAATTTATATACCATTTTTTTAAAGGGAGGAGCTACTGAATAAAATAAGCCCTGCAATGAAACTTAACAATAAATATTGTACCCACTCCAAAAAGAGATGTTTGTTGTATATATATTAAATATATAAACTATGATATCTTTATACTTTTCTTGGTTTCATCCTAATAGGAAAGCTCCTTTTCCAAGCTCAGGGGCCTCTACTTAACACACTAAGCTCCCACAAGTCCTGTCTGTTCTATAGACAACTGGGAGTTTTTCCTCTACCCTGGCAAGTGTTATCATAAGCTCTCTTAGCTCCTTTTAACCACAAGACCATTTACCAGGTCTTGTCCTCCTCACTGGCAGAGGCCCTTAATGTTCAGGCAGCTGGAGATCTTAATGGAAAACATGCAAGGTAGATCCAAATATATATATTTTCCTTCTACACTAAATGTATTCCTCCATTCACCTACCCACAGGTCCAAACTAGGAAATCCACAAGTCACTCTGAAAAAACAATACCTTATGAAAAAACAGCTTTCATATACATCTTCATTTGTTTTAAATGTTATGCCAAGAAAATGCAGCATTTTAAGTAAATTTTAAGCATTTTAAGGACTGCAGGTGTCCTTACGAACCTTGCAGTGGAGACGATCTCTTAGGGATGTTTTGCTACATGCAAATATTTGCTTAAGAACTATTTTTAAAACTATCATATATTGAGGAGTCTATATACTAGACATTTAGAAAGCACTTTTCATACTTTGTAAAAGGAGTTGAGATAATGTTTATTATCTACATTCTGCAGATGAGGAAACAAACTCAGAAGCCACATAAGTTCAAAAATCCTTGGCCTTTTGTGCAACACAACACCGCCTCTCTGGAAAATTCTGTGCTCTAAGAACTCACCAGTTCAACAGGATTTTGAGTCTCCTCAGCCCTTCCACATACGCTACTGAATAAATTCTACCTGTGGGCTCAGTGAAGGCTTCCAAGAAGAGGTGATAGCTGTGTCTTGAAAGGTAAGCAGCATTAGGCAGGCAAAGGGGAAACCAAAGAGCCTTCCAGGTACAGGGGAATATGTGTTAAGCCATGAAGACATGAAAGGGCTTACTGCATTCCAGGAACTCTAAGTAGTTCAGCAGAACTAAACACCACAGTGAGTGGGAGGAACACTAGGAGAGGACAGCAGACAGAGAGGCAGATGGCAAATCATGAAACAAACAATATAGCATGCTAAGAACCTGGGTAATGGGGATGGTAGTAATACACTGGCTTGATAAAATTTGTATTTTACAAAGTCCATTTAACTGTTTTGGACTTATTTCATATGCGTTTTGAATATATTTCTCTAATGAGCTCACATTCCATTTCCTCAGATACTTGCATATCTTTTCCTCTTTCTTCTTTCTTTTCTCCCCCTTCTGCCCATGCTACCACCAGCTCACACCATCACTTCATCAAATTGGAACATCCCTATCCTCTCCCAGCCACCCTCTCATGTCTGCACCAGCTTCTTCACATTCAGTTACATTGATGAGGTGCTCCTCCTCCTCCTCTTCTAAGGGGCCTTCCATGACAGCCTCTGCATCCCATTCTACCACCTTTTCTCAGGGATGTCCTGCCTCTCTCACCAGTCTTTCTTCCCTGTATCATCTATGTATTCCTCTGACTCATTCCCACCAGCAAACAAAAATGTTTTAACATCTCCCATCAAAAAAAGTGCCCTCTCATAGCCCCAGACCCTCTTCAAACTCCTTCTCAGAACAGGTGTCTACATACTTTGTCACTTCCCATTTCCCCCTCAACTTACTCCAAGTAGGCTCCAAGTTGCACCTCCTACCACCCCAATTAACTGCTCTTTCCTATCTGTTATACAGCCTCTTGACTCACGCCCACTTCTTTAGTCTCTCTTTCTTGGCTCCCTTTGCATGGTCCTGCTTCTCTTCTTTTTCCTTCTTTCAAATACTTTCACCCAAAGGCTTTCTTTTAATTAGGATATAATTCACATACCATACAATTCAGTGGTTTTTAATGTAGTCATGATATTGGACAACAATCAGCACCATCTAATTTCAGGATATTTTCATCACTTCAACAGGAAATCCCACACCTATTGGCGGTCATTATCCATTCCATGCCTTCCCCTCCAGCCCCCAGCAACCACTCATCTTTCTGTCTCCATGGATTTGCCTACTCCAGACATTTCATATAAATGGAATCATATGATATGTGCTCTTCTGTGTCTGACTTCCTTCGCTTAGCATCTTTCCAAGATTCATCACTCTAGAGCATCTATCAGTACTCCATTCCTTTCATGACTGAGTAAAATTCCATTTAAGGATATACCACATTTTACTTTTCTATTCACCAATTGATGGGTATTCTTCACCAACTGAAGGGCATTTGGGTTGTTTCCACCTTTTACCTATTATAAATAATGATGCTTTAGAGGCAATGAACAACACATTAGAACAGATGAACCTAACAGACATCTACAGAACCCACCCAAACCAGCAGGATAAACATTCTTCTTAAGTGTACATGTTTTCCAGAAAAGGTCACATACTAGGCCACAAAAAGAGCCTCAGTAAATCCAAAATGATTGAAGTTCTGCCAACTGGCTTCTCAGATCACAAAGGTAAGAAACTAGAAATAAATTGTGCAAAAGAAACAAAAAGAAAGGCTTACCAACATGCTCCTAAATAATCAATGGATCAATAACTAAATACAAAAAGAAATCAAGCAATTTATGGAGACAAATGAAAGCAACAACTCAACAGCCCAAAATCTATGGGATGCAGCAAAAGCAGATCTAATAGGAAAGTATATAGCAATACAGGCTGACCTCAAGGAACAAGAACAATTCCAAATGAACAGTCTAAACTCATAAATAATAAAACTAGAAAAGGAAGAACAAATGAAGCCCAAAGTCAGGAGAAGGAGGGACGTAATAAAGATAAGAGCAGAAATAAATAAAATTAAGAAGAATAAAACAATACAAAGAATCAATGAAATGAGGATCTGGTTCTTAGATTAACCCTAAACCAGACTTTTCAAGAAAAAAAGAGAGTGTACAAACATAAACAGAATCAGAAATGAGAAAGGAAAAATCACTATAGACATGACAGAAATATAAAAATATTATGAAAGAATACTAAGAAAAATTATATCCCAACAAACTGGATAACCTAGAAGAAATCAACAACTTTCTAGAAAAATACAACATTCCAAGACTAACCCAGGCAGAAACATAAAATATGAACAAAAAAATTACCATTAATGAAATCAAATTGGTAATCAAAAGGCCACATAAGAACAAAACTTCTGTCTCATATGGCTTCACCACTGAATTTTATCAAACATTTAAAGAGAGCTAATACCCATTTGCCTTAAACTTTTCCAAAATGTAGAAGAGGGGGGAATACTTCCAAACTCATTCTATGAGGCCAGCATCACTCTAATACCAAAACCAAGCAAAGACACAACAAAAAACATTACAGAACAATATCCCTGATGAACATAGATGGAACAATCCTCAACAAAGTATAAGCAAAGCAAATTCAAAAATACATCAAACAGATCATCCATAATGATCAAGCTGGATTTATTCCAGGGATTCAAGGATGGTACAATATTTGAAAATCAGTCAATATCATACATCACATCAACAAAAAGGACAAAAATCACATGATCATCTCCATAGATGCTGAAAAAAGCATTTGACAAAATTCAACATCCATTCATGATAAAAACTCTCAACTAAATAGGTATAGAGGGTACATACCTCAACATAATAAAAGCCATATACAACAAATTCATAACCAACATCATACTTAACAGCAAAAAGCTGAAAGCTTTTCCTCTAAGATTGGGAACAAGACAAGGATGACCACTCTTCCCACTTTTATTCAACATAGTTCTGGAGGTCCTAGCCATGGCAATGAGACAACACAAAGAAATAAAAGGCAACCAAATTGGTAAGGAAGAAGTTAAACTGTCACTGTTTGCAGATGACATGATATTATCCATAGAAAACCCTAAAGAATACACCCCAAAACTATTGCCACTAAAAACTGAATTCAGCAAGGTTGCAGGATACAAAATTAATACACAGAAATCTGTTGCATTCCTATATAATAACAATGAACTAGCAGAAAGAGAACTCAGGAAAAAAATGCCATTTACAACTGCATCAAAAAGAATAAAATACCTAGGAATAAAACCTAAACAAGAAGGTAAAAAACCTATACCCTGAAAACTACAAGAAACTCGTGAGAGAAATTAAAGAAGACACAAATAAATGGAAATACATTCTGTGCTCATGGATAGGAAGAATTAATATTGTCAATATGGTCTTCCTATCTAAAGCAATCACCAGATTCAATGCAATTCCTATCAAAATACCAACAGCATTCTTCAATGAACTAGAACAAGTAGTTCTAAAATCCATATGGAACAGCAAAAGACCCTGAATGGCCAAAGCAATCCTGAGAAGAAAGAACAAAACTGGGGGGATTATGCACCCTGACTTAAAGATCTACTACAAAGCCACAGTAATCAAAACAATTTGGTACTGGCACAAGAACAGACCCATAGATTAATGTAACAGAATAGAGAGCCCAGATATAAAGCCAAGCATATATGGTCAATTAGTATATTACAAAAGAGTCTTGAATATACAATGGGGAAAATACAACCTCTTCAACAATCGGTGCTGGGAAAAATGGACACCTACATGTAAAAGAATGAAACTGGATTATTGTCTAACTCCATACAAAAAGTAAATTTGAAATGGATTAAAGACCTGAATGTAAGTCATGAAACCATAAAACTCTTAGAAAAAAACACAGGCAAAAATCTCTTGAAATAAACATGAGCAACTTTTTCCTGAACTCATCTCCTCAGGCAAGGAAAATAAAAGCAAAAATGAACCAGTGGGACTACAGCAAACTAAAAAGCTTCTGCACAGCAAAAGATACCATCAGCAGAACAAAAAGGCATCTTACAGTATGGGAGAATATATTCATGAATGACTTATCTGATAAGGGGTTAACATCCAAAATATATAAAGAGCTCACATGCCTCAACACCCAAAAAACAAATAACCCAATTAAAAAATGGATAAAGGATCTGAACAGATGCTTCTCCAAAGAAGAAATTCAGATGGCCAATAGGCACATGAGAAGATGCTCCACATCACTAATCATCAGGGAAATGCAAATTAAAGCCGCAACGAGATGTCACCTCATACCAGTTAGGATGGCCAACACTGAAAAGACAAGAAATAACAAATGCTGGTGAGGATGTGGAGAAAGGGGGAACCCTCCTACACTGATGGAGGGAATGTAAGTTAGTTCAACCATTGTGGAAAACAATATGGAGGTTCCTTAAAGACCAGAAATACATTTGGACTTTGTTTATCTCTACACTGCTTACAATAGACAAAATATAGAAGCAACCTAAGAGGCCATCAATAGATGAATGGACAAAGAACTGGTGGTACATCTACACAATGGAATATTATTCAGCCATAAGAAGAAAACAAATCCTACCATTTGCAACAACTTGGATGGAGTTAGAGGGTATTATGCTCAGTAAAATAAGCCAGGCAGAGAAAGACAAGTACCAAACAACTTCACTCATTTGTGGAGTATAAAAACAAAACAAAACTGAAGGAACAAAACAGCAGCAGACCTAGAGACTATGAGAAGGGACTAGTAGTTACCAAAGGGGATGGGTTGGGAAGGGAGGGTGGGGAGGGGAAAGGGGATTAAGGGGCACTATAATTTGCAATCACAGTATAGGAAGATAACAGGAAAAGCAGCACAGCATGAAGAAGATAAGTACTGGTTCTATAGCATCTTACTCCGTTGATAGTGACTGCAGTGGGGGGAGGGGGACTTGATAATATGGGTGAATATTGAAACTACAATGTTGTTCATGTGAAATGTTTATAAGATTTTATATCACTGACACTTTAAAATAAATAAATAATGCTACTATAGTCATTCATGTGCAATTTTGTGTATACTTTTTTTACTCTTGTGGATATATACATAGTAGTGGAACTGCTGGGTATTATGTCAGTCATGTTTAACTTTTTAAGAAACTGCCAAACTGCTTTCCAAAGCCTTTCCAAAGGCTGCATAATTTTACACTCCCACCAGCAATGTATGAAGATTCCAATTTCTCCATTTCCTTACCAAAACCTATTATTGTCCATCATTTTTTTAATTTAGCCATCCTAGTGAATATGAAGTGGTATGTCATCATGGTTTTAATTCACTTTTCCCTAATAACTAATGATTTTGAGCATCTCTTCATGTGCTTCATTGGCCATTTGTATGAAGCACATATGGAGAAATGTCTATTCAAATCCTTTGCCCATTTTTAAATTGGATTATTTGTCTTTTTATTGTTGAGTTATAAAGGTTTCTTATATATTCTAGATACTAGTCCTTTATCAGACATATGCTTTGCAAAAAAAATTCTATTTTCTGCATTATCTTTTCATGTTAATATGTTCTTTGAAGTACAAAAATTTTTAATTTTGATAAAATCCAATTTATTTTTTCTTTCATCACCTGTCTTTTTGGTGGCATAGCTAAGAATCTAAACTCCCCAAGATTTACACTTGTGTTTTCTTCTAAGAGTTTTATAGTTTAGCCCTTACATTTATATTTTTTATCCATTTTGAGTTAGTTTTTGTTTGGTATGGTTTGAGGCAGGGGTCCAAATTCTTTTGGATGTGGATATTCTGTTGTCTCAGTACCGCTTGTGGAAAGGCTACTGTTTCCACATTGAGCTGTACTGGCACTATCAAAAAATCAATTAGCCATAAATATAATAGTGTATTTCTGGACTCTCAACTCTATTCCACTGATCTATATATCTATCCTTATGCCAGTATTACACTGTTTTGATTACTACAGTTCTGTGGTAAGTATTGGATTTGGGAAATGTGGGTCCTCCAACTTTATTGTTTTCCAAGATTGTTTGGGCAACTTGATACAACTTTTATGCAACTCCATATGGATTTTAAGATCAATTTCTGCAAAAAAAAAAAAAAAGGCAGCTGGAATTTTTATAAGGAGTGTATTGAATCTGCAGGTTGATTTGGGATGCATTATCATCTCAGTAATTTTTAAGTATTGCAATTCAAGAATGCCAAATATCTTTCCATTTATTTAGTTCTTCCTCACTTTTTTCAATGATATTTTGTAGCTTTTGCTATACAGTCTTATTTTTAGATATCAATAATATATTCATAATTACTAATTACTATCTTCAGTTAAACTGTCCTCCGTGCTTTAGACTCTCATATCCAACCACCTGGATACCTTACAGGTTCTAACATATTCAAATCCATACTCCTTATATCCAACTCTCAACTTTTTCTTCAGTCTCTCCCATTTCAGGAAACGGCAACACCATCCATCTAGTCACAAGTTAAAAAACTTGTTAAGTCATTTTTTTATTTCCCCCTTCCCTTATCTAACCCATCAGCAAGTCATGATGACTCTACTTCCAAAATACATGTACCATCTTTACACTTGTCTCCATTTCCAATGCCACCCCCAAGCTAGCATTATCACCCAGCTAGACAACTGCAAAAGCTTTCTAACCTATCTCCCTCATGTTACTTTGCTTTACTCTGGTCCATTATTCTCATAACATCTACTAATATGTATATATTAAAATATATATAATGTGAGCCACAGAAAAACTTTGAAATTTTAGTAGCCACATTACAAAAAAAAAAAAAGAAACAAGCACAATTAAATTTGACAATTCATTTAACCTAGTTGCTCTAAGAAATAATTAATTCAATATGTAATCAATATAAAAAATTATTAATGATTCAGTTTATATTATTCTTTTCATCCTAAGTCTTTCAAGTTTGGTGTGTATTTTACACTGACAGTACCACTCCATTTGGATGCTTGATTTTCATCAGAAATACCTGATTTATATTTAATGTTCATAAAACTTACAAGTTGAAAAAATAAAATTTACATATCAAAACATTATTAAAAGTTTTCCAATAACTGAATGAATTAGGTTTTAATTTTAGGTTTAAAGTAACTAAAATTACATAAAACTGAAAACTCAGTTTCTCAGTAGCACCAGCCTCAATAGTCACACGGGGTTGTGACTACTGTCTTAAGCAGCAGTGAACTGGAATCATCTTTTTTTAGATGTCAATCACATCAGATTATATCACTCTCCAGATTTAAAATCTTCCCTTCAGTTGCTTATCATTGTACTGTGGACAAAATGCAAGCTATTTTTGACACCAACAAAGCCCACCTAAACTCCCTCTGCTACCTTTCCTTCCATACTTCCTCCCGCTCCACTAGGCTCTAGTGACGCTGACTTATCGGTAAATTCCTCCAACACACAGTGCTCTTTGACACCTCACAACCTTAGCACATACTACTCCTTCTGCACGGAATGCTTTTTCTTAGCTTTTCCTTAGCTCTGATCAGGTTGATTTCTTGTCCTCCACCTTAAGTGTCACCTGATCAGAGAGGCTTCCCTGACCAACCCACAAATAAGTTTTCACCCATCTCTATCATGCTCTGTTACTATGTCCTCATCATTTCCATCATGGCATCCATATTGATTTATAATTAAACACTTTTCATTTGTTTATTGTTGGTCTTTTTCACTAGACTGCAGATTTCACAGTGACGGGGAATGTGCTTTTTCTAATCAATGTCTTTCTGCTGCCTTAGACAGTGCCTGGAACACAATGACTGGTAAGAAACAGCATCATATGCTACAGATGAATCATTGTATTTGTTGATTCATTCATTCAGTATTTATTCAGAAGTTACTATGTGCTAGAAGTGAAAATAAATTAATAAAACAGACTCTGCCCTCAAGAAGCTCACAATTTAGTGGAAGGAGTAGATAATTTAATACAATATAATAATTATAATACTAGAGAACTACTCAGAGTTTCAGGTACCCAGAAGAGAGATAAGTAACCTGGGAGAGTTGAGGAAGTAGGAAGTAGCTGAGGTTTCTAAGAGGAGAGGAGACCCAAGTTAAAGAGAACAGGAGTTAACCCGGTGAAAGATCATCATAGTATTCCTATAAAGAAATCCATGTGAAAAAGGCAAAGAAATGTGAAACAGCACAGAATGTGTGTAGAGCATGAAATGCAGGGGGATCAACAGATAGCTTGGAGAAACTGGGTCATGCAGGACCTTTTATGCCATGCCAATAAATTTAGATTTTATACTGTTGGCATTAGAAGCTGAAAAGTTTTCACCAAAATAGTGACATCATTTAATTTTAATTCCCTATCAATCATGCTAATGCTCTTGGAAGAATGAAGGTTTACAGATGGGAAAAGCTTTAAGTCTATTGCTATAGTCTAGAAGATGAACGATGGCAACCGGAACTCAGTCAGTGGCTGTAGGAATTAAGCATACATCATCAATTTCAGAAATACTTAGAAAGTAAATGAAGCCTCTTGGAGAACATCAGTGACCTTGGCACGGGTAGTTTCAGTGTGCTGATGGGAAAGGAAGACACATTTCGTTTCTTCTCCACATCTGCAAAAATAATAGGAATGGCGGAAGTGGTGATTAGTAGCTCCTAAATCTGGCTGCTTATCAGGAAGGAGCACGAAGAGAGCTTTTGAAAAACACAGATTACTTTGGCTTAACTCCAGACACACCAAGTCAGCCTTTGTGAGTGTAGCCAGGAACCCTGATTTTGATAAGTTCCTCAGGTAAATCTCACACAGATGTCCACATATTTGCTTTGGGACATGCTGGGATGGACCAGTCTGTCAAGGAAAATTAGCCCTTATAATTTGGATCTACTTGGTTCCTGAGCTCAGACAGCAAGGGTTCAGACAGCAGAGGGTGTGAAGGGAAAGAACTAGCACAGTCAACAAAGACGGCACTGTTTAAAATGGGATAATCTGAAGTCAATTTATATCATTAAGAAAATGGACAGAGAAATACAGGTGAAAAAAGGGCTAACGGAAAAACTAAGACACTTAGGCTAAGAATATCAGTTCATGAAACACAATTTTATCTCATAAGTGCAAAAATATAAGTCTCTTACTAAAAGCCTCCCATCTATATCACTGGAGTCAGTCAGTCTTAAATCACCAGCCTTCATCATTCCAGTGATGGAATAAAGGCTTTGCAACTCATTTCATTTTTTTAGCTGTTCTGTTAAGCAGCCTCCCTCAAAATCTGTCTGCCTATAACTTTTACCCATTTGTCCTAACTCTTTCTTCTGGGGACATACAGAGTCCATCTACTGCCTTTCCAAGTATATTTGCTCTGCAGATATTGGGAGACAACATCATGACCCCACCAACTACTTTCTAACAAATGCCTCACATAAGAATTGCTAGCCTGGTTACTATGATAATAACAGCACAGTGCACATCAACCCTTGAACCCTCCTGGCTCACTAAGTTTTTCAAAGGAATCACTATATCCATAGAGCCTGGTATAGTTTCTGGCATATAGTGGACTCTCAAAATATGAGTGTAAATGACTAAGTGAATGAAATAATCCACTTGCTAATACAATTTTCAAACATTATCTTTCTCAACTAGTTTTATTATCTACCCACAACCAAACAAGTTTATTAAACTCTCTCTGCCAGGTATACAGGTAAATGAAACATCTTAATAAATAAGAAACCTTGGTGCAGAAGGACAATTTTTACTATACACCATTTTGGAATGTCTGAGTTTTTATCACATGAACATATTCCTTTTTCAATTAAATGACAGTTAATTTAACAAAATAAAAATAATAAAATTATCTCCATTTTAACTCACTTAGTGGAGTAATATGGTCTGGTATGAATTCTGCCTTCTAAAAAACATATGTCCTACCGCCTAAATATAGAACAATCAGATAAAAACTACTGGAAGTAATACTAGATTTAATCTAGTCCAGAGGCATTTAAAAATACTAAAAACAACCATAGTAAGAAATAAATTTTATATTGCAGCATGGTACATATATACAAATATACAACTAATATAAAAATTTCACAATACTATATAGTACTTGCCATTACTACCTAGAATGTACTAATATATTTTTAAGGCTATCCCAACAATTTAAGTGATATCATGTCCCACTAATAGGTCATAATCCACAGTTTGAAAAACATTGATCTACACCAACATCCATCCCTACCATCAAGCAATTTATTGGTGAAGAAAGTAACATTCAGCTTGGATAAGTGGCTTATACAAAATCATGTAGCTCATTCATTCATTTAGTTCCTGCTGTATGCTAGCACTGTGTTATGGAAAATGACAAGTGAAACACAGCTTCTGATTTCAAGGAAACTATAAATGGTTGGGCAGACAGAAAAGGCAACCAACTATATAGTAAGAGCCATGTATAATAAAGTATGAATAAGGACCACCAAGGAGGGGCCTCTGAATCAGACAGGGAGAGCTCAGAAAGATGAGCTGGGTGATAGCAAAAACTAGACTAGGCCCTGCTCTCAATTCTTTCGGCCATGTTGCCTCGGCTTACTTTCAGCAAACATCCACTTCAAACTGAGTAACACACAAATACTCCTAAGCCGTCAGTAGTAAGATATCATCTATGTTTCTTCTTCCTACCTCCCTATAATAGAGCAGGCGTTTAACTAAGCAAGACTTCCTCCTTCCCACTTCCCTTCCTCCTCTTGTAGCAAGAGATTCATGGTCCTTCCACCACTTCCCTTTTTCACTGACTCAAAAAAAACAATCACTGAGGACAATGTAATATTCCAAGAAGATAAATCAAATGTCCCCCAACAATTTCATGATTTTGTTTTTTAGGATTAAGTAAACAGACTAGGTTAAGTTTCTTACACTGAATCTTTTTTTTATTATTAAGGTATCACTGATACAGAATCACATAAGCAACACTGTGGTTACTAGATTACCCCCATACCACATACCTCATTACAGTCACTGTCCATCAGCATAGTAAGATGTTACAGTCATTACTTGTCTTCTCTGTACTATACTTCCTTCTCCATGCTCCCCCCATAGATTATGTGTGCTAATCTAATCATAATGCCCATTAATTCCCTTATCCCTCCCTTCCCACGCATCCTCCCCAGTCCTTTCATTTGGTAACTGTTAGTCCATTTTTGGGTTCTGTGAGTCTGCTGCTGTTTTGCTCCTTTAGTTTTTGCTTTGTTGTTATACTCCACAGATGAGTGAAATCATTTGATACTTGTCTTTCTCCACCTGGCTTATTTCACTGAGCATAATACCCACTAGCTCCATCCATGTTGTTGCAAATGGTAAGATTTGTTTTCTTCTATGGATGAATAATGTTTCATTGTGTATATGTACCACATCTTCTTTATCCATTCATCTACTGTTGGACACTTAGGTTGCTTACATTTCTTAGCTTTGTAAATAGTGCTGCAATAAACATATGGGAGCATATATCTTTTTGAATCTGAAATCCTGCATTCTTAGGGTAAATTTCTAGGAGTGGAATTCCTGGGTCAAATGGTATTTCTATTTTCAGTTTTTTGAGGAACCTCCATATTTCTTTACACAATAGTTGAACTAATTTACAATTCCACTGGCAGTGTAGGAGGGGTCCCCTTTCTCCACATCCTCACCAGCATTTGTTGTTGTTTGTCTTTTGGATGTTGGCCATCCTAAATGGTGTGAGGCAGTATCTCACTGCGGTTTTAATTTGCATTTCTTTGATAATTAACTATGTGGAGCATCTTTTCATGTGCCTGTTAGCCATCTAAATTTCTTCTTTGAGGAAGTGCCTGTTCAGATCCTCTGCCCATTTTTTAATCAGGTTATTTGCTTTCTGGTTGTTGAGGAGCATGAGCTCTTTATATATTTTGAAAGTCAACCCCTTATCAGTTATGTCATTTATGAATATATTCTCCCACAGTATAGAATGTCTTTTTGTTCTACTGATGGTGTCCTTTGCTGTACAGAAGGTTTTTAGTTTGATATAGTCCCAGTTGTTCATATTTGCTTTTGTTTCCCTTGCCCAGGAAGATATGTTGATGAAAAAGTTGCTCATGTTTATATTCAAGAAAGTTTTGCCTATGTTTTCTTCTAAGAGTTTTATGGTTTCATGACTTACATTCATGTCTTTGATCCATTTCGAGTTTACTTTTGTGTATGGAGTTAGACAGTAATCCGCTTTCATTCTCTTACATATAGCTGTCCAGTTTTGCCAACACCAGGTGTTGAAAAGGCTGTAATTTCCCCATTGTATATCCATGGCTCTTTTATCGTATATTAATTGACCATATATATTTGGGTTTATATCTGAACTCTAGTCTGTTGCATTGTTCTATGGGTCTGTTCTTGTGCCAGTACCAAATTGTAGCTTTGTAGTGGAGCTTGACACTGGGAAGAGTGCTCCCCCTTGCTTAATTCTTCCTTCTCAGGATTGCCTTGGCTATTCAGGGTCTTTTGTGATTCCATATGAATTTTAGAACTATTTGCTCTAGTTCATTGAAGAATGCTGTTGGTATTTTGATAGGGATTGCATTGAATCTGTAGATTCCTTTAGACAGAATGGCCATTTTGACAATATTAATTCTTCTTACTCAAGAGCATGGATGAATTTCCATTATTAAGTTTTTAGTGTTGCTTTAATTTCTCTTAAGAGTGTCTTGTAGTTTTCAGAATATAGGTCTTTCACTTCCTTGGCTAGGTTTATTCCTAGGTATTTTATTCTTTTTGATTCAATTCTGAATCATGTGGTTTTCTGGATTTCTCTTTCTGCTAGCTCATCATTCCTTTATAGGAATGCAACAGATTTCTGTGTATTAACTTTGTATCCTGCAACTTTGATAAATTCAGATATTAGTTCTACTAGCTCTGGAATGGATTTTTAGGGTTTTTTATGTACAATATCATGCCATCTACAAACAGTGACAGTTTAACTTCTTCCTTAACAATCTGGATGCCTTTTATTTCTTTGTATTGTCTGATTGCTGTGGCTAGGACTTCCAGAAATATGTTGAATAAAAGTGGGGAGAGGTGGCATCCTTGTCTTGTTCTTGATCTTAAAGGAAAGGCTTTCAGTTTCTCAGTGTTAAGTTGACATTGGCTGTGGGTTTGTCATATATGGCCTTTATTATGTTGAGGTACTTGGCCTCTATACCCATTTTGTTGAGAGGTTTTATCATGAATAGGTGTTGAATAATATCAAATGCTTTTTCAGCATCTGTGGAGATGATAATGTGGCTTTTCTCCTTCATTTTATTGATATAGTGAAAGATGTTGACAGATTTTCAAATGTTGTACCATCCTTGCATCCCTGGGATGAATCCCACTTGATCATGATGCATGATCCTCTTCATGCATTTTTGAATTTGGTTTGCTAAGATTTTGTGGAGTATTTTTGCATCTATGTTCATCAGGGATATTGATCTCTAGTATTCTTTTTTTTTTGTAGTGGCTTTGCCCGGTTTGGGTATTAAGGTGATGATGGCCTCATAGAATGAGTTTGTAAGTATTCTGTCCTCTTCTAATTTTTGGAAAACTTTAAGGAGAACGGGTATTATGTCTTCTCTAAATGTCTGATAAAATTCAGTGGTGAAGCCATCTGGTCCGGACATTTTGTTCTTGGGTAGTTTTTCTATTACCAATTCAATTTTACAGCTGGTAAATGATCTATTCAGATTTTCTGTTTCTTCCTGGGTCAGTCTTGGAAGGTTGTATTTTTTTAGAAAGTTGTCCTTTTCTTCTAGGTTATCCAGTTTGTTAGCATGTAATTTTTCATAGTACTCTCTAATAATTCTTTGTATTTCTGTCCATAGTAATTTTTCCTTTCTCGTTTCTGATTCTGTTTATGTGTGTAGATTCTCTCTTTTTCTTGATAAGTCTGGCTAGGGGGTTACCTATTTTGTCTATTTTCTCAAAGAACCAGCTCTTTGTTTCATTAATTTTTTCTATTGTTTTATTCTTCTCAATTTTATTTATTTCTTCTCTGATCTTTATTATGTCCCTCCTTCTACTAACTCTGGGCCTTATTTGTTCTTCTTTTTCAAGTTTCAATAATTCTGAATTTAGACTGCTCATTTGGGATTCTCCTTCCTTCTTTAAATAGGCCAGGACTGTTGTATACTTTCCTCTTAGAACTGCCTTCACTGCATCCCACAGTTGGGGCTTTCTGCTGTTATTTTCCTTTGTCTCCATATATCACTTGATCTGTTTTAATTTGGTCACTGATTCATTGATTATTTAGGAACATGTTGATAAGCCTCCATGTGTTTGTGAGCCTTTTTGTTTTCTTTGTACAATTTATTTCTAGTTTCGTACCTTTGTGATCTGAGATGTTGGTTAGTACAAATTCAATCTTCTTGAATTTGCTGCAGCTCTTTTTGTGGCCTAGTATGTGGTCTATTTTGGAAAATGTTCCATTTACACTTGAGATGAATGCCTGTTGCTTTTGGGTAGAGTGTTCTATAGATGTCTGTTAGGTCCATCTGTTCTAATGTGTTGTTCAGTGCCTCTGTGTCCTTACTTATTTTCTGTCTGACTGATCTGTCCTTTGCAGTGAGTAGAGTGTTGAAGTCTCCTAAAATGAATGTATTGCATTCTATTTCTCTCTTTGATCCTGCCAGTATTTATTTCACATATGTAGGTACTCCTGTGTTGGATGCATAGATATTTATAAGGGTTATATCCTCTTGTTGGACTGACCCGTTTATCATTATGTAACATCCTTCTTTGTCTCTTGTTAATTTCTTTGTTTTGAAGTCTATTTTTGTCTGATATAAGTACTGCAACACCTGCTTTTTTCTCCCTATTGTTTGAATGAAATATCTTTTTCAATCCTTTCACTTTCAGTCTGTGTATGTCTTTGAATTTGAAGTGAATCTTTTGTAGGCAGCATATAGATGGGTCTTGCTTTTTTATCCATTTTGTAAGTCTGTGTCTTTTGATTGGCGCATTCAGTCCATTTACATTTAGGGTGATTATTGATAGATATGTACTTATTGCCATTGCAGGCTTTGGATTTGTGGTTACCAAGGATTTAAGGGCAGCTTCTTTATTATCTAGCAGTCTCCCTTAACTCACTTTCTATGCTATTATAAACACAGTCTTTTGTCTTCCTCCTCCACTGTTTATATGTTAGATGTCATATTCTGTATTCTTTGTATACCCCTTGACTGGCTTTGTGGGTAGCTGATTTAATTTTGCATTTGCTTAGTAATTAATTGGTCTGCTTTCTTTACTGTGGTGTTATTTTCTCTGGTGACAGCTATTTAATCTTAGGCACACTTCCATCTAGAGCAGTCCCTTTAAAATACACTGTAGAGATGGTTTATGGGAGGTAAATTCCTTCAACTTCTGCTTATCTGGGAATTGTTTAATCCCTCCTTCAAATTTAAATGATAATCTTGCTGGATACAGTGTTCTTGTTTCAAGGCCCTTCTGTTTCATTGCATTGAATATATTATGCCACTCCCTTCTGGCCTATAAGGTTTCTGCTGAGAAGTCTGATGATAGCCTGATAGGTTTTCCTTTGTAGGTGATCTTTTTTCTCTCTCTGGCTGCTTTTAATACTCTGTCCTTGTTCTTAGATCTTTGCCATTTTATTACATGTCTTGGTGTTGTCCTCCTAGGGTCCCTTGTGTTAGGAGATCTGTGCACTCTCATGTACTGAGAGACTATTTCCTTTCCCAGATTGGGGAAGTTTTCAGCAACTATTTCTTCAAAAACACTTCTATCCCTTTTTCTCTCTCTTCTTCTTCTGGTAGCTCTATAATGCGAATATCGTTCCATTTGGATTAATCAAACAGTTCTTTTAATATTCTTTCATTCCTAGAGGTCCTTTTTTCTCTCTCTCTCCCTCAGCTTCTCTGTATTCCTGTTCTCTGATTTCTATTCCATTCACCATCTCCTTTACCTCACCTAATCTGTTTTAAATCCCACCATTGTTTGTTTCATTTCTGTTATCTCCCTTCTGAATTCATCCCTTAGCTCTTGAATATTTTTCTGTAGCTCCATTAGCATGCTTATGACTTTTATTTTGAATTCTTTTTCAGAAAGATTGGTGATTTCAGTCTCCCTGAGCCCTCTTTCTGGTGTTTGGGGGATTTTGGATTGAACAAGTTTCTTCTGCCTTTTCATAGTTCTGGAGTGATGGGAGTGGTCACCGATGAGTGGCACAGGTGTCAGCTGGGAGGACAAAGTCTCTTCCTGCTTGCTGGTTACCATGCCTGTCTCCACTCTCTGTGCCAGTTAACTGAGCACAGGGAGCGGCCTCTGGGTAAATCCCCTAAGCTACCATGGGTGGGGTGGCCCTCAGGATAGCCTAGGGTGATGGCGGTGGTCACAGGTGAGCAGCGCAGTTTCTGCTAAGATACAAAGCCCCTTTGTGGCACCTGGTCTCAGCGCCCATTTCTGCTGTCTGCTGGTCAACCCTGCACAGAGAGCAGCCTCTGGGTATGGGCCAGTTAGCTGCACACAGGGAGAAGCCTCTGTGTTAAACTGTGTAGTTGCTCTAGGTGGGGCTGCCCTCTGGCTGATCTGCAGCAATAGTGGGGACAGCCAGTTTGCATGTAGGTCCCAGAATGAAGGACGGAGCAGCAGGCTGCTTATTGTGTTGAGGGGCCTCAGGGCTGCATTGCCAACCAGGGGGATAGGGCACCTAAAGCTCCTAAAAGTTCCCATTCTGCTGGGTTTAGTGTGCAAGAACGATTTTGTCCACCTGTTCCTTCTTCCAAACCCTTGCCCCTTTAACAGCCCTCTGACTGTTGAGAGGTCCCTTAAAGTGCCTGCTTTTCTTTTGTCCTAGGGCAGCAGTTGTGGGAACCTGTTTGCATTCTTAGTCTGAGACTTTGCTTTTCAGCTCCTCTAATCTCCAGAGCACCATGCAATGTGTGTCTGTGCTCCAGGGGTAGATTTCTAGGGCTGGGTATTTAGCAGTCCTGTACTTCCACTCCCTCCCTGCTCCGATTCTTTTCCTCTAGCTGGTGAGCTAAGGTTGGGGTAGTGCTCGGGTCCTGCCAGGTTGCAGCTTTTTACCTTACCCTTTTCTGTGAAATGTTGACTTCTCCCAGATGTAGACTGGCTGGTGTACTGTTACTTCTGGTCACTCTTTTAGGAATAGTTGTATTTGCTGTATTTTCAAAATATATGTAGTTTGGGGAAGAGATTTCCACCACAGTACTCACACCACCATCTTTTCTCCGTCTTCCTGAATCTTTCTTATACATTGTGTTATCACTGAATAACTGCAGTCAGTATTCAGATAGTTTACTGGTATTTCTACACAAGAATGCAAAAACGTGATCACAGAATGGTTGTTGTCCAGGAAGTAGAATCCTGAATGGTACAATCAAGAATATAGATTGCAGGCCTTTTTGCCTCTTTGAAACATATGAAAAGAATGTATCTCCATTTTATTAACCAGAAAATAGAAAGAGGAAGTTCTCAACTTTCTCTAGATAAGACACCCAAAACTATTCTTACACACTTTCTCAGGCATACCTAGTAACAAAAAAATAATGTAATTTCAAATGGAACCAGTTAACTAGCTCAGAGCTAAAATTGGTGGTTAACAAGTTGCAGAAATGTCAATCAAGTCAAAATACAAATCTTTCCACTGAAAATGGTTATTGGACATCAACATCTACTACAAGAATTTTGGTACTTCTCTAAGGTCTAATAATACCAGGCAGCACTATTTTTCTGTCTCCTTCCTGATCTTTTCACTGTAGATCTTTTCTATTCTCTGGGCTTAGCACATACTCTTGCTTAGGAGTCCTGCTTCTCTAATTGGACCCTCTAAGTTGTTCTTCCCACTTCTACTCCCATATTTGCCTACGATTTCATCTAACATTTCCAAAAGATAAAGCTATGCTAAGAATGGTTACTCCATATCACAGAATCAAATATTTTCCTTATATTCTCTGGCAGAACATCTGAAAATATTATTAGCAAAATCATTTTAATTATATTATATCTGTTAATTCTATTACGTTCATTATCTATAGTATTCACCATTTAAACACTAGCATGCCACTAACTTTATCCATCTCAAGCTTCCTACTTTCTGAATTGAAGGTAATAAAACATGCCTTTACTATTCCCTCAAGGATACTGTAAGGATTAATAAAAGAATAAACAGAAAGTGTTTGGAACTCTTGGGAGGGAAAAGTCTACAAACTAGGTTTATGTTCTATATATCTATTTAAAGAAAAAAATATACCATGGTAATGCTAAATGGGGAAATTCTTCTTAAAGAAGGCCCAAATATACTCTAAGTTACCCTGATCTCCTTGCACTGTTCACCATGTAAGAACTTATTCACTATGTAACAACTTGTTCACCATGTAAGAACTTGTTCGTTATGCTTCAGAAGATTGGAGACTGTTGAGAATTAGGCTTGGGGTTGATTAATGATTGTGCATTGAGTCCCCTATACAGAATTTTATTGTTGTTAACAACCATTTGATCAATAAATATGAGAGATGCCCTCTCAAAAAATAAAAAAGTTAGTATTTTCACATAGTTACATGCACAAAAAGGAGAATTTGCAAATACACATTACTGTATATCATCTCTCTTAAATTTACTTGATTTTAAAATATTCAGTGTATGTCTGGTCTAGATAAAAGCTAATCACCATTAAATGGATTCTGGCACCAGTTTCAGCTTGGGGAAGGGGTTTCCCACACCAGCAATAAGAAATGCTCTGGATACCACCTGGGCATCTCACAATTCAAATCAGCTGAATTTAATTCACCTGGAAATACCATCCTATTCCACAGGTTGAGGGTTTAATCCCAAAAGACTACCCCCAACCCACAAGCCCAAATGGCTGTAAATCAGTGGTCCCATGATCATCTCCTTGGATTTGGTTAGTTTGCTAGAGAGGCTCACAGCACTCTGAGAAACATCTCACTTACCAGATTACCAGTTTACTATAAAAAGATACAACTCATGAACAGACAGATGTAAGGGGTGCACAGCGCAACATATGGGGAAACGGAGTAGAGCTTCCGTGCCAACTCTGGGGCATCACTGTCCCCAAATCTCCATTTGTTCACCAACCTAGAGGCTCTCCAAACCCAGTCCTTTTGGGGTTTTATGGAGGTATTACTGCATAGGCATACCTGATTAAATCATTGCCCAATGGTGACTGATTCAACCTCAAGCCTCTCTTCCCTAGGAGTTTGGAGGTAGTACTGGAAGTTCTAACACTCTAATCACAGGTTGGCTCCACCAGCAACCAGCCCCCTCTCTTAGGTGCCCTCCAAATACCACCTCATTAACATAACAGAAGACACCTTTATCACTTTCAACACTTGGGAAACTTAGGAAATTCAGAGGGTTTGGGGAGCTGTGTGTGAGCCAGGCAGGAACCATGGACAAGGAAGACCAAATAAATATGGGAAATATATTTTGGTCCTCTGAAGGACCAAACACATATTTTTCTTTTAAATGTCAATATTGCAGCCATTATTTATTGAATGCCTAGTATGGGCCATACATTTTACATCACCTTTCTTAGAACTCATGCACAATATAGAATTTAAGTCTGTATTCTTATACCTATATTGCAGATGAGGAAATTAAGTACCAGTGAGGTTCAATGCCTTGCTGAAGAGCCATGCTACTAACAAGAGTCAAAGGTGAGATGGAAACACCAGTCAGCAAAGCCTGTACTCTGTCACCAGGATATGATGACTTCTTTTGAAACACTGGCTTTTTGAAGATCTAAAAAAACAAGTATCATAAGATTAGTCACCCATCAAATTACTTATTTAAGTGTATTATCCTTTCATTTCCAAGTCATGGAAACGATAGACAATGAGGTCCTTTAGAAGACCTATACACTTCTGACAGGTACGTATGTGTTATCCAGGCATGTATCCCAAACATACGCTGAAGTAATAGTGTCTTGCCAATGGGTTTCAGCCCTGGGCAAGTTCACTATAGATTCAGTGTGACCAAAAGAATGAGAGTAGAACATTCTTGGAGTGAAAGGGTTATACCCAACTTTATTTCCACAGTGGCAGGTCAATAACTAGAATTCCGTTCACTCAGAGTGAGTCTACATGCAGCAAGCCCATTTCTGCCTCTGGGCCTCTCTGCCCGCACAGCCGTCCTCTGGGCCTCTCTGCCCACACAGCCATCCTAGTCTCTGTCCTCGGCACCGCCACCACTCCAGCCTCTGCCCTGCTCTCCTGAAGCCTTGCAGCCATGCCACCATGTCGCCAGAGCGCTGGGCAGGGCTCTTTATATAATAGAGTCAATAACAATGCATTGCCCACATGTGTGTAGTGAGCTAGCCAACCAGGGCCAGGTGAGAATCCTAGCCACAGGAACCTTCATTTTATCCACAAGTGGGAAATGAAAATGAGACACCATCACAAAAGAGTACTGAGGCATTTTAAACTCATGGAAATAGAGGACTTGCAGCAGGGATGTTAGAGAAAACAAGATCTAAAGCAACCCTGTATCATATCATTTGTGGATTAAATGTATCATCCTTTCTTCCATTAACTCTCTTGCCTTTCTTACCCATTAAGCATTTAACACAATATTAAGGCTTGTTGAAACTGTTAATTTCCTTGACTTTGATGGGCCTCACTCTAAGAACACAAACACAAAAAAGTAAGATATGAAACAGGCAAACCACAGGGTTAGTATTTGCCACCTAAATGTATCTTTTATTTTACCAAAAAAATTACCCATTTCTTTAAATAGTAACCTTTCCATTCATATTATTTACTTATATACAACTTTTCAGAAATTTTCCATGGTCTAAGCAAGGCCTATCAGTGACCATCTCGGGCACAACTTTCTAGGTATGCCTACCTATGGGAAAGTATTAATAATATGTGAAAACCTATTTCATTTAGTCTTTTCCTGGGTCCATCTGTTCCCTAAAAGTCACAATTTATTCTAGACTATATTATCTCAACCAGATTACCTGATCTAAACCTGAAAAAGTCCTATTCCCTGTCTCCCTCCACTATCACGTATAGGGGGAGGAAAAAAGAAAAGAAAAGAAATATCATTGCTGTTCTGCTTTCAAGAAAAGTAATGGAGGTGAGTATCAAGAAGGAGAAAGACTGGTTCAAAGGAAGGGAATCGGAAAAGGAGGAGGCAGCGTGAGAGGGCTGCACTTTAAACAATAAAAGGAGGGAGAGAAGATAATAAACTGACTAGGGGCCTGAACACCAAATTCCCAGCTCAACTCTCATTCTGTTTCTGACCTTGGGCAAATCTCTTGGTTTCTCCATCCAAAAATAAAGCCAGATGGTTTCATACAGAACCTAGTGAAATGCCTGTCCTTGCTACTGGTAAAAGAAAAGGTAAGCTATCTATTACCCAAAAAAAGAAAGAAAAGAAAATTCACCAAGGTGCTATTAATAAACCCTCTAGTTTGCTGGAGAGGTAGTTTAACTGGAGAAATGAGAAATGCAAATCACTTAGTGTCAGCCCACCTCCCTCTTTCTAAATACCAGATTACATCTTCAGGTTTCCCTTTAGAATATTTTCCCTAATGTTCTGTCTTCAACTTACTCCACTACTTTAACCAAATGCCTTATTCCTAAAAAATAAAATAGAACTCCACCTCCTTTATGTATTAGTGTCTTGGAGGTCCTTATAAAGCGGTTGGTCTGATCCATCCCCCTCTCAATCAGCCTTCACTGCAGCCAGTTACACTTTCAATCTCTCCAAACGCTTTTCTTTCCTGCTACTTTTCTCTTGGGCCCTCTCCAATACACAGTATCTCTCTGTGATAAAGTAACGGTCTAAATTCAAAGTCTTGCTGTCAAGTCAGGCACAGACACAGATCACCACCTCCCTGCTTTGACATTGATACTCCAGTACAAGCAGCCTTGAGTTAAAATGATACTGGCTGCCAAATGATACTGGAAACTCATATATTGTGTACTTTCCACTTATGTCCAAATTCAATTTCAGAATTGTACTTTTTCAGGATTGTTTTCATTTTTTTAAAATAAATTGACAAAGTATTAATTATTTTGTCCCATTTAGTTCATATTATACCCAACTTTCATTTTACAAACATGTTTGAAAGTTGTGGTTTGATACCTTATGCTGTCAGTTCCTTTTTTATAAATAAATCAGCTGTTATACATTCATAGTTTCTTCTTTCCCAGTATACCTAGAACTCAATAAATTCATGCACATTGATTGACTTGCCCATATTTGTAAAGATTACCATTAGGAATCATATCCAAGGCAAAATTCCAGTTTAGTCACTTACTAACTATGCTGATCCTGCACAAATTATTTGTCTCTCTAACCCTGAGTTTCCTCTTCTATTGGGAGATGTGAAAACAGGTTAAGAACTGGAGGCATGGAAAGTGTATAACAGTGTCCATTCCTGCCACCCAGGAAGGATACATAAAATACTGCCCCTCTTCTTCCTTGTACTTTTAAAAAATGTTTTGGTATAATGTAATCTATTAGGATTTTTAAATTAATGCTGAAAGAGTGAGAAATTGCAAAGCAGACTTAGAGGTAGACAAAAAAAAAAGAAAGATTAATTGGATTATTCTGTACAGTACATTAGCTCAGGGCTCTCTTGACTTGGCTCTGGTTAGGGAGGAAAAAATCATCTATTTCTTTTAGCTGCTTGCAGTCTTTTCTTAAAATCAATCACAATAATAAGTAAAACATCATAGTTTAATTCCACTTATTAGCCCTAGCAAAAGGCACTGCCTAAGACAAACACCTAATATACAAATGTATGTACTGTTGGTAGAGAGCCCAAGAGCCTACCCTCTGGCATAGCCACCTACTGCGTTTCCATTCCTCCAAAGGTCTGGATGACTGCCTGCCCAACTTTATTCTTGAAAAAGTTAATCAAGTACATTTTTTTATATCTGTTAGTCTCAAGTAAATTTCTAAACAGAGATATCCTATCAAGTCCAGTTCACCTAGTTGTATTGCTTCTCAGATATTATTAATGAAAAAAGAATTAAGTTGATTGTGGAAATTAAATCCTGCCAACTGTGATAACCTAGAAGTACATTATGTAATGTAAACTCTGCAAATTTCAGGTTTTAGCAATTCACTGCTGGATGAGAAAAAGTTCATGTTTTTGATACTTTATTTAAATACACCCTTGGGAACCATGAAGCATGATTTTCAATAATTATCACATTTTAATTGTTAGCACCCATTTATCTAATAACTTTTAATACTTGAAGCCATTTGTTGAAAAATATCCAGATGCTCTGATATTTCAGAAACTCTTTTCCCTCAATACAAACCTATTTCTGAATTAAGAAATTTTACTAATAATGAAGTCTTCTGTGCTTAATCTTATTGGCAACTAGAGAACGTCCACCTCCTCAAATTTTAAATACTCTCCTGAAATCAAAGAAATTAGGAACATATTATTGTCCATCTAGCCACATAAATGACTTCAATTTTAAAAAATTAACAACAGCATTCAATGGCTCACTTTTAAGGTTCTCCCACAAAATAACTTTAATTCGGTAATCAACATGTCCATCTTTAGAAAACTCACAGCTAAATAAATACACATTATTTGACAATTCCATATTTGAAATGAACTCCCTCAATGTAGTCACTTTCAAAAACATCTCTTATTTGGTGGCCATTAATCACCAAACCTATGTTATTTGTGCAAAACTGAAAGTCTGTTTACCACTCAGGCTTTGGAATCCTCTGCCTATATAATTAGCCTTGAAGAATAACGTTTCTAACAAGTATACCATTAAAAAACATTTGCACATTAGCAACTAGTACAGTTTTCACTTAACACCTCTATGAACAAAGTTATATGCACTCTGAACACATACTTAAATAAATAATCCAATTACATTCTAGAGCTCCCTTCAAGAAAGTCTTATTTAGTAAAGAAAAATACTTATAACTAACGTTGCTTCTGCCAAGGTGTTGCCTCAAAACTTCTGTGAGATGAGGCAAGGTAGACATATATAAATAAATCTGAATAAAATATTAATACATAGCAGCTTCTTATTTATTTAGGATGTGCTTTTAAGTGTGCTCAAAGAAAGAAGTTATAAGTTTTATCAGAGGAATTGGTAAATCTCAATATGGAAGTGGCAATATGGTACAAAGGTTTTGGAGCATAGATATGGAGCCCAGATACCTCAGGTTGAATTCCAGCTCCACTGTTTTATGTTAAATTAAATCAGCCTTCAGCAATTTACTCAAACTCTCTATATCTTAATTTCCTCTTCTGTAAAGTGAAACTCTTCAGAGAACTTTCCTTTTTGGGGTTTTATGAAGATTAAATGAGATTAACCATGTAAAAGCACCTAACACATAGCAAGCACTAAATACTGAACATTATCATCATGATCATCTCACTGCACTATAAATTTAAAAAAAAACAGGATGTACAAGTAGTGGAACAATTCAATTCTTCCATACACAAACCAGACCAATAGGCAGGCCCCAAGCCAGTTAGTGAACCCTATATTCAGACCATGAGTCTCAGGTGTCAGTTTCTGTTCATTAGACCTTAAGAGGCCTCTCACTGCCAGGATATCTCATCTGAACAATCGAAAGCACAATCTAGTTACTCACACTATATCACATTAATATGTAAATTCATTACTTAAGCAAGAAAATCACAAACAAGTAGTTCATTCATGACTCATTTTATTCATAATGATCTCAAACTTGTCACCCAAAAATTGGATTTTAAAGCTACAGTTAAATGAAGTAAACACATTCACATCCAAATTCATTCAGTGGTGTCAAAACTCAATATAAAGAAACTAGTATCTCAGAGAAGATATGGTTAGTCCACTACACAGAGATTGTTAAATACTGAGAGAATGTGTCATTATTTTGAAAAGAACAAGCTTAAATGATGAGCAAACACTATTAATTTACACAAGCAATGACCCCTTGTTTTAAGACTGCATTCATAATTGCACATAGAGTCTTAAAATGAAAACAGCTACATATAACAGAGGAAAGTTTCATCCTTAAAAGAAGGACCTCATCTTTATTGCAAAATTTCTGGATAAGAAAAAGATAAAAGATTATAGTGGCACATGAGTAGATTTTTTTCCTGTCTGGGCTGAATCTTCTATAAAAATAGAGAACTCCTTTTTCCCTAAGGTTGGTTTATAATTAGATTCCTTAATAATTCAATGACAGGAACCTTTATTACAGTCAAATGACCTTTTTCAATTATATTTTCTCCTAATATATAAGCTCTGCTAAGCAGGTGTGATCTCTTACAGATAATAAAACCTTTATATATTCATTAAGTAAGTTTTTCCCTTTGTGTTCATCCTTTTCTCCTATTTGACATTCTAACAGTAATTAAAACTTTAAAAAGTATAAAAAATTGCTAATGTATTCTGGTAAAAACTTTGATTTGTAGAATATTTATTATGTCCCTATTTTTCATTGTATCATGAAAACTGTCCAAGCTAAAATATTTCACTCTTCCATGACTCTTCTTTAAAATTCTCATTTCAAAAGAATATAGCTTGTGAGGGGAAATGTGTACAATATTATAGCATAAAGAAATGTTAGGATTTGAAAACCTGGGTAATAAAATTGAGATACATGCATAAAATTGGCATTAGGTTCAAAAGCTCGTGCCATAAACAGCCCCATCCCACTAAATATATAAAAGATGCATAAGAATATGGTAATTGCATTTGAATTACTTAAAATTTTTAATCTGTAAGTATTTGTTTAAAAACAAAAGAAGTTAAATGACTATTAAAGCACCATGTTAAATGCTCTGGAATTTGAAAACTACAGTCATCAAACCTCACTTGCCCTATGGATACCACTTTATATTCAGTGAATTTCGGTGGCAATAAATCAAAAGATGTAAAACCCTTAAGTATGTGACTGGTATGTGTACGTTTGAAATCACATATTCATCACCATAAATCTATGACGATGTAGGTAAAAATGCTTTACTATCACTCTTCTCGTCACTCAAATGATAAAACTGAGGTACAGTGATTAAAGAACTTATTCAGACACCAGCCAACCGTTAGCAATTTTACTTTTTTATTAGGTTTCTTAGCTTTCTAGTTCACACAGTGGGGAAAGAAACCGAAGAGTATCATCTGGGAGATGGAGCATCATCTGAGAGAAAAGAATATGCACTCTGTGGATGCTAACATTCACAAAGGAGATGTGGGAATATCTAAATTTTACACGTCATCAAACACTAACAAAAACGAAAAAGGGAACTGAAACAGGAACCTTCTGAATCCCAAACCACTAACCAGCCAAATAAAAAGAGTAAAGTACAATCTCTGGATTGTTCTCCCCTCTAGCTCACGATCTTGGCTGCTGTACATTTCTACCTGGTTAACTACTAGGAAACAGATTTCAGCTTTCATAATGCTTTCCGATAGGCTTTGCTTAGCAAATGTCTGTGCTCTTCAGGCAAGGCCGTTAAGGTAACTTAATTCCTCATGAATTGCTCAATGTGTGCAAGAGATGCCGATTCCCAATTCAAAGATTAATTCTTTAGCTTTCCCTGTATTAAGAGTCACGAAGAACCCCATAACTATAATTTAGATTCAGCATGTGGTCTAGAAGTGTCACGGAACAAATAAGAGCCTAGGGAACGGAAAATGATGCTGGGGGAGGGGGCGCCGAGAGAGTGCGAGAAATGCTGGTCAATTCCGCGACGACGCCGGAATGACTTGGCATCTGGGCAACACAAATCCAAGCCCACCCCCTCCGACTCTGCCTGGGTTCCTCTGACATCTGCCCCGAGCTGTGAGTCCGTGCACAGGCGAACACACCACCTTTTATTCCGGGACTCCTAAGAGGAGAATGGTGGGGACGCGTCGCTGGATAAAGCTTCACAACAAACGGTTTCTTTCTCCTCGCACCCCGCCTCCCTGCTAGGGGCAGGCGACGACTGTCTCCAACAGTAGGCAGCTGAGGAGCAGAGCACCCGGGCGAGAGGAAAGCATCTGGGGGGAGAAGCCCCGAAGGCTAGCGGAGCGCGGCGGGGAGGCTGACAGGAAGGGGGAACCGGGCCGGGCAACCGGAGAGGGCAACGGGGCGCCGAATCAGGCAGCCCGGCAAAGCGCCCGGCGGGGGAAGCCGATGCCGGGCGGACCCCTCCCCCGACTCCCGGACCGGAGGACGAGAGGAAATGGCTTTGTATCACAGGATGAAAGGCAGGCAGGAGGGCCACCAGGCGCGGGGTGGGGGGGGGGGAGGCGGAGGATGCCCGGAGCCGGGACGACCCGCCCGCGCCGCCGCCGCCCTGCGCTCCGCCGCAGCCCCCGGCCCGCCCGCTGCTCCGGCCGCCGACCGCGCTCCAGCGGCCGCGCGGGGCCTTCCCCGCCTCCCCGCGCCTCGCGCGCTCACCTGCCCACGAAGTTCTCGAGCACCGAGCTCTTGCCGGCGCTCTGGCCGCCCACCACGGCGATCTGCGGCAGCTCCAGCAGGCAGCTCTGTCCCAGCGCCGAGAAGGCGTCCTGCAGCCGGTTCACCAGCGGGATCAGCTCCTCCATCTCCCGGTTCCCCATCTTGCCTGCGAAGCGGGCCGCCGGCGGGTCCCTGCTGACCTGGCGGGGAGCCGGGGCCGCGCTGCCTCCCGCCGCCGCGGCCGCGCGCGTTCAGTCAGTTAGCCGGCCTGGCCCCCACAGACGCCAGACCCGCAGCCCGCCGCCGCCGCTCCACTGACAGCTAACGGCCCGCAGCACGCCTGCGCGGGCGGCGGGGGAGTGGCCTAACTGGCGACCGCCCCGCCTCCAGGCCGCCCCGGCCACCGCGGCCTCGTCTCTGCGGCTCAGAGGCGAAGTTAAGGCGCTCAGTCAGAGCAGGGCGTGAAAACCCCCGCACCCGCGTCACTGTTCCCTTTCAGCAGCTACAGAGCCAAAGTCCAGTGCAAAGCACGACCACCGACGCCAGCGCAGCAGCGGCACCTCCGCCTTTGCACCAGGGCGCGGCGGCCACAGCGCACCTCTCAAAAGGGGACCTCGAGTCCCTACGCCTCTCCAAAACCCGGCTCTTCTCGGGTGGCCGGCCTGCTGGAGTCCGAATTCTGCAGTCTGACATCCGTTGCAGGCCCTGCGTAGTCTGACCCCGCAGAACTGTTCAACTTAAACGCCTCCGTCCTCCCAGCTGGGCTAAGCAAAGGACAGTCCACCGTGCTTACCCCGCACCACTGCCTATCCCCGATCTACCATACTCAACTGTCCTTTGCGACTCCTTTTGCGGTTTCTCCTCCCGATCTATCTCCCTCTGAAGGATCTATCAATAACCGTGTACTCGGCACCCATGCTGTTAAATTAACAAATTGAGAAGTTATTGTGGCTGCTGATGGACACGCAAAGATAAACGGTCATGCTTCTCTTAGCCTCCTCAGACGGTCGCTCTTTCGAAATATCTATACTCATGACTTAATTCACGGGCCTTTTCTTGGTACCAGAGAACCTTCCTATGGCTTTAACTGCACATGATGGCTAGCGACAGAAATCTAAACTGCTAATCCATCTCTCTTTCCTGTGCCTTAGAATGTACTCCCAACTGGTCCAGGACCTCACTACTGAATTTCCCAAAATTACCCCTGACATAACTTACTCAGAACTGAACTCATCTTCTCTATTCTCAGCATTTAATGCCATAACTTTCCCTCTAACATGATAAAGACTTAAATAAAGCTGTCCAAAATAATCAATAAACTAAAAACAACTCAAATGTCCTTACAAAAGTTGAATGAATGAGCAAATATTACTTTGCATTCAGTGAGATATTCTCGGGAACAAAAAGGAATGAACCTCTGAATACACCAACAATATAGCTGAATCAGATACTTTAGGTGGAATCAAAGAAGCCCAAGAGGACATATTGCAATGCTCCATTTATACAAAGTTCTAGAATAGACAAAACTATTCTCTGTTGATAGTAACCAGAGCAGTGGTTGCCTTTGAGGAGTGGGGATTAATCTCTGTGGAATGGAAATGTTCCATATCTTGATCTGGATATAACTATACATTTGCAGAAGTGCAACCAACTAAACATTTAAGATCTGTGCACATCACTGTAAATTATACCCCAATTTTTTTTAAAACAAGAGACAAAACTGAACACATCATATTCTCCACTGAAGTGATTCCTGATGAGAATGTCTGCCCAGCATGCCTTTTCAAAGAATCATCCCTCCATCCATCACGTGGGTATAGCCAGAGTGGTCATGAAGATAGAAAAGCATAAAGAGCAATTCATGTGCTCCTGCTCTCAGCAAGAGGCCCACTCAGTCCCCGTTCAGAATCTGGAAGTCATTCTAACTCCCTTTCCTTCTCTCTCTCCCTCATCCCCTACATCAAGTTGATTCCCAAATTATGCCCATTCTATCTCCCTGGAACCCCTATCCTCCCCATCTTTGCTGTCAGTGCCTCATAACTATCATTTATTGAACAACCACTTTCTTCTTTGCTTCCCATGTATATTTATGCACCCTGAATAAATTTTCATTATTGCCCTTGGCACATTGCAGTGAGTCTGGTTTACAGGTCTCTCTCTGCCACAAATTGATAAGCAGAATAACACCCCCCACCAAAGATGTCCCCATTCTAATCCCCAGGACCTGTGAATATGTTACCTGACATGTTGAATGGGACTTTGCAGATGTGATTAAATTAAAGACCCTGGGATGGAGGAGCATGCTGGATTATCTGAATGGACCCAGTCTAATCACATTGGTCCTGAAGAATAGCAAGCCTTTCCCAGCTGTGTCACAGGGGGACATGACTACAGGAGAATGCTCACACAGGTGCCACTTTGCTGGCTATGAAGATGAAGAAAGAGGGGGCCAAGAAATACGGGCAGCCTCTAGAAGCTGGAAAGGCAAGGTAACAGATTCTCCCCCAAGAGCCTCCAGGAAGAGCACCGCCCTGCTGACACATTGATTTTATCTCAGTGAGACCTGGGTCAGACTTCTGGCCTACAGAACTCTAGTAGATTTGCATTGTTTAAAACCACTAAGTTTGTGGTAATTCATTACAGCAGCCCAGAAAACTACTACAACTAATGGCAAGCTCCTTGAAGGCAAGATCCATCTTTGTGATTCTCAATGCCTAGCACAGTGCTTAGCACCTAAGAAGACCACAGTCTACTGGGGACAGACATGAACAAGTCATACAACACAATGTAATCAGTCTTCCCATGGAGCTAAGGACTGAATGGTGTCTCCTCAAAATTCATGTCTATTTGAAGTAAGGTTAAGTGAGGTCTTAAGGGTGCAGCACTGATACAATAGGATGAGAGTCCTTTAAGAAGAGACACTAGAGCACTTGCCACTTGCTCTCTCTCTCTCTCTCTCTCTCTCTCTCTCTCTCTCTCTCTCTCTGCCATGTGAGGACACTGAAATGGTAGCTGTCTGCGAGCCAGGGAGGGAGTCCTCAACAGGAACTGAATCAGCCTGCATTTTGATCTGGGACTTCCTAGCCTCCAGGATTTTGCAAAAATAAATTTCTGTTGTTAAAGCCACCCAGTTTATGATATTTTGTTAAAGCAGCCCAAGCTAAAACACATTTGTTTAAAGGAATATGGTGTGAAAATCAGAGAGTAACAATTCCATTTGGAGAGGGTCATGGAAAATTTGAGAGAAGAGGTGACTCCTGAGGTGTGCCTTGGTAAGTACATCCTGCACTCTGCTATGTGCCATAGGAACACAGAAGAATCGGAAACTAGCCCTTGCTCCAAGTCTCTTGCATTCTAATGTAAGAGACAATGCTACCATGCATTAGAGAATGCATAATTATTATATAAATTTGAATTTCATGTGCACTGAAGCAATGCGTGTCATCTCTGTTCTCCAGAATCCCACCCACCAACTTCAAGAAACCACCCTGAGCTATCCTTGCTAATTACTTTCCTTTACTTCCCATTTCCAGAATCAGTTCTGTGATAATGTAGAAACAAGAGAAACCTAACAGACACCCTCAACAATCTCTTCATATAAATTAATCTGGATGAAACAAATAATAAGGGGAAAATTGACAGGAAGACAACCTACATCTTTGGGGGTGGGTGTAAAGCTGAAAAGGGGAGCCTGGTTAGCTGTCCCTGCTTCCTGACTGTAGCACACGATCACCTCAGCTCTGTTTCCGAGCCAAGTAATTACTGCCAACTCCTGCTCTCTATCACACTTGTTTCCACCTTCCTAACAAGATAGAAGATTCCTAAAGGTTAGCAGCCTTTTTTAGGCCTGGCTTGCTATCTAAGATGTTAGAACTTTTTATGAACACATCCATAATTCTTATTTTGAGAAGCATTTTGAGAAGTAACATGCTGAATGCAATAATGCTGCATTTCACACGCTACCAGTGGAACTCCTGTTTTGAAATTAATAAGCCTTATCCAAAATATCAGACTTGGTTTTCCACAGTCACACATCATTTTAGAGTAACAGGATATTATCCAGGTTGCTCTCCTATCTCATTCATAAAACTTGGTGCCACATAACTTTTGGCAAATTCTAAATATTAAATCTACATTATATGTATGTGTATGTATATACATGCACACATGTATATATGTTATATAAATATATTTTTAAAATATGAAGTTGAAAGGAAGCTCTTTAAAATATGAAGTGAAGGAAGGCTGTAAGAGAGGGGTTAGACAGTTTTTGAGTTGTAAAAACATCTCTGGAAAAATACTTCTCAAAGAAGGGCACATACTTGAATATATGAATTTTGGAATTCATGTTTTTGAAAAATCAGTCACATTACTGTAGAATCACATCTCATATATTTTCCACTGTGCCTAGCTCAGTAATTAATAAATATTTATAAAGCAGAACTATAAGCATCTGTTGTATCATCCATTGTAAGTACCACCAGGTAAATGATACTACTACAGTACTCGGTACAATTTAGGACCTATTTAAGTCCTTCAGTTCTTTCTCCAAAGGTTATCTCTTGGATGGGTTTTAGATCTTACTGCAAATCAGTTTGTATGCAGGTATCTTTTGAGTTCTTTGAACCCTGTGAACATCCAATACAGATACACAGACTTTTACCACAGAAGCCATTTTAGTTGATACATCTCAGAGCTTCTCTCCTTCAGCCCAGAGGAGTGCTCAGAAGGAAAAGGCTTTCCATTTTATTGCCCATATTTTTCATCAGCTGTTATCAGGAAGCAAAATAATAACTCTGGAAGAACCATTTCAGTCTCCCACCCCTATCACTTCTGTCAATTCGACATCTGACAGATGGAAACTCACCAAGTAGTCTCATGGAAGCATTGCTAAGTCCACACACATGCAGAGCAGAAAATACTGATAGGCAAGCTTAAGGTGTTAAAACAGAAGGATTAGGAAGAACTCACTACACCACTTATGTCTGATTTAACAGCTAGTTCAGGCTTCCTTCTATCAGACATAGCTGTGTTTTGCTGTAAGCATGATCCATATGTATTGAAACAGAACAGGAATCACATAGGATTCCATTTGAAAGGAAGGAACCCTAGTGCTTTTTAAACTCTCATTTGTTGTATTGTGAATCTCCATAAATTATAGAAAGAGACTGATTACATATTAATTATATTATTAATAAAAATATTATACATTAATAATATATATCTTAGGTAAGATAAATGGCCATTTAAAAATGTGTTTATGAAGATTTTTCACCGACAGAGCAATGCTTTAATAAAATATTTAAAAGGGTACAAAATTGTATACATAGTGTCATGTCTACATAAAAGACTATGTCTAAGGAAAAAAAAAACTGGGAAGAAGTGTGTCCAAAATATGTTATTCTCTTTGAGAAAGTATGGAAAATTTTGTTTTTTTGTCCTTGACAAAATACTGTTCTTTTCCTTTTATTTCCCAAACTTTCTATGGTGAATATGTAGTACCCTTATAATTTTAAATAGTTGAATACAAGTGTCATTTTTTTAAACCATAATTGATTTGCATACAAGCAGCTTATCAAAAATGATATAAGGTTAAAAAAACTTTGCAAACAGAAACAGGAATGTCCACACGCTCCCTCATCCCCAAGCTTTTGCTACTCACTGGCAGCTGATGAATGGCTAATGATAACTAAGATTTTTTAAATGGGAAACATTTCTTTCTGACTCAAAGAGCAGAACTGTCACAAGCCAAGGCCATCATGGTCTCAGGGACTATCATGAGCCTAGAATTCATTCAGTACACCAAACTTCAGACTATCCACAACTGTAAGTGTTAGGCTGGAGGAAGGAAAAACAAGGACATGCAAACAGAACAGAGAGATACCATAAAAGGAGAACAGACCAGACCCCCAAGGTCCGTGCCTTATATGGAAAGGGAACAGCTCTTCCTGAATTCTGTCCTTCTGATGTGCCAACTAAGACCCAGATGTCAGCCTCTTCCCTCTTGGAAGGAAAAAAGTTTCTAGTCGTCTATTATGTTACCTTTAGCCAATCATACCTCTCCATGCCCTCTAGGCTAGCTTGCCCACTCCTCGCCCTCCTAACCCCTTATAAGCCCCCACCTCCCTGACCAGGTGTGACTTCTCTGGCCTGTGATAGCCAGACCGCGGAACATCACCCAGGAATTTGTATTCAAATAAACTACCTGGCCCTTTGCTGCCTCTCTTCGCCTGCTTATTTCGGCTAGAATTTATCTTACAGTAAGAAAGTAAGTACATGAGCTGAATTTTGTTTACTTAAAGCATATGTCATAATCAATCTGGCATTGATAGGCCAGACATAAAAGATTACATCTTGTATGACTACATGTATATGACATTCTACGGAAAGTGGAACTAATCCATGATGGCAGAGAGCAGTCTGGGGCTCAGGGTGGGGAGAAAGGATGGACTGCAATGGGACACGTGAAATTATAGCTTGACTGTGATGGTGGTTACAGGTTGTGTATGTTTATCAAATCTCATTGAACTGTACACTTAAAATGGTATTTTGGCATATGTAAATTATATTTCCATAGAAATAAATGACCTATGGCACTTACGACACACTCCTATATGACATGTAATGGTAACAGAGTATGATAGTCTCAGTCTGGGGACAACCTTAGTGGTATCCATAATCATGATGTGCTTGAGAGTCCAAAATAAAAATATACTGTCTTGAAAATGGGTTTCTGCCCTGGATGAATTCACTATGGATTCAATGAGTCCAAAAAAAAAAAAATGACAGTTTCAGAATGTTCTTTAGGTGACAGGGTTTATACCTAACTTTATTCCCATGGTGGCAGGTCAATCACTAGAATCTCATCCACTCAGAATCCTGTCCACACAGAGCGAGTCCACATGCAGCAAGCCAATCTCTGCCTCTGGGCCTCTCTGTCCCCACAGCCATCTCAGTCTCTGTCTTCGGCGCTGCCACCACTCCAGTCTTGTCTGTGCTCTCCTACAGCCTTGCATCCATACCACCATGTTGCTCCAAGCACTGGGTGGAGCTCTTTATATAGAGTCAATAACGATGTATTGCCCACATGTGTGTAGTGAGCAAGCTGACCAGAGCCAGTGAGAATCCTGGCTACAGGTACATTCACTTTATCTACAAATAGCATTCCCATTTCACAGTTAAGAAAACTGAAAGAGATTGAGAGATTAGGTGATTTGGCCACTACCACACAGGGCATTGTGCTTCATGGGGCATATTCATGTCATGCCCATGTGAAAACATAGTATCTATGTTTACCCAAGTAGGGTCCTTGAGTTCCACCCATTAGAAGAATTAGCATCAGGCTCAAAGTTGGGCTTGGACAAGGCTTTATTGGTACTATGCTTGAGCACAAGGGAGAACAGCACAGAGGAAAGAATCCTCAAGCTGGCTCTCCCAAAAAGAGGTAGGGAAGGGTTTTTAAGAGGTACCACAGCTGCTGCTACTGAAGCCAAGATTATCATCCTACAAATTTAACTCCAGAGCCTAAGTTCCCAAATTCTGATACACTGCCTCAGTCAAATATTAGAGAAAAACAAATGAAAATCTTTACATCCTCAGGCACCAAATATGCAAGACAAGGGATGAATCAAAGATGAATTAAAACTGTTTGGTAAATATGCAGGGCACATACCCAATCAGGTTGATGATGCAAAGTGTTTCAAAACACAATAGGCAGTAAGGACTTCTGATCATTATAAAACATTTAACAGTGCCCGGTCCTTTTTTTAGTCTGTCTCATCTACATTTGCCAAGCTAATATGGAGATTGAAAAATGCATGGTAAATTGTTTGTGAACAAGAGTAGGTTTTATCTTTACATAAATTATTTCGATTGCCACGAGCTAGAGTCAGCAGATTGAGATTGAAGTTGTGTGATTCACCCTCCCAGCTCTTAATGTCATCTACGAAAGGGATGTATTAATATCTGTTTTCTGAATTTATAAAACTATTGTGAAATCAAATAATGAACACCAAAATATTCTATAAACTGCGCAGTAACAAATAACTATTTGATATTTTGTTTATAATCATCCAAACCTATGCAGGGATTGTAAATATATTGTTAATTACCAAAAGTTTTTTTCTTGATCAACTGGAATTTTTAAGTGATTTATGTAATAAAAATACCTTCAAGTATCTTACTATTCATGTATATCATCTATTTTAGGATTTCTTCATTTGGTAAATTAGAATTGTGGGAAATTCACTCTTAGGAAGAGCCAAAAAATAGGCAAACAGAAAATGTAGTTGAGAGTAACATTTCCCTAAGAATCAAGCATGGCAAAATGATGGAAAGCAAGATGAGTTTTCACAAGTATGTAAGAACATCCAAGCAGCAGCAAGTTAGGAGGAAGCAAAAATGGACTAAAATTGACTTTGATGGAGTGTCTTGCCAATGGGTTTCATGCCCAGACAAGTTCACTATGGATTCAGTGTGACCAAAGAAATGACAGCAGATGATCTTGGGGTGAAAGGGTTATACCCAACTTTATTTCCATGGTGGCAGGTCAATCACTAAAATCCTGTCCACTCAGAGTGAGACTGCATGCAGCAAGCCGGTCTCTGCCTCTGGGCCTCCCTGCCCACACAGTCGTCTCAGTCTCTGTCATTGGTACTGCCATCACTCCAGCCTCTGCTCTGATCTCCTGTAGCCTTTCAGCTGTGCCACTGTGTCATCCAGAGCACTGGGCAGACTTTTTATATAGAGTCAATAACAATGTCTTGTCCACATGTGTAGTGAGCTAGCCAACCAGGGCCAGGTGAAAATCCTGGCCATAGGAACCTTCACTTTATCCACATGGAAAAATTACAATTAAGCTTAATTCCTTTGCAACTTTTATTGTTCTCCATGTACAGCTGAAGGGAGCTTAAAACAGAATCAAAATAGCCAATGACACAAGTATAATTTCCAGATTCTCAAAATTATGTAAAGGACCCCAGGATCTCTGCAGCCAAAGATCCAAAAAAATGCCCACGCCCTGTAGAGTACTCTTAAGACTTTCCTCCGATTGTTCAAGCACAACACCCACTCTCCCTGCTCCCCTCACCTGGCTAGCATCCTCATTTGCCTTAAAGTATTTGCAGATCTAAGAATTAGTCTTTTTATCAAGTCTGCCAAAGAGCAACTCATTGTTTAAAGTCAATACCCAAGACCTCGTAGCTGAACCTAGAAAAAAGGTCAAAATCTGACCTCAGTTCTACCAGACCTTCACTTGACGCTTGATCTTACCACCACAACACTATTCCCCGCACAGTCACTCTGCTAAAATGGTCTCTATGCTTCCCTCTATGACCTTCAAAAGCTTCTCCTTTCAAGTAGCTCAAGGAAGTTATTTTCTTGTTTTCTTCCATCCCCAAAGAAACTATTTTAAGAGTATAAATGCTGGCAGGTATGTACTGAGAGAAGGAAAGAGAAAATCCACATAAAAGGCAATAGGCAGGGTCAGGCCCATCTCCTTCTTACACTATTTGTTTTTTAATTGGTAAAAATTGCCAGAAAGCACCTTATTGCTGAAGAAATATGTTCTGAAAAATAAAAATTCAACTGGGAAGACTGAGCTCCAGCTCCAGTGTACAATGCCTCTGATTCCATTAGGGTTTGTTCTACTTATATCCCTATATCCCGCTGCAGGACAGGAATGTGTGTGTGTGTGTGTGTGTGTGTGTGTGTGTGTGTGTGTGTGTCTTTCTCTCTCACACACACACACATGTGCACACACACACACATTGGGAGAGTGCCTTCTGGGCTCTGACATCTGCAAACTGACAGCTCCACCAAGGAGGTCATGACTGCAGCAAAAACACAATTCTGTTTTCTGTGAATGCATGTGCATAGGTTTTGGATGAGCCATTATCATCTCTCCTAATAAAAACTCTTTTTCTTTTTTTCTTCCTTCTCTTTTTAAAACCAATTTTAAGCAGTGGCTTGTTAGAGAAGGATCTGACTGGAGTGTTGGTGTTGACCCTCCCCCTACTGACATAATTTTCTCAAAATCCAAAGGGGCTAGACACTGCAAGGGAATGGGAAGGCTTCCCGTCACCAAGTCTTCCAGGCAGTTAAGGTGGGCTCTGACAAGATCTTTCTGTCCTGCCCAGATGTCTCAATCCAAACTGAATGAGAAAACCAGAGAAGTCTCTTTTAGGGCAGTCATTTAAAGAACTGCCTGACAGTTATGTCTAATCCTGCAATGTTGGCTAAGGGCTCCTTTATTATCTGCCTTTTCCCTCTGTTCCAGAAGCTAGACCCATTTTTGACAGGAGAGACCTGGGGCAACTCCCTGCAGCAGGCCAAACCCTCATTTGTGGGGTACAGCAGGTCAAAAGCAGGCAGGGAAAGAACTTTCTCAAACCATCATTAATAATCTGTACTTCGCATATGGGGCCGTGATTATTTTCATAAAGCTGATTGTCTACAGGCCCCCTACTCTGGAAACCCCTTCCCTGAGCCCTCAGTACCTCACAGTCTATTAGCAGTAAATTCTCTTCCATCCTCTACTTTTCTCCAAAGTTACTAACAGAATCCTGGTTCCCCTCCAAGCACCCTGTTTCTGCCGGAGTAGTCCCGAGTGGTAGCTGTAGTCTCTCTCATGCCCCGAAGTTCCTAGAACAAAAAATAGGGTAGGTATAATCCAGGCTGCTTCTAAACCATTCTCTCTCCCCTTTCCCAAAACTTTCCAGCTTTGAATCTCTCTCATCAGTCTATTATCACCCCTGCTCTCCTTGCTGTAGACATCCACCAACCTCTTGGTCATTCTCCCTCATGTTTCAAAGATTTTACTTCATGACTTATTGCCTGTCTTGTCTATGGGTTTCAGCCCCAGGCAAGTTCACTATGGATTCAGTGTGACCAAAGAAATGACAGCAGAACGTTCTTGGGGTGAAAGGGTTATACCCAACTTTCTCCATGGTGGCAGGTGAACCACTAGAATCCCGCCCACTCAGAGTGAGTCTGCATACAGCAAGTTGGTCTCTGCATCTGGGCCTCTCTAACACACACAGCCGTCTCATTCTTTGTCCTCAGCACTGCCACCACTCCAGCCTCTGCTCTGCTCACCTGCAGCTGTGCCACCAGTGTCACTCAGAGCACTGGGCGGAGCTCTTGATATAGAGTCAGTAGCAACGTATTGCCCACACATGTGTAGTGAGCAAGCCAACCAGGGCCAGGTGAGAATCCTGGCCATAGTAACCTTCACTTTATCCACACTGCCACTCTGTCTAACGTATTTGTCTTAATTCTTATCAGTCTCAAGGCCATGTTGTTCTCCTCCTGTTTGTTCTCCTCCAATGATTTTGTCTTCCAGCCTATCTCAGCCCATTTCCCCGAGGGCAATACCTAGCCCTTGTTATTACCAAATTCTATAACCACCCGTAATCTCAAATTCAAACATCCCACACTCAGACCTCCATCCCCTCCCTCCAGATCACTCTCTGTAGTTCCACCTGCAATAATTCTTCAGCTCCTCTTGGCCCTATCATCAATTAACTAGACCATCTGTTCACTATCACCCCCTTCCCATCCTTGCCTCCCTCATCCTGTTCAAATGCCATGATCTATCATTATAAACCCCCTCTGGGATATACACCCCACCCTCCTGCTTCTCTCACAATTTATCATACTCACTTAGCAAAACCCAGCCCTGGGGAAATCCCAGTCTCCTCCTCTTGCCTGCATCCAAGATGCTGAACGTGGCAAAAAAATACACACCACTGTGCTGACAGGAGCCATTTTAGCTCAATGACACTGAGCCTCAAGTGGACCTAGTAATGCCCCTGCCTTTCCACAGCCCATCCACCCCTTACTCTCCTAGACAACAATTTCATTTTTTCTCCTCCCTCTTCAGAACTCCATGTCTCTTCCCCTGTTCTCATTCTCAAATGAGGAATTGTATCCTATTTCACTAAAAAAATGTAAACAATCAGGAGAGAAATTCCATTACCTCCCATCATCTCAAATACCCTTTATTCTGCTTTCCTCACTTTTTCTATAGCTGGCCCAACCAAACTCCTATCTAAGACACACAGTCCACATATGCATTAGATTGGTCTACTCTCTTCTTCAGTCAGTTTTAGCAATTCTCCCTTCTTTACTGCATCACTACTTTTTCCCTCCCTATTGGGTCATTTCTTTAGCATATAAACATGCTATCTTCCTCCCAGCACAGGATATATCAATTTTTTACCTATCTCAGTTAGTAGAAACTAATTCTTCCAATTGCTTAAACCAAAAAAAAAAAACAGTCATTCCAGACTTCTGTCTTTCTCTCACACCATACATTCAGCCCATCAAGAAATCCCACTGGCTCTACCTTTAAAGTATAACTAGAATCTGGTTGCTTCTCACCATCTCTGCTGTTGCGCCCTGTCTAAGCCACGACCATGTACTCCTAGATGATTCCAATGGCTTCCTATCTGGGCTCCCTGCTTCCATCCTTAATCTCCTACTAACTATGCCCAAGGCAACAGCCAAAGTCATCCTTTGAAACATAAATCCCTCCAGTCATCCCTTTACTCACAAAGCTCTTCACTGGGTTTCCCTTCTTACAGACTGAAAGACCTATGACTGCTGATCCCCCACCCCCATTCTGCTCCCACTCTGCCTTTATCTCCAACTCTCGCCAGCCATCCCTTACTTTGCTACAGTCAACTTCCCAGGTGTCCCTCGAATATACCCAACACATTCCTTCACAGCTACTTTCCACTTGCTCTTCCCTCTGCTTGAAACGCTCTTCCTTTAGGTGGTCATGAGGCTCAGGCTCTCACCTTTATTTTGGTCTGTACTCAAATGTTACTCCCATAGGAATACTTTACCTGCCTGTCCCATTTTGCTCCCTCACACCATTCCTATTCTCCTTCCCCCATTCATTTTTCACCATAGCACTTATCTTCTAAAATCCTATAACTTCTAATTCATTTATCTATTACACACACACACACACACACACACACACACACACACACACATACACACCTGAAAGTAAGTTCCATGAAGGAAGGGATTTTCTCGTTTTGTTCATAATCATACACCCCGTGCCTAGCAGAACATTTGGTGCATAGTAGATGCTTAAATATTTGTTAAATGAATGACTTTAACATCTTAGTAAGTGTTCTATATTATTTGGTGCCTATCCACATGTGCAAGTCTGGTAGCATTATAAGCTTCTGGATGGTCAGAATCATGCTATTGACTTGCCTGACTTCCCAACACAACACGAATCATGACTTCCACAACATGGGTTCCTACATTAAGTATCTTTTGAATTGAACTGCCCTATATTATCATGGTCAGCCAAGGCCTTCCCAAATTCCTGGCCCCCCAGTACCTGAGATAATAAAATGATTGTTGTGGTTTTGAGCCACTCAGTTTTAGAGTCATTTATTACACAACAAAAGCTTATTGAGACACTTTTATAGCAGTGCTTTGGGAAGTTATAAATAATTGCTATCTTATTAAGTTAGCTGTCCCATGCTAAGCTTTCTATCTAGCAATTTAGTTACCAATAAAATGACTTACCCAACTGCATATTTTTATTGAGGAAGTAAACTATTTATGTAACAAACATAATAGATCCCAAAATGCATAATAGCTCAAATACAATAAAAATTTATGTTTTGCTCATGTAATACAGAAAAGTGAACTAGTTAGTGGGGTGGTCTTCCTCATCTTCTTCCATGCAGTCAGTCTAACAGAAGGTCTGTTAACTTCAACATGTGGTTTCCAAAGTCACCCTAGAAATTTTCTCCATTCTAGCCAACCACAAAAGGAAGAGAACATGCAAGAGCACACATGGGAGGATTTTGTGGGTCAGTCCTAGAAATGCATCACGTCCACAACATTCCACTGGTAGAACTCAGTCAGTGGCCACACTCAGCTACACTGGGATGTGTAGTCAATCTAAGTGTCCAGAGAGTAGAGTTACTAAATTTAGAGTTACTAAATAAACAAAACAGAGCCCTGTTTTGCCAATGGGTTTCAGCCCCGGGCAAGTTCTCTATGGATTCAATGTGACCAAAGAAAATGACAGCAAATGTTCTTGGGGTGAAAGGGTTATACCCAACTTTATTTCCAGGTGGCTGGTCAGTCAGTAAAATCCCGTTCACTCAGAACGGGTTTGCACGCAGCAAGCCAGTCTCTGCCTCTGGGCCCCTCTGTCTGCACAGCCGTCCTCCGGGCCTCTCTGCCTGCACAGCTGTCCCACACAGTTGTCCCACACAGCTGTCCTCTGGGCCTCTGTCCTCAGCGGTGCTACCACTCCAGCCTCTGCTCTGCTCTCCTGCATCCTTGCAGCCCTGCCACCATGTCATGCCCAGAGTAGTGGGCGGGGCTCTTTTTATAGAGTAAACAACCATGTAACGCCCACAGGTGTGCAGAGAGCTAGTCAACCACGGCTGGGTGAGAATCCTGGCCACAGGAACTCTCATTTTATCCATAGGTCCCCTGTATTTATCTGCAATCCTATCAGGATGAAGAAGAGAACATTTCTGTGAACAGATGATATCCAAATAGGAGGAATGAGAGCTCACTACATATTCTTAGTATGTCCCAGTCCTATGATAGCATCTGTCTCAGAATGCTCAAGACCAGTCCAATAACTTAAAATCAGAGAGATTGCAGATTATGCTTGAGGACTCACAGAAAAATGTTGAGATCCTCTTATGAAAACACAGAATCAGGAAACTATGGAGTAAGAGAAATGAAGAAATCTTTATTTCTGCTAAAGGTAATGGCCATATCTCTGGAAAGACCCTGTAACTCATCCATAGAAAAACATCATCTAAGCATCTAAAGGAGATTCAGCCAACGACTATTTACTGAATTTATTTCTCTGACAAAATGACTTTATATGTTGCTTACAAGACATACAAGACAGCAGAGAAGACACAACAGATTAAGAAACTCCTCATGACCTTTCACCTATAGACCATCAACTCTGCTTAGCTGTCTTCTCTTGCTACCAAGATAATCATTTTGACATATCTTTATCTCCAGGAAAAACAATTATTCTGACAATTTCCATTCAGGCAGGAACCTCAGCCTAAAGGGGGTCTCCAGCCAGGAAGCTATTAACCAGGTAATTAATTCAGGGAAAGCTGAGTCTGGTTGAAACAGGATGAGATGAGTATTATTATTCTTGAGAATGGGACTGGAATTTTTTTTTTGTATAAAGATTCAGTCTCAGCTCTCAGTTAAAAAGATTTCCTAATGTTCCCAATTTGTGGAAGGAAATAGTTAGGGGTTAAGTATGGGAGGTTGAGTTTTAACAATAAGAGAAAAGTTGAAAATCTTCAGGACCTGATCACAGTCATGACTCCAATACCTGGGCCAATACTGGATCAGTTGAGACCTTGGTGCTATATTATTTAGCTTCTTATCTCTTCTAAACTTAAGAATTCTAGAGAGCTAACCTACTTATCAAAAGAGGTAGCACATAATATGGTTTCTATTTTCATATCATTTTCCACATTTCTCTGTTGTAATGTAGATCTATTTTTGTAGTTACCAAATGAAACTGTGATATGACTATTCTGGGGACACTCAATTTTTTCTGTCTCTAATTGGGTACACATTATCCTATCCATTTACCTCAAGAAGTTGGCATAAGAGAAGGTAATGGCCCTAATAAAGGCAAAATATAATCCAAGCCAAATGTATCGAAATGGATGGTTACATCAGACCCTCACATGTGCATCATTATGAGTTCACCTGTAGATATCGTCTTTGTGTTTCCTCAGGGACCTGCCAACACCTGTAGGAGTTAATCATCAAGCCCCACATTGAAGCCAATGGGAAGTGAAGCACAGAGGAATGTCTTAAAACAGAATACAAGTCAGAAGTCTTGTCATAGTCATAGGTCACTCAGCAACAAAGGTGGGACCGAAACTCATGAGTTTGGTTGCCCCATTTTAAGAGACACACAAGCCTATGAAGTGAGAGATTTGCTATTATAAGACAGATTTTTAAATAAAAATGCAGAGCAAAAAATTCATGTTCCATTAATAGTGTAGTTTTAATAAATAGTGCTCTTGAAAAAGTCATTCATCTATTTCCATATCCACACAATCACCTAGAAGTGTTTATTAGGTTCTATCTGCAAATAGGAGCCTACACTATGTGACTCAAAGAAAGCTAAAAACATCTACATATGTGAATTTACCATCTAAATCATACTACAGATCCACTCAAGGGCAGAAAGGTATAGCTTTAGAATATTTCCATTGAATTAAAATGCAACTGGGAAAGAAAAGACCTTAGTCACCAGGGTAATGCAAGTCAAAACCATAATAAGGTCCCACTGCACATATGCTAGGATGCCTAAAATGTTTTCATGGGCAATAAGTGTTGGTGAAGATACAGAGAAATTAGAACCCTTATACATTGCTGATGGAAATATAAAATGGTGCTGTTGCTGTGGAAACAACAGTTTGGTGGTTCTTCAATAAGTTAAATGTTATAATTAACATATTACCCAGCAAGCAATTTCAGTCTAAGTTACATACCCCCAAAATTGAAAACGGGTATTCAAAAACACCTGGCATACAAATTCCACAGCAGCATTGTTCACAATAGCCAAAAAGTTTAAATAACCCAAATTTTCATTAACTAATAAATGGATAGACAAACTAGTGTAAATCCATACAATGGGATATTGTCCAGCCATAAAAAAGGAATAAATGTTATATGCCATAACATGGATGAATTTCAAAAAACATTATGCTAAGTGTTAAAAGCCTGACATTAAAGGTCACATATTATATGCTTCCATTTATATGAAATTTCCAGAATAGATAAATCCAAAGAGACAAACCCCAGATTGGCAATAAGCAGGGACTAAGCCGAGTGGGGAATAGGAAGTGACTGATTAATGGGCATAGGATGTCCTTCTGAGATGTTTGGAAATGTCTTGGGACTAGATAGTGGTGATGGTTACACAACAGTGTGAGTGTACTAAGTGCCACTGAACTATACACTTTAAAATGGTTAATTCTACGTTATTTGAATTTTACCTCAATAAAAAAATAATAGGAAAAAAATTCAACGGGGACAGTCCACCTGAGCCTATACACACTCTTCTGCAGCCCCTGACTACAGCTGGGCAGTCTTACGTTTTAGTCTGAGGTGCAGCACAGCTGTTCTTTGGGCAGCAGAAGCCTGACTTCTATGTACCTGTGGCCCTGAGCCTGGGGAGAGCAGGTTGACAAAAACATTCTCTGTGGCCCTCAGGCTTCTAAGTAGATGATGTTCTCCTCTTTCTTCTGCAGGGAGCTGATAAGTGCAGGCTGTACTTTCCTTTCACAAACTTTGGCCCGTTTTGAGAGCTCTTACCAGCTACAGACTCATCTCAAAGCCCAAGAAGCCTTGGCACTGCTCCAGTGCTCTGTTCTCTGGGCTGTGGCCCATGAGCTCAGAGTCAATGATTCTGCATTCATAGCAGTGTTTCTGAACAGTCCCGCACCAGTATCATTTCCACTGATATTTGCCCCAAGTTTAGACAATGTTACTTTAATGTTCCCTTTCCTTGCCACATCCTGAGTCCTTGACCACTAACATTTATGAAACAAGTATTTCAGTGCTAACCACTGTTCTTAAGCTTCACAGTAACCTGATAACTATTAAAGGGAGACTATCACTACCCTTAGTCATCTCTTTTGACTGAGCCACAGGAGCAAAGGATAGAAGAAACATTTCTGGATTGCCATAGACTCTTCATAAACTAAGCATCTTCCAGAAAACAGTCATTTTCTGTCTGGAAATTTCTAAGATTGCAATCTATGCACACACTATTCCTATGCAAATCACTTATCTAAAGCATGTGCTAAGTTCCCTCACTATGGCTCCTCTTCTGCATGCAGTGGTTATTTCAAATACCCTTGGAAGAATTCTCAGAGAATTCTGAAGGGATGCACTGTTAGTATATATAGTTTCTTCTCTCACTTAATAAAGTAGTACAAATAGCATTATCTTTTTTCACTGATACATTTAAACATTTCTTGAGGATCTGCAGAATGCCATGCCTGGCACTGGAGATAAAAAGGAGAAGAAACAAAGATATAAGGTCAACAAACTCAAATATTTCATCCTCTATTTGAATAGGTCTATTTCTAAACCTGGAAGGAGAATAACACAACAACCTCAACAGGTCAGTAGGCTGGAATCTCAAGACCCATTTACAACTCCAACTCCCTTATTTGGGCACCTTTTCTCTCCCTACCCTGCTCTAACCATTCCTACTGTACTGCTGCATTTTGCACATGTGGCTACATTACTTTGTGAGGGTGCATGTGTGTGTGTTCACATAGATACCTTCATATCTTTCTATACATTTCATATATAGATACAGGAATACACACACACATTCATGTCTTTCATTCTAACTATATTACAGGCTGCTGAGGAAGTAGTGGCTATGCCTTGTGTCTGCCACCACCTTTTTTAGAGCCCACCCATGTTTGTTCCCATGCTTCCCCTCAGTATCAGCTGTGAGCTGTGGACTTAGTAGGGTCTCAAGAAGGACTGGTGAACCAACTGGGGAGTAAGGGATTCACATGGTCACCGTGCCATTCTTCCTTCCATGAAAAGTAGCAGCTGTTCACCAACTTGATACTCAATATTCACAAAGCTCTTCAGGGCTTTTCAAAACCTCTTCCCTATATTATCTCACTCCACACTCACAACAAAGTAGTAGAGTGGTTTTCCCATTTTACTGATAAACCAAACTGAGAGCCAGAGAGGACACTGCCTTGTCCAGCTAGCAAGCTGTGCTACATTGTCTCCAGATGTTCTGATTGCCCCTAGATGCACTCTCCTCCTTCCATAACTTCCCTTCTCCCCAGGAGGTGATCCCTATGGTCTGCTTCAACAGCTCCCTTACTCTCTGAGTTGCAGTGAGATCTGGCCAGTAGAAGGATCTAAGAAGGGAGGGTGGAAGGAACATGAGGTTGGGTATTTCCCTCCTCTAGCCCTTTCCTGTAGGTTGACTATAATTCAACTGTAACCATTAAATGATGGCCACGGCCCCTCTCAGGTGACCTTGTCCACACTTCTACTCCCTACCACTTAGGTGACCAGCCCCTTGCTTCTTCAGCCCAGAAATGGGTCCCCACACATGCTTTTCAGGGAGACTTGCCCCATCCCTTGTTTCCTGAACCTTGCCCACACCTTTGTAAGTAGATTTTCTATTAAGTTGCCCAGTATGAATGTGCCATATGTATTGCTGGATTCTGAGTGATACATATGTTAGTCCAGTTCACACCTTCTGACTTGCTCAACCCTTTGGGCTCCCAATCTAAACACCGAATTGGAGGAAAGAGAGTTATCGTACCACACTGGGCAGCCTACTTCCTGTTACACATCAGGACCTTCCAAAAATACAAAATCTCCCAAGTTAAGCCTGCTTCCTCTGCTGGGGAGGTCTGGAGCACAAGAGTCTGTACCTGCAGGCAGCTGTAGCTTGCTCTCAGTAAACAAGTCAGCTCCAGCTGCTGGGAAATTAGTGGAAGCAAGACTATGACTCATCAGAGAAGCTGCAGTCAGTTGACCCCCCTGTGACTCAGACAAATTTTGTTGCCAACAAGGTGCTGAGCTGAAAAAAAGCTGAATAAACCAATATTCTCCTTCACACAGGTTCCTGGCAATCAACAGTTAAAAAGCACTAGAAATACTAGTCTATTTGGTCCTATCCTCAGATATTCTTTCCTATCAGTCCTCCAGTGTCCCTCTGTCAACCCACCTCTTTCTACCCCACCCACAAAAAGGCATATTGCTGAAATGAATCAGATAAAGGTGCACAGGGCTGTATTTCTGAGATAACAAGCTCACAGCCACCAGCCAACACTGCACTTTTCTTTAATCATTTTGTGGTGAACAGTATCCAGACTCCAAAACTTAATTTCTCTTCCCTTCCAAATTTAGCTTTAGCAAGGAAGTCCATTTGAGAGGAAAGTACCCTCAGCTGACTGGCTTCTAATCCAGTCCCTCTTCCCTAGCTCCTCTCTTAGCTGAGGCTCCTTCAGCTTTTGTATGTCTCAGACCTGTACCATTGACCTGGCTTTGAAAAAATGTTAGTATAATAGCTAGACATTCTCTTGAGTAATAAGGTGTTTGATAAAACATTGAGGAACTACTAGGCAACGAGCATTGCACTACGCCTTTAACTTGGTAATTCTGTTCAATTGTCTGGTAACCATTTGAGATTGGGGGTGTGTGTGTGTTTTACAAATGAAGACAGGTTCAGAGAAGTTAAGTGATTTAGCCAAGGTCACATAGGACCTTGAAAAAGGAATTTGACCACAGCACTCAAGTTCATACTCAACTGCTTTCCTGCTTCTGTGTTTATTTAACCATTTAATTTTCAAAATTCAGAGTTCTTCAACTCCAAACAAAAATTCTTAAAGAACGCAAGATGGCCAGACATGCCCTGTTAATTTTTTACAATTAAGTTTAGCACTCATTTATTAGGCACCTACTCTGTAGCAGGCACTGTCCAAGGTATCAGGGGCACAAAAGTGGTCTCTGCTCCTCAGGAGCTCATGATCTAATTAGAGAGAGAGAGCTTCTGAATTTCTTTGAAGGCCCCTGGCCTCCCTCTGTCCCTGGCATTATATAAAAATAAATTTTGGCTTTTGTTTATGTCAGCCTCATAGCGGAAGGATTCTGCTTCTTACTCAACAACTGCAGCTGAAACACCAGAATACGTGATAATCTATGTGTGTTTTTATTTAAGGAAGAAACAAATGATGGAAACAAAAGAGAAAGAGAAAGATAGGATGAAAGAGGAGGGAAGAGAAGAGGAGGAGGAAAGACAGGGAAAGGAAGGAAGGGAGAGAGAGAGGATGAAATAGAGAGAAAGAGAGGGAGGGAGGAAAGAATTAGTATGTTGACATGACTAGTGCCTATGGAACAAAGGAACAAATGTTTGAAAGAGGAACCATCTCCAAAGTTCATGGCATGAGATCGCTACACCTTTACAGCAGAATCATTTCATAACCATTTTGTGAACACTTATTATGAGCTATGAATAGTGTCTGATGAAGGTAACAGTCATATAAGACTCTCCTAATTCTCAAGGGCTCATGGTGTAATAGGTAGAAAGCAAGTAATCAACAATTATGCCCAATGGAGGAGAAGCCATAGTTACAGCTGTCACGACATCACATGGGAAACAGAAGAGGAAAATCAAATGAACAGGGGCACAGCAAAAAGGATGGGGTTGAGAGAAGGATGTGATGCTCACACCAAGACCTGATGTGAAGTAGGAGTTAGCAAAGGGGGGAAAGTTGGGGAGAAAATTTCAGAAAAGATGTGGGTTATTCAGAAGCAGGGAGGAAAGAGAGTCCCATTGGACACATGGCTGAAACTCCTATCATTAAAGTCATCCAGGACTTTTTTTTAATGTAATGTTTTTAAATGGGTGATACAGTTATGGTTAAAAATTAAAACAATATAGGAGGCTTAAATATAGCAGTGTGAGAAGTGAGACAGAAATCTCCTCCTAAAACCATATATAATATGAAAATACAACAAACACAATTAATCTTCAAAGAGCAACTGAAAAGAAGACTGCAACAGACTGCCTACATCTGAGGAAAAGAGAAGACCTCACAGAGAAGGGCAAAGCAGCAAAGCCATGATCCAATGGGACCCAAGCCCTCCCACTACCCCAGCTTACCTGCAGGAAGAAGAGAAATGGAGCAGGGAGGGGGCAGAAGCCCAGGACTGCTGAACACCCAACCCTGGAGATCTTCTCCACTTGCACAAACTTATATTACATGGTGCACTGGAGATTAGTGCGGTTGGAAAGCAAGGACAGATGGAATACTCAGAGAAACTGAGATTCCACCCACTTCCAGAGAACAGGTATCCACAACTGGCTGCTCCAGGATAAAAGAAAGGAGGGCAATTCAAAAGACTTCCCAACACTGGAAGGGCTGTTAAAGGGGCAAGGATTACACAGAGTTGGACGCTCAGGAGAAAGGACAGGTAGACAAAATCATCCCAGCACACTCAACCTAGCAAGCTGGGAACTTTCAGGAGTTTCAGGTGCTCCATTCTCCTGGCTAGCTAAGTGCACTGAGGCACCCCACCACAATATGCAGCCTGTCACTCTTTCCTCCAAACCAGAATTGGTTCACAAACCTGCTGCATCCACCATTGCACAAGCCCATCCAGAGGGCAGCCCTGCATATGACAGCAACAGGGGCATAAAACAGAGGCTCTTCCCTGCCTACTTTGCCCACTGGCTTTGGCAGTGGAGGCAGGCATTATAGCCAGGAAGCAGGAAAGAGCTCTTTCCTCTGGGCAGGCACTGATGCCGCTTGTCTGTGATTCCCAACATTGCTCCAGGTGCTGGGAAACTCCAAAGAGTAGAGCTCCTGGGCACTAAAGGGCACGGCCTACAGAAAGTCATTGTTCCCAAGTAATCATTACAAATATGAAACAGCAAATTAACCTGTTATAAACCCAAATTCCACAAACACCAGAAGAAGGGTGAAGTGAAACTGAAATCACCCATCTTCCTAATAAAGATTTCAAAATAAAAATCATAAACATGCTCATGGAGCTAAAGAACAATATTCAAGACCTCAGGGAGGAATTCAAGAATGAGACAGAAACTTTGAAAAATACAGTATCCAAAATGAAACATACAATGGAGGAATTTAAAAGAAAATTAGATGAGCTAGAGGAGACAGTAAATGAAATATAAATAAGAGAGCAAGAATACGAAGAAGCAGTGACACAGAGAGATAAAAGGATCTCTAGCAAATGAAAGAATATTAAAAGAAAGGTGCAACCAACTAAATGGAACCGTATTCACACTATAGGGGTATCAGAAGAAGAAGAAGAGAGAAAAGGGGATAGAAAGTCTGTTTGAGGAAATATTTGCTGAAAACTTCCTCAGTCTGGAGAGGGAAATAGTCTCTCAGGCCATGGAAGTGCGCAGATCTCCAAACACAAGGGACCCAAGGAAGACAACATCAAGATATATAATAATTAAAATGGCAAAGATCAAGGACAATGACAGAGTATTAAAAACAGCCAGAGAGGGAAGAAGATCACATACAAAGGAATACCCATCAGGCTCTCACCAGACTTCTCAGCAGAAATCTTACAGGCTCCAAGGGAGTGGCATGATACATTTAATGCAATGAAACAGAAGGGCCTTGAACCAAGAATACTCTACCCAGTACGATTATCATTTAAATTTGAAACAGGGATTAAACAATTCCCAGATAAACAAAAATTGAGGGAATTTACCTCTCACAAAATGCCTCCACAGTGTATTTTGGAGGAACTGCTCTAGATGGAAGTGCTCCTAAGACTAAATAGCTGTCACCAGAGAAAACAAAACCACAGTAAAAGAAATAAACTAATTAATTACTAAGCAAATGCAAAATTAAATCAACTACCCCTAAAGTCAGTCAAGGGATACACAAAAAGTAGAGAATATGATAGCTAATATATTGAGAATGGAGGAGGAAGAAAAAGAAGGAAGGAAAAAAAGAACCTTTAGATTGTATTTGAAATAGAGTACTAAGTGAGCTAAGTTAGATAGTAAAAAAGCTACCATTGAACCTTTGGTAACCACAAATCTAAAGCCTTCAATAGCAATAAGTTCATTTAGATAATCACCCTAAATGTAAATGGACTGAATGCAACAATCAAAAGATAGAGAGTTACAGAATGAATAAAAAAAGCAAGACCTATCTATAAGCTGCCTTCAGGAAAGTCACTTTAAACCCAAAGACATATACGGACTAAAAGTGAACAGATAGAAAAAGATATTTCATGCAAACAATAGGGAGAGAAAAGCAGCAGTTGCAATACTTGTATCAGACAAAATTGCCTTCAAAATAAAGAAAGTAGCAAGAGACAAAGAAGGACATTATATAATGATAAAGGGGCCAGTCCAACAAGAGGATATAATCATTATAAATATCTATGCACTCAACATAAGAGCACCTACATATTTGAAACAAATACTAACATAATTAGAGGGGGAAATAAAAGCAATGCACTCATTTTAGGAGACTTCAACACACCATTCACTGCAAAGGACAGATCAACCAGACAGAAAATAAGTAAGGAGACAGAGGCACTGAATAACACATTAGAACAGATGGACCAAACAGACAACTACAGAACACTCCACACAAAAGCAGCAGGACACACATTCTTCTCAAGTGCACATGGAACATTTTCAAGAATAGATCTTATAGTAGGCCACAAAAAGAGCCTTACAAAATTCAGATGGACTGAAACTGTACCAACCACCTTCTCATACCACAAAGGTTTGAAACAAGAAATAAATTATGCAAAGAAAACAAAAAAGCCCACAAACACATGGAGACTTAACAACATGCTCCTATATAATCAATGGGTCAATGACCAAATAAAAACAGAAATCAAGCAATATATTGAGACTAATGAAAACAATAACACAACACCACAAAATCTGGAACACCACAAAGGCCGTACTAAAAGGAAAGTATATTGCCATACAGGCTTAACTCAAGAAAGAAGAACAATCCCAAATGAACACTCTAAACTCATAATAAATGAAACTGGAAAAAGAAGAAAAAATGAGGCCCAAAGTCATTAGAAGGAGGGACATAATAAAGATTAGAGCAGAAATCAATAAAATCGAGAAGAATAAAATAAAAGAAAGAATCAATAATATAAGGAGCTCATTCTTTGAGAAAATAAAAAAAATAGGTCAACCCCTAGTCAGACTTATCCAGAAAAAAGGGAAGGCTACACACATAAACAGAATCAGAAATGAGAAAGGAAAAATCACTATAGATACCATCGAAATATGAAGATTTATTAAAGAATACTATGAAAAATTTTATGCTAACAAATTGGATAACCTAGAACAAATGGGCAAGTTTCTAGAAAAATACAACCTTCCAATATTGATGCAGAAAGAGACAGAAAATCTGAACAGACCAATTACCATCAATGAAATTGAATTGGTAATCAAAATACTACCTAAGAACAAAATCCCCGGACCAGATGGCTTCATAGCTGATTTTTATCAAACATTTAAAGAAGAGCTAATACCCATTCTCCTTAAAGTTTTCCAAAAAGTAGAAGAGGAAGGAATACTTCCAAACTCATTCTATGAGGCCAGCATCACTCTAATACCAAAACCAGGCAAAGACACCACAAAAAAAGAAAATTACAGACCAATATCCCTGATGAACATAGATTCAAAAATACTCAACAAAATATAAGCAAAACAAATTCAAAAATACATCAAAAAGGTCATCCATCATGATCAAGTAGGATTTATTCCAGAGATGCAAGGATGGTACAATACTCAAAAACCCATCAATATCATACACCATCACATCAACAAAAAGGACAAAAATCACACGATAATCTCCACAGATGCTGAAAAAGCATTCAACAAAATTCAACATCCATTCAAGATAAAAATTCTCAGCAAAATGGGTATAGAGGGCAAGTACGTCAACGTAATAAAGACCACATATGACAAACCCACTGCCAATATCATACTTAACAGTGAGAAGCTGAAGGCTTTTCTTTTAAGATCAGGAACAAGACAAGGATGCTCACTCTTCCACTTTTATTCAACATAGTACTGGAGGTCCTAGCCACAGCAATCAGAAAACACAAAGAAATGAAAGGCATCCGATTGGTAAGGAAGAAGTTAAACTGTCGCTGTTTGCAGATGACATAATTTTACATATAAAAAAACCCTAAGGAATTCACCCCAAAACTATTAAAACTAATACTAACTGAATTCAGCAAATTTGCAGGATACAAAATTAATCCACAAAAATATGTTGCATTCCCATACACTAACAATGAACTAGCAGAAAGAGAAATGAGGAAAACAACTCCATTTACAATCACATCAAAAGAGTAAAATACCTAGGAATAAACCTAAGGAGGTGAAAAACCTATACCCTGAAAACTACAAGACACTCATGAGAGAAATTAAAGAAGACACCAAAAAAAGGAAATAAATCCTGTGCTCATGGATAGGAATAATTAATATTGTTAAAATGCCATCCTGCCTAAAGCAATCTATAGATTCAATGAAATCCCTATCAGAATACTGAAGGCATTCTTCAACAAACTAGAACAACTAGTTCTAAAATTCATATGGAACCAGAAAAGACCCTGAATAGCCAAAGGAGTCCTGAGAAGGAAGAATAAAGAGGGAGGATTACGTTCCCCAACTTCAAGCTCTACTACAAAAACACAGCAATCAAGACAATTTGGTACTGGCACAAGAACAGACCCACAGATCAATGGAACAGAATATAGAGCCCATATATAACCCTATACATATATGGCCAATTAATATATGATAAAGGAGCCATGGATACACAATGAGAAAATGACAGCCTCTTCAACACTGGTGTTGGCAAAACTGGACAGCTATATGTAATGAAATGCAACTAGATTATTATCTAACTCCATACACAAAAGTAAACCCAAAATGGATTGAAGATCTGAATGTAAGTCATGAAACCATAAAACTCTTAAAAGAAAACATCAGCAAAAGTCTCTTCAATATAAACATGAGCAACTTTTTCCTGAACATATCTGCTTGAGCAAGGGAAACAAAAGCAAAAATGAACAACTGGGACTACATCAAATTAAAAAGTTTCTGTACAGCAATAGACACCATCAGTAGAACAAAAAGGCATCATACATTATGGGAGAATATATTCATAAATGACACATCTGACAAGGGGTTAACATCCAAAATATATGAAAAACTCAAATACCTCAACACCCAAAAAGTAAATAACCTGATTAAAAAAATGGGCAGTGGATATGAACAGACACCTCTCCAAAGAAGAAATTTAGATGGCCAACAGGCACATGAAAAGACATTCCACATTACTAATCATCAGAGAAATGCAAATTAAAACCACAATGAGATAGCACTTTACACCAGTTAATGGCCAACATCCGAAAGACAGGGAACAACAAATGCTGGCGAGGATACAGAGAAAGGAGAACCCCCCCTCACTGTTGGTAGGAATGTAAATTAGTTCAACCATTGTGGAAAGCAATATGGAGGTTCCTCAAAAAACTAAACATAGAAATACCATTTGACCTGGGAATTCCACTCCTAGGAATTTACATGAAGAAAATAAGATCCCTGATTCAAATAGACATATGCACCCCTACGTTTATCACAGCACTATTTACAATAGCCAACATATGGAAGCAACCTAAGTGTCCATCAGTAGGTGAATGGATAAAGAAGATATGGTACATGTACACAATGGAATATTATTCAGCCATAAGATCAAAATAAATCCTACCATTTGCAACAACATGGATAGAGTTAGAGGGTATTCTTCTCAGTGAAATAAGCCAGACGGAGAAAGACAAGTACCAGATGATTTCCCTCATTTGTGGAGTGTAACAATGAAGCAAAACTGAAGGAATAAAACAGCAAGAGATTCACAGACTCCAAGAAGGGACTAGCAGTTACCAAAAGGGAGGGGCTGGAGGACGGAGGGTAGGGAGTGAGTGAGAAGGGGATTTAGGGGCATTATAATTGGCACACACAGTGTGTGGGTGGGTCACAGGGAAGACAGTGCAGCACAGAGAAGACAAGTAGTGACTCTGTGGTTGATGTACAGTGACTGCTGTGGGGTATGGGAGGGGACTCAATAATATGGGTGAATGTAGTTACCACAACGTTGCTCATGTGAAACCTTCATGAGACTGTATATCAATGATACCTCAATTTAAAAAATTAAAACAACAGGGGATTAAAGATGGTGGCATGAGAGGAGAGAAAGAGGCTTCCTCCTAAAACTGGATACAATTAGAAAATTTAATTGGCACAACTAATCCTGACAGAGCAACCAGAAAGAGGACGGCGTCAGACTGCACACACCTGGAGAAAAGAGCAGACCTCAGTGAACGGGGTAACGTACCAGAGCTGTGGCTCCACGGGACCCAAGCCCTTCCCCCAACACAGCTCAGCAGCTGGAGGAAGAGAAACATAGCAGGGAGGGAGTGGAAGGCTTGTGACTGCTGAATGCCTAGCTCCAGCAATCTGCTCTGGGAGCACAAACCTACATTTCACAGTGCTTTCATGAGACTCACGTGACTACTGGGTTGGAAAGTTAATACAGGCAGAGTTCCTGAGGAGACTGGGATTCCAGCCGCTTGTGGAAAGGAGGGATCCATATCAGGCTGCTCTGGGACAAAACATTATACCTGTGTGACTGGCCCACTGGCTCAGGCAGTGCAGACAGGCATAGCAGCCGGGAGGCAGAGAACAGCTCTTTCCTCCCCCCAGGTACCAGTACCGCTCCCCTGCGACCCCCAACATTGCTTCAGGGGCTGAGCAGCTCCAGAATAGAGCTTCTGGACACTAGAGGGCACCATATAAAAACATGAAACGCCAAAGGAACCTTGTCCAGAGTAAAATTGTCAATACAACTACTGAGAAATATTTAAATGATATGGACCTAGTGACTTTTCCTGAAAGGGAGTTCAAAACAAAAATCATCAACATCCTAATGGAGGTACGGAAAGACATCCAAGAACTCAGGAATGAACTCAGGTCAGAGATCCAATCATTGAAGAACACGATGGAGGGTATTAAAAGTAGGTTGGATATGGTGGAGGAGAGAAAAAATGAAATAGAAACTAGAGAAGAGGAATACAAAGAAGCTGAGGCACACAGAGAAAAAAGGATCTCTAAAAATGAAAGAATATTGAGAGAACTGTGTGACCAATCCAAGTGGAACAATATTCACATTATAGGGATACCAGAAGAAGAAGAGAGAGAGAAAGGGATAGAAAGTGTCTTTGAGGAGGTAGTTGCTGAAAACTTCCCCAATCTGGGGAAGGAGATAGTCTCTCAGGCCATGGAGATCCACAGATCTCCCAACACAAGGGACCCAAGGAAGACAACAGCAAGACACATAGTAATTAAAATGGGAAAGATCAAGGATAAGGACAGACTGTTAAAAGCAACCAGAGGCAGAAATAAGATCACATACAAAGGAAAGCCCATCAGGCTAACATCAGACTTCTCAGCAGAAACTGTACAGGCCAGAAGAGAGTGGTATGATGTATTCAATGCCATGAAGCAAAAGGGCCTGGAACCAAGATTACTTTATCCGGCAAGATTATCATTTAAATTTGAAGAGATTAAACAATTTCCAGATGATTAAAAGCAGAGAGAGTTTACCTCCCACAAACCATCTCTGCAGTCTATTTTGGAGGGACTGCTATAGATGGAAGTGTTTCTAGGATGGATAGCTGTCATCAGAAGTAGTAAAACCACGGTAGGGAGGGTGGAGTAGCTGATTGCAAGGCAAATGCAAAATTAAATTGACTATCACCAAAGTCAATCAAAGGATAGATAAAAAGTACAGAATTTGATACCTAATATAAAAAGAAAGAAGGAGGAAGAAAAAAGAGGAGAAATAGAAAAGAAACTTTAGATTGTGTCTGTAACAGCATACTAAGTGAGTTAAGTTAGACTCTTAGATAGTAAGGAAAGGAACCTGGAACCTTTGGTAACCATAAATCTAAAGCCTGAAATGGCAATAAGTACATACCTATCGATAATCACTGTAAATGTAAATGCACTGAATGCACCAATCAAAAGACATAGAGTCACTGAATGGATAAAAAAAACAAGACCCATCTATATGCAGCTTACAAGAGACTCACCTCAAACCCAAAGACATGCACAGACTAAAAGTCAAGGGATGAAAAAAGATATTTCAAGCAAACAATAGGGAGAAAAAAGCAGGTGTTGCAGTACTAGTATCAGACAAAATAGACTTCAAAACAAAGAAAGTAACAAGAGGTAAAGAAGGACATTACATAATGATAAAGGGCTCAGTCCAACAAGAGGATATAAGCATTATAAATATATATGCACCCAACACAGGAGCACCAGCATATGTGAAACAAATACTAACAGAACTAAAGGAGGAAATAGAATGCAATGCATTCATTTTAGGAGACTTCAGCACACCATTCACTCCAAAGGACAGATCCACCAGACAGAAAATAAGTAAGGACACAGAAGCACTGAACAAGACACTAGAACAGATGGACCTAATAGACATCCACAGAACTCTACACCCAAAAGCAGCAGGATACACATTCTTCTCAAGTGCACATGGAACATTCTCCAGAATAGAATACATATTAGGCCACAAAAACAGCCTTGGTAATAATAAAGATCAGAGAAGAAATAAACAAAATTGAGAAGAATAAAACAATACAAAAAATCAACGAAACCAAGGGCTGCTTCTTTGAGAAAATAAACAAAATAGATAAGCCTCTAGCCATACGTATTAAAAGAAAAAGAGAATCAACACACATCAACAGAATCAGAAATGAGAAGGGAAACATCACGAAGGACCCAACAGAAATACAAAGAAATATTAGAGACTACTATGAAAACCTATACGCTAAGAAGCTGGAAAACCTAGGAGAAATGGACAACTTCCTAGAAAAATACAACCTTCCAAGACTGACCAAGGAAGAAACACAAAATCTAAACAAACCAATTTCCAGCAAAGAAATTGAAGCGGTAATCAAAAAACTACCCAAGAACAAAACCCCTGGGCCAGACGGATTTACCTCGGAATTTTATCAGACATACAGAGAAGATATAATACCCATTCTCCTTAAAGTTTTCCAAAAAATAGAAGAGGAGGGAATACTCCTAAACTCATTCTATGAAGCCAACATCACCCTAATACCAAAACCTGGCAAAGACCCCACCGAAAAAGAAAATTACAGACCAATATACCTGATGAACAGAGATGAAAAAATACTCAATAAAATATTAGCAAACCGAATTCAAAAATATATCAAAACGATCATACACCACGACTAAGTGGGATTCATCCCAGGGATGCAAGGATGGTACAACATTCGAAAATCCATCAACATCATCCACCACATCAACAAAAAGAAAGACAAAAACCACATGACCATCTCCATAGATGCTGAAAAAGCATTTGACAAAATTCAGCATCCATTCATGATAAAAACTCTCAACAAAATGGGCATAGAGGGCAAGTACCTCAACATAATAAAGGCCGTATATGATAAACCCACAGCCAACATCATACTGAACAGCGAGAAGCTGAAAGCTTTTCCTCTGTGATCGGGAACAAGACAGGGATGCCTACTCTCCCCACTGTTATTCAATATACTACTGGAGGTCCTAGACACATCAGTTAGACCAAACAAAGAAATACAAGGAATCCAGATTGGTAAAGAAGAAGTTAAACTGTCACTATTTGCAGATGACATGATATTGTACATAAAAAACCCTAAAGACTCCACTCCAAAACTACTAGAACTGATATCAGAATACAGCAAAGTTGCAGGATACAAAATTAACACACAGAAATCTGTGGCTTTCCTACACACTAACAATGAACCAATAGAAAGAGAAATCAGGAAAACAACTCCATTCACAATTGCATCAAAAAGAATAAAATACCTAGGAATAAACCTAACCAAAGTTGAAGACCTATACCCTAAAAACTACAAGTCACTCTTAAGAGAAATTAAAGGGGACACTAACAAATGGAAACTCATCCCATGCTCGTGGCTAGGAAGAATTAATATCATCAAAATGGCCATCTGCCCAAAGCAATATATAGATTTGATGCAATCCCTATCAAATTACCAGCAACATTCTTCAATGAACTGGAACAAATAGTTCAAAAATTCATATGGAAACACCAAAGACCCTGAATAGCCAAAGCAATCCTGAGAAAGAAGAATAAAATAGGGGGGATCTCACTCCCCAACTTCAAGCTCTACTACAAAGCCATAGTAAATAATCAAGACAATTTGGTACTGGCACAAGAACAGATCCACAGACCAGTGGAACAGATTAGAGAGTACAGACATTAACCCAAACATACATGGTCAATTAATATTTGATAAAGGAGCCATGGACATACAATGGGGAAATGACAGTCTCTTCAACAGATGATGCTGGAAAAACTGGACAGCTACATGTAAGAGAATGAAACTGGATCACTGTCTAACCCCATACACAAAAGTAAATTCAAAATGGATCAAAGACCTGAATGTAAGTCATGAAATCATAAAACTCTTAGAAAAAAACATAGGCGAAAATCTCTTGGACATAAACATGAGTGACCTCTTCTTGAACATATCTCCCCGGGCAAGGAAAACAAAAGCAAAAATGAACAGGTGGGACTATATCAAGCTGAAAAGCTTCTGTACAGCAAAGGACACCATCAATAGAACAAAAAGGTACCCTACAGTATGGGAGAATATATTCATAAATGACAGATCCAATAAAGGCTTGACATCCAAAATATATAAAGAGCTCACACGCCTCAACAAACAAAAAGCAAATAATGCAATTAAAAAATGGGCAGAGGAGCTGAACAGACAGTTCTCCAAAGAAGAAATTCAGATGGCCAACAGACACATGAAAAGATGCTCCACATCGCTAGTTATCAGAGAAATGTAAATTAAAATCACAATGAGATATCACCTCACACCAGTAAGGATGGCTACCATCCAAAAGACAAACAACAACAAATGTTGGCGAGGTTGTGGAGAAAGGGGAACCCTCCTACACTGCTGGTGGAAATGTAAATTAGTTCAACCATTGTGGAAAGCAGTATGGAGGTTCCTCAAAATGCTCAAAATAGACTTACCATTTGACCCAGGAATTCCACTTCTAGGAATTTACCCTAAGGATGCAGCACTCCAGTTTGAAAAAGACAGATGCACCCCTATGTTTACAATAGCCAAGCAATGGAAGCAACCTAAGTGTCCATCAGTAGATGAATGGATAAAGAAGATGTGGTACATATACACAATGGAATATTATTCAGCCATAAGAAGAAAACTAATCCTACCATTTGCAACAACATGGATGGAGCTAGAGGGTATTATGCTCAGTGAAATAAGCCAAGTGGAGAAAGACAAATACCAAATGATTTCACTCATCTGTGGAGTATAAGAACAAAATAAAAACTGAAGGAACAAAACAGCAGCAGAATCACAGAACCCAAGAATGGATTAACAGTTATCAAAGGGAAAGAGACTGGGGAGAATGGGAGGGTAGGGAGGGATAAGAGCGGGGAAGAAGAACGGGGGTATTATGATTAGCATGTATAATGTGGGGGCTGGGGGAAAGGGGAGGGCTGTGCAACACAGAGAAGACAAGTAGTGATTCTACAACGTATTACTATGCTGATGGACAGTGACTGTAATGGGGTTTGTGCGGGGGGGGGGGCTTGGGGTAAGGGAGAGCCTAGTAAACATAATGTTCTTCATGTAATTGTAGATTGATAACAAAATAAAAATTAAATTAAATTAAAAAAAACATATACAGACACATACACACACATGTACAAAGAGGAAGAGATATCCAGCCAGCAGTTGATGCCAGCCATCAGCTAGAGGTATCTGTTCCTCTCCATGTGGGCTTCGTCATGTTGCCTCTCTACATGGGTTATTTTGGGGTCCTTTGGAGGTCGGTGGCTGGTATCCACGGGCAAATATTCCCAAATAAAAGGAAGCCAGGCAGAAACCCGACTGTTCTTATGACCTAGCCTCAGTGGCTAGCCAGCCTCACTTCCACTGAACCTATTTGTTGAGGCTGTCAGGAAGTTCTGTCTAGAGTTCAAGAGACAAATAGGCTCCACCTCTTCCTGAGAAGCAGCGAGATTCTCAAAATGCATCTGGAAACAGAAATACTGTTATGGACATTTTAAGTTTAGAGATGAACAGGCTACCTGTTAGACAAAGGGCAGTGGCAGGAGCACTTTAGGTAACATTAGGAGGCTGCATGAGCAAAATACCCATGTGTGAAATAGTCCCACTTATTCGGAAAACTTCAAGTCTTTTGGACTTTTGACCAGAGCACAAGACTCAAGGGCAGGATAGTATGAGATATTTGTGTTTCAAAAAGAACAGAGTCAAAATGTAGAGAATAAACTGGTAGGGACTAAAGGGTTAGCCCAGATTGGTGATGACTGGTAAGGGGAAATGAGGCCTGAGGTTGAGGTGGCAGTACTGGGGATATGGAAGAGAGGTGGAACATAAGAAACTCAAAGACAGAATAAAGGAAGAAACCATTTATTGAAAAAAAAAATTAAACAACATAAAAGGGTACCCATTGAAAAATCTGTTCTCATGCCCATGTCCATCCTCCCCTCCCCCTTCCTTTCCCTTAGATAGTTACTTGTAATAATAATCTGTTGTATATCCCTCACTGCTTCTTCATGAAATGCAAGCCAAATACAACTAAATGTACACACAGATGCATGTCTCTCTGAAGATGCATGCATTTTTTACTATGGTAAAGGATTGTATTACTTGGGAAAAGTAAAATACGGTGGCCCCCCTTACCTGCAGCAGATACATGCCAAGACCCTAACGTCTGAAGCCACAGATAGTGCTGAACCGTATATTTCCTATACATGCAAATCTATAATAAAGTTTAATTTATAAATTAGGCACATTAAGAGATTAACAACAGTAATTCATAATAAATTAGAACAAGTATATATAACAATGCACTGTAATAAAAGTTATTTGAATGTGGTCCCTCTCAAAATATCTTATTATACTAACTCAACCTTCTTGTGATGATGTAAGAGGATAAAATACCTGTGTAATGAGATAAAGTGAGGTGAATGGCATAGGCATTGTGATATAGCATCAGCTACTGCTGACCTTCTGATCTTGCATCAGGAGGATGCCTCCTCTGGAAGCTCTTCTTACCTCCCCAAGCAGATCTGGACACTTTTTCTCCTCAACTCGCACTGTTTTATTTAATACCTACATGAAAACAGTAACATCATAGTAATGAATGGTTTGTTCGTCTTTCTCCATACTCATCTTCACTTTCTTTCAAAGTAAGTCCCTCCTCCAGCCCCTCCCCTTTAGTAACTGCTAGTCCCTTCTTGGAATCTGTGAGTCTCTTGCTGTTTTATTCCTTCAGTTTTGCTTTGTTGTTACACTCCACAAATGAGAGTAATCATCTGGTACTTGTCTTTCACCGTCTGGCTTATTTCACTGAGCAGAATACCCTCTAACTCTATCCATGTTGTTGCAAATGGTAGGATTTATTTTGATCTTATTCACATACTTTTCTTCTAAGTTTATGTCCATAGTACCTAAATGGTGCTTGTCCTTCAAGACTTCAACACATATTTTGAGCATTATTACCTGAACGACTCCAAAACCCAAGCTCTTGTTGTTGATTATGCCAGACTGTCTCCCTAAGTAGCCCATCATTAGCCCAGGTGTGGGTTTACATGGCACACAGACTTGGAGGGAATTATCTGGATTGTAGGAGCATGATCCAATCTGAGAGAGAGTAGTAGTGGGGGTGAAGGAGGGTTCTGTAAAACCCTTAGTTACTATGAGAGCATATCGAGCCTTCAGAAGGAAGAGAATCTGGTGACCTTGAAACAAGGGAAACACAATCAAAACAGGCAAATTTTACCTATTTCCTAATTTTGTATTTGGCAGGTCCAGACTCAGGCAGATGCATTTGAAATTTAAGCTTAATAATCTTGAATACTAATCATGAGTTCACCAGTCTTACGCCATTGTATGTAGCTAAGAAAGGAACTAAATGTTAAGGGCCCTGAATTTAAGAAATAATTGGCACCTCAAGTTTTGGAACTCTAAAGAGACATTCCTCTCTCAGTGGATCTAAAACTTAGGTAAACCCAATGACCCAGACATTTCTCTTACTAACAAGCAATCCAAGTGATGATGATGTAGGTGATTCTTGCAGTGGTCTCCAAACCTTTTTCTTTAATTATGCACCCCCCAACTATTTAATTTTTTATTTATAAACTATATCATGAACTTATACACAAAATGTACTCATAGAAATGCTTAAAAGATAAGATGAAAATAAATTTCTATTGAATTTCTAATATTGTTTCCACAGATACCTGGATCATCTTGTGTATCCCTAGAGTGTGGATGCTTCCCACCAACAAAATGAACATTTTATGGTTTGTCCTAAAGGTCTCAAGAGACTCACTCATCTAGAGGGATCTTCAACTGAAAAGATGAAAGAAACATCTACTGAGGTGCTCCTATGGACCGGGCACTGTGCTGGACCACTTCATCCACATTGTTTCATTTAATTCCTCCAATAACTCTGCAAAACTACAGATGAGATTGACATCCCATGAGATCCATATAACTTGCCTAATGTCTCAGAGATAATAAGTAATGAAAAAGGAATTTGAATCCAGGTCATGTTTTCCAGTTTATTGTATACATCAGTTAAGAGTGTATTTGGCTACAAGTAACAGAAATTCAATTACAGTGATTTAACTAAATAGCGCTTTATTTTTTTCTGTAACGAAAGTCCCCTTGTGTGGAATCCAGGCTGGAAAGAAGACCTAGGATGGCACCAGGACACAGTCTCCTATTCTTTTTCTGTCCCACTATCTTTAACAAGTGGTTTTTGTCACAAAATGGCCATCCCACCTCCAATCATCATAGCCATTTTTTCTAGCAGAAAATAAAAACTGGCGAGGGGACAAAAAGCAAAATTTCAAAACTGAAAAAACACCAGATAACTCAGCCCCATCTAACAAGCTTCCCAGTAGCTCCACTTGGAGACTTAATCTTGCATCTTACTGGTCAGAACTGTGCCAGAGTTGTAAACTAAGCTGGGTATAATTGGGACGAAGTTGGATTTCTCTTAGGAAAGGGAGGATGGATTTGGGAAGACAAGCAGGAATATTTGCCACACTGCTATTGCCTTTACCCCGGATCTACCACAACATTGTAGCTGCTGCATAAAATAATAGTTTTAACATCCCAGGAAAAGACTATTTTCATGTCATGTGATACATGTCCCCATTGAATACAAGAATCCAGTTGTGACCAGGTGGTTATCTGGTATCTGCTTAAAATTTCCTGACAGAAAGGCTCATGATTTTATAATCTATTCTAATTGAGGGAGGCTTTAATTACTGAAACATCTGTTCTAGTAATAATCACAATGTACCACATTTACCTTTTGACATTAGCTCCTTAGGACTAGGGGCTGTTTCTTACTCATCTCTACCTGATACAGTTGATTGCCATAAAGAGGTGACTCAAGAAAAGATTTGAGGAATAAATTGAGAAATCTCTTTTTCATGTTGCAATTGAATGATTCTTTTAGCCATTAAAAAAAATGTTTTCTCTCTCAGGCCCATCCTATTCAATTGTGCTGTCATGCTCACTTAATAAGCAATGTGAAGAGTGAAATATTAGGGTCATATCCTAAGAGATGATCAGGATGTATGAGAAGCCTTGCAGAGTTCTAGAAATAAGCACTGATCCAGGAAGACATGGATGTGCTTCAAGGAACAGCTTGTGATCTTGACCCACACTGCTGAGAAGAAATAGAACTCCTGCAGGGCAATCCCAACCCAAAACTCACCACCCTCCCTCCCCCTGCCCTCTGCTAATCTGTCTGCCATCACTGACTTCAGTAAATTTTTGCTGCCACAATGACCAGGGAATCAAAGAAAATGTGTGTGTGTATGTGTGTGTGTGTGTGTGTGTGTGTGCGCCTGTATCTGTGTGTCTGTGTGTCTGTCTGTAGGGTGTTGGTCTTTCCCCTACTTGCTAGTATCCCTCCCAGAAATCATCTCACTCACCTCTTCTCCTTGACTCTGGATGAGCACAATTTGGGTACCTCCAAGTTAGGTCTCTTTCTATTTCCTTCATTTCACTCTCCTCTACCTTTTTCAAACAATAAAAACAAGGATCTGAATCCTTTTTAATCAACAGAATTTTGTAAAGGTTTTATAGCACATTACATTTACTAAACCCTTCTGCTGAATAAATCTCATTTTATCTTCACAACAGCCCAGCCAGGACTATTATCCCCATTTTAAAGATGAGGAAACAGATTCGGAGAGCTGACAAAACTTGCCCAAGGACCCAAAGGTAGTCAGAATGGATGTGAGACTCAAATTCTGATGCTCTAAAACTCCTAGTTCGGTCTCTCTGCCACCTTGATTCAGCACACAGGCCACCATGGGTTGGGTAACTCAGTGAGGAGATATATTATCAAAATCTCCCATCATTGCTACAAATATGTGTGCTGGCAAATGGAAAGCCTGCTTTCTAACTTCTCACTACCTCACAGTGATATGACCCGGACATGTTAGTACAAGCCTGTGGCACTGGAATAGCCTGGCTTCTACTTTCTACTATGACTACAAGAATTACTCCCCAAAGAATCTAAGCCAGCACCCTCCATCAGGTATTTTTTGCATACCCAGAGCTCTCAAAACCTAGTCCAGCACCTCCCCAGAGCTTCCAATCTAGTCAGGAACTGAGATTAAGAACATGAAACAATATACAATTAATTAACTTGAACAGTAGACATTATAGATGTAATTCAGAGAAAAGGTAGACTCATGAGGTCTGAAAATAATAAGGGAAGGTTTTGTGGAGGACAAGCTTCACTTAGACTGAGAGGATGCATCGTGAAAGAAGTGAGACCTGAATGGCCAGTAATGCCCCAGGGTATTTAGTGTGCAGGCATTTAGGTACATGCTCTCTGAGAATATTCAAAACAGTGACCCTGGAAGGCAGGTACTTTTATCCTTACTTTAAAGGTAAAGAAACTGAGAGTCAGAGAACTTAATCAGTTTGCCCCAAGTCACACAGCTTTTAAGTGATGGATCCAGGATTTAAAATAAGGTTTATCTAATGCCAAAATTAGTGCTTTTTCTCCCACTCATGCTGCTCACTACTGACAGGTCAATTCAGGAGCAAAAACAAACATTATTGGCCCATAAAGAGGCCCCGCAGAGAGAAAAGGGTACAGTGAGATGAGCAATGGAACTAGAATCAACAGACCAAATTTAAATTAAATTTCAACTTCTCATTTATGTGGTAAATCCCTTAACCCTTTTTAATTTCCTCACCTGAGGAAAGTGGAGAAAATTCTAGCACTTATCACTAACAATATTATAAGGATGAAATGAATAAATATATGGATATGACTAACATATATTAAATATCCACTTTAAAGTGTGAACTTTAATAAGCAAATAAAATACAAATTGAAGCACCTATAGCATGCTGTATTTTTAATTGGATCTACCTGAACTCATTTCTAAACACTGTAGCATCTTCAGGACTGGTGGGAAAAGGTGGGGGAGCCAGAGGGCAGGGGGCAGATGGTGATTAGGAAGGGCAGAGAAGCTTCTGGGCATTCCTAACACTATCAGAGGCCCCAAGGTATTACCTCTTAGTGTTCTCTCCTTAGACTGAGGAGGTAAGGAGTGAGACCTCCACCAAACAGAAAGCCAAAGACCACCTCTATAAGAGCACCACCATCTTGAACACAGAGCAGACACTCCACAAACAGCAGCTAAATTTAACTGAATTCCCAAGGCCCTAGTCTAGCCTTGAAGACTAACCATTCTGTGAATTCAGGCAATGAATGGGAAATATCACCATGCCTGAAGGACATAGACAAATGTATATGGGATTGAGCCAGAATTTTCTATTATGGCCCCTCCTCTTTATTCTATAGCCCACTGGGCTGTAAAGGGCCTCCTAGGAGGAAGGTGCTCAAGTCTCTTTGTAATGGCTAAGTGTGACATCCTCTCATCATCTGTTCAGCAGGAGCTATTTAAACCAGAGAAAAGTGTCTTTTTATGAATTTCATAGCTTTCTTGATAACAGGCGACACTCATAGTTCAAAACTAGTACAGTCAGAATTTCAGACTTTGGTTTATGACTTGAAGGAACAAAAAAATTACCACCTTCTATTTCTGTTACTACAATTATTGCCTTTTTCCCTCCAATAATTTAAAGTACTTGGTAGCTATTCCTTTGCAAATTCTTAAAAATTCAGAAATACAGTTAAGGGGTTGGGGCAGGAGTTTTAAGAGAACTAGAGGTCCTGCTTGAGCTAGTGGGGCCAGACTCTGGACACCAATGTTAATGAGATTAAAGGAATTGCAGAGGCCTGGGACCTCCTGCTGTGGTTATTGGGAAAAGGCAAGGAAAGGGCCTGCACCTTCTCTTCAGCCCACCATGCATGCATGCATGCATGCACTTATTTATTCATTCAATAATCAGTTATCAGGGATTTTTTTGTGTGTGCCAGCCACTGCACTAAGCCCTTGGATGAGAAGGGAGTTTCAGAGGAAAATAACTTTATAGGACAGAGTTATCACTTTAAAGGAGACAGGAAACCAGGCTGAAAATACATGGCCTATAGGAAGAGATGTCAGTCATGGCCTCAAGAGTAGTCAGAGCAATTGAAAGGCTCCCTCGAGTTCCCTGACATAGAAAATTTGCATGACATGAATAAGCTCATACATATCACTGAAGTCAGAGACTGGCCTAAAATCCAGCCCTGAATGCCTTTCGGACAGCTCCGAGAGCTTAGCACAATGAAAAGAATGCAGGCTTTGGAGGGAAATACACCTGAATGTAAAACATCGGTTTACTTTTAATGAGCTTAGAATGAAACTTCTTTGCACCAAGATATTCTCATATGAGAAAAAGGGATTTTAAAAATCTTCATTGGAAAATCAGGTTTAATTTGGACTAAATCACATGCTATAATTTCCATTTCCAACAAAATCAAGTAAAAGGAGACAGACTTTTTCTCTCCCACTGTAAACAACAGAAAAACAAGACAAAATACATGAAACAATGAATTTTAAGGCATTGGATATCAGACAATAAAGGACAACGATCCCTGAAAGATGGGAAAGAAATGAGGTGAACTTTGTGATTAAGCCAGGTGTTTCTGAAGAGTTCCTGGTCCATGAACTGACTGACATGCAGCCTGATGGGATCAGTGATTGAAGATGCACAGAGAAGAGTCCAGAGAGATCAAGTGGCTAGAGTTTGAAAGTCAGAAAGTTCCCTCAAGTATTCAATAGATGACTATAAAGATTAGGAAAAATAACCACAACAGCTCACATAAGATCAGGAATAGTTGTTTTGTCCTGAGCGGAAAACCATAATTCAGAGCAGAGTGCTTAGAAGGATTTTTGCCTCAACAGTGGGGCACAAAATCAACCTTGCACTAAATACTCTTCCGTGTTTCTGACAAACCTCAAAAGCAAGACTCCAAAGGATCAAACTGTTTCCAAGTAACTTAACTATGTCCTAGAACAAAGCTCAAGAATATTTATAGGCATTCAAATATATCCAGCACCCAAAAATGTAAAATACACAATGTGCAAGAAGAACCAATTGAATATTAACAAGCAGGCAGAGATGCAGGAAGAAACAGCCCATAATAAGAAGGGACAAAAATCAATCAAAACCAACCACACAACCAAAAAAAACGATAGAGTTAGTAGACAAGGGTGTGAAACAACAATTACAAGGGTATTTCACACATTTAAGAAGCTGGAGGAGAATTAAATATTTTTGAGATTTGTATGATATAAAAAGACTCAAATCAAACTCCTAGAGATGAAAACTACAATTCCTGAGACGAAATACAATGAATGAAATTAATGGCAAATTAAACATTGTAAGAGAAAACATCAGTGAATTTGAAAACATAACAATAGAAATTATTAAAATTAAAACAGAGAAGAAAAAAATGGAGTATCAGTGGGCTGTGGGACAATCTCAAGAATCCTAAGATATATATAACTGAGGTCACAGCAGAGGAAATTCCTTTAAAGATAGAAAAGACCAGGCTCGCTCTAGAAGGAATTTTTCTGAAGTCTGCATATACCTATATCTATTAAAGAAATGGAATTTATATGTAGAGCCATTCTACAGAATAAAAGTCCAGACTCAGATGAATTCATCAGTGAGTTGTACCAAAGATTTAAGGAAGAAAGAATGCCAGGTCTACACAAATGCTTTCAGATAATTGAAGAAGAGGGAATATTCCTGACTATTTCTACAAGCCAGCATTATACTGACACCAAAACCAGCAAAGACATTTTAGGGAAAAAAAAATTACTTATTCATATTCCTCATGAACACCAATGCAAAAATTCAGAAGGAAATGTTAGGAAATCTAACTAAACAATATTTTTAAAGGATAATGCATCATGATCAAGTGGGCTTTATCCCAGAAATGTAAGATTGCTTTTTTAAAAAATCAACTAACATAATTCACCTTATTAACAGAAAAGGAAAAAAATCTCTAAAGTGCAGAAAAGTTATTTGATAAAATCTAATATCCATCTTTGATTGAAAAAAAAACCCAATTCTCAGTAAACTTGAAATAGAAGGCAAATTGTTCAATCTGATAAAGGGTATCTATGACAAATTTATATCTAATATTATACATATTGGTGAAAAACTGAATGCTTTCCCCTAAGCAGGAACAAGTAAGGATATTTACTCATACCATTCATGTTCAACATTTGTATGGGAGGTTCTAGGAGTCCAACAATGCAAGAAAAACACATAAAAGGCACAAAATTGGAAAGAAAGAAGTAAAACTCTTCATTCACAGGTGACATGATGTCTATAAAGAAAATGTTATGGACTCTGAAAAAAAAATCTACTGTAATAAATGAGTTTAGCAAAGTTTCTGTAAACAAAATCAATATATATAAATATATTTCCCTATGCTAGCAACAAACAATCAGAAAATGAAGTTTTAAAAAACTGCTTAACAAAGTTGTAGCGCTCCAAAATCTTACAACTACAGACTATCTACTGTTCAAAAAACATATGGGATGTGAACAGTTCCCAGGAATGGGTTGTTTTAACTTGTCTGATTTCTCTCAGACTGTTCAAGTTCAGTTGGACAATATCCATCATATCATAGATAAATTCTCACAAATGCCTAATAGGTTTTCTTGGTTTCACTGGAGATGGCTGGTAATTATAGGTCTGCTTTAGTTATGTAACTGTATTCATATTATGTTAATGTGTGTGCGCAATTTAATTAGTAGTTTAAAACCTATACATGCTTAAGTTACTCTACAAGAAGATACGTCAAAGAAATAATCAACCTTCCCATGTTTTTTTCCGTCTGCTACTTCTACAGCTTTTCTTCTTCCTTCCTAATTACAACCCTTAAATAGAATTCGTGCCTCATATCGAATTTACGGAGTATCATAATTCTTCCAAGTGGTAAAGATACCTCAAGACAAATGCTGGGCATAGAAGCCACAGGGCATAAATCTGCAAAGAAGTAAAAAGCTAACCTTCTCAAACAATATTGCTTCTCTCTCACTTACCAACTTTACATTTCCCTGTATGGCCCCGGAAGACAGGCACAGTCGCAGGGGAACCATCAGGTGAGAAATTGGGGATCAACAGAGGTGAAGCTTAGAACCTCACCCCCCCTGTTTTGAGAGCAATCTTCTGCATCCATGGATGTTTTATTTCCCTGGTCTAGCTTGGATTAACACTTAGTCTACAGGCACACACCTGATCATCTACATTTGCTCTCTTACAACACTAAACTATGTTTTCTACCTTTATCTTGCATCTACCTACCACTTCAGCATTTTATTAAAAATAATAAAAATAAAAATAAAATAATAATAATGGAGAAATGTGGGATTCACATATAAATCAAGTATAAAAATCAAACGAATATTCATATTTGACCTGATTGTTTATAGTTTATAATGCGTGATCAAAACCGAAAGTTTCTGTGATGAATGCCCTTGTACTGTTTACCATGTAAGAACTTATTCACTATGTAAGAATTCGTTCACCATGTAAGAACTTGTTTGTTATGCTTCAGAAGATTGGAGACTGATGAGAATTAGGCTTGGGGTGGATTAATGATTGTGCATTGAGCATTGAGTCCCTTATACAGAATTTTATTGTTGTTAACAACCATTTGATCAATAAATATGAGAGAGGCCCTCTCAAAAAAAAAAACAAAAACTGCTTAACAATATCATTAAAAATATGAAGTATTTGGAGAAAAATCTGACAAAAGATGTATAATACATTAAAAATTATAAAACATTGTTGAGATAAACTAAAGGATACCTAAATAAATGGAAAGATAGACTGTTCTTCTATATCAAAAGATTCAATATTTTAAAAATGTAAATTCTTATCAAATTAGTCTATAGAGTCAATATAATCTGAACCAAAATCCCAGCAGAGTTTTGGGCATTTGTGAATATTGACAATCTGATTCTAAAATTCATATGGAAGTACAAATGACCTAGAAGAACTAAAACAACTTTGAAAAAGAGCCATTTTGAAGGAATTAAACTTTTGACTTCAAGACTTACAAAGTTAGTCACCAAAACTCATGGTATTGGCATAAAGATAGACAAATAAATTAATGGAATGGGACAGTCCAGAAATAGACCAACACATATTTAAACAATCATTTTTGACAGAAGTGTAAAGGCAATTTAGTGGAGTTAAAAAAGGAGAGTCTTTTCAGGAAACTGCGCTGGAGCAATTATATATCTGTATAAAAAAACAAAAAATTTGATCCATACTTCACACCACATGCAAAATTAACTCAAAATAGATCCTAGACCTAAATATAAAATCTCAAACTATAGAACTTCTGGAAGAAAACAGAGAAGACAATCTATATGACCTTGGGTTAGCCAAAGATTTGGTATGGATGAAAAGTATGATCCAAAAAGAATAAATTGATAAATTGGACTTCATCAAAATAAAGAATGTCTGCTCTTCAGGAGATACTCTTACAAAAATGAAAAGACAAGCTACAAACTGAGAGAAAACTTCCAAATCTCCTATCTGATAAAATTCAGATAAGAGTCTAGGATATATAAAGAACTCTCAAAACTGAATAATAAGAAAACCAACAATCCAGTTTTCTTAATGGGCAAAAGACTTGAACAGACGCTTCACCAAAAAAGAAATACATATGGCAAATAAGCACATGAAAAGATGCTCAGTATTGCTAACTATTATCACTACAGTAAATATGTAAAACTAAAAAGACTACCAGAATGAGTACTGGCAAAGACTTGGAACAACTGGAGCTCTCAAACACAGTGGAGGTTGTAAGATGATAGAGCCATTTTGAAAAAGAGTTGAGTAGTTTCATAAGAAGTTAAATATATACTTACTATGAGAAAGAAAAGCATATGCCCATTCAATAACTTGAACACAGAAGCATTATTTTTAATAACTAAACTGTAAATGACTTGAATATTCACCAACAGGTAGGTGAGTAAATAACTAGTGGTGTATATGAACACTGTAATACTCCTCAATGATGAACATGAATGAACAATTGATATATTGATATACACAAGATGAGTCTCAAAGGTGAAGGAAATCAAACAAAAAGAGTCCATAAAAATATAATTCTAGAAAATATAAATGAATCTATAGTGATCAAAAACAGACCATTGGTTGCCTGAGGACAAGAATTAAGATAGGAAGAAATCGGATCAAGGGATTACAAAGAGGCATAAGGAAATTTTTAAGGATGATGGCTATGTTCATTATATTGATTGTGGTAGTAGTATATACAAATGTTAAAACAATAAATTGCATGATCTAAACATGTATATTTTTAGTTGAATTATAGTTGATATACAAACATATTGGTTTAAGTATACCACACAGTGGTTCAACAAGTTACCCATATTAATAATATAATATTAATAAATCCTCACCCCCACCAGTGCAGTTACTATCTGTCAACATGGGAAGATGTTACAGAATCATTGGCTGTATTCTCCTTGCTGTACTACTATCCCCATGACCAACTTATATTGTGATTGAGAATTTTTTGCCACTTTATCCCCCTTACCCTCCCCAGCCATTCACCCCAACCTCTCCACCATGATAACCACCACATGTACTCTTTGTTGTATGCCAGTTATGCCTCAATAAAGTTGCTTTCTTAAAATTACATAACAAGCCCAGATATAAACCTACTCATATATGGTAAATTAAAATATAATAGAGGAGCCATGGATATACAATGGGGAAGTGACAGCCTCTTCAGCAACTGGTGCTAGCAAAACTGGACAGCTATATGTAAGAGAACGAAACTGGATTACTGTCTAACTCCATACACAAAAGTAAACTCAAAATGGATCAAAGATATAAATGTAAGTCATGAAACCATAAAACTCTTTGAAGAAAACATAGGCAAAAGTCTCTTGAATATAAACATGAGCAACTTTTTCCTGAACACACCTCCTCGGGCAAAGGAAACAAAAGCAAAAATGAACAACTAGGACTACACCAAACTAAAAAGCTTCTGTACAGCAATGGACACCATCAGTAGAACAAAAAGGCATCCTACAGTGTGGGAGAATGTACTTGTCAACCACTTATTCAACAAGGGATTAACATTCAAAACATATAAAGAACTCATACACCTCAACACCCAAAAAGCAAATAACCTGATTAAAAAATGTGTGGAGGATATGAACAGATACTTCTGCAAAGAAGAAATTCAGATGGTCAACAGGCACATGAAAAGATGCTCCACATCACTAATTATCAGGGAAATGCAAATTAAAACCACAATGAGCTATCACCTCACACCAGTTAGTATGGCCAACATCCAAAAGACTAGGAACAACAAATGCTGGCCAGAATGTGGAGAAAGGGGAACCCTCCTACACTGCTGGTGGGAATGTAAATTAGTTCACCCATTGTGGAAAGCAATATGGAGGTTCCTCGAAAAACTAAAAATAGAAATACCATTTAACCCAGGAATTCCACTCTGAGGAATTTACCTGAAGAAAACAAGATCCCTGATTCAAAAAGACATATGTACCCCTTTATTGCTGCACTACTTAAATAGCCAAGATTCGGAAGCAAACTAAGTGTCCATCAGTAGATGAATGGATAAAGAAGGAGTGGTACATGTTACATAATGGAATATTATCCAGCCATAAGAATAAAACAAATCCTACCATTTGCAACAACATGGATGGAGCTAGAGGGTATTCTGCTCAGTGAAATAAGCCAGGCAGAGAAAAACAAGTACCAAATGATTTCACTCATTTGTGGAGTGTAACAACAAAGCAAAACTGAAGTAACAAAACAGCAGCAGACTCACAGACTCCAAGAAGGGGTTAGCAGTTACAGAAAGGGTTAGGGAGGGCAAGTGGGGAGGGAGGGAGAAGGGGATTAAGGTGCATTAACACACATAATGTAGGGTGCTCAGGGGGAAGGCAGAAGACAAGAAGAGACTCTATAGCATCTTACTATGATGATGGACAGTGACTGCACTGGGGTGTGGCGGGGGGGACTTGATAATATGGGTGAATGTTATAACCACAATGTAGCTCATGTGAAAGCTTCATAAGATTGTATATCAATGATACCTTAATAAAAATAAATTACATAACAATATGGTTTTACCTATCAATTGTTTCAACTATTTACAGAAGAATCAACAACAATTCTTCTCAAATACTTCCAAAAAATTGAAGAGGAGGCAATAATTCCTAACTCATTCTATCAGGCCAGCATTCTTCTGATACCAAAGCCAAATAAAGACATCACCAAAAAAGAAAAAGAAAAAAAAAAGAAACAGGAAATTTAAACTAATATCCCTTAAGCAAATGAAACAAGCTACAGCCTGAGAGAAAATCTCCAAATCTCTTACCTGATAACAGACAGAAATATAGATACAAAAAGCCTCAACAAAATAATATCAAATTTAAAAAATTATGTAACATTTGTATGGTACTTCTCACATAGTAAGCCCTAAATAAATGTTAGCTTTCTTCCTCTTAACAGCTATGTTTTACAACTATGAACTAATAGGATATTAATTCCTGACTGGGGAAGCTCTTCTCTCAGCAAAAAAGTACAGGAACAATTTTTGTAAAGCTGAACTGCTCTGTCATCTTTGCTTTCGGTTTTCCCAAAGCTGCAGCTGTGTGTCAACAATGGCCGCAGAGAGCCAGGCAAAGGAGAGAGGCCAGCCTGGCTTCCCTCCTCTCTACCCTCATCTTCCAGAGCCATCATCTTTAGCAGCCTAACCCAATTTGATGGCTTATCAAAATACGAGGCTCTTGATTTTTGAACCCCAACTGGTCCAGCATAGCATTTGGCATGTGGCCAGTGCTTGATAACCCTGAAAGAAGGAAGAAATAAAAGAGTGATGGTTCCATGCCCGCTCCTGTGTGCTTGCAGCCCTCCTATCCAGTGTGGGTCCCAGCAGAATCCCAGAGAAGAGGATTCTGGGGAACCCAAGTGTGTCTGATAAAGACATACAGCTCAAGGAAGCAGACATGGCTTTCATGTGAGTGAGGCCTAGAAGGTCCATGAGGCCAAAGTTGGGCCACCTAAGAGCTCTTCAGGCAGAATCAGAACAGCCCTGAGGGTTTTGGCCTAGACTCCAAGCAGTGCTGTTTTAGAGATACAGTTCAGGACAGGAGAGGGACAGGAATCCTCCTGCACTAGATCCAGTGAGGTTCTGGGCAGAGAATGGATGGTGATGCACTGTCATTTTGGCATCCTGACTGTCCTGTAGCTTCATGAGCGCCAGAGACAGCCCTAGAAGTTTCCAGGTAAGAACAGGTAGTGCACAGGCAGCTGGCAGCTGACAAGACTGAAGGAGACCAGAGCAGAAGGTGGACAAACCAGCTACTGCCAAGGTTGATGGGGTGGCTGGCAGGCAGCATCTGATGTGGGGTTTAGAACCCCCTAAGCAAGTGGGGGCAAGCACCTTGGAAATTTGAATCATTGCTCTTAAATGTGACTTCATTTGTACTTACAGACAGTGGGAATAAGGACATTTGGGATACATCTATTGGAAAAAGATCAAATGGTGAGAAGCAAGTGAAACGATGGTCTCTAAACATCATTATATCTAAAATAGGAATATAAGATCATACATCAGAAAAATATAAAAGTCATCTTATGGCCATCCTGCCTAAAGCAATCTATAGATTCAATGCAATCCCTATCAAAATACCGACAGCATTCTTCAACAAACTAGAGCAAATAGTTCTAAAATTCATATGGAACCACAAAACACCCTGAATAAGCAAAACTACCCTTAGAAGGAAGAATAAAGCGGGGGGTATTATGCTCCCCAACTTCAAGATCTACTGCAAAGCCACAGCAATCAGGACAATTTGGTACTGGCACAAGAACAGACCCACAGATAAATGGAACAGAATAAACAGCCCACATAATATACCTACACATATATGGTAAATTAATATATGATAAAGGAGCCATGGCTATACAGTGGGGAAATGACAGCCTCTTCAACAACTGATGCTGGCAAAACTGGACAGCTACATGTAAGAGAATGAAACTGGACTACTGTCTAACTCCATACACAAAAGTAAACTCAAAATGGAGCAAAGATCTAAATATAAGTTAGGAAACCATATAACTCTTAGAAGAAAATATAGGCAAAACTCCTTTGAATATAAACATGAGCAACTTTTTCCTGAACATATCTGCTTGGGCAAGGGAAACAAAAGCAAATATGAACAGATGGAACTACATCAAACTAAAAAGCTTCTGTACAGCAATGGACACCATCAGTTAAACAAAAAGGCATCCTACAGTATGGGAGAATATATTTGTCAATGACTTATTCAATAAGGGTTAACATCCAAAACATATAAAGAACTCACACATCTCAACAACCAAAAAGCAAATAACCTGATTAAAAAATGAGGATATGAACAGATACTTCGCCAAAGAAGAAATTCAGATGGCCAACAGGCAAAGATGCTCCACATCACTAATTATCAGGGAAATGAAAATTAAAACCACAATGAGCTATCACCTCACACCAGTTAGGATGGCCAACATCCAAAAGACAAGAAACAACAAATGCTGGCCAGGATGCGGAGAAAGGGGAACCCTCCTATACTGCTGGTGAGAAAGCAAATTAATTCAACCATTGTGGAAAGCAATATGGAGGTTTCTCAAAAAACTAAAAATAGAATACCATTTGACCCAGGAATTCCACTCCTAGGAATTTACCCAAAGAAAACAAGATCACACATTCAAAAAGACATGTGCTCCCCTATGTTTATCACAGCACTATTTACAATAGCGAACATATGGAAGCAACCTAAGTGTCCATCAGTAGATGAATGGATAAAGAAGGAGTGTTACATATACACAGTGGAATATTATTCAGCTAAAAGAAGAAAAGAAATCCTACCATTTGCAACAACATGGATGGAGCTAGAGGGTATTCTGCTCAGTGGAATAAGCCAGGTGGAGAAAGACAAGTACCAAATGATTTCACTCATTTGTGGAGTATAACAACAAAGCAAAATCTGAAGGAACAAAACGGCAGCAGACTCACAGAACCCAAGAATGGAATAGCAGTTACCAAAGGGAAAGGGGTTAGGCAGGGTTGGTGGGGAGAGGAGAAGGGGATTAGAGGGTAGTATGATTAGTACATATAATATGGGGGAGCATGGGGAAGGCAGTATAGCACGGAGAAGACAAGTAGTGACTCTGTAGCATCTTACTATGCTGATGGACAGTGATTGTAATGGGGTATGTGGTGGGGACTTGATAATAGGGGGAAATGTAGTAACCACAAGGTTGCTCATGTGAAACCTTCAAAAGATTGTATATCAATGATACCTTAATAAAAAAAAGTTATCTTGTTATTGTGGCTCCCTGCTAATTTTAAATGCTGGCTTCTCAGAGTGTGGCCTCTGGACTCATCACTCTCAGATATGTTGAAAGTAAGATTATCTACGTGTTCTTAGTATTTCCTAAATGCCCACTTTCAAGATGCCTCTAAAAAGACTACATGGTTCTGCAGACATAGTCAAATAAGTTCATTTCAGTTATCTGTGGTCCTCAGGAAAATCCTAAAGGGCTGACTTTACTTTTGAAGGTAAAGAGCCTGGAACTGCTGCCTTGAAGCCTCAGCTCTGGGTGGGCTTAGTTCTGCTCTGACTGGCACACCTGGAGTCACTGCAGTTCTGTGTTTTGGTAGCACCCCTGACTTTTACAGCTGTGATTTTTCTCAGTCCCACAATCCTGATTTGATAGCAAAACAGAGATTACATTTTACAATCTTCATGTTGCTATATCTTGTTGCACAGGATCATCTTGTGCTTACAGAGAAAAGATGGTTGGCATGGTGCGGTAGAAAGAACTGGATTGGAAGCCTAGAGGTATAGATTCTAGCTCTGGCTCTGCCCCTTCTCATGAGTAGATGGCCTGGGATCAGTCCAGTCTATCCTTATAATCATTGGCCAGCCCTCCCTATTACGACTGTGCTGTCTAGGGGAGCAGGAATTTAAGAATGACATCCCCAGCCGTGGCTTGGTGGTAAGACCTGGATGCTCCATATGATAACCAGAGGATGGACTGGATGGCCTAGCCCATTCAGAAGACACTTTGTAGAAAATTGTTCTGTTGTCCAGTTTCCAAATGGCCCAGAGCTCATTCATACTCTGAATGGTGAAACAGATGCTGAGGTGGCCATGAGAAAATACCCTTGCTTGTAAAGAGAATACTAGGTATGCAAATCTTCAATTGCTGCTACCCTTGAAACTTGAAAATTGCACTTCATGGCTTCTGTGGACTAATAGCATTCAGTGAGAAGTCAGCTTTGTTTTTCTGCAAGACATATTGGCATAGATGCCTCAAAAATTAATAAATTAATATAATCCATATAACAAGCATGCTTTCTATGAAAAGCACCAGCCACATACTAAAGAAATTATCTTTTCATTTTTCATTGCCAAACATAAGGCTTATGAAAGCAGGGGCTTTTATTATTATTCACTGCAATATTTCTAGTGCAATGGAACAGTGTCTGGCACTGAATAAGTGCTTATCAAATAAAGGAACCATTTAATAAGATACATGTGAACTGAATCTGTATGTAACACTTTGCAGAATTGCCAAATGTATATAACTTTTCCTTAAAATTATAATAATTTCATTTTGCCTAACAACTTTCTATGAATATGCCCACCACATTTCCTTACTCGTTCCTTCAGGTGGTCTACTAGTATCCTCAGGAGATCAGTAGAGATCCAGGAATATTTTAAAGTAGGAAGCTGGAAATCATTACTTCAGAGTTGTAGAATAAATCTCTACCCAGCTAATACTATGCCTACAGATGGTACTCCTCCGGCTCCGCCAGCAGGTCAGCCAGCCCTGCAGATCCTCTTCTCAGCTTGTTCCCAACCTCCACCAAAACAGGGAGAAAAAAATTTCTATGACTATATTGCCTGGATAAATAAAACATATCATCATAATACTAATTAGGGGTTCATGTCTGTGCTGTCATTAAAATGACTACCTTGTTTTGATGATACATAGAAAGAAGTCAATGGAGTCAAACCCTAAGCTTGACAAAATATTGCAAATAATTCCAATTTTCTTCAGAAAATATTGTTTTAAAATAATATGCTTTGAAAATCTCCAGTGGGATAAGAAACCTACACTGCTTCCCTGTTTTAGACCTAGAGATAACAACCCATAGCAGCTGTTCTAAGGCCTGTTTTCAATCAGAATTGCTTGAGAGCTTTAAAAATGCAGATTCCTGGGCACTACCCCTATTCTCTCCATCACTCCACATACACACCCAAGATTCAATGTGGTAGGTCTGGGGTCTTCCATGGAAAATGGTCAATCTGCAGGCAATTTTGCTGAGCAACCACATCTCAGAATCATCTTGTACACTGTGCCACTATATATAAATCTCCCAAAACTACTTACTACAAATTCTCCCCATTCTAACAGAAAAGATTCTATCTCCTAACCCACCAATCCTGATGCATTTACAGGAGCCACAGACTCAAATACCTACAGAGGCAGGCATGTAACAAATGCAGGAAGGAGGCAGATAAAGCAGTGGGGACTGTAGCAGACATGGCCAATCTAAAAGGGCCAGATGCTTACCTATTCTAGCCAAGTTAGGACATAAGCCTGGCATTGCCAGAGCTTCCAAGTTTTCAAAAGAAGCCAGAGATCCAGATTTTATATAAAATGTCCTCTGAAGGTTAACTAAAGACATCTGTAGGTACATATGGCCCAGAGGCCATACAGTTTCTGGTTCTGTGGAGCAGCCAGACAAAATCCTTTTAGGCAACATATTCATTTCCTGTGCCTGCTGAAACCAATCACCATAAATTAGGTGGCATGAACAACAGAAGTTTATTCTCTCACAATTAGGGAGGCCGAAGATCCTCAGTCAGGGAGTCACCAGGGTCGGTTCCTTGAGGAGGCTCTGAAGGAGAGCTAGGTGCCTCTTTCTTTGCTTCTGGTGGCTGTTAGCAATCCTTGGCATGTGGGCATCTCTCCACTCTGCCTCTGTCCTCACATGGCCTCTCCTCTGTGTCTCCCCTGTTTCCCCTTCAATTCTAAGACCTTGTCTTTAGATTTAGGGTTGCCCTAATCCAGGATGATTTCTTAACTACACCTGCAAAGACCCTTTTCCAAATAAGGTGACATTTACAGGTTCCAGAGGGTAAGACTCGGACATTTCTTTTTTGAGACCACTATGCAGCTTGCACTGAAAAACACAAGTCCATTATTTCAATCAAATTTTATTTTCACCACCCCTCCCCATATCTACTAATTTACTACTATTAAATGACTTACATGACGGCAGAAAATTTGACACGCCAGCTCAGGCCCAGAGGGATCTTGCTACATTTTTATTTCTATGCACTTCCTAGATTTAAGCTCCTTCACACCGTATTAACATTACCCATTGCTCGATTTCTCACCATGATTTCTAAAACTATAGGCTGGAAGGCAAAAGCTTCTCTGTGTCCATGCAGTGTTCCCCCACCTCAGGCCTCCTTGATTGCAGGGAAGCATGCTCTCTCTCGAGATGCATGGGAGGAAAAAGAGGCAGATCGTAACAAAGCAGAGCAGGTGGGGTACTGAGTGAAGAGCGAGAAAAATAGGCAAAGGATGAGTCTGACCTCATCAAGAGAGAAGAGAGAAAGCCGCAGGAAACAATGGTTCTGGTGAAATAGGTCCTTCAAAGAGTTCTGCTCTCATAAAGAGGATTTTCTAGACACCGAAGAACTTAAATGTGATGTCTACTGCCATCTACTGGGAAGCACAGGAACCAGCTCAGCCCTGAGCTGGAAGAGCAAAACAGTGTGTCCTGACCTTCAACCATTGATTGGAAGGGGGCGGTTTTATTGAGACTGGGACTCTTTCCTGTCTCTTCAAACACAGATCTAAGAAGACTCTTAGCAAATACCTGACCATCATCTGGGCATATCTCACGGTTTGTGCACATGTGGTTCCAGAATTCACCCATGTGTTGCAATTTGTCTCCCAAGCTAGTCAGTGAGCTCTGTCATTTCCTTTCTATCTTCAGCACAGACTTGGTGTCTGGCACAGAAAAACCTCTCCAAAAAAAAAAAAAAAAAATGTCTATTGAAAATAAAAAAGAAAAATCCAGCTTAAGAGTTCTAATTCTTATTGACTACTACCTGTAGACAAATTGGTAGAGACCAAATGGCAAGTCTAGCCACAAGAGGGAAACTGGATTTCCTATGGTTTACTCAACTAAAATCTTTCAGCTTTATGAAGCAGTCCTCAGGGTGTACACTCAGGGGCCCAGTTATAGTGGGGAACAGGGCCGCTGTGCTCTGCGGAGGAAATGACCCTGCACAGCTAGCTGACTGCTTCATCCTGCTGTCATCCACTCAAAGGGCAAAGAGTGCAGGTGTGCTTGAGAGTAGCGGACTGTAAAATAATAAAGAAGTACCTATTGGTCTCTAACCTCAGTTCTTGATATAGAGCTCCTAAAACTCCTGCTACTTCCTGGGTGATACGAGCATCTCTTGTTCTGAGGTGACTCCAGGTGGGCTCCTGGATAGGAGCTGGTCACCAGGAAGACCAAGCCATGATGACAAGCTTGAACTTTCAGCCCCACCCCAACCCCATCCTCTGGGGGAGAGGGGCTGGAAATTGAGTTAATAATTGATCATGCCACAGTGAAACCTCCATAAAAATCCCGAGTACGGTGTTCTGAGAGCCTCCGGGTGGGTGAGCTCATGGAGATGCAAGGAGGGCAACCATGCCGAGGGTAGTGAAGAACCATGTCCCTTCCTACATACCTTGCATCTTGCCCTGTGTATCTCTTCTATTTGGATGTTCCTAAGTTGCATTCTTTTATAATAAACTGCTAATCTAAGTAAACTATTTTCCTGGTTTCTTTGAGCTGCTTTAGCAAACTATCAAACCTGAGGAGTGGGTCATAGAAACCACTGATTTATATACCAGTACGTCAGAAGCACAGGTAACAACCTGGACTTGCGATTTTGAGATTGGCATCTGAAGTGAGATGGGGGGACATTCGCAGGGGGTCTGCACTAACCCCAGGAAGAGTGTCATATCTGAATTGAATTGTATGACACCAAGTTGGTTGGAGAATTGGAGAATTACTTGGTGTGGGGGAAATCTGGCATCTGAGTGCTGTGAGACTGAGTAAAGGCACACACCGTGTTTTTCCTAGACAAGGTGGGAGAACACATTCCGCTTAACAAGTGACTGTTGCTGCTTGCATCTGGGCCAAGCTGATATTCACTGATAAGAGCAACTACCTCCCTACCCAGTAACATAGCCACTCACAGAACTTCTACCTCAGTGGTCCTCAAACTGGACTGCACATTATTACCCAGAAAGCTTTTTAAAATTCTGATGCATAGGCCACACCCCATATCAATTTAATAAGAATATCTGAGGAAGGTAGAACTCGGGCCTAAATACTTTTAAGTTTCCCAGGTAATGCATTCTTGGTGGGAATGTAAATTGGTGCAACTACAATGGAAAACACTATGGAGGTTCCTTGATTAAAAACAGAAATACTATGTGATCCAATGATTCTACTTCTGGGTTTTTATCCGAAGACAAAGAAAACATTTACTCAAAGAGATATCTGGACCCCCATGTTCACTGAAGCATTTATTTACAATAGCCAAGGTATGGAAACAACTAAGTCCATAATGGGTGAAGAAAATGTGGATATATATACAATTTAGCCACAAAAAAGAATGAAATCTTGCCATTTGCAACAACAGAGATGGAACATGAAGGTATTATGCTAAGTAAGTCAGGCAGAGAAAGACAAATATTGTATGATTTCATTTATATGTGAATTTATTTTAAAAAGCCAAGCTCACAGAGGACAGACTAGTGGTTACCAGAGGCAGGGGGTGGGGAAGTGGGTGCAATGGGTGAAGGTCAAAAGGTACAAATTTCCAGTTATAAAATAAAGTCATGGGGCTGTAATGTGTAATAACATGACTATAGTTAACAATACTGTATTGGGTATTTGAAAGTTACTAAAAGAGTAGATCTTAAAAAGTTCTCATCACAGAAAGAAAAAAAAAATGTCCAGGTGTATTAGTTTCCTATTGCTGCTGTAACAGCTTACTATAAACTTAGTGGCTTAAAATAACACAAATTTATTGTCTTATAGGTCTATAGTGCAGACATCCAAAATGGGTCTCACTGGGCTAAAATTAAGGTGTTGGCAGATTTACACTCCTTACTGGAGGCTCTAGGGGAGAGTTGACTTTCTTACCTTCTCCAGCTTCTAGAGGCTGAGTTCATCTTCAAGACCGGAAATGATGAGTCTTTCTCGGATATTACTGATGGACTTTTCTGCCTACCTTTCCCACATTTAAAGGTTATGCGGGGCCCACCTGAATAATTTAGGATGATCTCCCTAAAGTTAGCCTATTTGCAACATCAAATCCATCTGCTACATTAATTTCCCTTTGCCACGTAATGTAACCTATTCACAGGTTGCTGGGATTGGGACATGGACATCTTTGGGGACCATTATTCTGCTTACCACATTAGATAACTCCAATGTGCAGCTGAGAACTACTGGTTTATCCATGAGAACGTGGACTCAAGAAGTGGCCCAGTTAGCAAGCTGAGTCAAGATGCAAGACTAGAGACACACACTGAAAAAATGGTGTGTAGGGGGAGGAACGGGGAGAAGGGGCAATAGCCAGCCTCACTGCGTTTTCCTTGCTGCAGAAGGTGGTTACAGGGGAGATCTGTCATGCGGTTTATTCTCATTCAGTTCTTTGTTAGCCCTTGAAGTTAGACTGTACACTATCCCAAGGACAGTAGGGCATGACACAAGATGACACCTGAATAGACTTCTATGACCGGTAGTCACCAGGCTGCTCACTCAGAGTATGCCTGACTCTCAAATGCTCTGCAGGCTGTCCCCTGTAGTGGAAGAGCAAATTACTGGCCCACAGGTTGAATATGGCTTGAAGATGTGTTCTGATTAGCCTACACTTTAATATTCACACACATACACATACATTCCGGATTTCTGGCTTCTCTGGAAAGATCTAGCTCTCCTGGGACAGCCGTCCTGCATGATGACTCTCAGCTGCTGCCTTTCCAGAGGGCATCTGTTCTCTGAGTAGTCGCATGTCAGCCTAGCCTATTTCACACCTGGCCCACTGCACACAGTTAAGTTACTTGTCTAGTCAGGAAAGAATTGGAGTTTACAAGCTTCCCCTCTTCCAGAAATCACATGCCTAAAAAGTTAGGCAAAATTCTCATGAAGACCTATTTGCCTGTCATCAGTGCAAAAGTGAATAGCTTTTGGATGTTAACTAGACTTACTGTAGTGGCTGTTTTGCAATATATAAAAATATCATTTCATTGTACACCTGAAACTAGTATGTTGTATGTCAATTATACCTCAATAAAAAAATAAAATAGAAATGCCCCTTAACCCCAAAAAAGCTCAAGTGGGAAAGATGGGATACAGGCCAATGGCTTGCTGTGCACCCAAAAGCATTTCCTCACAGCTCAGTGAGCACACTGAGGGGAGTCAGACTAGCGTCTGAGTCAACAGCCTGAGTCACCACATGTTCTCGTGAACATAAAGGTCTCTGTTAGTACAAATCTCTTTGTAGGAAATTAAGCTGAAAGCTGCCAATGGAATTTCTGCGGCCACTAGAGGCACACATATCTGTGCTTTCACACCCAGTTTCTCAAAATTTTTAAGATAATTATCACCACCCGAGTGCTCTTCCCACTTCCAAAGGCTTCTCGCTGGTGAACCTCCCTAATTCCTTGGACAACTCTTCCTAAGATACAGCTGAGATCTTGTCATCATTCTAGTAATTTCCTAGTGTGGCTGTGCCACTCAAGTGTTCTGCTCTGAACTGTGCACAGCACGAGATGGTGATCTGAGCAAAGGGCAGTCAGACTAGATTGTCTGACTTACCCCTCTGCCTCCATAACCTATCCTGACACTGCATGAGTTCACAGATTGGAAAACAGTGGGGATTCCCAAGCTGAGGCCCCTTGGGGTGCAGGGCCTTGGAGGGACATAGCCTCTTCATGTGACTCGAGGGGAAGACCCTCCCCTAAAGAACACCATGCATTTCTAGTGGAAAAGATCCAAAACCAACACTGTACTCAAGCCCTTCTCAATGGGCTGATGCAATTCTGTTAAGGATGACAACCTAAAATATGTTTCACCACCAGAGGTTCCAGTCCATTGTGAAGGGACTGTGGGAAGAGAAGCCAAGGTGGTGACTGGGAACAATGCCTATTTTCCACAGCACCGCTCATTAAGTCAGCCTTGGTGTGATTAGGAGAGATGAAACTCAAGTCAGTCTCAGAACTGCTGGTTTAACAGTTTCAATAACAGGTAAGATTGATGCTTCCAACTCAAGTGAGATTTGGGTTAGATGTAGGTTTGGTTTAACTGTTCTTCAGTCAGATTAAATGAGACAGTGTAGGTAAATCACTTAGGAAAGCTCCTGGAAAGTATGCATTTTTATTGCCAGTCCATGCTTCTGGCCATTCTCAGGCAACTGTTCTTAGACCACAGCTCTTTACACCAGATCTGCATGTAGCTGGCACTCAGTAAGTATGAGTAAACCAATACCAGAGACTTCAGTCTGCTAGGCTGGCATACATGGGCCAATTATATCCACTCCCTCCAGCGAGAACAAAACACATGGTTTCGGCGAGGTTCGGGAAAGTGAGGAGAGCTGTTAAACGCTGGAGTGGGTTCGCAGATCCTGAAAACAGGGGACCAGGTCCTCGGCAGTTCCATTTGGTGGAAGATGGCAGGTGTTCTTTCAAATCACCTCGCGCCTATGGAGAGCCTACTCTGTTTGGTGTGCTGGCACAGAATGCTCCGCTCCCTCACCTGAGATCATTCCTAAAGAGCCAACAAGATAAAGCAAAAGCAAACCAGCACCACATTTGATTGTCTTCAGTCCTTAGGAGCTCAGCGTGTGCTCGTGAAGGCATCAGGTCTACTCAACGCCACAATCCAGGGCAGGGAGCAAAGGGGACTCAACCCAAGCTTGAGGTCGCAGGGAGCTGAGTATGAAACCAAGAAAAACAGGAAGTTTAAGAAGTACTGTGCATTATAGTTCTATGATCTCTAGCAGACCAGGAAGGAGCCCAAGGCCAGTCTCGTCGAAAGCCAAGAGGGCTGCCTGGCCTCAGCGATCACACAATCTTCACAGTCTTGAGCATATCTGACAGGACGTACGTGTCATCCCAACCCCTCCCTGGCTTCCTCAGGGTCTGCTCCAAGGCCTGGGCTACTTCCACAAGCTCTGGTGTGCCAAGCTGCTGCTCAGGATGCAGCTGACAGAACAGGATCTCGTTTACTTCACCTTCTATTTGGCGGACATAGAGGAGGGGGAACACTGCCTTGAGCCCCGCCAGCACCAAGTCCTTCAGCCCCATGTCTCGGCATACGAGGTTGAGGATAAAAACACCTGCAGCATGGGAGGGAAAGAGTCAGAATGACTGCGTATCAGGGAACTGCGGGAACCCAGGTTCAGCTCTGAGGAATATACCGATCCAGCCCCAGGTAGGCTGGTGGACTAAGAAACACACCTACGGTGGCAAGGAGTTTGCAGAGAACACTCAGCACACAAAGGCAGAGAGAGAAAAGCATAGGCAGTATGTGAACCATGAGAAAACATCAAGCCAATTTCTTGATCTGCAGCTAACATGTTATTTTGCCATTCTCCATGCCTGTTTCTCAAAGAATTGCTCTGAGAAGGAATACCCCAGGAAAGAAGTACCAACTCCACAGGGATTTTATGCTTTTGACACATACATTATGGAGTATTTATTGGCCAATGAGAGGGCCAACATCATCCTGACTTGTAACAATTAAGGTTCTAAATCAACTCTGTTCAGTACACTACTTAAACCAAATCAGAGCACCCAGCAGGCCATGAGCATATGGATTAAGAGCCCCAGCTTTCAAGTCACAAAAACTGGCTTAGAGCCCTCAGCAAATCTATTCACCTCTGAAAATGGGTGCTATGAAGATGAAACAACATATGCCTAGTCTGGAATATGTGGGAAGAATTCAAATGGTAGCCAGCATTGTCATGCTGGTGTGAATCTGCTTCAACCATTTTGTAAAACTGTGAGCAGCATCTACAAAAACTCAACATATGCATAACCTACAGTCTAGCACCTACCACCTCACATACATGCCCAAGAGACTGCAAAATGATTCCCCCAGAGGCATCTACTGGGAAGTTAATGGCAGTACTACTTAGAAAGGCCCCAAACAGGAAGCCACCCAAATGCCACCAGCAGAATAAAGAAATGGATTGTGGGAGAGTCATACAATAATACTACATAGCAATAAAAAGGAACAATGTCACCACAACACTATGGATGATTCTCACAAACATCATGTTAAGTGAAAGAAAACAAACACTTCAAGGGTACATTCTGTATTGTTCCACTTACATAAAGAACAAAAGAGGGCAAAACTAAGCTGTGCTGATAGAAGTGATGATAGTGGTTCCCCTTGAAAGGAAGGTAAGTTACTCAAAGGGGGTGACCTCTTAGGGGCTGAAAATGTTCTGTTTGGTGGTGCTAAATGGGTGTTTTTCATTTGGGGAAAATGATCGAGCTACATGCTTATGAAATTTGCATTTTTCATTAAAAATATTTTTTTTAAGGATGCATCCTTTCTCCCTTCACAGACTTTTGTTCTTCATACCTTCAGAAGCCAAGATGCTTTTGACCTTCTGCAGGAAAATCTGGTCCACAAACGCTGGGGGTGGACAACTCATGCCCAGCCCTGGGTCCTTACTGTCCACATCAAACATTATGACATCGTAGTGAGGCCGCGCTGGGAAAAGAGAAGCAAACAAGGCTTTGTCTTTGCCAGATAAATAAGGCCATTTACATTCCTATACTACATCTCCTCTGGGATCTGTAGTGGGCACAGGTGGCTATGTCAGAGGATGACATGGCTCACCTGTAAGGGCACAGAAGCCACCGTCATCAGCATTCTGCTGTGAGTGCTCCCCCATTACAGACAGAGCTCTCATCTCACCTTCTTCCTCCAGACTTACAAGCACCTCCTAAAGGCACACACATTGCCCTATCTGCCCACTTCTGTGTGATTATTATGTGATTAAGAGTCCACCTATACTGGTGATTTCCAATCCTGGCAGAATACAGTCATCTTGAGAGAGTTCTAAATATGACAGAACCTGGCTTCACTCCTGACCAACTGAGTCAAAAATCCTGGGGTGGCAAGGAATAGATGCGAGGGAGACAGAAAGCCACTGCTATCTTTCTTAAGCAACCCGGGTAATTCCAAGTACAGTCTAAGTTGACAACCACTGATCTAAACAGAGCAGCCACCTCAGCCTTTAGGGGTTGGTTGATCCAGCAAATAGTACTTTTAAATTAAGTCTGAAAATAGCATATGTTGCCTCCTAGGAGAAAATGCTCTCAAATTAAAGTTAGTGTATCTTTTCTAGTTACTTGAACAGTAAGTGGCTCAAGAAAGAAAGGATTTTTCTAAATAGGTGAGAAAGAACTAATAATGAATCAGATCTCCTTACTATTAAGTAAGTTTTTAGGCAAGGCAGACCTGCAATGCCACTGACTTATTTTTAGCACACTTTGAGGCTATGGCAATGACTATTCAGTAATTAATAAATACTTGCTTAGGACTGCCACACGCCATCATGTTCACAGCACAGACCTGCCTTTGGTTTCTCAGAGAGCAGAACATGTAGGCTCATTGGAGTCCAAAACAACCACAGCCCGCATTAGCCGCCCTGAGCCCTCCAACACTCTGAAGGGTTGTCGTTAGAGACGATGGCCAGGGCTGTTCAAAAAGTGCCCTACAGGTGGTAACAGCAACAGCATCATTATGAGTACCTACCATGTGCCTGGCACTGTTTTAAAAGCTTCACATGTATTAGTTACCTTGGGCCTGGGCCCCCAACTGGTCCCAGCCTCAGAAAGGGAACCTGTGAAACTGACATAGTTGAGTGTAGTTTGCAATTAAAATTAAGGCAGCATCTGTCTATCCCAGCCCCACTCACCCAAGGCATTCTAGCTTGCCATGCCCTGACTGGAAGTTATTCTAATCAAGTGACACTCGAGCATCTAATCAAGTGAAACTCAGACCAAAAAGGATGGTGGGGGGAACCTAAGCTCCCCAGCTTCACTTAGGAGTAAACCAACTTAAATGATTTCCCCCTGAAGAACTCATGCTCTAGAAAGTTCCAGTCACCAGCAGCCTATAATTAAGTTGCAAAAGTGTCAGGGGACTACTGCAGAACATTAATATGCCTTCTGTCCTAAGTCTGGGATACAAATGATTGTAAGTGGAGCTGAATTCCAGGAGCAGCAGGGCTATCAATAGCATGTGCACCAATGTTTCTCGACCCTAGCACTGCCAACATTTTGTCCAGGTAATCTTTGTCCCCGGGTGCCACCCTGTAAACTTCTGGGTGTTTAGCAGCATCCTCGGTCTCTCCTGCTGAGGGCCAGAAGCATCCCTACCCAATCGTTATGACAAGCAAAATAAAAGGCTACAGACCTTGCCGAACATCTCAGAGGTTTAGAACCAATGAGCTACAGGAATTCTGTTTTGCTCTATTTCTGGCTTTACCTCCAGCTTAAATATGTACAAAACACATCTTCCAACATGCACCCCAGCTAGTCTTTCCTTTTTCCCTACCCAGCTACAGACTTCAGGTCTCTTGGGATGGTGGAGAAGTAACAAGGTCACAGGGTCAGAAGAGAATAAGAAGAGAAGCCCACTGGTCTGTTTGTACCACAAGGGCAGACAAGATTACCTGTTGGCATACCCCAGCCCCTGGCACAGCTGAACATATGACTGACTTACATACTTATTAAATAAATAAGTCAACAAATGAATGAACAGATGAACAGGTGAAAGACTGGCATGATTTCGATGCCACCTTCTTAGAGATGAATTCTAAGGGCTCTTGCAGGCCTGACAATCTTGGATTAATCTTCCCTCAACACCCCTCCAAATTCACCAAAACATTACCTTCTCTTCCTGCCAGGCTGGTAATATAGTCCAAGCCATCTGCAATGTGGACCTTCATCCGGTTGCTTTGGGAGAAGCCAAACCACTGAGTGGCCACTTCCAACATAGAGGGGTCGATCTCCACAGCATCAATGCAGGACTTTGGGAAATGATCATGGACAAAGAGGGGGAGGCTGCCCCCACCCAGGCCTACCACCAACAATGCCAGTGGTGTCTCTGAAACAAAGGAATAGAGTATTATGTTACTATCTGCTCACTGGGAAGCTTTGTACCAGCCTTGGGGAGCACACAAGAGGGAGTTGGATTGTTGGCTTTGCCCAGGGGGGACACAAGATTTAGAGACCTGGCCACTCATCTCGTGCCAGGAACTTAGTAGGAGTCAATTTAACGTCTGAAAACTCAACCCTGGCCTCACAGTCCTTACTTTTACAGATCCAGAAGATGAACCAAGGGTATTATGGTCCCTTAAAAGATTCCAAGCATGGACTCAAAGACCACAAATGCTCTCTGACACACATCAACCAAGCAAGGGCAATCCATCCGAGTTCCAGAAATCACAGTAAAACAAAGGTGCAAATCCTAGACCTCAGCACAAGAGAAACCATAGCAACCCCAGGGGAATGGAAGAAAGATAAGAAACAAGAAACAATCACCGAAGTGAGAGACAGCCATGGGATTAAATATACGAACCGAGACTCTAGAGACCTACATCAACACCATGATGGGCCAAAAGTACAGTGAGCTTCAGGAAGACATACTCAGGGACTTTGGGTGAAGACAGTTACAAGCACAGACAGCAACATGAATATTTTTGCTACTGTGGTCAGATTCAAGCCTGTTATTAGAGATAAGGTGATGATTGTACTACCTGCAATATGGGCTTTTTTATAAAGTAGAAATTCAAGATAGAATTGCTCCTGGTGCTCAAATAATACATCACTGAAAAGCAAGAAATTCTCCTCAAATGAAAAGGCATTTCTCTAGAAACGTGATTTTTAGATGTTCCATCTGGGTACATAAGCAAAAATTCATCAAGCTGAGTAACTTAAGATCTGTGCACTTTACATGTCTCATTGAATGCATTTTATACCTTAGTTTTTCAAACAAACAAATAGAAGAAAAAAATTTAGAAATCAACACATGCAGCCATTTCAAGTTGACAATTTGAGTTTGCAGGAAAAGTTATTTGGATGTTCATTAACTTATGAGATGGTGAGGAATTAGAAAGCTGTGAATACATGGTATGTGTTGGTCCATAATCACCGGTTTTAAGCTATGAGGCAGCTGACACTCATTACATCTGTCACCTTACATGCTCCCTACTGCGGAAGGCACTGGCATCTCCCTCACCAAGGAGCAGCTCCGGGTTTCTCAGCAGGGCGAGGCCGGCAATCATGGCTTTGTGGTGTTCACAGCACAGGTAACTCTTATCAATGGACTGCCCTGGCGCTGCAGGGAGGTCCTCTGGAGGAGTAGCAGGCCGCTGCTTCTTTCTGTCCTTTTTTCGTTTCTTCTGGGCTAAATCGGAGATAGAAATGAAGTCCTATGCTTAGTACACTACTCCTTGGAAAGCAAGTCATGCCAGGAGCTGGCATAATCTGAGTCAAGAACCCAATTGTTAAATATGCAGGAATTTTGTGAACTGGTTGACATGTTGATAGTTTGAAGTCTACCCATGGTAGCCATTTTTATGACACAGAAATTGGCAAACAGTACGTATCAAGGCTTTTTTCCCCAAAGAAACGGTTGTTAAACATTTAACACACATCACTGGATATCGGGGAGTCAAAAAAGGGAAGTGGCTAAAACACACCCAAAAACCTGGGAAAACTCAGCCAAGGAGTCCTAGAACCTCTCCTCTGAGAAATATAAGGCCACTGACAGGAGAAGAGTTTATTCATAAATTATTTAGGAAACAAGAACCTGATGTTACTAATTACCTCCCTATACCAGTCACTGTACTGGGACATCTACTCTTCTAGCTCTTATAACAATCCTGTTATTCCAATGCTTGGCAGATAGAAAAACTGAGAAGCTGAAGAGTTGATAGTTAGGCCCAGAATCAGTAGGTGGCGCAGCCAGTATTTGAACCTTGGACAGCCTGTCTCTAAATGCCTATCATCTTTCAATTGTACCACACAGACAGTAACACATGCCATCCTGTTGGACAAGGAAGTCACAAGTGTTCTCGGGAGGGAGAAATCCTACAAGAGGCCCTTCTACCTTCCCTCTACCTACTCCCTCAATTGCTCCAAGACATACTAAACAATGGTCCTGGGTTTTCAATAGGGACCAGCTGCATTCCAGAGGAGCATCAGGCACTGAGGTGTAACGACTGGATGCTTCTCGGAGATGCTGAGTAATTTTTAATACATTTTCCATCTTGCTGCAACACTTCCATGAGGGAAACCATTCTCATGAGAATAAATACTAGGAAGGCTACAAACTTGACAACAGTGGGAAAAAACCTAAACCCCAAATTAGAGGGCAAAATGTTGTTTTAAGCAACATTATTGAGCTTTCAGAGAGATGAAACTGAAGCAACCCGTAACTGGAGTGACCAATGATGGGACAGAAGCCCAACAAACACAGCTGCACTTGACCAGGGGAAACCCCCCAAGAAAAACCATCCTGCAGAGAGTTACCTGATAGTGAGCTTTGGGCAAAGCTATGACCTTCTGAGTCTCTGAATTCTCTTATCTCCCTCCACCCAGCTGGCTTTGCTAACAGGAGAGCACAGTTAGGCATAGAGAACAGCTGGGAATCAGGAGACCCAATTTCAGATTCCATGCCTGAATCTCCATGTCTCAAAAGGGAAGGTACACTGGAGAAGGCAAGGGGAGGGGCATTCACTTTTTACTCTATGCATTTGGTTTTTGTATTGGTTACAACGGGCAAGTATGGCTTTTATAATACAAACACACACAGTGAAAATACAGGTGAAACAAACTGTTGCTCACTCCATTAGTGGGAGTTTTGGAGCAGCATCTGGGAAACCACTTCGAAGGGATCCTAGGGGACATGGTCTACACTATCCAGGACTGTGTAGCCATTAGCCACCTGTAGCCATTTAAATGTAAATTAATTAGAATTAAATAAAATTAAACATTTGGTACCTCAGTAATACATGCCACATTCCAAGTGCTCAGTAGCTACATACGGCTAGTGGCCTACACTGAACAGTTAATTGGGTATTTAAATATTTCCTTCATTGCAGGAAGTTGTATTGAATAGCACTGGACTAGATGGACACTAAGACACCCACCAACTCTAAAGCCCTGTGGAGCAGGTGCTGGGGTGCCACTAGGGAGGAAAACAGGGCCCACCTGCCACCCCTCATGGAGGCCTACTGCATTCACACACAGATGTATGTGGAGAAACCTGCAGAACAGACAACCTTTAAAGGCATTACAGTGACTATCACATTAACCTGGTAAACCACTGCCCCTGCTCCTTATTTCAGAGTCAGGTCCTAAGAACCAGGATGGTAAAAGGACAATTCAGTCATGTACCTCTGGTCACAGGTCCCCAGGTCTGTCCTAGATCTCAGCCAAGCTCCCAGATCTTTCCAATCACCCCAGATTGAGAGTCTATGCCCTGACCACCTGGGTCCCACCACCTATGATGCCTCACCTCTGTGAGACACATCCTTCAGCAGCCTGGCTTCTGACTGCACCACGTTCCTGTTGCTGAGGAAGATCAGCCGCCGAAAGTAGCGCTTGTCGTCCCCCTGCACGTCCTCAATGACGTAGTCACCACTCAAAGGGCTGCAGTCTTGGTGCTGAACAGTCCGGACCCCAATGTCCCCACCCACGGACAGAAAGGGCACCTGAATGTACAGCAGAGATGTGGTCAAAACACCAGCTCAGTGAAGAAATACAAGAACTTCCAGCCCCTTCCCTTTGGGCATGCACACAGGTTCCCCGCACCAAGGTTTCGGGCAGTGACAACCCCAAAAGATCTGCCGTTCTTATTAAAGTACTTTCTTTGGGCCTTTGAAGATATCCCAAAAGGCTTAATTTACCTCCTTGAAAAACCAACTGAGCTCATAAAGTACTCCCCAAAACATCAGTGAAATGTAGTTGGTTCTCCCCAAGAAAAATACTGTTTCTCTACAGTAGTCCTTAAAAGGACTTCAATATCCAGGACAATGAAAACCAGAGGGAACCCTCAGGGAATCTGAAAACAAAACCAGGGAAAAAGCAACCACTCCAAATCAGGAAAAATTTCTACTTTCCCTCAGTGTTTCTTACTGTTTTTTCCCTGAGTTTTCTAAATAGGAGGAAAAACTACCAGAAAGATACATTTCGCCCTAAACTTTTCCATTTCCTTTCCCGATCTTTATATCTATCTCTTTTTAAAGACCCACAAGAGTATTCAATAACCACTAGGGACTCCTGACTGTGCAGAGATGTAGACGAGGGTGAGATGGTCACAAATGAACCTGCCCACAGGATCTGGATCTCGCTGATGGACAGCAACCCCAAAGCCTGCAGGAAGAATCAAACACATTCAGCTCTGAACACACGTCATCCTAGCAGGCAAAACCACAGGCTGGGGACCCCAGAGCCTGGGTTCTTTTCAGCTCTGTTACTACAGCATCAAAGCTCCCAGTACCCTGATGTTCCCATCTACCAAGAAAGATAAACTCCTTGCAATAACGTCACCTGTCAGTTACCCTATCTGTTACCAGGATGGCTCAAGACAGATGGTGTCAAATGTTAATAACATTAACAACATTTTGGCAAGAATTTTCAGTTTCCTTCACAGTAAAACACCAGACGAGCAATGCTAATAATCTGAGTATTATGCTGAGCTGTTCTGGCCCTTCCCCTTTTACCCTCAGCTAATGATGGCTCCAAGAAGCAAAATGGCCAAGGATGTCCTGTGCCACAGAGAAGCCAGAGAAACATGGCCTGAGTAATCCATAGAACAAAGACCTGGAGCCTGCAAGGCGGGGAGCATGTTGTTCACAGCGCCTCTGCAGAGGCTGAGAGGCCTCACAGACGCAGATGCTCCTGTGGGTCTCCACAAGTTACGGCTCACCTTCCTCTCGGTGCCTGAGGCAAGGAGACACAATCTCTGCCCACTCAGCTTCAGCTGCTGACATGCTGTCCAGGAACAGGCTGAGTCATAGACCCTAGCCCTGGCTACTTCTCAGACACCCTCTGTCTTCCTAGCTGCTGCTAAGGTTTGTCCAGAGACCCGTACAAACTGCTGCCAAAGCTTGGTACCTGCTGCTGGGTGGGCATCTCAGCCGGGGCCAGTTCCATGACTCTGGCTGACAGCTCGGCCTGGATGCTGTCCATGCCTTCGTACTGCTGACCTCGGTGAAGGGCCACTGTGATCAGCCTCCTGAAGCCTGCGCTGGCAGCCAGTTGCTTCCGACCATCCTCCATGCCAAAGAGCCACTCAGTCTCTCGACCCTGGGGGACTGCAAAGACGCACTTGGTAACAGGGAGTCTGAGGAAGAGCGTTCAAGTCCACAACCAAAGTGTCCCACATGGCAGAGAGCCAGCCCCTGTTCCGGCCCAGCGGCCCCTTCCAACTGCCACCACTGAGGGGCTGTCACCTCCCTAGTGCACAATCTCCAGGGCAGAGCAGCCATTGCACATAGGGCAGGGCCCAGGGTGGATAAGGAGTGCGAGCTTGTACATAAGCAGAGGGAGGCCAGTACTTAGTGCAAGAAAAATAGCAGTAATTCTAACACTTATCACATGCCAGGCTTTATTCTAAACAGTATACATACAGAAACTAATTGAATCCTCACAACAGTTCAAGATGCAGGTAGTATTATTATCCCATTTTATAAATGAGGAAATGGAGACACAAAAGTTACATTATTTGCCCAAGTTCACACAGATGGTAAATGGCAAAGCCAGGACTCAAGGCCAGGTCCCAGCCCCAGATTCCATGCTTGCATCCACAGCACTACTTATTCCCATAGGTGGGCAGTTAAGATTATGGTATTAGAAAAAACGGCTCAATTGTCAGGAAACAAATTACCATCATGATGATATTAACAGCTTTAATTTGTCTAGAATTCTCTACTTTTGAAAGTATTTCCCCATTTTATCTCTACTGATTGTTACTAAGGTAAATTTGGGATCATTTACCCCTTTCAATAGTAACAGTAACATTTGTAAAGCACTTATCATGTGCCAGGTATCATTCTAAGAGCTTTTACACTGCTCACAACTACACAAAATGGTTATAATCTCACTTTACAGATGAGGAGACTCAGCTACAGACACAGAAAGAAAAGTAACCTGTCTGAAGTTACACCACGAAGAAGCGTCTGAGGACTGGATCCCAAACAGTCAGGTTCCAGAGCTACTTTTTTAGGCATATTCTGTCCTGTCTCTGAATTTAGCAGAGAGGCAGCAACTTCTCACAGGCTACAGAGCTGGGACTATTGCTCCCCTTACTCAATATTACAAAGTAACTGACATTGCTACAATGTGTGAGTACCTGAATATATCTGTATCACCTCTCTCCCCTACCTACCACATTCTAACACTTCATCAATCCTTTGCAATGGAAGATGAGAAGAACCAAAGTAGGCAGCTGGAGAGCCACTAGTCCCCCTCCTCATGCCTTGCCTAGTCTAACCTCTTGCGGCACCGCCCCCAGCCAAGGTACAACCATCCACCAAAGCCCAGCCCCAGCCCCTCCAGGGAAGAGAGGGAGCAATCCCAACTCACTGATGAAAATGGCAAAATGATTGTCCCGCGATGGTTTCACAGTGGGGCTGTCCACCACGTGGAGGGTGTAGCGTGGCTCCCCCGTGTCCCCATTGCACAAGTCCAGAGACACACTCCCCAGCCCAGCCTTGCGGTACAACTGGCCGCACAGCCAGGCATACTGCTGCCGCTCCCACACTGCCTCGGCCAGCCGCTCGGCACTCTCCAGCCGCACGGGCCTGCCCTGCTCCTGAGCACACAGCTCAAAGATCTGAAGGGCAGAGCCAGGGACTGGCCTGAACTTGGTCATGATGAAGGTAAAGACAGGCAGGGAGAACCGAGGCTCTGCTTCCAACACCTGGTCCTGGCTGTTCGTCACCTGGTGAACCCTCACCATCCACCCCTCCCGAGAGAAGTGACCCACTGCTTTCTTCAGAACGTGAGCCTGAGCCAGGGAGACGCAGAGGTAGCGACCGCCCACCTGCAGGACACGGCCAACCTCAGCCAGCATCCTGTCCACCTGTTGCAGGGTCTTCTCCTCCTCATCCGTCAAGACAGCATCCAGGGTACCCTTGTCCAACACGACCTGGAATGAGGCATCGGGAAAGTCCATCTGTGTCATGTCCATCTTCAAGAAGCTCATGTGGGGCCGCCGGCTGGCATTGCGTTCCCTCATCTGCTTTATGACGACCTCACTAATGTCAATGTTCACTATATCCTGATAGCCCACATCATACAGCTGCTCGCTGAGCTCTGAGTTACCGCACCCAATCACGAGCACCTGGGAGAGGGGAGACCACAAGAGGGAGGTGATCAAGGCAAGGGAATGAACTTCAGATACTTGGAGGAATCAAGTTTCACCTTGGCTGTTACATGTATTCAGAAGACAGAGATGCTGTCTTCAGGAAGAAGCACCACTACAGAGTTGATTCTAGCCTCCATCTTGAAAACACCATTGGTTAGAGGAACTCGCTGGTGAATGCCACATTCAGAGACAATAATGCAAGTCGTGCAAAATGGCCTTTTCATACTGCAGAAACAACCTACTCTTGGTTGTTCTTTTCTCAGGATAGAGTATTTATTACTCAAGAATCGGTAAGTCACATAACCCAAATACAGTAGTTACGGATTTTTGTTACTATTTATTTTACAGCAGAAAGCCTAGTTCTGGCAGAACTCTATTCCACCCATGCCTTCAGCTCCACCTCATGATATTCTATTCTTTTCTGAAGCCACACTTAAAACACAGGTTGTTGCCTCCCTCTCTATGGAGTAATCTACCACTGGTCCTTCACATTTCTGACCCAGTGTCAACATCTCTGGAAAAGCATGGTACAAGAAGTGTGTAAGTTTTGGAGCTGGATGGGTCTAAGTTTAAATTTCCATGTAACCACTTATTACATGTATTACATGTATGCTCTTGGATAAGAGCTTGGTATTTAAGCCGAGCATACCAGCATAAGGTATACCAGCATAAGGCTCGGTATTTAAAGCTTCCTCCATGAACATTAATGTTCTACTTTTCCTCCTTCCCTGTTTCCAGGACAACTCTATCGCTATCAAACTTCCTCTTACCATACCGATCACTTTTCACTTCTGGAATGTGCCCAGAGTTTATATCTTAATGCTCTTGAAGCGTGAAGGCTGAGCACAATGCCTGAAGTTCAGCGGGCCTGCAACTATTGGATAACAGATCCACGTATCATTTAAGCCACAGGTGCTGCCTGCTCAAGGATACACAATGACTGGAAAGCACATTTTGTCCTCTAGCAGTCTAATATCTAGACTGGACTACTAAATAAGTCCCTCTTCCATTCAAGGATGGGCTGGCTGGGAAGGAGGCGGGAGGGACTGTCTGTTAACTGAAAACCTTTAAAAGGATATATTTTAATTGCCTATTACCCAAAATGAGGCATGGAATCCTGAAAATATGGGCCCAATTAGGGTCCCCACGGCTGCCACAACAAAGGCAGGATTCCTGCTATCGGTTCCCACCTGCCGGGCGGCGCGCGCACGCACGCACGCACTCACCCCACTACCAGGCCGCGCTCACCTTTTCCTTGGGCTTGATGTATTTGTGTAGCACCCCGCACAGCTCCAGGTAGGTTCCATACCACTCGAAAGCCTTCTTTCCTCGCTGTTGGAAGAACTTTTCCCAGTAGTCAACGGAGCCAAACTCCTTGGAGCTTTTAGGTAAGAGATTCATATTCCCACTGCCGTTGCTGTGCCTTCAAGACTCCTACTCCCTGTGAGGCACCATTGGAGGGGCTCCCCCACACGCTGGCTCCGGCACACGGCACCAGGATTCTTTCCACAGACAAACAGCCACATTGATCTTGGCCCCCACTCAAAACCCAACGGGTGGTCTTTACACGCCAGCCGCAGGCTCTAGACACCGAGTCTGACACCCTCTCACCCCTGCGTCCGCGCCTACGGCCTCTGCTCCACGTGAGCAGCCCCTCACTTTCCAGAGCTCGCTCTCAGGACCGGCAGACACATCCGGGTGCAACGCTTCGCGATTGGCTGGCCGCCCGGACGACCCCAGCATTTCATTGGTCACTGATTTTCGTTCCCGACACATCATTGGCTGCGACGCGCTCGCCTCACGCCGGCTGCTTCAACGCAGGCGCCGAAAGTTTATTTACGTGCGGCGGGACGCAAAACGGGGCCGCGGGCCAATCGGGTCAGAAGATGCCAAGGTTACCTCGACCGCGTGGGTCGCCTCGCGGCCGCGCGGGCTTCCCGGGCTCGGCGAGCTGTTCGTGCCCAGCTGGTCTGGTCCCTAGGTCTGATCCGGAGCCGCAAAAGTGGAGCGCAGCCTGTGCGGGAAGGACTGGACAGTCCCCTATCCCTTTCCCTACCCACCTCGGAAGGAAAACCTGTGCATCAGAAAAAAGTGAGCCGAGGAATGAGTAGGGCCGCCCAAAGCAAAGCAAACTGCCGGTCCTCCTTGTGTTACCTTATGCATCTTCCGCCCGACCCCTGCCTTAGCTTAATCACGTTGCTTGTATAATTCAGGTTTAGTTTGGAGGAAAATAGAATTTGGCCACCCAAACAGAGTTCCACTATTAATAATGTAATAACACTGAACTTTCGGGAGTAAAGAATAACAGCTAGGCATTCAGACGTGCTTCCTCTTCCTCTTCCACCTCCCCTCAAAGCATAGCATGCAAAACTTAAGACTCATTTGATAATTAGACTATTAGGTTGTTATTCTGATGCTATATACACGTATTTGCTGCTGTTTGTGCGTTTACTGAACATACTGTACTTTCAGATGCTCATCTTACCCAGACACCCTAAGTTCCTGTGAAGGGCTCTGATTTTAAAAGACTGGGTTCATCGTTGTGCTTTTTCACAGCACTGTCAATTGTAGGAGTAATATACAGACTGAGCAGGGCAGATAGGGTTGGAATTGAATATTTATATTCTGAGCTATTGTAGACCTTGCTAGCATAGTCAAGTAAACTGTTAATAGTAACTAAGTTAAAGTGGGCTTAATTTTGGTCTAAGAGAGTAGTTCTCAAACTTTGGCATGCATCACAATCCCTGGAGGACTTACTAAATACACATTGCTGAGCTCCAGCCCCAGAGTTTCTACAGTAGGGCCCAAGGATTTGCATTTCTAACAAGTTCCTAGGGAATGCAGATGATGTTTAGGGAGTACACTTAAAGGAACAGTTTTACAGTATTTAAGCGATAAATCAAAAGAGATATGTTTCGACCTCCACAGTTTGAAGGGATTAATCTAAAAGCCCTCCACAAGTAAAATGAAAGAAAATCTATTTTCATGTACCAGTTGCAGAGCTCACATTATTTCTTCTCTACCTAGGATGAGGAAAACTAGAAGGAGCCTCTGAGATGGCTTCAGCTACTGCATCATGCAGGGTCCCTAATGGTGATATGTGGGTGCTTTCAGAAAGCACTTATAGACAGCTGAGCACACTGTGCTTGAATTGCTATGCAATACCAAAGAAACAGAAAGACACAGCTTCTGCCCTCTCCCCCTATGGATTTGTTTTCACCTACAAACATTTAAGTGGTTAATATGAACCAGTCACTGGTAAAAAAGCTAAGGATGCAGTGGCAAACAAGGCGATCACATGGAAGTCACACAACACACAATTACAAAAAAATCAGTAATAAAGGTTGTGATGAGTGCTATGAGGGAGAAGTATGAGATTCCCTAATAGCAGACACCTTTGAGGCTTTGGATTGGTGGGACCAGAGAAGCCTTTCCTTTTCTGACTGTGGTACTGCATACCTGCACTTGTTCCAACAGTAACAGGATGAGATAGGGGAAAAACCAGGAAGTATTTTCACTCTCTGGGGGTCTCCAGGAACTTTTGGCAGCTTCTTTTCCCTCTATCTCTGTTGCCCATTCCACTAAGGGAGTGATATTGGAAAAGGTAGTAAGAAGTGATTTCTGTCACAGCCCAAGCTCCAGCCACTTATCCAATACCCTAAAAATATAATTACTGTTTGCACTATGTCTCAGACCAGAAGAGTAAATAACTTACCTATGTCTATCTGTGCTGCTCCTTCTTTGAGCCTAAGAAAGCAGAAATAATCAGAGCACTTTAAGCTAAAACATGCTAGAGGTTTCCTAAAATTATAAATCCAGATCTCCAAATATACAATTGGTCTTACTTGATACATAGGCTTTTTGGTAATAATATTCAATTAATTAGGTGTTGCTAAGATAATATTAAAATAGAGAGATTAGTCCAGATTATCCACCTGGGCCCAGTGCAGCCACAAGGGTCCTTAAAAGTGGAAGAGGGATGCAGAAGAGAGAGAACCATGGAGTGGATAGCATGAGAAGGACTGGCCCAGCATTGTTGGTTTTGAAGATAGAGGAGGGAGCCACAGGCTCAGGAAGTGCCTTCCAGCCTCTCCAAGTAAAAGGATTCTCCCCTAAAGCTCCAGAAGGAATGTGGTCCCATAGACAACTTGATTTTAGTCCAGTAAGAGCCCTGTCAAGCTTCTGACCTCCAGAACCATAGTATAACAAGTTTGCATTGTTCAAGTTACTAAGTTTTTGGTCATTTGCTACAGTAGCAATAGGAACCCAGTGTGAGTATAAACATGAGAGGGAGTGTGTGCGTGGTTGGACAGAAGGTTACAGCAAGAGGAGAACAGCAGAAGATAAAGCTAGAAACTGAGGGGAAGGTCAAGTTTGAGAAGTCTTCTAGTTTGAGCATTTGGATTAAACCTGTGAGACTACAAGAAGCCAGTGGAGAAGCAGGGTCATAAGAGTTGGACAGAACTGATATGAGAGATGCTTTCAGGGAGAATTGAAACATTTGATGACTGGTTGTATACAGGAAATAAAAGAAAAAACAGGGAAGGAGAAAGGGCATCATGTATAGAACTGTTGCTTGAGAGGAATTTAGAGGCCATCACTTGCTAAAAGCTCATCTCCCTACTTTGCATGCCCATCCCTCAGGCCCATCTCAAATTCCAGTGGTGGTATCCAACTGGAGTTGGCAATCCAAGACATGAAAATGCTTTATGAACAGGACATAACACTGTTTGAAGGGATCTCTTTCCTTGGTGTACAGGGAGTGGCCCATATAATGCTGGAGACTATTTCATCCTGTAAGTCTTTGCAAACAAGTTTGTTTTCCACATTTGAGAAGTTAAGAAACCAATGTTCTCCTGTGTCTGAGAATAATGGAAGGCAAGCAAGACATCCTGGGGTAATGTTGTACCATTTTATTAACTGGCATCAACATTTTCTGGAAGCTATTATTGACCTGAGAAGTAATTCTCAAGCCAACATTAAATTCCTAAGGTTGAGAATAATGATCATAGTAGTTTTTTTTTAGTTTATACAGCACTTGCTGCCTTGCCAAGAATTTTCTCATACATTATTTGAATTCAGAGGATGGACGGACACACACACACACACAACTGAGGTAATAAGTGAAAAGGTTATATATGTCTGAGTGAACTCAGCCATGCCTGCCTCTGGGTATTAGAGTTGATTCCCAGGATTCTCTTTGTTCAGTAATTTCCCTCTCTGTCACGGTGCACATCTGTTAGGCTCACTAGTTTTCCAATATGTGTGGACTGTAAGGCATTTATATACACTTTTATGGGTAAAAGACAAAGGGCATAGCATGCATAGCATACATAGCAACTTGTTTGCCTCTGTGGCCAGTGGGTAATAACTTTTTGAAAACTAGAAAAATCCAGGAAAGATGAGGGAATGTTGCTAAGGATGATGGCTGTACCTAGTGCATCAGACCCCTCCATGAGGAGGCTCATGAGGCCTCTTTTTAGATCCTGTCTTTATTTTTTGCAGCCTGGATACTGGGAAGGATTACAAGGGTGAACTCTTATAATGTTTTTTCCATAATTTAATTCTAAACTTCAGTTTCTTTGCAAGAAAATAAAAAAGAACCTTGGAGACCAAGTTATTTTTCTCTTAAACTCTAGCACTCGGCGTATCTACCATGAGCATCTCGTGTATCCCATTTTTTGGATGTTCTCTGTCCTCAGCCCATAACAATATTTTTCTAACACCAAATGGAAGGATTTTAAAGTGTTTAGTATAAATAAAAATCCCATAAGTGCTCCACCCAAACTATTTTTAACATTCAGAACTCTCTTTCTAGAACTCAAACGGTTACTCTAAATCCTAGAGTAACTGTGGTGTTAGGACATGATTCACTCTGTTGTATCATTGAGAGCAGAAGTGATCGACCTTTGGGTATTAAAATAAAGCTCTGCTACTCCAAAGTCTATTTACAGAATGTTACCAATTAATTCAAAAGCTTTGTAAGTCACATTTTCATTAAAAGTCCACGTCACCTAAACTTACTAAAGGTACAGAAGCCTTTCACTCAAGATTTCTACCTCCGTTTTTTCACGTAACTACTCTCTGTGGTCCACTAGAAGAAAGTTCAAAAGTCAATTATCACAGGTATTACCACAAGTATTTGAAAAAGACAGCCTTCTAAATTGTGGTCTTGCTATCAATGTCTGTAGATGGTGCTAAATTTACAATACTATGAAAAGAAAAAATATCTTTTACACAAAACGGTATTTCATTTAATAGAAGTAATTCCAATGGTCAATAATTTTGTGTCCAACTCACTAACATTCTTGGTTGGAAATTTATTCTTCGCCAAGGTTTTGGGAGAGTGTTAGAGTATGCCTAAAGTTCACACAGTGTATTTAAAACATCACATGCTGGAATTTTCTGTGAGGAAAATTACCATCTTTCAAAGCTACATAAATAGACGTGCGATGGTCTAAAGAATATATGAAACTACACTGAATTTCTCCCTCCAAGTCACCCCTTGCTCCAAGTGGCCAACCCTACCTACCCTTGCTCCTCTCCCTGCTTTTCTTCAGGTACAAGAGGGTGTACGTGGGGACACTGACACTTCATTACTGCTCTGTATGCCTACACAGATTTTTCTCCCTCACTGCATCTCTTGCTCCCTGGCTGGAGGTAATTATGTGACAGAGGAAATGACATGGCCTCTCTCAGGTAGCCCATGATGGTGGAGAAAGATAGAGAAAAGAGTAATTGTAGTCAAATGAGGTAAGTGCTCTTGTACAGATCTGGACAGAATGCTGTGGAATCACAGAAAGACACTAACTTTTCCTGGTAGGTCCTTGGGAAAATCTTGGAAGGGAAGTAGGAGTTCAGCAAGCACAGAGTGGGGAGCCAGAGGTGGGTGGGAGCAAGATCATTTTAGGAGAGGGATTCATGGGCAAAGGCACAGAGAAATGCAGTGTGATTTATTTAGGGATGTTAATGGTTTGGTGTAGTTCCTAGAAGAACAAACTTTTGCATTTAAAATTGATCTGTTAGCACCACTTGCTTACTATCTTGAAAAAAAATCCGCAAAGAGGAAAAGGATAGAAAAGGAAAAGTCCAAGAAACTACATATATTTGTATTCTAATGTAATGCTAACAAGACCAGTGAGGTCATTGGACAGTTAGTGCTCGCAAGACTGGTGGGCAAGATGTTCAGCCTGAAGTGACCAGACATAGTTCTCAGTAACAAATCAGCTACATGCGGTTTCCTCTAACAAACCTTTAAATTTCAACATTATAAATCAATAATCCTTGGAATAATAAGATTAAATATCTGACTATTCTAAAAAGCAGTAAAAGCTCAAATTTATGATGAAATATGGAATAATTATAAATTTAAACTAAAATATGGAGTATGCAGATATTTTCACATGCAAAGGCTCTCCTTGTATTTCAGACTGAGCCATGAAGCCTGATTCCCCAGTTACTAGGAGAAGGATAATGTAGTAGTTCGTAGTCCGGCTCTGGAGCCAGACGGCCCAGGGCCAACTCTTGGTAGCCATGCGATCCTGATGGAATTACTTATTCTTTCTAAACCTCTGTTTCATTCCATATAAAATGTATAGAATCCCAAGTCTGCCAAATCACAGGGCCAGTGTGTAAGATCTACATTCGGCGGTGCTCCCACCCCCAACAAATGTGAGTTGTGATCATTATTATTAGTAGTATTGTCATAATCACTATAGGTGACATGATGAGTGGACAGAAGCAAAAACATGGTTTTCCTAAATAGGACAGAGTGGAAAGCGAGAGCACTGTGGACAAAGCTGCCTAGAACAGCAATATTTAAAACTAAGCAAAGAAGAGTCATCAAGGGAAATCAAGGTAAATGAGGTGGAAGGAAAACCAGAAGGCACACCTGAGAAAGTAAAGGGAAAATAAAAAAGAGGGCTAGAAGAAGAAGTGAGTATATGGCATTGATAAAAATCTCATGTAGTTCCAGTGGGATGAAGACTCAAGAAAGATTAGTGGATTTTGTTGTAAGGAAATTGCTGGTGACTGAAGCAAAAGTAACAGAAATGAAGCTTATTGCATGACTTCCGTGTGCACTAACAGACAACTTCACAAACAGTAACAGGAAAACAACGTCAGTAGGTCCGCTAAGGAGCTCATAGGAATACCACTAGTTAAAGAGTAAATGGAAAGTTAGAAACTGGGAGTATAACTTAGTTAGAAACTGCCACAAGAAAGCACCAGAGATGGTATGGCTTAAACAACAGGAATTTATTTCTTCAGTGTTCTGGAGGCTAGAAATCCAAGATCAAAGTGTCAGCATCTCTCCTTGGCTTGTACACGGTTCTCTTTGCCCTGCGTCTTCACATGGTCTTCTCTTTGTGTCTGTCTGTTTCCTGATCTCCTTTTATTATAAGGACACCAGTCATTTCGGTTCAGGGCTCACCTATAGGACCTCATTTTACCCTAATCACCTCTTTAAAGGGCCTCTCTTCAAACACAGTGACCTTCCAAGGTACTGGAGGTTAGGACTGCCGTATGCATTGGATGGGGGGAGGGAGCACAATTCAATCTATACAGGAAGTAACATATTTTTTTCCTCATTTAAGATGTTTAATTATAAAGCCAAGGTCAGACACAAAGTTGGAAAGGGAGCATATTTAAAGAAGATAGGCTAAAGATTTAAAGAGAAACTTTGTAGGTAAGAAACAGGTGCTATGGAAGAAATTAGATAAAGAATTACAGCAGAAAAGGAATAATTGTTCCATCAGAAGTATTGAGAGACCCACGATGCCTGACAGAATCAATGGCACCTGTGGATAAAAGGTAAATAATCCAACATTCAATGGCTTTGCTTTTCTATAGTGTGTAGGCAGGCAGTCATTTGTGTGAATGAGACAGATGTAGGGAAGGACCTTGAGGAGAGAGAAGGAGTCGAAATGCCTGTGGAAAGGAATGAAATAAGAAGCCAACAGCTGAATATTAAAAAAGGATGTAGCATACAGAGGTCTGGATGAAGTCGGAAGCAAATATTAAAATTAGTACAGTTACATTGCTTCCTCAGATGTAACCAGGTCAACTGCAAGCAGATGGTTGAATTAATCCAGAGTTTGGGATATACAGAACCATTTTAAATTGACATTTGTACCATTAGTATCTTTCATTTTCAGGGGTTTTTTTATTGCTTAATTTAAATTAATTGCAAATTATATGAAATTGGTGGAATATTTGCATATAAGTCATCTATTCCTGTGTAACAAATTACCCCAAAATTTAGGGGCTTCAAACAACAAAAATATATTATCTCCCTATTTCTGTGGGTCATAAATCTGGGTGCAGCTTAACCGGGTTCTTCTGACTGAAGATCCCTCATGGAGTTCCAGTTATGCTGTTGGCTGGGGCTGCCATCTCATCTCAGATCTTGACTGCGGGAGAATATTAGTCTGTTCAGGCTGCTATGACAGAATACCATAGACCTGGCAGCTTGAAATGACAGAAATTTATTTCTCACAGTTCTAGAGGCTGTAAAGTCCAAGATGAAGGTGCCAGTACATTTGGTGTCTGGTGAGACCTGCTGCTTAGCCAGCAATCTTTTTGGGTGACCTCTCATGGCTGAAAGAACAACAGAGTTTTCTCATATCTCTTTTATAAGGGTAATAATTCCATTCATTCATGACCTAATCACCTCCCAATGGCCCACTTCTTAGTATATAACATTGTGTTTCAACATACGAATTTGGAGGGAACTCAGATATTCAGTCTGTAGCAGTGAGTGTCCAAGCTCACTGTGTGGTGTTTGGAGGGATTATGTTCCGCAGGTGGGTTAGATTGAGAACCTGAGTTCCTCCATGGCTATTGGCTGGGGGTCTCTCCTACTCCCCTTGATGCATGTGCCTCTCCATTGGGCAGCTAACAATAGGAACAAACTGAAGGTAGAGGGCCTGGCAAGCATAGGGCAGCAAGAGAGATGACACATTAGAGTCTTTAGAAACATGGAACCAGGGTGGAGCTGCTGGGGAAGTGACCAAAAGCAGCCAGATTGTAAAGAGGCTTCTGTGTTCAGCTAAGGTGTTTATATTTCACTTTATGATAATTTTATGTCTTTATGATAGCTCAGAATGTTTTTAAATAAAAAAGCATTCTGAAAATATTCGGCAACAGTGTGCATGCTGGACACGTGGCCATGAATGGTAGGAAGTTACAAATATGGTCTATATAGGAATTAACCAGGGGAGGCACTCAAGATGGCAGTGTGAGTAGGGTGGCAGAAATCACCTCCCAGAACCATATATATTGAAAATACAGCAAATACAACTATTCCTAAAAGAGAAACCAGAAGATACAGTACAACAGCCAGGCTACATCTACATCTGCGAGAACTCAGCATCTCACAAAAAGGGTAAGATGCAAAGCCGTGACCAGGCAGGACCCAAGCACTCCCCCCACCCCAGCTCACTGGCGGGAGGAAAAGACTCAGAGTGGGGAGGGAGTGGAAGCACAGGACTGCTAAATAACCAGCCCTTGTAATCTGAACCAGGAGCACAGACACACATTGCATGGTGTACTGGATATTAGAGAAACAGAAAAGTAAAATCCGAGATAGAGACTGTGAGTGGGTCCCCACAACGAGCTCCACTGGGACAAATGAAAAGCAGGTGCTTTAAAAGTCTTAAAGGGGGAGGAGGAGCCAAGATGGCGACGTGAGTAGGGCAGCAGAAATCTCCTCCCAAAACCATATATATTTTTGAAAATAACAACAAAAACAACTATTCCTAAAAGAGAGACCAGAAGATACAGCACAACAGCCAGGCTACATCTACATCTGCAAGAACTCAGCACCTCACGAAGGGGGTAAGATACAAGCTGCAGCCCAGTGGGCCCCGAGCATCCCCCATCCCAGCTCCCCGATGAGAGGAAAGAAGTTGGAGCGGGGAGGGAGAGGGAGCCCAGGACTGCTAAATACACAGCCCTAGTCATCCGCATGGGGAATGAAGACACAGTGCATGGTGTGCTGGATATTAGGGAAATAGAACAGTAAAATCTGTGAGTGGGTCCCTGCAGCTGGTGCCCCTGGGACAAAAGAAAAGCAAGTGCTTTTTGAAAGTCCTAAAGGGACAGGGGCCTCACAGCTGGACATAAATCTCCCGGCACACTCAGCTCAGTGGCTGGAAATCCCTGGGAACTCAGGGTGACTTAACCCTCTGGGAGGCAGCGCAGCTCTGAGGCCCCTCACAGTGATAAACAGCCTCCCATCTATTCCCCCTCCAGTGCGGCCCCACCACAGCAGGGGAGCAGCCTGAGAGCAGCCGCGCCCACAGGAAACCACCCAGAACCTCCTCCACAGCCACCTGGGCCAGACTCAGAGGCCCCGTCGGCGTGCAGCTGCCCAGCATAAGCCACTAGAGGTTGCTGCTCTCCCAGGAGAGGAAGGTGAACAGCAAGCAAGAAGGGACTTTTTTCTCCCTCCTGACACACCTGCCAAGTGCCCACAACTACCTCTAACACCAAGAAAAGGCAGAATAATTTGATCCAGACAAAATATCCCAGAAAATCCCCAAGAAGGAGCCTGGGGAGATATATTTAGCCAATCTTCCAGAAAAAGAATTTAAAATAAAGGTCATAAACATGCTCATGGAGCTGCAGAGAAATATGCAAGAGCTAACAGATAAAGTTGGGAGGGAGAATGCAGAAATAAAACAGTCTCTGGAAGGAGTTAAGAGCAGACTGGATGAGGTGCAAGAGGTCGTTAATGGAATAGAAATCAGAGAACAGGAACACAGAGAAGATGAGGCAGAAAGAGATAAAAGGATCTCTAGGAATGAAAGAATACTAAGAGAACTGTGTGACTGATCAAAACGGAACAATACCAGCATTATAGGGGTAACAGAAGAAGGAGAGAGAGAAAAAGCGATTGAAAGTGTATTTGAAGAAATAATTGCTGAAAACTTCCCGAAATGGGGGGAGGAAATGGTTGCTCAGACCACAGAAGCACACAGAACTCCCAACAGAAGGGACCCAAGGAGGACAACACCAAGAAACATAATAATTAAAATGGCAAAGATCAAGGACAAGGACAGAGTACTAAAGGCAATAAGAGAAAGAGAGAAAAGGTCACCTACAAAGGAAAACCCATTAGGCTATCATCAGACTTCCCAACAGAAACGTTACAGGCCAGAAGAGAATGGTATGATATATTTAATGCAATGAAACAGAAGGGCCTTGAACCAAGGATACTGTATCCAGCATGATTGTCATTTAAATACGAAGGAGGGATTAAACAATTCCCAGACAAGCAAAAGGTAAGGGAATTTGTCTCCCACAAACCACGTCTACGGGGTATTTTAGAGGGACTACTCTAGATGGAAGCACTTCTAAAGCTAAATAGATGTCACCAGAGAAAATAAAATCACAGCAAAGAAGCAGACCAACCAAATACTAATTAATTAAAGGCAAAAAATAAAATCAACTACTCACAAAAGCAGTCCAAGGGCACACAAAAGAGCACAGAATAAAACACCTAACATATAAAGAATGGAGGAGGAGAAATAACAAGGGAGAGAAATAAAGAATCATCAGACTGTGTTTATAATAGCTCAATAAGCGAGTTAAGTTAGACAGTTAGATAGTAGAGAAACTAACCTTCAACCTTTGGTAACCACGAATCTAAAGCCTGCAATGGCAATAAGTACATATCTTTCAATAATCACCCTAAATGTAAATGGACTGAATGCACCAATCAAAAGACACAGAGTAATAGAATGGATACAAAAGCAAGACCCATCTATATGCTGCTTACAAGAGACTCACCTCAACCCCAAAGAAATGCACAGACTAAAAGTCAAGGGATGTAAAAGGATATTTCACACAAACAACAAGGAGAAAAAAGCAGGTGTTGCAGTACTAGTATCAGACAAAATAGACTTCAAAACAAAGAAAGTCACAAGAGATAAAGAAGGACATTATATAATGATAAAGGGGTCAGTCCAACAAGAGGATATAACCATTATAAATATATATGCACCCAATACAGGAGCACCAACATATGTGAAACAAATAATAACAGAATTAAAGGAGGAAATAGAATGCAATGCATTCATTTTGGGAGACTTCAACACACCACTCACTCCAAAGGAGAGACGCAACAGACAGAAAATAAGTAAGGACACAGAGGCACTGAACAACATAATAGAACAGACGAACCTAATAGGCATCTACAGAACTCTATACCCAAAAGCAGCAGGATTCACATTCTTCTCAAGTGCACATGGAATATTTTCCAGAATAGACCACATACTAGGCCACAAAAAGAGCCTTTTTAAATTCAAAAAGATTGAAATTCTACCAACCAACTTCTCAGACCACAAAGGTATAAAACTAGAAATAAATTGTACAAAGAAAGCAGAAAGGCTCAAAAACCCATGGAGGCTTAACAACATGCTCCTAAATAATCAATGGATCAACAACCAAATTAAAATAGAGATCAAACAATATATGGAGACAAATGACAACAGCAGCACAATGTCCCAACTTCTGTAGGATGCAGCAAAGGCAGGTCTAAGAGGAAAATATATAGCAATTCAGGCCTACTTAAAGAAGGAAGAACAATCCCAAATGAAGGGTCTAAAGTCACAATTATTGAAACTGGGAAAAGAACAAATGAGGCCCAAAGTCAGCAGAAGGAGGGACATAATAAAGATCAGAGAAGAAATAAATAAAATAGAGAAGAAAAAAATCAATGAAATCAAGAGCTGGTTCTATGAGAAAAATAAACAAAATAGATAAACCTGTAGTCAGACATATCAAGAGAAAAAGAGAATCTATACACATAATAAACAGAATTAGAAATGAGAAAGGAAAAATCATGACAGACACCACAGAAATACAAAGAATTATCAGAGAATACTATGAAAATCTGTATGCTAAAGCTGGATAACCTAGAAATAATGGACAACTTTCTAGAAAAATACAACCCTGCAAGACTGACCAAGGAAGAAACAATCTAAACAGTCCAATTACCAGCAATGAAATTGAATCAATAATCAAAAAATTACCCAAGAACAGAACCCCTAGTCCAGATGGATTCACCGCTGAATTTTATCAGACATTTACAGAAGACATAATAGTCATTCTCCTTATAGTTTTACAAAAAATAGGAGAGGAGGGAATACTTCCAAGCTCATTCTATGAAGCCAGCATCACTCTAATACCAAAAACAGGCAAAGACCCCACCAAAAAAGAAAATTACAGACCAATATCCCTGATGGACATAGATGCAAAAATACTCAAGAAAATATTAGCAAACCAAATTCAAAAATACATGAGGATCATACACCATGACCAAGTGGGATTCATCTCAGGGATGCAAGGATGGTACAAACTTCGAAAATCCATCAACATCATCCACCACATCAACAAAAAGAAAGACAAAAACCACATGATCATCTCCATAGATGCTGAAAAAGCATTTGACAAAACTCAACATCCATTCATGATAAAAACTCCCAACAAAATGGGTATAGAGGGCAAGTACCTCAACGTAATAAAGGCCATATATGGTAAACCCACAGCCAACATCATACTTAACAGCGAGAAGCTGAAAGCTTTTCACCTATGATTGGAACAAGACAGGGATGCCCACTTTCCCTACTTTTATTCAACATAGTACTGGAGGTCCTAGCCATGGCAGTTAGACAAAACAAAGAAATAAAAGGCATCCAGATTGGTAAGGAAGAAGTCAAACTGTTAGTATTTGCAGATGACATGTTATTGTACATTAAAAAACCTTAAAGAATCCACTCCAAAACTACTAGAACTCATATCTGAATTCAGCAAAGTTGAAGGATACAAAATTAATACACAGAAATCTGTTGTTTTTCTATACACTAACGATGAACTAGCAGAAAAAGTAATCAGGGAAACAATTCCATTCACAATTGCATCAAGAAGAATAAAATACCTAGGAATAAACCTAACCAAGGAAGTGAAAGACCTATACCCTGAAAACTATGAGACACTCTTATGAGAAATTAAAGAGGACACTAACAAATGGAAACTCATCCCATGCTCTTGCCTAGGAATAATTAATATTGTCAAAATGGCCATCCTCCCTAAAGCAATTCAATGCAATCACTATCAAAAATACCAAGAGCATTCCTCAACAAACTGGAACATATAGTTCTAAAACTCATATGGAACCACAAAAGACCTTGAGTAGCCAAAGCAATCCTGAGAAGGAAGAATAAAGCAGGGGTATCTCACTCTCCAACTTCAAGCTGTACTACAAAGACACAGTAATCAAGACAATTTGGTACTGGTACAAGAACAGATCCACAGACCAGTGGAATACAATAGAGAGTCCAGATATTAACCTAAACATATATGGTCAATTAATATATGATAAAGGAGCCATGGACATACAATAGAGAAATGACAGCCTCTTCAATAGCTGGTGTTGGCAAAACTGGACAGCTACCTGTAAGAGAATGAAACTGGATCATTGTCTAACTCCATACACAAAAGTAAATTCAAAATGGACCAAAGACTTGAATGTAAGTCATGAAACCATAAAACTCTTAGAAAAAAACATAGGCAAAAATCTCTTGGACATAAACATGAGCAACTTCTTCATGAACATATTTCCCCGGGCAAGGGAAACAAATGCAAAAATGAACAAGTGGGATTATATCAAGCTGAAAAGCTTCTGTATAGCAAAGGACACCATCAACAGAACAAAAAGGCATCCTACAGTATGGGAGAATATATTCATAAATGACATATCCAATAAAGGGTTGACATCCAAAATATATGAAGAGCTCACGTACCTCAACAAACAAAAGGCAAATAATCCAATTAAAAAATGGGCACAGGATCGGCACAGACACTTCTCCAAAGAAGAAATTCAGGTGGCCAAGAGACACATGAAAAGATGCTGCACATCGCTAATCATCAGAGAAGTGCAAATTAAAACCACAATGAGATATCACCTCACACCAGTTAGGATGGCCACCATCCAAAAGACAAACAACAACATACATTGGTGAGGATGTGGAGAAAGAGGAACCCTCCTACACTGCTGGTGAGAATGTAATTTAGTTCAACTATTGTGGAAAGCAGTATGGAGGTTCCTCAAAAAACTAAAAATAGAAATACCATTTGACCCAGGACTTCCACTCCTAGGAATTTACCCTAAGAATGCAGCAGCCCAGTTTGAAAAAGACATATGCACCCCTATGTTTATTGCAGCACTGTTTACAATAGCCAAGAAATGGAAGCAACCTAAGTGTCCATCAGTAGATGAATGGATAAAGAAGAGGTGGTATATATAGAATATTATTGAGCCATAAGAAGAAAACAAGTCTTACCATTTGCAACAGTGTGGATGGGGCTAAAGGGTATTATGCTCAGTGAAATAAGCCAGGCAGAGAAAGACAAGTATCAAATGATTTCACTCATCTGTGGAGTATAAGAACAAAACAAAAACTGAAGGAACAAAACAGCAGCAGACTCACAGATCCCAAGGGAATGGACTAACAGTTACCAAAGGGAAAGGGACTGGGGAGGATGGGTGGGAAGGGAGGGATATTGGAGAAAAAGGGGTATTATGATTAGCACACATAATGTAAGGGGTGGGGCACAGGGAAGGCAGTATAACACAGAGAAGACAAGTAGACAAGTAGTGATTCTATAGCATCTTACTACGCTGATGGACAGTGACTGTAATGGGGTATGTGGTGGGGACTTGATAACAGGGAGAGTCTAGTAACCATAATGCTGCTCATGTAATTGTACATTAATGATACCAAAATAAAATTTAAAGAAAGAATTAACCAGGGCCTAAATTAATCATGGAATGAAAGGGTAAAGCTATTGCTCAAACTGTTGGATGTTGAAGGCCAGGGAAGTCACCCAGCATTCTGGTTTGAACCACTGGGTGGGTGGTGGGGCCATTCAACATGGGAACAAAACAGGAAGCAGAGTAGGGGAAGGAAGCACACCTAGATCCGTGCTAGTAAGTATTCTACAAATATTTGTGGGTTATATGATGAATAAGAGGCAGATTATTTTTTTGTGTAACAGTTTTATAGCAGTATTCAAACCAATTAGGTTAAACTGGATGGAGAAATGACATGAAAGATTCTCAGCCTTATTTCTAAATCACAAATCTTGGCATGTTGACTTTGGAAATCCATTACCCTTGCTGAGTCTTTGTTTCTTAACCCAAAATATTACAGATTGTTGTCCTATCCTTGTTTATGATTCTAATAACCTGTGATTTATTTGAAGAACTTTAACTTCTCAATTCTCTTAATAACTTTGGCTGACCTTTTCCCTTAATCTCTAATTTTCATTGCACAGCCACTCTTCTTTTTCTTCTTTTGACTATCTTTTTTTCCATATCCCTTATTTTTTATTTAAACAACTTTTTCTTGTCTCATACATCTTCTTTAATTTAACATTTCTTTTTTTGGTTTTTAAGGAAGTTTCTGGGGAAGATAAAATGAAACAAAATACTCAGTGCTGCTCCTCAGAGTCTACCTTCCCCAATTTTTGGGGCAAAAGGTACATATGCAGATATGTATCAGATAAGTAAACAATTTAGAATTATTATAACTTAATAAAGAATATAAAGAATTACAGAACTTGCTCTATACAGTGAACATTTAGTATTTCCCACTATACTGTAAAGGGGTTAAAACTATCAGAACAATTTCAGCTCTGAAGCTTTGGGTGCAAATGTGGATATCCAGTGGTACTCACCCAGTGAAATTATTGAAAAGACTCTAGGACTACATTGCGAATCTTATGAAATTTCCCTACCAATAACATGTTCCCTTTATTTATTGATGTTAGTAGCATCTGGTAGAAAAATAAGATAGAAAGTTTAGCCTAGAATCAGGTCACATACAAATCTAGATTGGGGCATTCATTTCTGTATATAGGAAAGTGTTTTTCAGACATTAATCAGTGATATTTTTCCTGATCTATCATAGACTGAAACTCCCAGTGTGCAGAGCTTGCTAATATGCTACAAACTAAGCATTTAATGAGTATGTTTCAGAAAACCCATTGATTTAGTTCAGGAATTGAGAGTTCATTTGAAGAATTCTTTTTTATCCTAAAAATCTTATCAATAAGGACCAATGATCTATAGGGTAATGGTGTGTGCAATTTTGCTCAAGCCAGATAGTGTCTGTCCTACTCAAGTCAAGTGATACAAACCTTGGTTTGAACATTGAGGAGAAGAAATTATTCTGCAACAGCAGAGTTCTGGAAAACCCTCATAACTTCTTTTATAACTTTCCAGGAATTGGCTAGCTGGCAAAGTGGGTTACAAGGCTGCAATCATTATCATTGGACTCTAATGAATGACTTTAAAAAACTCACATAAATTCTGTTTTTAAATAACAGCTTTATTGAGATAAAATTTATATACTGTACAATTCACCCATTTAAAGTGTACAATTCAGTGGGTTTTAGCCTATTTACAGAGTTGCTCAACTATCACCACAATCAATTTTAGAACATTTTCATCACCTCCCCCAAAAATCCATACCCATTAGCAGTCATTCCTCATTTTACCCCAACCTCTCCTGGCCCCTGACAACCATTAATCTACTTTCTGTCTTTATGAATTTGCCTGTTCTGTGCATTTCACATAAATGGGATCATATACTATGTGGTATCTTTTTATTTTGAGAGAAGGAGTAGCAAAATAGCAATGGCCTGTTTTTTTTATTATTGTGAGTTTTTTTGTCTTATAATATTTAGAGTCCTTCTGTCCCTATATACTATCTTCCTAATTCCCATCACAGATAGTAATAGAGGGGAGGATGGTTCCTGGTAAATTATGGTGTCCAAACAGCAGGAAGCAGTGTACTGCTGTGCAAAGTGCATGCTCCATGCTGACCCTGTGGAAATGGGAGCACATGCCGAACTCATCTGCTCTTGTCAGGCAACAGTGCTCCCTGTGGAGCCCCAGCAACCTAAGTTTAGGGTAATCTAAGTAATAAGGTAATGTGGAGTAGGACAGGCCAGAGGGGTGAGTACCAGCTGAAAGCCTGTGAGAAAGTGTTCAGAGTCTAACACCAAATTAGTTCAAACATCAAATAGAAGATGAAAGCAAGATTGGAGTCATAGTTATGGTGGTGTCTTGGGTTTAGGCAGAGATTAGAACAGAATAAGAATAGGTAAGGAACAACCAAATAATATCCACAGTGTTAGCCAAAGCTCTCTGGTAGTCTTAATCTAGAGCATAGGTGTTCTACTGGGAGATGCCAAAGGGCCACTGAATCTTTGCCATTGCTTTCAGTCTTTTTTCTTGGAGAATGGGTAGATATAGCTGGTTACCTCCAAAGAGTCACCTAGCCCTCTGCCTACCCCATGACCTAAATTCCTCCTCTGTTCTATCTAAGTATAGGTCTTAAAATGCCAGATATTATATTTCTATTCCTTTGTGCAGGTAGGGCTAAGCATGAGATCCAGTAAGCTTGGCCAATGTGGCCTACTGGGAGACATCTTGGAATGGATTTCCTCCCTAATAAAAAAAGACTTAGGAGAAAAATAAACAATATTTTGGCAAGATGTTGTCTTCATTTGATCTCTGGAAGTTTAATAATCATCTTGAGACCATGAAGGGACAAGTCATAGGATGGCCAAATGGGAATACAGAATACACCCAAGTCCTTGATTCTCATGTTGTGCTTCTGAAATAACACACTCTAGGGTGCCTTTTCTCAGCTTCTGGTTATGTGAGTTTAAACTGCTTTTAACTGGCAGTCTGATACTTTTATAGAAAGTATCCTAGAATGATACCCTAGAATGTGTATACTACTTTCAGAGGCTCACTGGTTATGAATCTTGATTACCAGGTCAAGTATACAGTTGTATTTCCTGTGTGACTTTAATTCCTTTTATTTCTCCTTGGAAAACTCCTCCCAGTGGAAGAGTTCCTATTTGGTCAATATTCTAAGAGCTGAGGGTGTTGTGGAATAGGAGATCCTCAGAACCAAGGCCAATACTTGCAGCTTAACTTGAAAATGATGCTTCCTCAGAAATAGTGGGATCAGAGAAACATCAAGGTACAATGCTAAAAGTGGGCACAACAGCTCCTTGAAATTGCGGAGACGGGGACGGTGCAGTTAGGGAGGCTGAGTTTCTTAGTGATGTGGGCCCTAAATACCATAGGTAGTGCTTTGGGTTGAATTATAGCTGGGCCACTGACCAGGGCCTTATCTATATACAACAACTCAATTTTTTCATAATCTACTGTGTATGATTTTAAGGCAAACCTTGGCTGGAAACCAGAACATCTAACTTTGATTTTGATTTTAGGTTTAACAAAGGCCAAAAGTAGGGCCCCAAATCACTGTGATCAACACATTCTGACATTGTCCAGAAGCAGTTTTCATAGCTATTGAACCAGAATGTCCCTTTTTAAGATGATACAGTCATGCTACTTCATGGTGCTACCTCTTTGGGAAAGTCATAGGTCTTATGCCAAGGAACTCTGCTATACCTCTGTCTTAACTCCCTTTTCTACGTTAAGAAAACTCAAGACACAGAAAGGATGTATACACTCCTTTTATGCAAGTATCTCTATCTTTAGGCAAGAGTCTGTTCTGCAAAAGGCTCTTTGAGTTCTCCCAGCTAAATGTAGAGTTCTGTTTATTCCCAGAACGAACTACCATGCTGCCAATGGTCTTGAGTGAGTGTTGGGAAAATGGAAGTTCCATGGCCAGGATCCTCACCTAATACCTGTTGCATACATGCTATGAAGCAATACTTAACCTACTGCGCAGGTGCGTGCTTGCATACCCTTTGGCAATAAGCCATTACTGCCAGTATTGCTATAAAAGAGGTTGTCCAGTGCTGAGATCGGAAACAGAGAAAGAGATCCTAGAGAAGGGACCCTAGAGTAGAGAGCAAGAGAGCAGGAGAGAGGGGTGCAAAGGCTAGAGGCAAGGACAAAACCTAGAGAGAGCAGAGACAGCTTGAGGCAGAGGCTGAGCCAAGCAAAGACAGAGGCGAATGGGATTCTAGCGCTTGGCCTGCCACCATGAGAATAAAGCTTGGTATGAGCCCCTGTTTATCCACAAAGTTCCATTGTCATTTTTTGTTCTCACTAAATCCATAGTGAACTTGCTCAGGCGAGAGAGTGAGACAACGGTAACACCATGCTTTCAGGCTTCCATACAAATCATGCACTTACATGTTTATTCAAAAAAAACCGACACAAACAAAACAAAAAAACTGAGCATGGTGATTTGCTGGATTTCATGTGAACTTTTGGTTGTAGGGATTTGTGGACATAGGAATGAAACTGGGATCTTAAAGCAACTGTGAAAAGCAATCAGATGGCTCCACCCAATTATCTAAGAAGTTGGACTACACATTGGACACCAGGTAACAGGAATCTATTCTCTCTGTGCCACATAGCAAGCTGATGCACATTGCCAAGAACATGTATAATAGGGTTCCTGAACCAGTGATCATGAGGGTGTTAACTTTAAAAATAAAACAGTCTAGTATTTTACCAACAAAAACGGGTTTCTCCGGGAATAGCAGAGAACTGCAATCTGGGACAAGCAATCTATGGCAACGCCTTAGATTAGGTTTTTGGAATGTCTGGAAACATTATGTCTGGGTGGAAACAAAGGAGAGGAAAGTGCTTCTCTAGAGAAGAGGGTCCAGCTGGGAGGGCTGTTCTAAGCAAAAAGTCCATTGGAGTAATTTGGGAGTCCCGCGTATCATGGCTTCTCATTGGCTGAGTTGTGACAGTCTCTTATTGGCTGGATTATGGCTGGGCGGCTCCAGGGGGAAACCCTTCTTCCTCCTGGGTGGGAAAGTAGTGTAAACAGTACGGCCTCCATCTCTTCCCGTGGGAGTCTGAGATTTACCAATGGAGAATGTGAGAACTCCCCCTGCAGGCCTCCTGACTCCATGTCAGTGAGGTTTCCTTTTATTAATTTTCATAAGCACAATGTCCTAATTCCCCTTTCTTAGTAGGTCAAGCGGGCTGGACCTAGGTGCCAGGCTAGCAGTACGGCTTGCCTGGATCTTACAGGGGAGAGAATTTCCTATCAATAGTAATTTGGAGAGGAACAAGGGAGATAAGAAAGCCAGATGCTGCGGTCAAGATGTGAATAACACAATGGGAGATGGTAGGGGCTTGAGCAGATAAGTAGCCACCTTGCCATCATAATTATAGCAAGTCCTTGCTCTGTGCTGGAAGGGAAGATCGATCCAGGGGAGAAAGTGAGGAACACAGAGGATGGAGGTGGAAATGTTTTGGGAAGTCTTTACGTAAGAAGTGATACCAGAGTTCAAAGGAATTTGCCCTGGGGTATAGGGATAGGAGAGCTCGTTAGGCAATGAAAGTCGTTAGTATAAAATCATGAATATCAACACATACACATTGTATTTAGGGCACAATTGTATTCTAGATAGAGATAGTGTAATTTGTATCCAGTGAAAGTCTCATAATTTGGAATGGAAACAGGAGGATGGTGGCAGGGAGTAGAGAAAGATAAACTGAGAAAGTTAAGATGATAAGAAAGATAAAATGGGCATATAATCTCTCATAAAGGCTTTGAGGGCATGCTCAGGAAAATGGCCTGGAAACTAAATTTCTAATTTGGTGACATAGTCCGAGGCCCCCACATGCAAATTCCTCTAATTCACTTATATGCCTACAGGGCTGGGCCCTTAATGTAAAGGATGTAGAAGCCATGTGGAGATGGTGATGAAATATACCCATCTGAAGGGGCCCGTGATACCCAGCTCCACGGTATTTCTATCGTTTGAGAATATAAGCCAAAGTCCTCAGATCTTTAAAAAATTTTTATTGAAATATATTTGACAATGTATCATTGTAAACTTAAAGTGTACAACATGTTATTTTGATACATGTATATATTATAATATGATGCCCTTATAGTGATAATTAGTTCCTCTATCATGTCACACAATTATCATTTCTTTTTCCTGGTTGGAGTAATTAAGTTCTAGTCTTTTAGCAAGTTTGATGATTTTAATGCAGTATTGTGATCTATAGTCACTATACTATACATTAGATCAGGCCTTTAAAAAATTTTTAAAGGAGCCAGAAAGCCACCTACATGAAACTCATTTTTTACTATTGGCAACTAATTTAAAACCTAAGCTTTCAATAGTTTGTTGGCTAAACAAAGTGTTTCTACTAACTGTATTTGTCTGAATCTAAGGGTGTCTAGATTGTTACTCAGCACTAAACAATGCTGCTAAGTAGATAAGTTGCATGTGGATTATCTGTTTTCATGGTTTCATCACATTGAGATTTTAAACCAGATTTGAAAACCCAAAGTATTTAAAGGACCAATTAATAGCAAGGTGGTTTAGGAGACAAGTGTCACATAGGACTCTGAGGTTAGAAATCTAGTTTGATGACTGAAACAGGTTTTTCAGTGACCTTTAATAAAGTCATTAACAAGGAACTGGCCTCAGCATCCAGGTCAGTAACACAAAGATCGCAACTGCTGAGCTCCTGAGTCCTGCTAACTGAAGGGATTTAAAACATTTAGTTTTAAATCCAAAAAAGTGCTTCAAGAATTCATAATACTCTCTGTCTATAATTTTAAAGTTTGTCTCAGTTGGGAATTTCCCATGAATTTTGCCAGAATCCTCAGCTAAAAATGACAGTTGAACACTATCAGGTTTTTGCAGTGTGGTGAAAAAACAAAACAAAACCAGACATTCCTTTTATAAATTACAACATTTATTTTCTGGGAAAGAATACTTCAATATAAGTTAAGGATACTTCCATACAAGTTAATGTTTTTTCTCAATTTCTTAGCCTCTGAAACTACCTTTATAAAGCAAAGTAGAAAAATGATAATGTATTCAATATTGTCAGTCTCATAAACTGTGTTTTATAAACGTAGATGTGTACTGCACAGGTTTGCAAAATATTAATAATTTTTAAAGTTCCAGTTCAAATAAAATTTATATACTCCAAAATTATTACATGGTGTAGAGTACATAGTTTCCCTGCTCATCAGTGCAAAGTTCTTCTTCCCTGTTGATATGGTTTAGTTTGGGCCTTTAGTAACTCCCTCAGTTTCATCCACCCTATAGCTAGCATTGAAAACAAATCCTTGTTTTGTGAACTTTTTGATTTTTAATCAGCATTATACATTAGCTGATTGCTGTTAGAGAACAGCAAAATTGCTGTTTGTTCTCAAAACCTATAGCTTCTTCCTATAAAAGATACCCAGCCTTGGCCTTAGAAAATCAATGTGCACACTTCACTTTTGTGCATTGTTAGTATTGTGACATGGTCCCCCCTCATCCCTGGGTACTCCTCTCTTCTTCCTCTTAAGCCACAGAGCACCTGCTCCGTTAACTGCACCCTTGTTTTCTCCTTTCTCAGCTAAGCCCTTTTCTCAGCACCCCCTGCTTCATATGGACCTGACTCATTTGGCATCTGTGTGCATTTCTGACCCGCCAGCCTCCTACACAAGGCTTGCTCGCTGCTCTGCCCAAGCCCATCTTCTGACTGCTCGCTTTGTCTCCCTCACCCACTCCCCAACTCCATCCCTTGTTTTTTATTGACCTTTATGCTCATAACCACCTCCCACAAACATTCATAAACCTCCTTACTGTGCTCCCTCAGATCATTTCCTGGAAGGGCTTTCTAGTCTGTACAGTCCCTGCTTTTCTGTCTGCATGTCACACTCTTAGCTGTTCCCAACCCATTTATAGCAATCGACTTTTCTTCCCTGGAAATTTTATTTGGAGCCTTAATTTTTTCTGGCTATTTTCCTTATAAAAATAATCTGGGAAACTGCAACAGTATATATTAAATAAGCACACACTTTTATTTTTAAGAAAAGTATGCAAACACATGGGCATGAGTAATACTATTGTCTGATGACTATGTGAAACAATGATGGCAGAACTAAAGTTATTTCTCATACATTGGAGGCTTACATCTTTGCTACAGTATTTTAATAACCACTATATTAGGAATTTTGACTTCTTCATAAAAATGCCAGCTTGACATTCTAGAAGGCTCTTTAAAACACCTTTCTGAAAACCCCTTATTTTTAGAATCCTTGAGTAGTTTCACTCTACGTAGTAGATGAGACTTGAATGAAGTTGCATGCCTTTCAATTGCTTTGAAAGGAAAGCCTATTATTATATCTTTTTCAACTACAGCATTACCAAAGTAGCTTTTGTAAGAAGCATTTGTCATCTATGTACTGCAATAAAACTTCATGCAGTTTCCAAGAACTGAAAATTCTATAGGTCTACATTCCCTGTGATCAGATATGAATTAATGTAAAAATAATAACAATCAATGGACATAACAAGTTTTGGACTCATTGCAAACTAATACATAGGACAGGCTGTCAAACCTCTCTTCAGAATGATAACTCCCTGTCTGGGAAGAGATTGATACTAAATGTTCACTGCTTTGCCCAAAGGACAAAAAGTACCCTTTGTCCCAACCTGTAAAAGTAGCAAAGAAAGCATGTTGGATTCAATTTCTTCATTGGATCTCCTGCAAATATCCCATCAGGTATAATCTCCTCCAAACTTCTACAGTGCTTCAACTTTATGCCACTTATTCTCACAGTTAACCATACAGCCTTTCTTTCTCTGTGTATTCATCTTCCTGTCACTTTCTATGTGGAATTGCTAGTCAGGGACCAGAGAGTATGTTATTTTTGCTTGTCACTTCTGCATTAGTACATGAAAAAGGAGGTATATTAATTTATTCAACCAATATTTTCTGCATATCTCTTATGCACCAGCTACTGCAAGGTATCCTAGAGATATACCTGTAAACAAGCCAAGGTCCTGCCCCCAGAAAACTGAAATCTTGTGGGAAAGAGAGACAAGCAGGCAAGTAGGCAAGTACCATAAGATGTGGTGAGATCATTAAAGCCAGGATTAGGGGTCACGAGAGCACATTTGGGGGACTTGAGTTGCCTGTTGAGTCTAGGAGGAAGTGACTTCTAACCTGCAATCTGAAAATAAGTGGGACTCAGCACAGTAAACAAGGATTGGAGGAAGCAGAGGAGTTTTCCAGATGTACCTCCAGAAATAAGAAAGAGCAGAGCACATTAAAGGAACAATGAAAACTTCAGTTTGTTTGGAGTTTATAGTGGAGGTGGGGATGGGACTTCAGTGAATGAAGATCTAAAGATGAGCAGAGACTAAGAGACACAAGAAGTGTAGTCATTAGTAACTCCACTTCTGGGAATTTACCAGAAGAAAGAAAAATCACTGATATAAAAAGATAGAAGTGGTTTCCCAACCACACCACCCATATTTAGATTGTACATTATATGACATTTCAGAAGTTTTACACCCTGAGGCAAGGCAACACATCATGATTTAAGTTGGGTGAGAGCAGTGCTTTCTTTTGTAAGGAGAGCAAAGGGCACTTGGGAGAGGGAGGCAGGAAAGGAAAGAAGAGTATCTTGACCTTCAGGTATATTCTCAGACCATTTTAGAAATGAATATGCATGGAAGTTTAGGATCAGTTAAATGAGTTCTAAAAATGAACTTGCCCAGGAACCCTTCAGAAAGACTTAAAGTAACCCAGGGATATATGCCTGCCTAATCTTTGAAGACCTAATCTAGAATAAAGAGGGTGGCTTTCCTTAAGTGAGCGGAGAGAGAGCAGGAAAGGTTGGGTGGCTCGCAGGCTGGTGCACAGATGTGTTGGTTGGTAACAGCCATGGCCTCCTCTGCTCAGCATTCTGTCCCACCATTTCCACTGTCAACGTCCTCACAGCAGGCATCTCCTTATGTCAGCTTAAATGTCAGCTCTTAGAGGAAGCATCCTCCATCTTAAACAGCTACCTAGTCCCTTATCATATACTCTCAGGACTATGAGATTTTTCCCCACTAGAATGTTGGCTCCTGGCAGGAATTAGCTCATAGTTTGACCCTCAATATATATTTGCTGAATACATAAGTAAAAAGAAATTTTAAAAGAATGTAAAGAAGTCAGGGCTATTTCTGTCTAGTGGCTTCTAACTTCTCTGTGATGAGGGAGACTGAGTTGTTTGCTGAGAGGAAAGGTGGTGGGGTGGGCAAATTGAAGAGAGCAGAGTTTAGGGGTGGGAAGGAGAAGGGCACAGCAGGGCCTACATGCACTGTCAGGCAGGATCCCAGCCTGGACACTAAAAATGCAAATGACTGGATCGATGAATGGGCATGCCATTCAGTTGCTGTTGCTTTGAAATGGATTTCTGATAAATTGAGCAAAGTTTAATCACACAGTATCTCTGGTGCACAGAATAATGGCCCCTCGGAGATGCCCATGTCCTAATCCCTGTGAATACATTACTTTATGTGACAAAGGGACTTTTTGTAGAGGTGATTAAAGTTTAAGGAATTTGAGATGGGAAGAGAATCCTGAATTACACAGGTGGGCCAATGTACTCACAAAAGTCCCTAAAGAAGAAGGCAGGAAAAGTCAGACTCCTAGGAGACATGAAGACAGAAGCAGCGGTGGAGATGCAGGGAAGGCGCCACAGGCCAAGGAATGAAGATGGCCTCTAGAAGAGGAAAAATCAAAGAAACGACAGTTCCCCTGGAGGCTGAGGAAGTGAACATGGTCCTGCCCACCCCTTGGTCTCAGGACTTCTGACCCCCAGAACTGCAAGAAAATACATTTTTGTTGTTTTGAGCATTCAGTTGGCTGTGATTTATTACAGTAGCAATAAGAGACTAATATGTTCACTCCTTCAGTCCTATGTAGAAAGGGCTTCTCAAACCACAGTGAGCAGCCATTTGGGATCTTGTCAAAATGCAGCCTCCTATTCAGTGGGTCTGGTGGTGAATCGCGAGACTGTGCATATCTAATATGCTCCCAGGTCCATGGCCCCACTCTGAGGAGGAATGGCAATGTCAAGACAAGAGAGAAATAGGTATTTTGGGCATAGAGTAGGTATATGTTGCATTTGTATGGTTTCCTCAAATTATATATTACAATGGCATTTATAAACAGAAATGCTGAGTCAGATACTGATAATGTTTCCTTTTAGTGACAAAGAAAGTGATATTCAGAAAGGTAAGCCACTGGCCCAGGCTATTCAGCTGGTCTATTATAGTTGGGGTATGACAGAATCAGTAGTGGAGCTCCAAGTTCTTTTCACTATGGCAAAGGTAATATTTAAAATCAATATCTAGAAACAACTAAGTACCTGTTAATTTGGAAGCATGAGTGTTACTTGAGGATGAAATGTACCAAGTGCCATGAAAGGACCATCGGCAATTCCTGTGGAATTTAACTGACACAACAATGGATGGGAAATGGGCATGAGCTGTTACTTGAGTTTTCCACTTTGAGACTTGACCAAAGTAATAACCATGCTTCAAACAATCTCGGATACACTTGTAGTGTGAGGCAAATTGCTTTGATACAACTATCTTGACAAGGAATAAATGTAAATTTCAGGAACTTAGCCACATTTTGCTATCTCTTCCTGAAACTATGTATTGTGTTCAATCTTTTTTTTTGGTATCATTAATCTACAATTACATGAGGAACATTATGGTTACTAGACTCCCCCCATCACCAAGTCCCCCTCACATACCCCATTAGAGTCACTGTCCATCAGAGTAGTAAGATGCTATAGAATCACTACTTGTCTTCTCTGTGTTGTACAGCCCTCCCCGTGCCCCCCTCTACATGAGGTGTGCTAATTGTAATGCCCCCTTTTCCCTGTTATCCCTCACTTCACACCCATCCTCCCCAGTCCCTTTCTTTTTGGTAACTGTTAGTCCACTCTTGGGTTCTGTGAGTCTGCTGCTGTTTTGTTCCTTTAGTTTTTTTTCTTTGTTCTTATATACCACAGATGAGTGAAATCATTTGATAGTTGTCTTTTTCTGCCTGGCTTATTTCACTGAGCATAATACCCTCTAGCTCCATCCATGTCGTTGCAAATGGTAGGGTTTGTTTTCTTCTTATGGCTGAGTAATATTCCATATGTACCACCTCTTCTTTATCCATTCATCTACTGATGGACACTTAGGTTGCTTCCATTTCTTGGCTATTGTAAATAGTGCTGTAAATAAACATAGGGGTGCATATGTCTTTTTCAAACTGGGCTGCTGCATTCTTAGGGTAAATTCCTAGGGGTGGAACTCCTGGGTCAAATGGTATTTCTATTTTGAGCTTTTTGAGGAACCTCCATACTGCTTTCCACAATGGTGGAACTAGTTTACATTCCCACCAGCAGTGTAGGAGGGTTCCCCTTTCTCCACATTCTTGCCAACATTTGTTGTTTGTCTTTTGGATGATGGCAATCCTTACTGGTTTGAGGTCATATCTCATTATGGTTTTAATTTGCATTTCTCTGATGATTAGCAATGCGGAGCATCTTTTCATGTGTGTGTTGGCCATCTGAATTTCTTCTTTAGAGAACTGTCTATTCAGCTCCTTTGCCCATTTTTTAATTGGATTATTCACTTTTGTTTGTTGAGGTGCGTGAGCTCTTTATATATTTTGGATGTCAACCCTTTATCGGATATGTCACTTATGAATATATTCTCCCATATGTAGGATGCCTTTTTGTTCTATTGATGGTGTCCTTTGCTGTACAGAAGCTTTTCAGCTTGATATAGTCCCACTTGTTCATTTTTGCTTTTGTTTCTGCCTGGGGAAATACGTTCATGAAGAAGTTGCTCGTGTTTATGTCCAAGAGATTTTTGCCTATGTTTCTTCTAAGAGTTTTATGGTTTCATGACTTACATTCAGGTCTTTGATCCATTTCAAATTTACTTTTGTGTATGGGGTTAGACAATGATCCAGTTTCATTCTCTTACAGGTAGCTGTCCAGTTTTGCCAACATCAGCTATTGAAGAGGCTGTCATTTCCCCATTGTATGTCCATGGCTCCTTTATCATATATTAATTGACCATATACATTTAGGTTAATATCTGGACTCTCTATTGTATTCCACTGGTCTGTGGGGTCTATTTGTGTGCCAGTACCAAATTGTCTTGATTACTGTGGCTTTGTAGTAGAGCTTTAAGTTCGGAAGCGAGATCCCCCCTGCTTTATTCTTCCTTCTCAAGATTGCTTTCGCTACTCAAGGTCTTTTGTGGTTCCATATGAATTTTAGAACTGTTTGTTCTAATTTGTTGAGGAATGCTCTTGGTATTTTGATAGGGATTGCATTGAATCTATAGATTGCTTTAGGCAGGATAGCCATTTTGACAATATTAATTCTTCCTAGGCAAGGGCATGGGATGAGTTTCCATTTGTGAGTGTCCTCTTTAATTTCTCTTAAGAGTGTCTTGTAGTTTTCAGGGTATAGGTCTTTCACTTCCTTGGTTAGGTTTATTCCTAGGTATTTTATTCTTTTTGATGCAATTGTGAATGGAATTGTTTTTCTGATTTCTTTTTCTGTTAGTTCATCACTAATGTATAGGAATGCAACAGATTTCTGTGTATTAATTTTGTATCCTGCAGCTTTGCTGAATTCAGATATTAGTTCTAGTAGTTTTGGAGTGGATTCTTTAGGTTTTTTTATGTACAATATCATGTCATCTGCAAATAGTGACAGTTTGACTTCTTCTTTACCAATCTGGATGCCTTATATTTCTTTGTTTTGCCTGATTGCCATGGCTAGGACATCCAGTACTATATTGAAAAACAGTGGGGAGAGTGGGCATCCCTATCTTGTTCCCAAATTTAGAGGAAAAGCTTTCAGCTTCTGGCTGTTAAGTATGATGTTGGCTGTGGGTTTACCATATATGGCCTTTATTATGCTGAGGTACTTGCCCTCTATACCCATTTTGTTGAGAGTTTTTATCATGAATGGATGTTGAATTTTTTCGAATGCTTTTTCAGCATCTATGGAGATGGTCATGTGGTTTTTGTCCTTCTTTTTGTTGATGTGTTCAATGTTTATTGAGCACCTACGTGTGCTAAAGCCCCATGCTAGGTACTATAGAATCAAATATAAATGAGACAGTCTCTGTGTGCTGGAATTTTACTGTATGTTGGCAAAGAAAGATATGCTGAAACCCCCAAATTTATGTTGTGATTCATACAATGATAGAAGAAGTTTGAAAGACTGAAGGAAGGGCTGATTAACTACAGAAGAAGAGAATGTGAAAGATGAGGGATATTGCTTTGTTTGGCCTCAAAGGGAGTTATACATATTACAAAATGTCTATTGAGATTAAAATTTTTTTTTCCATTTATTAAAGTCACAGATGCACAACCCTAGCTCTTCTCAATGTCCATATTACAATATTCTTACTCTATTTTGAGCAATAATAAACTGTCACTTCTATGGAGCCTGTTACTAATGCTAAGTCTGGCCCTATTTATACACTTTATGTCTTTAAATCTTTAAACTGCATTTGCAAAGTTAATATATTCCACTTCCTTTACAAGTATTTTCACCTAATAAAATCTAAGCACCAGCTAATCCTTATACATATAATAAATTGAACTTGTAAATACAATGAAGTTTAAGGTCACATAAATATTCCAACTCAGAAAGAGTTCAATTTAAAATCACAAGTCTAAGTCAATTACTCAATCTCCCATGTTAGAGTTATAAAGCTAAAGTTCTAATAGGATAAATTATTTTACACAATAAAAATAAATAAATAAGAAAAGAAATGCATGCATATTCCTTAATATCTACAATAGTATCTAAGGTTTTGATCATCCTAAACATTTTCCTCAACATTTGATTTTCCTTGGTTGCTCCCAATTTTAGGTAATTATGAATAAAACTGGTATAGACATTTGTTTGCAGATTTCATGTGAATATGAGTTTTCAAATAAAGTGGGTAAATAAGATTGCTGGATCATAAGGTAAGACAATGTTTAGCTGTGTAAGAGAATGCCAAACTATTTTCCAAAGGTGCTGTAGCATGTGTATTCCCAGCCAGCCATGAATGAGAGTGCCTGGTGTTTCGCATGCTTACCAGCATTTGATATTGCCAGTGTCTAGGATTTTAGATATTCTAAGAGATATGCAGTGGCATCTCACTATTGTTTTAATTTGCAATTCCCTAATGACAAATGACATAGGCATCTTTTCATATGCTTGTACACTAGCTCCCTTAGTGAGATGGCTGTTCAGATCTTTTGCCCATTTTTCAATTGGGCTACCTGTTTTCTTACTGTTGAGTTTTAACAGTTATTTGTATTTTCAGATGAAAGTCCTTTATCAAATATGTGTTTTGCAAATATTTTCTCACTGCCTTTGGCATGTCTTTTGATTCTCTTAATAATCTTTCACACAGAAGTTTTTAATTTTGGTAAAAATCCAATTTATCATCCTTGCATGGAATGACTTTTGGGGTTATATCTAAAAACTCATGGCCAAACCCAAGGTCACATACATTTTCTTCTGTTTTCTTATAGAAGTTTTATATTACTGTGCTCAGTATTAGGTCTGTAATCATGAAATAGTAGAAAATATTTATATATAGAACTCTGTCCTATATATAGAACACAGAGATCCTAAATCTCTTGAAATTGATAAGAATGTCTTTTGTTCTGATAAGAGAACTCTTGGTGAGCTCCTGAATCAGGGAGTCTGCTCAGCAGAAAGACCAAGCCACGATGAGAAGCTTGGAACTTTCAGCCCCACACTCATTCTCCAGAGAGGGGAGAGGGGCTGGAAATGCATTATGCCTATGCGGTGAAGTCTCCATAAGAATCCCTAAAGTACAGGGTTCAGATAGCTTCCAGGTTGGTGAATACCCCCACGTGCTGGGAGGATGGCATACCCCAACTTCACAGGGACAGAAGCTCCTGCATTCAGGACCTGTTTGGACCCCACCCTATGTATCTCTTCATCTGGCTATTTACCTGTATCTTTAAGTTTGTAATAAGCCTATACAAGTAAGAAAGTGTCTCCCTGAGTTCTGTGAGCTGTTATCATGGGACTTAGCTCATTTTAACTTAGGGGTCTGTGTTCCCTCTGGTTAGTGTCAGAATGGAATTGAATTGTAGGACACTCAGCTGGTGTCAGAGATTTGCTCAGAAAACCCACACATCTGGTCACAGATGTGTTCTGTGGGTGAATAGATGAAAACTGCATTTTTCATTATAGTAGTCCATTTGAGTTAATTTTTGTGACAGGTATAAGGTTTGTGGGTCGCAGTTGAGCTGCTGCTTCCTCCTCTCCTCCTCCTCCTCCTTCCTCTTTTTTCTCATATGGACATCACAATTTGTTGAAAAGGCCATCTCTTTTCTTCACTGAATTGCCTGTGGCTCTTTGTCAAAGATCAGTTGCCTATATTTATGTAAATCTATTTCTGGACTCTCTTTTCTGTTCCATTAGTCTGTATGTCTATCTTTTACTGATACCATACCATCTTAGTTCCTGTAGTTGATAGTAAGTCTTGCGATCTGGTAGGGTCAACCCCCAACTATATTCTTTTCCAGCATTATGTTGGCTATTCTGGGTCTTTTGCCTTTACAATTAGTTCATCAATATCAGCAAAATAACTTGCTGGGAATTTGATTGGTATGTGTTGAATCTATGGATCAAGTTGGGAAGATTGACATCTTAACAGTAATGAGTCTTCCAATCCATGAACAGAGTAGTCTCCATTTCCATAAATCTCAATTTAAATACATTAAATAATGAAAGGAATCTATTTGAGCACATAATTGATATTTTCCAGGGTAACATAGCCTTCAGGCATAATTCATGCAGAGCTTCATGTTTTATACAGGGCGCTTGTTTGCCCCACAGACTTCCCTCATAAAGCTAAACTGACCTCAAGTAATCCAGGCCTCTTACTATCTACCACACAGTCCAGAGCCTTTGAACAAGAAATTCCAGCCCTGATTTGACTAGCAGAGGTCATACGCACATTCTTAAGATAGTATTTCTGTGTTAAGTCCCATATCCCAATCCAGATACTAGGTATCAGGCAGGGATGGAGTCAGCTTCCCTAAAAGCCCATGGATTTCCAGATGGAAACAGGGTACAAATTCATAGTGTGTATACCAGCTGACCTGTGATGGCCAGTAAGACATGATAAACCAACTCCAGCTGTTCCTTCCCAAGCTCCTTGTGGGACAGCTCATTCCTCAGCAGCTTCAGCTCTCATGACTTTGCAACATTCATCTTTGGAACCCACTTGGGGGTTCCTTTGGGACCAAAGAGGTGAGTTTAATTTGGTCACCTGTGCTGAGGCTGTGGAACAATGGGATTTAGACCACTACTTATCAGGAAGCACTGCCTCTAACCTGAGGTCCAGAATGGGAACTACAGGCTACTTGTTTTACTGTATTTCCCAGATATTGAGGTTTTTTTTTATACACTGAAGGTCTGTGGCAACCCTGCATTAAGCAAGTCTGTTGATGCCATTTTTCCAACAGTATTTGCTCACTTTAGCTCCCTATGTAATATTCTGGTAATTCTTACAATATTTCAAACCTTTTTGTTACTATGATTTTGTTGTATGATCTGCGATTACAAGTCTGACTATGGTTCGCTGAAAGCTCAGATGATGGTTAGCATTTTTTAATTAAGGTGTGCACATTTTTTAAAGATATAACATTATTGCACACTTAATAGACTACAGCATAGTGTAAACATAACTTTTAGATGCTCTGGCAAACCAAACAATTCATTTGACTCACTTTATTGTGGTGGTCTGGAACTGAACCTGCCTATCTCTGAGGTATGCCTGAATTCCCTTTAATTAATTTTTTTATTAATGGTTTTGTAGAAGTATAATTTATACACCATAAATTCACTTGTGTGAATTCAGTGATATCTTAGTGTATCTACAGAACTGTGTAACCATCACCACAATCTCATTGCGAAACTTTTCTATTCCCACCCCCCAAAATAAAACTCATGATTGCTTATGGTCACTCCCCATTCCTACCCTCTGTTGCAGGCAACTGCTAATCTATTTTCTGTCTCTATAGAATTGTCTCTTCTGGGCATTTCTTACAAATGAAGTCATAAGAAATGTGGTTTTGTTTTGGTATGGCTCTTTTGCTGAGCATAGTATTTTTGTGGTTAATCCACATGTTAACATGTATTAGTAGTTCTTTATTTTTATTGCCAAATAATATTTCATTGTATGGATATACCATGATTTTTATCAATTCACTGAAACTATTAATTTTTACTGTTAGATCATGAAAATGTATTCTAGCTCAGAAAATGTATTCTGAGGAACCTTCCAGACATAGTCAGATCTAGGTTACCAGGATGGACTCCTATCTGCCCTTGGGGATATTTGGGAATTTTTGGTAAGCATTCTCTCCCTGAAGTGGACTCAAAGCTTCACAGAGTGGGAATCTCTGGTTAGGAATCCTAGGCACAGTAACTCATGGCTCAGTCTCTCCTAATCCACTGAAAATCAGGGGATAAGTATAGCATGTAGGGTCAGGAAAACCCTGGGCCAATCAGAGAAACATTCACCCCTTGGCACTCATCTGAGGGTGGCATAAGTAGAGGCTCTTTGTTGACAGGATGATGACAGTTCAGACCACCCAGCAACAAAACTTGAGAATGTCCAGCTTCTCATGCCTGGCAGCACCCTCAGTCTTGGTGAATTTACAAGTCTGCCTTTCTGCGTTTCTAGGATACCTTGGCTGGGAGAGGCCTGGAAACATTTGGATTACATAACTGGCTCTTATTTCCTTTGTCCAACATTTACTGAGCTCCTAATATGTGCTAGGCTATTTGCATATGTGGTTTAATTAAATTCTTTCAAGATCTTATAAAGTAGCTGCTATTATGCTTATTTTACAGATAGAAGAATTGAACCTCAGAAATATTAAGTTGTGTGTCCCAAATTACCCAGGCCGTGTGTTTCAGGACAGGAAAAGGACAGAGGCTGGCCATCTATCAGAATCACAGTGGGGAGGAGGCTTATGAGAGGAGGAAACCACCTGTTCAGTTTGAAGTACACGCAGTGGGATTCCATTCATTTCTGTTTCCCCAGTCCACACCATTGTCTGGCTTATACACTAGTTACATAAATAATTGAAAGGATCAGATAGTTCTTAAAATATATTAAACAATTAATACTCCATTCTGTTATGTTGAAATAGGTGACAGATAAATGAAAATATAAATATTAAGAGGCTCCCCAGGAACTTAAATGCTGTGAAAATAGGGTCATAGATTCTGAGCACTAGAACTACCATACTAGTTACTTTTACCAAACTATGCAGCTTCCAAGGCTTGATTCACACTTTTTCCTCTGCTCTAAGACTTGTCTCATACATTTTCCTTGCTTGAATCGTTCTCAACCTCTGTTTGAATAGCAAGCCCTTGGAGAGACCTTCCCTGACTACCCACTTTAAAGTACATTAGTTGGATTATTAGAGTGCCTGTCCTTAATCCTCAAGCTTTGATCACACTTCATGATTATGTAGTTACCGACTTGATCATTGTCTGTCTAGCCTCACCCCTTACACTGTAAGTTGCCTGAAAGCAGAGAGCAAGGCTGCTATAATCACCATTATAGACCTACCTGCTAGTGTACTAGCACTTAAGTGAATCGTTAACAATACCAGCAGTACATCACAAGGAAAAAAGACTTTTCTTTGTAACTATCTCAGGTGACATGTTAACCAAACTTACTGTGGTAAGCATTTCACAATGTATATGTATGTCAAGTCACTATGCTGAACACAAACTTATCCCGTGTTGTCTGCCAATTATATCTCGATTAACCTGGAAAAATTAATTTAATGTAATTAAAAGTAAAAAACAAAATGACATCAGCAGTAAGACTTGGAGCAATAACTTCCAAGACCACTTTCAAGTTCCTTAAATATGGTAGGGAGCTGCCACTTTGTGAGAGTTAACACATATCATGCGCCAGCGGGCTGCTGGGTACACACAGTCAGGCTCTACTTACCCCACTTCAGTCTTGCAGCTGAAATTGATCCACTTGGAAGCTCTCTAACTTTGCCTCAGACTCATAAAGCTATTGTCTTGATGGAGACAAGTTAGCATATCCATCTCTAGACACCTCAGATTTAACCACTCTAAAAAGTCCGAAGAAGGAGCATTTTAAATTGTAAAGGAAACTGCTCAACTGCTCAGCTATTTTTTGTTGTGTTTCAGTCTTACATATACATCTGCCTTAAATGAAGTTCCAGGAGCTTTAGTGGGGCACAGGAAGTAATGCCTAGAAAATGTTTCATTGGCTATGAAGCATCTAGAAGGCTAAATGAATGCTAAAGCACTAAAAAGCCCTAGCAATCTTTAATGCAATATTAAATCAAGGAAAGGGAGACTTCCAAATCAGTATTTTGTCTTGCCTTCCTAGTTTCTGAGGGAGGAAGTATTTAAAGTGTTGTAGTAGATACTGATAAATTAATTCCCAGTAAGCAAGTAGTGTAATCACTTTGCCCTGAAACTGGTGACATCCATTTCTCTACTCGAATGAGAAAAATGAGTTATGTGTTGTCAAGGGTGAAATTTGTCCCTTCCCCTTCAAGCGCCCTGAGATCACGTTCATACTGCTGAAGCTCCAACACAGGTGAGTGGAATCAACTCTCCCACCAGCCTTTTCCCTCTCTTCAGAGGAAAATGAAACAGATGTAAAGCTCCTTGCTCAAACTACCACTTTGTGTTGCAAAACTGAAATGGCAAACAGCCATTTTCCAATGAAGTATAAATTACCTGAGGGAAATTCTCTGGAAAGATCTGCAGTAAGAGATGTGAGTTTCAAACTTCCTCTGGATTCATTTCTGATCCAAACAACTTTCTCTTAATTTCTGTGTGGAGAGCAGAAGTTCAGGGCATTTGTTGCATAATGTGCAAGCAAGTCATTGCCCACTTTCTCAAATGGACCTAAAGACAATTGGCCACCTGCCCTTCACTTAATCATCTTTTTAAGAACATAATTTGAAAAAGACTAGTAATTAATTGCCACATAAGCTTTTACATCAAAGACTTACACAGCCATATTTTTAAAACTTGGATAAGAATGCCTAAGGAAGGAGGTTTAAAATTGGTTCACAAATTGTGAAGGAACATTTGCTTGTTACATTTAATTTGCTTTAAATAGCATGCAGCCCTTTTTTCCTTTTGGGCTTTGAAAATACATGTTGGGCAGCTATTCCATATTTTCAAAGTGTTTAACGATGAAGTAACTTAAATATTTGTAATATTATCGATTAATGTCACTTTAATTGTTGTTTACTTTTTGGAGCTTCTTTAGGTATCAGTGATGCTTTTTTAAATATGCTCTTTTAATGCCGGTAATTAAATTTCTTAAGTAACTAAAATAGAGACAGGATTTACAACGAGGGGGAATTTTTATATTAATATTGAAGTCAGAATGTTAAGAACCTACATTACAGTAAACTTGCAAATTTTTATAATAGAGGCAAGGACAAAGTTTGCCTTGAAGGGTTTGCTTGGGAAAGCGGTGGTTTACACCATGACATCTGATTTCATGTGTTTGTGCCAAGGGTGTTTCCTTTTTGTCTTTTTCCTTTTTTATAGGCAACAGTAGGGATATGTTTAATATTGATGAGTTTGACCTCCTGGGAGTTATAGTATATGTACTCATTTTGAATACAAATGCTGTTTGATTTATATGGTAAACACACAGACTTCTGGAGATTAGCATTTTAATCAGTTCCAATCTCTTAGTATTTTCTGAGTCTCCCACCTCACCATTTTGTCAAAAAAAGTTTGAAAAATGAATTTCTGAAATGACAGCTAGTATTCTCTCCTACAAAAGCAAGGTATGCATGAAGTACGAAAGCAGAGCTAAGTGTAGTAACCCTTCCTAAAACTATGTGCTCAAGACATGAACAGTGTTAACGGTGATTAATTATTAAAGAACAATCCATTCAACAAATATTTATTGAAGAGCCATGCTTCTGCACGCAGTTTGGGGTCTTGATACTAAAGCACCTCTGAACTGGAGTTTGGCTTCATTTTTACCCAATTTAAACTTTTCTTTTTTAAACTTTTCTCCTGGCAGGTACCTGAGCTTTGAGTTCGGAGTGCATCTTCCAGCCTCGGAGTTTTTCGGCGGGAACAATGCATTCGATTTGCACGGTAGAGATTAAAGTCGCTCAGATAGAGGAAATCTTTTTCGCGCCCAGCTTCAGCGAAGAGCCGGGCGCAGGCGGAGGGGGTGGCGGGCGGGGAGCCGGCGTCGGGCTGCATCCCGCGCATCCATTGGCGGGCGCAGCGCGCCGCACTGAGCATGTTCGCGCCCGGCCGGGCCAGGGCCGCAGCCTCAGCCGCGGGAGCCGCGCATTGTGCTCAGCGGCGGCAGGTGCCAGGCGGGCCGGCGGGGCGCGCGGCTGCCTCCTCTCCCAGCGGCTCGCCTCGCCGCCTGTCTGGCCCGGGAGTCTCCTCCGCCCGGGCCGGGGGCGAGGACGGCGGAATGGCCTGAGTGCCGGAGGGGCGGCGGCGCAGCGGCGGGATCGCAACATGGGGAACCAGGATGGGAAGCTGAAGAGGAGCGCAGGTGATGCCTCCCACGAAGGCAGCGCCACCGAGGATGCTGCTGGGCCCAGAGAGGTGGACGCCACAAAGAAGGGGAGCGGGGACAGGAAGGCGCCGGGCAAGCATGGAAAGGGGGGAGGGGGCGGCGGCGCGGAGCCGGGCAAGAGGAAGAGCAAGTCGGACTCCAGAGCCTCGGTGTTTTCCAACCTGCGGATCAGGAAGAACCTGTCCAAGGGGAAGGGAGCCGGGGGCTCCCGCGAGGATGTGCTGGACTCCCAGGCCTTGCAGACCGAGGAGCTGGACAGCGCTCACTCCCTGGTCACCAAGACCCCGGACCTCAGCCTGTCGGATACCGAGTGTGCCCACCCATTTGAGGTGACCCGTCCAGGTGGTCCTGGGCCAGCAGAGCCTGCGGTCGGGGGCAGGGTGGTCGCCGAGGATTTGGAAACTGCGGCCGGCGCACAGGATGGACAAAGGACCAGTTCGGGCTCCGACACGGACATCTACAGCTTTCACTCGGCTACAGAGCAAGAGGATTTGCTCTCAGACATCCAGCAGGCGATCCGCCTGCAGCAGGAGCTCCACCTTCAGCAGCAGCAGCACCAGGGACCCGAGCAGTCCGCAGCGCTCCCCGCCACCTCCCCCCAGCCCGGGGCCTTCCTGGGCCTGGACCCGCTACTGCTGAGGCCGAGCGGCGCGGCCGCGGAAGCGCGCGGCAGTCCGGACACCGAGCCGGCGCTGTCCGCACTTTCCGACCTGCCCGAGAGCGCGGCGCCCGAGCCCCCGGTGCCCGAGCCGCCGACCCCCGGAGCCGGCACCGCCTCGGAAGCGCCCGGCCTGCCCGAGGCCCAGCGCGCGGACGGCGTCGCTCCCTGGCCCACCGCCTTCCCGTTTCCCGAGCCTGGCCCGGGGCTGGGCGCGGCTAGGGTCCCCGCGCCAGGGGGTGGGGACACGGATGAGGAAGGCGAGGAGGACGCTTTCGAGGACGCCCCGCGAGGCTCTCCCGGCGAGGAGTGGGGCCTGGAGGCAGGAGCGGCCCCGCAGAGGCTGGACGCAGAGCCCGACGACGGGGAGAGAGCCCCTGGCGCCCTCGCGGCCGCCTCCCTGCCCGGCAGCCCCGCGCCTAGCCCGCGCTGCTTCAAGCCCTACCCGCTCATCACCCCCTGCTACATCAAGACCACCACTCGGCAGCTCAGCTCCCCCAACCACTCCCCGTCTCAGTCCCCCAGCCAGAGCCCCAGGATCAAGCGGCGCCTTGAGTCCGCCCTGCGGGGCCCCAGAGCGGCCCTCGCCCCCTCAGTCGCTCCTGCCAAGAAGCACCAGGTGGACGGCGTCCTCTCTGGCGGCCTTAGCAGCTCCGGGGACTGGAACGTTTTCACAGGTGAGTGCGCCCCGCCACCCGCCTCCGGTGCAGGTCGCCTGCCAATCAGGGCCTTTCCTGCCGCCCGCCCTCCCAGGCTCTGAAAAGCTGTGACCTGCTGGTGGCCTCTCCCTTCTTTGGAGGCAATCCGTTTAAGTCGGTCTCTGCCCACCCTCTTATCGAAATTTCTATTAATGTAAACGGTCTAAAAAGGGACAACTTAGTCATGTCTGTCCTAAGTCATTTCAAGAAAGGGCTATTCTGTCCAGTTTTGCAAACATCCACTGATCTCTATGTCCAGGGTCAGGCCAGGCAGGTGAACTCCCTTTTTGCATCCTTAGCAAGCTGTCATTCTCTGTCCTTCCTCATCCCCACAGCGTTAAAAAGAACAAAATTATGCATGGTCCTTTGACAAGAGTCAGTGTTGGAAACGAAATCTTTAATTATAGCACTAACCAAAGGTGATCTCCGACTGCTTTAATGTATGTACAGATATGGATGGATATAATAGTAATAGGTAGTTTCTATCTGGGTAGACTACTTAAGAGAAGTTATATGGTTGTTGATGCAACATAATCTGATACATGCTATTAGAAAATAAATAAGTAATGAAATAGAATAGTAGCAATAATTTTCATTTGGTTTCATGGTCCAACCAAAACACGGTATAGCTTGGAGGATAGTGAAGGTGAGAGGGCTCAAAGTGGAGGGTGATGCAACTTAGACCTCTGTTAGAGACTCTGACAGGCACCATAAAGACCAGCAAAAGGTGTTTTCCTGTGGTAAGTATCAAATAGTGTAATGAGTTTATCTTTGTTTATAGGCTTATGGATCCCTAGGACTTCTTAAGCACTCTCAGGTAGAGTGCCAGTTTGTTTCATGTTTACCAACTTAATTATGAAATGAAATAGTGTAAGAATTTAGACAGTAGGTAAAAAATAAAAACTTACGCAAGGAGTGGTATATTTGTGGTAAATACTTGAATGATTAACATACTCAAATGTAATTTGAACAGCTTAAAATCTTATATTACTTTCATAGAGAGGTTGTCTATAAAGCACTTGACACATTTCTCAATGAACATGGCTATTTAGTTAGCTGAATGCTGTAAGCGTTGTGGCGTTAACTTTTATTGACCACATTTTAATTTTCATCTATGGGCTTTTATTTTACATTCGTAGATGCTTAACTTAAGAGTAGCCTCTTCTATTTATTTTACATGCTTGCTCTCTTTCTCTCTTTTTTTTTTAACCTCTCCTCCCTTTCCTTTATTGTACAGGGTAAGTGAAAAGAAATGTTTATTTTCTGATCCTCATTAGATAAATTGTGAAGAAATAAAAAACAAAAATAAACATAAAACCCCAACAAAGACCATTTTTGAAAGAAGAAGATTGGAAAGTTTTTGAATTAATTTTTGTGCATTCAATGTTGGTAAGAAATGTATTTCCATTTCTAGGTAATATTTATATATATTTTTCTAAAAATGGAAATGTCACTGTAATTAAGACTATAATTCATTAATATTAATGGTTGCTCTTCCCTGTAGCACTAGACTTTGGATATATATTCATTTCATTCATTTAACAAATATATAGGTATAGGTACATTCATATAGATATACTGGGAAGCCACATTGTGCCAGGCAATATGCTAGGTGGTAAGAGATATTTAAGATCACCAAGTCGTGGTTCTGCCTTTGCACAGCTTCCTAAGTGAACAGGAACACAGAGAGATAACCAGTACATGCTGGGGGAGCATCAAGTGTACAGAGACCTACCTCCTTGGCAGGGGGGCTGAGGGAAGAGGACTTCACAGCAAGATTGATTAGAGTCCTGAAGATCATAGGGCCTGACATTTTGTTTTCCTTGAGAAAAAGGTGTATTCTTGTAGCTTTCATTATATCTTAATTTGCTGATTATCTCCAGATTTGAAATTTTGGGGCTCTGTTCAGGAAGTATCTGGGTTTGTTGACTTCTCCAGGAAGAACTTTTTTTTTTTTACTATGTAGAGTAAATGTGCAGAGTTCATTGTTTTAATATGGGCGCCACTTTGTATTGGAGGGTGGGATATAGCTGGTCAGTGACCAGTAGACACAGTCACTTTCTTTATTAAAAAAAAAAATTGGTAGGTTTAATCCAATCTTGTAACTGGTGGGGGAAGTGGAGGTAATGGGATGAAATAACTTTCTCAAGGTCACAGTGATTCGTTCAGAGGCAGAACCAGAAATAGAAGCTGAGTCTCCTGATGCCAGTCTCAGTGTCCTCACTTATTGCTCGTTATTGGATTTCAACACTGTAAGAGAACATATGGAGTAAAAACTGTTTTAAAAAAATATTATAGAATTTAAGGACTTACGAAATTTTCCAGTTCCTATTTTTAAGAAGGTGATTTCATTTAATTGCTGATTGTCTGGCCTTCCTTGAGCTGGATTGAAGGGTGAACCAGAGTTTCTCTAGGTCACCCTCATGGAAACCATTCTTATGGTGGGAAAGTGAATCCACATTGACACAGGAACCTGATTCTCAGCTGTTGTCTGTTTTCTTGTCATCTGCCATCACATTTGGTTCTTTACCATTTTCTGCTATTTTATGGGTGTCTTGGAAATTACCAGAAGCCTGGGGAGCACTAGCATTCTCCTTAGGGAAATTGTTTTTTTTTGCCTTAATTTTGCTTCTCTTTGGATCAATTGATTGCCAGCTGCCTTTGAAGCAGGTGATCGTTATATCTATAAGCTTCCATAAACATCTTTTATTTTTAAGCCATAGAATGAGGGTTGTCAGCTCAGGAGCAGATTTTTTCACATTTTATTGCCTTCCAAACTAGGGAGAAAATTCAAGTGAAAAGACATCTCCATGGGAAGTGTTTGTGTTTCCTTGGTAGATACAAAAACATTTAGCAGTGATGGAGACCAAACTTTATCTTGTTTTAGCTGTGATGATGTCTTAGGTCATTGCATTGAAACAGCGCACAGTCCATTTGTTTGAAATACATCTTTTTCAGTGTTGAGTAGAAAATTTGCTTCTGGAATTTGAGAGGGTCCTTTGCACATTAAGTCTAGCAGAAGCTTGTTGTTAGAGTTTTGCAGTTAATTAAAGTTTGGGCATGTCAAATGTTAAATTTGTGATGCTACATCACTTTGATAGGAATTTTCCAAGTCAATTACATGCTTATCTGTCTTTTTTAAAAAAATACATGAAATAAAAGTTTAATCTACTTTAAAGGCTTAACATCATCTTCTGGCTCATCATTGTTACTTCTTGTGAAAACATTGGTGATGCTCTCAACTCTGAAGTGTGTAGGCTGGTGGTTCCAGCCTGACGCTTCTGAGTTTTTATATCAATGTAGCTTTCTAGACTCTTCCCTTTCTGTCCACTAGTTATTCTTAGATCTGTCTTTAGTCTCATCTCCTCCAACCCTCATTATTTCTAATTTGGTTTTTGTGATCAATTTGTTTTTAGTTTGTAAATCCTATAAATATGTTAGCAATATTTGTTGTACTTCTAAATGCCAGGCTTTGTGGTCATGCATACATTATTATCTCTAATCCTTACAACAGTCTTTAAGTATTGCTGGTTATCCTAATTTATTCACTAAGTAAACCAAGGCTCTGATAGGTGAAGTAACTTGCCTAAAGGTATTAAGCTAGGAAATGGTCCATTTAGGATATGTGCTCAAAAATCAAATCTGTTGATAATGTGTACAAAATAAAGCCAAGTACATAGGTGAGCTTCAGAATGATTAGCTGATTAATAAAGGGCTTGGGCATTAGAACTTGGATTGTGTGACTCATTTTGGCTTTTCTAAAGGTTATCTTGATTTCTACATCTATAGAGAGAAGAACCCATTCTAGGAGTATGGATTTTATTCAATAGCTTGTTAAATTATTAGACTGTGAGCAGCCTTGATTCTAGCAGTTGCCTCTGACAGAGTACAGAAGTCTAGTTATTGCCCAGTAAATGAATGAAGGTCGGAAGTAATCTGTCCTACTACAGCAGGGGAGGAGATTAGAAGAATGTGGTCTTTTTCCCTGTAGCTTGCCTTCCTGGGATCCAGACATCAAAATAGAATCTGCCAACCTAAGCTGGTGCTAGGAGCCCTGTTCTTAAATCCTTTTAGTATGAAACATCCTTCCTCTTGTTTTAAGACTGTGTTTGAATTGCAGTCAAGTACCCCAACAGCTTCAGTGATGGACTTTAATGATAGCTTTTTGAGCTGAGGACTGGCCTAGTTTTAAGTGCATTTAGGCATTTGGATATAAGCCATGCATATTTGGAATTGAACAGGTGCTTTTAGAGCTGTGTTTCCTTCTGGTTCTATTAAAAAGGTGCTGAGCATAGACAGTTGGGTGATTATAGCAGCTGTAACTATTAATTCTAGGTAAATTTGCATCCTAGCTTTAGTGTTGAGTTAAGTGACTCTCAAGTAGTTTTTTCTCATATGTATGAAGGTTGGGGACTAATTTCAAGTTAATAATATTAAGATGAAATGAAATAGTGTTTACAAAACCTCTACAATTCTGCCCAGTACCTAGGAGGCACAGAATTGGTGCTATTTGCTTTCCTGTCCTGGTTTATTGACTTAGTAAACTTCATTATTCAAAGTGGTTCAAACCAAATTTGTTAAAATAGCTCTGAAATTGTATACAAAAACTTGGCAGGATATAATCAGATACTAGTTGAAAATTAGTATTTCTAGTCACTAGTGTTTTGCAGGTTATTTTATGCATTGTGTTTTCTTTCTTTTAGCATTTTCTATGATTGTAAGCACTTTTGTCACTTTATCAGAAAATTTGGTTTTCTTGGATCTTTGCTTAAGGAGCGCATGTGTTAGGGGTGTCGCTGTGTGATTAGGGGGAGGTACTGATTTTTAGAAGAGGGGTGGGGAAGATGAGGCAGCAGGCTGCACCCTCAGTATTTATATATTCTGTGTAACATCTGGCTACAACTGCCTGACTTTGCAGCCTTTGCCTCCCACGATTTCCTTCATAAACTTGCTGCTTAAGACAAGTTAATCTGCTTACTGTTCTAGGAACATGCACTTCATTTTCCTGACTCTGCGCCTTTGTCTTGCAGTTTTTACCCTCGAGAACACACTCTTTGTCTCTCTTAGCATCTGCAGAGGGCTGATTAATTTTCCATTTTCTCTTTTCTGTCTTCTAGCTAGACCTAACCGGCCATCATCTGGATATCTCTGTACTTACTATGTCATATTACATAAATTTCCTGGATTTAGGGATCATATGGTGGTTTTATTTCCATTTCCTTCTGCTTTTCCTTCCTCCTTGCCTGCTCATCTGATTCTATCCATTCGTCATCTACTCAGCTATCAGTCCATCTACAAATATCTATTCTGTGCCTACTGTGTGCTAGTCAGTAGCATAGGCACTGAACATAGGAGGTCTTTATGAATACTTGTTCTCCATTTTTAAAAATAGGCAAGTGGGGTGCCTAGGCTTTCTGTTGGCAACTAAAATTGCCTATTGCATTAACCTGGCAAAATACTATCACTTTTGGTTAGTTGAAATGTGTTATTTTCATTGAGGTATGATTGAAATCAGTGGTGACAGTAGGATGATACTTTGATAGCTCTTGTGTTGAGAGAACATCTATCCCTATTTTTGTTGGTTGATTTTAAAATAGCAATGATAGTACAATAACTCTGAGCTTCCTGATATAAATTTTATTGGCGTTGAAAGAAAAAGTAAAGGAAATAGGGAAAATTTCATTAGTTTGTTCACTCCTGCTTTTGCATTATAAGTAATAGCCTGACGTTAATGAAACTTAGCATTAAGGGCCCATTAGTAAGCAAGAAGTACTGCCTGTGATGTGATAGTTATTGGATATAATTTTAGTGACTTCCAAGGCTTTTTTATATTAAAACTATGAATATATGACAAATAAGACTTCCAATTTGAAACAGTAGTAATAAAAAATATTATACCATCAAAATTATAAGAACAAATAATCACAGTTACTGGATGGTATAAGAGGATGCTGACCATGCTGGGGAGTTGTTATTCTTTGACACTATGGGTGAGAGTAAGAGAAAATGTATGTCTTCCTCCTTTCCAGGGATGTACTTGGAGATACTGATTTGACAGGAAAATTGCTGCCAATTGTCTGTTATCCAGTCAGTCTCCAGCATCCCCCAGGCCCACTGGAAGCTTTATTATCTGTTATACCAGAGCTACAATGGGCTGAAAATAGTTGTTTTATTTTCATGGGAAATGGAATAATTTCCTCACAAAATTAAGCTTTATTTTGTTTTAAGCATAAGCTTAACAATGTTTAAACCCTACTCAGTTGGGTCTCTTTTATACTTCCAGCAGAAGGATTCCTTGCTGTAGTCGTCAGTGATACAGTGGACATGTGTGGAAAATAAATCTGTGTCATCTGAATGTTGCCTTTCATACACAGAAAAGAGAAGAATGATGGTTATCAGTAAGTCAGTAGCAGCTCTATGGTAATTGTAGAGGCTGAGAAGTCTTTCTGTGCCTCCCTTTTTAGGCACCCCACTGATTGCCTCTAAGACAGGGGGCAGTAACTTCTCACTCAACTTGGTACCTTGGTTTCCCAGGTGGCAAAAGTGACCAGCTTCCTCCAAGTCCCATCCACCCTGCAATCCTATGGAAGTGATGGCTCTAGCGAGCCTAACAGTGGTAGTTCGCATATGTGGAGCTTTTCATTATGTAAAGGCTGAAGAAATTCCCTATGCTGGAGGATCCTTTTGTACCAGGGGTGAAGATGCCTTGGGTATCCACAATGGTTTGTGGTGAGAGAGTGGTTTTGACCTTGATAGTTCTGAAGGAGATTTGGGTTGGTTGGGCTGCCATTATTTCATGTGATGTTAGGACCTTGTGTTTTTGAACACAGAGGTAGTGGTTGTGTGCAGTGGGTGGTGACCTGTTCTATGGAAACATGAAAGGGGAAGCTGTGTTGTACAGTGTATGACCCAAGGATTTTGAGTATATGGAGTCTTTCTAATATTGGCACCAAACGCACTAAGCAAGTCCTAATAGGTCCATTATTTACGACATAGGTTGTCTTCCTATCATCGCAGTGATTATAGGCTTTTCATTTTCCTTTTAGTTTAAACTGCTCCATAAATGTAAAACTATTCTCTTACTTCAACATACCTTAGTATGTTGGTTTTTGTTGTGTTTTCAATTTCCCTGCTATTACATATACTTAAATAATATTTATGGGTCTATAGTATTATATTTAGAAAATTTTTCATTGACATTAAAACTTTCTTGGACACCAGAAGTCTAAATGGTTTTGAGAGCTCCTAGGTTTTTACTTTTTTAAGAGAGGTTTTATTGGCCTTAAACAAGTGCAGCTTGTATTTAAGCCCATTAAGCAGCAAATGGACTAGAATAGAACTATTTCGGGACCCAAAGTAAATGTGTTTGAATACTCTGTGGAAAGTTTTGTAAGCCCTAAATCTCTTCATTATTCACGAACAAGTCTTATCTTTTAAAAGAGTTATATACACAGTGGGGTAACAATAGAGATTATTTTCAGCAACTCATTTTTTAACCTATCTTCTTATAGGTAATTGGTCCCTCTTCCTTTTCCTCCCCTGCCCCAACACCTTTTAATGCTGTGGACCACTGTTTGCCTGTTTGGAGAGCTAAGATATGTGAATTCTCTATGGGAGGTGTTACATTTTGCAGCTACTCAAGATGTTCTGCAAGGCGATTATATCTTACTATCCTTGCAATGCTATTTTGGTTAAATGGCTTTGAGGGTATAACAAGATTGGATTGTTTCTTGGCAGTTTATTTCAGGGTATAGGATTTGATCTGTGTCTATTCTGTTTTTTTAAAAATCAAAAAATGTGTTGATTCTGTTGGATCCAGTATAAGGGGGTGGACATATAAGGTTAATAAGAACTGCAAGATTTAGGTGGAGAGACATTCATCTGGGCTGAAAATGTCTTATAAGTGAAAAAGTGGTTCTGGAAGCCTTTTATCTCTGACTTGAATTATTTCTCCAAGGACCCTCATTTGGCCCTGAATTCATGGATCATTATCACTAGCATCTGCTTGTGGATAATAAAAGCTGGGCATGTGGTCGGGTTTATAGCTTTGGGCTAAACCTTTAAGGCTGAGCCACCAGTTTCTTTTTGTACTCACCTCTTAGCTACATCCCCAAGTAAAGTTACCACCAGATGTTGGGTTTGTGTCTCTTGCTCCTGTCTCTCTCCTGGGCATCAGGCACGTCCACTTAGCTAGCACAGGTGTAGGAGTTTCTCTGTCTAAAACTATACTTAGTATTTTTCCCCATCCTTTAAATATCTTCCTCTAGGGTCCCAATCTAGGTATTGCTGTCCAACCTTGCCATGTTCCTATATTCTTCCATCCCTTCACACTGCAACTACACATCATTATATCATTTTGTCTATTCTTAAATGTCTCTTTAGTAAATCTTCTAATTTCTGTTCCCATTGCCTTCACACTTCTGGAACAGATCACTCAACACTGAGATCCTCAGCCTTTTCCCTGGCGTCACTGTGACTTTTCTCCCATAATTCTCCCCAAAGCATGTGAGTGGACTATTTAAAATACAAAGATGAACTGACCAGTCCAGGTTAGAAACATTTCAGTGATTCCCTATTGCCCTGAGGCTAAAGTTTCAAATCTTTAATATGTGTGTGTGTGTGTATATAGTGTATATGTGCACACACATATGTAATTATATCATGTATTAGACATATATATTATATGTAATAATGCAATTGTACATTTAGTGATATATAATATCTATATATGAAACATATAGATTTGTACTTTTATGTATTAGCATTTGATGCTCTGCAGTTTTGTAAAGTCCCCCTTGCTGCTCAGTCTCTGTCCCTCACCCTGTGCTGAATGCATCAATCTTTCTTCAGATGCCTCATGGTCTTTTTAGTAGTTTAGTAATAATTGATACTCTGTCCCTGGGCTTGAGGAAAAAAGAGTGCACTTACTCATATCCCTCAATGCATGGCACGCCCCTATCATTAGTCCATGCAGAACTCTTCATTTTGTCCTTGTATTTATTCCCTGTGTAGGTTTCTGCTGGTCTTAGGGGAGAGCATTCATATGCAATTTTTGTAAGTGGAAATTGTGTAAAGCAAAGAAACTATGACCATTAATTTATGTGGAATAATTTTTGAGCATTCCAAGAGTCAAAAAATCACCTCTTAAGACTTTTCTGATACCTTAGGACACATCTTACTAACAGGTGCACAAAAATGGCGATAAGGCACAGATGCTCAGAATTCAGAGTCCTGCAGGGCTTAGATGCTGAGATGCTCCGAGTGCTTCCTGGGAAGGAGGTTGGTGGCACAATTCTCGCTTGCTCAGGATGTGCACTGTCTGCAGAACCAACCCTGAAACACAGTCATTTTTTTTCCACTTTTTTTGGTAAAACCAAAAATCCTCTGTTGTTTTCTTTTGTTAGCAAAAACAGGTCCTAATGTAGGTCTTTTCTAAAGTGAGGTGGCCTAACATGAACTTTTGAAAAGTGGGGAATACCTGTATTTGCATTTCTTATTCTGTCCCTTCTCATGGACATTGAGAACTGCTTTTATATAGGTTTGATTATTATCCTTGAAATTGTATATATTTTGTGGTATTTCTGTGTATGTTAAATTTTAGTTTGTGCAGACACTCTGAGTTGTAAACCTCATTCTGCTGCTTAAAAAAGAAAACAAAAAGCTCAGTAGCCTTTGGGGAAAAAAGAACTACAAACTTGTGGGTGAATATCAAGTTCTTTGCTTCCTTCTGCTATGTAATATTCCAAGGGGTGAGAGTTCTGGGTTGTACAACACCAGAGGGCACTGTCCTCCATTTATTGTATGTGAAAAACGTCCCTTAGAGTTGTTCAGTGTGGTAGCACTGGACATTCCCCATCTTATATTTAAGCATTTGCACAGGGGTGAACATTCCTGTTCTTTGCCTCCACAGACAATGTTTGGATGAATATTCCCATATGGGGTCCTGTGTGAGAATGTCTCTGGGATGTACATTCTCCCAGGAGTGATATTGCTATGTCATAAAATAAAGATATATTTGTCTAGGTACTGCCAGATTGGTTTCCACATTGCCCCCAGTATATACTCCATTAGCGCAGCAAATTAGTCATTATCATATTTTTTGAATTTTTACCAATCCAACGAGGAAAAAGTGGTAGCTCATTGTTTTACCTTTTACTTTGTATTTGTCTGATGGCTAACACCTTTGGGAAAACCTTTGTGTATTTTTAGCCATTTGTTTTACCCTTTTGTGATTTGCCTGTTTTTATCCCCTTACCTTTTTATACATCAGGGTTTCCTGACTTTTCTTGTTGATTCACAAGGGCTCTTTATATATTGATGTTAGTCTATTACCAATGGTAGGCATGTAATGAGTTGTCACTAAGCCTCCTCTGGTCTTTCCTTATGTCAGAGGCTAACATAAAAGTGATATTGCTCAGAGACCCTTGCAGGTTGTATTTCAAATGTGGTTTAGGTTTGATGAATTTGTGCCAGATTTGGAAGACCCACACTAGGCCTAAGACTGACTTCAGGTGTTTGTGCTTGCAAGAATAGCTGAGGAACCATCTGATTCTGGAGCAGGGGCAGCAGAGGCCTTGTGTCCAGGTAGGAGTTTCCCTGAGGCCCAGGCTGAGGCATCCCTGAAGGTGGTGGGAATGGAAGTAGAGGCTGGCGATGAGGCAACCTGAGCCTAGCAGCTGAAGTATGCTCTCGGAAAGCAGATGAAGGGACTTCAGATCAAACAAGAGGCAGCTGCTTCTTTGGTGGCCTGGTTCTAAGGTGTGATCTGTTGAGCAGTTTCTAAAAAGATTCTAGAATCTTTTTCTTCCATCCTTTCAAGAATGTGTAAAACACATTATTCCCTATAATAAGTCTCTTCCAACTTAAAATGTTTGAATTCTATGTAATCACTGGAATCTTAACATATAGAATCAATTTTGGATAAACATCTTCCCCTACTATTTCATCCCTCTTAAATTTGTTGTATTCCTGCTTTAACAGAAATGCTTTATTTTGATGTAATCACATCTATTTTCCCCCTACGTTTTGTGCCATTTTCTTCTCATTAAAGAAATTCATTCTTACTCCTTGGTCAAACATTCTGTCTTCCATACTCTTCTATTAGCTTTACCATTTCATTCTTTGCATTTGCGCCCTTGATATATCCAGAGTCCTGTTGAGTGTAAGGTGTAATGTAGGGTTTCAGTTTTATTCTCAACATGGCAAGCCAGTTTTTTCAGCATCATCTACTAAATCGTTTTTACTTGCTGATTTTTGATACCACTTTTATATCATTCACACATGTAGATAAGTATGTTTCTGAGAGTCCATACTTAACCATTTAAGTATATTTTTCTGTCTTCAGTCAGTACCACATGGTTCTTATAAATATGGCTGTGCAATACATCTGATTACTTAGAAGTGTCCCCTTTTTCAAAGTTGACTTCACTGTTGATGGAGCTTGTTGTCTTCCATATACATTGTTGGGTTTCTTAAAAAGTCTTCATGGTACTTGATTGACATTTTATTAAATTTGTAGACTGAATTGAGGACTACTGGCTTTTTAAATGTCATCTGACTGGGAAAGACCTTCTTATTTATTCAAGTCACCTTTTGCGTTTTAATAGTTTTAGACTTTTCTGCTCAGAGGGTTTGTGTCTTTGATGAGCTGGTGTCTGGATGCCTCATGCTTTATTACTACAGGGAATGGTATCTTTTGTATTATTTCTAGTCATTGTTGGGGTAAAAAAATGATTTTAGTGTCTCTCGGATGTACAATTTCCATTATGAATATTTTTAAACCTTAAGATTAGTTAGTAATATCTATAGTTTGTATTCAAGATTCTGACGTCAACTCCAAGGTGTGTGGATTTTCCCCCGTACTACTGAGAAATTCTCCGTGATGCCAGCTGGGTGTCCTATAATTCAACTCAATTCTGACACTGTCTACCTAGAGGTGGCTTCAGATCCCACAGGTGAAGGGCTCACTCCCATAAGACTGCCCTTTGTTCAGATGCCAATCAAAAGTCCAGGTTGTTATCTGGGCTTCTGATCTGCCAGATGTTCCAGTGGGCCCCTCTTGTGGTTCAATTAATTTGCTAGAGCAGCTCACAGAACTCAGAGAAACATTTTGCTTACTAGATTAGCTAGTTTATTATAAAAGGATATGAATCAGGAACAGCCAGATGGAAGCAATGTATGAGGTAAGGGCGAGGCACTCCCATGCTCTCTGAGCATGCCACTCCCTGAATCTTCATGTGTTCACCAACCCTGAATCTCTCTGAACCCAGTCCTTTTGGTTTTTTTTTTTTTTGAGAGGGCATCTCTCATATTTATTGATCAAATGGTTGTTAACAACAATAAAATTCAGTATAGGGGGGTCAACGCTCAATGTACAATCATTAATCCATCTCAAGCCTAATTCTCGTCAGTCTCCAATCTTCTGAAGCATAACGAACAAGTTCTTACATGGTGAACGAATTCTTACAGAGTGAATAAATTCTTACATGGTGAACAGTACAAGGGCATTCATCACAGAAACTTTCGGTTTTGATCATGCATTATGACCTATAAACAATCAGGTCAAATATGAATATTCGTTTGATTTTTGTACTTGATTTATATGTTGATCCCACATTTCTCCTATTATTATTATTATTTTTATTTTTAATAAAATGCTGAAGTGGTAGGTAGATGCAAGATAAAGGTAGAAAACATAGTTTAGTGCTGTAAGAAGGCAAATGTAGATGATCAGATGATCAGGTATGTGCCTATCAGATGCAAGATAAAGGTAGAAAACATAGTTTAGTGCTGTAAGAAGGCAAATGTAGATGATCAGATGATCAGGTATGTGCCTTAGACAAGGGCAGCAAGACATCCACGGATGCAGAACATTTCTCTCAAAGCAGGGGGGGTTAGGTTCTGAGCCTCACCTCTGTTGATCCCCAAATTCTCACCTGATGGCCCCCCTGCGACTGTGCCTGTCTTAGGTTGTTCCTCCCTTGAGGACTCTTACCCGTCTCTGGCTAACCAGTCATCTTCCGGGGCCATACAGGGAAATGTAAAGTTGGTAAGTGAGAGAGAAGCCATATTGTTTGCAAAGGTTAGCTTTTTACTTCTTTGCAGATTTATGCCCTGTGGCTTCTATGCCCAGCACTAGTCTCGAGGTATCTTTACCACCTGGAGGAATTATGATACTCGGTAAATTCGATATGAGGCACGAATTCTATTTAAGGGTTGTAATTAGGAAGGAAGAAGAAAAGCTATAGATGTAGCATATGAAGGAAACATGGGAGGATTGATTATTTCTTTGACATATCTTCTTGTGTAGTACCTTAAGTATGTATAGGTTTTAAACTACTAACTAATTTGCACACACATATTAACATAATAGGAATACGGTGACATAAACAAAGCAAATCTATAATTACCATCCATCTCCAGTGAAGCCAAGAAAACCATTTAGGCACCCTAGGCATTTGTGAGAATTTATCTATGATGTGATGGATATTGTCCAACTATACTTGAACCATCAGACAAATTAAAGCAGCCCATTTCTGGGATCTGTTCACATCCCATATGTTCTTTTAACCATAGATAGTCTATAGTCATGAGATTTTGGAGTGCTACAACTTGCACCCCTCCCAACTCCTGGTTGAGTTCCAACAGTACAGATCTGGTTAAATTTGTTGTCTCACTGTATGCACATGCCAGCCTAGACATCTCCCTCCTCATTCCTATGGCAAGTCCAGGAGACGGTGGGCTGGATGCAGCCACAACCGCAGCATCGTCCGGATCCCTGTGGAGGCTTTTTGATGATCATCCCCCTGCACAAGTCCTCCAGAGAGTGCTGATGCCGGAAGCTCCTCCTCATATCATATCTTAGTTCATTTTCCGGATATCCAAGCTAGGCCTTGATCTTCTGCATAGGAACAAACAGACCCTTTGCCCACACTTTGACATGCCCTCTATACCACTGTGCAGAACTCATTGGAGGTCAGCACACAGTAACTGCTTTTTTTTTTTTTTTTTTTTTTAATTAAGAGAAAGGAATATTATCAGAAAAGAGTACCTCCATAGCTGATCATCTGACACCCTTTAAGTGATCAACATTAAGGATATTTAAAGCATGCGTTGATCTTTGATTTACCAATAGTTTTATCCTGTTAAGGAGTAATCCCCCTTTTCTTTCTTTCTTTCTTTCTTTTTTTTTTTTTTAATTTGTAATCTACACTTACATGAAGAATACTATGTTTACTATGCTCTCCCCTATATGAGGTCCCCCCTAACAACCACATTATGGTTACTGTCCATCAGCTTAGCAAAATGTTGTAGAGTCACTACTTGTCCTCTCTGTGTTGTGCAGCCCACCCTCCCCTTTCTCCCTCACCCCCATGCATGCTAATCTTAATACCCCCCTTCTTTCCCCCCCCCACTTATCCCTCCCTGCCCACCCATCCTCCCCAGTTCCTTTCCCTTTGGTACCTGTTAGTCCATTTTTGGGTTCTGTAATTCCACTGCTGTTTTGTTCCTTCAGTTTTTCCTTTGTTCCTATACTCCTCAGATGAGTGAAATCATTTGGTATTTCTCTTTCTCCGCTTGGCTTATTTCACTGAGCATAATACTCTCCAGCTCCATCCATGTTGCTGCAAATGGTTGGATTTTTCCACTTCTTATGGCTGAGTAGTATTCCATTGTGTATATGTACCACATCTTCTTTATCCATTCATCTACCGATGGACATTTAGGTTGCTTCCAATTCTTGGCTATTGTAAATAGTGCTGCAATAAACATAGGGGTGCATCTGTCTTTCTCAAACTTGATTGTTGCGTTCTTAGGGTAAATTCCTAGGAGTGGAATTCCTGGGTCAAATGGTAGGTCTGTTTTGAGCATTTTGATGCACCTCCATACTGCTTTCCACAATGGTTGAACTAATTTACATTCCCACTAGCAGTGTAGGAGGGTTCCCCTTTCTCCACAGCCTCGCCAACATTTGTTGTTGTTTGTCGTTTGGATGGCAGCTATCCTTACTGGTGTGAGGTGATACCTCATTGTAGTTTTAATTTGCATTTCTCTGATAATTAGCGATGTGGAGCATCTTTTCATGTGTCTCTTGGCCATCTGTATTTCTTTTTTGGAGAACTGTCTGTTCAGTTCCTCTGCCCATTTTTTAATTGGGTTATTTGTTTTTTGTTTGTTGAGGCGTGTGAGCTCTTTATATATTCTGGATGTCAAGCCTTTATCGGATCTGTCATTTTCAAATATATTCTCCCATACTGTAGGGTTCCTTTTTGTTCTATTGATGGTGTCTTTCACTGTACAGAAGCTTTTCAGCTTAATGTAGTCCCACTTGCTCATTTTTGCTGTTGTTTTCCTTGCCTGGGGAGATATGTTCAAGAAGAGATCACTCATGTTTATGTCTAAGAGGATTTTGCCTATGTTTTTTTCCAAGAGTTTAATGGTTTCATGACTTACATTCAGGTCTTTGATCCATTTTGAGTTTACCTTTGTATATGGGGTTAGACAATGGTCCAGTTTCATTCTCCTACATGTAGCTGTCCAGTTTTGCCAGCACCATCTGTTGAAGAGACTGTCATTTTGCTATTGTATGTCCATGGCTCCTTTATCAAATATTAATTGACCATATATGTTTGGGTTAATTTCTGGGGTCTCTAATCTGTTCCACTGGTCTGTGGCTCTGTTCTTGTGCCAGTACCAAATTGTCTTGATTACTATGGCTTTGTAGTAGAGCTTGAAGTTGGGGAGTGAGATCCCCCCTACTTTATTCTTCTTTTTCAGGATTGCTTTGGCTATTCGGGGTCTTTGGTGTTTCCATATGAATTTTTGAATTATTTGTTCCAATTCATTGAAGAATGTTGCTGGTAATTTGAGAGGGATTGCATCAAATCTGTATATTGCTTTGGGCAGGATGGCCATTTTGACGATATTAATTCTTCCTAGCCATGAGCATGGGATGAGTTTCCATTTATTAGTGTCCCCTTTAATTTCTCTTAAGAGTGACTTGTAGTTTTCAGAGTATAAGTCTTTCACTTCTTTGGTTAGGTTTATTCCTAGGTATTTTATTCTTTTTGATGCAATGGTGAATGGAATTGTTTTCCTGATTTCTCTTTCTATTGATTCGTTGTTAGTGTATAGGAAAGCTACAGATTTCTGTGTGTTAATTTTGTATCCTGCAACTTTGCTGTATTCCGATATCAGTTCTAGTAGTTTTGGAGTGGAGTCTTTAGGGTTTTTTATGTACAGTATCATATCATCTGCAAATAGTGACAGTTTAACTTCTTCTTTACCAATCTGGATTCCTTGTATTTCTTTGTTTTGTCTGATTGCCGTGGCTAGGACCTCCAGTAGTATGTTAAATAACAGTGGGGAGAGTGGGCATCCCTGTCTGGTTCCCGATCTCAGTGGAAATGCTTTCAGCTTCTCGCTGTTCAGTATAATGCTGGCTGTGGGTTTATCATATATGGCCTTTATTATGTTGAGGTACTTGCCCTCTATTCCCATTTTGCTGAGAGTTTTTATCATGAATGGATGTTGAATTTTGTCAAATGCTTTTTCAGCATCTATGGAGATGATCATGTGGTTTTTGTCTTTCTTTTTGTTGATGTGGTGGATGATGTTGATGGATTTTCGAATGTTGTACCATCCTTGCATCCCTGGGATGAACCCCACTTGGTCATGGTGTATGATCCTTTTGATATACTGTTGAATTCTGTTTGCTAATATTTTATTGAGTATTTTTGCATCTACATTCATCAGGGATATTGGTCTGTAATTTTCTTTTTTGGTGGGGTCTTTGCCTAGTTTTGGTATTAGGGTGATGTTGGCCTTATAGAATGAGTTTGGGAGTATTCCCTCTTCTTCTATTTTTTGGAACACTTTAAGGAGAATGGGTATTATGTCTTCTCTGTGTGTCTGATAAAATTCCGAGGTAAATCCGTCCGGCCCTGGGGTTTTGTTCTTGGGTAGTTTTTTGATTACTGTTTCAATTTCTTTGCTTGTAATTGGTTTGTTTAACTTTTGTGTTTCTTCCTTGGTCAGTCTTGGGAGGTTGTATTTTTCTAGGAAGTTGTCCATTTCTTCTAGGTTTTCCAGCTTGTTGGCATATAGGTTTTCATAGTAGTCTTTAATAATTCTTTGTATTTCTGTGGAGTCTGTCGTGATTTTTCCATTCTCATTTCTGATTATGTTGATTTGTGTTGACTCTCTTTTTCTCCTAATAAGTTGGGCTAGAGGCTTATCTATTTTGTTTATTTTCTCAAAGAACCAGCTCTTGGTTTCATTGATTTCTGCTATTGTTTTATTCTTCTCAATTTTGTTTATTTCTTCTCTGATCTTTATTATGTCCCTCCTTCTGCTGACTTTAGGCCTCATTTGTTCTTCTTTTTCCAGTTTTAATAATTGTGATGTTAGACTATTCATTTGGGATTGTTCTTCCTTCTTCAAGTGTGCCTGGATTGCTATATACTTTCCTCTTAAGACTGCTTTCGCTGCATCCCACAGAAGTTGGGGCTTAGTGTTGTTGTTGTCATTTGTTTCTATATATTCCTTGATCTCTGTTTTGATTTGTTCATTGATCCATTGATTATTTAGTAGCATGTTGTTAAGCCTCCATGTGTTTGCGAGCTTTTTTGTTTTCTTTGTAGAATTTATTTCTACTTTCATACCTTTGTGGTCTGAAAAATTGGTTGGTAGAATTTCAATATTTTGGAATTTACTGAGGCTCTTTTTGTGAGCTAGTATGTGGTCTATTCTGGTGAATGTTCCATGTGCACTTGAGAAGAATGTATATCCTGTTGCTTTTGGATGTAGAGTTCTATAGATGTCTATTAGGTCCATCTGTTCTAGTGTGTTGTTCAGTGCCTGTGTGTCTTTACTTATTTTCTGCCCGGTGGATCTATCCTTTGGGGTGAGTGGTGTGTTGAAGTCTCCTACAATGAATGCATTGCAGTCTATTTCCCTCTTTAGTTCTGTTAGTATTTGCTTCACATATGCTGGTGCTCCTGTATTGGGTGCATATATATTTAGAATGGTTATATCCTCTTGTTGGACTGAGCCCTTTATCATTATGTAGTATCCTTCTTTATCTCTTGTTACTTTCTTTGTTTTGAAGTCTATTTTGTCTGATATTAGTACTGCAACCCCTGCTTTCTTCTCACTGTTGTTTGCCTGAAATATGTTTTTCCATCCCTTGACTTTTAGTCTATGCTTATCTTTGGGTTTAAGGTGAGTTTCTTGTAAGCAGCATATAGATGGGTCTTGCTTTTTTATCCATTCTATTACTCTATGTCTTTTGATTGGTGCATTAAGTCCATTTACATTTAGGTTGACTATTGAGAGATATGTACTTATTGCCATTGCAGGCTTTAGATTCGTGGTTACCAAAGGTTCAAGGTTAGCTTCTTTAGTATCTTACTGCCTAACTTAGCTCGCTTATTGAGCTGTTATATACACTGTCTGGAGATTCTTTTCTTCTCTCCCTTCTTATTCCTCCTCCTCCATTCTTCATATGTTGTGTGTTTTGTTCTGTGCTCTTTTTAGGGGTGCTCCCATCTAGAGCAGTCCCTGTAGGATGCCCTGTAGAGGTGGTTTGTGGGAAGCAAATTCCCTCAGCTTTTGCTTGTCTGGGAATTGTTTAATCCCGCCATCATATTTAAATGATAGTCGTGCTGGATACAGTATCCTTGGTTCAAGGCCCTTCTGTTTCATTGCATTAAGTATATCATGCCATTCTCTTCTGGCCTGTAGGGTTTCTGTCGAGAAGTCTGATGTTAGCCTGATGGGTTTTCCTTTATAGGTGACCTTTTTCTCTCTAGCTGCCTTTAAAACTCTTTCCTTGTCCTTGATCCTTGCCATTTTAATTACTATGTGTCTTGGTGTTGTCCTCCTTGGATCCTTTCTGTTGGGAGTTCTGTGTAATTCCATGGTCTGTTCGATTATTTCCTCCCCCAGTTTGGGGAAGTTTTCAGCAATTATTTCTTCAAAGAGACTTTCTATCCCTTTTCCTCTTTCTTCTTCTTCTGGTATCCCTATAATACGAATATTATTCCTTTTGTATTGGTCACATATTTCTCTTAGTGTTGTTTCATTCCTGGAGATCCTTTTATCTCTCTCTATGTCAGCTTCTATACGCTCCTGTTCTCTGGCTTCTATTCCTTCAATGGCCTCTTGCATCTTATCCATTCTGCTTATAAATCCTTCCAGGGATTATTTCACTTCTGTGATCTCCTTCCTGACCTCTGTGATCTCCTTCCAGACTTCATCCCACTGCTCTTGCATTTTTCTCTGCATCTCATCCCACTGCTCTTGCATTTTCCTCTGCATCTCATCCCATTGCTCTTGCATTTTTCTCTGCATCTCTGTCAGCATGTTCATGATTTTTATTTTGAATTCTTTTTCAGGAGGACTGGTTAGGTCTGTCTCCTTCTCAGGTGTTGTCTCTGTGATCTTTGTCTGCCTGTAGTTTTGCCTTTTCATGGTGATAGAGATAGTTTGCAGATCTGGTACAAGTGACCGCTGGAAGAGCTTCCCTTCTTGTTGGTTTGTGGCCTTTTCCTGGGAGAATAGCGACCTCTAGTGGCTTGTGCTGGGCAGCTGTGCGCAGACAGGGCTTCTGCTTCCTGCCCAGTTGCTTTGGGGTTTATCTCCGCTGTTGCTGTGGGCTTGGCCTGGCTGGGGCTGTTCCTCCAAAATGGTGGAGCCCCGTTGGAGGGGGAGCGGCCGGGAGGCTATTTATCTCCGTAAGGGACCTCTGTGCTCCCTGCTGCCCAGGGGTTAGAGTGCCCAAAGATCCCCAGATTCCCTGCCTCTGGTCTAAGTGACCTGTCCTGCCCCTTTAAGACTTCCAAAAAGCACTCTCCAAACCAAAACAACAACAGCAACAATGAGAGAGGGAACAGAAAGAAAAAAAAAGGAATAAACACGCTATTTTTTTTTTTTTTTTTTTTTTTGTCCTCAGGTGCTGGTCCCAGGCACCCGCTCAGTGGTCCTGCTGCCCTGTCTCCCTAGCACCAGGGTCCCTGTCCCTTCAACGCTTCCAAAAATCACCCACCCACAGGTCCCACAGGGAAGGAACACTCGATATTCTTTGTCCTCAGGCACTGGTCCCAGGCACCCTCTCACCAGTCCCGCCGCCCTGCCTCCCTAGCACCGGGGTCCCTGTCCCTTTAAGGCTTCCAAAAAGCACTCGCCAAAAAAAAACCGCTCCAGTTTCTTTCCACCCGCCGGGAGCCAGGGGGAGGGGCGCTCGGGTCCCGCCGGGCCGGGGCTTGTATCTTACCCCCTTCACAAGGCGCTGGGTTCTTGCAGGGGTGGATGTGGTCTGGATGTTGTCCTGTGTCCTGTGGTCTCTATTTTAGGAAGATTTTTCTTTGTTATATTTTCATAGCTCTATGTGTTTTTGGGAGGAGATTTCCACTGCTCTACTCACGCCGCCATCCTGGCTCCGCCCCCGTCCTTTTGGTTTTTTATGGAGGCTTCATTACATAGGCACTGGCCATTGATGATTGCACTCAATCTCCAGCTCCTCTCCTGTCCTCAGAGGTCAGGGCAGGTGGGGCTGAAAGTTCCAACCCTTCGATCACACGGTTGGTTCCCTTGGCAACCAACCCCATTTTAGATGTTCTCCAAAAGTCACCTCACTAACAAACTCAGGTGTGATTGAAAGGGGTGTGTTATGAGTCTCAAGACACCCTTATAGTTTCTTATCACTAATGAAATTCCAAGGGTTAAGGAGCTTTATGGCAGAAACTGGACAAAGACCCAAATGTGTATTGTGTATGATAAATCACAGCGTAACACTAGTTATATGGGATTTTAAAGGCAGGTCTCTTTATTTTCCTCAGCAAGATAATTGAAACATAATAACAGAATATAGTATACATTGTATAGATTCTTTTGAAATTATTGTGGCTTTCCTTTGGCATAATATATGATGAGATTTTATGAATCCATGCTCTCTTTCAGGAGCCATAATCCTAAAACACAGTGACATTATGAAAATGTTTATTAGGTTGTGTTTTATAGTCCACATTAACAAAAACCTCTAATTATTAAAATACTTCAAAACTATCAATTAAACAACTGTGTAATATTTTATCCAATCAGAAAAACATTCATCCCTTAGTTTCCATTATAAATTTCTCCCTGGTTTGCCTTCTCCTGTTTGGCTGGCTCTTAAACACCATCTCCTGGTCCCCTTCTCCCCCCTCCTCCTTGCTAACTGAATGCTGCCTCCCCCAGGCCTCAGGTTTAGTCCGTCTTAACACCCAACTCTCAGAAATCCTTGATGACGCAACTTCAAATTTCTGGTTCAGTTCTCTCTTGTCAATTCCAGATGAAAATTTCCTATTGCCTTTTAAAAGTCTGAAGAGGGATATGGGAGTAGGTCCAAACTGAATATCTCTTTCCTGCAAACTCAACCTGCTTCCTTATTTATTGCCTGCTCTGGTGGATGATAATAGCATCCTGCCCAATCCTTTACTTAGTTTCTTAAGTCAAAAGGGGAGTCGTGTAGGTTTGCCAAGTTCCTCACAGTCCCTTGTTCTCCAACCCATTCACTAAATCCTGTTAAAATATACCTCCAAATATATTTTTTAAAAATACTAATTCCCTTCCTTCCAGGAGAATTTTTAATGATCTTCTCGGGATTATTCAATGGCTCTCCATTGACTAGTAGGACACATTTTAAACTTGAGATTTATATTCAAGCAGAAAATTGAGTGTGTTCAGGATGGAGGAGCTAGATTTGCTAGCAGTCTGCATGATCTAGCTCAACATAAGGGCAGCTGTCCCTTATAAAGTGTCCAGTATGGGAATGGGTGGTCTTCAGGGGGGTGATTTCACTCTTCATGGGACATGTGCAGACTGGAGGAAACTGTATTGGTGTGGCCACAACTGGAGAGGCTGACCTTGGCCACTAACATTCCTTCCAGCTGGAAGAGTCAATGATGTTTGACTTTAAAAGTAGGAGAAGCAGCTACAGTCTGTATGTCTCATTCCTTGTTTGAGACTGCTTTAAGTATGTAAAATAAACTGTCAGTGGTATTTTAGAAGCTGCCATTTATTAAATTAGTTCTTATGTGTTTAATTTAATAGATTAAAATCAAGTTTTTCTTTGAAAACCTTTCCCTCTGACATTTCTATAATTTTGTCCTTGAAACCTTAATTGGTTTCATGATCTTTCTAGAAATTACCAAAGAAATCCATAAACTGGTATTAGGTCCTGAAAAGTGTTGGTAGCCATAGTCATATGTGTTCTATGATATTCCTTGAACAATTAGATTTGTTAGATTAAATCTCTCAGTTTATTCTTGTCATATTTCAGCCCTAGAAGAATTGAAGTTGCACAGTTTCTTTTTTTCTCTTTCCCAGAAAAAATCCTTGATGGAAGCCAAAACTGAACTTCCTATTTTTACAAATTTTAACAGAAATTTTAGTGACTGTACTCAGCACAGTCTCTATACCAAAGTCACTTTTTGAATGCTTTGTCTCAGTGTAATGTTTTATCATAATTGATTTCAAATACATTTATTGCTAATCTTTACTGTACTCTCAGTGTCAGGTAGCAGAAATTCATCAAATGTGACTCCCGGCTCACCACAAAGCAGTCAACTTCTTCAAAACGATGAACAACCAGAATAGGCACTTACTATCGAGGACTTGAATAGAAAAGGAGCAAATCTATACCCAAACTGCAAGTATTTTATCAAGTTGAAAAAATCTAAGTATTCCTTCCTTTCCTGGACTCTTGAGCCTGGTAATGTGCTCAGAAGAGGGGAGCTTCCTATGAGTGTCTAATCCGTGCTGTCCATAGGCTCAGTCCTCCCCAAGGGGAGCAGGGACCTTTGTTCTCCTCTTGCTCAGACCCCTCCATGAGGTGGGGTCATCTCTGCAGGTAGGGCCCTGGGGGTTATTCTCATGTGTCCTATGACTTGTTTTTCCTATGATTTGCTAGCTATTCCTGACACAAGCCTAGATATTTAAACTCATAAGAGTCTCCCTCTTAGTGTAAAACTTGTAGCATTTTGGAACTGAAACTAGACATGGTGATTTATATATGATAGTAATAGGCTTTCTTTATCTTTTTTTCTTATTTATCCAGCATAGGCCATCAGTATATAATGGGACCTAATATGTAACATCTCTGTAGTCTCTGACACCATAAATTAAGCATTTACCATTAATGACTAACTAGATCTAGATTTACATGTCAACAACCTCATTTCCTCTTACTATGTCAAGTGATGGGTAATATGGGATTTCAGGGGAAGTTTATTAGATAGATTTGTCTGAGCTACAAAATTAGAAAGAAGTTTAATGTAATGAGACATCTGTTTCTCATTTTGTATAAGATATGTGACCTGGAAGAAATAGAAACTTATGTTGATGTCTTTAAAGGCAGAGCAATTATATTTTGTTCATCTTTCAACCATTAAAAAATGCACAAAAGGAAAAAAATCAGTGATGTGTTTGTAGAATGTTAGCATATAAATTTAAAACAGATGATTATAAATGCATGATATTATGGGACATAAAACAACATAAAACTTGCTGTTTTGTCTCCCCCATGTATGACCTGGGATGTATTACTAACTGGGCTTTGAGTTCTCTTTTTTTTTAAATTAAAGTATCATTGATATACAATCTTATGAAGGTTTCACATGGGCAACATTGTGGTTACTACATTCACCCATATTATCAAGTCCCCCCAACCACACCCCATTGCAATCACTGTCCATCAGTGTAGGAAGATGCTACAGGGTCACTACTTGTCTTCTCTGTGCTATATGGCCTTCCCTCTGACCCACCTAAATTATGTGTGGTAATCAGAATGCCTCTCCTTCCCCACCTGCCCTCCCGATCCCCATTCGCTTTGGTAACTGCTAGTCCCTTTTGGAGTCTGTAAGTCTGTTGCTGTTTTGTTCCTTCAGTTTTGCTTTTTTGTTTACTCCACAGATGAGTGAAATCATTTGGTACTTGTCTTTGTCCACTTGACTTATTTCATGGAGCATAATACCCTCCAGTTCCATCTATGTTGTTGCAAGTGGCAGGATTTGTTTTCTTCTTATGACTGAATAATATTCCATTGTATATATGTACCTCATTTTTATCCATTCATCTATTGATGGACACTTAGGTTGCTTCCATATGTTGGCTACTGTAAATAGTGCTGTGATAAACATAGGGGTGCACATGTCTTTTTGAATGTGTGATCTTGTTTCTTTGGGTAAATTCTTAGGAGTGGAATTCCTGGGTTAAATGGTATTTCTATTTTAAGTTTTTTGAGGAACCTCCATATTGCATTCCACAATGGTTGAACTAATTTACATTCCCATCAGCAGTGTAGGAAGGCTCCCCTTTTTCTGTATCCTGGCCAGCATTTATTCTTCCTTGTCTTTTCGATGTTGGGCATCCTAGCTGGTGTGAGGTGATATCTCATTGTGGTTTTAATTTGCATTTCCCTGATGATTAGCGATGTGGAGCATCTTTTCATGTGCCTATTGGCCATCTGAATTTCTTCTTTGGAGAAGTGTTATGTTGAGGTACTGGCCCTCTATACCCATTTTGTTGAGAGTTTTTATCATGAATGGATGTTGAATTTTGTTTATATACTCCACCCATTTTTTAATCAGGTTATTTGCTTTTTGGGTGTTGAGATGTGTGAGTTCTTTATATATTTTGGATGTTAACCCCTTATCAGATAAGTTGTTGACAAATATATTCTTCCATACTGTGGGATGCCTTATTGTTCTGCTGATGGTGTCCATCGCTGTACAGAAGCTTTTTAGTTTGATATAGTCCCACTTGTTCATTTTTTATTTTGTTTCCCTTGCCTGAGGAGATGTGTCTAGGAAAAAATTGCTGATGTTTGTACTCAGAAGACTTTGCTTATGATTTCTTCTAAGAGTTTTGTGGTTTCATGACTTACATTCAGATCTTTGATCCATTTTGAGTTTACTTTTGTGTATGGAGTTAGACAATAATGCAGTTTCATTTTCTTACATGTAGTTAAAGAGGCTGTCATTTACCCACTGTATACCCATGGTTACTTTATCATATATTGATTGACCATATATGTGTGGGTTTATATCTGGGCTCTCTATTCTTTTCCATAGATCTATAGGTCTTTTTTCATGCCAGTACTAAATTGTCTTGATTACTGTGGCTTTGTAGTAGAGCTTGAAGTCAGGGAGCCTAATCCCCCCTGCTGTATTCTTCCTTCTGAGGATTTCTTTGACTATTTGGGGTCTTTAGTGGTTCCATATGAATTTTAGAACTATTTATTCCAGTTCATTGAAGGATACTTTCCTGATTTCTCTTTCTGCTAGTCATTTTGATAGGGATTGCATTGAATCTGTGTATTGCTTTAAGCAGGATGGCCATTTTGACAATATTAATTCTTCCTATCCATGAGTATGGGATGTATTTCCATTTATTGGTGTCTTCTTTAATTTCTCTCATGAGTGTCTTGTAGTTTTCAGGGTATAGGTTTTTACCTTCTTGGTTAGGTTTATTCCTAGGTATTTTATTGTTTTTGATGTAATTGTGAATGGAGTTGTTTTCCTGATTTCTTTTTCTACTAGTTCATTGTTAGTGTATAGGAATGCAACAGATTTCTGTGTATTAATTTTGTATCCTGCAAATTTGCTGAATTCAGTTATTCCAATAGTTTTGAATTTTTTTCTTTAGATTTTTTAAATGTATAATATCATGTCTTCTACACACAGTGACAGTTTAACTTCTTCCTTACCAATCTGGATGCCTTTTATTTCTTCATATTGTCTGATTGCCATGGCTAGGACCTCCAGTTCTATATTGATTAAAAGTGGGGAGTGGACCTCCTTGTCTTGTTCCTGATCTTAGAGGAAAAGCTTTCAGCTTTCAGCTTTTTGCTATTAAGTATTATATTGGCTGTGTGTTTGCCATATATGGCCTTTATTATGTTGAGGTACTGGCCCTCTATACCCATTTTGTTGAGAGTTTTTATCATGAATGGATGTTGAATTTTGTCAAATGCTTTTTCAGTGTTGATTGAGATGATCGTGTGATTTTTGTCCTTTTTTTTTTGCTGATGTGGTATATGATGTTGATGGATTTTTGAATATTGTACCATCCTTGCATCCTGGAATAAATCCCACTTGTTCATGATGTGTGATCTTTTTTATGTATTTTTGAATTTGGTTTGCTAATATTTTTGCATCTATGTTTATCAGGGATATTGGTCTGTAGTTTTCTTTTTTTGTGGTTTCTTTGCCTTGTTTGGTATTAGAGTGATACTGGCTGCATAGAATGAGTTTGGGAGTATTCCCTCCTCTTCTACTTTTCGGAAAACTTTAAGGAGGATGGGTATTAGCTCTTCTTTAAATGTTTGATACAATTCAGCAGTGAAACCATCTGGTCCAGGAGTTTTGTTCTTAGGTAGTTTTTTGATTACCAGTTCAATTTCATTGCTGGTAATTGGTCTGTTCAGATTTTGTTTCTTCCTGGGCCAGTCTTGGAAGGTTGTCTTTTTCTAGAAAGTTGTCCATCTCTTCTTGGTTATCCCATTTGTTAGTGTATAATTTTTCATAGTATTCTCTAATAATTCTTTATATTTCTGTGGTATCCGTAGTGTTTTTCCTTTCCCATTTCTGTTTATGTGTGTAGACTCTTTTTTTTGATAAGTCTGGGGTAGGGGTTTATCTATTTTGTTTATTTTCTCAAAGAACTAGCTCCTGCTTTCATTGATTCTTTCTATTGTTTTATTCTTCTTGATTTTATTTATTTCTGCTCTTATCTTTATTATGTCTCTCCTACTGACCTTGGGCCTCATTTGTTCTTTTTCTAGTTTCATTAATTGTGAGTTTAGGTTGTTCATTTGTGTTGTTTTGTTTTCTTGAGGTTAGCCTGTATTGCTATATACTTTTCTCTTAGAACCGCCTTCGCTGCATCCTGCAGAAGTTGGGGTGTTGAGTTGTTGTTTTCATTTGTCTCCAACTATTCCATGATCTCTGTTTTAATTTGGACATTGATTCATTGATTATTTAGGAGCATATTGTTAAGCCTCCATGTGTTTATGGGCTTTTTTTTTTTGCATAATTTATTTCTAGTTTCAGACCTTTGTATTCTGAGAAGCACGTTGGTACAATTTCAGTCCTGAACTTACTGAGACTCTTTTTATGGCCTATTATGTGATCTATTATGGAAAATGTTCCATGTGCACTTGAGAAGAATGTGTGTCCTATTGCTTTTGGGCGAAGTGTTCTGTAGATGTGTGTTAAGTCTATCTGTTCTAACGTGTTGTTCAGTGCCTCTGTGTCCTTACTTATTTTCTCTCTGGTTGACCTGTCCTTTGGAGTGAGTGCTGTGTTGAAGTCTCCTAAAATGAGTGCATTGCATTCTATTTCCCCCTTTAATTCTCTTAGTATTTGTTGCACATATCTGGGAGCTCCTGTGTTGGGTGCATAGATATTTATAATGGTTATATCCTCTTGTTGGACTGACCCCTTTATCATTATGTAATGTCCTTCTTTGTCTCTTGTTACTTTCTTTGTTTTTAAGTATATTTTGTCTGATACAAGTACTACAACATCTGCTTTTTTCTCCCTATTGTTTGCATGAAATATCTTTTTCCATCCCTATACTTTTAGTCTGTGTATGTATGTCTTTGGGTTTGAAGTGAGTCTCTTGTGGGCAGCATATAGATGGGTCTTGTTTTTTTTTTTTTTATCTATTCTGTAATTCTGTGTGTTTTTATTGGTACATTTAGTCCATTTACATTTAAGGTTTTTATTGATAGATATATATTTATTGCCATTGCAGGTTTTAGATTCATGGTTACCAAAAGTTCAAGGTCAGTTTCTTTACTACCTAACAGTCTTAGTTAATTCACTTATTATATGTTGTTACAAACACCATCTAAAGTTGTTTTTTTTTCTTGCCTCTCCACTCTTCATATGTTAGGTGTTATATTCTGTACTCTTTGTGTACCCCTTGAGTGACTTTGTGGGTAGATGATTTAATTTTGCATTTGCTTAGTAATTAATTGGTGTACTTTCTTTACTGTGGTGTTATTTCCTCTGGTGACAGCTATTTAGCCTTAGGAGCACTTCCATATAGTGCAATCCCTCCAAAATACACTGTAGAGACAGTTTGTGGGAAATAAATTCCCTCAATTTTTGCTTATCTGGGGATTATTTAGTCACTGCTTCAAATTTAAATGATAATCTTTCTGCGTAGAGTGTTCTTGGTTTGAGCCCCTTCTGTTTCATTGCATTAAATATATCATGCCATTCCCTTCTAGCATGTAAGATTTCTGCTGAGAAGTCTGATGATAGCCTGATGGGCTTTCCTTTGTATGTGATCTTTTCTCTCTCTTTGGCTGCTCTTAATACTCTGTCCTTGTCCTTATCCTTAATCTTTGCTATTTTAACTGTTATGTGTCTTGGTGTTGTCTTTCTTGGGTCCCTTGTGTTGGGAGATCTGTGTACTTCCATAGCCTTAGAGACTGTTTCCTGAAATAATTGGGGAAGTTTTCAGCAATTATTTGCTCAAAGAGACTTTCTATCCCTTTTTCTCTCTCTTTTTCTTCTGGTACCCTTGTAATGCAGATATTGTTCCATTTGTATTGGTTGCAGAGTTGTCTTATTATTCTTTCATTCCTGGAGATCCATTTTTATCTCTGTGCCTCAGCTTCTTTGTATTCCTGTTCTCTAATTTTTATTCCATTCACCATGTCCTCTACCTCTTCTAATCTGCTTTTAAATCCCTCCATTGTATGTTTCATTTTAGATACAGTATTTTTTAAAGTTTCTATCTCTTTCTTGAAGTCCTCCTTTAAGTCTTGAATATTTCTCTGCAGTTCTGTGAGCATGTTTATGATTTTTATTTTGAAATCTTTATCAAGAAGATTGGTGATTTTTGTTTGACTGAGAGCTCTTCCTGGTGTTTGAGGGTGTTTGATTTTCACAAGGGTCTTTTGCCGCTTCATATTTCTGATGAATAATATGGAATAATAACTTTGTGTAGGCCATGCCCTCTAGTGCCCAGAAGCTCTACTGTTTGTAGCTGCCCAGCCTCTGGAGTGATGGTGGGGTTGCAGGTGATCAGCCCCAGTGCCTGCTGCGAGGAAAGAGCTCTTTCCTTTTTCCCCACTATAGTGCCTGATTCTACTGCCTGGGCCAGTAGGCTGAGCATGCCGAGAGCAGCCTCTGCATTACACCCCTGTAGCTGTTATAGGCGGGGCTGCCCTCCAGCTTTCCTGATACAATGTCAGGGGTAGCAGGTTTGTGAACCTCTGCCAGCTGGATGGAAGGAGCGGCAGGCTGCATATGGCAGTTGGTTCCTTGGTGCACATCACCAGTCAAGGGGATGGAGCACCTGAAGGTCATGAGAGTTCCAAACCTGCTGGGCTGAGTATGCTGGGATGATATTGTCCACCTATCCTTTCTCCTGAGCAGCAAGCTCTGTGTAATCCTTGCCACTTTAGCAGCCCTCTCGCTGTTGAGAAGTCTCTTAAAGCACCCGCCTTTCTTTTGTCCTGGAGCTGCCAGATGTGGATAGCTGTTCTCCACAAGTGGCTGGAATCTCAGTCGCTCTGAGTATTCTGTCTGTCTCTGCTTTCCAACCCCTCTAATCTCCAGAGCACCATGTGGGTTTGTGCTCCTGGAGCAGGTCTCCAGGACTGGGTGTTTAGCAGTCCTGGGCTTCCACTCCCTCCCTGCTCCATTTCTCTTCCTTCTGCCTGTGAGCTGGGATTGGGGGAGGGCTTTGGTCCTACTGGATCACTGCTTTGCTACTTTAGCTTTTCCATGAGGTCTTCTCTTTTCCCCAGATGTAAGCCTTCTGTTTCAGTCTTTCTGGTCACTCTTTGAGAATTGGTTATATTTTCTGTATTTTCATATTATATGTTGTTTTAGGAGTAGGTTTCTACCTCCCTTCTCATGCCACCATCTTTTTCCCCCTCTGGCCTTGAGTTCTTTACAGGCAAAATTAGTGGATTGAGCCAAATAATCTCTAAAGCATCTTTTGGCTCTAAAATACTGAAAATTAAAAGTAGTGGACCATCACTGAATAATTTCATCCTAATAACAACAAAAAGTTATTAGTATTTGGGTTCAATAAAAATAGAAAACTTACATTTGTCATCAAAACTAGTAGACAGAAAGTCTCCTTGTCTCAAAGGGAAGTCTTCAGTATTGAAAGTTTCTTTTCTTGTTTGGACTTTTAGGTGTTCTGGGCAAATAGAAAGCCAGAGGCCCCCTTTCTCTTGTTTTCCAGGTAGGGTCCAACAGTCTGCATCTTCAGGACAGTGTCCTGCCTATGTTGTTGTACTGTTTACTATTAGGTAAAGACAGGGAGCATGTTTTTGCCATGATTGTGTCCTCTGGTGGACCTAGGACATTTTTTAGCAAATGATGGATGCGTGAGTGCTTAGTTGTATCTTGTCTTGGTTTTCTCCCCCTCCCCCCAACTCCCTCACCCATTTCCACTAAGACGTTTAATTAAGACAGTATGTTCTAAATAGACTGCATTTAAAATGTTCCACCCTGAACCTTGGCCATGGTAGCTGTATTGTTAGTCTCTGCAGGGCACAGACCATGTGGTCTGTTTCTTTTATATCTTAATACAGAGTGCTGGTCATAAGCTTTTCCTGGAGTTGCTGGCCTCCTTAGAAGTGGGAGATCCCTGGCATAGAAATCAGGAGAGCAGAATGTGTGCCCAGCTTTGGCACTGCCTCGTATTGGTCTTACAACCTCAGACAGATTCTAGAACTTTTTCTTTCCTTAGTTGGTTTTTATGAAATTGTGATAAGTCCTTGCTCTGCTTCACAAAGCTCTTCACAAAGCTGATGGCTGACGTGGGAGTTCCCATTACATTGTGTAGTTCTGTCCAGATGAAAGGTTTCCTACTTTCTAGAGCATCACTGCTCACCTGCTTGATAGGATTCTAGTGCACAGTGATGAGTGTCAGTCTTCATGGTGCAGGAGGACCACTGCATTTGCTGTGACCGTGACCGGTTCTTTCTGACTTCCTGGCTGTTGTTCCCATGTGTATCTGGCCCTGTGCATTTTGATTAGGAACACTGTGAGGGGTAGTAAGGAGAGTGCGTGGTTGCCAAGCTGACTCTGCAGTTCAGGTTTGTGCCCTTTATTCATTAGGGTGTGTGAGCTTATGTGGGGGGAGGAAGGAGGCTCAGTGGAGAAGTAACTGGAGAATTTTAGGGATTAATTCCCTATTGTTGCATGAATATTATTTTTAACATGAATTTAATAAATACAGGTAAGGACTATATGTATGTACTTACAGTAGTAAGGGCATACTACTGAATGTAAAAAAACCCCAACTTTTTGGGTATTTTCATCTGTGATCACCTTGCTTATTAACATACTTTTCCAAATGTTTTAGAACCATACTTTTTCTAGTGCCTTTAGATAATGGATTCATTCCTAGGATTCCATTATTTACTTATAATTGCCTTCCTTTAAGTTGAACCAAGTTTTTATTGACCCATGTACAAATATAGAGGCTTTGAGCTGTTATCTTGATAAAAACAATAGTAGGGACCATTTATTGGGCACTGTGGTAATCCCATTACAAAAATTATTTCAACTTAATTGCCACAACAGTCATAGGAGGTGATGAGGCTGACCATTTCCATTTATAGGTGAGGAAACAGAGGCTTAAGAGAGGCTGAGTATCTTGTCTAAGGCCTTGGCTAGAACAGTGGTGGCAGCAGGATGGGCGAAGGCAGGTGGCTTCATAGTTTAAGTCTCTGGGCTGCTGCGCTTCATGTTTTCTGATGAGAAAGTCCATCTATTTCCTGTGGAAAGGAATGGGCACAAAATAAGGAACACTGTACAGTCTATAAAAAAATGAAAGGATTATCCATGGGTGTGTGCTTCTAGGTTTCTTCAGGCTGTGCATTAGATGTATAATGTGTGTGACAGATGAGATGAGCCTGTCCTGGATGAATAGTGTGACCTTGGACAAAACGCCCAACATCTCTGGGCCTGCATTTCCGAATTTATAAAGTGCCAATTAGAGGCTGGGTTTGAAGAGTGGAAAGGCTGCCGTCCTCCTGGGTCTTCAGTTTGCGTGGAGAGAGGGGGGTAGAAAGGGAGAGCCTGGGAAACTGTCCCTCTTCCGCCACCACACTGAGTCGTTTTCTCCAGAAACCATTTCTCACATACCTGTGGAGGGTATTGCAGTCTGTGTTGTAGAGAAGGATTTGATTGGCCTTTGAGAATTTTCTCAACTGTTGGTGATACTGTTGCAGCAGGAGCATTGCCTCCACAGTGGCGGAGCCAAGCTCTTCCTTTCTACGTGGGCCCC